>NC_066580.1:20631281-23031281 GCF_024323335.1 Lathyrus oleraceus | reverse complement strand
AGATAGATGAATTGACTGATCAACTTCTCAAGTCCACCACTCATATCTTGATGAATTGATGATTGAGGTCACTCAAGTAAGTTCAAATATGCATGGAATGATGAATTAAATAACTTCCCTTGATGGTATTTGACCATGGGCTGAGGTTGCTTCATGAGCAAGGCACAGTTGATGAATAGATGAATTAGGGTTTCCTTGGGAAACAAACCTCAAATCCCTTGACTTGCTTTAATAAAAATGATGAATTGAGATACTAGGGAGGAATATTTGATGAATAAGAGATTTTGGGAACCATTTCCATGTTTTCTTTCATCTCCTCTTGACCTTTTCATTGCACAAAGGATCTCCTAGAAGCCTTTAGACTTTGTGATTGCTCAAGCTGCAAATAAGAAATGTTAGTGACATATTTTTGTGCTTTTGGTTAGTAAATAAAAATGAGAAAAGCAATGATATACAATTCAATCATGCTTGGTGATCTTAAACCACTCACAAGAGGTCCCACCTAAAAGGCAAAGGGAACCCAAATGCTCATGATCCTTGAGGCTTTGCAAATGCAATGTTATGATGCCATGAGGGATCTTAGGGCCAAAATTGGAGTCTTACAGATGCCCCTATTTAAGGTCATTCTAGCCGGAGAAGGGAAGGTTAAAATCTTCGTCTTGACGAGGTAGAATGGGCTTAAATAATAACAAAGAGACGAATTTTGGTCCCTAAGAGACCTCATGATGCAGATGTATGTATGCAAAAAGGAGAATACTTCATGGGGATATGTGTCCACAAAGAGGAAAGAAGTTGTGAGAAACTGACAATCCATATGAGTAACACACTCAATGGGACAGAGACTCTAGGACTCTTATGGGGATAGAAAAAGAGATAAATTGCGTGAGCAGGGCACGACTCAAACTTGGGAAGCAGAATTCCAAAAGAGTAAACCGACGGAAAGACCCGAGCTGACTCAAAGGCGCATGTATTGGGGACTATGCCAATACAGCGGAATTATCCACAAAGGATACTTCGGATGAAAATCCGGATTCAGATGGGGAATCCACTAAAGGACCTCGTTGGGGAATATCCAACAGGACTTCTCCGAGGAAACACCGGGGCGAGGTATTACCGGTTACTGGGTAATAAGCTCAAAGAGACATGTGATCCTAACACCGGTATAAGGGTGAAAGAACAACATGCTCGTGGATAATGAATATCTAAGACCGGTATAAGGGTGAGAGATATCAAACATCCAAAATCATCTGAGGAAAACCTAAAAATGGTATACTTCAACTCAGGAAAATCTGACTCCATAGGGGACAAAGGTCATAATAGGGGGCATAGAGGAAGGAACACCAGGGATACCAGTTACTGGGCATATAATAGGTGACCGACTAGGGCGTGAATTGGGGAATGTTCCCAAGACACTCATCATCCAAAAGAGGGCTAGAAAGCAAACTCGATAACAGGATGGGTATTCGACTCCGCAAAGGGGGTACGAATCTTACTCGACTCGGGAAGAACACAGACTTCGACCGAAGAGTGCATGAGACATATTATCTATTACCGTCAGAACGTAGATAACATACTCGCATGGAAGATTATCCACAACCGGTTGCTGGGTTAATAAAGGATAAATCGACCGAAAAGAAACGACACCGGGAATACCAAAACTAGGTATAAAAATGATGACCAATCATTACTGAAAAACGGCAAAGGAAAGATGACTCGCCGGGGATACATTGACAAAGTCAATGATCCGGGAGATATATTCAAAAAGGGTGAAGGACTATCAATATCGAATATTGGATAATGATAACCGTCAAGGAGGGGATTACATCTACCAGATATTTGGTAGAAAACCACGGAAAAGTAACCGTCATCGGTTAGGATGAATAAAAGGTTAACTTTGCCAAGGGGATAAAAATAGGGTTTACAACTACCCGTATGAGGGTAGAAAACCACAGACTCCACCGTGGAAAGGATGGATAGTTACTGGTTACTGAGCAATCATTCATCTGAACTACGGGGAACTGCAAGGATAATCTCCGGAAGCCAAATCTAGGAGCAAACTAGAGATGCACAATAAACAAGACTCATCCCTATGAGGGTATAACTCAATGGGGAGTTCCATCCCAATATATGTGTTGGGAGGAAACAGAAACAACCATCATCCACGAGGACATAACTCGGTGGGGAATATGGAAGAAAGGATAAACATTTTCTGCTTATGGGGCCGACTCTTCATGGAGAGATCAAACACAAACAACCTGCTTGGGGGATATATTACCAGCTAGCAGGGGATAATAAACAAAGATATATGGCAAAGGATGCAACATGAATATCTGAATGTTAAAACTATGCATATATGCGTGATTTATGTATGATGAATGCTGACAGAACAGACACATCTAACACAAACAAGTCCACTGATTGACTGAACAAACATTCGGTACTACATCTCAAGAGAAAAAGCCAGGCTCAGTGGAGAACGTCCCATCCGCTGGGGATCAGGGATACCAGAAACCAAAGACTTCTGTAGGGGAATGAACAACCAATCCAACCGGGAACAGGATCATGGCACAGATAAGTTCTACTGGGGAAGCCACTCCGCCGGGGAAATTATCAAAAGGGATGATGGATCTTTGTGGGGATACAACCATTAATCAGAAGCTTCCATGGACACCAAACCAAAAGCTCACACCTACTGAGGAGGAAGGAGGTTGAATACCTTAACCACACACTCTGCTCATGAGAGGACACCACAAAAGGCTCCGGAGGAAGAGGATACAAACATGCCAGGAATATGAACAAATGTCTTACCCTGTCGAGAATCCTACCATCCTTGGGAGAGCACTGAAGACATCCCAATATCCTTTCATCATTGTGAATGTTCACTTTGTTTAAAAACAAGTTATGAAAAGTTTAATTATTTAAAAACAATGATATTTCTCAATTAAAACATGCAAAACATTTGTTGAATAGAAACAAATAAGAGTGTGAATAATTGGATAAAGGCTCAAATTTATTTGATGGAATAGTAGTCTGCAAATGGCAAGACTCCATGGATCTTTACAATTTTGAAATTGATGATATATATTGGAAAAAAGGTTACATTGAACATAATGACCATTTCTCCACCAACTCCGAATTCGATGTATTTGAAGCTTCGGTTGATGATGACTGAACGAGAATCTCTGACGGATGACAGTTTGTAGAACGAAGTCTTGTCAGGATGCAGTTACTTGCCAAATCCCTATTTTTTGCCTAGATTGCCCCAGGGTGAGGTACTCAATCTAGCGGGATACATATTCATTATTTTTTATATGTCTCTAACTTTTTCCTGGATCGCCCTTTCGGGTTTTCAATCCACCGAGATGCTCATTTTTGCCTAAGCCGCCCTTTCGGGTTTTCAACTTAGCGAACTATTCTGTTTTTATCTTTTTAGGCGAAGTATTTCTTGACTGCATATGAATTCACAGGACGAGTGAAATCCTCCCCATCCATAGTTGTAAGTATCAAAGCACCGCCTGAAAAGGCTCTATTGACAACATATGAACCTTCATAGTTTGGAGTCCACTTGCCCCTGGAGTCGGGCGCGAAAGACAAGACTTTCTTGAGCACAAGGTCACCCTCTCGGAACATACGAGGCTAGACCTTCTTATCAAAGGCTTTCTTCATCCTTTGCTGATATAATTGACCGTGGCACATGGCAGTCAATCTCTTCTCTTCAATCAAATTCAGCTGGTCATAACGACTCTGAACCCATTCAGCATCAATCAATTTGGCTTCATCAAGACTCTCATTGATGGGATCTCCACCTCTACTGGGAGCACAACCTCCATGCCGTAAACAAGAGAGAAAGGGGTTGCCTCTGTTGAAGTGCGGACAGATGTACGATATCCATGTAAAGCAAATGGCAGCATCTCATGCCAATCTTTGTACGTAACAACCATCTTCTGGATAATCTTCTTGATATTCTTATTAGCAGCTTCAACAACCCCATTCATCTTGGGTCTGTAAGGAGAAGAATTATGATGCGCAATCTTGAACTCGTTACATAGCTCTTTCATCATCTTGTTATTCAAGTTAGATCCATTATCAGTAATGATCTTATCTGGCACACCATACCGGCATATGAGTTGATTCTTGATAAATTTTATGACCACCTGCCTGGTTACGTTTGCATACGATGCCGCTTCAACCCATTTGGTGAAGTAATCAATTGCTACGAGAATGAATCGGTGACCGTTGGACGATTTTGGCTCTATCATGCCAATCATGTCAATTCCCCACATAGAGAAAGGCCATGGTGATGAAATCACATTCAGAAGTGTCGGAGGAATATGAATCTTGTCCGCATAAATCTGACACTTATGGCATTTCTTCACATATTTGCAGCAGTCAGACTCCATTGTCAGCCAATAGTAGCCTGCTCTCAACATCTTTCTAGCCATGGCATGTCCATTGGAATGAGTGCCAAATGAACCCTCATGGACTTCAGTCATTAACAGGTGTGCTTCGTGTCTATCCACGCATCTAAGCAAAACCATGTCAAAATTTCTCTTATAAAGCACATCGCCATTGAGGTAGAAACTGCCTGACAATCTCCTCAAATTCTTCCTATCTTTTACAGATGCCCCAGGCGGATAAATCTGGCTCTAAAGGAAGCACTTGATATCATAATACCACGGCTTATTATCTTGCACCTCCTTTACTGCAAATACATGAGCTGGTCTGTCCAAGCGCATCACAGTGATATTGGGAACTTCATTCCAAAGTCTGACCACAATCATCGACGCAAGTGTAGCGAGAGCGTCTGCCATCCGATTCTCGTCTCGAGGAATATGATGGAAGTCAACCTTAGTAAAGAACGTTGAAATCCTCCTCGCATAATCTCTATATGGAATGAGGCCAGGCTGATTCGTTTCCCACTCGCCCTTAATCTGATTAACAACGAGGGCCGAATCACCATAAACATCAAAATGTTTGATCCTTAGATCAATGCATTCTTCTAATCCCATGATACAGGTCTCATATTCAGCCATATTATTCGTGCATTTGAAAGTTAGCCTTGTTGTAAACGGAAAATGCATGCCCTGAGGGGTAATAATCACTGCCCCAATACCATTTCCATATTGATTTACAGCGCCTTCAAACACCATACTCCATCTGGAACCAGGCTCTGGCCCTTCATCGAGCGTAGGCTCATCGCAATCTTTCATTTTCAAATAAAGAATCTCCTCATCTGGGAAGTCATACTGAACTGACTGATAATCTTCGATCGGTTGATGTGCCAAGTGGTCTGCCAAAATACTACCTTTAATCGCCTTCTGAGCTCGATACTCAATATCATACTCAGATAACAACATCTACCAACGGGCAATCCTCCCAGTTAAAGCAGGCTTCTCAAAGATATACTTGATTGGATCTATTTTGGATATCAACCAAGTCGTATGATTCAACATATACTGGCGTAAGCGCTTAGCAGCCTAAGCCAAAGCACATCATGTCTTCTCAAGCATTGAGTATCGAGACTCGCAATTAGTGAACTTCTTACTCAGGTAGTAGATAGCATATTCTTTCTTACTTGATTCGTCTTGCTGACCAAGGACACAACCCATTGAATCTTCAAGAACTGTCAGATACATAATCAATGGTCTTCCTTCCACAGGCGGAGACAGAATCGGAGGTTCAGACAAATACTCTTTAATGCTATCAAAAGCTTTTTGGCAATCCTCGGTCCAATCATGAGACTAATCTTTCCTGAGGAGCTTGAATATTGGCGCACATGTGGCAGTCATGTGGGATATAAACCCGGAAATATAATTCAAGCGGCCAAGAAACCCTCAGACTTGCTTCTCAGTTTTGGGCGCAGGCATCTCTTGTATTGCTTTGACCTTTGCAGGATCAACCTCAATACCTCTTTCGCTGACAATAAAGCCCAATAACTTTCCAGAACGTACTCCAAATGTAGACTTGTTAGGATTCAGACGAAGCTTATACTTCCTCAAACGCTGAAAAAGCTTCAACAAGTGCTCTACATGCTCAACTTCCGTTCTCGACTTCGCAATCATATCATCAACATATACCTCAATCTCCTTATGCATCATATCATGAAACAAGGTAGTCATAGCTCGTTGATACGTGGCTCCGGCGTTCTTCAAACTAAATGGCATCACTCGATAACAAAATGTTCCCCAAGGTGTGATGAATGTTGTCTTCTCCATATCCTCGGGTGCCATTTTAATCTGATTATATTCGGAAAATCCGTCCATAAATGAGAAGACATTGAATTTAGCTGTATTGTCTACCAACATATCAATGTGTGGTAGAGGGAAATCGTCCTTCGGACTAGCTTTATTCAAGTCTCTATAGTCCACACACATTCGGACTTTTCCATCTTTCTTAGGCACAGGCACAATATTGGCCACCCACTGAGGATACGTAGAAGTCACCAGAAACCCCGCATCAATTTGCTTCTAAACTTCTTCCTTGATCTTTACTGCCATATCGGGATGCGTTCTTCTGAGCTTTTGCTTCACAGGCACGCACTCAGGCCTCAAAGGCAGGAAATGTTGCACAATATCTGTATCTAGACCAGGCATTTCTTCATATGACCAGGCAAAGACGTCGACATATTCTCGTAGCAACCCAATCAACCCCTTCTTAACAGACTCTTCCAGGAGTGCCTCAATCTTCACTTCTCGCATACAATCTTCAGACCCCAAGTTGACTGTTTCCAGATTCTCAAGATGCGGATGAATGATCTTCTCCTCATGCTCAAGTAGACGGGTGATCTCGTCAGGAATCTCTTCAACATCATCTTCTTCCGCCTCAAATACAGGGAATTCAAAGTTGGGAGATGGTGTTGGATCATTATGTTCAATGGGTTTGATCATCCTGCATAATGATTTTGGATATAAAAGAGATTTTAGAATTTAAATAAAGCAAATCATTATGTAGATGAAAATATTGAATTTATTCTTATTTAGGGTTTTATGTGATCACCAATTTCATGCAAAAGCGAAAAGGGAAAATAATTGGAAAAACAAACATTTAACATGAGTTTATTGAATGAAAATATCATTGTATTTATGCACCAACAATGTCATCACTTCTCCTTTTGGCATGGGAGAAGGGTTTTTAAACACAATGAACATTACTTTGACTTATGGATAACTGTCGGAATATCAACAGCAACCCAATTATTGCAGATCCCTCCAAGGATGATGAAATTGCCAGAATCCTCTTCATCTTCTTCCAGAATGGCAGCAGCCTCTTCATCTTGACCGGTGTGGATGAAACCTCCACTCTTGAACAACCCTTGCTTGTTGAAGACCCCAGAAGAATAGCCTATGCCATCCTGGGACTTATTGTCTTCCAACTCAATCATTTTCCCCAAGCCAGCAGTTGCACCATGCTCGATGGCCAACTTTGCATCTTTATAGGAAGCAAATGAAGGAGTTCCCTTCTTAATAGGTTCAGTAATAGATAAAGCTTGGAAGGGAGTTCCAACTTCATCCTCAGCATCTATATAAGAAAAGGAAGACAAATGGCTAACCAGGAGAGCCTTTTCTCCCCCTACCACCACCAGTTTCTTATTTTTCACAAACTTCAATTTCTGGTGTAGGGTGGATGTCACGACGCCTGCCTCGTGAATCCATGGTCTGCCTAGGAGACAGCTATACGATGGGTGAATGTCCATAACCTGGAAGGTAATCTGGAAATCACTTGGTCCGATTTTGACTGGGAGATCAACCTCACCAATCACATTTTTGTGAGACCCATCGAAAGCCTTCACAACTACTCCACTCTGCCTCATGGGAAGCCCCTGATATGATAACTTCGTAAGAGTGGACTTTGGCAATACATTCAATGATGACCCAGTGTCCACCAGCACATTGGACATGGCATCATCTTTGCAGCTAATAGATATGTGCAATGCCAAGTTATGGTCTCTTCCCTCATCACGGAGATCAGCGTCACAAAAACTCAAATTGTTACAAGCGGTGATGTTTGCAACAATACTATCAAATTGTTCAATTGTGACATCGTGGTCCACGTACGCCATATCCAACACCTTCTACAAAGCTTCTCGGTGTGGTTCTGAATTCATCAGCAATGATAAAACAGAGATTTTGGATGGCGTTTGTAGAAGCTGATCAACCACGTTGTACTCACTTCTCTTGATGAGCCTCAGCATCTCATCACAATCTTCTTTTGTATTGCCACTCGGGCCAGCAGAAGCAGGAGTTCTCAACGTAGAGGTAGGCTTAACAGTAAGTGCCGGATTCGGAGCGTTCACAGCATTCCCAATCGGGCTTTCAGCATAATCAGCATTGTCATTCCTTCGAGCATCGTCTTGCGGCTTCGGCGGAGCCGAGAAAACACGACCGCTGCGGTTCAGGCCGCTGACGTCGGCAATATTAACAACTGATGAAGAGGGCAGGGGCACCTCTTTCCCATTCTCCAATGCTACAACATTGTAGCGATAGGGGACCGCCTTCTCAGAAGAGTACGGTATAGGACCGGCTGGCTTAATAGTCAGAGCAGGAGAAACCTTCTGCTTGCTACCATCATACTTGATGACAACAGGCTCAGGTATCCGGAATACCGGAGAAATTACGTTGACTTCAACAGCGTCTTCATCAACATTTCTGGTTTGAAGGATCTCAATGACTCCCTCATCTAGCATTTCCTGAACATCCTTGCGCACCTGGAGACAACCTCTCTGATTAAAAAAACAGACTCGACATCTATCGTGGTCGTACTCATAATGGCTATAGTCACACGGAAAACGATGCATCTCAACCAGCGATTGTCGGATATGACTGACGTATTTGACTTTATACTTGCCAGGACAGCCCTGGACCATATTGACAGATTTCCCATGCTCGGGCAATGGGTTCTTCTTCACATTCGGACCTACGTCCTCGAAAAACAAAATCCCACTTCTCACAAGGTCTTGCACCTTGGTCTTCAAGGGATAACAATTCTCCACGTCATGTCTGGGAGCACCGGAATGATATACGCAGTGAAGCTCAGGCTTATACCACCACTGGGGGTTAGCAGGTACAGCGGGAGGGTCTCGTGGAGTGATTAACTTTCTATCAATCAAATATGGATAGAGTTCAGCGTAAGTCATCGGAATTGGATCAAAGGTGACCTTCTTCCTCTCGTAGCTGGTGCTGGTATTGTTAGTGTTGTGAGGCCGGTAGGCCTGTTGTTGTGGACGTTGCTGTTGTTGCTGATAATGCTGAGATGGTTGTTGTTGATATTGTTGGGCTTCTCTGAAAACAGGTGCTATATGAGCCACCTGATGCTGGTTGCTAATGGGGCGGGTAATCTTCCTCTTCACAGAGGGTCTTCTCTTGATATGGGAGGACACAGCATGTGCCTCTCCTTCCTTCTTCTTTGCAAAGCTTCCATATCTCTTTGTTGAAGACCCTTCATCTCGAATTAAACGTCCTTCAAGGACCCCCTCTTCCAGTCTCATTCCCATATTCACCATCTCGGTGAAGTCTGAGGGAGCACTAGCTATCATTTTCTCATAGTAGAATGAACTCAAGGTCTTCAAAAAGATCTTGGTCATCTCTTTCTCCTCAAGGGGTGGTACTATCTGAGCTGCTAACTCGCGCCACCTCTGGGCGTATTCTTTGAAGGTCTCTTTCTCTTTCTGGGACATTGCCCTCAGCTGGTCCCTATCAGGAGCCATATCCACATTGTATTTATATTGCTTGACGAAGGCCTCGCCAAGATCGTTGAAAGAGCGGATGTTCGAACTTTTCAGACCCATGTACCACCGGAGAGCGGCACCGGACAGACTGTCCTGGAAATAGTGGATGAGCAATTGGTCATTATCAGTTTGCGTCGACATCTTGCGACCATACATCACAAGATGACTGAGAGGGCATGTGTTTCCCTTATACTTCTCAAAGTCAGGCACTTTGAATTTAATAGGGATTTTCACGTTGGGCACAAGGCACAACTCAACAACACTTTTACCAAAGAGATCATTCCCCCTCAAAGTTTTTAGTTCCTTACGAAGCTCAAGGAATTGGTCTTTCATATCATCCATCTTCTCATAAACATCTGGACCTTCAGATGGTTCAGAATGGTAGATGGTATCTTCAACTCTTGGTAATGTGTGCACAACGGGAGGTGGCACTGAAAGGACCGGGCTAGATGCCGGCAAAGAAGCAAGAGTAGGAGCAAAACCTTCTGGCATGAAATTGGCGGGCATTCCCCACGGGAACCCGACCGACATAGATGGTGCAAAGTGAGCTGTTGCAGCGGGCACAATAGAAGTCACGATCTCATAAATGATCGTCCTCTGGGGAGGAGTTGAGGGTGTTGGAGAAGACTGGCTCTGGGCAGCCATGAATGACTCCATCAGGGCAGTCAATCTGGCTACTTCTTCCTTCAGCTCGCGGTTCTCTTGTTCCAAATGATCCATCAGTCTCGATGAGTTGACTCTGGTGTAGTACCGGTGAGTCAGCTTATCTTCAAAATAAATGAAGAACACAGAGTTAGACCATAGGACAAGAAGCCTAGAGAAAAACTTGCTTATGCACATGATGCATGCAATGCTTATGCATATGATTTGTTTTTGTTTGTCAAAGTAACTTTTAGAGTTCTATTTGCAAACATTAGAAGTATTAAACATTTATCATGTATGGAAATATCTCGTCAATAATATCTGGGAAATGCTTTTACATCAAAGAAGTACAACATGGGTAGCTAAATACAAGAGAGAAGGAAAATGATCATCCTATGGATCCCTAGAAGCAATCATCTAAAGCTCTGGACACAGGAAGATAAGATGCACGAAGCCTCTTCACCTCTTCCTCATAGGCTGCTTCCATATCTGCCTTCTCCTTGGCGAGTCGATCGTACTTCCTCTTCCAAAACCTGGAAGACTGAGGAAGTAGATAAGTCCACGCATCATTAGGGTCATCAATAACCTGATGCTCGAGGAACTCAATCAGAGCATCCTTCTCCTTAATCTGTTGAAGCAACTCTTCTCGTTCACGGATCCAAGCACGTGAATGGTCTTCGTCTCTCAACTCCTCTACTCCTTGGTCAGGGAGGTTTGAAGGCCCAACCACAACCAAAGGTGTAGATCTCGGATACTCGTAAGGCATGAGATATTCAGCAGCTCTCCTTCTAACCCAAGAAGTATAGGGTTCCAAAGCAATACAATTCTTCGGTCCCAGCTCCTTCCTTCCTTTCCTATGGATCTTGCGCCAAGCGCGGGCCATCCTGCCTTTCAGGCCTTGGGGATCTTTACCCTCCTGAAAGAACACACCCTCTAACAGAATGTTATTGGGTTTATCCTTTAGGGGGAACCCAAGCTGACGACGCGCCAAAATAGGGTTGTAGTTAATCCCACCACATGTACCAAGAAGAGGCACATTGGAGAATTCACCACAAGAGTCGATAATCTGCACACCATCATACACACGGTTGTACCAAAAGATATCATCATTAGTGAGAGACATAAGTCTCGTGGACCACCGTAGACACCCTTTATTTTCCTTGAAGGCGACCGTCTGTGGCAAGTGAGAAATAAACCACTTGTATAACAGAGGAAAACAGCACACAATGGCACCACCACCCTTTGCATTCCTCATATGCAAAGAAAAATAAGTGTCACCCAACAGAGTCGGAACGGGATTAAGAGTAGAGAAAATCCTAATAGCGTTCACATCCACAAACTTGTCGATGTTGGGGAACAACACTAACCCATAGATGAGGAGTACAAATATGGCTTCAAAGGCGTCCTCACTCATGGCCTTCCCATACATAGTAGCTTGAGCAATGAGGAACTCAGAAGGGAGACCTTGAATTCCACCTTTGGTAGTCATATGTACACCAACCAGAGATTCATCTATATGCAACATATCAGCTATCTCTTGAGAAGTAGGAACGCTCTCTAAGCCACTGAACGGTAACTGGTCTAGAATAGGTATACCCACAAGGTAGGCATACCCCTTAAGCGTAGGCAAAAGTTGGAAATCCGGGAAAGTGAAGCAACGATATAAGGGATCATAAAACTGCACCAATACACTCATCAATCCTTCGTCCACTTGAGTAGTCAGAAGAGAAAGAAGCTTCCCAAAACGAGCCTTGAAACCCAAGGGATCTAGTACATAGGATGTCAAATTCCTTAACTCTTTCAAGTCGGGCTGTCTGCAACTGTACTTCTTTGTATTCCTTCTTTGTCTTTCCATGTCTGAAAATTTGCAAATAGACCTCTTAAGTTCCTCGAAAATTCTCTTATTATTGGAGATATGGATGCAAATGGGTGCATGAATGCATGAATGCAACAATCACACTCAAGGATCAAGCAAAGCACACCAAACAAAGGTCATGGGATGGATCATGTCATCCTTAATATCAATCATCCATTTTGGTGGATTATGGTTTACACCTTATCAACACCCAAGTTCCATTGATATTAAGGATACACAAGAACGGATCAACCACGAATCAAGGGTTTGTTGTAAGTCACGAGCATGGAGTCTCGGTTAAGAACCACCCAAAGGGAGTGTACTAGGGTTTAAACCTGCCAAACATGTTCTACAAGAGGTTCCCATAGTCATCATCCCATCTTTCGGATATTATCGGATAAACGACTACTCGTATTCCAAAAATATTCTCAAGAGAGACTCTTATGAGTGTAGTATCGCGTAACAATCGTATCAAATCTTACATTTGAACGACTTTCGCACTACATCCTAAGAATAGGCCAAGATGGGCTTGGTAAACTAAGGTCCTTGGCTTCTAAGGTCTATATTGGAAAGAGTAATGTCTAACCACAACTACTTGTGTGACATTATTGATCCCAACATGACCTCCACCAAGTGAATGGACTTGCAAGTTAACTTGCTAAGGAATAACTCCACACAAGTCAACAAGACTATGTTATTCTCCTATCCTAAGTGCACTCGAGTTCGGGTATAAAACTCATCTCACAAAGATCACCAAGCATACAAGGAATTAATATTCAAGCAAATCAATCATTACATACAATACAATAATCCCAAATTGCACAAAAATATGTCACAAAACAATATACAATACAATACAACAAATATGAAAAGTAGGCAAAACCCACTAGGCAAATGATCCTCAGCAGAGTCGCCACTTTTCTGTAGCAGGGTATTCATTACCATTAGAGATATTGACTAAATCCAAGGTAAACCATACAAGTCGAGTCGCCACCGCACTTCTATTTATCCAAAGGAATGGTTAGAAAGCGAACAAAAACCTAAAAGTTTTATCGAATCAAAAACTAGTAAAAATGTCAGAGATCGGGGTAAGGGGGTTGGTTATGCAATGGGAAGGTTTTAAGCACCCAAAACATCCTAGGTACTCCTAGGGAGCCCTTTTCATATTTGTTGTAAGGTTGGTATTTTGTGAAAATTTGTTTGTGCAAACATGATTGAAGAGATGAGAAGAGAATATACAAGTTTTTTTACATTTTGTGTTTGGATGGATAAACCCATTGCCTACGTACCATCTTAAAAAAGATTAGGATCAAAACCTCGTAGTTCGGGGTAAAAATCTCAAAATGAGTTGGTGAATTGATTGGTCCAAAAGCCTTAAGGTCTTTTGTTATCCAAGGGAGAAAACTCAACCTAAAACCACAAATCCACCATGTGAGGATAGCTTCAACATGCTAGTGAGGGGTTAACCCTATAATAAGCATGGAAGACTCATTGTCCATCACTAAGGATATAGGTGAGTATTACATCTACCTCAAGGATAACTCAAACCTAATAGCTAAGCGTTATGAAAAGTTTGATTAAGAAAGTGGCCATTGAAACCACAAAAAGACATTTGAATGGGTTATATTTACCAATGAAAAGTATATACAAAATATGGTCAAAGTTGACTTAAAGATTCAATTCAAAATAAGTGTTATGAAAAGAAAGTTTGAAAATCAAAAGCATAAGGCTTAGGTTTCTCATGTTTTTAAAAAAGGTGTTAAATGTTAGCACAAAAGTTTTGGCTTGGGTTAGAGTGGAGGGAAGAAGAAGAATGGCTAAGGTCCTAATCATACAAGAGACAAGGGATAAGAGAACAAGACCACAAATGGAGTTCCTCTCTTGAGATCATATTGATGATCCAAGTAGCTCTCATCCTTTAGAATATGCAAGCAAAATAATAGTAAGCTCAAGCAACAATCAAACAAGTCTTCTTAAGAGATCCTCAATGCATCTTGTATCTTTCACTTTGGATGAACATGGCAATGGTTCTTCAATTTGAGCTCTCATAGGATTCCCTAGCACAAGAGCACACACATCAAAAGTTTATGAAAACAAATCAAGAATGGACAAGAGTGAGTTTAGAGGTTTGGTCCTTCTAATCCATCTTCACATTAAGATCCTTTTACTCCAATTTGCATAGGGAAAGTCCTAGAAACTAAGTCCATTTGTCCATTTCTTTACATTTTGGTCCACAATAATCAAAACAAAAGCACAAGCACAATAATATATACACAATTATGTGCTCAAGTGAGCAAAAGGCAAATTGCATTAACATAAACATGTGCCCAAGTGAGCAAAGGGGGAAAAGCAAATGAATAATATGTACAAGAATAGTAAATTGCATAAATGTAAAGAGCAAGAAGTAAATGTTAATGGTTAATTGTTAGTGTTAGTAGTTAGTGTGCCATAAGGCAAATTTAGCGTTATGTTAAGCAATCGTAATTGGACTTATGTAGAAGTCACAACTATCTGAGGCCGGTCAATAATAATGTAGGCAACCACACAAGTTAGAAGTCTTGATTAGTGAACCAAGTTCCAACAACTTGCCATGCCAAAAAGAAGAAGAGAAAGGATCTTGGATTGGTTTAAGTCCTTTGCATGATTTAGAAAGCAACCTATCCTTAATGCAAAGTCATTCACTTGATCATTTGATCAAGATGAATTAGATTTGAATCAAGGAAGATTAAACCTCCCTAATCAATGCTAACTTATCAACCTTTAACTCGTTGATCAAAAAAAAAAAAAAAGAAGAAGAAGATGGATAATGAAAATGAAGAAAATAAAGTGCATCAAATAAAAAGGAATGTACCAATCCATGAATGTTGACCAAAGATAGGGGAGATCAAGGTCAAACCATAAAATCAACAATGGGAGGAAGATTGGAAGTCAAGAAATAAAGAAAATATTTTTGGCATTTTTTAATATTTGAAAATAAACTTGAATTAAAATATTAAAGAAAGGTTAAACTTCAAATTCACTTCAAATCAACTTTAAAAGGTCCAAGTGAATTATCCCAAGTTCAACATGGTCAAACAAAGTTTGACAAAAAATTTCAGCATTTTTAAAAGTCAGAAACTATTTTTAATTAATTAAAAATGAAAAAAAATAACCTAATTGAACTAAAATCTCAAATAAATCTCAAATCAATTAATAAATTGATGAGAATATTTTTCATATATCCATCATCATTCAAAGAGGTTAGGAAAATATTTTTGTATTTTTTGGATGTCAAAAACTATTTAAAATGAATTAAAAATAACCAAAAAAGAGAAAATTATTTAAAAATAGCAAATGATAAAATAAAAAATATTAAAAATCATTTTTAGAAACTAGAAATTAAAAGAGAAATAATGCAATTGGTCCCATATTTTTTGGAATTAAAATGAGAGAGTTATGAATTTTTGAAATAAAATGGAATTAAAGAAAATAAAACAGAAATTTAGAAAATGGCAAAAATCAGGAAGCGTTGGATGATTTCATTAATTGATGTGGCAACATCCAATGGATCAGGAGTGCACACGTACCCTAGTCATTAGTCAACTGAGAAGTACAATGCATTAAATAAAGTCATAATATCCAAGCGCCAGGATTCAAACTGGAAAAGAGATCCAAGGGCTCACAATTGATTTGGCAATGAGACGGTGGCCAGCGCCACCGTCTTCTCCGGTGAGCTCCGGCGAAGGTCAAAAAATGCAGAGATTCAAATGCTCATTAAAATGGACGATCCAGGCACCATTCGAAAGGTGAAGTGATGTACATCACTCCTATACCACTCACTTCCACTCTAGATTCCTATTAAGAGAGAAATTAGAGATGGAAGTTTGGTGATGTTCAACTGAACTTGCTCGATTTCAACAATTAAGCACTCAATAACAATGCCTCTATAGAGAGGACTTCAGACAACACAATATTAAGGCCAATGGATCAAAGTATAAGGAGATTCGAAGCAAAAAACAGTTGATCAAAACCTTTGGAGTATGAAGATTTGAGTCCCTTGCCTTGGTTCCTTTTGCAAAACAGAACTTCAATGGATCAAATGGTGAAGGTTTAGGAACTTTAGATCTGAAAATTCAACCAAATGCAATTGAATTTCAGATCTGAATTTTTGAAGAGAAATGAATTTTATTCCTTTGGTATGGTTGGGGATTCACTCTTGCAGCATTTCAGGCGCCTTCAGGTTGGAGAATTATGAAGCATAGCACATGTATTTATAGCTGAAAAGGGCTGAGTGCATGAGTTAGCTCGTGTGCATGGCAAATGGATTTTTCATTGCATGGGCTTGTGTGATCATGTGGAAGGCCCAATGGAGACTAAAATGACCTGCTGAATTCATGTGAAATGCAAATGGACACGTACAATAAGTATAAACAGCTCATGCATGGCAATTTGAATTAAATTTCACAAAATGCACTTAATCTTCATGCCTTCGAAAATGGTGCTTCCAAACTCCAAATGCCACCTTATGAGTAATGGTTAGAGAGCTTGTTGCATAAGGAACAAATGATATGTTGATCAAAATTTCAATTGGGCCTTGGAAATTAGTGAATTTTGAGTTTAAAGTGTAGGGTGCAAAACATGCATAAGTGAAGTTTCCAAATTTGGCCAATGTTCAAGCCCTTCTGTCTTAATGATGCAAGCTCCAAATGATAAAACCTTCAACATCAGAGTTGTAGATCTTTTCAAGACAATCAATTTGGACTTACATTTTGCATCATTTGGAATTTTAATGAAGAAGTTATGGGCACTTGAAGTTGGACTTTTTTCCATTTCAATGCATTTGGCCCAAAGTGACCTATAATGTTTTGCATTATCACATGTATTTCTTTTGAGATTTTGAAATGTTTCTCAACATAACATTTGAATTAGACACAATAAGATTTCCAATGAATTTGTTTCCACCTCAAAATCATAAAAAATGAATGAGTTATGTTCTTGGGAAGTCGACCCAAAATTAGGGTTTCAGTCAAAATGACCTATAATGTCTTGGAATAGATGATGATCTTCCAAGCTTCAAACCCAATTTTTATGGACATGAAAGTTGTTCATATTGTCCTTAAGAACAGTTTTTCTCTTGGGGTCATCTCCATTTGACCAACACATAAAACGTTAGGTCTCAATGCATTTCAAAATAGACAGATGAATTGACTGATCAACTTCTCAAGTCCACCACTCATATCTTGATGAATTGATGATTGAGGTCACTCAAGTAAGTTTAAATATGCATGTAATGATGACTTAAAGAACTTCCCTTGATGGTATTTGACCATGGGCTGAGGTTGCTTCATGAGCAAGGCACAATTGACGAATATATGAATTAGGGTTTCCTTGGGAAACAAACCTCAAATCCCTTGACTTTATTTGATAAAAATGATGAATTGAGATACTAGGGAGGCATATTTGATGAATAATAGCTTTTGGGAACCATTGCCATGTTTTCTTTCATCTCCTCTTGACCTTTTCATTGCACAAAGGATCTCCTAGAAGCCTTTAGACTTTGTGATTGCTCAAGCTGCAAATAAGAAATGTTAGTGACATATATTTGTGCTTTTGGTTAGTAAATAAAAATGAGAAAAGCAATGATATACAATTCAAGCATGCTTGGTGATCTCAAACCACTCACAAGAGGTCCCACCCAAAAGGCAAAAGGAACCCAGGTGCTCATGATCCTTAAGGCTTTGCAAATGCAATGTTATGATGCCATGAGGGATCTTAGGCTTAAAATTGGGGTCTTATAGTATCATTTATTGTTAGTTCAGACATGTCGCTTTCCATTTGGGTTATGAGTCATTCGTAAGGGAAATCGTCATTGATTGGAATTTGTTCAGGTTTATTCCCTTCGATTCATGATAAGTGGTTTGCTACTACGTTTTCAGTACCCTTCTTATCTTTTATCTCTAAGTCAAATTCTTGTAAGAGCAGGATCCATCTTAAAAGTCTTGGTTTGGCATCCTTCTTACTTAGCAGATATCTAATAGTGGCGTGGTCAGTATAGATAATAATTTTCGCCCCTACTAAGTAGGAACGGAATTTGTCCAAGGCGAACACAACGGCTAAAAGTTCCTTTTTAGTGGTGGCGTAGTTCATTTGGGTTGGATCTAGTGTTCTACTTGCGTAGTAGATAGCATGAAGTTTCTTATCCTTTCTTTGTCCTAGTATTGCGCCTACGGCGTAATCACTCGCATCACATATGATTTCGAAAGGTAATCTCCAGTCAGGTGGTTGCATTATGGGTGCGGTGATTAAAGATGTTTTTAATTGGTTGAACGCTGTTAAACATTTTTCATCAAAGATAAAATCAGTGTCTTTCATTAATAAACCCGTAAGTGGCTTGGTAATTTTCGAGAAATCTTTGATAAAACGTCGGTAGAAACCGGCGTGTCCTAAAAAGCTTCGTATTTCTCGTACGGTTTTCGGAGGTTGAAGGTTCTCTATGATTTCAATCTTGGCTTTGTCTACTTCAATTCCTTTATCAGATACTACGTGACCTAACATGATTCCTTGTTGGACCATGAAATGGCATTTCTCCCAATTCAAAACGAGATTCACCTTTACGCATCTTTCGAGTACCATTTCAAGGTTTGATAGACATCGTTCGAAGCTTTTCCCACAAACAGAAAAGTCATCCATAAAGACTTCCATAATGTCGTCTATAAAATCAGCGAAGATTGCCATCATGCATCTTTGGAATGTTGCGGGAGCGTTGCATAATCTGGATGGCATTCGTCGGTAAGCGAATGTACCATAAGGGCATGTGAAGGTTGTCTTTTCTTGGTCGTCAAGATGGATTGGAATTTGAAAGAATCCTGAATAACCGTCTAGATAGCAGAAGTGGGAATGCTTAGCCAATCGTTCAAGCATTTGGTCAATGAAAGGTAGAGGAAAATGATCTTTCCGAGTGGCTTTGTTTAGTTTTCTATAATCGATGCACATTTTGCTTCCGGTCACAACTCTTTATGCTATAGATTCGCCCTTCTCATTCTTAACAACTGTAACACCCCCTTTCTTGGGTACTACATGAACGGGGCTAACCCATTGACTATCGGAGATCGAGTATATGATTCCAGCATCTAGTAGCTTCTTTACTTCATCCTTGACTACTGTACTTAAGATTGGGTTGATCCTTCTCTGGTGTTCTCTAGAGGTTTTACAATCTTCCTCCAGCATAATGCGGTGCATACAGATAGAAGGACTTATTCCTTTTAGGTCGGTGATGTTGTATCCTAACGCAGTTGGATATTTTCTTAAGACATCTAGTAACTTTTCAGTTTCCATCTGTCCCAAGTCAGCGTTGACTATTACTGGTCTTTTAAGTTCAGTGTCTAGGAATTCGTATCTTAGGTTCTTTGGTAGTGCTTTTAATTCCAAGTCAGGTTTCTTTGGGCATGGCATGTGGTTAGGCGTAAGTGCTAAGCATTCGCTTAGACTGTCGTTTTGGTATGGTTCATGCCAATTATCGTCTTCAAAGATTGGAGGGATTTGGATTTTCATTATATCAGAGTATGTGATTTCTTGCATCTCCGTCTCTCTTACGCACTCGTCTATGACATCAAGTAGATAACAGGTAATTGAACAGACATCTTGGTCGGTCTTAGTTCTCCCATATTGAGCCTTTTACAAATGGTTAAGGGCATTACACTAATGTTGGCTCCTAGATCACATAGAGCTTTGTCTATGACGAATTTTCCAATGACACGGGGTATGGAAAAACCACCTGGGTCTTTTAGTTTGGGAGGCATGTTATTTTGGATTATTGCGATACACTCGGCAGTAAGTGTAACTGTTTCGTTATCCTCTATCTTTTTCTTATTGGATAAGATCTCCTTAAGAAATTTGGCATATGAGGGAATTTGTGTGATGGCTTCTGTAAAGGGGATTGTAATGTTTAGCTGCTTCAGAAATTCAACAAATTTCCTAAATTGCCCTGCGGTTTTAGAACTTGCGAGTCTTTGAGGATACAGAATGGGTGGTTTATAAGATGGTGGAGGCACATAAGGTTTTTCTTTCTCTTTGGCCTCTTGGGCATTATCTTCCATTTCCTTCGGTTCACTTACCTGCTCGGTTGTGGTTTTGTCTGGTTTTTGGTACATGTCAGGATTTTGGAGTCTTGGATCTGCGGGTCCGTCTATTTCTTTTCCACTCCTCAGTATAACAAAATTTGCATGTCCTTTTGGATTAGGTTGCGGCTGTCCAGGAAATGTTCCAGCGGGAGTGGTTGTAGATGTTTGTTGTTGAGCCACTTGTGAAATCTGTGTTTCAAGCATTTTATTGTGGGTGGCTAAGGCGTCTACTTTGCTCGCTAGTTGTTTAAGTTGCTCGCTAGTATGTATGTTTTGGTTCAAGAAGTCTTTGTTTCTCTGAGCTTGGGTAGCTATGAAGCTTTCCATCATTAGTTTGAGGTTTGACTTCCTAGGCATGTTAGGAGCATTGTTAGCTGGCTTTTGATATCCAGGCGGAATAGCTGGTGCTTGGCCAGGTGCATACAGGGCATTGTTATTCTTATACGAAAAATTAGGATGGTTTTTCCAACCTGGGTTGTAGGTATTCGAATAAGGATTTCCTTGTGCGTAATTTACTTGATCGGTTGGGACTCCTGTTAATATCTGACATTCTGGTGCAGTGTGTCCAGGGTTTCCACATAACTCACAGTTTGGAGTTACGGCAACCACGGTGGCTGCGGGTGGTATGGTCAAGTTATCTAACTTTTGAACAAGAACATCTACCTTGGCATGTACATGGTCAAGGCTACTGATTTCGTACATTCCACTTTTTGTTTGGGACTTTTCTACTGGAGTTCTTTCACCTCCCCATTGGCAATGGTTTTGGGCCATGTTTTCAATGAGTTGATAGGCTTCGTTGTATGGCGTGTCCATAAGTGCACCGCCTGCGGTAGCGTCTACTATCAATCTTGTGTTATACAGAAGCTCATTGTAAAATGTGTGAATGATCATCCAGTCTTCAAGACTGTGATGTGGACATATCCTCATCATGTCTTTGTATATCTCCCACGCGTCGTAGAGAGATTCTACATCTTTTTATCGAAATCTATTGACTTGAGCTCTCAGCATAGCAGTTTTGCTTGGCGGAAAATATCGAGATAAGAAAACGTTCTTCAGTTCTTCCCATGTTGTAACTGAGTTGGATGGTAAGGATTGCAACCAAGCCCAAGCTCTGTCTCTTAGTGAGAAAGGAAAGAGGCGTAATCTTATCGCATCTTGAGATACATCATTCGCCTTCACAGTGCCTGCGTACTGCACAAACTTGGTCAGGTGTTCATTAGGGTCGTCCGTAGGATTTCCAGCAAATTGATGTTGTTGGACGGTTGTAAATAATGAGGGTTTCAGCTCGAAATCGTTTCGATTGATAGCGGGGGAAGCAATGTTGTTGTGAGGTTCTTGTTGGGATGGGGTAGCGTAGAACTTAAGAGGACGATTCTGTGGTCCTTCCTCAGCCATGGTTGGTTTTTCTTCTAGTTTAGAAGTAGGAAAGAAGATATCGGGAATATCGTACCTTTGTTGGTACTCTAATATTCGACGTCTTATATATAAGAAACGCTCTAATTCAGTGATTGGTGGTGCTAAGTTATCGCCTTGTGAGCGAGTACTTGGCATACAATCGGGGGAAATAAGGGAAAGAGATTAGTTTTATTTTTACCTTAGTCTATACCGTGCAACGAAAGAATCCCACTATTTGACTAAATCAAGTCCCCGGCAACGGCGCCAAAAACTTGATACATGTCGTGACTGTATATAGAATATAGTCAATCGGGTACTTGACTGCAAGTGCACAGTCCAGTCGTTTTAGTTTTAAAAGATATCGAATCCACAGGGACCGATGGTCAAACTAATGCTACCGACGTTACTATGTTAAGCTAAGGGAATGCTTTTTAGAAGATTGGTTGAAGAAAATTAAATCTAAGGGAAGTTGAGTTTTAAGAAAGAATTAATAGGAGAAATCAGTATGCAGCACATTAATCGTCAGGGATTCGACAAGTTACCGGTGTATAATTTAAATACCAAATATCTTTCAGTAGAAAATACTTATTTAAAAAGCTTTATCTCACACTCTCGTGATTGTTGATTCGGCCTATACCTTTAAGTCAGAAAGTACGCTCTCGCTGTGCCATTTGAAGTTAAAAATACTTTTTGAAAATAGATAAGTTCTAATTGCTTTTAAAGTGCTCTCGCTGTTTTTAAAATCAATGCCTAGTTTTTACTATCCAGTTCAAGCCTCACGCTCTCGCGATTGTTGGTTCTCACCTTAGTTAATTTCCCACTCTCGTGGCAAAATCGTATTAAATAGCTTCTCACTTTTGTGACAAAGTTAATTAAATTTAAATTAAAAACCACAGCAGAAAAAATTGTTTGAGAAAAGGAGTTTTCACCGATTATTATTAAATCCCGTCTGATTAAATTGTTACATACCGATACTGGTAATTTAGTCGTACATGTTAAATAGCGCAAACGCAGACGAGCATAAACAGATTAACAGTGTGAAAAACATAATTATAATAACAGAGCAATAATAATAGTAATTGAATAAAAACCTGGCAATTGGATTAACAGAGTACGTCGAATCTTGGAGTACTTGAGCAGTCCTCCACAGGTCAGTAGGATTCTGCTTCTTCGATACAATTGCTTACTAAATTAAATAAAGTGTAGTAGTTCCCCAGTGTAGGAAACTACTACTTTGGCTAACTGAAAAACGGAAAGGGAAAAGGGAAAAACGGAAACTGTAAACGGAATGGTAACTGAATTGCGGTAAAGGAAAAAATGTTTGCTGAAGGAAAATAACACAAAAAAGTTAAAATGATGTAGAAAATAAATTGCAGAGGGAGAGTAGACGTTCCATTTTTTTCCAACCTTCGCCCTTTTTATATTCCTGGTAGGTCTTGGCAGTTGAGAAAAAAAGGGTGACTCGGTTGAGTGAGGAATCCACGGGGAAGTGGTTCTGTTGAGAGAATTTAGGCACGTTTTGGTTGCTTCTGTTGACTGCTTAAAGGCGTTAATTATGGCCGTGTGACGCTCGTCATGGGCCTGTGACGGTCGTCACAGGCTGGGCGTGTCGGTCGTCATGCGCCTTGTGACGGTCGTCACATCAACAATTTCTGTGTTCTTTTGATTTCTGTTTTTCTGATGCTTTCTCATCTGTTTCTTCTTCTTTTTCTTCCTTTTCTATACTTTGCTCATTTACGCATGGAGATTGAAATACCTGCAAAAATAACTCGAATACTTGCGGAATAATCGGAATATAAACTAAAGTGGTATGATCTGTGAGTGTAAATCAAGGCAAATGTATGATGTATTTTCGCGTTATCAGAAAGCAATTGAAATTGGGTTTCCCAGGTCGATTAATTTTCTATGTAGATTTCACATTAACAAAAATGTTAGTGCAAAATGGAAGCAATATGTGGTGAATGACATGCAAAAGACGATAAACACATTATGGATGGAAGTTGTCTAGGCTAGTGATGAGGTTGAGTATGGTCAACGGTTGCATCAACTTGAGCAGACATGTGTTGATTATAGTGGATTTATTAATTATGTGAAAGACACATGGTTGACTCCACATAGACAGAGATTTGTTGGAGCATGGATTAATCAAGTGCTACATTTGGGTAACACGATGACTAGTCGGTATATGTTATATTTTTTATTATGTATTTTTTATATGTGATATTTTTAATATTTTCAATATGTTATTTTTAGGGTTGAATAAGCTCATTGGAAGTTAAAGCAGATTTTGCGAAATAGTGTATGTGATATGGTCAAATGTTGGGAAACAGTATAGGTGACATGATCAATATGTTATTTTTAGGGTTGAATATGCTCATTGGAAATTAAATTAACATACTTTATAATATTAATTAACACATTATAAAAAAATTAAATTATATACCTGTAGGAGAGTAGGATATCCACTGAGCTGCTTGCAACTGAACATGGACGCATCTCCAAGGTATCTGTATAGGGTAACCAATGCAGTTGCTCCCAAACTGTATCCTAAACATCTATCTAAGTCCGTAAAAAGTAAGAGATATCGTGCCTCGATAAACGTAAAGGTCTTGTCGGCAAAAATTGTGGAACCCAATAACATCAACAAATATGCTCTAGTCGCATATGCCCAGTTAGAAGTAGCTCTATGTTGTACGAATAAATCGTATAACCACTCCAATTTATAATAAGAACCCTTGCATCTACGAACATGTGTTTGTGCCTCGCCATGTGACACTACTAAGTAGTCAACAACAACCTCTTCAGTGACATCTTGAGGACTCCAGAACACACCCTTGATGGACAAGTGAAGCAGACAAGAGACGTCATCCAAAGTAATGCTCATCTCACCAAACGACATATGAAATGAAGATGTCTCTAGATGCCATCTCTCCATAAATGCGGCTACCAGATTTGTGTTTATCTTGTTCAAATTAGTTCTCTGAAGTGAAGATAATCTAGACCTAGAAACCCAACTCTCCATCTGTTGTGGAAGAGCTAGTGGAACCCTCGATGTCAGCTTAAGTCCGTGTCCAGCAACCTTTAACTCTTTCTTCAGACCTCTTTCCTGAAAATAATTAAAACAAATATTATAAAACACAATATAAAATATTCAAATATTATTCGATTTCAAATATACGTCATTTATTTACCTCACCAAACCATAAATGGCGAGCAACATGATGCTCGTACTTTACCAAAAGAGATGTATCGTACGACCCTCATAGATAGTCAGTCGGCTCTGCTGTAGATTTAGATGTGTCTCGTCCTAAACTACGGTTTGGAATCCTACAGTCGACACATCGTCTTCGAACCACTATAAAAAAAATTATTAAAAAAAACACACCGGAACACTTCTAAAAAGAATTCAGGTGTGATGAAAATTCAGTTTCACTTCCAGAACACTTTTCAAAAGACTTCCGGTTAATTAGAGAATTTGTGTGCATGGGAGTCCCTGATAATTCAATTTCAATAAACCCAAAATTTTACCATGACTGCAATTTTAGAGAGACGCAATAGCGAAAACCTATGGGGTCGCTTATGTAACTGGATAACCAGCAGGTAGTATGAGCCCTCTTACTTCCAGCTATGTGTTATGCGGCTCCCGCGAAAGGAATGAAGGGAAGCTCTTCGTGCTTACGCTTACTCTTAGCCTCTTTGATTGGTAGGCGGGCGGGGCCCCTACTTAAGATTTCATTCATAATCAAAAGTCTTTTACGAAGAGTTTCAGTTCAACGCCTCAAATCTGCAGCGAACCGGAAGTCTTCTGAAAAGTGTTCTGGTATGTTGTTTGTGAATTGGAAAACTTACTCTTAGTGTTCCGATTTACAATGGTAAAAAGGCTATTCCGGAAGTATTGAAGCGAAAATGAAATAAAATTCAATTTTTTCAAAAAAAATAACCTATTTATATGAGGGTATTTTGATCCAAAAAATATATTCTAGGAATATGGATATAAATGATGGTGTATCACGTAAAATTTTCATCACCCAATAGCTAAGTCAGTTTTTCAAAAACCCCACCATCATTCAGCATCAAGTTGGCCTGTAACAAGTGCATAATTAAACAATTATATAATATAACAACGACATCAAAAAGTAAATAACCAAGGCTTTTAGTCAAAGTCCTTATCATTGACTAAGTTAATATTTATTACAACATTAAAGACCAACAAAATTTTGATCGAGTTGGAAGCAACGATTTCAAGATTGGTCGAAGATATTGTGAAGACGTTGAAGTCTCTACCTGAATATTGAAATGTAATGTTTGATTTTATGTTAACATCACCCATGTAATGCTGATTTTATATTATAAATGGTAATTTTATTTTGTTAAAATATAATTTTCTAATTTTTCGCTTCTGTTTCTATTTTAGTATGCTACTGAGATGCATCTACATACAAGTTACGGAAATGCATCTTCGGATCTAAAAAAGTCACACCTCTAGGATAATGACTTGTTCCATAATATCTGTGTTTAGAATATATCCATAGATGTATCTATAAAATCTGAATACATTTTTCTATTTTTACGTGATATCCTAATAATATATCGAGTGTATTTACCCACCACATGATATCACCTATACCACCCGATAGCTAAGTCAGTTTCTCAAAAACCCCACCATCATTCAGCATCAAGTTGTCCCATAACAAGTGGATAATTAATCAATTCTATAATATAGCAACAAAAAATAAAGTAAATAATCAAGGCCTTTAGTCAAAGCCTTATCATTGACTAAGTTAGTATTATTACAACATTAAAGACCAACACTAGTGAATGCTGTTAGCAGTAAGGTTTTAGGTAGGTGTTAACTGAGTTAAAATTACTTACTATTGCAATTCCAAACACAGTCCATAAAATAAACCTGTAGTAGCTTGTCTGAATTATTCAGTTTTCAAACATATATAAACACTAAATATCTCTTCAAAAATCATACTCATTTTCACTCTATAGAAATTTGTGATTTCCTTTCCTATTCTTATATCCTATCTATATCAAACAACAATTAAGAAAACAGAAACTCAAATATGAAAAAAGCACAAGTGGTGCTTATCCCTTCACCCTTTGTAGGTCATATAGTTTCAACTCTTGAGTTTGCAAAACTTCTAATCAACCGTGACAACCGTCTCCGATTAACCGTGTTGATTATGAAATTTCCACTCGCCACAGAAACCGATCTCTACACTAAATCCCTTCCCATCACCGATTCACTCAACATCGTCAACCTTCCAGAATGTTCTCCTCCCTCAAACTCCGATCCAACTTACTCCATGACCGCTCTCCTCGAAGCTCAAAAACCAAACGTCAAACAAGCCGTCTCTAACCTCACTGCCGAAGAACAACAACATGGACCCCTCGCTGCCTTCGTTGTTGACATGTTCTGCACCACCATGATTGATGTTGCTAAAGAATTTTCTGCCCCGACACTCGTCTTCTTTACCAACATGAACAACAACGTGAATTAGTGTGTGAGTTGAAGATAGGTGTGGAGATTGTGCTAGACTATAGTGTGGAGTTTAACGAGAGTCCTAACTATTTTGTAACTGCTGATAAGATTGAGAGAGGAATAAGAAGTGTGTTGGACAAGAATGGAGAAGTAAGGAAGAAAGTGAGAGATATTAGTGAAAAAAGTAGAACGACTTTGTTAAAGGGAGGATCTTCCAACGCTTATTTAGGTCGTTTGATTGATTATATTATGAATCAGATATGAAGTTAAATTATCCCAATGCTCAGTTACATTGATGATGATCAAGTATGCTTTTGAAACTTCCCTTTTGTATTGCATTGTTTTTATCTTGTGCTGCCTTTATTAGTAGGATTGAGTAATAGGTCATTTTAAAATAAAAAATGAACAAGAAATGTCATATTATAATTTTATCTGTCATTGCCACATTACAAGTTTACAACATTCAAATTTGATAAAAACAGAAGTTTCATGTTTAACTGATAAGCTCGCTTTCATGAATTACTACCATTACTGCCTAATCCAATCTTACAGTAAGGCAAGAATTCATTACTGCACACATATATAATTTTCATTAGATTCTAAATTTATGACATACAATTGTTATCAGTCAGATAGACACAATATTTGAAAATTTGAAAATCATCATTTTTAACACAAAATTTCTATTTTAATTCGTTTTTGAATAAACATGTAGCTTTTAAGAGAAATTGTTATTAACACAAAATTTCACTGGTGTTAGGTCATTAAAAGTCGAAATGTTTTATTTAAATGTGAATGGTATAAAAAAATTGTCTTCAATGTGTAACGATTGCCAAATTATATAAGTTCGCTTAGGCTCTAAGTCTTATATGATCCATTTGTTTCTCATTATGATATTTGTCCCCCTATCTAGTGATAAGTATCAAATGTATGTAAAATACATAATTACTAATTAATTTATTTACAAACAAACAATATAAAATCCCTTATTTTTCTATAAAATGTAATAGAACACATGCTTTGACTTTTGTAACATGTAAAAATCAAAAACATGTAAACAGTACCCGTAAAACCACAAATTAAAGCACAAAGACCTAAGTAAAGAAAGTTCCAGCAAAAACAGGCTCATTGAGCCATGATTATAGGCACTCTTTCATATTTTCTTCATTATTTTCATAAAAGTGTTCATAACCAAATTTCCATTTCATTCCAATTTTTGAACACTTGTATATTATTCATTGAGTGAATTATTTATCTAAGGAGAAGATCAATCAAGAGAAGATTGATAATACTACACTTTGTTAAAATCATCAAAAAGACTTATTTCTGTTTTGACTTGTGATCCAGGATTGTTGGACACAAGGGTTTGTGTTGAAGAGGATTGTTCTTCATACACTTGTTTACCTATAGGTTAGATAGTAAGCATCACCATTGGTGTGAGTAGGCTGTACAATAATTCTAACTATAGTAAAATCTCTTTCGAGTCGAAAGGGGAGTGGATGTACCTTCGGATTGTGAAGGAAACCACTATAATTTCCGGTGTCTTTTTACTTTCCGCAATTTATCTTTCCGCACTTAAACATAAAATAACCAAAAACCGGAAACAAGTTCGAAGAATTTTTAACCACCTAATTCACCCCCCCCCCCCCCCCCTCTTAGGCGCATTTACAACTTACAATTGGTATCAGAGCAAGTTATAGGTAACTTGTTCCTAGAGATCCAGCATGGCTTCCGCAAGCATAAACCCGGTTTTCAAAGACGATGGAAGTAGCAACAAGCCCCCACTCTTCTCCGGAGAATATTTCGATTTCTGGAAAATCAGAATGAAGGCACATCTTGAAGCCCAAGGGGAAGGTATATGGGAAGCAGTTGAAGAAGGTCCACACAAACCGGTGAATGTGGTGAATGGAGTTGGTACCCCAAAGTTGAAAAACACTTATGACGAAGATGATAGGAAAAAGATTCTGAATGAGAAGAAGGCAATCAACATACTCCAAAACGCTCTTAGTATGGACGAGTTCTTCCGTATATCTCAATGTAAATCGGCAAAGGAGATTTGGGATACCTTGATTGAAACACATGAAGGAACCATCGAAGTGAAGAGATCGAGGTTAAACACTCTAAGTCAAGAATATGAGATGTTCCGCATGCAGCCCGGTGAATCTATAGTTGCCTTACAAAAGAGATTCGTCCATCTAACAAATCACTTGATTGCTCTTGGTAAAACCTTCACCAATGATGATCTCAACCTGAAAGTCCTAAGATCTTTGACAAGAGAATGGCAACCGAAAGTGACCGCTATTTCGGAAAAGAAAAGCCTCTCAACGATGACATCCGCGTCTCTATTTGGAAAACTTCAAGAACACGAATTGGAACTTGGAAGGCTCGAGAAGCACGAAAGTCAAGAAAAGAAGCCCAAGGGAATTGCCTTGAAAGTTGATTCAAGAAATGACAAAGACGATGAGACGTCCGAAGATGAGAACTTTATGCATCTTGTGAAGAAGCTTGGTAAGTTTTTTAATAAAAATAAAAATTCCTCTTATCCTAAAAAGAATAAACATTTCAGGAAAAAGGAAGCATCCACATCAATGCAAGACGTCACTTGTTATGAATGTGGACAGCAAGGTCACATAAAGCCGGATTGCCCAAAACTTGCAAAGAAAGGAGGATTCAAAGGCAAGAAGGAATTCAAAAACAAAAAGGCTTACGTCGCTTGGGACGATAATGAGATCAGTTCATCTTCGGAATCGGAAAGCGATGAATGTGCGAACATGGCTCTTATGGCTTCACATCACTCCGATGAAGAAAACGATGAGGTTAGTAGCAATTTTTCAGTTTATGACAACGACGCACAAGATGTTATAAATGAACTCTTAAAAGAATGCAAGACATTGTATAAAAGTATTTCATCCCAAAAGAAACAAATTTCATCCTTAGAAGAAAAAAATATTGCTTTGGAAAAATATATTGAAAGTGGAAAACAAAAGTTGATGGATGAAAAACAAAGTCTTGCATGTAAGAATTGTGAATCTTTATCTTTTCAAATTGTTCAACTTAAAAGAGTCTTAGAAAGATATGAAAAAGGTCAAATTGGGTTGGAAGAAATTCTTAAGCACCAAAGGTATTCTAATGATAAAAGTGGATTAGGATATTCTAAGTTTTCTAAACCAAGCACAAATAAGACCATTTTTGTTAAAGCAAGTGAACAAGTTGCTAAAGAGAAAGTAAACAATTCTAAAAATATGCATCAAAGTCATAAAAAGAAAATGATTGCTAAGAAGAAGAATTATGTTCCTAGATATAGAAGTGATTTTCAACCTACTTGCTTTTATTGTGGAATCAAAGGCCACACACCTAATGCTTGTTATGTGCGAAACTTTAGCGTTCCAAAAGGGCATTATGTGTGGGTTAAAAAGGGTACTAACTACCAAGGACCCAAAGCAATTTGGGTACCCAACAAAACTTGATTTTGTTTTGTAGGTATGCTTGAAGACAACCTCGAATCAATGGTATCTTGATAGCGGTTGTTCAAAGCATATGACGGGCGATTTCGACAAATTTTCACATCTATCTTTAAAGGCCAAGGGATATGTTACATACGATGATGACACTAAAGGAAAGATCCTTGGAGTAGGAACCATTGGAGCACCTCCTTTTACCATCATCGAAGATGTCCTTTATGTTGAAGGCCTAAAGCACAACCTACTTAGCATAAGTCAATTGTGTGACAAAGGGATCCGGAACGTACATTAATCAAGATGAATCCGGAGTTTCAATAGATATTACAAAATATCGAGGACAAAGCACATAGATATCCGGCATCATTTCCTTCGAGATCACGTGCTGAACGGAGATGTAGATGTTACGTTCGTGGATACACATAACCAACTCGCCGACATATTCACAAAACCATTGGTTAAAGAGCAATTCTTCAAGATTCGGCGAGAACTTGGTATTCTCAATGAAGGTGACATCTAACCTTGTCTTAAAATTACTTGTTATGTGGTATAGTTGCTAAAAATTTATTTATTTTCAATTTTTATGTTATGCAATGCTAGCACTTCTTTTTCGCCGTTTTTAGTTTTTTCTCACTTTCGCATGTCCGAAAATTATCGGTTTTAAAATATTTTTAAATCAAAAGTTGCGTATTGATAAGTGTTAATACTTTGTGAAATTTTTTTGTAAAAATCTTTTCCCAATTCTTCAAAACGGAGCTGCTGTTTTTCATTTATTTTTTGAAAATTTCAGTCCGTTAACCGGTTAACGGTATAGGTTAACCGGTTAACGCCTCCAAAACAGCAACTCTGCGTTAGCTGTAAAAATACAGAATTTTTAAAATTGTTTTATTTTTTTAATCGTGGTATGTGTGTTTATGTTTGGTGCATGTACTTTACTCTTCACCTACACCTCATAACTCTCTCCTCCCTCATTACTCACCATAAACCCTTCATCTCATTTCATTCAACTTTCAACCTTCTTGAGTGATATTAAAACCCATTAAACCCCACTCAACCATACTCTCTTGTTAACTCTCAAAATCCCGAAAATCCTCTCAAAACCCTAGCACCTCCTTTTTCCTCCATGGCTCCTCCAAGAATGGGAAAGGCTCCTGTATCATCATCTAGCAGTGAAGAGGAAGAGTTGAAAATGGAAACAGCCAAGAAAAGGAGAATGGATTTCAAAGTCAGGGTTAGACATCTGCTTAAGGGTAAGTATGTGAATCTCAAATCCTTCACCTCTACTACTTTCACTTTCCCTGAGCTGTTGAGATATCAAGGGTTGCATGCATTTATAACTGATAATGGCAAAATTTATACTGATTTGGTAAAATCTTTTCTGAACCATTTCACTTTGAATCTGAATGATGATGATCAACATATGTTGTCTGCCACTGTGAGAGATTGTGAAATTGTAACAGACCTAAGGTCGCTGGCTGCGTCTCTTAAAATTCCCTATTCAGGATTTTTTTCTTCGGAAAGGTGTTAATCATGTTGATGGACAATGGGCTCCATATGATAAAATGAAATATTACTACTCCATCTGTAGATTTTCAAGGGATGCTGTTGTGTCGGGAAAGCGCACTTCTCGCATACTCTGTTATGCTAAGAACCTGTCTGTTGATGATCGAATGCTGCATTATGTTATTTGCCATGTCTTGCTGCCAAAGGATTCAAACCTTTCACAAATCAATGATTTGGAGATGCAAGTTCTATTTGCTGTGAAGAACAAAATCAGAATTAATTGGCTACCTACCATGATGTATCATCTCAAGCAGCAACTATCTCTCAAAACAAGGTTGCCCTATGGTCGTCTTATCTCAAGGATTCTGGAATTAACAGACATGGAAATCGGGAGAGAACCGTTCCTGACTATGTGTCGCATCGCGCGAAAAACCGGCGGGAAAAGAAAGAAACAACAGAGCCGCCACCGTGCGTTATTTATCCCAAAAGAGGGAAAGGAAACGCTCAGAGTAAACCTGGGAAAGAACATGGTCTCGCGACCAAAGAGAATGGGTTCGGGAGTCGGTTATGCGAAGGGAAGGTATTAGCACCCCTACGCATCCGTAGTACTCTACGGGATCCACGCACAAAAGGAAGGATAAATTGGTTGCTAAACACTGCTCAAATACTCACACACACTGGCTGAAAGAAACGCAAGAGACTGACTGAAACTGACTCGGTAGGATGTCGCATCCTGGGCCTACTTAGTCTATCAGGCATAGACATCAGAGTCGAAGTAGTTCGGACTGGGGAAAACACATGCTCGCTAGGATATCGCATCCTATGCATACGTATCTTCTCGGACGAGAGAAGAATCAGAGCATTCGTAGCTCGGCTGACACGCACACAAACGAACAAGACACAGGCAAACGTGGAGCCTGACTGCCAATCACTGGACTTATGTCAGCATCCGAACCTAAACACACACAAAGAGGCAAACATGGAGCCCAAATGCCAATCACTGGACTTACATCAGCATCCGAACCAACAACACAACAAGTTAATAGGGAGTCGGGGACTCAGCCTATAACTGTCAAACACACACAAACAGACAGACAGCAAATGCTAAGGAGTCACAGACTCGAGCCTAGCAAAGGTCAGACAACACACACAAAAGAAAGAAAAGGCGCCCGGAGAGATCAGTTCAATCTCCTGCCTACATACTTCATCTGGTGTGAAGATCAGGGCGATGTAGTTCCCCTACGCAGGGATAAAGGACTAGCCTAACCAGATAACAGAGGGAGACACAACTCTAGGGAGACTACGACTCGAGCCTAGATGTTGTCATGCAAAATCAACCCTAAGTTAAGGTTTCTAACTAAGTGGCACAAGGGCCGACCTATCCTAAGCATGGCTCACACAGGAAGCAAGCCACACACACTTAACTTGCACAGGAAACAAGCCAAGTAAAACCTAACTTGCACAGGAAGCAAGTCTAAACTAATCTTAACTTGCACAGGAAGCAAGTCAAACAATCCTATCTTGCACAGGAAGCAAGTCAAACTATCCTAACTTGCACAGGAAGCAAGTCAAACTATCCTAACTTGCACAGGAAGCAAGTCAAACAATCCTATAAGCACAGATAGCACACGCTATACACAAACAAGTGGCTCAAACAAGGGTTAGGTTTTAGTCAAGGGGTCATATCAACCTCGACAAACAAACCTCTGGAATGGGGTGAGGGTGCTCTTAACCTTGCCATTGAGGGGCTAAGGTGAAGCAGATGAAAGGATGAAGTGAGGATGAGACCTCACAGCTCTTATCCCTGGCCTGGGAGAGCTCAAGACAAGAATGTGTGGGTTCAGAAAGTGGGAACCCTTCTACACATTTGATACTGACTCAACTGTGCAATTGCACAAGATCTTGGGTTTGTATCTGCAATGCATCAACACAGTGGTGTGAGCAAAGCAAATGACACACTGAATAGTGGGGGATAGATCGCATATCCCTACCTTCCACCAATTGCCTCTTCACTTAGGAGGACTTTGACTCTATGCAAGGACAAAATTAAACATCCACAAACATTGCCTCTTAAGGAGGACTTCAGACAGTTGCCTGGCCAAGTAACAGGCCAGGTCTTCCAGACTACATGAAGTAGAAGAGACATACCTCAATGCAAATTGCTTATACAAGCAAAGCAAAGCAAAAAGTTCACAAGGAACTAAGCAACTAAAGCACCTGAAACAGTCAAGCAGATGTTAGCATGCAACTTCAAACAAAACAAACAGAAACAGACACCAACAGTTAATTGGAGGCACATGGATGTGCAAGGTACAAGGCTTAAGGCATGTGAGCCAAGCCACCTACAAAACAAACAAGTTAGACAATGGTATCTAAGCAAGCTCAATCTAAAGAATTGGTCTCAATGGCCATTTGATGGTCAGCCTGAAAACACAAGCTCAAAGGTGAGTAACAGGACCACTAGGGCAAGCCTAGGGTCAAAAGTGAATGAGAAAGTCAAAACAGAAAGGGTTAAGCATCCAAAATCATGTTCAAACAATTAGGAAACAAAACCAATTGGATTCACACTCATATCAATCATCATCGTCATTTCATGAACCATTTAGGTCAAAACATGGCAAACAGAAGCTCACAGAAGTCAACAGCAAGACTTAACTCAAAAGCAATCTAAACATTTTCCAAAAATCACCAAATAAATCATGATCGATCCTAACACATAGCATGGTAAGCATGTCAAATTTCATCTCATTTGGACAAGTGGAAGGCAGTCAATAAAAATCAGAAAGTCAAAGCAATTTTGAACATGCCCAAAGAAGTCAACCAAACATGCATCAACTTAGAAAAATCATAAGTCAAGAATGGGGTATGATAAATGAATGGGATCAAAACCATGGCAAAGATGAGGATGTCTAGTTATCTCATATGAAATCTCATGGTCATACAATAAGATTTGAGAATTTCACAAAAGATTTGGCAACATGTATCACATAAAGTCAACAAATGACTAAGCATGGAAGAAAATTCACAATCAAATGGAAAACAGCATGGTTAATTCCAAGAAAATTCATACATAAACTAGACATATAATAGATGATTCATGCAAAATTTCAAGTTGTTTGGAGGCCAGGAGACATGTGAACAAAATTAGGGAAAATACATGATCATGGTATGACACCAAATGTAACACATAACTTCAAAAATTCATATCCAGCAAACCACAAATGGGAAATGCACAAACTCTATATGGAAACAAAGGTCAATGTGTCTAGTTTCATCACAAAAAGTTTCAAGGGCATTGGATGCAACATCATTATTTCACAAAAGGAATGGCACAATGTATCAATTATGCATACATGTTGGGAAAACAATTATCATTTAAAATCCAGCCACTGAAAAATTAATTAAAATTCACAATAAAATAGAGGACACATTCATGAACATGATGGAAAAAATTGCATAATTTTTGGATGAAAATTGAAAGAGAAATTAATTTGTGAAGTGGGATGAAATTTGAGGCAAGCATGAACAAAATGCATGGCAAGATGGTCAACATGAGTCAACGATGGCATACTTGTAAATCAGGGCATCACTTACTTAAACACAGCGTTTTGGCAAACAGAATGAAATGTTGTGATTGGCTGGCTGGCAATAAAACAGTACACACGCAGGAAATTCTATCAAACCAACCAATTGTGTTTCAAGATCAAAACCCTTAGGGTTTATGCAGCATGGCTTTCAACATTTTCATTCAAACATCAACACAAAACTCGACCAGCATACAACAGCATAGTATTAGCACTCAAATGGCATCCTAACAACAGAACATAATCCATGTGGATTTCTGGGCAGAGTATGAGTTTGAATAGCAGCAGCATAAATTCATCATCATCATGTAATCATCATAACAGCATCAAGCAAACAGCAATGGTAATGATAGAGGAATATCCACGCAATCATAACATAAACGACACAACAAACACACTCATGGACTCAGGTTCTGGGCTCTTATGCAAGGTTCATGAACAACAGCAAGCAATTAATTTCAAAGAAATCCAACAACAGCACATAAATAGCAGGGCATAGCAAGCAGTAGGTCCATGTAATATCATGCAACAGAGCAACGACCAAAGGCAAACATATGCATAAATGAACTGGATTTCTGGAAATATGTTAGGTTTTCATGGCAGGGTTTAGCAGCATGGTTTTGAAACTTGGTTCATCAACATCATCATCAAATCGAAATTCCAACAACATACAACTAACATGGCATTGGGAATGTTCCTACTGCAACCAAACAACAGCATACAACACGTTTCACATGGATTTCAGGACAATGCTCATGGGGTTTCAAAACTGCAGGGCCTTATCATCTTCATGAGCTTAAACAAATCAAAATCAAACAAAAGCATGGAAGCCACATGATAGCACACTCATGATGCTCAAACAACATATAACAAACAGCAACCAAAACATACATGAGCTGTATTTCTGGAAAAATAACAGGGTGTTTGGTTTAAACAGCAAGGCAATCGAATTCATCTCATGATTCATCATCAGCATTAGCAATAGAAATTCGAACAAGGTGCATCAACAGCATGACAATGGAATGATGGTATCATGCAACAAGAACAATAGCAGCAACCAATATACATGCATCTATGAAGCTGGATTTTTCTGGAAACAATGACAGAGTTCATCATAGCAGCAACATTCATCACCTCATGCTTAACATCATCAGACAACAATCAAAACTAGCAAATCACACCACAGCATGGTATTGGCTCTCACACAACTAAAGCAATAGTAAGCCACAACATTCATGTAAACTTCTGGAAAACTAGGGTTTAAACAGCAGCTTGCCTTCATCATCAACATGAACTCAAAAATTCGAAATAACCAGGAACAAGAAATAAGCATATCAATGTGATCCTCATGCATCATACATACCTAATCAAGTCATAGTTTTCATGGAAACCCCAGCATCACAGCAAATCGAAGAAAAACACATTTAAGCATGAAAAATGAAATCCTTATTTCTTTCAGCATAGTTGATCATTTCAAGCAAACTAATGTTCATTGGAATCAGCATACAACAAACTATCTAAAACATATCATGGCATGGTAAAAGGAGGAGGTCGATTCACTTACTTATTTTTGAAGAAATGTGAAACAGTGTTGCTTTGGTTGATTCGAGCTCAAACAGTTGCTTCTTTTGGCCTTGCAATGATGGAGAATGAAGTATGTTAGCTCAGCACCTCTTGAAAACTTCCAACACTTGACCTTAGAGTTTTGACAGCTTTTGTGTAAAATGCCAAGATGAGCTTGAGAGAATGTCAAGTTATGTTGGTTTGTTGCTGCAGTTTTTTCATAGCAGCAACATGATGAGGAACCTTGTGCCAGACAAAGCAGGTTGTGACAGATAGAAGAAAGTGCCAAGGGTCTGTACCAAGGCCTCAGTCAAGTTCTCTTGTATTGGCTTTAGTTTGTTATGTTTTGACAGAAAATGCAAGGCAAGGTTTGGTGCTGCTTGAGTTTAGACAGAGTGAATGAGATGCCAAGGCCAAGGGTCAAATGCAGGGTTTTTGTGCTGCTGTAGGCAATTGATTTTACTGCAGTTGGATGGTGGCTGGCAAGGTAAGGCAGGGTTCATGTCATTTTGAAGTCTTTGGCAGCAAAACAGAAATGCATAGCAAGAGTGAGGTTTGAGAGGAGTGTGGATTTTTTTGTGGGAGTGAGTTGGTTTTACCATTGTTATGTTGGCTGCAGCATTTGTGTCCAAAAGGACAGAAAAATCCTGCATAAGCTTTGCTTGGATAGTACAAGGTATTGTTGGAAGCATGGAGTGGAAGTGTCCTTTCCAAAATTTAAGCAAGCAAGGAATGGCTTCTTGTCTTGCTGTTGATTTCAGGCTGCAAGTGAGGCTCACCATGACAGAAAAATGCTGCATAATGCTGCTAGTACAAGGCATGGTTGTGGAAGCATGGACAAGTATGGTGAATTTGTACCTTTCTTACAATTCAAGCAACCAAGCAATGGCCTTATGTACTGCATATTTTGACTTTGCAAACACATTCTAAATGACATTTATGAGCTGTTCCAATTGGCCAAATGTTGAAAAAATGTTTAAATCAAAAAGTCAACTCTTGGTCAAACTTACATTTAAATGAAAAAGGTCAAAATATGCCATTTTGATTGGTGAAGTTTTGGCTCATGAAATTTATATTTTTGGAAAGAGGGGATCAAATGTGACTTGTAGGAAAAAACCCCACCAAAATCGGCCAAACGGTTTGAGAGATATGGCCTTTTGAAGTTCAAGATTTTCTGAAATCGATTCGATCATAACTTGCCAACCACACATGGGAATTGAGAGTTCTAGGACTTTTTGGAAATGGGAGAACAAGATCTTCAACTTTCATGTTGGGCAAAAATTCATTTGAGGCTTGTATCATGATGTAAGTTTGAGGATCAAAACTTTCCATTGTTGGTAAGTTTCAGTTACAGGCCCAGTTTCCGTTTTGGGAAATTTTTGATCTGGCTTCAAATTCTTCCATGATGGTGTTTGGCATGATATATGATGACTATTTGGACATGAATGAACTCTCACAAACCAATTCCAATCATCCAATCACTGATTAAATGGACAGTTGACCAACAGTTGACTTTTAGGGTTTCTGTCTGATTGTGCATTGACTGATGACTTCCAAACCCTAATTCCTTGAGAATTTGACTTCAAATGATGTCCCAAGTTGTTTGAACTCTTGATTATTGATCATGGTGCCCAAATTCCACAAGAATGACCACCATCCACTGCTTTGACTGACAGTTGACTTTTTTAGGGTTTTTGACTGTCTGTGTGTGAACTGATGACCTCTGAGCCTTCAACCCTTGACTTGAACACTTCAAATAGAACTCCAAGCCATGTGAACTTGTTGGACAAACCCCAAGGCCTTGATTCAATGAGAAATTCCTTTGCTTGCTTGGTTGACTGATCAGGAGATTAGTTTGACCTAATTCTTGATTGCTTGCACTTGAGGCAACTGAGGGACAATGCAAATGCTATGCAATGGATCATGATATGCTATGACCTAATATAAAAAATGTATGCATAATGATAGGTGCAAATTTGAGGTGCTACAGCTGCCCCTATTCAATCAGCTGGGAACCCGAACGGATGATAGCAACGGCTGTCAGACTTTCAGGGTAGACAGGGATTGAATACCAAAGAACCGTAGAATTTGCACCAACTGGATGTGATACAAAAGAAACACGTCATTTACCGATGACGACTGCAATTGACAGCTTCAGAAAAGCAAAACCATTTACCGATGGTTAGAAACTGGGAACTTGATATTTACCGATATCAACTTCAGCAAGACCATTTACCGATGGCGGCTGGGGAAAACAAACTTCTGAAAAACAAAACCATTTACCGATGGTTAAAATTGGGACTTTGATATTTACCGATATCAACTTCAGCACGACCATTTACCGATGGCTGCTGGGAAACAGATTTTGATGTAGAAAGGAAGCAAAACCATTTACCGATGGTGGCTTCAAAGAAACTTGACATTTACCGATATCAACTTCAACTCGACCATTTACCGATGGCTGCTGCAACTGGGAGCTCGATATTTACCGATATCGAAGAAAACGGGGCCATTTACCGATGGCATCTCCACGTGGGGAGGAACAAAATCTTTGTGGTGATATCAGACAAGACGTTTACCGACGACTTCTGGGGATTTTGGTTTTGTTGACCAGACATTTACCGATGACTGGGATGAGACTCGATGTTTACCGACATCGAAAAATGATGTTTACCGACATCAAAAGAATGACCAGACATTTACCGATGACTGGGAATGAGAAACTAATTGGGGAGATACAAATATTTGCAACTGGAAACCAGATAGGACATTTACAGATGACTCTACTGGGGAAACCAGATAGTAGTTGGAACACTGATGGTTACAGGCACGGGAATGGTAACTGGGGTACCATTTGCTGCAGGTGCACCGACGACCCTTTGTCCACGTTCTTCAGACGGTTTAAAGTAAATGGTGATAGTTGACGCTGTTCCACGATCTTTTACAACCCTACTGAATTGCAAACAACCCTCATCCATCATACCCTGGATACCGGCCCTTAACTGGTCGCAACCATTCTCAGATTCTGCACAGCCCAAACAATTCTCATCACAGCCCGGGTAGACACCCCCCTTTAGCAGACGGCACTTCACAACTAGCAGAGAAGTCTGAACATCATCAACATTAACAACCAGATCTTCAGCTTCTTTCCCTTCAATATTGTTCACTCTATGCCCACCATGCTGAGGCATAGGGTTGTTTACGACATTAGGCACTGGAGCGAAGTTGATCGCCTTGGCATCGATCAAATCTTGAACCTTGTGCTGGAGAGCCCGACACTTCTCGGTATGATGCCCTGGTGCCCCAGAGTGAAAGTCACATCTAACATTAGCATCATAGCCAGGAGGCAGCACTGTTGGAGTAGCCATCGTACGCAGCTCTACAAACCCTAACCGGAGTAGTTCGGGTAGTAACTCTGCGTAGGACATGGGCAGAGGATCAAATCTTCTATCAGCCTGCAATTTCTGCCTAGGCTGGAAAGGACGTTGCTGTTGTTGTTGTTGTTGCGGTTGTTGAACTCTTTGTTGTTGTTGCTGACGAGGTTGAGGTGCCGGAATGGTTACTGCAGCAGCTTGACGGTATTCAATTCTGTTCTGATCTCTGCGGTGTTGAACGACATTAGTTTCACCCTCTCTTCGACGAGGTGCTCCAACAAACGGCTTCCTAGAAGAAGAGGAACCAGCATCTTGAATCTTCCCAGTTTTAATCAAACTCTCAGTCCTCTCTCCACAAATGACGACATCAGAAAAACTACCGAATGGGCAGCTCCCCATCCGGTCCATAAACACACCTTGAAGAGTACCAATAAACATATCTGTCAATTCCCTCTCCAGCATAGGGGGTTGAACTCTAGCAGCCAATTCACGCCACCTCTGGGCATACTCCTTGAAGCTTTCATTGGATTTCTGACATAGACTCTGCAGCTGAGTCCGGCTCGGTGCCATGTCCATGTTGTGTTTATATTGCCTCAAGAAGGCCTCACCCAGATCTCTCCAGCATCGGATCGAATCTCTCTTCAATTCCATGTACCAGTCCAAAGAAGCCCCAGATAGACTATCTTGGAAAAAATACATCCACATCTTTTCATCATCAGTGTACGCAGAGATTTTTCGATAATAAGCTTGCACATGGGTGCGAGGGCAAGAAGTACCGTTGTATTTGTCGAAGGACGGTGCTTTGAACTTGTGTGGGATTCTCAAACCTTCAACCAATCCCATATTGGTAACATCAAAACCGAGAGAATTTTGACTTTCCATAGCACGGATCTTCTCAGCAAGAGCCTCAACTTTGCGGTCTCTCTCATTGACCCTTCCCAGAACGTCTTCGTCTTCACTGAGCAGAGAGAACATATCCTCTTGTCTGTCAACAATCGGAACAGGATTACGGGCCGGGGCACGGACTACTCTGGCATTAGTGGCATCTGGAACAATAGGTTGACCGTTGATTCGAATACCCCCCAACTCATCACCTACAGCATAGTTGTTGACGGGTACAGCAGCAGCGACATTGTTATCATTGACCGGGCCTCCCTCTGGCGGAGCATGGTTGATCGGTGGATTTGCAGCCTCTTGTCTCTGAACCATGGCTCGGAGTTCTTCTTGACCTTGCGCAACCCCTTGCATCATATTCATAAACTGGGCCATGCTAGCCTTCATCTCAGCCAACTCAGCTTGAAATTGATCCATACTTCTCTGTTGATTCAGTCTTGTTGAGTAGCGGTGCGGACGTTGATCAGCTATCCTGCCTGAACAGGAACCAAGAGTGAGAAGTCACGACCAAGAACACCTGTTATGCAAAATGATATGAGTATGATGCTAATGATGCGTATGATGCACATGATATGCTCATTTCTCAGGCATTCAAAGAGCCTGACCCATCCTGAAAAGATGGCAACCTGCAGCAACAAGAGAACAAACAGATACAAGGAAATGCTGACATCCTTATATATACATAAGGATAAAAAGGCATACAACCAATGTCAACAGAATATCTGAATAAACAACGTACAAAGAAAAAGAATCCCATCCAACAAACCTGGAGGTGATTCTTAACAAAAGATCCAAGAGATGGCTTACACGCAAATGAATCCCATCCAACAAGCCTGGAGGTGATTCTCAACAAAATACAATCAGAGATACAAACTAAGACAGACGGTCTTCCGGAATGAGGGTCTTCAGGTAATGGCACTGGTCTACCAACAGTGAGCATTCTGAGCATTCTGGTAGAGGGGTAATCTTCTCCTTCAATTGTCTTCTCAGCTCCAAGACTTCTCCTCCAAGGTGGTTCTCTGATGCCTGTCTCAAGTCTACTTCCTTCTTCAACTGAGCATCTTTGTCTCTGAGTTGCTTCTCCAAGTCTCTGATCTTCTTCTGATAACTGGCCTCAGCCCTCTGCAGCCTCAAGCGCTCCCGGTGTTCTGCATCTAACATACTCTCCACCTCCTCGTAGGATCTCTTCTTGCTTCTCAGTCTGCTAGCATCTTCTTCTCGCACTCCTCTGAGTTGACGAGCCAAGTTCAACCTATCAGCTTTGGCTTTGTACAACTCCATCTGAGCGTCTTTCTCCTTCTCTCTCAAACGGCGGTTCTCCATTAGGGCTTGCTTATAGTGTTCAGCAGACACACTATCAGCAAGGATCAAAGGTGGTTGCTCCTGCAACGGCTCCATCCTATCATAGGGTAACAACAAAGTTTCCACTCTCTTCTTGACCCAATCAGTGTAATCGGGCATAGCAACGGCAAACTTCTTCCCCAAGACGGATCCATCCTTCACTCCCACATCTCTCCAGGCTCTCCCTATCTGCTCCAACCTAACAGGGTCATCCTTCTTCTCAAAACAAAAACTCTCAGCTATCTCTGCTTCGAGCGGTCTTTCGCTCATAACAAACCCTAGCTGGCGAAGAGAAAGAACTGGGTTGTAATTGATGCAACCTTTGGTCCCTATGAGTGGCACGCCCCGGAATTCACCACAACTTATGATGACATCCTTCACATCCATCCGGTACGACTGCCACCTGATGTCGTAGGAAGTAAGCGACATGACCCTCTGAGTCCACTTAAGAGTGCTCTGGGTATCCACAAATGGTCCACTGGCTGGCAGAAGAGACATGAACCATTTGAACAGAAGAGGTAGGCAACACCTGATGGCTCCTCCCTTACCATGCCTGCTGTGAATGGCATAGTAAGTATCTGCTAGAAGAGTAGGGATTGGATTCCCTCTGATGAAAATGCTGATAGCAGTGAAGTCAATGAAATTTGGCATACTGGGAAAACCGAAAACTGTTGTCTGAACTAGAGTCACCAACAGAACCAAGTCACCAACAGAACCGAGTCACCAACGGTACCTGTAATGAATAACCCTTCCCCACTCACGGGTGTAGTCTAGGCCAGGGTAAAGCTTGAGAGAAACGCAGCATAAATAACCTTTCGCAGAATACTGTCATATACACACCCGAAGTATGTAACGACAGCATCCCACCAGGGTCTGAACTGCTCGTGATATCAATGTTCCGCTAAGTGGCGCCATACCACCCGCTTCCCATGAATCACTCTATTCCTAGGTATCCTAGATTGCACTCATGGTCTGGGTATTGGACCTTTTACCTCATAGAACTCCCACCCCAACAGAGAGAAACAGCACAGCCAGGTGAACAGATGAATATGAATGCAAACATAATTACAAACATAAATGCAAGCAATAGACAATGAATGCAAACAGTAAATAATGGATGCAATAAATAAGCACAGCACAAAGCAACCAAAACCCTAACCTAGAGAGCGCTAGGAGAGACTCGCTCAGGGAAGATGGACCAGCATAGGTCAACTTCTCTAGTCCCCAGCAGAGTCGCCAGCTGTCGTATCGCGCGAAAAACCGGCGGGAAAAGAAAGAAACAACAGAGCCGCCACCGTGCGTTATTTATCCCAAAAGAGGGAAAGGAAACGCTCAGAGTAAACCTGGGAAAGAACATGGTCTCGCGACCAAAGAGAATGGGTTCGGGAGTCGGTTATGCGAAGGGAAGGTATTAGCACCCCTACGCATCCGTAGTACTCTACGGGATCCACGCACAAAAGGAAGGATAAATTGGTTGCTAAACACTGCTCAAATACTCACACACACTGGCTGAAAGAAACGCAGGAGACTGACTGAAACTGACTCGGCAGGATGTCGCATCCTGGGCCTACTTAGTCTATCAGGCATAGACATCAGAGTCGAAGTAGTTCGGACTGGGGAAAACACATGCTCGCTAGGATATCGCATCCTATGCATACGTATCTTCTCGGACGAGAGAAGAATCAGAGCATTCGTAGCTCGGCTGACACGCACACAAACGAACAAGACACAGGCAAACGTGGAGCCTGACTGCCAATCACTGGACTTATGTCAGCATCCGAACCTAAACACACACAAAGAGGCAAACATGGAGCCCAAATGCCAATCACTGGACTTACATCAGCATCCGAACCAACAACACAACAAGTTAATAGGGAGTCGGGGACTCAGCCTATAACTGTCAAACACACACAAACAGACAGACAGCAAATGCTAAGGAGTCACAGACTCGAGCCTAGCAAAGGTCAGACAACACACACAAAAGAAAGAAAAGGCGCCCGGAGAGATCAGTTCAATCTCCTGCCTACATACTTCATCTGGTGTGAAGATCAGGGCGATGTAGTTCCCCTACGCAGGGATAAAGGACTAGCCTAACCAGATAACAGAGGGAGACACAACTCTAGGGAGACTACGACTCGAGCCTAGATGTTGTCATGCAAAATCAACCCTAAGTTAAGGTTTCTAACTAAGTGGCACAAGGGCCGACCTATCCTAAGCATGGCTCACACAGGAAGCAAGCCACACACACTTAACTTGCACAGGAAACAAGCCAAGTAAAACCTAACTTGCACAGGAAGCAAGTCTAAACTAATCTTAACTTGCACAGGAAGCAAGTCAAACAATCCTATCTTGCACAGGAAGCAAGTCAAACTATCCTAACTTGCACAGGAAGCAAGTCAAACTATCCTAACTTGCACAGGAAGCAAGTCAAACAATCCTATAAGCACAGATAGCACACGCTATACACAAACAAGTGGCTCAAACAAGGGTTAGGTTTTAGTCAAGGGGTCATATCAACCTCGACAAACAAACCTCTGGAATGGGGTGAGGGTGCTCTTAACCTTGCCATTGAGGGGCTAAGGTGAAGCAGATGAAAGGATGAAGTGAGGATGAGACCTCACAGCTCTTATCCCTGGCCTGGGAGAGCTCAAGACAAGAATGTGTGGGTTCAGAAAGTGGGAACCCTTCTACACATTTGATACTGACTCAACTGTGCAATTGCACAAGATCTTGGGTTTGTATCTGCAATGCATCAACACAGTGGTGTGAGCAAAGCAAATGACACACTGAATAGTGGGGGATAGATCGCATATCCCTACCTTCCACCAATTGCCTCTTCACTTAGGAGGACTTTGACTCTATGCAAGGACAAAATTAAACATCCACAAACATTGCCTCTTAAGGAGGACTTCAGACAGTTGCCTGGCCAAGTAACAGGCCAGGTCTTCCAGACTACATGAAGTAGAAGAGACATACCTCAATGCAAATTGCTTATACAAGCAAAGCAAAGCAAAAAGTTCACAAGGAACTAAGCAACTAAAGCACCTGAAACAGTCAAGCAGATGTTAGCATGCAACTTCAAACAAAACAAACAGAAACAGACACCAACAGTTAATTGGAGGCACATGGATGTGCAAGGTACAAGGCTTAAGGCATGTGAGCCAAGCCACCTACAAAACAAACAAGTTAGACAATGGTATCTAAGCAAGCTCAATCTAAAGAATTGGTCTCAATGGCCATTTGATGGTCAGCCTGAAAACACAAGCTCAAAGGTGAGTAACAGGACCACTAGGGCAAGCCTAGGGTCAAAAGTGAATGAGAAAGTCAAAACAGAAAGGGTTAAGCATCCAAAATCATGTTCAAACAATTAGGAAACAAAACCAATTGGATTCACACTCATATCAATCATCATCGTCATTTCATGAACCATTTAGGTCAAAACATGGCAAACAGAAGCTCACAGAAGTCAACAGCAAGACTTAACTCAAAAGCAATCTAAACATTTTCCAAAAATCACCAAATAAATCATGATCGATCCTAACACATAGCATGGTAAGCATGTCAAATTTCATCTCATTTGGACAAGTGGAAGGCAGTCAATAAAAATCAGAAAGTCAAAGCAATTTTGAACATGCCCAAAGAAGTCAACCAAACATGCATCAACTTAGAAAAATCATAAGTCAAGAATGGGGTATGATAAATGAATGGGATCAAAACCATGGCAAAGATGAGGATGTCTAGTTATCTCATATGAAATCTCATGGTCATACAATAAGATTTGAGAATTTCACAAAAGATTTGGCAACATGTATCACATAAAGTCAACAAATGACTAAGCATGGAAGAAAATTCACAATCAAATGGAAAACAGCATGGTTAATTCCAAGAAAATTCATACATAAACTAGACATATAATAGATGATTCATGCAAAATTTCAAGTTGTTTGGAGGCCAGGAGACATGTGAACAAAATTAGGGAAAATACATGATCATGGTATGACACCAAATGTAACACATAACTTCAAAAATTCATATCCAGCAAACCACAAATGGGAAATGCACAAACTCTATATGGAAACAAAGGTCAATGTGTCTAGTTTCATCACAAAAAGTTTCAAGGGCATTGGATGCAACATCATTATTTCACAAAAGGAATGGCACAATGTATCAATTATGCATACATGTTGGGAAAACAATTATCATTTAAAATCCAGCCACTGAAAAATTAATTAAAATTCACAATAAAATAGAGGACACATTCATGAACATGATGGAAAAAATTGCATAATTTTTGGATGAAAATTGAAAGAGAAATTAATTTGTGAAGTGGGATGAAATTTGAGGCAAGCATGAACAAAATGCATGGCAAGATGGTCAACATGAGTCAACGATGGCATACTTGTAAATCAGGGCATCACTTACTTAAACACAGCGTTTTGGCAAACAGAATGAAATGTTGTGATTGGCTGGCTGGCAATAAAACAGTACACACGCAGGAAATTCTATCAAACCAACCAATTGTGTTTCAAGATCAAAACCCTTAGGGTTTATGCAGCATGGCTTTCAACATTTTCATTCAAACATCAACACAAAACTCGACCAGCATACAACAGCATAGTATTAGCACTCAAATGGCATCCTAACAACAGAACATAATCCATGTGGATTTCTGGGCAGAGTATGAGTTTGAATAGCAGCAGCATAAATTCATCATCATCATGTAATCATCATAACAGCATCAAGCAAACAGCAATGGTAATGATAGAGGAATATCCACGCAATCATAACATAAACGACACAACAAACACACTCATGGACTCAGGTTCTGGGCTCTTATGCAAGGTTCATGAACAACAGCAAGCAATTAATTTCAAAGAAATCCAACAACAGCACATAAATAGCAGGGCATAGCAAGCAGTAGGTCCATGTAATATCATGCAACAGAGCAACGACCAAAGGCAAACATATGCATAAATGAACTGGATTTCTGGAAATATGTTAGGTTTTCATGGCAGGGTTTAGCAGCATGGTTTTGAAACTTGGTTCATCAACATCATCATCAAATCGAAATTCCAACAACATACAACTAACATGGCATTGGGAATGTTCCTACTGCAACCAAACAACAGCATACAACACGTTTCACATGGATTTCAGGACAATGCTCATGGGGTTTCAAAACTGCAGGGCCTTATCATCTTCATGAGCTTAAACAAATCAAAATCAAACAAAAGCATGGAAGCCACATGATAGCACACTCATGATGCTCAAACAACATATAACAAACAGCAACCAAAACATACATGAGCTGTATTTCTGGAAAAATAACAGGGTGTTTGGTTTAAACAGCAAGGCAATCGAATTCATCTCATGATTCATCATCAGCATTAGCAATAGAAATTCGAACAAGGTGCATCAACAGCATGACAATGGAATGATGGTATCATGCAACAAGAACAATAGCAGCAACCAATATACATGCATCTATGAAGCTGGATTTTTCTGGAAACAATGACAGAGTTCATCATAGCAGCAACATTCATCACCTCATGCTTAACATCATCAGACAACAATCAAAACTAGCAAATCACACCACAGCATGGTATTGGCTCTCACACAACTAAAGCAATAGTAAGCCACAACATTCATGTAAACTTCTGGAAAACTAGGGTTCAAACAGCAGCTTGCCTTCATCATCAACATGAACTCAAAAATTCGAAATAACCAGGAACAAGAAATAAGCATATCAATGTGATCCTCATGCATCATACATACCTAATCAAGTCATAGTTTTCATGGAAACCCCAGCATCACAGCAAATCGAAGAAAAACACATTTAAGCATGAAAAATGAAATCCTTATTTCTTTCAGCATAGTTGATCATTTCAAGCAAACTAATGTTCATTGGAATCAGCATACAACAAACTATCTAAAACATATCATGGCATGGTAAAAGGAGGAGGTCGATTCACTTACTTATTTTTGAAGAAATGTGAAACAGTGTTGCTTTGGTTGATTCGAGCTCAAACAGTTGCTTCTTTTGGCCTTGCAATGATGGAGAATGAAGTATGTTAGCTCAGCACCTCTTGAAAACTTCCAACACTTGACCTTAGAGTTTTGACAGCTTTTGTGTAAAATGCCAAGATGAGCTTGAGAGAATGTCAAGTTATGTTGGTTTGTTGCTGCAGTTTTTTCATAGCAGCAACATGATGAGGAACCTTGTGCCAGACAAAGCAGGTTGTGACAGATAGAAGAAAGTGCCAAGGGTCTGTACCAAGGCCTCAGTCAAGTTCTCTTGTATTGGCTTTAGTTTGTTATGTTTTGACAGAAAATGCAAGGCAAGGTTTGGTGCTGCTTGAGTTTAGACAGAGTGAATGAGATGCCAAGGCCAAGGGTCAAATGCAGGGTTTTTGTGCTGCTGTAGGCAATTGATTTTACTGCAGTTGGATGGTGGCTGGCAAGGTAAGGCAGGGTTCATGTCATTTTGAAGTCTTTGGCAGCAAAACAGAAATGCATAGCAAGAGTGAGGTTTGAGAGGAGTGTGGATTTTTTTGTGGGAGTGAGTTGGTTTTACCATTGTTATGTTGGCTGCAGCATTTGTGTCCAAAAGGACAGAAAAATCCTGCATAAGCTTTGCTTGGATAGTACAAGGTATTGTTGGAAGCATGGAGTGGAAGTGTCCTTTCCAAAATTTAAGCAAGCAAGGAATGGCTTCTTGTCTTGCTGTTGATTTCAGGCTGCAAGTGAGGCTCACCATGACAGAAAAATGCTGCATAATGCTGCTAGTACAAGGCATGGTTGTGGAAGCATGGACAAGTATGGTGAATTTGTACCTTTCTTACAATTCAAGCAACCAAGCAATGGCCTTATGTACTGCATATTTTGACTTTGCAAACACATTCTAAATGACATTTATGAGCTGTTCCAATTGGCCAAATGTTGAAAAAATGTTTAAATCAAAAAGTCAACTCTTGGTCAAACTTACATTTAAATGAAAAAGGTCAAAATATGCCATTTTGATTGGTGAAGTTTTGGCTCATGAAATTTATATTTTTGGAAAGAGGGGATCAAATGTGACTTGTAGGAAAAAACCCCACCAAAATTGGCCAAACGGTTTGAGAGATATGGCCTTTTGAAGTTCAAGATTTTCTGAAATCGATTCGATCATAACTTGCCAACCACACATGGGAATTGAGAGTTCTAGGACTTTTTGGAAATGGGAGAACAAGATCTTCAACTTTCATGTTGGGCAAAAATTCATTTGAGGCTTGTATCATGATGTAAGTTTGAGGATCAAAACTTTCCATTGTTGGTAAGTTTCAGTTACAGGCCCAGTTTCCGTTTTGGGAAATTTTTGATCTGGCTTCAAATTCTTCCATGATGGTGTTTGGCATGATATATGATGACTATTTGGACATGAATGAACTCTCACAAACCAATTCCAATCATCCAATCACTGATTAAATGGACAGTTGACCAACAGTTGACTTTTAGGGTTTCTGTCTGATTGTGCATTGACTGATGACTTCCAAACCCTAATTCCTTGAGAATTTGACTTCAAATGATGTCCCAAGTTGTTTGAACTCTTGATTATTGATCATGGTGCCCAAATTCCACAAGAATGACCACCATCCACTGCTTTGACTGACAGTTGACTTTTTTAGGGTTTTTGACTGTCTGTGTGTGAACTGATGACCTCTGAGCCTTCAACCCTTGACTTGAACACTTCAAATAGAACTCCAAGCCATGTGAACTTGTTGGACAAACCCCAAGGCCTTGATTCAATGAGAAATTCCTTTGCTTGCTTGGTTGACTGATCAGGAGATTAGTTTGACCTAATTCTTGATTGCTTGCACTTGAGGCAACTGAGGGACAATGCAAATGCTACGCAATGGATCATGATATGCTATGACCTAATATAAAAAATGTATGCATAATGATAGGTGCAAATTTGAGGTGCTACACTATGACCCCTACCGCCAATGAGATCAATGGCGTTACTATTATGAAGAATACCGAGATTATTCAATGCAATGACGGATCTTACAAGTATGATGACGGGTCTTCTTCTTCAAACTTTCCTATTCTGGAGGGTGGCATTACAAACGAGTTCCTATATACCACCATGATGAGCCAACACCGTGAAACCACCCGCGCTATCAAAAGCCTTCGAAACCTTGTGTTAAGTTCCCGCAACCTTCCCGTGGAAGATGATGAAGGTGAAGCTGGTAGTGAAGCGGAAGGCGAGGAGAACGAGGACTGTTCGGAAGAAGAATAAAGCACTATGTTTTATCTATGTTTCTTGCTATGTGTTGTTCTGTTTTAGTTTTAGTTTTGCTTATGCTGATTGTTTACCGTACACTTTTAATTAATCCAATTATATTTCTGTCATCATATGTGCTTGAATGTTTATTAAATGATCACAGAATGCGTGTATGCTTGTCTACTTTTTTTTCATAAGTTTCTTCCTTTTTGCTAATGCCAAAGGGGGAGAAGACTTGTTTCTCTAATGGTTTCTCTATGCAGAATTTTGTATGCCTCTCATTTAGGGGGAGTTCTTAAACTTAGGGGGAGAATCAAATTAGAGAAACTTCACTTTCAAGCATCTATCTCAAAGTTGGTTGTCATCATCAAAAAGGGGGAGATTGTAGAAGCAAGCTTCAATCCAAAAAGTATTTTGATGAAGACAACATGTATCAATGCAAAAAGAGAAGAGCTTCAAAGATAATTCAAGCATCAAAGTTATCAAGACATATGCATGGGAAACATTTTGATCAAGCTTCTTTTTCAAGTTAACCGTTTGCAAGATTGTTGATTCACTTCTAAGGTATATCTAACTCACTCTTAGATTAGTATACAAGTGTTCAACAATCATGATCTGCATTTGCATTTTTAACATAACCATTTGTTAACATGTTGAAATAATATACACATTTTTCTTAAAGTATTTTTCTGCATTTCAACAGTGTTAACCGGTTAACCATATGGGTTAACCGGTTAACAACCCAGTTTTTGAAATTATCTGTTAACGTTAATACGCGTTAACCGGTTAACCCATTTGGTTAACCGGTTAACACTGTTCGTTTCAGTGAAAAACATTTTTCAGAAACTTGTACCTTTTCATCATTTTTATGAGAAATTTTATACCTCTTTGAAAAGGTGTTTTGGCAATATAAATTCTTGAATTTTCAAAATGAATTTTCACCTCCAAGAATTTTCATACAAACTTACGATAATCACTCTTTCATATTTTCTTCATTATTTTCATAAAAGTGTTCATAACCAAATTTCCATTTCATTCCAATTTTTGAACACTTGTATATTATTCATTGAGTGAATTATTTATCTAAGGAGAAGATCAATCAAGAGAAGATTGATAATACTACACTTTGTTAAAATCATCAAAAAGACTTATTTCTGTTTTGACTTGTGATCCAGGATTGTTGGACACAAGGGTTTGTGTTGAAGAGGATTGTTCTTCATACACTTGTTTACCTATAGGTTAGATAGTTAGCATCATCATTGGTGTGAGTAGGCTGTACAATAATTCTAACTATAGTAAAATCTCTTTCGAGTCGAAAGGGGAGTGGATGTACCTTCGGATTGTGAAGGGAACCACTATAATTTCCGGTGTCTTTTTACTTTCCGCAATTTATCTTTCCGCACTTAAACATAAAATAACCAAAAACCGGAAACAAGTTCGAAGAATTTTTAACCACCTAATTCACCCCCCCCCCCCCTCTTAGGCGCATTTACAACTTACATTATAGGCACGCCCAATGAGCTTAGGGAGCCAGGCTCACGGACCCATGATCATAGGCACGTCCAACGAGCTCAAGAGCCAAGCTCGTTGAGCCATATGGTGCACATCAATCGGTCAATTCTTTCGAGGAATAATAAGGCGAACGCCTTCTACTCCTTTTTCGTTTAAATTACTTATTGAAATTTTGTTTGCGGAAGTCCAATACGCGTGGTAGTGAGGCGTACGCCTCCCACTTGCTTCTTCAAGGAATAATAAGGCGTGCGCCACTCATTACTTTATCCAATGTTTATTTAAAGTATTTTAATCGGAAGTCAAAGGAAAGTCGAGCAATATGGCGAGCGCCAATCGATCAATCATTCGAGGAATGGTGACGCGAACGCCTCCCATCCTTTTCATCCGAAGTTTAAATTATATATAAAAAGAAAGTATTGATAGGTTATATTTCATATAGGAAAATAATTTTTGAATTTGTGCGATTAAGGTTTTAAATAGACGACGAGGATTCGAGCAATATGGCGAACGCCAATTATTCGAATGTTCGAGAGAAAGCGAAGCGAACGCCTCCCATCCTTTTATCATCCGAAATTTAAATTGTAAAAATATTTATAATGATTAGAAAAATGATTTGAATTTTCACAGTTTAAAGCTTTAATCGGGTGACAAGAATTCGAGCAGTATGGCGTACACCAATCATCCGAATGCTCGAGAGGTAGTGAAGCGGGCGCTTCCTATACTCTTTTTCATCCCAAGTTTAAATTATAAAAATGTTCTTAGAAAAGTTATATTAATTTGAGAAAAGTTTCGAATTTGAATTTGGTAAGTTTTAATCAGCAGTCGATAATTTAAGCAATATGGCATGCGCCAATCATTCAATTATTCGAGAGATGGTGAGGCGAACGCCTCCCATTCTTTTCATCCGAAGTTTAATTAAAATAAGATTCTTAGAAATTGTATTGGTTTAAAAAAATGATTTAAACTTACACGGTTTAAATTTTTAATCGAGTGACAAGAGTTCGAGCAATATGGGGAATGTCAATCGTTCGAATACTCGGGAGATAGTGAAGCGAACGCCTCTTATGCTCTTTTTCATCCCAAGTTTGGATTATAAAATAATCGATGTCGGATCGAGGTTTGAACTGGTGTTTGTGAATAAATTGGATTATTTAGTGAATCAATCATCTAATCGATTAATTAAAATCGAATAGGTCTCATTGTAAGAAAGCCCAAGAGTAAGCTATGTGAGGTTGATGGCGACCCTGAAAAGCGATCGACTTACACAAATGCGGAAAATGGGGGCTCGATATTGAATAAAAAATTGTGTGATTTTAGTGGTTTATAATTATTTTGAATTGCTGATGAAATGGAATGGAATAAAGCTTGTATTACAAAATGATAGTGGGAGAAATCGATCAATATTTAGTTACCAAAATTAGATGATTATAGTTCGATTAAATCGATTAACTAAATTAATTAAAATTAATTATCAAAATTATTTAATTAAATCAAATAATCAAGTTAATTAAAATTGATTAATATAATTAACTAATTGTCAAAATTTAATTAATTAATTTATTATAATTAAAAAAGAAAGAATTAAGTGACGATATCAATTTATTTAATTGAATCGGTGTGCTCAAACCGGTTTGTGCGAAATGACAACATGATTAATGTCATTTGCAAGATCTAAACGCGGTGAAATATTCTATTAATATATTGAAATTTTGGCGGCATGTCGATATAAAGTTGCCAAATCCGTGGACTAAAAAAAAATCTGAATTAACGCAATGAATTTAGACAACAACAACCCAATACTATTTTCAATATTACAAAGTTACCTAATATTGATGGCGTTGAAATTGTTTTACATCGTGTTGGAAAGTGAAGGAGACCAAATGGAATTGGAATCCTTAACAGTGGCGGCATCTGCGTCGTTGGTTATTGATGCCACAACCGAAAATATGAACGACAACGGAAGAGTGAAATCTCCGGCGAGAGCACATCCGGGAGGAGGGAGTATGAAGGTTCGCTATGAGAGTATTGTCGGAGCGAGGATGTGAGGCGGAGGCGGTTCTAAGAGACAAAGCGAAGGGTGTTGCGTGAATCGGAATATGGTGCAATGAGTATAAAACTTGACGTTACGATGGGAGATAACCACAAGCTCCTTTCTTCAAATCGACGACGATTATTAGGATGCGTCTCACGTGGCGGCAAAGGTGATTTAGTAATGGAGAGCCGAAAGCAAATATGAGATATAGCGGAGGGAGTTTGTACTGTTGTTCTCCGATGTACGGTGAAGATGAAATGGTGGTGAGTGAAGGCTTATCGATGCCGAAAAGTGGAAGATGGAGTTGCTCAATGTTAGGATGGTGGAAATGGAGTGTGCGATGTTGGGGAAGAAGACGAAGCGATAACGGCGGAAGGCAACTGAGGGTGTGATGAATGGAGAGAGGACGTTGCGGATGGTGTCTCTCAACTAGATCAACGATCCCACCAAATGGATCTAAGTCCACCGAGTAGACCAAAGTCCTACCTAACTTCAATGCATGCATGAGAATGCTAGTAGTCAAACAATACAATTCACCCAAACAAGTATTAATCACTCAAAGTTATTTAAATAATTATCCAGCAAACATAGGTCTCGAGTATGAACCACATACCGCCAATAAAGGCCTCCAAAAAGAATCATCGTTTCGATAATATTTTAATTCAAAATTATCTCAATTTTACTACTCCTAAAGTCATCCATTTTTCTCTTTCATTCATATTTTTCAAACGAAAACTATAAATATTTCATTTTATTTAAAAATGAATTTAATTTGATAAAAGGGTTGCAATCATTTTCAGTATTATACAAAATTCAAAGAAGCAGATACGAAACTTTAAAAATGCCAGAAAATTTTCGGACTCGTCGGACTGCCGCCGCCGACCGCTGCCGCCCACCGTCCTGTTATCTCATATTTTCGAGCTTATGCCGTCACCTTTAAGTGATTTATCTAATTCGTTCAACTTTTCTATGATTTCATCCTTCTTTGATTTTTCATGAAATTCATAAACACTCGCATCTCTTGATTTAAGGATTAGATCAAATTTTTTATTCCAGTTCTTAACTCTTAGATATTTGTTAGTAAAAAACGTTTCAATATAATTTCCAATGTTTCAAAATTTTGAAAAACATTCATGAATGAAATATTCATATTTTTTCCTCATGTGTTCATTCTCTCTTATTTGATACTCGTAGAAACTCCGTATATCATTTCAATAGTATCCCAAATTTTCTTGGCGGGTTTACAGTTATAAACGTAGGGGAGTTTACTATCATCTAAGGAAATTACTATAAAATTCTTAGTTTTGAAATCAATTTCAAATTTTCTCTTTTCCTCTACAGTCTAAAGGAAATTGGGTTAATCTACTACTTCTCCATTTATTTGGTGAGTAGGGATAAACAAATCGTTGATTATTGGTTTCCACAATTTTAAATCAATACTTTAAATGAAAATTTTAAATCTAGCTTTTTGTAGTTCAAACCTAACACCATTAAACGTTGGTGGTGTGTTTAGGAAAGATCTCTTGTTAGAAAAGGTGTTGGAAGTCATCTTCCTCCTGAGACGATTAGTCTTTGAATAAGAGTTAGCTCTAATGTCATTTGTTGGACATATGACTCCACTCACAAAAGGGAGGGGTTGAATTGTGGGGGTTTGAAAATGGTAGTTTAAAAACTTATTGTTTTTTATTTTCAGTTAAAAATTTTCCGATAAAATTGTTTGAATAAAAGTAGTGGAGAGATCAAAGTAGCTAAATAAATTGCATAAATTAAAGAGATAAGGGTAAGAAGATGACAATATAAATTATAGAGGTTCAGTCTAAATGAAGTGGTCAAATTCTCTCCCCAAGACTTGATCTTAAGAGTATCTATTAATGCTTATAAGGTTTTATTTGGTTAAGCTTATGAACCCCCTTTAATTTCTAAGCAAACAACAAGTAGCAAAGAGAAACAATTAGCCTTCCTTCAAAACACGAACTTGATTAGTCCCCAAGTTGAACAAAGATTTTATACAAATTTATCTCAAACCACATGTGGAGTTTTAAATTGGATATCCTCTGAATTTAACCAGAGTTTTACATGGGATTACCACGAACTGAATTGGGATTTTACACCAGGCTAATCTCGAACCAAATCTGGATTTTATATAGGTTGGACACATACCGAATTGAGATTTTACATCAGGGTAATCTCGAACTAAACCAAGGTTTTATACAAGCTAAAATAAATTGAGATTTTACACCAGATTATTCTCGAACCAAGTAGAGCTTTTGTTGTTTATTTTTGGATTGGATGCATTATGAAAAATAACATAGTATGGTCAAGATGTTTTTGTAAAGAGAGCATACATGTGTGACATGATGTTCTAGAAGGTGTGGCACATCTGGCCCCTGCTGCTACTACTGCATTAGTGTATTTTCTGTTTGTATTTTGAGCGCATTTTTGGATTTGTTTCTGATTGATTTGTTGAAATCTTTTAGAAACCTAATTAATTAGACTTATTTGATGATTTATTAATATCAAATTTAAAGATTTGAAAATTTAAATTTGAATTCAAATCAAATCAAATCTTGTTGTGGAGTTGTTTTAAAAAACAAATCTTAACCAAATCTCCACTTTATCTGGTGATCAAATCTTATGTCTGATGGAGGAAATCCCAACACGGGAATTCTATTTAAAGAGACTCAATTCTATCATTGAAGATAAAGAGGGTAGCTACAATAAATGGTTACTCTCTTGTAGAAATTTTAGTGTGAAATATGATGTTCTGAATATGATAGCTACAACAAATTGGGCAACCACTAATCACAGTTTAAGCATCACTCATGCCTCAGCCATGTTGATCTTTCAAATTGGAACCATGTCCAAACTAAACTTTGGAGAGTATGTCTTTAACCAGAAGCTGATTCATTTGCTGTGAAGTTGCCAATAACTTTTCATTTCTTAATGACTGGCATTATCTTGAAGAAACACCCTGAAGTTTTGCGTCCTTAAGAAACTCCAAGAAAAAAGGTTAGGCCTTTGACCCTTGATAAAAAGCTGTTTGTGGGGACACATGTCCCAGACATTTTTTATTTATTTTATAGCAACCTAATTAATTAGATTTGTTTGATGATTTTTTAAGATCAAATTTAAAGATTTGGAAATTTAAATTTGAATTTAAATCATATCAAATATTGTTGTTGAGTTGTTTTAAAAAAAAATCTTAACGATATCTCCACTTTATTTGCTGATCAAGTCTTAATCCCGTTGGAGGAAAGACCAACAGTGAAATTCTATTTGAAGAGACTCAATTCCATCATTGGAGGTAATGAGAAAATATTAAAGATTCCTAGTATTAGGATTTTATTTGAGTCATTTATTTGTATTTCTTGTACAGCACGCTAGAGTCTTCTTTCATATGAAAAGGCATAATGTTTGTTTGTTTAGTTGTGTTGCAATTCAACATTCTTTAAGTTGTTTATTAAGGTGATCACTTGGAATTGATGATTGAGAGAAAGTGAGAGGGATTCTCATATTTAGGGGGAGATCTAAATAGAAAGTAACTAGGATTAGGAATAGGAATTGAACAACATGGAGTTGTTGTTCCTATAAGACCAATAGTACTAATTCAAGATAGTGAATTTTCTTTTCTGGATAGAGTGCCCCTAGATGTAGGTGTGGTTTCACCAAACTAGGTTAGCAATTCTTTATGTCCTTTTATTTCTTTATGTATTTTTCATCTTTTTTTATCACTTATTTGTTAATTCTGGTTTAAGATGTTAAACACCTTGGCTTAAGCCTCTGGTCTAACATCTATCCCTTTAAGAACAAAATTTAAACCTTTACACAAGCTGAGCTCACGAACCGAATCGTCGACTTAAAAATTAAATCCCAAAATAAAGTTTTTAACATGTTTACCTTTTAACCCAAACAAACACTCTCTTATGAAAAATTATTCAACCAAGAGAAGAATACCTCTTGTTGAATTTACAATATCACCCTTTTTAAGAATGCAAAATCTCAGTTAAACACATAGACTTTGTCCAAGCGCTATGGCTAAGTTAAAGTGAGAGAAAGTAGAAAACACTTTTAGAGAGAGTGAAGAGTGTGATAGATAAATCACGTTTTAGGATGTGAAAATGTGAAGGGACAAACCTCTATTTATAGGCTAGAGGTTGGTACAAAAAAGGAGAAGATCCATGGGCCAAATTAATGATTCAATCAATTGAGACCTTAGGCCAATCGATTGGAACCCCCGAATAATCGTTTGCAAAGACTCGAAATGGAAAGAATGGATAGAGAGATGTTTCCTTTCATTAAGAAATTATCAAAATCGTTTATGGACAATGTTGGCACTAACCCTATCTATTGGTATATGTGTCAATCGATTAAATAATTTAAGATCTTGTAAAAGAAAATATTCTGATAGTTCTTGATTTATCTGGCACAATTTCAAAAAAAATCTAGATTATCTTCTTTGAAAAATATAGGTTTTAAAACATGTTTAATGTGTGTGTGTGTGTATGTGTATGTGTGACATAAAAGGATAGAGATCATCAAAACCCTATCTCATTTTCTTTATTCAGAGAAAAAAGCTTTGGATAAAACTGTCTTGTGCATCTTTGACCGCTTGATATAAAAGGTTGAATCTTCATTAGTTGTCACCTTCATGAGTTGTCATCATCACAAGTTGACATCAATGAAGCTAAGTTGTCATCAATAAAAATACATTATCAAAATAAAACTATGATAATCATCTTTAACTTTTACCCCTTTGAATAGCCTGCAAAATATGGTTACACATTGTTGATTTGTAGTCACAAGTTCTGCTGGAAATTTTAGGCTAGAGAAATTTGATAAAAGAATTGTGTTTGACCTTTGGAAAGTTAAATTCGAAGATGTGTTGATACAATCTAGATTACACAAGGTGTTGATTAGTGTTTAGTGCATTAATATTGATGCAAAGTGTATCATGTGATCATGTCGGTGATTGAATAACTTCCCGCTAACATAGAAGTTACACCATAAATTTTCAACCTGGTTTTCCACATGTCGAAATTTTGGAGTGCTTTAACTTCAGGTGATGTATACTCTTCTTTCAGTAAATTATGATAGTTTTTGAACTATGATTATCGATGAAGACAATGTGAAAATTCTTAGAGTGGTGTAGATTCAAGTGATTTTACTCTTTATGGTGGAGCATGATAGTTCTTTTGAACTTTGATTGTCATTTAAGACAATGAAATATGATGTATTATTTTCAATCAATGTGAAGTTTGTTTGGGTTGGTTGAAAATATACATGTCAAAAAAATCTTACATAACTTAATTTTTTGTAAAGGAAGAAAGAATTAAATGCTATATAATATATTTAAATTCTTTATTACAAAATATATCAATCAAAATACAATACAATTCTACCTACCGCCACCCACTGATAACATTATCAACATCAAAAATATCCAAAACATTATGAATGTGTCCTAACGCCTGCTTTCTCCTATAAGCCAATAGACTCGAAGCATGATCTCATTTTATGAGTTATTGTCTGTCATACATATGTCAACATCATCAGCCTGCAATTTTTGTCTGTCTGACATGCATACGTATGTATGGCCACAACCAAACCACGTTTTAAGAATTATTATTGAATCCTTCCGACAAGATGAGAACGGTTCAATATTAAAATCCTTGTTCACCACCACATAAATTTTCACGTTCAAACTCACCACACTTTCATTATCCTATATACCAACAGCTAGTAAAGCCAAGATTCCTCTAACTTAAGGCATCTTTGGAATCACACTATATAGTCACAGTTTCACACCGTCACTCAGAAAGAAAAAGAAGATGAAAAAAGCACAAGTGGTGTTTATCCCTTTTCCTGGCGTGAGTCATTTAGTTTCCACTCTCGAGTTCGCCAAGCTTCTAATCAACCGCGATAACCGTCTCCATATAACCGTCTTGATTATCAAATTCCCACACACAACAGAAACCGATATCTACACTAAATCCCTTCCTTTCTCCAATTCTCTCAATGTCATCAACCTTCCAGAATGCTCTCTCCCCCCTAATTCCAACCCAGGTTCCGCCATGACAGCTCTCCTTGAAGCTCAGAAACCAAACGTCAAACAAGCCGTATCTAACCTCACTACTGGAGAAGGACAGCATGGACACCTTGCTGCCTTCGTTGTTGATATGTTCTGCACCACCATGACTGACGTTGCCAAAGAGTTTTCTGTCCCTACCCTCGTTTTCTTCACTTCTAGTGTTGCTTTCCTTGGTTTGAGTCTTCATCTTCACACTATCCGTGAACGAGACAACGTAGATTCAACTCAGTTGCTGCAACTCACCGAGTTGGCCGTCCCGAGTTTTGCTAACTTGGTTCCAACAAAATCTTTGCCTAGTTCTGTGGTACTCAAGAAATGGGAGTCATTTATGATGGCCTACTGGAACGGGCTAAAAAATGCCGATGGCATTATAGTAAATTCATTTGAAGAGCTAGAATCCCATGCGGTTGATTCGTTTGTATCCGATCCCGGTCTAGCTGGTATAACACTATATCCAGTGGGACCCATACTAAATTTGGAGCACAAAACCAAAGACATGGATGAATCTCATGACATAATCAAGTGGCTTGATGTCCAACCTCCTTCCTCGGTAGTTTTCCTCTGTTTTGGAAGTAAGGGTACTTTCGACGAGGATCAGATTAAAGAGATTGCTTTTGCAATTGAGAATAGTGGAGTCCGTTTTATATGGTCTCTTCGAAAACCTCCCCTAAAAGGTACGATGGATGCGCCTTCTGAATACTCTCTTTCTGATTTAGGTTTGATTTTACCTAAAGGTTTTTTAGATCGAACAGTAGAGATTGGAAGGGTCGTTGGATGGGCCCCACAAGTTCAAATATTAGCCCATCCAGCAATAGGAGGATTTGTATCCCATTGTGGTTGGAATTCAACACTCGAGAGCATTTATTTTGGTGTGCCTATTGCTACATGGCCTATTTTCGCAGAACAACAGATTAATGCTTTTGAATTGGTGTGTGAGTTGAAGATGAGTGTGGAGATTGCATTGGATTATAATGTGGACTTTGGTGGTGAGCCTAACTATTTTATAACTGCTGACAAAATTGAGAAAGGAATAAAGAGTGTGTTGGATAAGGATGGAGAGGTAAGAAAGAAAGTGAAAATGATGAGTGAAAATAGTAGAAAGACTTTGTTAGAAGGAGGGTCTTCTTATACTTATTTGGGACGTTTAATTGATTATATTGTGAATCAAACATCAAATTGAAGTATTTTAATATCCATTTACATAAATGCAATAGGAAATTGGTTTAGGTTTCAACTTTTATAATGTTTGATTTCTAGATTTGGAATTTTTCTATTTTCAATTACATTAATTTTCTTGGCTACGTTTCAAGTAAGATTGATATTTTTATACTCAGTTATATTAGTCTTTAATGAAGTGTTTTGAATCATTAAGAAAATTAGTATTGACAAAATTGATTATGTCTCTTTTTTGTTAATATTGATTTTTCATTTTTAAATAAATTGAGTTTAAATATACAAATTAAAGATAAGCATAGTGTGCAAAAACTTCTTTCTTTAGATGGTTTTTGAGCATATACACTTATTAACGAATTAGAATATTATTGTTAAAGATTTTTTTTTTATTTGGTGGATTCCAAAATTTTATCTACTAGATTTGTTGCTTGCAACCTATATTTTTATTATAGGTTTACGCTTGCTAACATGTACTGTTTCCGAATGCGTCTGATGGCATCAGAGCAGGTGTCTCCTATTTCTTTTCGTAGCTTGATCAACCATGAGATATCAATCGATGACCAGAGCAGATCTTGAGACAATTACCACGACTTTTACCATGACTCTAACTGCTTTGACTGAACAAATGGCGACTTTAGCAACTCAGGTGAACAATGCCAACAACAACAGGAATCATCAAAGAGACGAGAGAGGATAACCGATTAGGATTCCGCGAGGTAGAAACAATCGTGTTGTTATTGCTGAAAATTTGAATTCTAAAGAAGAACAATCATGCGAGGAATAAGTAGTTGTTCGTGGGAATCGTCAGGATAACCATGACTATCAAGTGAAGGTTGATATTCCATTATTTTACGGAACAATGGGAGTGGAGGAGTTTCTGGATTGGTAGATCAACCTTGATAGGTTCTTCGGTATTATGTGCGTCCTTGAGAACAAGCAAGTTAAGATGGTGGCGATCAGGCCGAAGAGTATTATTGTTGTCTGGTGGAATAAACATGTTGTTCAAAAGCAGAGGCAAAGGAATGAGTCAATTAGAACTTGGAGAAGAATGAAACATTTGGTATTGGAGCGGTTTTTACTAGAGGATTATGAATATATTCTTTATAAGATGTATATTTAGTGTGTTCAGAACAAGAGAATTATGACATAATACACAGCTGAGTTCCTGCATCTTTCTGACCATAATGAATTGGGAGAATTAGAGAGTCAGAAAATGGCTTAATGCATCAGACGCTTAAAGGGGTCCTTGTAGGAGAAAATGGGTTAAGAGATTGTATGAATTATGGCTGAAGAATCCAGTCCCCCCCCCCCCCCCCCATAATAAATTTGAATCAACAGGTGACAAGGAAAAATATGCAACAACCAGAAGTCCCAACCTTGGAAATAAGGGGGCTAGCAGCAAGGTAGAACACCAGTCCTGAGTCAGAATAATCCATACATTAAACCCACTAGAGACATGTGTTATAATTGTAATGGAAAATGTCACATATCAAATGGTTGCCTAACAAGGAGAGTTGTTGTTGTTGCGAAAGAAAGGGAGGAGGAGGAGGAAATAGAAGAATTGGTAGTTGAGAATAATGAATATACATAAGTTAAGTTTGCAGAGGAAGAATCTAATAAGTAAGTGAATTTTGTGTGGCAAATATGTTTATTAGCACCTAAAGATGAAGGGTAGCACAATAATTTGTTTAAAACACATTATTCTATCAAGAGCAAGGTGTGTAATCTTATCTTAGATAATGGAAGCACGGAGAATCTGATCTCGTAGAAATTGGTATATTATTTAAAGTTGTCCGTAGAACCCCATGAGAAGCCATACACCCTCGGTTGGGTAAGCAAGGGCTCCCAAGTTCGAGTAACGTTAACCTGCAGAGTTCCTATCTCCATCGAAAAACATTACAGAGAAGTTGTACTTTGTGACGTTATTCATATGGATGTTTATCATATTTTACTTGGTAGACCTTGGTAGTTTGATAATGATATCACTTATCGAGGATGGGATAACATGATGATGTTTACATGGGGCACACGTAAATATATTATGCCTCATGTTTTTCACTTTGATAAAAATCCAAGAGGAAAGAAGTCTAGTTTCTTGGTAATGACGTAGAGTGAAAAAGAGCTTGATGAAGTTGTTAAAGCAACTAAATGTTTTTTCCCAATGATGATTAAAGGGCTAATGAGTGTTGTAAAGGAATAAGTAGCAATTCCAAAAGAAGTGCTTGAAATCCTCTAGGATTTTAAGGAGTTGATCAAATAGGAATTACTGAACGATTTTCCTCTTATGTGACACATTCATCATCAGATTAACCTCATTATAGGGTATAACTTATCAAACCTTCCTCACTATCATATGAGCCATAAGGAGAATGAGATTTTAAGGGAACAAATTAAGGATTTACTGATGAAAGGATTCATTTATGAAAGCATGAGTCCCTGTGCAATACAAGTCCTTCTAGTCCATAAGAAGGGAAATCAGTGGCAAATGTGTGTTGGCAGTAGAGACATCAACAAGATAACTCTAAAGTATTGATTCCCAGTTCCTCGTTTGGAAGACATGCTTGAAGAGTTGGTGGGTTATAAGGTGTTCTTGAAGATAAATCTGCGTAGTGGATATCATCATATCAGAATCGGATATGGGCAAGAATGGAAAACAAATTTTAGGAGAAAATATTGACTATATGAGTGGTTGGTCATGCCTTTTGGATTGTCAAATGTCCCTAGCATATTCATGAGATTGATGAATCAAGTTCTGAGTCCATTTATTTGCTTGTTCTTAGTAGTTTTTTTTTATGATATTATGATTTATAGTAAGACCAAGAAAGAGCATATAGAGCATGTGAAACAGGTTTAGGAAGTCGTACAAGAGAACTAATTGTAGATTAATTAGAAAAGGTATACATTCTGAAGGTGAGAAAAACACAAGAAAGGGGTGAATTGTTGGTCAGATTCTAAACACAAAGTATAGAATCCGAATCAATCAAAGTAGGCAACAGATAAATAAAGTAAGAAAGAAGAGAGACACACAAAGTTATCATGACTCCTCTCACAACTCGAGAGTAATCCAGTCCCCTTGTACTTACAAGAAATTTTCACTATAATCAAACAAGATTACAATTTTCTCAAGCACACAAGAAAGAGACTTCCAATGCTCAAACACAAAGTAAGAGAATTATATGCTCAAGTACACAAGAAATATACTTCCAATGTTCAAGCACACAGCAAGAGACTTCCAATGCTCAAGCACACAAGCAAGAGACTATTATGCTCAAGAACACAAGCAATATACTTCAAATGCTCAAACACTAAGTAAGAAACTTCTAACAATTTACCTAACGGATAAAATATTTTTGGGGTGATACACTTGATATACAATCAGAGGTGTAGATAAAATACAACTCAGGAAGAACTCTTTAAGACTTAAAGATTTCTAGAATATACAAAGGCAAGAAATCCTACGTTAAAACATGTGCAAGTGTTTTGATAGAGTGTTCTCTTTTAATGTCAATAGTTCATCAGTTTTTGTTCTTCAAACCCCTAGTTCCTTAAATAGAGAAGGAAAAGAGTCGTTGAAGATCAAACAAAGGAGAGTTCATAAGAAGCTTGAATATAGACGCTGCGATGTTTCTCCAAATGGTTAATGTCATTAAAATATTGTTTTAAATTCCTTTGCTATAAGAGGAGTTTAAGTTGCATCCCAGCTGAATCTATGAAGAAAAAGCTATTAGGTCTTCACGTGAAAAACTAGGCTCAGAGGTTCAGATTCTGATCTTCAGAAGCAGATTTGATCTTTAGATGATGATTCCTTCAAACTCTGACCTTTAGACGTTGACTTCTTCAGAAGTTGATTTCTTCATAGTCTTGTCTTCAGCTTCTGATCCATCAGATTCTGGACTTTAAGCTTCTCTTTAGATGTTCATAGTCAGCACCATTACATAGATTGTTCATGAAATTTTAGTTTATGGTCTTGCACACTTGAACAAATATCATTACCCCATTTTCTTTAAATACTTTGTTATCATCAAAACCTAAGGGATATGAGACAACCCAATTTTGTTCCAACAATATCCAGTTTTTTGATGATGACAAACATAAGTACTTAAGAATAATGATTTTTAATTTAATTAACAAGTTGACTTCAGGGTCGGAGGTTTGTAAGATCCCCCTGAGTCTAATAGTCCATAGGGCGAGGTTGGTAAGCTCCCCTTGGGTCTAATAGTCCATAGGGTGAGGTTGGTAAGCTCCCCATAAGTCTCGCATCTCGAAAAATACGATTCCTCGCGATGGTCGCGGAAAAAATTTATGTTCGAACAGAGTCGCCACCGAACTTTATTTATCCCAATGAAGGAATAGGAAAATATCGATAAAACCTTTAGGAAATGGAATAATGGTCGTCGCAACCATATTCGGGTTCGAGAGTTGATTACGCAAGGGGAAGGTATTAGCACCCCTCACGTCCGTTGTACTCAACGGGAACCTTTTAGTTCAATTTTGCGATTTTAGTGTTAATTTATGTTTCTTTGTTTTCTTTGGGTTATAAATATATTGAAAATAGAAATGGATGGGAACCTCAGAAAGGGAAAATGGGAGGTTTTTTATTAGTGTGCTCGCGAAGATACAACAATCTCCTGCCTACGTATCCTTATGGTGTAATAAGGAAATTAGAGCATTCGTAGTTCGGGGAACTACGGTTGATTGGTGTTTTTTTTAATGAACAACTGTTTAGATCGCACCCTAAAGGCTAAATGTCGGCTTGTCTACTCTCGGCGGAGGCTTAAGCATTAGTTTGTTATGCGCATCAAAAAGGATTAAATAGTGTTCTTTTTGAAAAGAGTTCCAATCACACGGGGGTGACAAATTGGATTAATATGTTGGATGTTTTGGTTGAGATGTTTTTTTGGTTGGATGACGATTACTCGGATAGTCGAGTAAGACAACTCGTACCCCAATAGTCGGGAAAGCTAATAGAAGACTCTAATCCACTTTCTTTTTCATCCTTAATTATAGAAAGGATTTGGTAATAGTTAAAGTGTTTTGAACGGATGACGAATACTCGGATAATCGAGTAAGACAACTCGTATCCTAATAATCGAGAAAAGGAATGGAAGACTCTAGACCGTTTTCTGTTTCATCTGAATATTTATGAAAATAAGATTGTATAAGGTTGACGTATTTTAGCATAGACGACAAGTACTTGAATGGCTGAGTAAGACAACTCATATCCAAGCATTTGAGAAGAGGAATTGAAAACTCAAGACCATCTCCCTTTTCGTACAGTTTTGATTGATTTATTAATTAGCGGAAAAATGACAATCGTTTGACTGATCGAGTAAGAGAACTCATATTCAAACAATTGAGGAGAGAAGTTGAAAACTCAAAGTCATCTCCCTTTTCATTTAGCTTACTATGAAAATAATTTGATTTAATCTTGGTTTAAGGTTTGTAGAGAAATGACGAGTGTCTAACTGACCGAGTAAGAAAACTCGTATTCAAACAATCGAGGAGAGGAGTTAAAGGCTTAAAACCATCTCTCTTTTCATTTCGTCGTCATGAGAATGAATTGATTTAATTGGATTTAGACGATTTAGCAATGACAATTATTTGACTAACCGAGTAAGGTATTTGAAAATGGGGGCTTGATATTGAATCGAGAATTATATGATATTTTTGAAGTTGGTTTGATATGGTTTTAAATCGAAGTGATTGAATGAGTTTGGTTTTAAAACGATATTGAAACGATTATGAAATCGAGTTGATAGTTTGAAAATGATTATGAAATTGTGAGTTGTAATATGATTTTATAAATTTAATTTTCTATACTATCAATCACAACGAATTTGAACTTATACACAAAGGTTTATCGAATACGCATATTTACACATGAATCTTATCTCTTATAATGATGTCAAACGCAACAAAATTAAATAACAATACCAAATAAGAAAACCATATTATAAAATAAATGTGGCCTAATTAAAGATGACAAAGTCTAAGTGATAAAAATTAAAATTTAATCATACAAAATACGTAAATAAATAAATAATACTAAAGGATATTAATAATAAATAATAAAAATTTAAATAAATAAAAAAAGAAATATTAAAAAGGTGGGAACCGCCACCTAATTTATTCATATAAAAAATAATAATACAAATGGTGGTAACCGCCACCTATTTTATGAAAATAAAAAAAATAAAAAAAATAATAAAAGGGTGGTGACCGCCACCTATTTTATGAAGATAAAATAAATTTTAAAAAAAGAAACAATAAAAAGGGTGGTGACCGCCACCTATATTTTTTAATATTAAAATGAATTTAATAAAATAAATATAAAATTTAGGTTTTAAAAAGTCAAACTTAATTATGCATATTTTACGGTAGATACTCTCTTTTTCTCTTCACACTGTTTCTGGAAAAAAAACAATTCTCTCTCTTTAATCTCCCCAACCGCTCAGAAGAAAACCTGCAAACCCTAAAGAAAATTTCTCCCGGAGAAGACGGCCGAAGGCGACGGTTCGCGACGGAGCCTCCGTTCTTCTCCGGTCACCCTACCCAAAACGCAACCTATCTTACTAAATACGACCCTCTGAGGTCGGATCCGAACCCAAAATTCCCTAAATCAAATTCAAAACTCCTAGATCGGAGCAAGAACCAACCGATCTAGAACTTCTCCGACCTCTAAACCCTTAGCACAAAATCAAAGCTTTTGCATGTTTGCGATTTAAGAAAAATAATGGGGATTCGTTTTACTTACCACGGCGAAGGAGGTGGAAAGACGATTTCAGGCGAAGAAGAGTATTTTCGATCCGAGTTCGTCGCTGGCAACCGTCACGGTTTTAGATAAGTTCCTTCTCAATCTTTCTTCTCCTCTCCCTCTTCTCTGTCTGTTGGCTTATGTCTGAGGATTATGTGGATTGCAAACTGTTTCAATTTTCTGTTTTATGGTTCACTGGTTTTTTCGAAAATTCTATGTTTGATGTTCTTAACGAAAATCATTTTGGATTAATTTCTGGGATTTTAAGAAAATCTTCTCTGTTTAGTTTTTTAGGGTTTTTAAGAAAAATCCTGTTGTGTTCTTCTGCTGTTGACTTGTGATGCTCTTTTATGATGAGTTCCTTAAGTCTTAAAAACTCTCTTTTGTTATACCTTTTTCCTCCAGATTATATGGGATTCCATTTGTAGATTTGTTACTGTTTTAAGCCATTTTCGAAATGCTTTTTTGAGTATTCATGTTGGTCTTCTGGATAAAATGTTAATCTTATTAACTTATTAATTATTTTTCAGTTCTTTAAGCGCTTTCGGAAAGGGCTTTTTAATTAAGCTGTTTTTCTCTTTGCAGGTTACAGCTTGAAGTGACTTTGATGGAATGGAAGGTGGCTGCGTGAAGCTTCAGGCAAGCAAGTTTTGAGGCGTGCCAGTTCCAAGGAGGGTTCAACGGTCTTTGGCTTTGGTCTCTTGGGAAATGGTTCTTGGGAATTCGTTCCTATCAGTTGAAATTGCAACAACTTTTTATTAAATTAAGATGTAATTAATTAGGTTTTTAGGTTAAATGTATATTTGGACTATTTGTAACCCATTGGATTTAAAATCTGCTTATGTAATTACTTTTTTAAGCATTCAAACCTTATTTCAATATTTTAATTATGCTAATCAACTAAAGCACTTTGAACTTTGTCCTTTTATTTCAATTGACAACCTACTTGGGCCACCATGAACATCCAACCAGAAATTTCCTCTAGCATGTTATTATTTAACAAAATACTACTATGACCAAAAATTTAAAATGAGGCATGTCAATGCAATTTCAACTTTTAAAAACAACACACTTTCAACTTAGGTACAAAGAAACCAAATATAGTGACTTAATTTAAAAACCACACAATTCTAACTTCAACACATGAATCTAAATATAGTGACTTAATTTAAAAACAACACAATTCTAATTTCAACACATGAATCTAAATATGGTGCTTTAATTTAAAAACAACACCATTCTAACTCAAAAAAAAATGCAAATTTAATTTAGGAACCTATGAAAGACTTAGAACTTGGCATAAATATTTGGGGTGTGTAAATGGATTAATAAATAGTGCTCATAGAAATAATAACATGACTCTAATACTTACTAATAAGAAAATAGATTTTGGATTAATAATGTAGAAAGATTCAAACCACATTTTAGATTATGAACACGCTTATGCAAACGGGCCTTTGAAACAAAGAGATCTCATGGGTAAACCACAAATGGCCGGACAAAATTGGGGTATGACATCTGCCCCTATTTAATTACCTCAAACCGGAAAGTAAGAATGACAGCAGTCTTTGTGCATTCGCGGTGAGAGATAATTATATACAAGAAGACCCAAATTTTTTCCTAGGAAATGCAAGGAAGAAATATATATATATATATATATATATATATATATATATATATATATATATATATATATATATATATATATATATATATATATATATATATATATATATATATATATATATGACAGCAGTCTTTGTGCATTCGCGGTGAGAGATAATTATATACAAGAAGACCCAAATTTTTTCCTAGGAAATGCAAGGAAGAAATATATATATATATATATATATATATATATATATATATATATATAATGCGGTGAGAAATGGCAAAAGACATTATCCCACAGTAAAATGGAATAGTCAAGACTTTCTGTGAGTCATCAGAACAGTATCTTGGACATCTCAGTCGAGACATGTGGAGTGACATGCCTAGCTAAATCTTAAGACTTTCCAGGATACTAGAATAATATAAAGGAAATCTGGCAGGAGACTCTTCATTTTGATGAAGCAGCATCTCAAATATTAGCAATGAGATTCTCTGTATCAGGTCGAAACAGCATCTTATATGATAGAATTAAGATATTCCAACAAGGGAAAAATACCTTAATTGAATCTAAGACTCTCCGAGGATATTAGAGCAGTATCTCTAAAAGAATCTGAAGTGAGACTCTTCATATTGATGAAGCAGCATCTCAAACAGTAAAAATGAGATTCTTTGTATCTAGTCGAAACAACATCTTATATGATAGAATTAAGATATTCCAGCAAGAGAAAAAAATACCTTAATTGAATCTAAGACTCTCCGAGGATATTAGAGCAGTATCTCTAAGAGAATCTGAAGTGAGACTCTTCATATTGATGAAGCAGCATCTCAAACAGTAAAAATGAGATTCTCTGTATCTAGTCGAAACAACACCTTATATGATAGAATTAAGATATTCCAGCAAGGGAAAAAATACCTTAATTGAATCTAAGATTCTCCGAGGATATTAGAGCAGTATCTCTAAAAGAATCTGAAGTGAGACTCTTCATATTGATGAAGCAGCATCTCAAACAGTAAAAATGAGATTCTCTCTATCTAGTCAAAACAACATCTTATATGATAGAATTAAGATATTCCAGCAAGGGAAAAAATACCTTAATCGAATCTAAGACTCTCCGAGGATACTTGGAGCAGTATCTCTAAAAGATAAACGAAATTCTTCAGATAAATGAAGCAGTATCTCGGATAGACAAACGAGATTCTTCAGATAAATGAATCAATATCTCGAATATTCATCTGTTGGGGGAATTTTTAAGAAAGGTCTCCTTTTGAGGGAGACTTACTAGAAATGCTCTGCAGGGGAAAAAGTTCATAAGGGACTTTTTAGGGTAACCTCTGCTTGGGGAGTAATGACTGTAAAGAAAAATGTTGGGAATATCATTATTAATCATAAAGTTTGAAAAATGATTTGCTGAGAAATAATCCCACGAGCCTATGTAGGGTAATAACTTCATTTGGAAATGAGGAATGTCCGAGACATATATGAATGACCTTGGATCCTGATATTTTATATTTGATTTTTGTATGATGTCCCACTTTAGGTGGGAATTCCATGCATGGGATGATGCATGGGATGCATGCAAGTATGTAATTTTGCTGGGGATATTTGGCTGTGCATGCGAATGACTGTTGTGTTTTTTTGAAATTCCCGTTTTTGTGGGGAGTGTTATGCATGAGTATGTTGATGACTGGTACAGCTGTGTGTTTTTTAATTTTCTGTTTGGTAGGAAAACCATTTATGAAAGATTTGTATGATGCATGTTAGAATGCAAATGGGTAATTGGATATGCCCCGGTTAAGACATTTCGCTTTGAGGTGCGATGCCAACAGTGTGGACTTTTTATCATTGGGGTGATCAATGGAGATCAAATTTTAATGCCCCTGCTAGGTGGTTTTGTGAATATATTTGGGTTGCTCCAAGTCATTGAAGGGTTCAGACTTTTCAACACGCGATACTCCGTCCATGATTTATCAATGTTTCTGTTGGAAATGTGATGGAGCCTTGCCCCGGTCTGGCTATACCATGAGTACATTTATGAGAGGTATGAATCAGTAGTTGAAAGGAACATAACCGTCTGCAATCAGTCCTGCACCTTTATGAAAGACAAGAGTGAATCTTGGGGACTAAAGGATTCGTCCGCTTACTGTTTCAAAAGCAATTTTACCACTTTATTCAAACATGCATTTTATTTTCTCCAATAGTTTTTAAAAGTGATGTTTATCAAAAATAAAAGGTGCTTTGCAAACAAACAGATAAAATAAAAAATGATTTGGGCACACTTTGTTGAGAAAAATTCTCTTTTATTGATTTGACCCTTAAATGGGTGATTGTACATAAAGACGCAATTCCTTAATAAGGTAATTGCTGTGCATAGAAACAAAATGGCAATGAGAATTGAGTTCTTATTGAGTTTCCACACTGCTATGATCCTTATGTCTTTGATAGCCTGAGCACTTTGCTTTTGAAAAGTGAGGTAGACTGATTCTTTGTCTTCGAGGGTATGTCAGATGTTTGTAAGTACAGCTCTTTGCCTTGGAATTAATCCCTAACTTTTGCTTGGACCGCCCTTTCGGGTTTTCGATCCACCGGGATACCCATTTTTGCCTGAGTCGCCCTTTCGGGTTTTCAACTCAGCGGGTCAACTTTTATTTTTATCCCTAATTTTTGCTTGGATCGCCCTTTCGGGTTTTCGATCCACCGGGATAGCCATTTTTTTCCTAAATCTCCCTTTCAGGTTTTCGATTTAGCGGCTTTTATTATTCCACTTTTTTAGGTAAAGTACTTTTTAACGGCATCAGTATTGGTGGGAAGCGGCAACTTATCACCGTCCATAGTTGCTAGAATTAGAGCGCCTCCGGAAAAGGCTCTAACCACCACAAATGGGCCTTTATAATTTGGTGTCCATTTCCCTCTAGAGTCTTTGTGAATGGGCAAGATTTTCTTCAGTACTAAATCTCCCTCTTGAAACACCCTGGGACGAACTTTCTTGTCGAATGCCTTTTTAAGGCGCCTCTGATAGAGTTGACCGTGACCTAACGCTTTCAAGTGTTTCTCCTCAATAAGGTTGAGCTCTTCATACCTTGATTGAACCCATTCCGCCTCGTCTAGCTTAGCCTCCATCAGGACTCTCATCGAGGGGATCTCTACTTCTATAGGGAGAACTGCTTCCATACCGTATACCAAGGAATAAGGAGTTGCCCCTGTTGAAGTTCGTATCGACGTGCGATAGCCATGTAACGCAAAAGGTAACATCTCGTGCCAATCCTTCTACGTAACAACCATCTTTTGGATGATTTTCTTGATATTTTTATTTGCAGCTTCAACAGCCCCATTCATCTTAGGTCGATAGGGTGATGAGTTGTGGTGCTCGATCTTGAATGTTGCGCATAACTCATCCATGGTCTTGTTGTTGAGATTGGACCCATTATCAGTGATGATTTTATTGGGAATACCATATCGACATATGATGTTATTTTTCAAGAAACGGGCAACTACGTGCTTTGTGACATTCGCATAAGACGCGGCTTCCACCCATTTGGTAAAATAATCTATGGCCACCAAGATAAATCTGTGTCCATTTGACGTTTTGGGTTCTATCATTCCAATAATGTCGATGCCCCACATAGAGAAAGGCGAAGGTGATGCTATGAAATTCAGCGGGGTAGGCGGTACATGTATTTTGTCAGCATATATTTGGCACTTGTGGCATGCTCTGGTGTAATGGTAACAGTCAGCTTCCATCGTCAACCAGTAGTAACCTGCCCTTAGAATTTTGTTGGCCATGGCATGCCCATTGGCGTGCATACCGAAAGAACCTTCGTGTATGTCCCTCATAAGCTGATCTGCTTCGTGTTTGTCCACACACCTTAACAAAACCATGTCGTAGTTTTGCTTGTACAATACTTCTCCATTCAAGAGCCACTTTGATGCCAACCTCCGGAGGGTCCTTTTGTCAAGGATGGAAGCCCCTGCCGAATACTCCCTCTTCTCCAGATACTGTTTGATATCAAAGAACCAGGGTTTACCATCTGGTTCTTCTGCTGTCGTCAGGCAATGAGCAGGTTCGTCAAAATGCCTAATCTCAATATGAGGCTGATGGTTGGGCCATATCAATTTGTACATGGAGGCCAGAGTTGCTAAGGCATCTGCCATCTGATTCTCTTCTCGAGGAATATGAGAGAAAGTGATTTCGTTAAACTTTGGGAGTAGCTTCAGCATATAATCCCGGTATGGAATTAAGTTAGCATGTCTTGTTTCCCAATCGCCTCTGATCTGATGTATGACTAAAGCGGAGTCCCCGAATACTTCTAGTATCTTGATCTTCAACTCAATAGCTTCTTCCAACCCTAGTATGCAAGCTTCATACTGTTGGTGTAAGCCCTAGAGGCCAATACTTTTGGTACTTGTATCGAATAATAAAAAGGCTTTTTCTTTATTATGGTTGATTAATAAAGTCCCTGGAATAGATAGTCTGTTTAATGTATTAAGTGTGACTTAATCATGAGAACACATGAAACATAAGGACACTATTCTTAAAGTATCCGTAGTCGAGCTTTAATGTGAAGTGGGATAACATTAAAGCATTAAGACTATTATGTTTGTAGACTGATGATCACATCTCATGGATCATGGATAAAGAGTTATCAAGTCTTAAACATAGGTATGAATATTAGGAGTAATATTTATACCGGATTGACCCGCTATGAGAATACTATATAGAAAGTTATGCAAAGTGTCATAAGTTATTCTCATGATGATAATAGTGTATTCCACTCTTCGACCTGAAACCACTATGGATCCTAGATGTAGAGTCGAGTGCTTTATTGCTGATCCAACGTTGTCCGTAACTGGATAACCATAAAGACAGTTGATGGGTACTCCACGAAGCATGCTGAGGGACATGAGTGACCTAGATGGAATTTGCCCATCCTGCATAACAGGATAAATGTCTATGGGCCCAATATTGAACTGGACAAGGATGACACAGTCTATGCCTTGTGTTCAATATAGACATAAGGGCAAAGGGGTAATTATACACGTAAGTATTATCACAGAAGGTTTTGTCAGATCACATGACATTTTCGTGTCTTGGGTAGCAGTGATGTGTTGCTAGATACCGCTCACTGTTTATTATGTTAAATGTGTGATTTAATATAATTGCCAACGTCACGAAAACCTACAGGGTCACACACAAAGGACGAATTGATGAGAGATAGAGTAACTAAGGAATACCGTAAGGTACGGTGCCCTTAAGTGAATTATAGAACATCGTAAGGTACGGTGTACTTGAGTAGAATACGAAATATGGTAAGGTACCATGGGCTTAAGTGATTTTGGGCATATTATAATATATGGGCCAAAATACACTTAAGTGGGCTTTTTAGCTTGAACCCCACACAAGTGGTTCTATAAATAGAACCCTTGTGCAGAAGCATAAAAATAGCGGTTGCATTATTTTCGTTTTCTCTCACTCTCTCTCTCTCTCACTCAAAGCCTTCATTCGTACCAGCTAGCACTGAGATTGAAGGAACCCGTTCGTGTGGACTGAGTAGAGACGTTGTCATCGTTCAACGTTCGTGATCGCTTCGTGGATCTGCATCAAAGGTTTTGATCGTCACAAGAGATCTGCACCAAAGGTTTCAATCGTCATAAGAGGTAAATATTCTATCACTGATCATGACCATTCGTAAGGATCTCTAAAGGAGAAAATTTTAATTTCCGCTGCGTTTTGGACCGCAATTCTCCTTCACATACTCGGCCATGTTGTTTGTGCAGGTAAAACAGAGCTTTGCGGTGAATGGTAAATGGAAATTCTTGGGAGACATCAGTACTGCCCCAATTCCATGGCCTATTGCATTTGAGGCATCATAAAACATGAGCGTCCAGCCTGCTCTTAGCTCGAGGCTTTCCTCTAGTTCGGAGTCTTCAACATCCTTAACAGCCATGATGTCCTTGTTTGGAAAGTCAAATTTCAAAGATTGGTAATCCTTCAGTGGTTGGTGAGCAAGATGGTCTGCTAATATGCTTCCCTTGATCGCTTTTTGTGCAACATACTGGATATCATATTCTGACAACAAGATCTGCCATCGAGCAATCCTACCAGTGAGAGCTCGTTTCTCGAATATGTACTTGATGGGATCCATTTTAGATACTAGCCAAGTTGTGTGAGTTAGCATGTATTGCCTGAGACGCTTAACAGCCCATGCGAGTGCACAACAAGTCTTTTCGAGTAATGAATATCTGGTCTCACAGTCATTAAATTTCTTGCTCAGATAATAGATGGCATGCTCTTTTCTACCAGTCTCATCTTGTTGTCCCAATACACAACCCATGGATTCATCGAGCACGGTTAGATATATGATGAGAGGTCTTCCTTCGGTAGGGGGCATTAGAATCGGTGGCTCTTACAAGTATTCTTTGATTTTATCGAAGGCTATTTGACAGTCCTCATTCCACTCTACGCCTTGACTCTTCCTCAGAAGCTTGAATATTGGTTTGCATGTTGCAGTAAGGTGAGAGATAAACTTGGCAATGTAATTTAGTCTCCCCAAGAAACCACGAACCTCCTTCTCAGTCTTTGGTGCAGGCATGTTCTGAATGGCTCGAACCTTGTCAGGATCTACTTCAATTCCCTTTTGGCTTACAATAAAGCCTAAAAGCTTCCCAGATCGAACCCCAAATGTGCATTTATTAGGATTAAGTCTCAACCTAAACTTCCTCAAACGAGTGAATAGTTTCTCCAGGTTGGTGATGTGCTCTTCTTCTGTCTGGGATTTGGCAATCATGTCATCGACATACACCTCAATCTCTTCATGAATCATGTCGTGAAAGAGAGTCACCATGGCACGTTGATATGTTGCCCCAGCGTTTTTTAAACCAAATGGAATTACTTTGTAACAAAAGGTGTCCCAAGGAGTAATGAACGTGGTCTTTTCCATGTCTTCGGGATCCATTTTAATTTGGTTGTATCCTGAGAAACCATCCATGAAGGAAAACACGGAGAACTGAGTTGTGTTATCCACCAGTACATCAATGTGAGGGAATGGGAAATCGTCTTTGGGACTAGCTCTGTTTAAGTCTCGGTAGTCTACGCACATGCGGACTTTTCCATCTTTCTTCGGCACCGGTACAATGTTGCCAACCCATTGTGGGTATTTAGCGACTTCCAGGAAACCAGCGTCAAACTGCTTTCTCACCTCTTCTCTGATCTTGAGAGCCATATCAGGTCGCATCCTTCTTAGCTTTTGTTTGACAGCAGGGCATTCTTCTTTAAGGGGAAGCTTGTGGGTCACAATGTCAGTGTCTAATCCGGGCATGTCTTGGTATGACCAAGCAAACACGTCGTCATATTCGTGGAGGAGCTCTATCAGTCTTGTCTTCACTGTATCTTGAAGCGCTGCGCCTACCCTTACTTCTCTCTTATCTTCTTCTGTTCCCAGATTGCTAACTTCAACGTCTTCCTGGTGTGGTTGAATAACCTTTTCTTCTTGTCTGAGTAATATGGCCAACTCTTCAGGGAGTTCGCAATCTTCCCCCACTTCGTCTTCAACTTGGTAGATTGGACAATCAAAGTCATATTGGACCATAGCAATGTCGTTATCAATGGTCTTGGTGGTGTTTCTGCATGTTATGATTTATGCAGTTTATTTAGAAAGTGCGTGCATAAAAATTGATTGCCATTTTCGCAAATAGATCAAAACGAAAGAAAAGGAACAAAAATTTGAATGCAAAACGTCATTTCATTAATGATAAAAACTCTTGAAAAAGATAAAGGAGGCCCTACAACATGCCACTGTGCCTTGGGCAGAGCACAGGGTTTTGTCTAAAAATGATAAAATTACTTTTGAAATATTTGGGGAACTTCCACAGCCTTCCAGTTTGTTAGTTCTTCATTAGGTGCGGCTTGACGCATCCAGCTGGACACCCCCTCCTTGCGGTCTTCTTCGCTGATCATTGCCACCTGCTTGCCAAAGATGTGGCCAGCGCTGGTGAACGTTCTCCACAGAAGGAATCTTCTCTTTGTCAGATTGGTTACCAACTTTGTATGATGATGGGTCATACCCCAAGCTAAACTTGTCTCGTTTCTCTTTCAATTCCACCACTTTGCCCCAATCTTGTGCATCTTCACTTTCAATAACAGCTTTAGCTCCTTGCCATGAGGCCATGGATGGTCCGGATTTCGGGACCTCCAAGGTCTATTGAATGGCCATCATGTTTACTACTTCCAAGGATTGGAAGGGTGTCTCAGTGATTTCACCATCCACCTCGATATATCAGAAAGATGTCAAGTGACTAACCAAGATATCTTCTTCTCCTCCAACCACAATCATCTTGTCATTTGTAATGAATTTTAGTTTTTGATGCAGAGTGGAGGTGACAACACCTGCAGAGTGAATCCAGGGTCTCCCAAGTAGGCAACTGTAACCAGGATGTATATCCATGACCTGGAATGTGATATTAAAAATAGTTGGACCTATCTTGGTTGGTAAGTGAACCTCTCCTATCACTGCTCGCCTTGAGCCATCAAATGCCTTTACGATTAGGGTGCTGGGCTTCATACTTATCCCTTCTACTGGCAGCTTTATCAAAGTTGTCTTTGGCATGACGTTCAATGAGGAACCCGTGTCTACCGACACCCTTGACAGTATAGTATCCATGCACTTCAAGGATATGTGGAGAGCCTTGTTATGGTTCTTTCCTTCAATCGGTAGTTCGTCATCATTAAAACCCAAGAAATTTACAGTAGTCACACAAGCTTTCACGTCATCAAACTGTTCTATTGTTATGTCCTTGGTGATATGAGCGGCGCTCAATACCTTCAACAACGAATTCCTGTGTGCTTCTGAGTTAAGTAGGAGAGATAACATGGAAATTTTGGAAGGTGTTTGGTTTAGCTGGTCCACCACCTTATAATTGCTCTTCTTGATTATTCTCAAAAACTCCTCAGCCTCCTCACGAGTGACAACAGCTTTAGGAGACAGGTGTATGTCTTGCATACCCTGATTAGGGATGGTGATCTGGACAACAGCCTCCTTCCCTTTAGCTCTCTCAGAAGTATCAGCAGTTCTTGGTGCGAATACCCGACCACTACGCGTCATTCCTGCTGGCCCCACAATAGAAGTGACATTTGGATCGTTAATCATTAAAGGTTTATCTTCCTACCCCTGCTTAAAAGCTCTGGGCTGATATATCCATGGGACTTCCTTCTCATCTTTATATTCGAATGGTGCTGGGAACTCTATCACTAACGGGCTTATAGGTATTTCTACTTTGACCTCATCATAGGGGATATCTACCATGGCTATCTCTTCTTGGCACTTGCTCTTGACACGGTAAGTTATCTGTAACTCGCCTTGATCCAGCATTTGTTGTATAAAACTCCTCAACTCTTCATTGTTCTCTTCCTCAACCAGCTCTTCCGGGATCAGACCACTCTTCAGCAATTGTGCTCCTATCATGGTGATAGGGGTTTGAATCTCTTCAACCTTACCGATCAATTTTCCTTGATCACTCTCCTCAATGGCACTGACGGAAGCATCCTTATGCGTTGGCATAGGGTTGGTGTTTACGTTCGGGTGTCTTGGAATGAAAGAAACGGCCTTGGCTTTGATCAAGTCTTGTACCCGATTCTGAAATGCGAAACAGTTTTCCAAGGTATGACCAGGTGCTCCCATGTGAAATTCGCAATGGGCATTAGCGTCGTATCCAGGTGGATATGGAAAAACAGTTGGTTTTAACTCCCTCAATGTTAGAAGGCCCTCCTTCTGCAGATATGGGAATATCTGACTATAAGGTACTGGTAGAGGATCAAGTTGTCTTCTTGGAGGTCTTGGCTTGAACTGTCTTGGTGGTGCGGTATTTTGCTGATGATGATGTTGTTGATGTTGTGACTGATACATTTGTTGTTGCTGTATTGGCTGTTGATAGGGTATAGGTACCATGGCGGCGACTTGGTCATATGAAGCCTGTCGCTTCCCTTTGTAGTTTCTGGATATGGCGTTTCTTTCGCCTTCTCTTTTCTTCGGGAAACCTCCAGAATATTTCTTTGGTGCGTTAGGTGCTGTCACTGCTCCTGGAATCTTTCCATCTCTCAACCCCTTCTCTATGCGGTCTCCAATTGTAACTAGATGTGCGAAGTCAGATGCTGCACTGCTCACTAATCGATCAAAAAAATGGGTCCTTCAAGGTGTCCACAAATATCCCGGTCATTTCCTTCTCAGACAATGGTGGCTCTACCTGAGCAACCAACTCTCTCCACCGCTGGGCGTATTCTTTGAATGACTCACTCTCCTTCATAGCCATCCCTTGTAACTGCATTCGGTCGGGTGCCATATCTAAGTTGTATTTGTACTGACGGAGAAATGCGTCAGCCAAATCTTCCCAACTTTGAATTCGCCCCTGTTCTAAGCTCATGTACCATCTCAGAGATGCTCCACTCAGACTGTCTTGGAAACAGTGTACAAGTAGTTTGTCGTTTTCGGTATGAGCAGCCATTTTTCTGAAGTACATTACCAGGTGACTTCTTGGACAAGTCTGTCCTTTATATTTCTTAAAATCAGGAGTTTTAAATTTAGCTGGGATGACTAAATTCGATACCAAACGCATGTGCATGGCAGAAGCACCGAAGATGTTGTTTCCTTCTATGGCTTTGATTTTCTTTTCCAGGGCACGGAGCCTATCTGCAGTAGGATCTGAAAGTATCTTAGGCTTTGGTTGATCAGGCATATAGAATGCATCATACTGGTCATCTCCAATTTCGGATCCATGATGAGTAGACGTATCAGAAGGTTTTGCACGGTCTCCATCTCCTTTGCCTCCTACTGGTATCTCAACCAATCTTTTCTAGGTGGGGACGTAACTTTCGTCTTGGGGATTCGGACCTGGTGCGCCATCATTCCTTCTTGCCCTAGCTTCTTCCTCCTCGCTCCTTTCTCTCTGAGCGATCGCAAGTATTGTTTCCAACAGCTGATCCATCTTCTCCTGGATCGTATTGATGTCTGTCCTCATGGTAACCTGGTTGGCCTCAACTTGCTCTAATGTCATCTTGTATTTGCTTCGCGTCTCGTACCGGTGTTGATTAGTTAGTGTGGCTGGATAAAGGGTAAAAAGGTTGGGTAAGTTTTTTTTGATTTTCATGAAGTGTGATGCATAATGAAGATGCAAATGTTATGCATATTTTATTTCCAGGGAGTCATTCGAGTTTCATTAGTTGTTAGTAATTCGAAGAAACAAAAAATACTTAGAATAGCAATAATGGAGTAATTTTTAAACGTCATTCATTCCAATACATAACATAGAGGTCCAAAAAGGTCATAGTTCAAAAGTACATTTGTTAAAGGAACAAAATACAAGACATAGACAAATTAAACAGCTGGCTTTCTGGCCTGAAGCTCTTCTAGTTCCTCATTGAATCTCTTCAACAACCCTTTGCAGAGCAGAACGAAATTGATTATGGCTGGAGGAGTGCTATCTTCTTTCAACTCTTCAACTGCGTCTCTCAACCTCCATGGCAATTCTTTAGCTGCCCAATTACAGAATTCTACTAGCCCATCGAGTTTTGCACGAAACTTATCCCTATCCCCTTGTAAGAAGTCTATGGTCTTCTTAAAGGATTCATAATCTTCAATCACATAGTCTCGCTCTTTCAACCATATGGAGCTGTCTTGGCGTAATGACTCTAGCTGGTTCTTCCAATAGCTTACAGACTCCCTGGCATCTCTTACTTCTCGACACTTCTCCTCCCATACCATGGGTGACACCCTAGAAGCTTCAGTTGCTATATTCTTGAGTCGGCGCTCCTGATCTACTTCAGCTTTTGCATGACGAACAAAATTGGCGAGTTCTTTTATTTGAGCCCCAAGTGTATCCCTTATCGTCTTGTTTTCCTTTGTGGCTAGATGCCACCAACGCTCATTGTCTTGGCATTCTTTCTGAGCTTGTCGTAGTTGACCTTTAAGAGTATCCAAACAATGATCAGCTTGTTCTAATCCCACTTTGATCTTCTTTCTCTTATGCTCCTCCTTGTTGAACTTTTCCACGTGGGCTTGAAGTTGTGCCTCCTTTCTCTCGAGCTCCCACTTCATATTGTTTTTCTCATTGATGGTTTGTTGGAGTTTTATCTACAGCTCTTCATTCTCTTTTTCTAGCTTTGCCATGGTGGTCTTGAGTTCCTCCATTTCTTCAATAGGGACATGGGTGAGCTTAGGTTCAGGAAGAGGTATAGGTGTCCGAATGACAAATGGCATTTTAATCATCTACACCCTTTCCTTTACCCACTGAAAATATGGTTCTTTTGTAATCCCATTTGCTCTCCCTAACTCAGCTTTCCCTTTTCGATTGACATTCTTCCAAGCTTTTTTGATTCGCTAGAATAAGCTAGGATTCTCAACCCCAAAGTCAAGTAACAAGAAAGCTTCCAAAGAATTTGCCTTTGGAGGGCCTTCCATTGGGTAGCCAAGTTGTCTGAGTGATAGAACTGGATTAGCATTTACACATCCTTGAGTTCCAATAAGCGGTAGGTTTGGGAAATCTCCACAACTGAATATGATGTCTATGTTGATGTATTCTTTGGAGTACCAAGAGAGATCTTCAGATCGGAGTGATCCCAATCTCTAAGGCCAACTAACATTTGTTTGTTCAGCCCAAGCACCTGACTTCGGAAGATGTTCTAGAAACCACTGATACAATAAAGGAGCACAACAAGCAATCAATCCCCTCTTCTTAGTATACCTATGACTTATGTGATAATAGACATTAGCTAACAAAGTGGGTACTGGGTTTCTAGTAAGGAAGACACAAATGGCAGTCATGTCTACGAAACCATCCATATTCGGGAACATGACGACACCATAGATGGCCAATGCAATAGCAGAGTAACAAGCATCCCAACTTTCTGCCTTCAACAGGGTATGAGCTCTTTCCAAAAGAAAACTTAGTGAAAATCCTTTGGTATTCCCTTTGGTCTCTAAGTTATCTTTTGCTTCCTTTTCATCCATGTGAAGCTCACTAGCAATGACCTCGAGGGGCAAATATTCATCTGTCCCTTCAAATAGTGACTTGTCCTTCATAGGAATCCTAACAAGACGCTCGAATTCTTCCAATGTTGGTGCTAGCTGGAAGTCTTGGAATGTGAAGCATCTTAAAGGTAAGTCATAAAATTGGGCTAAAGTGATCAAGGCTGTATGGTCCACTTGTTGATTAAGGATGCTGAGTAAATTGCCATGATTCTTTCCAAAGTTGATTATGTATACAGGGTGCATCTGAGAGACCAGGTTACGTAAGTTCTTCAGATCGGGATCCTTGAATTTGAAAGAGTAAATGTTTCTTTTGCTTGATTCCATGCTTCTTGAATTCCTGCAACTCATGATACTCAAATTCCTTGGAAGTAAAATAATATGAATGCTATGCTATGAATAATATTATGCGTGTCACATGTAGGTTGATATACAGGTCATGTGAGTGGGTATTCTTGGTTACTAAACAAAACCCTTTTGGTAGAATGCTAAAGGTAAGAAGTTCCCAAAGTCATCAATCAATATTTAAGAAAGTTATTGTCATGATGAAAACTCATCTGCTAATAACATCCCTAAACAGAGTCTCGTTTGGGTGAGGCCTTCGTATGATCCCAAAGAGGAAAACTCCTAGCAGGTCCATACTACACAACTCTCGAGTCCAAGGTTCTAATAAGGTTCTCAGAGTCATAGATCGAGGTTGGGAATACCACTGTAAGGTAGTAATACGCCCAAGGGATCTCATCTGATTGGGGCTTTCGTATTAACCCAATAAGTCTGGGACTTTTCAGGTAGATACTACATAACCACCAGATATATAATGGGTTAAAAGGTCCCTAGAGTCATTGGTCCAACTTGAGAATATTATCGTCGTGACGAAAACTCGTCGGGCAATAATATTTCAAGAGAACCTCCTCTAGGCGGGGTCTTCGTTTCTTCCCAACAAGGAAGACTCCTTGTGGGCGCCCACTACACAACCACCAACTTAATCTTATGGTTTTTCTCAGACTCGGGTGGAGAGTCTATCTTACAAAGCACCACTAACTAGAGAGCCCCAAATAACACATAATCCATAAATCACAAAACAATAATTATAATATAATAACAGAATAAAGATAACAAACAAACAAGGTTAACACTCAATACAAAAATTGAACTAAGTTAGGCTTCACTCTCTCTTGCTTGGAGCGATGTCCCCAGCAGAGTCGCCATCTGTCGCATCTTGAAAAATACGATTCCTCGTGATGGTCGCGGAAAAAATTTATGTTCGAACAGAGTCGCCACCGAACTTTATTTATCCCAATGAAGGAATAGGAAAATATCGATAAAACCTTTAGGAAATGGAATAATGGTTGTCGCAACCATATTCGGGTTCGAGAGTTGATTACGCAAGGGGAAGGTATTAGCACCCCTCACGTCCGTTGTACTCAACGGGAACCTTTTAGTTCAATTTTGCGATTTGAGTGTTAATTTATGTTTGTTTGTTTTCTTCGGGTTATAAATATATTGAAAATAGAAATGGATGGGAACCTCAGAAAGGGAAAATGGGAGGTTTTTTATTAGTGTGCTCGCGAAGATACAGCAATCTCCTGCCTACGTATCCTTATGGTGTAATAAGGAAATAAGAGCATTCGTAGTTCGGGGAACTACGGTTGGTTGGTGTTTTTTTTTAATGAACAACTGTTTAGATCGCACCCTAAAGGCTAAACGTCGGCTTGTCTACTCTCGGCGGAGGCTTAAGCATTAGTTTGTTATGCGCATCAGAAAGGATTAAATAGTGTTCTTTTTTAAAAGAGTTCCAATCATACGGGGGTGACAAATTGGATTAATATGTTGGATGTTTTGGTTGAGATGTTTTTTTGGTTGGATGACGATTACTCGGATAGTCGAGTAAGACAACTCGTACCCCAATAGTCGGGAAAGGGAATAGAAGACTCTAATCCACTTTCTTTTTCATCCTTAATTATAGAAAGGATTTGGTAATAGTTAAAGTGTTTTGAATGGATGAAGAATACTCGGATAATCGAGTAAGACAACTCGTATCCTAATAATCGGGAAAAGGAATGGAAGACTCTAGACCGTTTTCTGTTTCATCTGAATATTTATGAAAATAAGATTGTATAAGGTTGACGTATTTTAGCATAGACGACAAGTACTTGAATGGCTGAGTAAGACAACTCATATCCAAGCATTTGAGAAGAGGAATTGAAAACTCAAGACCATCTCCCTTTTCGTACAGTTTTGATTGATTTATTAATTAGCGGAAAAATGACAATCGTTTGACTGATCGAGTAAGAGAACTCGTATTCAAACAATTGAGGAGAGAAGTTGAAAACTCAAAGTCATCTCCCTTTTCATTTAGCTTACTATGAAAATAATTTGATTTAATCTTGGTTTAAGGTTTGTAGAGAAATGACGAGTGTCTAACTGACCGAGTAAGAAAACTCGTATTCAAACAATCGAGGAGAGGAGTTAAAGGCTTAAAACCATCTCCCTTTTCATTTCGTCGTCATGAGAATGAATTGATTTAATTGGATTTAGACGATTTAGCAATGACAATTATTTGACTAACCGAGTAAGAGAACTCGTATTCAAATAATCGAGGAGAGGAGTTGAAAACTCAAAACCATCCCCCTTTTCATTTCTAAATGAAATGGTTTTTAATTGTGATTAGGTATTTTAACTTAATTTTAATAAAGAATACTCGATGTTGGATCGAGGTTTTAAATTTGTGTTTACGAATGAAGTGGATTTTATTTAGTGAATCAATCATCTACTCGATTATTCAATAACCAAATATGTCTCATTGTAAGAAAGCCCAAGAGTAAGCTATGTGAGGTTGATGGCGATGCTTAAAAGCAATCGACTTACAAAGGTATTTGAAAATGGGGGCTCGATATTGAATCGAGAATTATATGATATTTTTGAAGTTGGTTTGATATGGTTTTAAATCGAAGTGATTGAATGAGTTTGGTTTTAAAACAATATTGAAACGATTATGAAATCGAGTTGATAGTTTGAAAATGATTATGAAATTGTGAGTTGTAATATGATTTTATAAATTTAATTTTCTATACTATCAATCACAACAAATTTGAACTTATACAAAAAGGTTTATCGAATACGCATATTTACACATGAATCTTATCTCTTATAATGATGTCAAACGCAACAAAATTAAATAACAATACCAAATAAGAAAACCATATTATAGAATAAATGTGGCCTAATTAAAGATGACAAAGTCTAAGTGATAAAAATTAAAATTTAATCATACAAAATACGTAAATAAATAAATAATACTAAAGGATATTAATAATAAATAATAAAAATTTAAATAAATAAAAAAAGAAATATTAAAAGGGTGGGAACCGCCACCTAATTTATTCATATAAAAAATAATAATACAAATGGTGGTAACCGCCACCTATTTTATGAAAATAAAATAAATAAATAAAATAATAAAAGGGTGGTGACCGCCACCTATTTTATGAAGATAAAATAAATTTTAAAAAAAGAAACAATAAAAAGGGTGGTGACCGCCACCTATATTTTTTAATATTAAAATGAATTTAATAAAATAAATATAAAATTTAGGTTTTAAAAAGTCAAACTTAATGATGCATATTTTACGGTAGATACTCTCTTTTTCTCTTCACACTGTTTCTGGAAAAAAACAATTCTCTCTCTTTTATCTCCCCAACCGCTAAGAAGAAAACCTGCAAACCCTAAATAAAATTTCTCCCGGAGAAGACGGCCGAAGGCGACGATTCGCGGTGGAGCCTCCGTTCTTCTCCGGTCACCCTACCCAAAACGCAACCTATCTTACTAAATACGACCCTCTGAGGTCGGATCCGAACCCAAAATTCCCTAAATCAAACTAAAAACTCCTAGATCGGAGCAAGAACCAACCGATCTAGAACTTCTCCGACCCCTAAACCCTTAGCACAAAATCAAAGCTTTTGCATGTTTGCGATTTAAGAAAAATAATGGGGATTCGTTTTACTTACCACAGCGAAGGAGGTGGAAAGACGATTTCAGGCGAAGAAGAGTATTTCCGATCCGAGTTCGTCGCCGGCAACCGTCACGGTTTTAGATAAGTTCCTTCTCAATCGTTCTTCTCCTCTCCTTCTTCTCTGTCTGTTAGCTTATGTCTGAGGATTATGTGGATTGCAAACTGTTTCAATTTTCTGTTTTATGGTTCACTGGTTTTTTCGAAAATTCTATGTTTGATGTTCTTAACGAAAATCATTTTGGATTAATTTCTGGGATTTCAAGAAAATCTTCTCTGTTTAGTTTTTTAGGGTTTTAAAGAAAAATCCTGCCGTGTTCTTCTGCTGTTGACTTATGATGCTCTTTTATGATGAATTCCTTAAGTCTTAAAAACTCTCTTCTGTTATACCTTTTTCCTCCAGATTATATGGGATTCCATTTGTAGATTTGTTACTGTTTTAAGCCATTTTCAAAATGCTTTTTTGAGTATTCATGTTGGTCTTCTGGATAAAGTGTTAATCTTATTAACTTATTAGTTATTTTTCAGTTCTTTAAGCGCTTTCGGAAAGGGCTTTTTAATTAAGCTGTTTTTCTCTTTGCAGGTTATAGCTTGAAGTGACTTTGATGGAATGGAAGGTGGCTGCGTGAAGCTTCAGGCAAGCAAGTTTTGAGGCGTGCCAGTTCCAAGGAGGGTTCAACGGTCTCTGACTTTGGTCTCTTGGGCAATGGTTCTTGGGAATTCGTTCCTATCAGTTGAAATTGCAACAACTTTTTATTAAATTAAGATGTAATTAATTAGGTTTTTAGGTTAAATGTATATTTGGACTATTTGTAACCCATTGGATTTAAAATCTGCTTATGTAATTACTTTTTTAAGCATTCAAACCTTATTTCAATATTTTAATTATGCTAATCAACTAAAGCACTTTGAACTTTGTCCTTTTATTTCAATTGGCAACCTACTTGGGCCACCATGACCATCCAACCAGAAATTTCCTCTAGCATGTTATTATTTAACAAAATACAACTATGACCAAAAATTTAAAATGAGGCATGTCAATGCAATTTCAACTTTTAAAAACAACACACTTTCAACTTAGGTACAAAGAAACCAAATATAGTGACTTAATTTAAAAACCACACAATTCTAACTTCAACACATGAATCTAAATATAGTGACTTAATTTAAAAACAACACAATTCTAATTTCAACACATGAATCTAAATATGGTGCTTTAATTTAAAAACAACACCATTCTAACTCAAAAAAAATGCAAATTTAATTTAGGAACCTATGAAAGACTTAGAACTTGGCATAAATATTTGGGGTGTGTAAATGGATTAATAAATAGTGCTCATAGAAATAATAACATGACTCTTAATACTTACTAATAAGAAAATAGATTTTGGATTAGTAATGTAGAAAGATTCAAACCACATTTTAGATTATGAACACGCTTATGCAAATGGGTCTTTGAAACAAAGAGATCTCATGGGTAAACCACAAATGGCCGGACAAAATTGGGGTATGACAATAAGTCATATCCAGGTTAATTAAATTTAAACTTTTAAAGCACAATAATAAATCTTCAAAACTTAAGCAAAGAAAATAAATGTCAGATTCAGGTGCTTAAATACTTATATATCTACTCCCTCTTTTCTCATCAACAAAAACAATTTAAGGAAATAGAAAAGACACTGAAGAAAAATATTTCGTTCACCAAAGAAGAAGTTCAAAGGCACAAAAATATGATAAGAAAATTCTATGATATAAATTTTTTGTGATTTTATCAGATCTAGATAAAAAATTAAAATCATATTTGTTTTTCCCTTTTGTCAGGAACAATTTAAAAAAAAGAAACAAATTAAAGATTGACTAGAATGGTTGGGAAACAACTCTTCAATTCTCAAGATGGTTAAAGTTGGTTCTGACGCCTGAGCATTTGATATAAAGACAACAGTCAAAGTCAGGGAGATGCATTTTATGACCAATAATTTATCTCTTTCCAAAGTCCATTGTGCACAATAATCAACAATGATTTATCTTCATCACAAACTCTTTATATAATTTTTTCCCATTACCATCAAGGTCAAATTCATTTCCATCCATCTCTTCTCATAGCTGATGAAATGAGCAAATCTTCCAAGAACTCAAATAAGGGCTCTTCCCAAGAGATTAGTAAGGAAATCAAGAAGTCTAGAGATGCTGAAGGAAAGAAACACAAAGATGATAAGCTCAAATTTTTTAAAGTTTCAAAGTCAAACTAATGACACTAGGTCAGATGTTGATGAGGACTGGATGAACTTCCTCAGAATTGGAGGTTTCCATCCTGATGTAATTTTGAGAGTTTTAGTATTTGTAAAGCATATGTTTGCTTATGATAATGATTAAGTATTTGTAATAATTTCTTATCAATAATGACATATCATTTTCCTTTGCATTTATGATTCTTATGTTTCTGATATTCAGATGGCCAAACTTTTTGTGCCACAACTTGGTTTCATCCTCTTTGGTGATCACACAGGTGGATAGGTAGTCATTTGATTGAGATATCCAAATGTAATAGTTATTAGAGGACCTTATACCTTTCATGATTTATTTATGACTCTTTTTTGTGATAATGCATTCATAGCGAGTGAAGTTGACACAAAGAATTTGATCACATAGTTGTCTGATACTAATAAGATTAGCAGTCAACCCTTCAACTAGAAGAACATCTTCCAAATTTGGGAGGTTTGGATAAACCATTTTCATTTTTCCAATGATCTTTCCTTTAGCACCATCACCAAAGATAACATAATTGTTAGTATATGGTTTTACCTCTGCCAAGTAGTTCTTTTCAATTATCTTATGTCTGGATCAACCATTGTCAAAATACTAATCTATATGAGGGGATTCTCTTACAGTGTTGCCTCTTTAACTTTCCATACTTGTTGAACACGATCATTTCTTGGTGTCTGCTTGGTTGTTTGTTGTTTGTGTGGATAGTATGGTCTGCCACGAAGTTTGTAGCAGAAGGGTCGAAAATGCCCAAATTTACCGCAATAGTGGGATCTCCAAAAAGGTTTCCTGAAGGGACTTCTGCGCGAATAATAATGTTGAGCATGTTACTTTGACATGAAGTCTGCCATCTAGAACTCAATCTTATGTTCAGGAGGAACACATTTTTTTCTTCATTCATAAAACTATAATCAAAACCAATACCCTTCATATATCTAGATATTTTTCCTACACCAAGGATTTCATCATGAATCTTAGATCCACAATTTAACATACGAACTGACTTGGTCATACCATCAATCTTAGAGTCTAGGAGAGTGACTTTTTCCCTCAAGTGATCAACGATTTTGGGGATATTAACTTTCTCTTGAAGTAATTTAGTTATTTGAGATTTTTGATTTTCACCAAAAATCTATTGTTCTTTCCATTTAGCATACGAAAATCTATAAGTTTTAGAAACATATTCATCTAAAAGTTATTCATCATTGGATTCACCATTGTTTTTATCATTTGTCTTGTGCCCTAGGTGAGCAGTGAATGCAATTACACTATTATCCTTATCTTCATCACTCTCATCTTCATATTCTTCATCTGAAAGAGTAGCATTGCATGCCTTCTTTTATTTTCTAAGGAAGTTGGTACATTCTTCCTTGATGTGTCCAAAAGTTTCACATTCGTGACATTAAAAACCTTGCCTTTGTTCAGATTGTCTCCTTTTTAGATCATGCGTTGGGAGTTGAAACCTTTTAAGTTGTTAGGAACTTTGCCCTTCACATTAGTGATGACATTTTTCCTAGAACGCTTGTCAAGTCTTCTCATTACTTTTCCAAACTCTTTTGAAAGTAAAGTAATAAATTTTGACATATTTTCATCAATATCTTCAACTTCTTGCTCCCTATCTTCTTCCACATCAACTTTAAAAGAAACTTCCTTGCTTTTCTTTTTAGTTTTGTCATTAATGGTCATTTCAGAAGTCAACAACGAGCCAATACGTTCATTTACTTTGATCAAACTGATGTCTTGAGCTTTTTCTATAATAGTAACTTTCATGTCAAACTTCTTTGGAAGTGATCTGAGGATTTTTCTGGCCAGATTTTCTTCAGATGTCTTTTCATCAAGAGAAAATTAGTAGTTTTCTATATCACGAACATAGAAGCCAGCTATTGTTTCATCTTCCTTCCTTATCAGGTTCTCAAACTTGGTGGTGAGAAGCTGAAGTCTTGATATTCAAACTTTTGAGGTTCCTTCATGCACTGTTTTGAGAATCTCCCAAGCTTGTTTGGTTTCACTACCTGTGTTGATAAGACAAAAGATATTTTTGCCAACTTCATTGAATATGGCATTGAGAGCATGAGAATTTCCATGAGATTCGTCATCTTCTTCTGGCTTCAGGGATTGAGTACTATCTTAAGCAGTAACCACTAGATGTGTCCATGCTTTGATGATTTCCTTCCATGTTTTGTTGTCCATGGATTTGATAAAAGTTTATAATGTGAGATTTCCAATATTCATATTTAGTGTCATCTAGGATAGGTGGCCGGTTAACATATTTTCCTTCTTTTTCGTAATCAATTTGAACGGGACTTATAAGTTCCTTGGAGTTAACCTAAACAGGACAGGGTGCCTGCTCTGATGCCAATTGAAATTATGTTCTCCCTCTAGAAAGATGTCAAACACAATGTTCTAGACAATGTGTATGACAATATGGATCCAATAACAAATAAAATGCTGATAAAGTAAATCGAACACACAAAATTAGCATCCCAATTCGCTGTAAATACACATACGTCTAAAGGGTGTTATCCCAAGAAAGGAAATCCACTCTCAATGCCCTTTTCTTAATACTACCCATGAATTTCTATTTAAGACCCCCCCCCCCCCCCCCCCCCAAATAAATAAATAAATAAATATATATATATATATATATATATATATATATATATATATATATATATATATATATATATATATATATATATATATATATATATATATATATATATATATATATATATATATATATATATATATATATATATATATATATATATATATATATATATATATATGAGACCCCTCTTACTTTCTCTCAACAACTATCCCTAATGTTTGACAGATTATAAAAGATTGGAATAATGAAACTGGTACAACTCAATAAACCAACCTTTATTCCTTTGGATGTGACTGATTTAAATGAATAGAGTTTTATGAGATAAACACACGAAAAGACAAAGACTCAAATACAAAATACCTTGCAAAAAGCACTTAAACTTACAGATGATTATGGAAACAAATCAGGTGCTTGATTCACATATTTGCCTCATGTATTTATTGCATAGAAACCCAATGTCTCAACACAATGTCATGGCATCTTGCATAACATGTTTTCTGTAAAAATGTGCCAATCACTTGTAACAATAGTACCAGAAGAAGCTTGACGTGTAAGAAAGACGTCTCTTAGGCATTTGAAGGTGTTTGGATCAGTATGCTACAAGCATGTACCTGATTAAAGGTGAACCAAATTGCAAGATAATAGTGGAAAGATGATATCCATATGATATTATCCAACATGTGCTTACAAGTTGTATAATCTGGTTGATAAAAAGGTTCACATCAATAGAGAAAAGATAGCATGAAAGGTGAAGTTAAGCCCATCAATATATATCATGATTAGAATGAAGAATATGATGATAAAATAAATGGAGAAGACACTAGAGTTGGTAAAGTTTCACAAATTGAACCTCATGCTCATAAGAGGCCACAAAGGAGAAGACAAGTACCTAGAAGATTTGAGGACTGTGAAGTATTACCTAATAGTGTAGTTAGCAATGAAGGAGATAATATGTTTTTCCTTTTTGGCTGAAGTATAATCAATTAGCCATTTAGAAGAAATGGAGAGCTAGGTGTAGGTGGAAGCTATGAGAGAAGAACTGTGGTCAATTGAGAAGAATCAAACTACGAAATTGTTACCTTTACTTGAGAAGAATAAAACTATTAGTGTGAGATGGGTGTATAAGACTAAGCTTAATCAAAATGGCCAAGTTTCAAAACACAACGCAAGATTAGTGGCTAGATGGTTCTTACCAAAACATGACACATATTATAATAAGGTCTTTACTCCTATGGCAAGGCTTAAAACTTTAAGGTTGGTGATAGTAATAGCTACTAGTATAGACTAGTCCTTGCACCATTTGGATGTAAATTCTGCATTCTTAAATGGTCCTCTAGAAGAAGTTTTATATGCAACTCAACCTCTAGGTTTTGTGATAAAAGGCAAGGAATAGATGATATATAGGTTACATAAGGCATTATATGGTTTGAAGAAAGCTCCAAGAGCTTGGAATAAAATAATTGATCAATTCCTTGTTAACTTGGGATTTAGGAAATGTATAATGGATTATGGTGTATATGTATAGGAATCAAAGGAAGAAGCCATCATGATGATTTTCCTATATGTAGATAATTTTCTTGTACAAGCAGCATTTCATGTGCTTTAGAGAAACTAAAGGCTCAAATAAAGAAGGAATTTGATATGACAGACCTAGGAAGGTATCATACTTTCTTGACATGAAATTTGTTAAGAGCAAAGAAGGAACGTTCATGCATCAATAAAAGTATGAGAAGTAAATGCTTGAAATATTTGAGATGATTGAGTGTAAAGAAGTCAAAAATCCTTCTAAGACAAACACTAAGCTGGATGTGTGTGCAAGTGAAGAATATGCACATTTTATAAACAAATGGTTGGCTCACTAAGATACTTATGCCATAACAAGTCAGATATATGTTATGCAGTAAATATAGTGAGAATATTTATGAGCATTCCAAAGAAGTATGATTTAGTAGTTGTAAAGAGAATTCTTAGGCATCTCAAAGGAACCTTGAAGTTAGACTTGAAGCTTCCATCCGGTGAAAGTGAAACGATAGTAGGTTTAATTGGCTATAGTGATGTTGAATGGTGTGAAGACAAATATGAAAGAAGAAGTAGTTTTGGTTATGTATTCTTGTATGATGAAGCAACCATGTCTTGATGTACAAAGAAGCAGTCGGTCAATCCATTATCTTCCTATGAAACTGAGTATATAGTAGGATCATTTGCCTGATGACAGTCAATTTGGCTTGACTCTTTGTTAAAGGAGCTCTGGCGTGAAATGAAAAAGCCTATGAAGCTAATGATTGACATCAAATATGTAATAAGTTTAGCTAAGAATCGAGTTTCACATGGAACAAAGCAAGCATAGTGAGACAATATTTCATTTCATAAGGGAGCAAGTAATGAAAGGCGGGATAAAAGTCATACATTGTCCTATAAATGAGCAATTGGGAAATGGTTTGTAAAAGCCTTGAAGATTGAAAGTTTGAGGAGTTAATTAGGATTTGTAAACATTTAGAATCATGGGAGGAAATGTAATAATTCTAAATTAGAGTTATAACTAACTAGGAGTTGGTAAGGTAGTTAGTTAAGTTGGTTACTTTTAGTTCACTATGTGGCTACTAGCAGTTCAGAACTTGGTTACTGATAGTTCAATATGTGGCTACTGATAGTTCAGTGTGTGGTTACTAATGATTTAGCATATGAATATTGATAGTTTAACATATGATTACTGCTAGTTATGTATGTGGTTAATGCTAACTATGCATGTAGTTACTAACTAGAAGTTAGTTAGTTTGTAGTATGATCTTATATAACATGTTTGTAAAATTTTATTCCAATAATCTCTCTCTCTCTCTCTCTCTCTCTCTCTCTCTCTCTCTCCCTCCCTCCCTCCCTCCCTCTCTCTCTCTCTCATATGTTATTATATGGTTCTAGAAGCATGTGTATAGGTGGTTAGACATACCAGTGTTGGTTGGATCATACACGATTAACAAGGAAATCTAAAGTGGTTCTGCACATTGCTCAAAGGTAGGATCAAAAAGGGATTACAATTTATTTTCTAATTAGTCGTGTGATGGGCAATTTGGTTATGTAAGAATAATACTCTGTTTAAGGGATGGATTAAGGGGATGAAGGAAGTACTAGAATTGACCAAAATCGTGCAATGAGAATGGTCTAAAGCCAAATATATCTGACATTTAATTTTTGAATTAAAGTACTTTCCAAATGATCTTGTAGACTTCAATTCAAGCTATCCATATGTATTAGAGAAACACCCAACAACATACTGTTAATCAGGAAATAATCTTTACATTTATTGTGAATAATTTACTTTCATAAAATATGAAATTAGTCATTACAAGTTGTAATTATTCATTATGAATTATAATTACCTTTAATTACCAACACTATTATATATAGTATCAAATACAATGAGAAAGGCATCAAGCCAATTTTTCTGACATGGTATCATAAGGGTTCGATCTAACCTGTGAATCCCTGTTCTCTTGGCTAAATAGCGACACCCCACTGGGTCGCTCTTGATATCGTGTTTCTCATTCGTATTTATGGAAATCATGTTTCTCAATTAAAAGCTTTCAGTTGTCGTCTCATGATTTCTTCATTGTTGTTATCTCATGATTTCAGTTGTTTTGGTGATCTTTGATCGTTCGGTGCTGCTAGCATATTATTATTTGCGACTCTGTTTCGTATTCTAGGTGATCGTTGTTCTTGGTGATTCTGTTCGGTGATCGTGGTTCCATTGTTGGATTGTTGGTGTTTCTTGATCGTGGTTTCATTGTTAGTGTTTCTCGATCGTGGGTGTTTCTCGACTGTGGTTTAGCTATTGTGCGGGTTTACTGGTTTACTTACCATTTTTTTAATATTTATTTAATTTTTATTATTAAATAAATAAATAAAAATCAGAAAGAAAAGAGCCAACTTATTTGTTGCATGTGCACCTAGGATTTGATTTATCTTGTTATTTAAAGTAAAAGGGGTTATTATATCATGGCTATGGAGAATGACAAAAATCATTTTTGTGTCTGTTTTACCGGTAAGAATTATCCAATTTGGGAATTTTAGTTTAAAAATTATGTGAAGGGAAAGGGATTACAGAGTCACCTAGATGATGTTTCTAAGGCACCTACAAAAAAGGTTATGTTAAATGCGTGGGAAACTAAAGATGCTCAAATAATCACTTGGATCCTCGGCACTATTGATCCTCAAATGATCAATAATTTGCGTTCATTTTCAATTGCTAAAGAAATGTGGAATTATTTGAAGTGTATTTACAACCAAGACAATGTCGCCAAACTTTTTCAGCTGGAGCTGGAAATAGCTAATTACAAACAAGGTACTTTATTTGTTCAAGAATATTATTCTGGTTTTTTGAATCTGTGGACAGAACACTCTTCTCTTAGACATGCCGATGTTCCCAAGAATTCTCCCGCGGCTATTCAAGAGGTCTATAACAGAAGCAGACGAGATCAATTTCTCATAAAGCTTCGCCCATAATTTGAAGTTGTCAGAGGTGCTTTTTTGAATAGGAACCCCGTTCCTTCTTTAGATACATGTTGTCGCGGTGAGAATCAGATATCAAGCTATTGTATTAACTTGAGTCATAAAACATTAAATATTCACCACCGAACTTTAATTTATCCAAGGGAAGGGGAAAAGGTCGAATAAAACCCTAATTGTGCAATGTAAAAACAATGCGAAGAGATCTAAAGTTCGGGGGTTGGTTATACTAAGGGAAGGTATTAGCATCCTCAATATCTATAGTATCCTATAGGAACCTTTTGAAATTATTTGTGTTATGTTATTATTTGTTTTCTATTATTTGGAAAAATTTTATTGGGAAGGACCTAAAGGTTTTATTAAGTTTGCTCGCCAAAACTTCGCGGTCATGTGCCTACGTATCCTTATAAGGATGGAATCAGAGCAACCGTAGTTCACCTAACTAAGGGTGAAAGAACACTTGGTAGTGATCAAGGTTCCAAAGGGAGAATTAAGTGTTCATAACAAACACACTTACAAGAGTTACAACCTCTTACTTAAATCTAAGTTGAAAGTGAGAATGACTCTAACAAGGTAAAAGGGAAACTAGGGATTGCTAAACTACCTATGACATTAAGTTAATAAAGAGGTCTTTCCCTTGTATTTGAGAAAAATATAAATAAAAGATAAGCAAAATGAAGGAGATGTTCAAGCATGACATCAACAAACATAAGCACATGATAAAGAAGATGTTCATGCATGACATCAACAAAGATAAACAAATGGTAAAGAAGATGTTCAAGCATGACATTAACAAGGACAAACAAATATGAAAAAGATGGTCAAACATTACATCCACAAAGATAAGAAAATGAAGAAGATGTTCATACATGACATCAATAAATATAAGCACATGATAGAGAAGATGTTCAAACATGACATCAACAAAGATAAATAAATGGTAAAGAAGATGTTCAAGCATGACATCAACAATGACAAACAAGGATGAAGAAGATGTTCAAACATGACATCCACAAAGATAATCAAATGAAGAATATGTTCAAGCATGACATCAACAAATATATGGAAGCATGATCATAACAATATCAAGCATGGTATGTAAACACATATGTACAACATATGAACATGAATAAATATACAATAACATCAATCAAAGATGTGTAAAGCTAACATGAATATGAATTACATGGATATATCACCATGAAGAAACAAAGATGAATGACATAACAAAACATGAACATGTATATGGATGTCATAATAAGTATGAATGAACATGTATATGCATGAAGTAAGACATGGTTTAGACATAACATCAACTTAATCATGAAAAAAAGTTAAGGTATTCAAGACATGCATGTTAAGGTTAAATATGATCACAATCAAAGGTTCAACATCACACAAAAAGTTTGAACATGTAAACATACAAGTCATACAAAGACATGTTATCACAAGTTTAAAGAATTTGCAAACACATAAACAATAAACAAACACAATGGCACAAATGCACACAAAGGTTCAAAAAGACATGAAAGAATGACATGCTAATCATGGATCCATGGCAAAATAAACACACAAAATTTTATGGCATAGTAACAAAAGTTCAAAGCACATAAACATGTAAGCATACATTAAAGTAAGTCAAAATTAGGTCAAAACCAAAAGGAAAATATTAAAAACATCAAAAAAAGTTCATATATGATGCAAAACATTCATACAAGTCATGGTGATCAAGAAAAATTAAAGTATCAATCAAAGAAAGTCATTTGAAACCCTAAAATAATCCTAAAAAGGTACCAACTTTAGACAAGTATAAGTATGTTAAAAATAAATCAATTCTGGAATTTCTTTTCACTATCATAAAATAGACAAAATTATGAACACATAGCAAAAAGAGTGGCTCAAAAAGGCTTAGGGATCATCAAGTTATGAGTCTTTGAAGTTATGAAAAATAACAAAAATAAATAGGCAAAAAAACAATGAATAAAAATGGGTCTAAGGCAAGCAAGATTTGAACCCCAAACCTCTTGAACACTTAAAGCCCTAACGCACACACTCTAACCGCTGGGGCAGTGATACATCAATTATCTTAGTTACAAACATTAATATATATAATAAAACGATTCCAGAAACTGGAAAATGACACCAATTCATCATCTTCTTCCTCGTGTTCTTGCATGTTTCTTTTAATTTTTTTTCTCAAAATTTCAAACAACCATAACTCTCTCAATTTTCCATGAAATTAAAAATCGTAAGAACCTAAATTGCTCTATTTTTCGCAAGGAATCTAGTGGTATCATTATCTCATCCTAAAACTCAATGTAAAAAGCGTGCCAAGGCAAAAACTAGAACTGCACGTTTAATTTCCAAATAATAAAATCTCAATGCATGAGCATGGTATAATGCATACAGTAGCAAACATACAACAAACACACTATGTACTACATTTTAACTTCAATAAATATTCAAGAATGATGCATGAGCAAGAGTTTCAAGTGTAAGTGCACTTACCTATTGGAGAAAGTCCAATGCTTATTCTTAGCTACTACAGAGATAAGAGAGAGATTCTACCAGTCTTGTTAGTCCTTGAGGATAGTGTTTGAACAATGAGAATGGCCAGAAACAACTTGTATTATCTCACACAAATGTTCTTGCAAAGTGAAGAAGCACTACAACAAACAAGACCTTAGACAACGCTTTTTTTAGCCTTAGACAGCGCTTTAAAGCGCTGTCTAAACCTCCGCTGCTAAAGGTTTAGACAGCGCTTTTTTAAATCTTAAAAGCGCTGTCTAAGCCCCCCCCCCCCCTTAGACAGCGCTTTGGCCAAAAGCGCTTTATAAGACCCTCTTATTTTAAATTTTTTAGGTATACCTTAGACAGCGCTTTTGAAAAGCGCTGTCTAAGCCCCACCCCCTTAGACAGCGCTTTGGCCAAAAGCGCTTTCTAAGACCCTCCTATTTTAATTTTTTTAGGTATACCTTAGACAGCGCTTTTCAAAAAGCACTGTCTAAGCCCCCCTTAGACAGCGCTTTTGCCTAAAGTGCTTTCTAATCCCCCCCTTAGACAGCGCTTTTTACAAAAGCGCTGTCTAAGGTATACGAAAATTTTTGAAGCTTTTGTTTTAAACCACATTTTTTCCAGGTTTATAAACCAGAATTTCTACCTGTTTTCAACCAGATTTTTTCCACGCTAATAAAATAAAAATGAAGCAATTAGAACAATTCACATAAACTAAGAAAAATTAAACACACGGTGAATGAATGAGACTATTTTATTAATCATATCAAGATTCATAATACAACTATACATATTTTATCTTATGTGGAGAAAAGACATTCCTAGAGACTTAGAAATTATTGATGTGAGGCAAAATAAGATACAAATTATACAATAATAACTTAAAGCTTTGATTACTCCTTAACAAAAAAATAATCAATGGGCGTATATCGGCCCTCTCTCTGCGACAACTTTTGCTTCTTGGATTTGCTTTGTCTATTGATTCGGTGCTTTTGATCCTGACTGAAAAAACATAGACCTATCACATCAAACACTTTAAACAGAAATGTGGAATCACTGTCTAGTTCAATAATTTACCTTTGAATCGGAATAGATGTTTGGCGAATACTTGATTCTTCCTTTTGAAGCTTCTCAGCAAAATGGAAATCAGAATGCTCTAATCTTTCCTCAACAAAACTTGGAGGAAGTTCTATTCCACAGAGTGAACATTTATAGTCATTCAACCACAACATTGTTGTTTCCTGACAAGAATTAAGTCTATCCTCCTCCAGAAGATTAGACCCATCATTCACATTTTTCCCCTCAAACTTCCCCTGGAATGAAGTTGATCCAAGCATCTCTGTACATGCACTGTGGTGAGAACTTGCAGCATCATTACCAGAAGTTTGTACCTGGTAAATACGGCAGAGATGATAAATAGTAGCGCTAAAAAACATCAACATGCTCCTCAATCCGCCAAAGCAATTATTCGATTGCGGAAACTGACCTATATCAATATATGTCAGCTACTTCGAAAAATAAAGAGAGAAAAGGAGATATACCTTCTCTGCACCATCATTTTTCCAGAGAGTGTAGCTTTGGTGATTTACATCTAATGAATGATTACCATCAAAAGGATCTCTGCTATCAAGCTGGCTTGTGTGCCCAACATCAATCGAAGGATCAGTTTCTATATCACTGATAAAGTCATGATCTGTAACATCTGAAAAAGGGTCCTTTTTCCTATTGGCTTCTCCTGAAGTAATGAAATTGGTAATAGTCTTCTGTGTACGATCAGGGGTAGCACCACTACCACTTTTATCTCCGTTAAACTGTGATACTCTAAGACCTAAGAGGAGAAGAAAAATCTGTAATGCACTGACTTATACAAGGAACTAATGTGAACTTGCTCATAGACTATATCTATAAGCAGAAAGCACCCTCTTATATTGGCCTTGAGCACCATCTGAATAATTGGTCAACAATAAAGCAAGTTAACAGAAACATATACCTATTAATCTTACTGAAACGGGAAGTTCAGCTTTCAGCAATTTTGATGCATGCTTCAGAATATCCTCACTTGAGTTGATGTAGTTTTGTAAAGTCACAGCTCTATTCCGAACCTATAGATTGAGCATTTTTTTAGTACTTGCAAGAGAAATATAGTAAGATAGTAAAATGCATGGTGATCATGACAAATCCTTAAAGGAACTTGAACAATATTAACAACTTTTCTTTTAACAAAGCTTTGTCCAGAGGTAAGAACCCAAGCCAGAGAATTGACCTCTATCATAAACAGAAAATTGTTTAGAAAGAAACAGAGTCAAGAAATCACAAGTACCTCAAAAGAAGTAGTTTTCAGTTTAAGAGTCAACGTTCGCCCATGAAGGCCCTCTTTCTGCATGTCTGTGGACAGCATTTCAGCAAGCTCCACTGCAAACATAAGCTTGCATGGCTCATCTTTTTTATGATTCAATATAACTAAACACTTATCTAATTCAAAAACTCAGCATCTCATAGTGTCATTAGCATGTGTAACAAAACTGTAACCTAAACTGAAGGAATCTCATGACAATGGAGTTTAAACTTAAGAGGATCTCCACAAATTCAAACTGATCAACTACAATTATGATGACAACATTTAAAATTTGAAATCAAAATTCCCTGAAAAATGAACAATAATTGACAAGACATATACCCAGTTTTTTCTGCAACAGCACTTCGTCCTCAGTGGCAGAAAATGTCCTTTCATTGCTGATACTTTTCCGAAAACTTGCTTGGGGAGAATCAGTCTTTCCAAGCCCTAAACCCACAGAGTAAAAAAAATCTGCAACAATTTGATAAAAAATCACATGTTAGTAAGGATTTTACAAGATTAATTTAGAATGAAACATGTATGATTAGAAATAAAAGATTATCGTTAGTAAACCCAGATGAAGCTAAATTAGAAACTTCCCAAACAATGGTTGTAGAAAGCTGAAACTAGAAAGTGAACAGAACATAGAGAATTAATAAAATAATTCTTAGCACCAGAACTTTTTACCCGTGCGGAGGCGTTGCTAACCTCCCTTTTGGGTTTCTTTCAATGTCCTAAAAGCTGAGAAAACACAGCTTGCCAACATTTGGGAAGATGCAAGTTCGGAGAGAAAGAAAAAACAAAAGCCAGTAAATACTAGGCAAATTATTATCTCCATAGTTTTATGGATAGTTTAGTGTTCAATTTAGGAATAGGAACCCTCTTTAACAAACTTATGTTGAAGTTCAATAGAAGCTTATAGAATTAGGCAGACAAAAGACATCAAGTATGAGCACCTCTTTTGGCAGCAAATCCCATCCATGTTTCAAATGAGGTTTGTCGTAGTTTTACACCAGCCTTAACAAACCTTTTCGCGTACTTATTAATCAACTCCCATTCATCTGTATTGTAACAAATGCTGCAAATGATTGACCCAGGTAACAGGTCAGAAAAACATACTTAAGAGAACAAAAGCAACATACAAGAAAAGGTGAGATTCATAATTTGTCTAGTGTTGGACAATACTAAAAACCAAGCAAACTAACTGCATTGTAGGCTTGTAGCCTAAGGCACAAAGAGGCACCAAATTGCCTTCATACAATCAAATAGAGCTTTGGGGGAACTAACAACAGATCATGATTTGAAAATGAAGCATGCCAGCCAGTTTAAAGGGAATAACAATGAAATCAACAAAAAGTTCAGCAACTCCTTTTAGAGGTAAACACCATATTAAAATCTTATTCACAGAAGACCCTTTGTACTGCAAAACAAAATCATGAAAATGCAAAACGAATGACATACCTAAAAACTATATCTGCCGTGCCCGGTTGCAATGGTAAATCATTCCTCTTCAAAAGTTTCATTACTTCCACCAATAGATTAGTATCATTGTGATTCTTAGCATACGTCTACAACAAAATAACAGTAACTTATCAATTGCAAACAGGAGAGAAAATCAAAGAAATTAGAGCATTAGAATGTCAAATAATACCAATATATGGTGTGCCGATGCAACACTTGGCGCCAATCCATAGACATTATGCTTCCACAGAGCCTTCTTTCCTGCTCACACATTAAAATCAAATAACCTTAAAATGCCATTTCATATCTTCAAATTTCATAAATGAAACAGCACAGATTAAAAATAATAAAATGCAAACACAAACAAACCATACCAAAATCAAGGGCTCCGGCATGAACACATGCTTTCGTAACTTCCCAGCAGAGACTGCAGTTAAAATCATCATGTATGCGAAGATTCGACAACCTCTGCTCACATAAAACAATAATTAAACCCGTCACCATAGCAAAGAGACTGAATCAATATATAGATAGAGATTCTGCAAAAGTATAGAAACTAACGAATCTGCGGAGGTTCTGCAAAACGTCAAAGAGAAGACTAATATCGTGACGGTGTTTACAATTCTCAATCATCGACCATAGCCAAGCATTTGGAGGCATGGATCGTTTAACATTTACAGACTGAAGCATTTTATCATAAAGATCCTTCACAGCTTCTACATTGAAAAATTCAACAATACAAAATCAATAAACATCACAAAATTGAAATTCGAAAAACGAATTTACAGTTAACAAATGAATGAAGAACCTGTTGGAGTTTCTTCAACATTATCAACTCCGGGACTGTAATTGCGTTGTGCGAGCCCTGAGAGAAACGGTTGTTCGGTGCTTCGAAGATGAAATGAAAGGAAAATCGGAGACTGTAAGAGCCGAGAGACTCGGCGAGAATTTGATACTGCTTGCATGGCTTAATCTGGAAGGGAGCGAGTTAGAACTCAGGTGTCGCCTCCGGGTGAACTAGGTAGATTTGAGGAAGAAGGAGAAGCTTAAGCCTCGTCTCAGGGTTTACGACAGATGGAGAGTGAGAAGGAGAAGCTTAAGCCTTTTAAGAATGAAATCGGGACGAAACTGCTTGGTGGAAAGCCTCAATTCGTTGTAGGTAAAAATATGGACGTTGCTGTATCCAGCACCTTCACGAAGTTCTTTGATATTCATGGAACCAGTACCACCACCTAATAGAGTTGTTGGTGCAGTGGATTCATTTCCAACCGAACCTGATTCATAGCAAATTCAAGAATAAAATAACGGAAAGAGAAAATGCGAGAAAGAAATTGAAGTACCTGTGGAATTAGGTTTTGGTTTTGAATCGGAGAGGGAAACGTGTTTTTCTTCAATGCTGAAGCAAATCCCCATGAATATCGATCTGAACAGAAACCGCGTTTACACACATTCAGAATTCATTGTTGGAATGAATGAGAGTTAGGTTTTAGAGAGAGAAAGAGAGAGAGAGTGGAGAATGATTCAAAGATGAAGAGTGGCATTGCTTTGGGCGTAGAAAGCGCCAAACACGTTCAACTTTCTTAAAGGAACTCTTATGTTATTAAAATATTTTGTTCAAAATGAATATGAAATTTATATTTTTTAAAATATATAAATTATTTTAATGAGTTGAATATTGAGTACCCCTTAGACAGCGCTTTTGGTTTTAATTTTTTTTTTTAATTTAAAGACTTTAGACAGCGCTTTATCAAAAGCGCTGACTAAGGTCTATATTTAAAAGTGCTTTCTAAAAGCGCTGTCTAAGGGGGGGTCTTAGACAGCGCTTTTAAAAAGCGTTGTCTAAGACCCCCCCTTAGACAGCGCTTTCATTATTTTTTTGGAACATTTTCCGTGTTTTATTTTAATTTTAACCTTAGACAGCGCTTTCTTTTAAAAGCGCTGTCTAAGATGCGCTGTTAAAAGTCATTTTTGGCGTAGTGAAGTGAAATGGTGAATGATAAAATAGATGCTACAGAACTTGTTCAAGTGATTAAATAAGCTCTAAATGGTGTCTAGAGATGATCTGTGGTATTTGTTTGGAAGATACACGTGGAGAATAAGTTTGGTTAAAGAACTTGCAAAAATAATGTGTTTTTGCAAATTCTAATGGAATGGGAGTTTGATGAAGTGCTGAGGGGTTATTGTTGTGTGTTTTGAGACTTAAGGGATCCCTCTATTTATAGGAAAAGAGTGAGGATTGGAACTGATTAGAAACAAAAATTGTGAAGTTATGGTTTTGGTTGAGAATGAATGAGAAGTTTGCATGAATAGTTGAGTTTCAAGGAGTTTGTCGTATTTCCCTAGCCTCTACAAGGTTGCTTCTGATCTCTTAAGATTGTTTGTGATTTTTAGGGACAAGTTTCAAGGGTGAAAGAGTGAGTTGTTGACATAAAGTTTGCTTTATCAAAGTAGTAATGTGACCTTTTGCAAATTCACCCATAAATGGTATAATGCAATGGACAAAACCTCAACTCCTTGTGTAATGCACTTAGGATTCATATAAACATCTGATTATGGATAGATTTATACACAAGAGGACCTGCAATCAAGAAATTTTTACATTTGAAATGGTTTTCCTCCAAAAATTCATCATGAACATGACTTGAAATTCAAGTTTGGAACCCCAACTTCCCATTTTCTAAACTCATAGCTCATGCATGGGAAAAAAATTTACTTGTACTTTTTAAAAATCCCCAGACATGCTCTACAACTTTCATGTTTTGAGTTTTTTCTGAATCAAAGTGGATCATGATGAAAATTGGCTGTAAAGTTTATCACTTTTTAGGGATCAAAACTGTCTTAAATTTTTTTTAAGTGTTTCAACTTGAGACACCAACTTTATAGCCTCATAAATCAAAATCCTTGCACTTTTATGGAATCAACCCTCTATGACAAACTTGAAGTATGGAACAAGTGCTTTCATTTGAGCTTTGTAGCAAAGAAAATGACTAGTCGGATTGGAAGTTATGGCTTGAGAAAGTAGTGCACTTGAACATGAAATTTGGATACTTAGTGAAATTTTCAATGTTTTCAAGATTGCCCTTTTTGCAAGTAACCTCATTTATCTTGATTTTTCTTGATAAAATTCATCAATTAAGCATATACTCATGAAATTTAACTTGAGAAGTTCATATTTGATCATAAATCTCAAAAGTCAAAGGTTTGACTTTGTAGTGCACTGATTGTGTATCAGATGAATTTGAATTTCTTGATCTTCAATGAATTCAAACTCTTGAGCCAATTGAACATCATGTATGGGCCCTAAGATGTACTTTAGTATGTTGAGTGATGTCTCAAGGCTTGAGATCATGTCTTGATCAAAATTCTCAGATGAAATTTAATGTTGTTGAGAAACCATAATTAGTGAACCGGATGAAAGTGAAGCTTGATGCACTTCTGATTAGGCCATAATACCCTTATTTATTGATGGAGAGAGATCTCTTGAGTGTATGAGAACTTGATTTATTGACGATTAATCCAAAACTTTGACTGATCAATCCTTTGAGCTCTTTGAGGGAAACCCTAATTCACATATGAAACAAACCAGGTATATCTTGATCTTGAGGTTAGCTATGCATGAATGATGTATAGGATGAAAATGATTATGAAATCTAGGGGTAAAATTTGGGGTGTGACACATGTGTTGGAGAGCTTATGAGGGAGGAACAACGTCTTATTACTCAAGGAGCCATGTCTAATTAAGTTGTTATTTCCGAGCCTATGACGGTTGCATATGTTGCTCAAAGTAAAGGCAAAGGTCATGATATGAGACAAATTCAGTGCTTCTATTGCAAACAATTTGGACATATTGCTCGTAGCTGTAGTAAGAAGTTTTGTAATTATTGCAAGCAGCAGGGACATATCATCTCTGAGTGCCCCGCACGTCCTCCACGACCAACACAACGTTCGGTACAAGCATTCCATGCAATTACAATTTATACAGTTGGTCCTTCCAATGGCGGCACATCAAACGGAGGTGCTATACAGCCTGAACTAATTCAACAAATGGTACTTTCTACTCTTTCGGCCTTGGGAATTCAGGGTAAGTCTTTTAATATTTCTCGCACATGGTTTCTTGACTCTGGTGCATCCAATCACATTACGAGTTCCTCTGAATATTTGCACAATTTACAATCTTATCATGGTAATCAGAAAATTCAAATAAATGATGGTAATACTTTATGTATCACTGATGTTGGCGACATAAACTCTGACTTTCGGGATGTTCTTGTATCAGCTGGACTAATTTCCAATTTATTGTCTGTTGGTCAATTGGTAGATAAAAATTATGATGTTAACTTTTCTAGTACTGGTTGTCTTGTGCAGGAGAAGGTGTCGGGGAAAATGATCACGAAAGGGCCTAAAGTGGGAAGATTGTTTCCAATACAATTTATTTCTAATCATTTATCTCTTGCGTGTAATAACATTTTGAAGTCTTATGAGGATTGACATAGAAAATTGGGTCATCCAAACTCTTCTGTTTTATATCATTTATGTAAAACTGGTTTGTTGGGAAATAAAAATGTTATTTCTAATGCCTCTATTTCATGTTCTATTTGCAAATTGGCTAAAAGTAAATCACTTCCTTTTCCGTCTGATGCTTACCGTGCCTCTACTTGTTTTTATATGATTCATAGTGATGTATGGGGAATGTCTCCCATCGTTTCTCATGCTCACTATAAATATTTTGTCACATTTATCGATGATTATAGTCGTTTTACTTGGATATATTTTCTCCGTTCTAAATCTGAAGTGTTTTCTATATTTAAGAAATTTTTGACATATGTTGAAACTCAATTTCAAGCAAGTGTTAACGAATTTCGCTCTGACTCTGGTGGTGAGTACATGTCTCATAAGTTTCAGGAATACCTTCAACAAAAAGGCATCTTGTCTCAACGATCTTGTCCCAATACCCCTCAACAAAATGGTATGGCAGAACCTAAGAATCGTCATTTGCTTGATGTAACACGCACCTTACTTCTCCAAGCTTCTATACCATCCCGATTTTGGGTGGAGGCTCTTTCCACAGCCATATTCTTGATCAATCGTATTCCTTCTACGGTTATTGATCTTGATTCTCCTTTCTTTCATCTTTTTAAAATTCATCCTGATTATAGTACTTTACATACTTTTGGGTATGTGTGTTTTGTTCACTTACCTCCTTTTGAAAGGCATAAGCTTGGAGCACAATCCGTTCAATATGCATTTATGGGATATAGTCACTCTCATAAGGGATTTGTGTGTTATGATATCACTAACCATCGTTTTCGCATTTCTGGGAATGTGACATTTTTTGATAATCAGTTTATGTTTCCCTGTGTTTCTCCTGTCATTAATGATATTGTTACTCTTCCTAAGTTTTCTATTATGCCTCAATGTATATAACATTATAAATCAGGTCATGTATATGTCTGAAAACACAAACAACAAGTTCCCACACCCCTTCCCAACGCTGGACCGCCACCTGATCTTGTATCGGTTGAACCATGACGTTCTGGTCGAATATCTCGCGCACCAGATAGATGTTCACCAGATAGGTATGATTCCTCACACGCTTCTCTGACTGCCACACTCTCTAGCATATCTATTCCTATTTGTTACTCACAGGCTGTTAAAGATGTGTGATGGATAAAAGTAATGAATGAAGAGCTTCAAGCTCTTCAATATAATTTCACATGGGATATTGTCTCTTGTCCTCCTGATGTCAAACTTATAGGTTTAAAATGGGTGTATTATGTGAAATTGAATTCGGATGGGTCCCTCAACTGTTACAAGGCTCGTTTGGTTGCTTTAGGAAACAAGCAGGAATATGGAATTGATTATGATGAGACATTTGCACTGGTTGCCAAAATGACAATTGTTCGCACGATCATCTCTATAGCTGCTTCTAGTGGGTGGTCTCTTCATCAAATGGATGTGAAGAATGCTTTTCTTCATGGTGACCCGACAGAAGATATTTGTATGACTCCACCTCAAGGCTTATTCTCTTCATCTAAAGGCGTGTGCAAGCTCAAATGCTCCTTATATATTTTTAAATAGGCACCTCGAGCATTGTACGAGAAATTCCACTCCACTCTACTTGGATTCTCCTTTTCTCATAGTCAGTATGATTCGTCTTTATTTATTCATAGTACATCTGCGGGTATTGTTCTGCTTCTTTTGTGTGTTGTTGATATGGTTATTACTGGATCTAATCATGCTTCCATTGAGCGGCTTAAGCAACAATTACATGCCTTATTTCACATGAAAGATTTGGGTAATCTACACTATTTTCTTGGTCTTGAGGTTCATTCTATATCCAAGGTCATCTTTCTCTATCAACACAAGTATGCTACAAATTTGATTTCTATGGCCGGTCTCGAATCAACTAATTCGGTAGATACTCCTCTTGAGGTTAATGTTAAATATCATCGTGATGATGGTGATCTTTTACCTGATCCCTTATTGTATCTACAACTTGTGGGTAGCCTTAACTACTTGACTATTACTCGCCCTGACATATCTTTTGTTGTTCAACAAGTAAGTCAATTCATGCATTCTCCTCGCCATTTGTAATACCCCATATTTCCTTAAATACCTAAATTCCTATTAATTGAGGTCAATTGAGTTCCTATGTGCTCTAAAAGTTGTCAATTGGGATAAATAGAGTAAATTGTGAGTTCAGGTTGACTTAATTAATATTAATTGGGACTGACCTTTTATTAATCGGGACATTTTGGTAACACTTATAAGGGGTCAATTGTTGTGGTAGAACAAATATTATGGTTAGTGTAATACCTCAAAATTTGCCCTCCTCTCTTGGGAATAGCTTAGCATATTGCATTTCATCTTGTAGGACATTAGTCATTGCATCTTGGCATATCATGTGGAAACAATAAGCAAGTCATCCTCCTAAGTCTTGTTCAGAAGATGAAGAGGTTAAAAGATTCAAGCCTGAGGGTCTCATTGAATTGATCACTAATCATCTGAGGTTTGTGCTTCAATTAGGGTTTTTTGGTTCCTCAAGGAGATTGATCATTATCTTGGATTGAAATGGTACATCATCATCATCAAGGTTCATTGTTCCTGACAAGCTTCCTTGGGATTAGGGTTTTGACCTTTGGTCAACCCTAATCAGTTGAATTATACCAATCAGGGTTTGGCAAAGAGATGAGGTCTTCATTGAGATGGGGATCATCATATGGTTTTAATGAGCTTGTATAAGCTAGGGTTTCATTTGGAGCCATTTCATCAGGAGATTGAGGCTCAAATTCATCTGTGCATGACCAAGTCATCTATCAACTGAAAAAGTCAACCAAAAGTCAACTGTTGGATTTGGAGGTGGGAAGTGGTTAGAAATACTTCATTCATGTTCAAACAAGTCTCATTTGACATTTCAAACATCAACATTGAAGAAAATAAAGTCAGGACAAAGCTTTCCAAAAATAGAAAGTGACTTGTAATTCAAAATTGCCAAAAATGGAAAGGTTTTCAACTTGATATTACATCATCAAGAAAGCTTCAAATGAAATTTGGTTGAACATGAAAGTTGAAGATCTTGTTCTCCCATTTCCAAAAAGTCCAAGATCATGAATTTCTCATGTATGGTTGAAGAGATATGGGTCAATCTTGGTCAAGTGAACATGGAACTTCAAAAGGGCATAACTTTCAAACCATAAGTCCAAATCATGTGGCTCTTTTTGCAACATTCTTGTTTTAATTTCTAGTTTCCAAAATTGGCATTACATGACATGCATTCCATTCACATAAATATATGAAAATTCAATTCATTTTTGGAGGGAAAAATTCAAGTTCAAAATTGGTGAGTTATTTGCACATGCTACTATCATCATTGGTCTTAAAAAATTATTTTGAGTGAAATCAAGGCCAAAAACGTGCACTATTCACATGCCATGTCCAGGCATAAGGTGAAAAGTTCAATTTTGCACTTACACTCTAAATTCCCTAATTTTCATTAGCATTTGGTTAAGCATGATTAGGACTTGATTAGGAGGGACTATAAATGCCTAACCCTAACAGAATTTCATAACAACACTTCACAAATCTCAGATCTAGAATTTTTGATCAAATTTTTCTCTCATTTTTTTCTCTCAATTTCTCCAAATCGAAGCACAAATCCTTGCCTCATTCATCATCTAGTATCATTACTGAGCAAGATGCAAGCAAGAACCACTTGAATTCGTGCAGTTTGGAAGCATACATGAAGCTTGAGCAACAATGGTGAATTTCAAATTCTGTAGGTTCGAGCTCAATTGAACATCAAGACTTCTTCCAATCCACTCCACAAGCTTGCTAGAGGAAGATTGAAGCATAGCCAGGCCTGGAACACGTGGAATCACAAAGCTGCTCTTCAAGAGGTTCCAAATCGATCCTCTTATTTCTCGTTTTTGTTATGTGATTCTTGTAGATCTTGTTTGTGTGAGCATGCTGAGCTTTGAATCACTGAAAACCATGCCTTATTCACTGAGATTCATTGATTTAAAGTTTGCATGATAAATGTTGATTTGCTCGATCCACATGATTCTTGATGTTAAATGCCATTCCATTAATTGATTCTTACTTCTTGATGTATAAGCTACATGATGATGTATTAGTTTTTAAGATCTGGAGATTTTGTTCTTGGAGTGTTCTTGAGTGTGCTGTTCATGCGTGTCGCGTTTAAGAAGATGAAGTGCAGGTCCTAAGGCAACGGTTTTGATTTTAAATATGCTACAGAAATCCGTTGCCAAAAGTTTCGCTAAACCGTTGCCTTTGCTCTTAGGGTTACGCGCTATTGGCCCATGCAGCACTCCATGCGTGCTCGCTGATTGGCTAGCGTTTCCACTTATTGAAACACGGCGTTTAGGTAGCGCGCCAAGAGCCAATTTCAAATTTAATTCATATTATTTCTTTATTTCATTTCCTTTGTTCAATTTTCATTTCATTTTTTTTTGCATCTTCAAAAAATCATAATAAATCAAAGAATGATCCAAATAATATGGGAATTTTTGCTATGGTTTTCTCTTTTCCTCTAGTTTTTCATCAGCATGATAATCAAAGTTGTGCCTGGCCTGGATTTAATTTTGCCTAGGGTTCTTGTATGTGTGTGCATTTTGCTATTGCTTTGCCTTTTCCTTTGTGAAATAATGGTTGTTAATCCAATGCTTATGAAATTTTACATGCTTAAACTAGACTTCTTGCTGGACATTTTGGTGTTGAGTTTGCAATTTTATCATGTGCCATTGCTGAGATATAATATTGTGAATGTAGGTGTGACAATGTGTGTCACACCTTTGCTTGCTCAACTTGATTAATTTGTTTGCCATGTCAAATAAATTCCAAATGATGTGATTTTTTGTATGATGCTTCTTATGGATGTCGTGATTGATCATGAATTTTCTTGGAATTTTTGGATTCATTTCTGATTTGTTTGAGATTTTTATTTCTGGATGATTATTTGTGAACTTTTGAAGTGTCTTGATTTTCATGTGTTTGTGAAATGCTTGTGCTTTATCCTATGAATGTGAAATTTTGCACACTCTTTCTAGACATGTTATAGGTTGTTTTGGCTTTGATTTGAGGTTTTTACCTTTTACCATTTCTGTTTTAGGCTTGTACTAAGCTGGTGTAACATTTGGTGTCACATATGAGCTTATTTTGCTTGCCTGGACCTATGCAATTTGATTACCATGCCTAATTTTGTCCAAATGCTCTAATTTTTTGTGTGTTGATCATGTTGTGTGTTCTGTTTACCCATGATTTTTGCCAAAATTAATTGAATCATTTTTGATTTATTGTGCATTTGTTCATTCTGTTGTCTCAATGTGCTTTCAATTTGCATACCTTGCCATGATTGGTTTATGAAATGAAATTGGTGAATGATATTGATGTGGGATTTTTTGGATGATGTTCTTGATTGATTGAAGTTGATTCATGTCAATTTTCATGTTCTGTTTTGAGTTTTTTCTCCATCTTTGACCCTAGGCCTTGACCTAGTGGTTTGTCTCATCTTTGAGCTTTGATTTCAGGTTGAACATCCAGGTTATATGGTTCATGATGCAACCTTACTTGAGCCTGTGGTGTTTACTTGTGACCACTAACCTTGTGTGTTTTGTAGGGTGGTTAACTCATTTGAGTTTGACTTGTTGGCTTATGCCTTTGCTCATTGGGTTTGACTGTTGATATTAGTGTTGTCTGTTTGTCTGTACAGTTTAACTGACTTGTGTGATGTTTCAACAGGTACATAAGTTGCTTAAGTTCATTTTTGAACTTGCTTTTGCTTGGTTGCTTAACCATTGAGGTATAACCCTCTGACTTCATGTAGTCTGGAAGACCTGTCCTGTTACTTGGGCAGGCACCTATCTGAAGCCCTCCTTAAGAGGCAATGCTTGTGTTTGTTTAATTTTGTGCCAAGCAGGAAAAGTCCTCTTATGAGGCAATTGGCAGATAAAAGAGATGTGCAATCCATCTCCTGCTACTCAGTGTGTCATTCACTTTGCTCACACACCTTGTGTTGATGCATTGTGGATAATAGCCCAAGATCTATGTTGTGTCAGTCATCTGTGGAGAAGAGTTCCTACATTCTGAACTCCCACACTTTCTATTTGAGTCAAGCTCTCCCAGGCCAGGGATAAGAGCTAGGAGGCACACCCCTCATCTCCATTTCATCTGCTTCACCCTAACTCTCAATGTTAGGGTTAAGAGCTAACTACACCCGATTATAGTTGGCTTGTGTTCCACAGCCTAACCTTGTGTGAGCCCACTTTGTTTGTATATAGTGTGTGCTAATTGTGTGTATGTTTGCTTTGCCTGTGCTGTTTAGGATAGCTTGCTGCCTGTGCAATTTAGATAGGAACCTCAACCTAAGACCATTGTGGATTGCATGATAACTATTAGGCTCGAGTCAGTCTCCCTTCTAGTTTGTCATTTCCCAGTCTCTGGTTAGGAGAAAGTTTCTCCCCTGTTCAGGGGAACTACGTTGCCCTGATCCTCATACCAGATGAGGTACGTAGGCAGGAGATCGTGCGAGATCTCTCCGGGCACCCTTTTGTTTTTTTTGTGTGTGTTTGCTTGACAGTTATTAGGCTCGAGTTCCAGACTCCCTATTAACTTGTCTGTTTGTTAACCTTTCTTGTGTGTGTTAGGAGATGGATGTAAGACCAGCGATTGGCATTCCGTATCCTATTTGTGTTTGTTGTGTGGAGTCGGACGTAAGACCAGCCATTGGCAGTCTGTTTCCATTTGTGTGTTTGTTTCGACGTCTCATCGTCTTTGTGTGTGTTTTGTTTCGGCGTGCGTGAGCCGAACTACGGTAGCTCTGATTCTCATTCCAGATGAGATACGTAGGCATAGGATGCAATATCCTAGCGAGCCCGTTCCCCTCTTTTCCCAACCTGTGTCTTATTCCAGTGGGTGTGTGTGTGTATTCTTTTGAGCAGTGTTTAGCAACCTTATTCTATTTCTTTTGAGCGTGGATCCCGTCGAGTACGACGGACGTGAGGGGTGCTAATACCTTCCCCTTGCGTAACCGACTCCCTTACCCTGTAATCTTCGGTCGTAAGACCATTTCCTTTCCAGGTTTACTTCGAGCATTTCCTTTCCCTCGTTTGGGATAAATAACGCACGGTGGCGGCTCTGTTTGTTTTGTTTTTGCCCGCCGGTTGTTTTTCGCGGATGCGACAGCTGGCGACTCTGCTGGGGAATAGAAGTTGACCTCTGGCTGGTCCACCTTCCCTAAGCGAGTTTCTCCTAGCGCTCTCTAGGATAGTTTTGGTTGCTTGTGCTGCTTTATTTATTGCATTTATGATTATTATGTTGTGTATATATTTGCATAAATATTTGCATGCATCGTACTATCATGTTGCTGTCCTCTGTACAGGTGGTTCCTATGATTTGGGGTGGGTGTTCTGAGTGGGGCTAAAACCCAGGCCCGAGTATACACCTAGGATTAGTGTGGTCTCACGTTCCTCACATGCTGGTTGGGCATGTTGTTGCGAAGTGACATACCACAAGCCGGACGAGGTTCATCTGAGAGAGCTCTTCCATTGTGGAGTATTCCACTTTGGTCTAGTTACCTCTTTTGAGCTATTGACTTCGGTGACCGTTCTTTCCCGGATCTTTGGTTTAGACGATCTTACGAGAGCTGCAACGGCACACCCGAAAGGGCAAACCCGTTGAGTATCTTTGCCCGATTGTCGAGACCATTATCCGCCTTAGGATGACCTGATTAGAATTTACCTGTGAGGGGAGGGTTGATTCTTACAGATGCATGTTCTGATGGTGACTTTGATGGTGACTATTGGTTCAGCCGTTGATCAGAGTTCTATTTATAAGTCGGATTTATGGACATTTATTTCAGAGACGCCGGAGTTCTGTCCGTGTTATTTATCAGTGGGGATCCGTTGATTTCAGGATTCCCCGGGCTGGTTCAGAGGGTCTTATGGTTATCTGTTCAGAGAATCTCTGGTGGTGATGATGATGGTGTATTCTCCAGTTCCGTTTATTTCGAAACCCAGAGTTGGACCTATGATTGCTCAGTATCTCAGATGAGTGTGATCAGTTCAGAGGCCGTAACTCAGTGCAACAGACGATCAGATGACTTGGAGGATGGCACTATGCATTGCATTCATACATCAGCATCATCCTCATTTTGCATTTATCCGCATCTAATTCATGTTTATCCATATGCAGGGACATTTTCGATTGAGATCCTGGTTGAGAGACTTCTTTGCTCAGATATGAGGCCCGGTTTGAAGGATGATGTTGTCTATAGTTTCTTCGACCCAGAGATCAGCGTGCTGAGAGATATGATAACATTGATTACACCCGACCATGTGGGGTTGTTCCGTGAGACGTATGGGAGTATTCTGAAGATGGTTTTCAGGCTCACTGACAGGGATAGGAGCGCCGTCCATACTTTTCTCCAGTTTTATGACCCTGGTTTGAGGTGTTTCGTCTTCCCGGATTACTTATTGGGGCCTTTGATGGAGGACTATACTGGTATCTTGGGCATTCAGATCAAAAATCAGGTTCCTTTTTATGCTACTAAAGAAGAACCTGATATTGGTGGGATATCCCGTGTTCTTTATTTGAGTCCGGAGATGATTAAGGGTGGTTTGAAAGAGAAGGGGAAGTTGCCTGGTTTTCATCTGAGTTTCTTGGAAGCTAAAGCCAAGGAGCATGCTGTTGGGGGTAATTGGAAGACCGTCTGTGCTTTGATTGCTGTGAGCATTTATGGTATCATCCTGTTTCCTAATCAGAAGAACTTCGTGGACCTTAATGCTATCAGGTTGTTTATACAGAGGAATCCTATTCCTACTCTGGTTGGAGATGTGTACTACTCGGTCCATAATCGGAACGAGAAGAGGCGTGGGGGATTGATTAGGTGTTGTGCTCAGCTATTATACAAATGGTTTATGGGATATTTGCCTTCCAGGGGTGCTTTTGTTCTCCTTGACCATACTGTCAATTGGGCGACCAAGTTGATGGGTTTGCGGGCCAAAGACATAGCTTGGACTCACAGTAGTGGGGTTGGATAGGACTTCATTTGCAGTTGTGGGAGTTTTCCCAATGTGCCTCTTATAGGGGTTCAGGGTTGCATTAATTATAACCCGACACTTCTTAAGAGACAAATGGGATTCGCTATGGAGGTTCCTCCTATCAAGAGTGAGATTCAGGAAACTTTGTACTTCCCGGTTGAGGGCAATCAAGCCAGGTTGAGGCAAGTATCTGATGCATGGCGCATCATTCAAAGGAAAGGCAAGTTTTCTTGGGGTAGAGCTAATAACAGGTCTTTTCCTCCGTTTGATGACTGGCTCAGCAAGAGAGTGGAGCTCACTTGTCTACCATTTCTTGTGGTTGATCCTTGGTATCCGTTGATTGAGGAATCCCATTCTTCCGTCAGTATGGAAGAATTCCTAGAGATGAAGAGAGAGAGAGATCAGCTACAGGTAGAGAAGACTGAATTGGAGATGAGTGTTGCTCGAATTCAGATGGCTAATCAGGAGATCAAAGGGAGAATGGAAGACCAGGATAAGAGGCATGCTCTTGTGGTGAAGCGCTTTGAGATGGATACCGTTTACTATGGCAAGGTCAGCCAAGCTTTAGAGTCATCTATAAGGGAGCACGACATCACCAAGGAGAGGTTGGCCAGAGCTTCGAAGGTCATTGAAGATGAGAAGAGGAGGCAAATCCTTGTGAGGGATCACAGGGAAGACAGAGTCAGAGTCCTTATCGCTGAGTGGGAGGCAAAGCTGAAGATTAAGGAAACAGAGAAGGTAAAGATCATTGCTGAGAGAGATCATTATATCGTCGAGAGAGATCATTATCTTACTGAGAGAGATCATTACTTCAGACAGATGAAGATTCACCAGAAGGAGATGGTGAGATTGCAGCAGGAGAACACTGAGCTTAGGTTCGCGGTGAAGTTTACCAAGATGGTAGATGATGTGGAGCCGTCTGTGGGGCCTTCTTCAGTGTAGACCTTTCTCATTTGTGTGGATTACCGTCAGACCTGTTGACGGAATTCACTTGCTTGTATTTTCTTTCTGATTCTGGAGATTTGTATTTGATGTGTATCAGACTTGATGTATGACTCTCGCACCTATGGTGCACTTTTGGTATACAATGGTGATTTTCATTCAGTGATAAATCTTCAAGCTTTATTTGCTTTCCTGTATGCACTCACACAGCACACACGTGGTTGGGTGGTATTTTGCTAAATCATATATCTCTGATCTGTATGATGGACTCAAATGATGAATATCAGAATATTGCTGTCGGATTATTATCTGTCTCGATGAAGCCAGGATCGAAAGACAGAGTGTTCCTCATGTGGATAGATATTGCATGCATGCATGATCATAATAACTTGTTTTTTATTTTACAGGTATCCGTTGCTAACGTGCTTGATTGTTTCAGGAATCATTGCTCGTGCGCGTAGAGTTGTACCTTTGCACTCAACACGACCACACAGATACTTTACCAGACGCAACACACCTAGACTGATGGATCTACTAAATACAGATGTTCTCGAGCTGAAAGAGAAGATGAATGAGTTGATTAACATCATGCAAGGTTTTGCTGTGGGCCAGAAAGCACTGGCTGATAAAGTAGAGAAGCTCGAGCGGGCTTCAGCTGCCAACAGTGGTGTCAATCTGGATGGTGTCTCTAATCATGGTCTTGGTGGTTCTAGGGACGGTGGAAAGAGGACAACTGTGGGTGTAGTGACTAACAATGTCGGTGGATTTGGTGCTGCCACAGGTGGTGGACCCGGTCAGATGGGCAATAATATGAAGGACAATTTGTTTCCTCCTTTCTTTGGGGCTGAGGATGATAGGGAGGAAGACCGAGAAGCAGATCAATTCTCCTTGATGAATGAACCGTTCGGTCAATATGGTGTCCAACCGTCGAATAGGGAGATCCAGTTGCTGGCAGAGAAAATCAGGGCTCTGGAAAGTCATACTACTCCGGGGTTTGTTAACATGTCGAATATGGGGCTGGTCGAGGGGATTGTGATCCCACAGAAGTTCAAGGTGCCCGCATTTGATAAATATAATGGGAGTTCTTGCCCGGAGACTCACCTTTAAGCTTTTGTCCGCAAGATTTCTGCTTACACTATGGATCAGAAGCTGTGGATGTACTTCTTCCAGGACAGTCTGTCCGGAGGATCCCTGGAATGGTACACCAAGCTGAAGTCTTCTAACATTAAGAGCTGGCAGGATCTTGGTGATGCTTTCTTTAAACAGTATCAGTTCAACGCTGATATGGCTCCTAGTCGTACCCAGCTGCAGGGTATGTCTCAGAAGCCCAATGAGGGGTTTAAAGAGTATGCGCAGAGATGGAGGGAGTTGGCTGCCAGAGTTCAACCTCCCTTGGTGGACCGAGAGATGTCTGACTTGTTTATGGGTACCCTGCAGGGGACCTTTGCTGAGAGGATGGTTGGTTGCCCGGTTACTAATTTTGCCGATATTGTGGTGGCCGGTGAAAGAATAGAAAGTTGGTTGAAGTTGGGGAAAATTCAGGGTAATGCTTCGTCATCTGGATCGAAGAAGCCCTTTGGAAATGGCCAAAGGAAGAAGGAGGGTGACACCAGCGCTGTGTATGCTCAAAGAGGACAGAGCAGGGATCGTTACTACCAGCATACTGCTGCGGTAACTATTCCTGCTGATAATCAGCCTGCACAACAACAGCAGCAACAACCGCAATAACAACGCCAGCCGTTTCAGCAGAGACTGCAGAGGGCTGGGTATCAGGTGCTTGGGAGGATGAATGATCGTCAGTTCGATAGGCCACCTGTGACCTATTCCTTCTTGTTGAAAAAGCTGAAGGATTTGGGGTTGGTACAATTGAGAACTTTGGCTCCTTTGAGACCTGATCAGAGGCCAGCCAGTTTTGATGAGAATGCCAAGTGTGAGTTTCACTCGGGTGCACCTGGACACAACATAGAAAATTGCAAAGCTTTTAAGCATGTGGTCCAGGACTTGGTGGATTCCAAAGCTATCAACTTTGCTCCATCTCCAAACGTTAATGCTAATCCCATGCCCGCGCATGGTCAAATGGGGGTGAATGCAATCTTTGATGAGGACAGAATTGGGCTGTTGAGCGTTGGTCAGTTAAAGACTCCATTGACTGAGGTCAAGAGGCAGTTGTTGAAGAATGGGGTCTTTCCGGGCTGTGGTAATGATTGCGCTGCGTGCACTGTTACTCCTGATGGGTGTATATCATTGAGAGAGGCTGTCCAGAGGCTGATGGATGAGGGAAGCCTCAGGTTTGAGAAGGTGGATCTGGGGAAGGGAGATGTCTCCACCATAACTATCTACTTCGACCCGGTTGATTTGTCAACGCTAGCAGATGCGGCTCCAGTTACTATCACGGTACCTGGGCCAATTCCTTATGACAAAGATGATGCCGTGCCGTGGCATTATGGTGGGGAGGTGTATTGTAATGGGGAGAGATTGAAGGATCAAGCTGTAGGTGAAACCACCGTTTCAAAGGTGGATAATGCCGGACCCAGTGGTTTCACTCGTAGTGGGAGGTTGTTTGCCCCTGATGCTTTGAGAAGTGGGGAAGGAGAAAAAGAAAAGAAAGAAAAGGCCGAGGCTTTAGCCAGGGCAAGGGGAAAACAAGTAGTGAATGAAGGTACTCTAGTGGTGACACCGGCGCCTGGCGGGTCAGAGAGAGAACTTGATGATGAAGCGGAAGAATTTCTGAGAATCATCAAGTCAGAGTACAAGCTTGTTGACCATCTGCAGCAGACCCCATCCAAGATCTCAATCTTGTCATTATTGCTGAGCTCTGAGGGGCATAGAGAGGCTTTATTGAAGATTCTGAAGAAAGCCTATGTTCCCCAAGAGATCACGATCAATCAGTTGGAGACGGTGGTGTCTAATGTCAATGCCAGCCATGGGCTGGGTTTCACTGACCTTGATCTGACTGTGGATGGGAGGAATCACAATCGGGCTTTACATATTGCTATGGAATGTAAAGGAGCCGTGCTCTCGCACGTGTTGGTTGATACCGGCTCCTCTTTGAATGTGTTGCCAAAGAAAGCCCTGGCGAAGCTGAACTGTGAAGGGTTGATCCTGACGCCCACTGACCTGATAGTGAGAGCGTTCGATGGTTCGAAGCGGGCTGTGTTCGGTGAAGTGGAGCTCCTGGTGAAGATTGGGCCCGAGGTGTTCAAGTCGGTATTCTATGTCATGGATATTCAGTCGGCATACAGTTGCCTGTTGGGTAGGCCGTGGATTCATGCTGCTGGGGCAGTGACTTCGACTTTGCACCAAAAGCTGAAGTATATCTGGGACGGACAGGTCGTCACCGTTTGTGGGGAGGAAGACATCTTTGTCAGCCACTTGTCATCGTTCAAATACGTGGAGATGGACGGTGAGATATGGGAAACACCGAGTCAAGCATTCGAAACCGTCAAGGTGGAGAATGCTCTTTTTGCCAAAGAAGAGGAGAAACCGTCCATTTCTTCGTATAAGCAGGCTGCTGAGGTGGTGAAGAGTGGAGAAGCTCCTGGTTGGGGGAAGATGATGGACATCTCCGCTAAGAAGGATAGATTTGGAGTGGGTTATAAGCCGGGCCGAGGCTCGTCTGGACAAGGTAGAGGACGTCGTCCGTCATTCACATTCACCAGTGCTGGAATGCTGGATCCAGATCACATCTGTATGGTGGGTGAAGAAGTTGACAGTGACTGCGAGATGGATCGGTGGATAAAGTCGTGCACACCAGGGATGGAAGTCCAGAACTGGAAGGCTGAAAAGATCATCACTGTCACTCTACTGGAAGAGTAATACTTTCCTGTTTTCGATTTTATTTGCATGAAAGCCATACGTTTTGCCCGAAATGTAATGGTTCATTGTAAGGGCCACCTCATGTTTCATTCTGCAAAATTTGCATCATAAATAAAAGGATGTTTTTCATAAAAAAGCGGTGTTCCCTGTTTTTCATTTATTTTGCAGTTTAAAAACAAAAATAAAAATGGCAATGTTTTCATTTTTCTTTTCAATTTGTCTCGCTCCGGTTCTAAAGCAATGCATGAATCAACATTCATGCAGATGCGATTTCTCGCCGGATCTCGTTGATAACAATCCTGTTACACCCTCATATGACTTCGACAATCCGATCTATCATGCCGAAGAAGAAGGCGAAGAAGATTGTGAACTGCCGGAGGAATTAGCCAGGCTGTTGAAACAAGAGGAGAAGGTGATTCAGCCGCACGAGGAGCAAGTTGAGATAGTGAATCTGGGTACTGACGAGGTCAGAAAAGAAGTGAAGATCGGGGCCGCTTTGGAGGAAAGTGTTAAGAGCAGAATGGCAGCATTGTTGAAAGAGTATGTCGACATCTTTGCCTGGTCTTATCAAGATATGCCAGGGTTGGATACCGATATCGTTGTGCACAAGCTACCGTTGAGAGCAGATTGTCCTCCAGTGAAGCAGAAGTTGCGCAGAACTCGACCTGAGATGGCCATGAAAATTAAAGAGGAGGTGCAGAAGCAGTGGGATGCTGGTTTTCTAGCTGTCACTAATTATCCGCCTTGGGTCGCGAACATTGTGTCGGTCCCGAAGAAAGATGGGAAGGTGAGAATGTGTGTGGACTACCGGGATTTGAATAGAGCTAGCCCGAAGGATGACTTCCCATTACCTCACATTGATGTGTTGGTAGATAATACAGCTCAATTCTCGGTGTTTTCCTTCATGGATGGCTTTTCTGGCTATAATCAAATCAAAATGTCGCCAGATGATATGGAGAAAACAACGTTCATCACACCATGGGGCACTTTTTGCTATAAGGTGATGCCATTTGGTCTCAAGAACGCCGGTGCTACTTATCAGAGAGCTATGGTGACTTTGTTTCATGATATGATTCATCATGAAATCGAATGCTATGTTGATGACATGATAGCAAAGTCCTAGACAGAAGAGGGGCATCTGGTAGATCTGGCCAAGTTGTTTGACCGACTGAGACAATTCAGACTGAGGTTGAATCCGAATAAGTGCACTTTCGGAGTGCGGTCTGGTAAATTGCTGGGGTTCATTGTAAGTGAAAAAGGAATCGAGGTTGATCCTGCTAAAGTAAAAGCAATAAGAGAAATGCCTGAACCGAGAACGGAGAAAGAGGTTCGTGGTTTCTTAGGTAGATTGAACTACATTTCACGGTTCATATCTCATCTAACAGCCACGTGTGAACCAATTTTCAAGTTGTTAAGAAAAGATCAAACGGTCAGGTGGAATAATGATTGCCAAGCGGCATTTGAAAAGATAAAAGAGTATTTGCAGGAGCCTCCGATTCTGATGCCTCCTATGGAGGGACGACCGTTAATTCTGTACTTGACGGTCCTCGAGGGGTCTATGGGGTGCGTACTGGGGAAGCATGACGAGTCTGGTCGAAAAGAGCGTGCCATATACTACCTTAGCAAAAAGTTTACCGACTGTGAAACAAGATATTCACTGCTCGAGAAAACTTGTTGTGCTTTGGTCTGGGCTGCTCGCCGACTGAGACAGTATATGCTGGGTTCATACCACTTTATTGATTTCCAAGATGGATCCAATCAAGTACATTTTTGAGAAGCCAGCATTGACCGGACGGGTTGCAAGATGGCAAATGATTTTGACCGAATTTGATATTCAGTATACCTCTCAGAAAGCGATCAAGGGGAGTGTATTGTCTGACTACCTCGCCCAGCAACCTATTGAGGATTATCAACCGATGAAGTTTGAGTTCCCTGATGAGGACATCATGTTTCTCAAATCGAAAGATTGCGAGGAACCGATCCCGGAGGAGGGGCCTGACCCTGAATCCGAATGGATTCTGATGTTTGATGGGGCCGTTAACGTGAATGGTAGCGGTGTTGGTGCTGTTTTGGTTACGCCGAAAGGATCCCACATTCCTTTTGCTGCCCGGCTAACATTTGAGTGCACCAACAATGTGGCTGAATACGAAGCTTGTATTTTGGGGATTGAAGAGGCGATTGATTTGAGAATCAAGAACCTTGTCATATATGGAGATTCAGCTTTGGTTGTGAATTAGGTTAACGGAAAATGGTATACGCATCAATCTCATTTAATTCCATACCGGGATTATACGAGGAGATTGTTGACGTTTTTCACCAAGGTGAAAATGCATCATGTGCCTAGAGAAGAGAATCCGTTGGCGGATGCTTTGGCTACTCTGGCTGCCTTGATTAAGGTGCAATGATGGAATCAGTTCCCCAATGTTGAGGTGGGACGTCTGGATAGACCGGCTTATGTGTTTGCTATTGACACAGTGCCTAATGATGAGAAGTCGTGGTATTACGATATCAAGCGCTATCTGGAAACCCAAGAATATCCTGAGGGAGCATCCAAGAAGGACCGAAAGACTCTGCGGAGGTTGGCTATGGTGTTCTACTTGAATAAGGATGGGGTTTTGTACAAGAGGAATTTTGATTGGGTCTTGCTCAGATGTGTTGATGATAAAGAAGCAAGCCAATTGATGAAAGAGGTTCATGAGGGGTCGTTCGGTACCCATGCCAGTGGAAATGCAATGGTGAAGAAGCTGCTGAGGGCAGGTTATTATTGGATGACTATGGAAGCCCAATGTTTCAATTTCGTGCGGAAGTGTCATAAATGCCAGATTTATGCTGACAAGGTGCACGTGCCTCCAAATCCGTTGAGCTTGATGTCGTCTCCGTGGCCGTTCGCTATGTGGGGCATTGATATGATTGGGAAGATTGAGCCTACGGCTTCGAATGGGCACCGGTTCATATTAGTGGCTATTGATTACTTCACCAAGTGGGTGGAAGCAGCCTCTTATACGAACGTGACGAAGCAGGTCGTCGCCAGATTTTTGAAGAGAGACATCATTTGCAGATATGGGGTTCCCGAGAGAATCATTACTGATAATGGTTCTAACTTGAACAACAAGATGATGGCAGAACTGTGCCGGGAATTCAAGATCGAGCATCACAATTCTTCTCCTTATCGTCCGAAGATGAATGGGGCGGTTGAGGCAGCCAATAAGAATATTAAGAAGATTGTGCAGAAAATGGTCGTGACCTATAAAGATTGGCATGAGATGTTGCCGTTTGCATTGCATGGGTATCGAACCTCGGTGCGTACATCTACTGGGGCAACGCCTTTCTCGTTGGTATATGGAATGGAAGTCGTGCTACCGGTTGAGGTTCAAATTCCCTCTTTGAGAGTCCTGATGGACGTGAAGTTGCAAGAGGCGGAATGGGTAAGGACCCGGTATGAAGAGTTGAGCCTGATTGAGGAAAAGAGGCTGGCAGCCATCTGTCATGGGAAGTTGTACCAGCAGCGGATGAAGCGTGCTTTTGACCGAAAGGTATGACCTCGTGTGTATCACGTAGGTGATATGGTGCTGAAAAGGATCCTTCCTCCTCAAAACGATCGTAGGGGCAAATGGACACCCAATTATGAAGGTCCATTCGTGGTCAAGAAGGTTTTCTCTGGCGGAGCCTTGTTGTTAACGACCATGGATGGCGAGGATTTTCCATCCCCTGTGAATGCGGATGCAGTTAAAAAATACTTCGTATAAAGAGACCCGCTGGACGAAAAGAATAAAATAGTCCAGGCAAAAATGGGCATCCCGGCGAACCGAGAAAAAATGAAAAAAGGTTCGGGCAAAAATTAGGGATAAAAAGAAAAAATTGTACACCCGGCAAGTCGAAAACCTGAAAAGGCGGCTTGGGCAAAAAAGGGTATCCCGGTGGACTCAAAACCCGAAAGGGCGGTCCAGGCAAAAGAGGGATTGAAATGAACAACTGCGTCTGGCATGATCGTTTACGCTTTGGATATGACACATGGATAATCCCCGGTAGGGATCAGTCGGAAACGTCTTGTTCAGAAGGCAGAAAGCACGGAAAGTCTGAGGACATATGGGGTGTAACCGAGTTGGAACTCGATGAGATCGCGGTTTCACATTGCCATTAGGATAGATTTTTCCTTTTGTGCGCAATTACCTCTTTTCAGGAATTGCTTCCTTTGTATAGCTCATTCATGAGCCACACTTTTTCAATCAATAAAATGCATATTCAGTCAAATAATTTTGTTTTTGTTTTCATTACCGCTTTGGTTGCAAAAACATCCAATTGTTTTGATAAAGAATCTTTGCATTTTAAGACATACAGGTCCCTTCCAATGCATGTTTATAAGATTGAAAATTTGAAATCTTATTCGGAAGGTTGAGTGACCCAAGTGTTGAATCTCGACACGCCTGGGGCACGTTTTTATCTAACGATCTCTTTTGCAGGTACTGTTAGATATTTTCACTCACTTGCAGGTGGTGATGTGGAAGCTTTTGACGAAAGATCTCCACGGAGTCCAGTCAGGGACAAATGAATGGAGAAATGGTGAAAAGACGGCGAAAGACGTACGACGATCTTGGATATTAATCAAGAAGACTCTTCAAAGCCTGAAGATTGAAAAGTCTGTATAAATCCAAGGAGTTCGATCGCCGTGGAGTACGGAGAAGTCGGGAATACAAGGTGATAAATCAGAAAAGTCCGGACGAGTCTGGGAGTTCTCAAAATTGGAAAGCTGACATTGGATTTGGATGTTGAATGCCATGGTTCGACGAGTCGACGGGTGTTCTGCGCCAGACTTTCCTGGTTTCCCCAAGCAGAGTTGGGATTGTTACCTCCTCAGCAGATTCGAGGTCTGTGTCTTCCCTAGCAGGGTCGGGATGGTTATCTCCCCCAGCAGGTTTTAGATCAGTGTTTCCTCAACAGCCAGGCCCGAAGGTTGCTATTTCCCAGCGGAGGTATCTATTGGTAGGGGTTTCTCCAAGCAGAGTCGGGATTGTATATACCCCAGCGAGTCGGAGATTGTTGTTTTCCCCACAGAGTGCGTTGGTGGTTCTTTCCCCAGCGAAATCCCCAAGCGGATCGGGTGCAAAGGAGGTTATCCCTGGTAAGGGTGGCCTATTTCCCAGCAGCAGTGCTATTCCCCAGCAGGGTGGAGATCGGAGTGTTGGCAAGTTCCTCAACAGAGTGCCTCGAGCTCCCCAGAAGAGTCCCTCGAGGGGGATACTTTTTATGCATTCATGTAGATAATCATAGCATATTGCATAATAAATTGCGTAGCATTTCCATGATTATGGAGCATTACGCTAAAAAATATCATGCATCATCATTGTAAGCATAGGCTAGTCTCAAGCCGTGGTTACCGTTTGAGATTTGGTTTTACCAGTGGGTGAAGATGCTACTCAAGCCATGGTTACCGTTTGAGATTTGGTTTTGCCAGTGGGTGAAGATGCTACTCAAGCCGTGGTTACCGCTTGGGAGTTGGTTTCGACGGATGGTGGAGATGTTACTCTGAGGAGCTTAGCATCGTAACGTTGGGTCAACGGTATTCCCCAGTAGTGCGATACTGGAGGGAGATTTCTGTCGTGCGAGATGGAAATTTGAAGGTGTTACTCTGAGGAGTTTAGCATCATGACGTCAGGTTAACAATGTTCCCCAGTAGTGCGATACTGGAGGAAACTTTTCCGTCGGGCGGAGATGGAAATAAAATCAAAGGATGTTACGCGATCAGCGCAAAAATACAGTTCAATTGGAGAAAAGGAAGTGTTGAGACATTTTCTGGAGAGCGGGGTTCAAATGGAGATTGGAGTTGAAGATTATATCCGGGATGAGGTCCTCAGGATTATCTTCTATTCATGTGTCACCTTAGACTTTGGCTGAGGTCAACAGAGGTCGTTAGGGGTGTCTTCTGAGGAAGAGATGCACATGTTACCTTCCTTTTGTGAAGGTGTACTCTCTGATATGTCGCCATCAGAGTGGTATTTTGGTGTTATTTCCGGCGTTGCCAGCGGAATTATCACAAGGAAAACGGAGAACGGGGTTCAAATGGAGAGAAGGAGATGCTGGGCATTTTCTGGAGAGCGGGGTCCAAATGGAGAAAGGGAAGTGTTGCGGCATTTTCTGGAGAACGGGGTCCAAATGGAGAAAGGGAGGCACGGGGTGTTTTCTGGAGAACAGGGTTCACAATGGCGATCACAAGTTATCGTCGGGCGACTGGGGTTCAAATGGAGAGCGGGGTTCATGATTTGGCAAACAAGACTACTATGAAGGTGTCGGGGTTCAAATGCGGTGATCAGGGATCATTCACGCAAGAGAAAATATTTGTTCGGGGTTCAAGAAAATGAAAAAAAGGAAATCAATCAGAAAGTTTCGGGGTTCGAGAAAAAGTAAAGAAAAGAAAAAAGAAAGAATAATCCCCAGCTAAACGCAAAGTGTTCGTTGGCTAGGGTTGAATAGAGAATAGCCGGTTCGTGGCTTGTTATCCCCAGTATGGGTCGTTGGCACGCGTGCCGCCTCACTTACCACTGTTTTTATCTCTGTCGATGCTGACCGGCATGACCAGTTTCCGATTTTCAGATCGAAGAAGTTTCCGACGATCAGGTCGAAGTACTTATGGCACTCAGGCCAGTTCCGATTTTCAGATCGAAGAAGTTTCCGACGATCAGGTTGACGTACTTGTGGCATTCAGGCCAGTTTCCCGGTATTCAGACCGAGGTGGCACTCAGGCCAGTTCCAATTTTCAGATCGAAGAAGTTTCCGACGTTCAGGTCGAAGAACTTGTGGCACTCAGGCCAGTCTTCCGGTGCTCAGACCGAGGTGGGTATTCAGACCCAAGTTTCCGATGTTCAGATCGAAGAAGCTTCCGAAGTTCAGATCGATGCAGCTTGTGGCATTCAGGCCAATTTTCCGGTATCCGGACCGAAGTGGTGTTCAGACCAAAGTGGCATTCAGGCCAGTTGTTGGGCATTCAGGCCAATCTCCCGGTATTCAGACCGACGTCTATACTCTCATATTCTGATGTTCAGTATTCAGACTGATGAGCGGCGCTCAGGCCATGGTTATTCCTGTGTTACCATTTATTTTGGTATCCAGACCAATTTCTGTACGGTATTCAGGCCGACTTTCTCCGTACCAGACGGACGTTTCTTTTGAGATCATTTCTTTGCCGATTCTGACAGGCAGTGTTAATTATTTCCCATCAGAGTGCAAATTGTTTGTCTGTTCTTGGTATTCAATCACTCTTCACCCTGATCATCTGAAAGCCGAGGCTGTTCATATCGACAGGTTCACAGTGGATTGAATAGGGGCAGCTGTAACACCTCAAAATTTGCCCTCCTCTCTTGGGACTAGCTTAGCATATTGCATTTCATCTTGTAGGACATTAGTCATTGCATCTTGGCATATCATGTGGAAACAATAAGCAAGTCATCCTCCTAAGTCTTGTTCAGAAGATGAAGAGGTTAAAAGATTCAAGCCTGAGGGTCTCATTGAATTGATCACTAATCATCTGAGGTTTGTGCTTCAATTAGGGTTTTTGGGTTCCTCAAGGAGATTGATCATTATCTTGGATTGAAATGGTACATCATCATCATCAAGGTTCATTGTTCCTGACAAACTTCCTTGGGATTAGAGTTTTGACCTTTGGTCAACCCTAATCAGTTGAATTATACCAATCAGGGTTTGGCAAAGAGATGAGGTCTTCATTGAGATGGGGATCATCATATGGTTTTAATGAGCTTGTATAAGCTAGGGTTTCATTTTGGAGCCATTTCATCAGGAGATTAAGGCTCAAATTCATCTGTGCATGACTAGGGGTGTTCAAAACCAAACCAACCCAATAGAAAACCGCAAACCAAACCAAACCAAACCGAAACCGCAAAAAACCGCATTTAGTTCGGATTCGTTTGGGTCATTTTTTAATAAAACCGCACGGTTTGGTTTGGTTTGCGGTTTGTATTTTGCAAACCGAACTAAACCAAACCAAACCGCATTATGTTACAACCCAAACTTCACTTATCCCACATCCAACACAAACCTCAAACCTAGTATGCCTTAACCTTACAATTACAAACGATTTTCTCTTAATCACACTTAGGATTTCAATTTCAACCTTCTTAAATCTCTCATAATAGTATCACACATTCTTCTCATCTTCTTTTCCATGTAGGTCTCACATATTCTACTATAATAAGTCATCTATTATGTTCTTTACTTTTTATCTTTTATGTTACTATTTTCTCTTCCAATTACGTTTTTATTGCATTTTTCTTCTCAATCTCGCATCTCTTATGTTTTTTTTTCATCTTCTTTAATCTCTCATCTCATATGTTTTTTTATGTTTTATTATAATGTCTTTGATATTATTTTATGCTACTATTTATATTTGTCTTTTATTCCACTTTTGTCTAATCTGATTTTTTGTATATTGAATGAAACATTTTTGTCTAAATATGATGAATTTTGATGTTATTTAGTAATGTATGAATGACTAAATACAAAGTTATGTTATTATTTATAGGAGTATATATGGCTCAATAAAAATATTATAAAAAACCGAACCAACCCAAACCGCATTGATTTGGTTTGGTTTGGTTTGGTTTTATTTCTAAAAGCCAACCGAACCAAACCGAACCGCATGCTTATTTCTCTTGCGGTTTGGGTGATTTTTATTGAAAAAACCGCCCAAACCGCACCGCGAACACCCCTATGCATGACCAAGTCATCTATCAACTGAAAAAGTCAACAAAAAGTCAACTGTTGGATTTGGAGGTGGGAAGTGGTTAGAAATACTTCATTCATGTTCAAACAAGTCTCATTTGACATTTCAAACATCAACATTGAAGAAAATAAAGTCAGGACAAAGCTTTCCAAAAATAGAAAGTGACTTGTAATTCAAAATTGCCAAAAATGGAAAGGTTTTCGACTTGAGATTACATCATCAAGAAAGCTTCAAATGAAATTTGGTTGAACATGAAAGTTTAAGATCTTGTTCTCCCATTTCCAAAAAGTCCAAGATCATGAATTTCTCATGTATGGTTGAAGAGATATGGATCAATCTTGGTCAAGTGAACATGGAACTTCAAAAGGGCATAACTTTCAAACCATAAGTCCAAATCATGTGGCTCTTTTTGCAACATTCTTGTTTTAATTTCTAGTTTCCAAAATTGGCATTACATGACATGCATTCCATTCACATAAATATATGAAAATTCAATTCATTTTTGGAGGGAAAAATTCAAGTTCAAAATTGGTGAGTTATTTGCACATGCTACTATCATCATTGGTCTTAAAACATTATTTTGAGTGAAATCAAGGCCAAAAGCGTGCACTATTCACATGCCATGTCCATGCATAAGGTGAAAAGTTCAATTTTGCACTTACACTCTAAATTCCCTAATTTTCATTAGCATTTGGTTAAGCATGATTAGGACTTGATTAGGAGGGACTATAAATGCCTAACCCTAACAGAATTTCATAACAACACTTCACAAATCTCAGATCTAGAATTTTTGATCAAATTTTTCTCTAATTTTTTTCTCTCAATTTCTCCAAATCGAAGCACAAATCCTTGCCTCATTCATCATCTAGTATCATTACTGAGCAAGATGCAAGCAAGAACCACTTGAATTCGTGCAGTTTGGAAGCATACATGAAGCTTGAGCAACAATGGTGAATTTCAAATTCTGTAGGTTCGAGCTCAATTGAACATCAAGACTTCTTCCAATCCACTTCACAAGCTTGCTAGAGGAAGATTGAAGCATAGCCAGGCCTGGAACACGTGGAATCACAAAGTTGCTCTTCAAGAGGTTCCAAATCGATCCTCTTATTTCTCGTTTTTGTTATGTGATTCTTGTAGATCTTGTTTGTGTGAGCATGCTGAGCTTTGAATCACTGAAAACCATGCCTTATTCACTGAGATTCATTGATTTAAAGTTTGCATGATAAATGTTGATTTGCTCGATCCACATGATTCTTGATGTTAAATGCCATTCCATTAATTGATTCTTGCTTCTTGATGTGTAAGCTACATGATGATGTATTAGTTTTTAAGATCTGGAGATTTTGTTCTTGGAGTGTTCTTGAGTGTGCTGTTCATGCGTGTCGCGTTTAAGGAGATGAAGTGCAGGTCCTAAGGCAATGGTTTTGATTTTAAATATGCTACAGAAATCCGTTGCCAAAAGTTTCGCTAAACCGTTGCCTTTACTCTTAGGGTTACGCGCTATTGGCCCATGCAGCACTCCATGCGTGCTCGCCGATTGGCCAGCGTTTCCACTTATTGAAACACGGCGTTTAGGTAGCGCGCCAAGAGCCAATTTCAAATTTAATTCATATTATTTCTTTATTTCATTTCCTTTGTTCAATTTTCATTTCATTTTTTTTGCATCTTTAAACAATCATAATAAATCAAAGAATGATCCAAATAATATGGGAATTTTTGCTATGGTTTTCTCTTTTCCTCTAGTTTTTCATCAGCATGATAATCAAAGTTGTGCCTGGCCTGGATTTAGTTTTGCCTAGGGTTCTTGTATGTGTGTGCATTTTGCTATTGCTTTGCCTTTTCCTTTGTGAAATAATGGTTGTTAATCCAATGCTTATGAAATTTTACATGCTTAAACTAGACTTCTTGCTGGACATTTTGGTGTTGAGTTTGCAATTTTATCATGTGCCATTGCTGAGATATGATCTTGTGAATATAGGTGTGACAATGTGTGTCACACCTTTGCTTGGTCAACTTGATTAATTTGTTTGCCATGTCAAATAAATTCCAAATGATGTGATTTTTTGTATGATGCTTCTTATGGATGTCGTGATTGATCATGATTTTTTTTGGAATTTTTGGATTCATTTCTGATTTGTTTGAGATTTTTCTTTCTGGATGATCATTTGTGAACTTTTGAAGTGTCTTGATTTTCATGTGTTTGTGAAATGCTTGTGCTTTATCCTATGAATGTGAAATTTTTCACACTCTTTCTAGACATGTTAGAGGTTGTTTTGGCTTTGATTTGAGGTTTTTACCTTTTACCATTTCTGTTTTAGGCTTGTACTAAGCTGGTGTAACATTTGGTGTCACATATGAGCTTATTTTGCTTGCCTGGACCTATGCAATTTGATTACCATGCCTAATTTTGTCCAAATGCTCTAATATTTTGTGTGTTGATCATGTTGTGTGTTCTGTTTACCCATGATTTTTGCCAAAATTAATTGAATCATTTTTGATTTATTGTGCATTTGTTCATTCTGTTGTCTCAATGTGCTTTCAATTTGCATACCTTGCCATGATTGGTTTATGAAATGAAATTGGTGAATGATATTGATATGGGATTTTTTGGATGATGTTCTTGATTGATTGAAGTTGATTCATGTCAATTTTCATGTTCTGTTTTGAGTTTTTTCTGCAACTTTGACCCTAGGCCTTGACCTAGTGGTTTGTCTCATCTTTGAGCTTTGATTTCAGGTTGAACATCCAGGTTATATGGTTCATGATGCAACCTTACTTGAGCCTGTGGTGTTTACTTGTGACCACTAACCTTGTGTGTTTTGTAGGGTGGTTAACTCATTTGAGTTTGACTTGTTGGCTTATGCCTTTGCTCATTGGGTTTGACTGTTGATATTAGTGTTGTCTGTTTGTCTGTACAGTTTAACTGACTTGTGTGATGTTTCAACAGGTACATAAGTTGCTTAAGTTCATTTTTGAACTTGCTTTTGCTTGGTTGCTTAACCATTGAGGTATAACTCTCTGACTTCATGTAGTCTGGAAGTCCTGTCCTGTTACTTGGGCAGGCACCTGTCTGAAGCCCTCCTTAAGAGGAAATGCTTGTGTTTGTTTAATTTTGTGCCAAGCAGGAAAAGTCCTCTTATGAGGCAATTGGCAGATAAAAGAGATGTGCAATCCATCTCCTACTACTCAGTGTGTCATTCACTTTGCTCACACACCTTGTGTTGATGCATTGTGGATAATAGCCCAAGATCTATGTTGTGTCAGTCATCTGTGGAGAAGAGTTCCTACATTCTGAACTCCCACACTTTCTATTTGAGTCAAGCTCTCCCAGGCCAGGGATAAGAGCTAGGAGGCACACCCCTCATCTCCATTTCATCTGCTTCACCCTAACTCTCAATGTTAGGGTTAAGAGCTAACTACACCCGATTACAGTTGGCTTGTGTTCCACAGCCTAACCTTGTGTGAGCCCACTTTGTTTGTATATAGTGTGTGCTAATTGTGTGTATGTTTGCTTTGCCTGTGCTGTTTAGGATAGCTTGCTGCCTGTGCAAGTTAGATAGGAACCTCAACCTAAGACCATTGTGGATTGCATGATAACTATTAGGCTCGAGTCAGTCTCCCTTCTAGTTTGTCATTTCCCAGTCTCTGGTTAGGAGAAAGTTTCTCCCCTGTTCAGGGGAACTACGTTGCCCTGATCCTCATACCAGATGAGGTACGTAGGCAGGAGATCGTGGGAGATCTCTCCGGGCACCCTTTTGCTTTTTTTGTGTGTGTTTGCTTGACAGTTATTAGGCTCGAGTTCTAGACTCCCTATTAACTTGTCTGTTTGTTGACCTTTCTTGTGTGTGTTAGGAGATGGATGTAAGACCAGCGATTGGCATTCCGTATCCTATTTGTGTTTGTTGTGTGGAGTCGGACGTAAGACCAACCATTGGCAGTCTGTTTCCATTTGTGTGTTTGTTTCGACGTCTCAGCGTCTTTGTGTGTGTTTTGTTTCGGCGTGCGTGAGCCGAACTACGGTAGCTCTGATTCTCATTCCAGATGAGATACGTAGGCATAGGATGCAATATCCTAGCGAGCCCGTTCCCCTCTTCTCCCAACCAGTGTCTTATTCCAGTGTGTGTGTGTGTGTATTCTTTTGAGCAGTGTTTAGCAACCTTATTCTATTTCTTTTGAGCGTGGATCCCGTCGAGTACGACGGACGTGAGGGGTGCTAATACCTTCCCCTTGCGTAACCGACTCCCTTACCCTGTAATCTTCGGTCGTAAGACCATTTCCTTTCCAGGTTTACTTCGAGCGTTTCCTTTCCCTCGTTTGGGATAAATAACGTACGGTGGCGGCTCTGTTTGTTTTGTTTTTGCCCGCCGGTTGTTTTTCGCAGATGCGACAGTTAGTACCACTTAAGATATTTGTTTCTACAACTTATTAACCACACAAATGTTCATGGCCACTTGCTAATAACCATTGGCTCACTCACCACCACATGTTATTATCTCTTACCAACTACCCACATGTGCCATTTCATTTGCTCTATGTATTAGAAAGCTAGAGAGATAGAAGAAGTGGAAGCAAGCTAGTGAAGAAGAAGAAGAAGAAGCTTGGAGAAATCAAGAGCTTGGAACCAACACCATCATCTTCATCCTCATCTCATCTTCAACAACTTCCCCTCTTCTATTTCTTGAGGTGGGTTCTAGTTAGAAACCCTAGGATTTCTAGAAGAATAGGGTTATAGAATTATAGATAAATCATGAAAATCCATGCTATATGATGAATATTTCTCTTAATGTTGTTGTTTTTATGAACATGTTCTTTGATGTGTTCTTATGATTGTTGTGATTACATGATTTGTTGTGGTTGTGGGTAAGTGATTGGTTGTGGTTAGGAACATGGAATCCTTGATATATATGTGTATATGAGCATGTGGTGTGATGGGTTTGTTGGAAGAAGGAGTTGGTGTTGTGTTGGAAATGGATTAACAGAGGATATGGTGTTCTGTGAATTAAAAATGTGGAAATATGGAAATGTGTGAGGACCAATCGATTGGTCCCTGCAACCAATCGATTGCACAACCCTTTTGTTTTGCAGAAAATGTAATTTTAGCAGGACCAATCGATTGACAGTTGTAATACCCCAAAATTTACCCTTCATTTTTCCTGGAAGCATGGGATTATGTTTTACACTTCATTAGCATAATATTAGTTCATACTCATTGCATACTGCATTAGTGACATGGAGATCAGGTTTTGATCGATCACTCCTTAACAGAAGGAGCCCACATAAAGCAAGATTGAGAATTGGACTTCATTTTCTAAGTATACAAGTCTCAAGGGTCTCATGGGGGTCCAAGTATCTTATTATGGTCCTCAGTTCATCAGTGAAGGATTCAAAGCTATCAGAGTGTTCATCTGGATTTAATCAAAAATTAGGGTTTCATGGCTACCTGCAACAGGCAATGTTTGGTTGGAAGTAGAGGAGCTCATCCATGTCATTATTAGAGAGGCATCTTGGCCTAGGAAGATTCACAATTATCTCAGAAAGATCCATTGGCAATCATTGCAATCAGTTCCTGATCATTTTGCCCTAAAACTAGGGTTTGGTATAAAATCAGTTTATTTCTGATTCTTTGGGTGAAACTCTTTTCCATGGCCCTCCATATGTCCACAAGGGTCTAAATACAAAAAATCAGCTCTTTATTTGAGCTAGAAGTGCTTCAATTGATCAATGGAATTGGGAATCAGACAGTTTGGGAAAAGTCAACTGTGGGGCCAGAAAAGTCAACTCCTGACATTTTGAGAGTGGAATCTCAAAATCCATGCCTAGGGGATCCTACATGTGAAATTTGATCAAGGTTGGATCATGGATTCATCATTTAATCAGGAATTGGAAAAGTTACTTAATTTGGAAATGGTTGACTTTCCATTTAGGGCAAGTTTTCATGATCGTTGCACTCACTTTAAGCCCATTTTTCATCAAGATAAAAAGCACCATTTGAAAATTTCTCCAACATGAAAGTTGTTCCTCTTGTTCCAAGCTTTCTATAGATATAAAGTTTGCTCCATTTGGATTAGAATTGAGAAAGTTATGCTTAGTCAAAGTGATACATTTTTTTAGGACACTTAGAAAAATTTCTAAGTCCAAAATCTTCAAAATTTGTCAAGACTTCTTGGCCAGTTTTCTTGCACTTGAAAAATTTCTAAGTCCAAAATCTTCAAAATTTGTCAAGACTTCTTGGCCAGTTTTCTTGCACTTCAAGGCATTATTTGAAAATAATTTCTTCACAACAATTGTACCTTGCCATGTCCTCTTTCACATCCTTTTGGAATCATCTCATTTGGATCCATGGTTTGAGAGATACATTCATTTAAAGTGGGCACCATGACTTGATTTTCTAGGCAGATTTTGGGCCTGGCTGGCCCAATCAGATTTTCTAAGCATACTTCACAAACCAGTCACGTTTTTTACCATGTTCATCACCATTAATCCTTCCATTTTCATATTTCTTTTTCTTATTTAAAATATTTTCTTCGTCCATAAAGTTACCCAAAAATATTTTTCACTTTTCTTAACGTTTTATTTAATTTTATATAATTTTTATTTTCGACTTTTTTTAATATTAATATTTTATTTTAATTATTTATTCTAAATGGTCCATTTTAACACACTTTTTTTTTATTGATTTTATCTTTATGACTTAAAATTATTGTTAACATTTGATTTTTGGGATGAAGGTTGACCACTGTCTCATGGTCAACCTGACCTTTTCTTGGAATTTTATTTCACATTTTCAATTTATTCTTAATTTATTTCTAACCTAGTCTCATTAATTGACTTTTGGTTTGACCTCTGTTTTATTTTAATTAATTTACGTACCAATTTTCGTTATTTTAAAAATCTTTTTGGGGGATGATGATGTCCTGATCCCACCTTATTTAGTTTAATTTTTCATAATTTTCTTGATTAATTTACTATTTATTCTTGATTTTTTTCTAACCTAGTCTCATTAATTGACTTTTGGTTTGACCTCGGTTTTATTTTAATTAATTTATATACCAATTTTCGTTATTTTAAAATATTTTTGGGGGATGATGATGTCCTGACCCCACCTTATTTAGTTTAATTTTTCATAATTTTCTTGATTAATTTGCTATTTATTTGTTATTTTTCAAGTTGACTTGAATTTTCAGTTGACTTCTTTATGATTGATGTTTGACTTAGGGATTGCTTATGGCAATTGAAGAGATCTTTTGATCCTCCCTCGTTCATCTCATATGCCATGTATTAGAGGCCTTTTACCTTGATTTTATTTGGTCCTTACCTCATGTCCTGATTAAATTATTCAGTGGATCCTTCGTGTGCATATTTTCATCTGTTTGATTCATCTGTTATCTTTTATACTTGTTTCTCTCATTCATGCTTTCTATTGCTTGATTATTTAACATGTTCATACTCCCTTGCATTGTTTAAATGCTCCATTATTTGATTCTTTGGTTTGATTATATATTGTTTATTTATCCGATCTGATTGATAATTGTTGCCTACTTGTATGATGTATGAGGCATATATTCTTATTGTTTGTTTGCCATGAACAATCCCTATTCATAACAAATGTACCCCTCTCCCATAAAGTGTATAATATTTATTTCTTTATTTTTTTTAGCCACCTGTTAATACAAGAATTAAAACGAACATCCGATAACCATTTCAAAATAAGATCAAAAGCTCGATCCAACGTCGAGTAATCATTTTCAAAACTTAACAGAACCAGCACGCATTCATCCATCCTCTTGTAAGTCGATTGCCTCAGGCATCGCCATCTACCTGTAAGTCGATTGCCTCCGGCATCTCCATCTACCCTTATCCATAACTCCTCTCCGCGCTCCATCCGTCGACTCTTGTTCCGTTTAGGTAGCACCCATTAGGTAGAACCCTTTGTATGATAACATAGGTAGAATTCCCTTATTCTTTGCATGCTAACATTAGGTAGATGTTCCCCTTTATAAATCCTAACACATAGGTCCACATTACATGACAATTCTAGGGCAGAGCTTCCCCACTTTTAGACCTTCCGTGCGTCTCCGATCTTGTGGCATGTCAGTCCGTTCTATTGCAAAGAGGTAACTGCCTAAGACTCGATTCAGCGAGCTACGACACCTACTGCTAGGACGTTGAACACACTGCCCATCCTCCTTTGACACAGCTGGTGTCCTCTTTTATAAGTCCATGTTGAAATGGCAATCCTTAACCCCTAGTTAGCCGAACTACGTTTTGCTCTGATTCTCATTCTAGATGAGATACGTAGGTGTGATACGGTGAACTGACTTTGTGTTTTTGCTTTGAAAAGCTATGTTGCGGATAGCAAGAGTCGCCGCCGACTTTTCTTTTATCCAATAAGGAAAGGCGGAAAAGAACAGGAAAGACCTTGATTAGATTTTGAGTTCGGGAGGTACATTATACAAAGGGAAGGTGTTAGCACCCTTTGTATCCATGGTTATCCATGGGCTCTTAATTGCTTAACTCACTTATGTTTTCCTTGTTTGAGAAAGTGTTTGAGAAATGTGGTGTGTTTAGAAAATATTTTGAAAGGAGAGTTTAACTTTGTAATGATTCTTGTACGAATGTATGCAAAGTGTTTATCTCGTTTGATTTTGAAAGATGTTTAGAAAAATATAACTCGGCGATGATTCTGGTGCGAATGTATACCAAGTGGTGATTTTCTAAAAGATGTTTTGAAAAGTGTGAGGTGTGAAAAGTATTTTAAGCTGTGAGCAAGCATTTAAGAGTTATACCTAACCAAGGTCTTTATAGGTATTTTCTATCCTTAGGAGGGTAAAACTGTCCTTACTATTGAGAAGTAAGTAGTCTTATCCTTTGGATGTAAAGGGACATCGTGGGGTCGTCGATTGGTCATTGAAGGCAACATTTGTAAGGATACCTTAGCATTCGAATAGACGATCATCATTTAATCGTAGGCTACAACGAAGGGTCATCGAGGGACAAAGTCATATATTCGAAGGCAACGTTCGAGGGACTAGTTCATATATTCGAAGGCAACGCTCGAGGGACTATGATTTATCTTGTAGGGACATTGACCTTTTGATCGAAGGGACTATGACTTATCCGTTTAGGGGTGATGATGATTTAATCGAAAGGGTCTTTGCTAAGGGTATCCCCACATTCGCGGGACATGACCGTAATATCGTAAGGCAACAAAAAGAGGGATAAGATCACGTATTCGAAGGTAATCTAATTATCAAAGTAATCAGAATAAATCTCCACGATGATATCCACAAATAAAGCGGAATGCCAAGCAAGCTATCTTTTCAAGAGTCACGCGAGCCCTTACAAAAACTCAGCAAACATGTTAGAATAACGGGATGGGGTGCAATCAAGAGTTGCACCGAACAAAAGAATCATAGCAATAATAGTGTCAGGCAAACAACGTGCAAATGCAATAGAAAACATGTCGAACAAGTACATAACAGATCAGAATGCAAACAGAAGAAATCAGTTACTGTCATATTCGCTACTGCCTCGCATAGCGAAGGCCTGGCGAACCCTCGCTACATGTTCGCTTAGCGAGGTGCTAGCGAACGACTGCGGGTTCAGGGTTCTTCTTTGATAACAACATGATTTCAGAAACCCCAAACCCTATGGCATCCATCACAGAAATTACATGATCGAATATTCAAAGTATTATTTTACACATTTATGCACATATAAACCCACATGCAAAACCTAACGATATTCGCCTTTCCAGATTCAACTATAATGCCTCATACATTTAGAAATCTCAAATTGGGAGCATAGATTAGTGGGAATAGGGCAAACCTGATTGGAGGGATCGAACGAGATTGAGTTGTGCCGTTGGGTTTGCAGAGCAATCTTAGGGTTTATGCCTGATAGGGTTAGTGAAGGTAACCCTCGTGCAGATGAGTTCTCTTCAGTGTGTAGGGAGGCTGCTCTGAATTAGCTTCTAGGGTTTTCTCCGTTGTTTTTCTCTGATCTCCCTTTTTCAAATGAAGTTCTGGAATTTATAGCTGATTTTTTGTGGCTTGGTGGGCTCAGAATGAGGGCAATTCAGGCCCAGAATTTTTGTATATCCGCAAGCTTCGCTAGGAGAGCGAGCTAGTGAAGGGTTCGCTAGGCGAACACTCAGCGAGTGTTCCAGCGAATGCTCCTAGACTTGGATAAAAGTATAGCTAGTACTTACTCGCTAGGCGAGCAGGTAGCGAGCTTTCCAGTAGCTAAATCGACAAGGTTCGCTGGGGCGAAGGAGGAAGCGTGGGCTTCGCCTAGCGAAGGTTTTGCTCGCCTAGCGAGCATGACAGTTCAGGTCATCTTCTGGATTTGGTAGCCTGTGCGCTGGATCTTGGTTCCTCTGAAAAATGAATAGACCTCTGTTTGAAAGTATAAAAATTAACAGGCAAATTTTGGAGTATGACAACTGCCCCTGTTCAATATTCTTAAACCGAGAGAATTAGAATGGTATGTACGCCATTCGCGATCGGGAGGTGGAAGATTATTGAACACTTAGAATGCCCCGAAAATTTGCACTCGTTAATTAAAGGATGGTCTTGATGGAGATGGGCTTAAAGATGCCATCCGGAAAGTTTGATGATGAGAGCTTCAGAGTGCGTCAGATATTAGACCATATCTGAAGACATGGGTGTCACACTGGGTCGTATGTTAGACCGTATAATGAGTCATCCATTAGGTGGTATTAGGGTGAACTGAACCTGATGAGATAAGGATCAGAGTGGGTCATACACTAGACCGTATCTGAGTAGCAGAGTGAGCCGTCCGTTAGGCTATATCTGGAGAAATAAAGATCAGAATGGATCGTACGCTAGATCGTATCTGAATAGCAGAACGAGTCGTCCATTAGGCTGGCGACTTCACTGGGGATGAAAGATCAGAATGGATCATACGCTAGATCGTATCTGAGTTGCAGAATGAGCCGTCCATTAGGCTGTATCTAAGGATGAAAGGGTAGTCGTACGCTAGACCACATTTCAGAATGTACCGTACGCTAGGCAGTATCTGAGTAGCAGAATGAGCCGTCCGTGAGGCTGTATCTGGAGAAATAAAGATCAGAATGGATCGTACGCTAGATCGTATCTGAGTAGTAGAATGAGTCATCCGTTAGGCTGTATCTGGTGATAAAAGGGGTAGTCATACGCTAGACTACATTTCAGAAGGTACCGTATGCTAGGTAGTATCTGAGTAGCAGAATGAGCCGTCTGTGAGGCTGTATCTGGAGAAATAAAGATCAGAATGGATCGTACGCTAGATCGTATTTGAGTAGCAGAATGAGCCGTCCGTTAGGCTGTATCTGATGATAAAAGGGGTAGTCATACGCTAGACTATATTTCAGAATGTACCGTACGCTAGGTAGTATCTGAGGGGATGAATATCCAAATGGGTCGTATGCTAGATCGTATTGGAATAGTTGAAGGAACCATACGTTAGGCTGAATCGGAATGAACCGTATGTTAGGCTATATCTGATAATATTTGTATATGTTGTATTTGCAATAAATGTCTGGGATGGGCTTAAAGATGCCATCATTAGGAAGATATCAGAATGTTTGTCAGAATGGATATTCATCTGGATTTTATCTGAAAATGTATCTGAATCTTGAATGTAATCGATAAAGATCTGTCCGAATGAATCTTTATTTTGACTGTATCAGGAGGATAATCAACCTACAAAAAGTTAGCCTCATGCCATGTTATGATGCATGAGATGTTTTATGCTTTTGAAAATGAATGCGAACATTGTGTGCATGCATATGCTGTGAAATGATGTATGAATGAGTTATGCGTCTGAAATTTTTTGCCATGGGAAAATAAATCCCGATATTCTGGTTGGAGACATTTGTACTGATGGCCCTTTCTTAGCTGGGGATATTTGATTTCTGTCTGATGGTAGAAACGTTCAACAGAACCTGACTGGGGATAAAAGAGATGACCAGTCTGTCTAGTAGTGCCAATTTCTTCTGGGAATAAGTGGTTTTGCTGGGGAATAGGATTTGCACCCGGATTAGTTGGAAAGCATGGTTAGACCTTATCCTCGATCCTAAAGTCTTTTAGTAATTGCTATTTCTATTTTATGCATGTATTTTCGGTAAACATCAATCATATTCAAATGCATATATTAATTCGAATTAAATCAATGGACGTTTATGTAAACAAAACGGAGAAAGTAAAAGAAAAGTATCTTTTTTGGAAATAAAATTGTATTGATTTTGAAAGAGGGCCTATAAACAAGCAATTTTAATACAAGGAGACGAAAATCCTAGTAAGAGGAAATTGTCAAGAAAGCAAAGAAAGAAGACAGCTATGAGAAAAATTCCTATTGATTTAAACTTTGCTACTGCTATTATGTCTTCAATTATCTCATCCCTTACTGTCGGATAGAAGTGATTGGCTTGCTCAGTCCCTTTGGCTTCGGTGAGGCTGATCGAGAACGGGACATAATCATACGCTTTAATCCCTAATTTTTGTCTGGACCGCCTTTTCAGGTTTTCAGTCCACCAGGATACCCTTTTTTGCCCAAGCCGCCTTTTCAGGTTTTCGACTTTCCGGGTGTACATTTTTATATGTTTATCCCTAATTTTTGCCCGAACCCTTTTGGTTCGCCGGGATGCCCTTACTTTTTCCTAGATACGTCGACCTAGCGGGTCTCTTTTATGCGTAGTATTTTTTAACTATGTCTGCGTTCACGGGATGCGGGAAATCTTCGCCATCCATTGTGGCAAGCATCATGGCTCCACCAGAGAATACCTTCTTAACTACAAATGGCCCTTCGTATGTGGGAGTCCATTTGCCTCTAGGATCACCTTGTGGTAGAATGATACGCTTTATCACCAAGTCGCCAATTTGATATACCTGTCTCTTGACTTTTTTATTAAATGCCTGGGTCATGTGCTTCTGATATATCTGTCCATGACAAACAGCCGCAAGTCTCTTTTCATCAATCAAATTTATCTGATCGAGTCGAGTCTGAACCCATTCATCTTCATCTAAGCCTGCATCTTTCATAATTCTTAGAGAGGGAATCTGAACTTCCACTGGTAAAACGGCTTCCATTCCGTAGACTAAAGAGAAAGGAATTGCCCATGTCGAAGTGCGTACTGAAGTGCGATAACCATGAAGAGCAAATGGTAACATCTCATGCCAGTCTTTGTATGTTACTATCATCTTTTGTATAATCTTCTTAATATTCTTATTAGCAGCTTCTACGGCGCCATTCATCTTTGGCCAGTACGGAGAAGAATTATGGTGTTTTATTTTGAACTGCGTGCAGAGTTCAGTAATCATCTTGTTGTTCAAATTAGTAGCATTATCAGTGATAACTCTTTCAGGGATGCCATACCGACAAATAAGACTATTCTTGATGAACCGTGCCACCACATTCTTGGTGACAGAAGCAAATGAGGCTGCCTCTACCCACTTCGTAAAGTAATCAATAGCAACAAGAATGAAACGATGTCCATTAGAAGCAGTAGGTTTAATCTCTCCAATCATATCAATGCCCCACATTGCAAAGGGCCAAGGGGTTGTCAACACGTTCAATGGAGCAGGAGGTACATGTACTTTGTCCGCATAGATCTAGCACTTGTGACAAGTTTGCTATTCTTCCGGAGAGAGCAGGTTTCTCAAATATATATTTGACAGGATCTATCTTAGAAATCAATAAAGTGGTACGATTCAACATATACTGCCTTAGTCGGCGAGCAACCCAAGCCAAAGCACAACAAGTTTTCTCAAGCAGTGAGTATCTTGTTTCACAACCGGTAAACTTTTTGCTAAGGTAGTATATTGCATGCTCTTTTCGACCAGACTCGTCATGTTGCCCCAGCACACACCCCATTGAATTTTCTAACACGGTCAAATACATGATTAGAGGTCTTCCTTCAATCGGTGGCATCAGAATTGGAGGTTCTTGGAGATACTTCTTGATTTTGTCAAAAGCTTCTTGACATTCATCGTTCCATATTATGTCTTGATTTTTCCTCAGTAATTTGAAGATGGGTTTGCAAGTAGCAGTCAGATGGGAGATAAATCGGGCAATGTAATTCAAGCATCCCAAGAAACCTCTGACTTCTTTATCTGTACTTCAGTACCCAGATTTACAATTTCAATTGATTCCTCATGCGGCTGTATAGTCTTTTCTTCTTGCAGTAACAGTCTGGCAAGCTCTCCGAGTACTTCGCAATCTTCCTCACTTCCATCCTCGGCTTGGTAGATCGGATTTTCAAAGCCATAATTAACAGTAGCAGAATTATTATCAACAGGATCCAGAGTGGATATGGATCTGCAATTTGTTATGTGAGTGTGTGTAAGAAAACATAGCTTATTTGAAAGATGACAGGAAAGATAAAGAGCGCAATATTTGAATGCAAAAAGTCCATTGATTTATTGAATGTGAATATGCTTATGAAAATGACAAAACCCTTGAAAAATTAGCTATTGTGCCCCGGGTATAGACACAATGTTTTAAGAAGTTCAATTGTTCATAATAAAAAAAATTACAAAATTTGAAACACTAAAATAAGCAATAACAATTACTCCTGACTAAAGGAAATCGGGATAGTGTCTTCAGCCTTCCAATTATTGAGTCCGTCACCAATTGTTGGGAAAATCCAGCTATCCAAGTCGCAATCGCTATCAGCATCTTCTACAACATTAACAGTCGTGTCATGATTAGGCAGAGGAGCAGTGATGACATTAGGAGTCTCCGGAGGATCAAACTCAATTTCTCCAGCGTCGATCATATCCTGAATCTTATTCTTCAACAACCAACAATCATTGGTATCATGCCCGGGGCTATCGGAGTGATATGCACACCTGGCATTGGGATTATAACGAGGAGAAGTAGTGTTTGGATTTGCAGGAGGATCTCTGAGGGTAATTAAATTTGCTTTTAGCATACCCTGCAGTGCTTGTGCTAAAGTCATATTGATCTTGGTAAACTGCCTTCTTGGCCTGTCTTGTCTGTGTTGGAAGTTTTGAGACGGCGGTGCTGCAATCGTAACTGCTCCAACAGTATGGTCACGATTTTTCTTGTTATGACCCCTTTGACCGTACACAACATTTGATTCATTCTTCCCCTGATAGGACTTTTTGGTGCTTGCAGAGGTAGCCGCCTGTATCTTTCCACTTCGAATGCCGCTTTCAACACGTTCACCCGTCAATATAAGTTCAGTGAAACCCGATGAGAAACTTCCCAATAGATGGCTGTAGAATGGGCCAGTCAGTGTACCCATGAACATGTCCACTAATTCTCGATCAATCATAGGGGGTTTGACTCTGCCAGCCAAGTCTCTCCATTTTTGAGCATATTCTTTGAAGCTTTCTTTAGAGCCCATAGTCATATTCTGCAGCTGTAGCCAAGTAGGCGCTAATTCAGAATTATATTGGTAGTGCTTGTAGAAAGCTGTCGCTAAATCAGTCCAGGTGTGGATGTTAGAGCTCTCGAGCTGATAATACCACTCTAACTGTGTGACAGACATACTCTCTTGGAAAAAATGGATCCATAGCTTCCTATCAGTGGTATACGGCTGGATCTTTCTCACATAAGCTCTCAGATGCATCTGAGGACAAGACGCACCATCATACTTAGTGAAAGCGGGGACCTTGAATTTGCGAGGAATGACCACATCAGAGACCAGACCTAAGCTTTCGAAATCCAGACCTGGCGCCTTCTGACCCTCCATAGCTAGCATATGTTCTTCCAGCAACTTATACTTATCATCTTTCGGAGAGTACTGTTCATTTTCATAATTTTCATAGTCGTCCTCAAGGTTGAAGGGATCATCATTCTCATCTTCCGAATCATTTTCTGTCTCATCCTCTTTATCCTTCGGAATTCCAAACTTGACTCCTGGAGCCTGTCCTTTAAGCCTTCTTCTCGGGTTAATGTAACTCACAGATTTCTTGTCTTTCTTCTTCTCGAGCAATAGAGCCTTTAGTTCCTCCTGCCCCTTGGATAAGTTCAAGATCATCTCCTGGAATTGAGCATTCTGAGCCTGGAGATCCTTGACAGTTTGTTTGAGGGCCATTTTCCTGATTGAGAAGAAGACTGTGAGAACATTGATCTCTTAGAGTACCTGTTATGCAATGTTGTGTTATGATATGCAATGTATGAAATGTTTTCAAGGACTTTTGGAATTTAACTTTGCGTAAACCACCAAAAAGGGGAACTTTTATTAATAATTTCTTTAATCAATGTTCATTACAAGAAAAAAAATGAAAGCTCAAGTCTCCCAGGGACGGCTTCTTTTTGGGCGGAGATATGCATTGAGACTTCGTTCCTCCTTAAGCTGGCTGGTGAGCTCTAATACTTTCTTCCTTTCAGCACAGAACTGAGCTTCAAAAGTATCCCTTTCCTCTCTCAACTGGATCCAAGATTTCTTTAATTCTTCAACGTTGGTAGGCATATCTGGATAAGGAATGATCTGAGGGGTACCTCCTTCAACTTTCGGTTCAACAATCAGAGGTCCGATTGCAATATATGGCATGATAAGCTCACGAGCTCTGGCGCGTACCCATCTGAGATAAGGTTCCATCGGAATAGAGTTTTTCTGTCCTAAAGTACTTCTTTTCACCATGCCCCAAGCTCGTACAAACCTTTGACGGAGACCTTGAGAATCGTTGTCATAGTCGAAAATAGTGCCTTGGATAATTATTTCATGTGGACCATCCAAACTGACGTAGGGCTAAAGCAGGATTATAAGTAATACCTCCTCTTATCCCCAGGAGTGGTACGTTAGAGAATTCTCCACAACGGTCAATGATGATAACATTTTCTTTGGGTTGGGGACACCAATGGATGTCTGAATGGGAGAGCGACATTATCCTTTGAGACCATTTCAAATTTTGCTCATTCTTCAAGACTGATTGAGGAAGGTGCGAAATAAACCACCTAGATAATAAAGGTACGCAGCACATGAGAGTCCCTTGCCTTTTCATAGTACGAGTGTGAAGGGAATGCAAACTGTCTCCAAGCAAGGTGGGCACAGGGTAATGAGTGAGAAATATCTTAACCACATTCATGTCTATGAATTGATCCGGATTAGGAAATATCACCAAACCATAGATTAGTAATGCTAGAACATCTTCGAAAGCGTGGACATTCATAGCTTTTAGGAATTCTCGGGCCTTATTTATCAGAAATTTGGCAAGTAAACCCTTAACTCCACTTCTTGTTACCCAATTAGTTTCAATGTCGGACTTTGTCATGTGTAAAGCCGCGACAACCTCTTCAGACCTCGGAACCTTTTCTAAACCACAGAAAGGTGTTTGATCAAGGATAGGTATCCCAAGCAACCTGGAAAATTCTTCTAATGTGGGTACCAACTGATAATCTGGGAAGGTGAAGCAATGATGTTTAGGATCGAAGAACTGGAATAGAACTCTCATCATATCTTCCTTGAAACCGGTGGTCACTAAATTGAGGAGATAACCATGTTTCTTGATGAACTGAGCATGATCGGGAAGTTCTGACACTAAATCCTTGAGTTGAGGAGAGGTCGCTACAAAATTGATCCGGATGGTCTTCCTGGAAGCCATAGCCTTACAAAACAGAGCAAAGTTAAATCCCCAAGTCCTCGAAATGGTTAGTACAATGCCATGATGTCATGATGTCATGATGTTATGATGTTATGATGTTATGATGTTATGACGTTAAGTAAGTAACAAACACAAACAAGTCACACCGCAATTATTCCTAGGTTTTAAGGCTTGCATGAGTTCCGTAGGTAAGTACCCTCCCCACTGAAGTTTGGTTGGTTCAACCTGTCCTAGAAGAGTAACCGGGTTCTAGAAGGATCTCAAATCATTGACCTTTCCTTAAGTCCACTTCAGTGCAACACCAAGCGGTTGACTAAAATTTCCCTAAAGTCCAATCTCAAAGAGTTTGTATCGAGTATCAACCAACCCCAGTCGAAACCGAAGTCAGTTATCTCACTACTTTCTAATGGCTAGGATGAGTCAATTAGGGTTCTAAAGGTTTGGTTAATGCTTTGATGACACCACGCAGACGCCAAATTTTTCCTCAAGTAAACATGAGGAACATCAGGACATCCAAAGTGTCACATTTACCGTAGCCATCATTTTAACCATTCCAGTATACGCCGAACAGTCGCGATGATCTCTTGCTACATACCTAAGGTACACTAGATCCGGGTGTAGGATCTTTCACTCAAGCATAGAATACCCAAACAATCCCTTAAAAGTAAATCAGACAAAGAACCCATTCGAAAACATAAGTGATCTTATCTTTAAGGTAACCTATCTTTTTAAGTGTCCCCAGCAGAGTCGCCAGTTCTGTGATACGGTGAACTAACTTTGTGTTTTTGCTTTGAAAAGCTATGTTGCGGATAGCAAGAGTCGCCACCGACTTTTCTTTTATCCAATAAGGAAAGGCGGAAAAGAACAGGAAAGACCTTGATTAGATTTTGAGTTCGGGAGGTACATTATACAAAGGGAAGGTGTTAGCACCCTTTGTATCCATGGTTATCCATGGGCTCTTAATTGCTTAACTCACTTATGTTTTCCTTGTTTGAGAAAGTGTTTGAGAAATGTGGTGTGTTTAGAAAATATTTTGAAAGGAGAGTTTAACTTTGTAATGATTCTTGTACGAATGTATGCAAAGTGTTTATCTCGTTTGATTTTGAAAGATGTTTAGAAAAATATAACTCGGCGATGATTCTGGTGCGAATGTATACCAAGTGGTGATTTTCTAAAAGATGTTTTGAAAAGTGTGAGGTGTGAAAAGTATTTTAAGCTGTGAGCAAGCATTTAAGAGTTATACCTAACCAAGGTCTTTATAGGTATTTCCTATCCTTAGGAGGGTAAAACTGTCCTTACTATTGAGAAGTAAGTAGTCTTATCCTTTGGATGTAAAGGGACATCGTGGGGTCGTCGATTGGTCATTGAAGGCAACATTTGTAAGGATACCTTAGCATTCGAATAGACGATCATCATTTAATCGTAGGCTACAACGAAGGGTCATCGAGGGACAAAGTCATATATTCGAAGGCAACGTTCGAGGGACTAGGTCATATATTCGAAGGCAACGTTCGAGGGACTATGATTTATCTTGTAGGGACATTGACCTTTTGATCGAAGGGACTATGACTTATCCGTTTAGGGGTGATGATGATTTAATCGAAAGGGTCTTTGCTAAGGGTATCCCCACATTCGCGGGACATGACCGTAATATCGTAAGGCAACAAAAAGAGGGATAAGATCACGTATTCGAAGGTAATCTAATTATCAAAGTAATCAGAATAAATCTCCACGATGATATCCACAAATAAAGCGGAATGCCAAGCAAGCTATCTTTTCAAGAGTCACGCGAGCCCTTACAAAAACTCAGCAAACATGTTAGAATAACGGGATGGGGTGCAATCAAGAGTTGCACCGAACAAAAGAATCATAGCAATAATAGTGTCAGGCAAACAACGTGCAAATGCAATAGAAAACATGTCGAACAAGTACATAACAGATCAGAATGCAAACAGAAGAAATCAGTTACTGTCATATTCACTACTGCCTCGCATAGCGAAGGCCTGGCGAACCCTCGCTACATGTTCGCTTAGCGAGGTGCTAGCGAACGACTGCGGGTTCAGGGTTCTTCTTTGATAACAACATGATTTCAGAAACCCCAAACCCTATGGCATCCATCACAGAAATTACATGATCGAATATTCAAAGTATTATTTTACACATTTATGCACATATAAACCCACATGCAAAACCTAACGATATTCGCCTTTCCAGATTCAACTATAATGCCTCATACATTTAGAAATCTCAAATTGGGAGCATAGATTAGTGGGAATAGGGCAAACCTGATTGGAGGGATCGAACGAGATTGAGTTGTGCCGTTGGGTTTGCAGAGCAATCTTAGGGTTTATGCCTGATAGGGTTAGTGAAGGTAACCCTCGTGCAGATGAGTTCTCTTCAGTGTGTAGGGAGGCTGCTCTGAATTAGCTTCTAGGGTTTTCTCCGTTGTTTTTCTCTGATCTCCCTTTTTCAAATGAAGTTCTGGAATTTATAGCTGATTTTTTGTGGCTTGGTGGGCTCAGAATGAGGGCAATTCAGGCCCAGAATTTTTGTATATCCGCAAGCTTCGCTAGGCGAGCGAGCTAGCGAAGGGTTCGCTAGGCGAACACTCAGCGAGTGTTCCAGCGAATGCTCCCAGACTTGGATAAAAGTATAGCTAGTACTTACTCGCTAGGCGAGCAGGTAGCGAGCAGGTAGCGAGCTTTCCAGTAGCTAAATCGACAAGGTTCGTTGGGGCGAAGGAGGAAGCGTGGGCTTCGCCTAGCGAGCATGACAGTTCAGGTCATCTTCTGGATTTGGTAGCCTGTGCGCTGGATCTTGGTTCCTCTGAAAAATGAATAGACCTCTGTTTGAAAGTATAAAAATTAACAGGCAAATATTGGGGTATGACAGTAGGCATAAGACGTGACGTCTTACCGAGCACACTTCTCTTTAACCCATAGGTAGTCGAGCTACGAAGACTCTGATTCTCATACTCAGATGAGATACGTAGGCAGTGGATGCGACATCCTTGCGAGTCATTTTCTTTTAACTTTCCTTTTAGTAAATAGTACTTTAGATATACCTACACCCTTTAGACTAGAACAACACTTATGAAAAGGGCTCCCTAGGAGTACCTAGGATGTTTTGGGTGCTTAAAACCTTCCCATTGCATAACCAACCCCCTTACCCAGATCTCTGACATTTTTACTAGTTTTTGATTCGATAAAACTTTTAGGTTTTCGTTCGCTTTCTAACCATTCCTTTGGATAAATAGAAGTGCGGTGGCGACTCGACTTGTATGGTTTACCTTGGATTTAGTCAATATCTCTAATGGTAACGAATACCCCGCTACAACAGTGTATTACAATCGATTGCACAAACATTCTATTTATGAACAGTGGAAAATTTTAGTGAGCCAGTCGATTGACATTGAGGATCAATCGATTGATCCTCTGCAAACTTTGAAAAACAGAAATGTGAGAGGAACCAATCGATTGGGCCTCTCCAACCAATCGATTGACTTATGTTAAAAACTTCAAAATCCATTTCTTAAGTGTTTCTAAGTGCATTCTTCCATCCACTAATCAATTGTGATGCTATGCTTGTGTTGAATACATGCTAATGGTGAAAATTACATGACGAATCTAGTAAGTTAACCTAGGATTGGTATTAGGCCATGAGTTAGGTTTATAACTTAGATAACATTGGATGATTATATTCATTCGTACAGCGCTTATGTGGAGGTCGTGGACGAATTATTTCCATGATTGAGAATGAGATGCATTGTATGGAACATGCCATGTTATTGTTTGTGCATTATGGTGAATGAAGTCACCTGTGAGTTGTGGACCTTGTTATGGTTTGTGGAACCGATGGTTTGTGGAACCGATCATGTATTCAGAATGTGTGTTTTATGTGATGGTGCACATCTATATTTTCGTATGCTTAGATGAGTAAGCATTGGGATGTGAGATCGATGACTCGAGCCTCAATTGGGTTTGAGTCCCAACCACGGCGGACGTGGGGGAAAGGTGGACACCTAAGTGGGTTAGATTCCCATACGGTGAAAGAGACCCTAAGTGGGTTAGATTCCCATACGGGTGATGGTCGCTTGAATTGGGGATTAAGCCTCATAGAGGACCCGATATCCACCACAAAAGTAGAATCATACGAGCATGCATGAACCGGACCTGGGTTAGACATAAGTCCGTTCGGGAATTGATGTTTCGTGATCTGAATTATGATCGTGGTTAAGTTGTGAGAACTCAGGTGCATCTTGCCATACATTACGAGTTAGTTTCCCCATCGTTTAAGTCTTCGTTCCCTTGTTGACTTGAGTTGAATATTGATTAGAAAACCCTATAGAGCTGAGTGGACCCATAAGATAGGGAACCCACTGAGATTATTATCTCACCCCATGTTGTTGATTATTTTTTCCAGGTGGTTCTGAGCAGGCGAAGGGTAAGGGCAAGATAGAGTGATGTCTTGCTTACCTGATGATCGGATGGCTTTTCCGCTGTGTAGATATTTTTGGGGATCATTGTTTAATCATCTAGCTCCTAGTAGTTTTATTTTGGGCACTTTTATGTACATTTTGTGCCATGTTATGTATCTTTTGGGCATGTATATATATGTACACTGTGTTGCTAGGCGCTTATGTATTTCAGTACCAGTTTTACAATATGTATAATATGTATTCTAGACATATTTATATGTGGGTGTTACAGTTGGTATCCGAGCAGGTTGTATCCTCGACCTAGCCATGAAATATTATAAGTATTTATTTCTGCCTCATATGTGGATTGTCATCATTGTCCTTGGTGTTATATTCATAGTATTGAGCCTGATCAACTTAATCCTATTTGTATGACATTCATGATCATGGCTGACAGACGCATAGGTCGTGGTAGACCCAGAACTCAGAATTCAGACTCTGAACCGCCAAGTGGTAGTGAAGGTTTTTAATGGCCTCAGTTTATGGAACAGATGCAACATCAACAAAACCAATTCATGCAATAGATGATGCAACAGTGGAATGGTGGTTTGCATCCTCAAAGGGTTCCACAAGAAGCTGCAGGTGGTAGTTTCAGAGATTTCTTCTGCATGAATCCTCCTGAATTCCATGGTGGGTTGAATCTTGTGAAGGCTCAGGAGTGGATAACCAGCATGGAAAGGATTTTTCAGATAGTGCATTGTAATGAAGAGAATAAGGTTGTATTTTCTACTCACATGATGAAGGGTCCAACTATGAGATGGTGGGAGAGTGCTTAGACTCTTATGACCAATCACGAAGTACCTAGGTATTGGGAGCATTTTATGACTATTTTCCTGGATAAGTATTTTCCTAGTTCTTTGAGGACTCAGAAAGAGTTTGAGTTTCAATAGCTTAAGCAGGGTACTATGACAGTAGCTGCATATGCTGAGAAGTTCGAAGACATGGCTGCTTATTCTAGACAGGCCACGTACGCACCAGATGAGAGGTGGAAGATTGATCGGTTTCTTTTTGGTCTAATGGGTGAAATTTCTCATAGTGTTTCTCAAAGGGAATTCACTACTTATGCTGAGTTGTTAAGGCAATGCTATGTGGCTGAGAACAGTTTGAAGAAAGTTCAAGAAGAAATGGATCAGTATAGGGGTGGACAGAGAGACCAAGGGAGGCCAGGAAGCCAGTTCAGGCCTAGATATCAGGCTTTCAAAGGAAAACAGGTGCAACACGCAAGACCTAACCATCCACATCAATGTCAAGTGTGTAAGAAGTCTCATTTTGGAAGATGTGCTGGAAGTGGAGTTAGGTGTTTTACTTGTCAGAGGGAGGGAGACATGTTTAGGGAATGTCCTTAGAATAAGAATCAGATGCAGGGGAGGAGTGCCAGTCGAGTTTATACTTTGGATGCAAGGAAGGCTAAGAGCAACAATGCCTTAATTGCTGGTACGTGTCTCGTCAATAACCATCCTTGTTTTGTATTGCTTGATTGTGGGACGACACACTCTTTTGTATCAATTCAGTGCATGAAGCGTCTTGGCTTGCAAGTAATTCCCTTGTCTCCTCCTATGGTGGTTACTACCACCATGGATGATATGGTTGAGACACCGTTGATTTGTGAAAATTGTTCGCTCTCGGTGAATGGTAGAGTTTTCCAGATTAATCTTATTTGTTTACCACTTAAGAAGGTTGAAGTGGTTTTGGGGATGGATTGGCTCTCCGCCAATTCGGTGTTCATTAGATGTGAAGAGAAGTTGATTATCATTCCATCTAGTGAAGCTACTCTAAAGGATGTATTAACTACTATCTTAGAAGGTACGATTGGCATGGTTAATTTCTTATTTGATAATGAAAAGTCAGTTCTCTTGGTGCTTACCAAGGAATCTAGCGATAAGCTGAGTGTTACGCAAATTCCTGTCGTTTGTGAATTTCCGGAAGTTTTCCCTGAGGATGTCACCTCTCTTCCTCCTGAAAGGGATATGGAATTCTCTATTGACCTAATACCTGGGAAGGGTCCAATCTCCATTTCTCTGTATCACATGGCACCACTCGAGTTGAGAAAGTTGAAGAATAAATTGGAAGAGTTGTTAACAAAGAATTTCATCCGACCTAGTGTCTCACCATGGGGAGCTCCAGTGTTACTAGTAAAGAAGAAGGACAGTAGCATGATGTTGTGTATTGATTATCGCCAGATGAATAAAGTTACCATTAAGAACAAGTATCATCTGCCAAGGATAGAAGATTTGTTAGATCAGTTGAAAGGAGCATGTATGTTCTCGAAGGTTGATTTGCGATCGGGCTATCAGCAAATAAGAGTTAAGAATTCAGATGTACCAAAGACCGTATTTAGAACCCGATATGGCCATTATGAGTTCCTTGTAATGCCGTTTGGTGTGACGAATGCCCCTGCTGTTTTCATGGACTATATGAATCGTATATTTCAACCTTACTTGGACCAGCTCGTGGTGATCTTTATTGATGACATTCTTATTTATTCTCCTACTCCCCAAGAGCATGGAGAACACCTAAGGATTGTCCTATCAGTACTGCAAGAGAAGCAACTTTTTGCCAAGTTAAGTAAGTATGAATTTTGGATGAACGAAGTGAATTTTCTTGATCATGTAATATCACAAAGAGGAGTGTCAGTGGATCCATCTAAAGTTGAAGCAGTTATTAATTGGGAAAGACCGAAGAATTCTTCCGAAGTCAGAAGTTTCTTGGGTTTGACAGGTTACTATCGGAGGTTTATAAAGGGGTTTTCACAGATAGCTTTACCAATAACTAGACTTACCCGAAAGGAAATTTCTTTTAAGTGGGATTCAAAGTGTGAGAAGAGTTTCATGAGTTTGAAGGAAAAGCTAACGACGACTCCTGTTTTAATCATCCCTGATCCTAGTAAGTCTTATGAAGTATTTTGTGATGCCTCTAAGAAAGGATTAGGAGGGGTGTTGATGCAGAGTGGTCAGGTTGTAGCCTATGCCTCTCATCGGTTGAAGCCTCATGAATAGAACTATCCGACTCATGATCTTGAACTAGCTGCTGTTATTTGTGCATTAAAATGTGGCGACATTACTTGTATGGAGTGCATTTTGAGATGTTTGATGATCACAAGAGTTTGAAATACTTATTTGACTAGAAAGAGTTAAACATGAGACAGAGGTGATGGATGAAGTATTTGAAGGACTTTGATTTTGAGCTTAAGTATCACCCGGGGAAAGCGAATAAGGTTGCGGATGCCTTAAGTCGGAAAGAGATGCATAAAGCTGAGTTGATGATGTTAGAATACGCATCATTGGAAAAGTTCCGAGATCTAAATCTTCAGTTTAGTTGGATACAGGATGGTGTGATAATGGGAAATTTGAATGTTATTTCTAACCTAAGGGATGAGATCCGGAAAGGACAAATGATAGATGAGAATTTGTAAGAGATGTCGACTCAACCAGGTTTCGCTCAGGCACCAGATGGAGTTATTCTATTTAATCAAAGGATTTATGTTCCAAATGATGTCGAGCTGAAAAGAAAGGTTTTGGAGGAAGCTCACAAAGGGGCATTTACTATACATCCAGGTTCATCGAAGATGTATCAAGAATTGAAGAAGGACTATTGGTGGCCTGGAATGAAAAGGGGTATTGCAGAGTATGTGTCAGAATGCATTGTATGCCAGCAGGTAAAGGTCGAGCATCAGAAGCCAGGTGTTTTATTGCGACCTTTAGAGATTCCAGTTTGGAAATGGGATAATATTTCAATGGAGTTTGCCATAGGGTTACCTCGAACCCAAGGTGGTTATGATTCAATTTGGGTGATTGTGGATCAGTTAACTAAGTCCGCGTACTTCTTGACCGTGAAGACTACTTACAAGGCAAGTCATCTTGTACGATTGTTCATTTCAGAAATTGTTTGGTTGCATTGTGTTCCAACTAGCATTGTGTCTAATAGAGACCCAAAGTTTACTTCAAGATTTTGGAAGGAATTCCAACAAGCTATGGGATCGAGATTGTGTTTGAGTACTTCTAATCATCCTCAAACGGATGGTCAGACTGAACGGAAGATACAGACGTTGGAAGATATGTTAAGAGCTTGTGTACTTGAAAGTGGAGGGAATTGGAAGGAGCTTTTACCATTTATTGAATTTGCATATAACAATAGTTATCATGCAAGTAATGGGATGGCTCCTTATGAAGCCTTGTATGGACGAAAATGTAGAACACCTTTATGTTGGACGGAAGTTGGTGAAGAAAGGATCTTAGGGCCATAGATTATTCAAGAGACTACCGAAAGGATAAGGATGGTCTGTGATAAGATGAAGAAAGTGCAAGATCGCCAAAAGAGCTATGCGGATCACGGGAGAAGACCATTGGAATTTGATGAAGGTGATCCTATATTTTTGAAGGTGACTCCGAGGTTGAGATTTAAAGGACCGTTTAAGTCATGGAAGCTAAGTCCGAGATACATAGGGCCATACCAGATTGTAAAGAGGATTGGAGAAGTAGCCTACATATTAGCTTTACCACCTTCTCTATCAGAAATGCATGACGTTTTTCATGTATCCCAACTTCGAAAGTTCATTACAGATTCTCTTCAACCTATCCTTCCAGATTCAATAGAAGTAGAAGCAGATATGACCTTCGAACCTCTACCAAGTCGCATTGCAGGACGAGAAGTAAAGGTATTAAGGAATACGGAGATTCCTCTAATTAATGTTCAGTGGGATGAATCATATCCGGGAGATGTTACCTGGGAACTGGAGTCAGAAATGCGAGAAGCTTACCCTAATCTCTTCCATGTAATATTTAAATTCGAGGACGAATTTTATTTAAGGGGGGGAGGATGTAATACCCCGTATTTCCTTAAATACCTAAATTCCTATTAATTGAGGTCAATTGAGTTCCTATGTGCTCTAAAAGTTGTCAATTGGGATAAATAGAGTAAATTGTGAGTTCAGGTTGACTTAATTAATATTAATTGGGACTGGCCTTTTATTAATCGGGACATTTTGGTAACACTAATGATGGGTCAATTGCTCTGGTAGAACAAATATTATGGTTAGTACCACTTAAGATACTTGTTTCTACCACTTATTAACCACACAAATGTTCATGGCCACTTGCTAATAATCTTTGACTCACTCACCACCACATGTTATTATCTCTTACCAACTACCCACATGTGCCATTTCATTTGCTCTATGTGTCAGAAAGCTAGAGAGATAGAAGAAGAGGAAGCAAGCTAGTGAAGAAAAAGAAGAAGAAGCATGGAGAAATCAAGATCTTGAAACCAACACCATCATCTTCATCCTCATCTCATCTTCAACAACTTCTCCTCTTCTATTTCTTGAGGTGGGTTCTAGTTAGAAACCCTAGGATTTCTAGAAGATTAGGGTTGTAGAATCATAGATAAATCATGGAAATCCATGCTATATGATGAATATTTCTCTTAATGTTGTTGTTTTTATGAACATGTGCTTTGATGTGTTCTTATGATTGTTGTGATTACATGATTTGTTGTAGTTGTGGGTAAGTGATTGGTTATGGTTATGAACATGGAATCCTTGATATATATGTGTATATGAGCATGTAGTGTGATGTGTTTGTTGGAAGAATGAGTGAGTGTTGTGTTGGAAATGGATTAACATAGGATATGGTGTTCTGTGAATTGAAAATGTGGAAATGTGTGAGGACCAATCGATTGGTCCCTACAACCAATTGATTGCACAACCCTTTTGTTTAGCAGAAAATGTAATTTTAGCAGGACCAATCGATTGACAGTGTATTACAATCGATTGCATAAACTTTCTGTTTATGAACAATGGAAAATTTTAGTGAGCCAATCAATTGACACTGAGGATCAATCGATTGATCCTCTACAAACTTTGAAAAACAGAAATGTGAGAGGAACCAATCGATTGGGCCTCTCCAACCAATCAACTGACTTATGTTAAAAACTTCAAAATCCATTTCTTAAGTGTTTCTAAGTGAATTCTTCCATCCTTTAATCAATTGTGATGCTATGCTTATGTTGAATACGCGCTAATGGTGAAAATTACATGATGAATATAGTAAGTTAACCTATGATTGATATTAGGCCATGAGTTAGGTTTATAACTTAGATAACATTGGATGACGGTATACATTCGTACGACGCTTATGTGGAGGTCATGGACGAATTGTTGCCATGATTGAGAATGAGACGCATTGTATGGACATGCCATGTTATTATTTGTGCATTATGGTGAATGAAGTCACCTGTGAGTGGTGGACCTTGTTATTGTTTGTGCAACTGATCATGTATTCAGAATGTGTGTTTTATGTGATGGTGCACATCTCTATTTTGGTATGCTTAGATGAGTAAGCATTGGGATATGAGACCGATGATTCGAGCCTCAATTGGGTTTGAGTCCCAACCACGGTGGACGTGGGGGAATGGTGGACACCTAAGTGAGTTAGATTACCATACGGTGAAAGAGACCCTAAGTGGGTTAGATTCCCATATGGGTGACGGTCGCTTGAACTGTGGATTAAGCCTCATAGAGGACCCGATATCCACCGCAAAAGTCGAATCATACGAGCATGCATGAACCAGACCTGGCTTAGACGTAAGTCCATTCGGGAATTGATGTTTCGTGATCTGAATAATGATCGTGGTTGAGTTGTGAGAACTCAGGTGCATGTTGCCATACATTGCGAGTTAGTTTCCCCATCGCTTAAGTCTTCGTTCCCTTGTTGACTTGAGTTAAATATTGATTAGAAAATCCTGTAGAGTCGAGTGGACCCAAAAGATAGGGAACCCACTGAGATTATTATCTCACCCCATGTTTTTGATTTTTTTTTCCAGTTGGTTCTGAGCAGATGAAGGGTAAGGGAAAGATAGAGTGATGCCTTGCTTACCTGATGACTGGATGGCTTTTCCGCTGTGTAGATATTTTTGGGAATCATTGTTTAATGATCTAGCTCCTATTATTTTTATTTTGGGAACTTTTATGTACATTTTGTTCCATGTTATGTATCTTTTGGGCATGTATATATATGTACATTGTGCTGCTAGGCGCTTATTTATTTTAATACCAGTTTTACACTATGTATAATATGTATTCTAGACATATATTATATGTGGGTGTTACACCATTCATGCGACACCTATGATGATCGAATGATATCACTTCCTCACGTCCGTACTCAGTTGTAGGTTGCAGATATTCTTACTAAGGTTGTTCCACGCCCACGACATCAATTTCTTGTTAGCAAATTGATACTCATTGACCAGCCGCATCAATTTGAGGGGGATGTTACTCAGAAAATAATCTTTACATTTATTGTGAATAATTTATTTTTATAGAATAAGAAATTAGTCATTACGAGTTGTAATTAATCATTATGAATTATAATAATCTGTAATTATATACATTATTATATATAGTATCAAATACAATGAAAAAGACATCAAGCCAATTTTACTTATAATTCTACTTTCACTCACCACTTTTATGCATAACACTTTTCAAATGAAAGCTATCTGAAGCTGCCAAATGCAAGTAAACTTAATTTACCGATACTGTACAACTTGGTGGATACACAACAATCCTAATATAATTTAAAAAAGAGGTAGCCAACCATGTTTGTCTGTCTTTAGGAAATGTATTATGGATTATGGTGTATATGTGTAGGAATCAAAGGACGAAGACATCATGATGATTTTCTTATATATAGATGATTTTCTTGTACAAACAACATTTCGTGTGCTTTAGAGAAACTAAAGGTTCAAATAAAGAAGGAATTTGATATGACAGATTAGGAAGACTATCATACTTTCTTGACATGAAATTTGTGAAGAGCAAAGAAGGAATGTTCATGCATCAACAAAAGTATGTGAAGGAAATGCTTGAAATATTTGAGATGACCGAGTGTAAAGAAGTCACAAATCCTTCTAAGACAAACACTAAGTTGGATGTGTGTGCAAGTGAAGAATATATAGATGTCACATTTTATAAACAAATGGTTGGCTAACTAAGATACTTATGCCATAACAAGTCAGATATATGTTATGCAGTAAATATAGAGAGAATATTTATGAGCATTCCAAATAAGTCTCATTTGGTAGTTGTAAAGAGAATTCTTAGTTATCTCAAAGGAACCTTGAAGTTAGACTTAAGCTTCCATCCGGTGAAAGTGAAACGATAGTCGGTTTAATTGGCTACATTGATGTTGAATGGTGTGAAGAAAAATCTAAAAGAAGAAGTAGATCTGGTTATATATTCTTGTACGATGAAGCAACCATGTCTTGGTGTACAAAGAAGCAGTCAGTCACTCCATTGTCTTCCTATGAAACTGAGTATATAGTAGGATCATTTGCCTTATGATAGTCAATTTGGCTTGACTCTTTGTTGAAGGAGCTTTGGCGTGAAATGAAAAAGCCTACGAAGCAAATGATTGACATCAAATATGCAATAAGTTTGGCTAAGAATCGAATTTCACATGGAAAAAAGCAAGCATATTGAGACAATATTTCATTTCATAAGGGAGCAGGTGATGAAAGGCAGGATATAATTTATACATTGTCCTATAAATGAGCAAATGGTTTATAAACGCCTTGAAGATCGAGAGTTTTGAATATTTGAAGAGTTAATTAGAACTTGTAAACATTTAGAATCATGGGAGGAAATGTAATAATTCTAAATGAGAGTTATAACTAACTAGGAGTTGGTAAGGTAGTTAGTTAAGTTGGTTACTTTTAGTTCACTATGTGGCTACTAGCAGTTCAGAACTTGGTTACTGAAAGTTTAATATTTGGCTAATGATAGTTTAATATGTGGTTACTAATAATTTAGTATGTGAGTATTGATAGTTATGTATGTGGTTAATGCTAACTATGCATGTAGTTACTAACTAGAAGTTAGTTAGTAGTATGATCTTATATAAAGGATATAGTACATGTTTGTAAAATTTTATTCCAATAATATCTCTCTCTTTCTCTCTTTCCCTCTCTCTCGTATGTTATTGTATGGTTCTAGAAGCATGTCCATAGGTGGTTACACATACCAGTGTTGGTTGGATCATACACGGTTGACAAGGAAATCTAAAAAGGTTCTGCACATTGCTCAAAGGTAGGATCAAAAAGGGATTACAATTTATTTTCTAATTAGACGTGTGATGGGCAATTTGGCTATGTAAGAGTAATACTTTGTTTAAGGGATGGATTAAGGGGATGAAGGAAGTACTAGAATTGACCAAAATCATGGAATGAGAATGGTCTAAAGCCAAATATATCGGGCATTTAATTTTTGAATGGACGGATTGGTATTCTAATCAAGTAACTTGTGTTTCAAGAGATTACTAACCCCTTTGTAGTTAGGGCGAGGTCTCAATGTAACTTGGATTGAGTACCCCTTTGTAATATATAAGGATTCCAATTATAAAGAAAATGCAATTTTATTTTTTGTAAAGTATTTTCCAAATGATCTTGTAGACATCAATTCAAGCTATCCATATGTATTAGAGAAAACCCAACAACATATAATTCTACTTTCATTCACCACTTTTATGTATAACACTTTTCAAACGAAAGTTATTTGAAGCTGCCAAATGCAAGTAAAATTAATTTACCGATACTGTACAACTTGGTGGATACACAACAATCCTAATATAATTTTAAAAAGAGGTAGCCAGCAATGTTTGTCTGTCTTTATGTAATTGAATAATTCCAACAAGTAATAGCTTCCACTTATTTATCCATTCTGCCCGACAAACATTTCAACCACCCTATATTAAAACCTTAACTCATGATACATCTCCCAATGCCAAGATAAAAGATCAATTCAAAAACAAAGTCACAGTTTCACATGATCACTCTCACAAACTTCTAACAAGAAGAAAAAGAAGATGAAAAAAGCACAAGTGGTGTTTATCCCTTCTCCTGGTGTGGGTCATTTAGTTTCCACTCTCGAATTCGCGAAGATTCTAATCAACCGTGATAACCGTCTCCGTATAACCGTCTTAGTTATCAAATTCCCAAATTCCACAGAAACTGATGTCTACACCAAATTCATTCCCATCTCTGATTCTCTCAATCTCATCAACCTTCCAGAATGTTCTCTTCCTCCAAACATGGATCGACGTTCCGCCATGATCGCTCTCCTTGAAGCTCAGAAACCAAACGTCAAACAAGCCGTATCTAACCTCAGTACTAGAGAAGGACAACATGGACACCTTGCTGCCTTCGTTGTTGACATGTTCTGCACCCGCATGATTGATATTGCCAAAGAATTTTCCGTACCTACGCTCGTCTTCTACACATCCGGCGTTGCTTTCCTTGGCTTGATGTATCATCTTCACACTCTGCTTGAACGAGACAGCTTAGATTCGACTCAGTTGCTGCAACTCACTGAGCTGGTTGTCCCGAGTTTCGCTAACCCGGTTCCAACAAAATCGTTGCCTAGTGTTGTGCTACAAAAGGAATGGGAGTCGTTTTTGATGGGCTACTGGAAAGGCCTCAAGAATGCTGATGGCATTATAGTAAATTCATTTGAAGAGCTAGAATCCCATGCGGTTGATTCGTTTGTATCTAATGCAGATCTAGCTAGTTTACCAATATACCCCGTGGGACCCATACTAAACCTAGAACCTAAAACTAAAACCAAAGGAAACGATGATTCTGATGACACCATCAAGTGGCTTGATGATCAACCTCCTTCTTCAGTAATTTTTCTCTGCTTTGGAAGTAGGGGTTCTTTCTACGAGGATCAAATTAAGGAGATTGCATATGCTATTGAGAATAGTGGGGCTCGCTTTATATGGGCTCTGCGTAAACCTCCACCAAAGGGCACGATGGATGCACCTTCTAATTATCCACTTGTTCATTTTGATTCGATTTTACCGAAAGGATTTTTAGATCGGACGGCTAAAATTGGAAAGGTTATTGGATGGGCCCCACAAGCTCAAATACTAGCACATCCAGCGACCGGAGGATTTGTTTCGCATTGTGGATGGAATTCAACACTGGAGAGCATTTATTTTGGTGTGCCTATTGCCACGTGGCCACTTTCTGCGGAACAACCAACAAATGCTTTTGAGTTAGTGTGTGAGTTAAAGATGGCTGTTGAGATTGCATTGGATTATCGGGTGGGATATACTGGTGAGCATAACTATGTTGTAAATGCAGAAAAGATTGAGAGAGGAATAAGGAGTGTGTTGTACAACGATGAAGAGATAAGGAAGAAAGTAAAAGAGATGAGTGAAAAGAGTAGGAAGACTTTATTAGAAGGAGGATCTTCTTACAATTATTTAGATCGTTTGATTGATTATATTATGAATCAAATATGATAGTATCCACTCACAAGAAGGTCATAGGGTATTGATTTAATTTTCGCATTAATAATGTTTGGTTTCTTGCTTTGCAATTTATTTGCATTGTATTGCTTGTTAGCATGTGCTTCATCTTTTTAGTATGATTTTTTTATTATTATTAAGAAAATAGGTATTAACAAAGTTGACTATGGTTTCTTGCTTTATTATTGTTCAATTTTAATTCTGAACTATATTGAGTTTACAAACAAAAATAAGCAAAGTGTGCATAAGCTTTATTCATTGAGCAAAATTAATACAAAATATAGGTGATATTAATCGTGAATCGCCCGTCTGTTGGGGTGTGTGTGAGAGAGAATAACAAAAATTAACAAACTTCAATTACAATTCCACTAATAGTTACAATAGAGAATGATTACTCCACTACTTTTCCGTATAGCGTGTTACATTTCTTAATGGCTAAGCACACAACTCGCTTATATACACAAACAATAATGCCATGTAGGCAAAATACAAAAATATTGAATTATCCTACAAGATCATCCCTTAATTCGGGATTTAACTAATCAAAACTAATAACGTCAATTTCATCCCTCAAGTGGAGAAATTAATCAGTCTTGATCGCTTTCGTCAAAACATTTGTCAGCTGCTTCTGGGTGTTACAATACATAACTTCTAGCACTCCATTCTAAACCTGACTTCTCAGAAAATGATACTAGTCTCAATATGCTTGCTTCTCCCATGCAGCACTGGATTCTTTGCAAGATTGATTGCAGATTTGTTATTAATCATCAGCTTCAGAGGCTTGTTTACCTTGATCTTCAGATCCTACAGTAAATTCAGAAGCCAAACAGATTGACATGCAACCACAACACTTACAATGTATCAGCTTCACAGATTGACAAAGCAACAACTGGTTTCTTCTTGGAACACCAAGAAATAGGACCTCCCAGATATTTAAACAAATATCAAGAAGTACTTCTTCTTTCAACTTTGTCTCCACACCAATCAGTCTGAGTAACACATCAACTATGAATTAGTCGTTTCTCCTGAAGGGAACAAAACTCCATACATCAGAGTCCCTTTAATATACCTTAGAATCCTGACAACAACTTGATAATGAGATCACTTCAGTTTATTCATGAACCTACCTACCGTTCTAACTGCATAGTAAATGTCAGGTATGGTATTACAAAAATACCTCAAAGAGCCAACCAACTGGTTGAAAGTTGTGGCATCTACATCATCACTTTCAAAATCAGAATCCAATTTGTGAATTGTTTCTGACGGTGTGACAATAGCCTTACAATTCAGTAGCTTGAATCTCTCCAGAAACTCAAGTTTATATTTCAGTTGGTGCAAAATGATACCCTTCTCAGAGTATATAAACTCCATCCCTAGGAAATATGTCATCTTTCCTAGATCAGTTATCTCAAACTCATTCTTCAGTACCTTCTTGAACTTAGCTATCTCATGTTCATAATTCCCTGTTAGCAACGTGTCATCAACATAAAGACACACCAGAATCATATTGCCTTCAAAAGTATGTTGAACATAAACTCCATGCTCCATCTCACACTTTCTGAATCCTTGGAGCTTGAAAAATGAATAAATTTTCAGATTCCAAACTCAAGGAGCTTGTTTCAGTCCATACAAGGCTTTATGCAACTTGTACACCATCCCGTTTTGATTCTTTTTCAAAAGTTCAGGAGGTTGTGACGCATGTACGTCTTCTTGCAATGAACCGTTCAGAAATGCAAATTTCACATCTAAATGCATCATAGGCCAATTCCTGTTAGCATCTATCGCAATCACCAATCTGATTGTCTCATGTCTTTCTACAGGAGTAAACACCTCAAGGTAGTCTAACCCCGGTTTCTGTAGAAAACCACTTGCCACTAAACTTGCTTTGTCTTTTCCAATTGATCCATTTGACTTCAGTTTCACCTTGAAAACCCATCTGACGCTGATGGATTTCTTGTCCTTTGGAAGCTCAATCAACTTCCAAGTCTTGTTTCTTTCTATAGCCTCAAGTTCTTCTTTCACGACCTTCAACCACACATTCTTCTTGAGTGCTTCTTTAGTACTCACTGGTTCAGAGTCTACTCACATGGCACACTGAATGACTTCTCCTTTAGAGTCTACTTTAGTATCTTGCAGCATGTCAAACTCTGCAAATCTTCTTGGTATGCTTCTGATTCTTTATTACCTCTGAACATGTTCATAATCTCCTTTGGATGCTGGAACATTATCAGATGTTGGAACCCCAGAAGTACCACCTTCAAAGGCATGACTAGGGGTGGGAAAATGGGCCGCCCTCCCCACCTCGCCTTAAGCTTGCCAAAAAAAGAGGCGGGGCGGGCAAGTGATGAGATGTTTTTCTTCTCTTTGATACTTTCCGCAAGTGCACGGAATGTATTGGGGTAATATAAAAGTTTGTCGAACCCACGTGGAATTTTGGTCAATCTTACTGTTATCTATTGTTGCTATGTAAATTTAAGGCGGTGGATTTATATGAGAAGGAGAATTAAAGTAGAAGATAAAGCGAGTTTGTTTTAAAATAATTAATAAAAGTGAGACCGCAATATGGTTTGCATCAATCAATAGTACTCACAGCTAAGTCAGATTAATTAATTAAGTTGGGACAATATTTTTTTATTTAATAGGAAAAAACATAATTTAAATGAACAGTTTGCGTTTGCTAAATTAGAACCAAGTTTTATTCTAAAATCTATAGTACCGCTGTCCCAGTTCAGCGTGTTAAAGTATAAAACTTATGTTTTTGAAAATCAAGAACTTCTAATTAATTAAAAATTCGTTTCAGGTTAAAAAGAATTAAAGGCGATACCAGTTGTCGCTCGCGTAGCACCAGAGCTTAAACCTACAAACGCCTGTTGTCGCAACACATTCATTACTATAAACTCTTTTTTTGAAAATTGTTGTTTTTACAATTTAAAATAAGTCTTGTTGTCGCACTGGATTTAATTTAAAATCTGAGTTTTATTTTCTATGTTCAGATACTGGTTCCTCTCTTTCAAAAACGGAACCAATATCTCTAAATTTAACGTTTTCGCGTTAATTAATTTCAACTTAAAACATTATAAAAATCAGTCCCAAAAACGAGTCCTAATTTAACCGATAATTTCTAACTTAGATGCGAGTATTGTCGAAATAACGGTCCTCACATTCCAGACTCTAAACGGTTTAACCAGACATAATTGACATAACATTCATATTAAATTCACCATGCATACCAAATAAATTTCTAAACATGATAATATAATGATGATAACTAGAAGTAGTAGTAACTAGCATGCAAATAATAATATATGAATATTGTAGCGGGAAAAATTTGAGTATAAGTCATTAATTCACTTAACTCATATTAGTGAAAGTTGCAACCGCGCTTTATTGTTTCCAAATGAATGGGAAAAGAGCGAAATAAAACCCAGAGGAAGTTTTTAAATAAAACTAATAAAAAGAACAGAGTTCTAGGTTCGGGGTTTGATTATTCAAAGGGAAGGTATTAGCATTCAATGTATCTATAGTACTTTATAGGAACCTTTTAAAATATTTGTGTTTTTGGCTAAAAGTTTGTTTGTTTGTTTGCTTGTTTATGAAAAAGAGTGGGGAGATGAGAAGAGAATGCTTGGAAAGATTTCAAAGAGTCTTAGGCCTACGTATATTCCTTGTGTAATGAATGATCAAAGCATCGTAGTGTATACATGTATTTTTGACGCCATGAAATTAATAAGCAGAATAGTGTTTTCGACAAATGGAGATGCTTGCACAAAGAAAAAAACTGGAAATATATATACTTGAAGAGCATTTTCGACAGTTTAGTTGATAAGTGTTTTCGACACTTCGACAGATTGGTGGTTCAACATTTCGACAAGAGAAGATGTCTGCAGATGAAAAAAACGTCTTTGACAAGTATGGATGATATTATAATATTTTGACAATTCGACAAGTCTGAGGAGACGCGTCGTTTCGACATAAAGCGGAAATTCAAATTCAAAAGAGTTATGACGTTTGGAAGAAGACGCGTGGAAGCACCTGGCGAAAGGAAGTCATGCAGAGAGCCAAGTGTCATAGTTTTAGGATTTATTCGTTAGTGACAGTTATTTTGTTTGTATATAAATAGGATAGTTGTTATCAGAATGTGTGTGTGAAAACTTGTACAAAATTCCTGCAAAATGCTCAAAGTACCCGTGTGAGAGAAAAGAGTCTTATCTGGAAAATGTACGTGTGAACAAACACCATTTCTTTAAAGTTTTATCTTATAAATTTCAAAATTCTTCACCAATTTTCCTTTATATTTACCAGTCATTTATCCTTTGCATTTACTTTATGCAATTTATTCTTCGCCATTTATTTTTCTCCATTTATCTTAGTCTTGTTAAGTTTACATTTACTTTTCGCCATTTATCTTTCGTACATGAAAAACTTAGTAAACCAAACAAAGGATACAAAGGTTGTTCTAAAGAGTTACACAGTTATTTAAATTTGCACATGTCCTAGGATTTGTATGGTTGATCCTGCAAGTAACCCAATTCGACAAGTTTTGGAAAACCAGAGGTTGTTCGCCAAAATCAACAGCGAACAAATTGGCACGCCCAGTGGGACCAGTGCAAAAACTAAAACTTAAATAATCTTTAGTCAAGGTTTCTTCTTCGTTGTATGAGACTAAGAAGCGGTAAATTAGCCGTATCTGACGTAGAAAGACCTAAAAGAACGAGAGTAAGGAAAATGGCGAGTCAGCCAAATAATCCAAATAATCCTAATCCAAATGAAGCGATCCCAGTATCCAACCCTATCCCTTCGATAGGAGGAAATATGGGATCAGTCCTTGTGTCAGAGGCTGTGTCTTCGTCAACAGGGTCAATACCAGCGGTTTCAATATCGCAAAATGCGCCTAGTTCGTCCATTAGGGCGCAACAAATGCTTGTTGGGTCACCCCCTCCGATAGGGAACACTTCTAGGCCTTTTGTGACAAATTTCACCATGCCTCTGTCTGGTAGGGAACAACCATTTGGAATGCCAACTTCGGTAATGGCAAATTTACACAATTCGCCGGTATTATATTCTGATTCTATGGCCAATATGTCTTCACCATTACAAGGGTCAGGGTATGGCGGAAACATGAGCAGACTCAACCAACAACCACTTTACATGCCGACAATAACAAGTAATTAGACAACAAATGGACGAAAGTAATCATGATATGGTCCAAATGTTGACACAACAAATAAGGGCGGTGTTTAATCCTCTAATACAAAGCACCACCCAAACAAACCAATTGTTGGCAGCGCAAATGACGCGCATTGCTGACTTTTTTGGGGTCCCTCAAACTCGACACAGAGAACAAGTGGTTCAGGACCCAGTGGTGGCGGTCCAAGAAGAGCCTACAATAAATCAAATACCTTTAGATAATCCCCAGGCAAACGTCAGAAACCAAGAGGAAGTAGTCGAACAGCCTCGTGTCGAAATTCCTGTTCCACAAGAGCCTAGAAGGATAGTAGTCCAGAGAGGCCAAGACGCTGATGCTGTGTTGCAACAGCGAATCCGGTATAATAACTTGCCTGCCGAAAAAAATTTAGCGGCCATGGTCGAAATGATAATGGCACAAATGGGGTAAACGTAGGATCACAAAGGCCCAATTACGCTTCCCCACTGTCGGAATATATTATGCAAGAAGAATTGCCCCCAAGATGGAAAGTTCCTAAGTTCACCAAATTCTCAGGGGATACTAGTGAATCCACCATAGAACATGTAGCACGTTATCTGATTAAAGCAGGAGAGATAGCCCGTAATGAAAATTTGAAAATAAAATACTTTCCTAGTTCCTTGACGAAAAACGCGTTTACTTGGTTTACATCCTTGCCTGCAAACTCAGTGTATACGTGGACCCAAATAGAGAGGTTATTCCATGAACAATTTTACATGGGACAAACCAAAATAAGTCTGAAGGAATTAGCCAGTGTTAAGAGAAAATACTCAGAACCAATAGATGATTATTTAAATAGGTTCAAGTTGCTAAAGGCTAGATGTTTCACTCGGGTGCCAGAACATGAGTTAGTCGAAATGGCCGCAGGGGGTCTAGATTATTCTATAAGAAAGAAACTAGACACTCAGTATTTAAGGGATATGGCGCAATTAGCAGATAGGGTGAGACAAGTCGAAAGGTTAAGGGATGAAAAATTTAGAGCAAATAAGAATAAAAAAGAAAGGGTGGCCTATGTAGGGGTATGTCAAGATGATGAATACGACAAAAACGAACCAGGTAACTTCGACGAACAAGAGATCGACTTAGCAGAACTGAAGCAAGGCCCACCATATTCGTGTAAAGTACTAACTCCGTCGAACGGAAATCCAGTCGAAACCAATGATAAGTTTCCTAAAAGAACTTATACGTTCGACATCACCAAATGTGACGAGATTTTTGACTTATTGGTTAAAGATGGTCAATTAATAAAACCACCAGGCGCTAAAGAACCGCCTGTGGAACAACAGAAAAAGAGAGGTTTTTGTAAATACCATAACTTTTTGGGCCATAAAACGTCTCGGTGTTTCCTTTTCAGGGATCTCGTTCAAAATGCTATCTGTGACGGAAGGCTGAAGTTTGGTGATAAGCCAAAACAACAGATGAGGATTGATTCAAATCCCATGCAGCCAGTCGAAGCCCATTATGCTGAACCATCCATTGTGAATATGGTGGAGGTCGAAGTTGCTCCTGACGGCAATTTTGAAATGGTGGAAGCTGCTGGAGGTTTCGACACTAATATCAACATGGTTGAGATTGCTGATGATCTCACAAACCAGAACAAAGTTGAAGTTACTGAAGGCTTTGACGACCAGAAAAAGATGGAAACTACTGAAGGTTTCGACAAAAAAGACAATGACAATATTGCTGAAGATGTTGTAGATCGACAAGGAGCAAATTGGGATTGCTTGGGACAGCCAAGTGGGAAGTACGATTATCTCGCGAAATACACTACGCCTGCAAGTTCTCGTATCGACATCAACGCAATCCAGCCAACCGGGTGGGGGGATTTACCTTTGAGCAACAATGAAAAAACAACTGAGACAACTGACAATCTCTCTATCATGAAAAAGAAGGTTACTGAAGACCTCACTATTGAAAACAAGGCTACTGAAGGCCTTGATCCTGACCAAATGAGGATAGGTGATGTCGCAAACTGCGTCAACATTATGGGACCTTTCAATAAAGAGGTCACAGGAATCAAAGCAGAAGCTGTGGATGGTCTTATGAAGCCTGTGACCAGTGGAATCCTACGTAGGGTGATGGAGGACCCCAAAAGAAATTGGAACAAATGTTGCTGCAAACATCGTCCCAGGAACATATCTTGGTGTTGCTGCCCAGAAAAGGAGTTTGACCAGATAAAAAGAAATGGTGAAGTCGAAGAAGAAAGACTTATTAAAAAATGAACGAATTAAGCATTGCTGACGGACAGGATGTTGGGGTGAATATGGTGGAAATATCTCAGAGAAACCAAGCAGAAGTGGATGAAGATCACCGTCGAAAGGAGTACCAAAGGCTGGCATATCCTAAAGAAGAAGAAAATCTAGTGGAATTCATCAAGAGGTGCCAAAAGATGAGGACTGAAGTGATGTTATGCCCATTTTGTAGTGCAATCTTCGACAGGAAGGCAACAACCAATCTGGAAGCAGTGGATAAAGCCAAGAGAAAAGAAAATTGGGGGCCAACAGGATATGACCCAAGAAAAAGTGATCATCACCAATGGAGGCATGGAGAAAGACACCATAGCACTTACAAACCATCCAACAAAGCAACGGATGACAAATGGGTTCAACCCATTAGAGATGCTCAAGGACAGAAAAAATGGAGAAATTTTAAAGTTCAGAGAGGCACTTCGATGGAAGATAAGAAGGAGGTGGAGAAGCACAAACCAAGACCATATCCTTCAGAAAACTACAAAGGGAAAAATCCTATGTCAAGATCCCAATTGAGAAGATTCCAGAGGCAGAAGAGGGCAGAAAAAGAAGCTGCAGAAAAAAGCGTGATTGGAAAAGATGCTGACAGCAAAGATAAAGCAGAATCCAGTGACAATGCTCAGATAGTAAACAGAGAGGAGCCCCCCACTAGATCAATCCTGGCAGCATGGTCGAACCAGTGATGTCCAAAGAGAAGGTGCAAGAAGACGACGAAATAACTGACAACTTCGAATCTGACTCAGAAGCGTCCTTTAATGTGATTTGCAATGTGGTTTCTGTCCTCCCTAAAGATTATGATAGGATCTTGGAGGTCGAAGACGAGGAAGATGAGATGGAAGAGGAAACAATGGTACATAGGCCCGTTTGCTACTACATCATGAACAATGGTTGCGTCGAAGAACAGAATGCTTTCTTCGAAAGGCCAGATGATTCCATAAAGGCACATTTAAAGCCTTTGTTCATAAAAGGAAAGGTTGAGAATGTTGGTGTAAACAAGATACTGGTAGATGGCGGAGCAGCAGTAAATTTGATGCCTCATTTCATGCTAAAGAAGATTGGGAAGGATGATTCAGACGCAAAACCTCACAACATGGTGTTGTTGAACTACGAAGGAAAAGTAGGAACCACTATGGGCATTATCCAGGTGGATTTGACTGTTGGAACCATAACAAGGCCAACAATGTTCATGGTCATTGCTTCAAGGGCGAACTACAACTTACTACTTGGAAGGGAGTGGATTCATGGTGTAGGAGCCGTACCTTCTTCAATGCATCAGCGAATAGCCATCTGGAGACCAGATGGGATTGTCGAAAACATTGAAGCTGATCAAAGTTATTTCATAACAGAAGTGAACAATGTCAACAGTCGAAGTTTCGACAAGAACCTGGCTCACATACCTCCGTGCAGCCCAGCCGAGTTCGACCTAAAAGCAACAGACAACGCCTACTGCTCCATGTACCTTCATCCTACACATGGTTTTTAGTGGGACAAAGAAATAATTGGCGAATCTTACATGTGGGGAACTACTCATATAGCACCAACAGAATGGGGAAGCGAATTTAATGATGATGAGTAAAGAATCAGCGCTTGAAAGAATTACGGCTTACATAGCCGAAAACAAACTCAAAGAGGCCCTTGAGGCCGAAGTAAAATATATGGCTGTCGAAGCCAACAAAGAGAATTCCAACGAACAATGTCCCCAAAGAGACGTTGCAGAAGAGTATGATAACAACCAGATGGGCGAATGGCAACACCAAAAGCTTGACGCCATTTATGATGACGAACCTCTGGGGTTCGAAAAAGATCCAGTGTCAACTAACGTGAAGATGGTGGCGCAGGATCCATTAGAAGAAATAAATTTAGGACTGGGGGCAAAAAGTAGACCAACCTACATAAGCGCAAAGATGGACCCCCAGTTCAAAGTCGAAATAGTCCAGTTGCTGAAAGAGTTCAAAGACTGCTTCGCATGGGATTACGACGAGATGCCTGGTTTAGATAGAAGTTTGGTCGAATTGCAGCTACCAATAATGGAAGGAAAGAAGCCAGTGAAGCAGACTCCAAGACGCTTCGCACCAGAGATTCTGTCGAAAATAAAAGAAGAGGTCGAAAGACTTCTAAAATGCAAGTTCATCCGCACAACCAGGTATGTCGAATGGATTGCAAATATAGTTCCTGTAATTAAGAAAAATGGCAAACTTAGGGTATGCATTGATTTTCGAGACTTAAATTCAGCTACCCCAAAGGATGAATATCCTATGCCAGTGGCAGAAATGCTCATAGATTTTGCAGCAGGCCACGAGTATTTAAGTATGCTAGATGGATACTCTGGCTATAATCAAATTTTTATCGCTGAAGAAGATGTTCCTAAAACAGCTTTCCGTTGTCCTGGAGCAATAGGAACGTACGAATGGGTAGTAATGCCCTTTGGTTTAAAAAATGCCGGAGCAACTTACCAACGGGCTATGAATTCCATTTTTCATGACTTTATTGAAACCTTCATGCAAGTGTACATTGATGATATTGTGATCAAGTCTGTTTCAGGGAAAAGTCATATAAACCATCTTCGACAATCCTTTGAAAGGATGAGGAAGTTTGGTTTAAAAATGAACCCCCTTAAGTGTGCCTTTGGTGTGCAGGCGGGTGATTTCTTAGGTTTTGTGGTCCACAAGAAGGGGATCAAAATAAATGAAAACAAAGCCAAAGCCATAATGGAGGCGAAAACGCCATCAACGAAAAAGGGGCTGCAGTCTCTACTGGGAAAAATCAACTTTCTCAGAAGGTTTATCTCCAACCTTAGTGGAAAAACGCAAGCCTTCTCTCCTCTACTTCGACTAAAGAAGGAAGACTTTGCATGGGGGCAAGAACAACAAGTTGCCTTTGACAAAATCAAGGAATACCTGGCTAGTCCTCCAATTCTAATGTCTCCTTATAGAAAAAGAAGTATGAGATTGTACATTTCGGCATCAAACAAAACATTAGGAAGTATGATGTGCCAAGAAGATGAGGATGGCGTCGAAAGGGCCATCTATTATCTCAGCAGAGTCCTAAATGATGCTGAAACTAGATATAGTATTATAGAAAAACTATGATTATGTGTATATTTTTCTTGTATGAAATTAAAGCATTATATAAAGCCTGTCGATGTGTACATTTCTTCTCATATCGACGTAATAAAATATATGTTATCTAAATCTATTTTACATAGTCGAATCGGAAAATGGGCTTTAGCATTGACAGAATATTCCTTGAAATATTTGCCTTTAAAGGCTGTGAAAGGACAAGTGGTTGCTGATTTTATAGCTGACCACTCTATAGATGAAAATGTAGAGTATGTCGAATTAGAACCATGGAAACTGTATTTCGACGGTTCCAGTCATAAGAATGGAACTGGTGTTGGGATGTTGATTATTTCTCCTGACAGAATTCAAACAAAATTCAAGTACAAAGTTGAAAGTATGTGTTCAAATAATGAAGCAGAATATGAAGCTTTAATTGCTGGACTTGAAATATTGTTGAAATTGGGGGCAACAAGAGTCGAAATAATGGGTGACTCTGAACTGGTGATAAAGCAGTTGACTAAAGAATATAAATGTGTGAAAGAAAATTTAATCATGTACTTCGTAATAGCCAATAGACTTCTCAAGGAATTCGACAATGTGGCCTTTAGGCACATTCCCAGGGTGGAGAATCAAGAGGCAAATGACCTTGCTCAACTTGCGTCTGGATACAAAGTGTCGAAGGAAAAGTTAGAAAAGGCTATTGAAGTCAGAGGAAGAGTCATATCTACCAAATTGTCCCCATCAGATTTGGAGTCAATAAGATTAGGATATGGTGACGAAGAAAATTTTGAGATATTCAATATAGATGATTCAGGAATTGAAGACTGGAGAAAGCCCATCAAGGATTATCTACAAGACCCAAATCAGAAAGCCGAAAGAAAGGTAAAATACAGAGCTTTAAGTTATGTACTTTTTGGAAACGAATTGTTCAAAAAGACTGCAGAAGGAGTCTTGTTGAAATGCTTAGGTGAAGATGAAGCTTACATAGCTTTGTCGAATGTGCACAGTGGAGCGTGTGGCGCACACCAAGCAGGTCATAAAATGAAATGGTTATTATTTCGACAAGGAATGTATTGGCCAACAATGCTGAAGGACTGTGTCGAATTTGCAAAAGGTTGTCAGGAATGTCAAGTACATGCAGGCATACCACATGTTCCTGCAAGTGAGTTGCATTCAATTATAAAGCCTTGGCCATTTAGAGGTTGGGCTTTAGACTTGATTGGTGAAATTCGACCAGCCTCTTCAAAAGGGCAAAAATACATTTTGGTTGGAATAGACTATTTTACTAAGTGGATTGAAGCCATACCATTGGTAAATATGGATCAAGAAGCAGTTATAGACTTTATCCAAAAGCACATAATTTATAGATTTGGGATACCATAAACAATAACAACAGATCAAGGATCTGTGTTTACTGGTAAAAATATGCAGAAATTTGCACAAGAAACAGGATTTAAACTCCTTACTTCGACACCTTACTATGCTCAAGCCAATGGGCAAGTTGAAGCAGCCAACAAGGTAGTGATAAATTTGATCAAAAAGCATGTGGGGAGAAAACCTAAAAACTGGCATAAAACTTTAGATCAAGTTTTGTGGGCTTGTCGAACATCTCCAAAAGAAGTAACGAATTCGACTCCATTTAAGTTGACCTATGGACATGATGTAGTTTTACTAGTCGAAATATATTTGCAATCAGTTAGAGTTCAAAGGCATCATGAAATCCCATCAGATATATATTGGAGTATGATGATGGACGAATTAGTGGATTTAGACGAAGAAAGGTTGCGTACGCTGGATCTAATAAAGAGACAAAAAGAAAGAGTCGAAAAGTTTTACAATAAGAAAGTAAAATTCAAGACCTTTTTAATTGGTGATCTTGTTTGGAAAGTAATCCTTCCTATGGATCGAAAAGATAGATTAATGGGAAAATGGTCTCCTAAGTGGGAAGGACCTTTCCAGATTTTGAAGAGCTTTTCAAATGGTGCATATGAGATTGAAGAGATAGGAAAAGACGAGAGAATCTTAAAGATAAATGGCAAGTATTTGAAAAAATATAAGCCAATATTGCAAGAAGTAAAAATAGCAGTAGAACAATTGTGAAAATAATCGTGATAGCTTTGCCAAACAAAAATGGCACCAAAGTTATTACAAAGAAAGCCTCAAAGGGCTGAGAATTGTTAAACTAATTCGACTACAATTTGATACTAGCAAAAGCTTCCTTCAATGTGGCAAATTTCTTTTTCTGAAACTGGAGTCGATGATCACAAAGACTTTTGTGGGTAGAGAGAGTCTCAATCTCTTGACTAAGTTGCTGAGCCCTTTCTGCATGTCGAATACCCACCTTCAGTTCGTCGTCAATCTCATTTTGCTTAGGTTGCTGTATGGATGCTCTGCGCTTTTTCTCTTGGGAGATTTTTCCTTGAAGAACAGCTATTTGTTTCTCCCATTTCTGGATATTATCATCACAAGCAGCAACTTCTTTGATATAAGTTTCAGAAAGCTGCTGCAGCTTTGAAACTTCGTTAGTCGATCTAGCAACAGCATCCCATTCAGCAACTTGAGTCTCAGATTTTGTGGAGATTTGCTGGGAGAGATCTCTTTGACGATGAATGTCTGCAGTCGCCAAGTCAATGAGGGTCATCAGCTCCATCACAAGATTGCCAACCTCAGCAGAAGTTTCCAAGACGTTTATTTGTTTCAAAATCTTCTTGAGTTCAATATGAGCAGTGGCGCTTTCTTCTAAAACTTTGAACAAATCAACATTAAGGATTTTCGTCTTAATCTTGGTCAAGATGTTGTCAAGAGATTGCGCTTCAGAAGTGGCCCCAGAGGTAGTCGAACTGCTTTGTGAAGAATCTTGAAAATTAAAACGAGCGCTAAGCATGGCCTTCAGATATTCTAAGGGTTTCTGCACCTTGAGACTCTCAAGCTCTTCGCGAGAGAAACCAGTCGAACCAGTTGATATGGCACTTCCTTTGGTCTGGTCGGGAGCGGGTTGAGTGCTTCGTCCTAAAGTTTGCCCAGCGTCTGGTTGTTTCGACTGGTCATCCTCATCTTTAGTAGTTTCTTTTTCATGATCATCTTCGACCTCAGTTTCCATGTCAGTGTCATCACCCTTATTGGTAGCATTTAATCCTGGATGAGGAGGAGAATCGTCTTCAAAAGCTTCACTCATTGGAGCATCGAATTCTGCTACAGTCTGCCTGTCAGGATCATTTGTGGAGATATCTTCTTCTTGGACTGTCTCTTCCAGAGTTTTCTCAGGTTCAGGATTAATTTTTGTCTGCATCATCTCCATTGTTGATCCTTTTGTCGAATCCTTCGGAGAAGTGGACGTCGAGCTGACAGTTTTGAGAGCAGAACCACTATCAGGCTTTGGTTTGTTTTTATCTGTAGGTTTTCATTCGACAGCCAATTGTTTCTGAAAATAATTCTAAGTTAGAAGAAAGAAATGCAATGAAGATGAACATAGATAGTCGAAATAAGGATTTACCTTAGAAATCTCAGTATTAAAACTAGATTTCCCACTCTCTGTATCCTTCAACTGAAGTTTGGCAGTTGGAGTACTTGAAGGATCTTTTTTAGCTGACTTAACAATGGATCTTTGAGAAGAGACCCTCTTGATTTTCTTCTTCTGAGGAGGAGGGGGTTTGGCTCTGGAGATTCATCACCAGATTCTTCATTGGGAACTCTCTCCTCTTCTTTCTCCTCTTCTTTCTTTCTTTTTTGGATTAGTGGGGGCTTTCGACTTACCTAGTCATGCAAACCATAGCCGGTTAAGTTCTTAAAAGGAAAAGAATAAATGAAAAGGGTGAGGTTTGTACCTTTGTCGAAGGTTTCTTAGCAGCACCTGGTGACGCTTCAACGGAAGCTTTCTTGGTAGGGATCTTTACGGCTAAGGAAAGAAAGGAAAATTAGAAACAAATATAAGAAATACATGATAATACAGTTAGAATAACAAAAGAAAAATCGTGTTTCCTATTAACACCTTCAAGAATGGGACTTTCCACGCGAACATGTTCTATTCCAATATGAAGGTGTCCTTGGTAATCGTCCAGATGATACTTAGTCGGAACCACACGCTCAACAGGTTTTTTGTAATGTTGACGAAGAATTTTCATATAGTCCCCACAAACGAACCAATCTGGAAATGGAGGGCTTAATGCCACGCCAAACTCGGCAGTTGGTAGAGGAGGAAATTTTGGTGGATGACAGCTGAAAGCCAGGTCATAGCGCGCTTCTGGTCGAACATGTGAAGGCAATGACAATTTTTCAAACCTCTCCGTCAATTTACGTTTTAATTCTACTGTTGCTTCGCGTATGGTTCGACTAAGATCATCAGGTCTATACACGGTTTCGAAATATTTTTGAAATTTTTCTATTTCTTTAATGTGTCTTTGAATACCTTTTTTGGTCCGATCCTGCACGAAAGCAAAAGCATTTGTTAAATGTGTGGTGAAGGCTGTTGCGTCAAAAAATCTGGTAGAATAATAATCCTTCCACCACTCATCAAACTCGGGAGTACAGAGAAACGATGGTCGAAAGATCACTGGTCGAATATCAAGAGAATCATCAGTTAGCTTCTTCGACAGCTCGTTGCTCTCATCTTCATTATGAAGGGAGTTGTAAAAGATGATAGATCCTTTCTTTGGGAAGATGGGTCGAGGTTTTATTTGGATCAAGCCAAACTGTCTAGCAACGAGATTGGGTTGGTAGACTATCAAAGCTATTTGGGTTTTGGTTACGTTATGATGGGAAAAAAGGAGCCTGGGGGTTAAAAAGGATTCCCAAACATCCAAAAATATATTCTCATCCTTCTGCATTTCCAAGGGCAGTTGTTGGGTAAACCATTCAGGTCCAATTTTTCTACTAGCAAAGGGTGCCATGGTCGAAGTGAAATGATACCTTTTGGCAAACATCATGACATAACCGTTGAAAGCTTGTTGAAGGCTAATTCCTTCATCAGTTGGCGTTAGTTGCACCAACCTAGGCCATTCGACAGTCCTGTCCTTCACTTTTTCTTCGTTCACTTCGTGTTTTACAGGAAGAGAAGCTTCAAAGGTGGCATTGAGCCATAATTGCAAAAGCCAGAAAGGTCCTGACAAATTGATTTTACCTTGGTCTTTGATGGTTTTCAAAAGATATACACTCTCACTCAAGGATTCGTAAAGATTCACCAAAATCATTTCACTTAAGCATAGTTGGGTTCCTGCGTGAAGCTGATTGGCCATAGTGATGAATCTTTTGGCAACTTGGAGGGAACGGGAGCAAAACACATATTTTGTTAGCCATAGAGTCAAAAAGGCTATATGTTCGACATCTGAGACTTCTGTGGTATCCTTGTCATGATAATGAGACATGAATAAAGAGTATGGAGCAAAGATAGTGTCGAAAGCTATAGAATCTTCATTTAGGTTAGTGGGGTCGAAATCTATCCCATTGGGGCGAAGGCCAACGATGGTTGCTGCGTCGAAGAGAGTGGGTGTGACCATCCCACAAGGAAGGTGAAAAGTGTTATAGGTACTGTCCCAAAAATAGAGTGAAGCTAAAAGCATATTGGGGCAAATGTTGGGTCCTACTCTCGACAATTGAATGAGGTTGAAAATACCTATTTCCTTCCAGAAATCTCCTTTAATCTTTTCAACCTTATCTAGCCAGGATAAATAGTCTGAAGGGTTTTTCGACCATGGACAAGTTCTAAAGATCCTAGCATAATTCAAATAAGTTAAATTCAACTCTCCATCATCAGTCGAACTTTGTGGGTCAATTTGTTCTACAGTTTTCTCTTGAGGTTGAGGTTTTACTCCAGCACCTATGGGTTTAGTATGGAAATAGGTGGGAAAAAATTCTTTCAGACGATCTGGTTTAATATCTGGATTGGGGAGTGGACCTAACATAGCGTGACAAATACCAGAAATAAGAACATGAATTAATACCTGGGATTTGTAGATACATTCCTTCTCTCTCTCGTTGGGAGGTTCAGGAACGTATTGTTGGTTTCCAACAGTCATTGGTCCATTCAACTCGTGCACAGGATGAAGAGTTGAATCTTGGGTCTTCTTGGAGTGTTTGCTGCTGGAAGATTTTGGAGGAGCCATTGTTGAGAAGAACAAAGAAATTTTTTCAGGAAAAATGAAAGTATGAAAATGGGTATGAAGAAGGGAGTTTGAAGCGTAAAAAAGGTTTCAGAAAAAATAGGTTGTGAATATTTATAAGGGAAGATGATAAAAACTTTTGAGTTTTTGATGATAATCGTGGGACATGTGGCTGAATCACAACGGTGATGATGAAGATGTGGAAGTTGAAAAAGGCCTTGATGTTAGGTTTAGGAAATGATGGGGGTAAGGTCTAAACGTGGGCTAGACATGACGTTTCTGAAAAAGTGTAATGATGAATCTGTTTGGGAACTTGAGATTATAAAAGCTTGGAAATAGTGGAATTAAATGACATGGCATCAAAATATTAGTTGACAACAAATGATTGTTTCTCCAGAGTAGTCGAAACATCTTTGCTGGGGGGCAATTTGTATACATGTATTTTTGACGCCATGAAATTAATAAGCAGAATAGTGTTTTCGACAAATGGAGATGCTTGCACAAAGAAAAAAAACTGGAAATATATATACTTGAAGAGCATTTTCGACAGTTTAGTTGATAAGTGTTTTCGACACTTCGACAGATTGGTGGTTCGACATTTCGACAAGAGAAGATGTCTGCAGATGAAAAAAACGTCTTTGACAAGTATGGATGATATTATAATATTTCGACAATTCGACAAGTCTGAGGAGACGCGTCTTTTCGACATAAAGCGGAAATTCAAATTCAAAAGAGTTATGACGTTTGGCAGAAGACGCGTGGAAGCACCTGGCGAAAGGAAGTCATGCAGAGAGCCAAGTGTCATAGTTTTAGGATTTATTCGTTAGTGACATTTATTTTGTTTGTATATAAATAGGATAATTGTTATCAGAATGTGTGTGTGAAAACTTGTACAAAATTCCTGCAAAATACTCAAAGTACCTATGTGAGAGAAAAGAGTCTTATCTGGAAAATGTACGTGTGAACAAACACCATTTCTTTAAAGTTTTATCTTATAAATTTCAAAATTCTTCACCAATTTTCCTTTACATTTACCAGTCATTTATCCTTTGCATTTACTTTATGCAATTTATTCTTCGCCATTTATTTTTCGCCATTTATCTTAGTCTTGTTAAGTTTACATTTACTTTTCTCCATTTATCTTTCGTACACGAAAAACTTAGTAAACCAAACAAAGGATACAAAGGTTATTCTAAAGAGTTACAAAGTTATTTAAATTTGCACATGTCCTAGGATTTGTATGGTTGATCCTGCAAGTAACCCAATTCGACAAGTTTTGGAAAACCAGAGGTTGTTCGCCAAAATCAACAGCGAACACGTAGTTCCCTTCAAAAAGGTTTTAAAAGAAGAAGAGACAAGTTGTTATCTAAAGGGGAATACTAAACTAATCTACCACATAAGTAAGGGAGATAGATCTTGCATCATAATGAGAGAAATGCTTCAACTTGGATATATATATATATATATATATATATATATATATATATATATATATATATAAATATATATATATATATATATATATATATATATCGACAAGTATGCCACTAGCTCAACTCAAATGGAAAGAATCCGTATCATCTCAAATAATGGGGATAGGAGGATTACATCTCAACTAAGGATGACTCATGTCTAATCTTAAGAGGTTTAAAGATAACAAGCCAAAGTGGAAAAAATATTTTGAAATGGTAAGCTTTAACACTACAAAGCATGAAATAAAGTTTAAATAAATAAATATAAAAAGGGGTGAGTACCTTGACAATGCTAGTCAATATCATCCCATCCCCTTGGATTGTAACATTAACAACGACAAGATAATCATCATAGTAACAAGGGGTTAAATATTAGTCATCAAGGACAAGAATAAAGCATGTATCATCATCATGAGTACTATCAAACAATTAGGTCAAAACCTAACAAAATGTGGTATAAAGCCTTAATAGAACTCAAGGATAAGATGGATCTCAATCATCATGTCAATCATCAATATCATGCAAGAGATATGACATACGACTATCATGGTCAATGTCAAAACATGTCAAGCATAAATATCAAGGTCACATGAGTATAGACAAGATAAACTAATAAATCAAGAGCATGTCAAGACAAAAGCAAAGAAGAAAAAGAAAACTCATAAGTAATGGACAAGCATCAAGGTGAAATAAAATGTGAATCATGTCCTAAACAAACATCAAATGCTCAAGCATGAACAAGTATCAAGGCATCCTCAAGAAGTATCAAGTTCAAATCAACCAAGACATTAGGATTCAAACAAATCTTGACATGAATAAATTGATTAATGCCTCATGGAGTTAGGATCAAAGTGTCACCAAGAGATTACATCAAGAATAAGTGTTCAAATCCATACAAACTAAGTTAAGAAAAAACACATTTTTTATGATTTTTGAATAAGGAAATATAACTAAAATAAATAAATACTAAAATATTTTTTGGTCATTTTTTGTGGGTGAAAAAAAGTCGTTTCACGTGAAAAAAATTAAAGGCGATACCAGTTGTCGCTCGCATACCACCAGAGCTTAAACTTATAAACGCCTGTTGTCGCAGCACATTCATTACTATAAACTCTTTTTTTGAAAATGGTTGTTTTTACAATTTAAAATAAGTCTTGTCGTCGCACTGGATTTAATTTAAAATCGGAGTTTTATTTTCTATGTTCAGATACTCGTTACTCTCTTTCAAAAACGGAACCAATATCTCTAAATTTAGCACTTTCGCGTTAATTAATTTCAACTTAAAGTATTATAAAAATTAGTCCCAAAAACGAGTGCTAATTTAACTATTAATTTCTAACTTAGATGCGAGTATCGTTGAAACAACGGTCTTCACATTCCAGACTCTAAACGGTTCAATCAGACATACTTGACATAACATTCATATTAAATTCACCATGCATACCAAATAAATTTCTAAACATGATAATATAATGATGATAATGAAAAGTAGTTGTAACTAGCATGCAAATAATAATATATGAGTATTGTAGTGGTGAAAATTTGAGTATAATTGATTGATTCACTTAACTCATATCAGTGAAAGTTGCAATTGTGCTTTATTGTTTCCAAAGGAATCGAAAAAGAGCGAAATAAAACCCAAAAGAAGTTTTCAAATAAAACTAATAAAAAGAAAAGAGTTCTAGGTTCAGGGGTGGTTATTCAAAGGGAAGGTATTAGCATTCAATGTATCTATTGTACTTTATAGGAACCTATTAAAATATCATATATATATATATATATATATATATATATATATATATATATATATATATATATATATATATATATATAACTCAACTGAAATAGAAAGAATCAATATCATCTCAAATAATGGGGATAGGAGGATTACATCTCAACTAAGGATGACTCTAGTCTAATCTTAAGAGGTTTAAAGATAACAAGCCAAAGTGGCAAAAGGATTTTGAAATGCTAAGCTTTAACACTACAAAGCATGAAAGAAAGTTTAAATATATAAATATAAAAAGGGGTGAGTACCTTGACAATGCTAGTCAATATCATCCCATTCCCTTGGATTGTAACATTAACAACGATAAGATAATCATCATAGTAACAAGGGGTTAAACATTAGTCATCAAGGACAAGAATCAAGCATGTATCATCATCATGAGTACTATCAAATAATTAGATCAAAACCTAACAAAAGGTGGTATCAAGCCTTAATAGAACTCAAGGATAAGATGGATCTCAATCATCAATATCATGCAAGAGATATGACATACGAGTATCATGGTCAATGTCAAAACATATCAAACATAAGTATCAAGGTCACATGAGTATAAACAATTGTAATACCCCAAAATTTACCCTTCATTTTTCCTGGAAGCATACGCTTTACACCTCATGCATGCATTCATTCTTAGGTCATTTAGCATTTGCATTTCATCATGGCAATCGGAATATTTTTTCAAAAAAAAACGGAATACGAAAAATAAAAGATAAAAAATAAATAAATAATTAAATAAATAAATAAATAAAAGAAAAAATCTCAAACTTGGACCTCTCTCAAAAGCCCACTAAGCTACCAATATTAGCCTATAAATACTAGAGTTTCATTGAAACAAAACAGATAGAAAAAGGAAGAGAAGCAAAATACTCTGAGGTTTCCTTGGAACAAAACCCTGGACAAAACCTAGAGAGAGACTACCTGACAGAGAACTCAGAGCAGCCTCCAAACCCTGAAGGGAACTCAACTGCACAGAATCACCTCTGCCTCACATAAACCCTAAAGGTTGTTTTGTAAACCTCACGGGTGCAACTCAATTTCAATCAAGCTCTCCAATCAGGTTTGCCCTTATTCCCATTACCTTTTGCTTTGAAGTTGAATACTCTGAATGTTTGAGGTATGACAGATGAATTTCATTAGGTTTGTTGATTCTAAGTGTTGGCAGCAATTTTGGTAAAACAAAGAGTGTTCACAAGATGTCATGTGTGATGTCTTAACATGAGATATCCTATGTACCTGCTGGAGTTGAAGAACATATGCAAGCAGGATTGTTTCAGAATGCCACTTACATTGACAGGGCTTCTGATATTGGTTGTACCTGCTGGAGCTTATATGGAAGACATCTGCTGCAGGATTATTTCAGTTGACATACTAACTGATCTGCATCAACATACTATAAGTCATGTAACCTTTGGAGATGGAGCAAAAGGTGAAATCAAGGGAACAGGTAAACTTGATTGCCTTGGAGTACCTAGACTTGACAAGGTTCTACTAGTCAAAGGACTAACTGCAAACCTAATAAGCATCAGTCAACTATGTGATCAAGGTCTTAATGTAAACTTCACAAAAACTGAATGTCTGATTACTAACAAAGAAAATAAAGTGATCATGGAAAGGAGTTTGAAAACAGCAAATTTGCTGAATTTTGCTCGTCAGAAGGAATTCATCATGAGTTCTCATCTCCCATCACTCCCCAGCAAAATGGTGTGGTTGAAAGAAAAAATAGGACTCTGCAAGAATCAGCCAGAGCTATGATTCATGCTAAGAAGTTACCCTATCATTTTTAGGCTGAAGCCATGAACACAACCTGCTATGTCCACAACAGAGTGACATTAAAGAAAGGGACTCCCATAACTCTCTATGAAGTCTGGAAAGGAAGAAAACCTACAGTAAAATACTTCCATGTATTTGGTAGCAAATGCTATATCTTAGCTGACCGTGAGCAAAGAAGGAAGATGGATCCCAAAAGCGATGAAGGAATATTTTTGGGCTACTCAACAAACAGCAGAGCCTACAGGGTCTTCAATTCCAGAACTAATGTGTTGATGGAATCCATTAATGTAGTGGTTGATGATCAACAGACTGATGTCACAGACGATGTCGAAACATCTCTGAATGATTCTCCAGCTGACTCCTCAGATAAGAATAAGGAAGAAGAACCACCACAAGCTGAACCTGAAGATGACAAAATCAACAAGGGACCCTCTATCAGAATTCAGAAGGATCATCCCAAAGACCTTATCATAGGAGACCCAGATAAAGGAGTCACTACTAGATCAAGAGAAGTAATCTCACATGGCTGCTTTGTGTCAAAGATTGAACCCAGAAATATCAAGGAAGCCTTGACTGATGAGTTATGGATCAATGCCATGCAAGAAGAACTAGGTCAATCAAAAGGAATGAAGTATGGGAATTGGTTCCTAGACCTGAAGGAGTAAATGTCATAGGTACAAAGTGGGTATACAAGAATAAATCTGATGAACAAGGGGTTGTTACTAAAAATAAAGCTAGATTGGTAGCCCAAGGATATACTCAAGTTGAAGGAGTTGACTTTGATGAAACTTTTGCTCCTGTAGCTCGCCTTGAGTCCATTAGATTACTGCTTGGAGTGGCATGTATTCTGAAATTCAAACTGTTTCAGATGGATGTGAAAAGTGCCTTTCTAAATGGCTACCTAAATGAAGAAGTTTATGTTGAACAGCCTAAAGGCTTCACAGATCCAAACCTTCCTAAACATGTGTACAGATTGAAGAAAGCCCTCTATGGGTTAAAACAAGCTCCCAGGGCTTGGTATAAGAGGCTCGCAGTGTTCCTCACTGACAATGGATACAGGAAAGGAGGTATTGACAAAACTCTGTTTGTGAAGAATGAAGGAGGGAAGCTCATGGTGGCACAAATATATGTAGATGACATAGTATTTGGTGGAATGTCAGAACAGATGGTTGAACACTTTGCAATCTGAGTTTGAAATGAGCCTTGTTGGAGAACTAACGTACTTTCTTGGGCTACAAGTCAAACAGATGGAAGACTCTATCTTTTTATCTCAAAGCAAGTATGCCAAGAACATTGTGAAGAAGTTTGGCATGGAGAATGCAAGCCATAAAAGAACTCCTGCTCCTACACATGTAAAAATCTCCAAAGATGAAAATGGTGTCAGTGTAGATCAAAGTCTATACAGAAGCATGATAGGAAGTCTGCTATATCTCACAGCAAGCAGACCTGATATTGCATTTGTCGTGGGTGTGTGTGCTAGATATCAAGCTGAACCAAAAGTCAATCACATAAACCAAGTGAAGAGAATACTGAAATATGTCAATGGCACCAGTGACTATGGGATGTTATATACTCATGGATCTGGATCTATGTTGACTGGATATTGTGATGCAGACTGGGCTGGAAGTGCTGATGATAGGAAGAGCACATCAGGAGGATGCTTCTTCTTAGGGAACAATCTGATTTCATGGTTCAGTAAGAAACAGAATTGTGTATCTCTATCCACTGCTGAAGCTGAGCACATAGCAGCAGGAAGTAGTTGTTCTCAACTGGTCTGGATGAAACAAATATTGTCTGAATACAATGTCACACAAGAAGTCGACATTATACTGTGATAACCTGAGTGCTATAAATATTTCAAAGAATCCTATTCAGCACAGCAGGACAAAGCATATTGACATCAGGCATCACTTCATCAGAGAACTTGTGGAAGAGAAGATCATAGCACTGGAGCATGTTCCTACAGAAGGGCAATTAGCTGACATATTCATAAAAGCTTTGGACGCCAATCAATTTGATTGTTTAAGAGGGAAATTGGGGATTTGTGTGTATGAGAATTTATAGCAATCAAAGGGGTGTGTGGTTAGTTCTTACAAAAAGAGTATGAAGATTTGTGAGGAATGGTATGGTGAAAGAGGTAAGGAGTGTAAACATGCCATGAGATTTGCTCACCTTTGGTCAATTTTGACTAAAAAGGGGGAGAAGTGCTTGACATGGAAGTTGAATGTGGTGCACAGGTGCTGATGTTGTAGCAGATGTCAGTATGACATTCTGGCTGGTACAGGTGCTGGAGCTACAGTAGCTGTTATTTGATGAATGCACAGATTTAGGGGGAGAAGAAGTACCCTGGTGTATTGTGCATTTGTATGTCTTACTAGTTGCATCCATAACTAGTAATTCTGTTGATTGTTGCACAGATTTAGGGGGAGGAGAAGTACCCTTGTGCATGTGTGTATTACTAGTAGCCATAGCTAGTAATTGTTTTTTGCTTCTGCTGCTGATTAAACTACTGGTATGTGGTTTAACTGCTGATAGTTTGCCTTGTGAACAAAAAGGACAGATATATGTTTTAGCCAAAATTTTCCAAAGGGGGAGTTTGTTGATTCTAAGTGTTGGCAGCAATTTTGGTAAAACAAAGAGTGTTCATAAGATGTCATGTGTGATGTCTTAACATGAGATATCTTATGTACCTGCTGGAGTTGAAGAACATATGCAAGCAGGATTGTTTCAGAATGCCACTTACATTGACAGGGCTTCTGATATTGGTTGTACCTGCTGGAGCTTATATGGAAGACATACGCTGCAGAATTGTTTCAGTTGACATACTCATTGTCATGGTAACTGATATGGCTGTACCTGCTATAAAAGGAAACTGGATTATGCAGGATTTTTCCAGATGTCAGACCTGATGTCATGACATCCTGTACACAAAACATTCAGTGTGAATGTCTGGTGTTTTGTGATTGCACAATTGGTGGCAATCATTGGTTGATTGAAGATATGGCTAGCTGGCGCATTCTATCAGGGATATCAACTAAGATTTGTTTATTTTCCAAGAAGATCTTTACAGCTGATATGAAAAGATTTGATTGGAAAATATATCTAGGGTTTTCAAGGTGTACAATACTTCTATAAAAAGGGACTTAGAAAACCTGATTGTACACACAACCAATACTGAGCGAAATTTAGAGAGAGAGCTAGGGTTTGTGTCTGTAGGTCATTCAAGTCATCCATTGATGATTGAATTGGACTGATTTGTCTTCTTGATCAAAGCTTTGAAGCAAGATCAAGAGTGTGTCTTCTTGATTGAAACTGTGAAGTAAAATCAAGAATATTGTAATTGAAAAGTATTTTCTTTTCACAAGGGATTGTTGTTTAAAATCACGGGTGTGTGATTGTAAGGGAAGTGAGTGGGTTCTCATATCTAAGAGTGCTTAGGTAGAAATTGCACGGGTAGAGATTAGGTGAGAAAGACTGTAACTTGGTGAAGTGTATGGATAGTCTTTGAACTAATTCTATTTTAGTGGATTTCCTTCCTAGCTTGGTAGCCCCCGGACGTAGGTGAGTTGCACCGAACTGGGTTAACAATTGCTTGTGTTATTTGCTTTACCATTCTGTTTCTGTTTATCCATTGTTTATAACCAGATATCAGTGTCGTGACATTACCTTCGACATCTTATATCTGATACCAGAATTTCAAGGTTTATGCCCACGGGTTCATAATTATGTATGAGTGTATAAATAATGCCTTGAATGCTTAATCGTTTAATTTCTGAAGTGTATGCCACAGGGTTTGAGGTTTCTGAAACCATACTGTTATCCATGAAAAAAATGCTTATCGTGTTTCACTAACCCTTTTGTTGAGTTTTTGTGAAGGCTCACATGACTTTTGCAGGGATAGCTCGCTGGATATTCCACTTTGCTCGTGGGATACCATTTTGGAGATTTATTCTGATTGCCTTATTGGCACATTTACTTTATACATGTTTGTTTTGTATGTGTTCGTATCCCCACAGGTAGCGCGGTTCCTTCGTCGAGGACTGCCTTTTTGCATAAGCATCCCAAATCCTAACCCTTCATTGATTTTTCTTCTCCTAAACACACGTTTACTCCTTCTACTACAGGCGAGTAAGTCTCCAAAGGTCGAGCATCCGGTAGATTGCGTAGTAACGTCGTTCGTCCAAAACCCAATCCATAACCCCGTAGTTAGCCGAACTACGGCTTGCTCTGATTCTCATTCCAGATGAAATACGTAGGCATAAGACGCGATGTCTTAGTGAGCACACATCCCCCGAACCCATAGGTCAGCCGAGCTACGAAGACTCTGATTCTCATATTCAGATGAGATACGTATGCAGTGGATGCGACATCCGCGCGAGTCATTTTCATTTAACCCTTTTTTTTAGTAAACAGCACAAGATAAACTCACACCCTTTAGAAAAGAACTACAAAAGTGGATCCCGTAGAGTACTACGGATGCGTAGGGGTGCTAATACCTTCCCTTCGCATAACCGACTCCCGAACCCAAGATTTGGTTGCGAGACCCTGTCTTGTCCTTTCCTTTTTTCAGGTTTACTTCGAGCGTTTCTGTCATACCCCAAAATTTGCCCATTAATATTTCAAGTTATTTTTCAGGGCACTCCGACTCATTTTTATGACACTGATCTTAAAGGAACAAAGGCCCAGCTCACGAGTGGCCCAATCCAGAAAATGGCCCAAACTGGCCTGCTCGCTAGGCGAGCAAATCCTTCGCCTAGCGAATGTTCGCTGCGCTCTCGCCTAGCGAACGTTCGCTACACGCTCGCCTAGCGAAGCTGACAGATAACAGAAAATTCTGGGCTTCACTCTGAGCCCATTAGGTCATGAAAAAAAGGCATTATAAATACCACAACTCCAGTCAGAAAGAAAGAGGACGAAAAAGGACGAAAGGAGAACCCTAGCAAGCAAACCCTAGCGCTCACAGACGGAAAACCCTGGAGACTAACCCTGAGAATTCCGAGTAACCCTAAAGGAAACCCTGAAGGAAAAGCCGGCGGCAGCAAGGTCACCTCCGCTCAATTCGATCCGATCGGCCAATTCAAGGTTACAATTCGATTACAAACAGGTTGGCATTGCTATTACTACCTTATGTTCTTAATTTGCACATGGTATCATGATTGAATTTATGAAACTATCTTAAGTTTTACATATGAATTTAAGTATGCATGAACATCTGAATGTCTAACCACATAATCTCTGTAATGAATGCTATAAGGTGTGAAGCTTGCTGCCATTATATCGTTATTAAAACCGGAATCCGCAGCCGCTCGCTAGCACATCGCTAAGCGAGCATGCAACGAGTGTTCGCTAAGACTTCGCTAGGCGAAGCAGGAGCGAACGCGACAGCAGCCGACTTTTCTGTTCTGACTTTTGCCCACCTATCATGTTTTTATCATAACCATGCATTGTTTATCTGACCCTACTGCTGTTCTGGTTTCTTTTGTGGTGTAATTCTCGATTGCACCCTGATTTGGTATTCTGACATGTTTGCTGAGTTTTGCAAAGGTTCGCACATCGCCGGGAAAGCTAGCTAGATAGGTATTCCACTTTATTTGTGGGATGCCCTTTGTGGAGTTTCACCCTAAATTACCTAATTAATTTTAATGTATTAATTTTAATGTGGAGATCCACCCTCAATTACTTAGCTGATTTTAATGTATTGATTTTAATGTGGAGATTCATCCTAATTGCCTAATTGATTGTAAAATACGGCCTTTAAATATGTGATCTTGGACCTCTCTTTGCTGCCCTACGGTATTACGGTATAACGGTCGTGTCCCGCGAATGTAGGGATACACTTAGCAAAGACCCTTCGGTTAAATCATCATAAAATAAATCATGGTCCCTCGGATGTTGCCTTCGAAAATACGATTTTGTCCCTCGATGACCCTTCGGTGTAGCCTACGGTTAAATGATGATCGTCCCTTCGAATGCTAAGGTATCCTTACAACTGTTGCCTTCAATGACCTATCGATGACCCTACAATGACCCTTTTACATCCAAAGGATAAAACTACTTACTTCTCAATAGTAAGGACAGTTTTACCCTCATAAGGATAGGAAATGCCCATAACGACCTTAGGAAGGTATAACTCTCAATTACTGGATCATAACCTAAAACATTTTCCACCCCTCACACTTTGCAAGTCCTAGAAAATCACCACTTGGTATACATTCATACTAGAATCATTACCAAGTTATATTTTTCTAAACTGTTTTTTTTAAAATCAAACGAGATAAATACTTTGTATACATTCATACGAGAATCATTACAAAGTTAAACTCTCTTTTCGAAACATTTTTAAACAATTCACCAACACTTTTCAGACAAAAATATAAGTGATCCAGCAATTAAGAGCCCATGGATAACCATGGATACAAAGGGTGCTAATACCTTCCCTTTGTAGAATGTACCTCCCGAACCCAAAATCTATTGAGGTCTTTCCTGTTCTTTTCCACCTTTCCTTATTGGATAAAAGAAAAGTCGGTGGCGACTCTTGCTATCCGCGACATTGCGATAAAAAGAAAAATACCCCAAGTCAGTTCACCGTATGACAGTTTCCTTTCCCCCCTTTGGGATAAATAACGCACGATGGCGACTCTTCTGTCATCTTCTTTCGCCGGTTGTTTTTTCGCACACTGTATTTTTCAGGTTGCGACAGAACTGGCGACTCTGCTGGGGACGATTACAAGAGAGGTTACCTTAAAAAACAAGATCACTTATTTAAAATTGTCTGATTTACTTTTAAGGGATTGCTTGGGTATTCTTGAGTGAAAGATCCTACACCCGGATCTAGTGTACCTTAGGTAAGTAGCAATAGATCATCCGACTATCCGGCGTATACTGGAATGGTTAAAATGATGGCTACGGTTAATGTGACACTTTGGATGTCCTGATGTTCCTCATGTTTACTTGAGGAAAAATTTGGCATCTGCGTGGTGTCATTAAAGCATTAACCAGACCTTTAGAACCCTAATTGACTCATTCTGGCCATTAGAAAGTAGTGAGATAGCTGACTTCGGTTCCGACTGGGGTTGGTTGAGACTCGATACTACACTCCTTGAGATTGGACTTTAGGGAAGCTTCGGTCAACCACTTGGTGTTGCACTGAAGTAGACTTGAAGGAAGGTCAATGATTGGAGATCCTTTTAGAACCCGGTTACTATTCTAGGACAGGTTGAACCAACCAAACTTCAGTAGGGAGGGTACTTACCTATGGAACTCATGCAAGCCTTAAAACTTAGGAGTGATTGTTGTGTGACTTGCTTGTGTTTGTTTACATAACATCATAACATAATAACATCATAACATCATAACATCATAACATCATAACATTGTACTAACCATTTCAAGGACTTAGGGATTTAGCTTTGCTCTGTTAAACAGGTTATGGCTTCCAGGAAGACCATCCGGATCAATTTTGTAGCCATCTCTCCTCAACTCAAGGATTTAGTGTCAGAACTTCCCAATCACGCTCAGTTCATCAAGAGACATGGTTCCCTCCTCAATTTGGTTACTGTTGGTTTCAAGGAAGATATGATGAGAGTTCTATTCCAGTTCTTCGATCCTAAACATCATTGTTTCACCTTCCTGGATTATCAGTTGGTGCCCATGTTAGAAGAGTTCTCCAGGCTGCTTGGGATACCTATCCTGGATCAAACACCTTTCAGTGGTTTGGAAAAGACTCCGAAACCTGAAGAAGTTGTCGCGGCTTTACACATGACGAGGTCCGATATTGAAACTAATTGGGTAACAAGAAGTGGAGTTAAGGGTTTGCTGGCCAAATTTCTGACAAATAAGGCCCGAGAATTCCTAAAAACTATGAGTGTCCATGCTTTCGAAGACATCCTGGCATTGCTAATCTATGGCTTGGTGTTATTCCCTAATCCAGACTAATTCATAGACATGAATGCTATTAAGATATTTCTCACTCATAACCCTGTACCTACCTTGCTGGGAGACATTTTGCATTCCCTCCACACTCGTACCATGAAGAAGCAAGGGACTCTCATGTGCTGCATACCTTTGTTGTCTAGGTGGTTTATTTCGCACCTTCCTCAATCGGTCTTGAAGAACGAGCAGAATTTGAAATGGTCTCAAAGGATAATGTCGCTCTCCCACCCAGACATCTGTTGGTGTCCTCAGTTCAAGGAAAATGTTACCATCATTGACCGTTGTGGCGAGTTCCCTAATGTACCACTCCTAGGAATAAGAGGAGGTATTACTTATAATCCTGCTTTAGCTCTGCGACAGTTTGGTTGTGCTCGAAGAGATGGTCCACATGAAATGATCATCGAAGGCATTGTGTTCGACTATGACAACGATTCCCAAGGCCTCCGTCAAAGATTTGTACGAGCTTGGGGCATGGTGAAGAGAGGTACGTTAGGACAGAAAAATTCTATTCCTATGGAACCTTATCTCAGATGGGTACGCGCCAGAGCTCGTGAACTTGTCATGCCATATCTTGCAATCGGACCTCAGGTTGTCGAACCTGAAGCTGAAGGAGGTGCTCCTCAGATCATTCCTTATCCAGATATGCCTACCAATGTTGAGGAACTAAAGAGATCCTGGACCCAGTTGAGAGAAGAAAGGGATACTTTCGAGACTCAGTTCGTCGCAGAAAGGAAGAAAGTGTTAGAACTTACCAGTCAGCTTAATGAGGAACGAAGACTCAATGCGTATCTTCGCCCAAAAAGAAGCCGCCCCTGGGAGACTTGAGCTTTCATTGTATTTTTATTATTATTCCTTTTGTAATGAACATTGGTCAAAGAAATTAGCAATAAACATTTCTCTCTTGTTGGTGATTTACGCAAAGTTAAATTCCAAAAGTCCTTGAAAACATTTCATACATTGCATAGCAAAACATAACACTGCATAACAGGTATTCTACAAGTTCAATGTTCTCACGGTCTTCCTTCTAAACAGAAAAATGGATCTCGAACAAACTGTCAAAGATCTCCAGACTCAGAATGCTCAATTCAAGGAGATGATGCTAAGCTTATCCAAGGGGCAGGAGGAACTGAAGGCTCTTTTGCTCGAAAAGAAGAAAGACAAGAAAGCTGTGAGTTTCATTAACCCGGGAAGAAGGCGTAAAGGACAGGCCGCAGGAGTCAAGTTTGGGATCCCGAATGGTCCAGAAGAGGAGACAGAGAATGATTCAGAAGAGGAGAATGTCGATCTCTTCAACCCTGAGGACGACGATGAAGATTATGAACAGTACTCTCCAAGAGATGATAAGTACAAGTTGCTGGAAGAACGTATGCTAGCTATGGAGGGTCAGAAGGCGCCCGGTCTGGATTTCGAAAGTTTGGGTCTGGTCTCCGATGTGACCATTCCTCGCAAATTCAAAATCCCCACTTTCACTAAGTACGATGGTGCGTCCTGTCCTCAGATGCATCTGAGAGCTTATGTGAGAAAGATTCAGCCGCATACCACTGACAGGAAGCTATGGATCCATTTCTTCCAAGAGAGCCTGTCTGGCACACAGTTGGAATGGTATTATCAGCTCGAGAGCTCTGACATCCGCACCTGGACTGATTTAGCAACAACTTTCTATAAACAGTACCAGTATAACTCTGAACTAGCGCCTACCCGGCTACAGCTGCAGAATATGACTATGGGATCTAAAGAAAGCTTTAAAGAATATGCTCAAAAATGGAGAGACTTGGCTGGCAGAGTCAAACCCCCTATGACTGATCGAGAGTTAGTGGACATGTTCATGGGTACACTGACTGGCCCGTTCTACAGCCATCTACTGGGAAGTTCTTCATCAGGTTTCACTGAACTTATATTGACAGGTGAACGTGTTGAAAGCGGCGTCCGAAGTGGAAAGATACAGGCGGCTGCCTCTGCAAGCACCAAAAGGTCCTATCAGGGGAGGAATGAATCAAATGCTGTGTACGGTCAAAAGGGTCGTAACAAGAAAAACCGTGACCATGACATCGGGGCAGTTACGATTGCAGCACCACCATCTCAAAACTTCCAGCCCAAACAAGACAGGCCAAGAAGGCAGTTTACCAGGATCAATATGACCTTGGCACAGGCACTGCAGGGAATGCTAAAGGCAAATTTGATCACCCTCAGAGATCCTCCTACGAATCCCAACACTACTTCTTCTCATTATAACCCTAATGCCAGGTGTGCATATCACTCCGATAGCCCCGGGCATGATACAAACGATTGCTGGTCATTGAAGAATAAGATTCAGGATATGATTGAAGCTGGAGAAATTGAGTTTGAGCCTCCGGAGACCCCTAATGTCATCACTGCTCCTATGCCTAATCATGACAAGACGGTTAATGCCGTGGATGACGACGATCACGTTTCCAATGTGGCGGACTTAACATCTCCTCTCCCGATCATAAAGAGGAATTTATTGCAAGCTGGTTTATTTCCAGGTTGTGCTGAAGATTGCAATCTCTGTATATTCCAACCAGATGATTGTTGGGAATTGAAGAATGGTATTCAACGGCTGATGAATGATCGTACAGTTCTCTTCGAAAAGATTCCTAAGGCGGAAAACCCTATTGAAGAAATATCTGTGATTGCTAGGTCCAAAGTTCCAGCGAAGATTACCGCTACTAGGGCGCCTGTGAAGATTACTGTTGAGCCCAGGGTAGCTCCCCTAATCATTACTGCACCTGGCCCGATCCCGTATTCCTCAAGCAAAGCTATTCCGTGGAATTATGGCGGTGATGTTTACGTCCATGGCGTAAAGCAAATTGACAATTCTACTAATCCTAATGGCATCGTTGGGACTAGTAAAATTACTCGAAGTGGAAGGATCTTCTCTCCAGAAATCTCACCTCCTGTCCTTGAAACTCGAGGAAAGGAACCAGTCAATCCTTCTCAGTCAGAGACACCGGTCGAAGTTACTCCCGAAGATGTTGCCAAACAGGAAATGGAAGAAGTGCTGAAAATCATCCGCAAGAGTGATTTCGATGTGGTAGAACAGTTGGGGCATACCCCGTCTAAGATCTCGATGTTATCCTTGTTGTTATCTTCTGAATCTCATGCCAATGCATTGATAAAATTCTTGAAGACTGCTCATGTGCCTCAGGAAACATCTGTCGATCAGTTCGAAAATTATGTTGCTCACTTGGCTGTTGACCATGGCCTAGGCTTTTCCGATGCTGACCTGACACCAGCGGGAAAGAATCACAATAAAGCCCTACATATCTCCATTGAGTGTAGGGGAATCACTTTGTCTCATGTGTTGATCGATAATGGCTCTTCCTTGAATGTGCTGCCAACAGCTGTGCTGGATAAGCTGGACTGTAAAAGCATCGAACTGAAACCTAGTGACATTGTGGTACGTGCTTACGATGGTGCGAAGAGTGTTGTCCATGGCGAAGTAGTCCTCCCTATCAAGATAGGACCTCAAGTCTTCAATACTACCTTCCATGTAATGAACATTCGTCCTGCCTATTCCTGCTTACTGGGACGCCCTTGGATTCATGGGTCAGGTGCTGTAGCTTCGTCTCTCCATCAAAAGCTGAGGTATCCCGCAGAGGGCAAAATTGTCACCGTGTGTGGAGAAGAAGAGTACATTGTCAGTAGTGTGCATGCCTTCAGATACGTCGAGATGGATGGTGAATTCATTGAGACTCCTTGTCAGTCATTTGAAGTAGTTCCTCCGACCAATCCTGTCCTTAAGCCAACTTCCGGTGTGCCCAAGGTTATTCGGACTCCTCCTGCTATGATTTCCCTGAAGGACGCTCAAGCTGTGGTTGAAGATGGTGGTTGTACTGGCTGGGGTCAACTGATCAATGTACCATACAAGGCTGACAAATTTGGCCTGGGGTTTAGCTCTGAGAAGGTAGCCAAGAGTCAAATTAATGCCGTAGAAGACGCTGACAGCGATTGCGACCTGGATAGCTGGATTTTTCCAACAATTGGCGACGGACTCAATAATTGGAAGGCTGAAGACACTATCCCGATTTCCTTTAGTCAGGAGTAATTGTTATTGTCTATTTTGGGGTTGCAAATTTTTGTTTTTTTTTTTACAATTGAACTTCTCCAAGCGTTGTGTCTATGCCCGGGGCACAATAGCTATTTTGTTAAGGGTTTTGTCATTTTCATAAGCATATTCATATTCAATAAATCAATGGACTTTTTGCATTCAAATATTGCGCTCTTTGTCTTTTCTGTCATCTTCCAAACAAGCTATGTTTTCTTACACACACTCACGTAACGAATTGCAGATCCATACCCACTCTGGATCCTGTTGATAATAGTTCTACTACTGTTCATTATGACTTTGAAAATCCGATCTACCAAGCCGGGGATGGAAGTGTGGAAGATTGTGAAGTACCTGGAGAACTTGCCAGACTGTTACTGCAGGAAGAGAGGACTATACAGCCGCACGAGGAGTCAGTTGAGATTGTAAATCTGGGTACCGAAGTAGACAAGAAAGAAGTCAAAATAGGAGCAAGCTTGGAAAACAGTATTAAAGAAAGATTGATTCAGATGTTACATGACTATGTAGAGATTTTTGCTTGGTCTTATGAAGACATGCCAGGATTGGATACTGATATAGTAGTGCATCGTTTGCCAACGAAGGAAGATTGTCGTCCTGTTAAGCAAAAGGTTCGTCGCATGCATCCTGAAATGTCTGAGAAAATCAAAGCCGAGGTTATGAAACAATTTGATGCAGGTTTTCTGGCTGTTACTTCTTATCCTCAATGGGTTGCTAATGTGGTACCAGTGCCGAAGAAGGATGGCAAGGTGCGAATGTGTGTAGACTACAGAGATTTGAATAAAGCGAGTCCCAAAGACGACTTTCCACTTCCGCACATTGATATTCTGGTAGATAACACCGCTCAACACAAGGTATTCTCATTCATGGATGGATTCTCAGGTTATAACCAGATTAAGATGGCGCCGGAGGACATGGAGAAAACTACGTTTGTAACGCAATGGGGCACGTTCTGTTATAAAGTAATGCCATTTGGTTTAAAGAATGCAGGGGCAACGTACCAGCGTGCTATGGTGGTTTTGTTCCATGATATGATCCATCATGAAATAGAAGTGTATGTGGATGACATGATAGCCAGATCTCATACTGAGGGAGAGCATCTCGATCATTTATACAAACTGTTCGAGAGGTTGAAGAAATACAAGTTGAGGTTGAACCCGAACAAATGCACCTTTGGAGTAAGATCCGGCAAACTCTTGGGCTTTATTGTCAGTGGTAAAGGGATTGAGGTTGACCCGGCTAAGGTGAGGGCTATTCAAGAAATGCCAGTTCCCCGTACAGATAAAGAGGTCAGAGGTTTCTTGGGACGTTTGAATTATATTGCCCGATTTATCTCCCACTTGACTGCCACCTGCAAACCCCTCTTCAAACTACTGAGGAAAGATCAAGAGATGAGATGGAATGATGAATGTCAAGAAGCTTTCGACAAAATCAAGGAGTATCTTCAAAAACCTCCCATTCTGATGCCACCAGTTGAAGGAAGACCTTTAATCATGTATTTGACCGTGTTAGAAAATTCAATGGGGTGTGTGTTGGGACAACATGACGAGTCTGGCCGAAAAGAGCATGCCATATACTACCTTAGCAAAAAGTTTACCGACTGTGAAACAAGATACTCACTGCTCGAGAAAACTTGCTGTGCTTTGGCCTGGGCTGCTCGCCGACTAAGACAATACATGTTGAATCATACCACTTTATTGATTTCTAAGATGGATCCTATCAAATACATATTTGAGAAACCTGCCCTCTCCGGAAAAATAGCAAGATGGCAGATGATTTTAACAGAGTATGACATCCAGTATACTATCCAGAAAGCAATCAAAGGAAGCGTGCTAGCCGATCATTTGGCTCATCAAGCGGTGAATGATTACCAATCTATGAATTTTGAGTTCCCGGATGAAGATGTCATGCTTGTTACTGATCAGGAAGAACATGGACCGGATGAAAGACCCGAACTTGGATCCCGATGGACTATGGTTTTCGATGGATCTTCTAATGCATTGGGCAACGGTGTTGGTGTTGTAATTATATCTCCCCGGGGTTGCCATACGCCCTTCACTGCCAGACTATGCTTTGATTGCACCAACAATATGGCTGAGTATGAAGCATGTATTTTGGGACTTAAGGCTGCTATAGACCTGAGAATCAAGTTTTTGAGGGTGTATGGAGACTCGGCCCTAGTAGTCAGTCAGATCAAAGGAGAATGGGACACTAAACATCCGAATCTCATCCCTTATCGAGAGCGGGTGTTAACATTAATCCCATACTTCGAAGAGATTACATTCGAACACATTCCACGAGAAGAGAATCAGTTGGCAGACACATTGGCTACCATGTCATCTATGTTCAGAGTCAGATGGGGCAGCGAAGCTCCCATGATCACCATTGAACGGTTAGATGAACCAGCGTATTGTTATGAACTTAACGCTGATGGAGTAGAGGAGAAACCTTGGTTCCACGAAGTAAAAAGATATTTGGAAACTCAGGAATACCCTGAAGAGGCATCTATTAATGACAGAAAATTTCTGAGGAAGTTCTCCGCTAAATTCTTTTTGAGTAATGGATTATTATACAAACGTAATCATGATTCGACTTTGCTTCACTGTGTGGATAAAAAGGAAGCAGAAAAGATTATGGAAGACATGCATGATGGTATTTTTGGGACTCATTCTAGTGGGCATACGATGGCCAAGAAGATTCTGAGGTCAGGGTATTATTGGTCTACCATGGAAGCTGATTGCCATCATCACTCCAAAACCTGTCACAAGTGCCAGATATATGCGGGTAAAGTACATGTGCCTCCTGCTCCATTGAACGTGTTGACAGCACCTTGGCCCTTTGCAATGTGGGGCATTGATATGATTGGAGAGATTAAACCTACTGCTTCTAACGGGCATCGTTTCATCCTTGTTGCTATTGATTACTTTACAAAGGGGGTAGAGGCCGCCTCATTCGCTTCTGTCACCAAGAATGTGGTGGCACGATTCATCAAGAATAATCTCATTTGTCGATATGGCATCTCTGAAAGAATTATTACTGACAATGGTACTAATTTGAACAACAAGATGATTACTGAACTCTGCACGCAGTTCAAAATAAAACACCATAACTCTTCTCCGTACCGGCCAAAGATGAACGGTGCCGTGGAGGCTGCTAATAAGAATATCAAGAAGATCATACAAAAGATGACGGTGACGTACAAAGACTGGCATGAGATGTTACCGTTTGCTCTTCACGGTTATCGCACTTCAGTGCGCACTTCGACAAGAGCAACTCCTTTCTCTTTAGTCTACGGAATGGAAGCCGTTTTACCAGTGGAAGTCCAGATTCCCTCTCTAAGAATCATAAAAGAGGCGGGCTTAGATGAAGATGAATGGATTCAGACTCGACTCGACCAGATAAACTTGATCGATGAGAAGAGACTTGCGGCTGTGTGTCATGGACAGATATATCAGAAGCGCATGACCCAGGCATTTAACAAAAGAGTCAAGAGACAGGTGTATCGAATTGGCGATTTGGTAATAAAGCGTATCATTCTACCACAGGGTGATCCCAGAGGCAAGTGGATTCCCACGTACGAAGGGCCGTTTGTAGTTAAGAAGGTATTCTCTGGTGGAGCCATGATACTAGCTACAATGGACGGCGAAGACTTCCCGCATCCCGTGAACGCAGACATAGTCAAAAAATACTACGCATAAAAGAGACCTGCTAGGTCGACGTACCTAGGCAAAAGTAAGGGCATCCCGGCAAACCAAAATGGTTCGGGAAAAAATTAGGGATAAACATAAAAAAATATGCACCCGGCAAGTCGAAAACCTGAAAAGGCGGCTTGGGCAAAAAGGGGTATCCTGGTGGATTGAAAACCTGAAAAGGCGGTCCAGGCAAAAATTAGGGATCAAAGCGTATGACTATGTCCCGTTCTCAGACAGCTTCATCCAAGTTCAAAGGATTGAACAAGCTAATCACTTCTATCCGACAGCAGGAGATGAGAGGCTTGAAGACATAATGGCAGTAGGGGAATTAAAGTCAATAGGACGTTTTCGGCATAGCTTTCTCTTTGTTTTCTTGACAATTTCCTCTTACTAGGATTTCTGTCTCCTTGTACACAAATTGCCTGTTTATAGGCCCTCTTTCGAAATCAATATAATTTTAGTTTCAAAAAAAATGCTTTTATTTTACTTTCTCTGTTTTGTTTGCATAAGTGTCCATTGATTTAATTCGAATTAATATATGCATTTGGATATGATCGATGTTTACCAAAAATACATGCATAAAATAGCAATAGCAATTACTAAAGGACTTCAGGATCGAGGATAAGGTCTAACCATGCTTTCCAACAAGTCCGGTTACAAATCCTGTTCCCCAGCAAAACCGGTTATTCCCCAAAAGAAATGGGTATCGCCAGACAGACTAGTCATCTCTTCTATCCCCGGCCAAGCTCTGCCGAATGTTTCTGCCATCAGATAAAAATCAAATACCCCCAGCTGAGACAGGGTCATCAATACAAATATCTACGACCAGAAGACGGAGATTTATTTCCCCAGTAGAATCCTCTGGAAGAACTTTTCAGATGCATAATTCATTCATTACATCTCACAGCATACGCATGCATACATCGTTCGCAGTTATTTTCGAAAGCATAAAACATCTCATGCATCATGACATGGCATGAAGCTAACTTTATTTTTCAGGTTAATTATTCCCCTGATACAGTCAAAACAAAGGTCCATTCAGACGGACATCCTCATCAATTACGTTCAGGATTCAACTACATCTTTCAGATATACTCCATGTCAACATTCATTCTGACATCCTACTAACGATGGCATCTATAAGCCCATCCCAGACATTTATTGCAAATACAACATATACAAATACTATCAGATATAGCCTAGCGTACGGTTCATTCTGATTCAGCTCAACATATGACTCTTTCAACTCAGATGCGATCTAACGTATGATCCATTCCGACCTTCAACAACTCCAATACGGTCTAGCATACGACCCATTTGGACCTTCAAGGCCTCAAATGCTACCTAGCGTACGGTACATTCTGAAGTGTAGTCTGACGTATGACTACCCCCCCTTCATCATCAGGTACAGCCTAACGGACGGCTCAGTCTACAACTCAGATACGATCTAGCATACGATCCATTCTGATCCTTCACCCCCAGTAACGATACAGCCTAACGGACGGCCCATTCTGCAACTCAGATACGATCTAGCGTATGATCCATTTTGATCTGTTATCCCCAACGGCGTATGACCCATTCTAACTCCCCAGTGAAGTCGACGGCCTAATGAATGACTCACTATACGGTCTAGCGTATGACCCAGTGACACCCATGACTTCAGATATCTTCTAACGTACGACGTACTCTGAAGCTCTCATCATCAAACTTCCTATATGGCATCTTTAAACCCATCTCCATCAAGACTAACTAATTGAGAAGTGCAAATTTCTGGGGCATCCTAAGTGTTCAATAATCTTCCACCTCCAGACCACGAATGGCGTACATACCATTCTGACTCTCTCGGTTCAAGAATATTGAATAGGGGCAGCTGTCATACCCCAAAATTTGCCCATTAATATTTCAAGACATTTTTCAGGGCACTCCGACTCATTTTTATGACACTGATCTTAAAGGAACAAAGGCCCAGCTCACGAGTGGCCCAATCCAGAAAATGGCCCAAACTGGCCTGCTCGCTAGGCAAGCAAATCCTTCGCCTAGCGAACGTTCGCTGCGCGCTCGCCTAGCGAACGTTCGCTACACGCTCGCCTAGCGAAGCTGACAGATAACAGAAAATTCTAGGCTTCACTCTGAGCCCATTAGGTCATGAAAAAAAGGCATTATAAATACCACAACTCCAGTCAGAAAGAAAGAGGACGAAAAAGGACGAAAGGAGAACCCTAGCAAGCAAACCCTAGCGCTCACAGACGGAAAACCCTGGAGACTAACCCTGAGAATTCCGAGTAACCCTAAAGGAAACCCTGAAGGAAAAGCCGGCGGCAGCAAGGTCACCTCCGCTCAATTCGATCCGATCGGCCAATTCAAGGTTACAATTCGATTACAAACAGGTTGGCATTGCTATTACTACCTTATGTTCTTAATTTGCACATGGTATCATGATTGAATTTATGAAACTATCTTAAGTTTTACATATGAATTTAAGTATGCATGAACATCTGAATGTCTAACCACATAATCTCTGTAATGAATGTTATAAGGTGTGAAGCTTGCTGCCATTATATCGTTATTAAAACCGGAATCCGCAGCCGCTCGCTAGCACATCGCTAAGCGAGCATGCAACGAGTGTTCGCTAAGACTTCGCTAGGCGAAGCAGGAGCGAACGCGACAGCAGCCGACTTTTCTGTTTTGACTTTTGCCCACCTGTCATGTTTTTATCATAACCATGCATTGTTTATCGGACCCTACTGCTGTTCTGGTTTCTTTTGTGGTGTAATTCTCGATTGCACCCTGATTTGGTATTCTGACATGTTTGCTGAGTTTTGCAAAGGTTCGCACATCGCCGGGAAAGCTAGCTAGATAGGTATTCCACTTTATTTGTGGGATGCCCTTTGTGGAGTTTCACCCTAAATTACCTAATTAATTTTAATGTATTAATTTTAATGTGGAGATCCACCCTCAATTACTTAGCTGATTTTAATGTATTGATTTTAATGTGGAGATTCATCCTAATTGCCTAATTGATTGTAAAATACGGTCTTTAAATATGTGATCTTGGACCTCTCTTTGCTGCCCTACGGTATTACGGTATAACGGTCGTGTCCCGCGAATGTAGGGATACACTTAGCAAAGACCCTTTGGTTAAATCATCATAAAATAAAGCATGGTCCCTCGGATGTTGCCTTCGAAAATACGATTTTGTCCCTCGATGACCCTTCGGTGTAGCCTACGGTTAAATGATGATCGTCCCTTCGAATGCTAAGGTATCCTTACAACTGTTGCCTTCAATGACCTATCGATGACCCTACAATGACCCTTTTACATCCAAAGGATAAAACTACTTACTTCTCAATAGTAAGGACAGTTTTACCCTCATAAGGATAGGAAATGCCCATAACGACCTTAGGAAGGTATAACTCTCAATTACTGGATCATAACCTAAAACATTTTCCACCCCTCACACTTTGCAAGTCCTAGAAAATCACCACTTGGTATACATTCATACTAGAATCATTACCAAGTTATATTTTTCTAAACTGTTTTTTTTATAATCAAACGAGATAAATACTTTGTATACATTCATACGAGAATCATTACAAAGTTAAACTCTCTTTTCGAAACATTTTTAAACAATTCACCAACACTTTTCAGACAAAAATATAAGTGATCCAGCAATTAAGACCCCATGGATAACCATGGATACAAAGGGTGCTAATACCTTCCCTTTGTATAATGTACCTCCCGAACCCAAAATCTATTGAGGTCTTTCCTGTTCTTTTCCACCTTTCCTTATTGGATAAAAGAAAAGTCGGTGGCGACTCTTGCTATCCGCGACATTGCGATAAAAAACAAAATACCCCAAGTCAGTTCACCGTATGACAGTTTCCTTTCCCCCCTTTGGGATAAATAACGCACGATGGCGACTCTTCTGTCATCTTCTTTCGCCGGTTGTTTTTTCGCACACTGTATTTTTCAGGTTGCGACAGCTGGCGACTCTGCTGGGGACCCGGTTTCCCTAAGCGAGTCCCTCCTAGCTTTTGTAGTTTGTTTGTTTATTGGGTGTTCATGCTTTTGTACAGTTATTTATTTACCTGCTTTACCTTATTGCATTGTGTACATATCATTGCTGTATCTGTTGGCTGGCTATGGCTGCTTGGTGATCTTTGTGAGATGAGTTCTATACCCGAACTCGAGTGCACTTAGGATAGGAGAATGGCATAGTCTTGTCGACTTGTGTGGAGTTATTCCTTAGCAAGTTGACTTGCAAGCCCATTCACTTGGTGGAGGTCATGTTGAGATCAATAATGTCACACAAGTAAGTTGTGGTTAGACATTACTTTTTCGAATATAGACCCTAGAAGCCGAGGACCTTAGTTTACCAAACCCATCTTGGCCCATTCGTAGGACATAGTGCGAAAGTCGTTCAAGTGTAAGATTTGATACGATTGTTACGCGATACTACACTCATAAGAGTCTCTCTTGAGAATATTTTTGGAATACGAGTAGTCGTTCCTCCGATAATATCCGAAAGATGGGATTATGACTATGGGAACCTTTTGTAGAACATGTTTGGCAGGTTTAAACCTTAGTACACTCCTTTTGGGTGGTTCTTAACCTAAACTCCATGCTCGTGACTTGCAACAAACCCTTGATTCATGGTTGATCCGATCAGGTATCCTTAATATCAATGAAACTTGGATGTTGATAAGGTGTAAACCATAATCCCCCAAAATGGGTGGTTGATATTAAGGATAACATGATCCATCCCATGACCTTTGTTTGGTGTGCTCTTAATTTCTCTCCAGACAGTGCAACCTGACAGATGTTCAAGCAAATACAGCGATCCTGATTCCCATGCCACTGCACTGCATTCACATCATTTTGCATCACATCATTTTGCATTCATAATCATTCACACATGTTTATCCATTTCTGTGGGGTTTATATCTTCTGCTTGATTCTAGTCGGAATTTTCTTGGTTCTCATCAATGGCTTAGTCTTTTTTTTTACATCGTTTATCTATTGAGAGACTGGAATCAAGGGGGTAGAATACCTTTGGAATTGATAAACATGTCGTTGCATTTACATATTCATTAGCATGTCTTGCATAACAGGTACCGCCACAGTGTTCTCAGTTTGTTTGGTGTTCCATCAGCAGGACAGCTGACCCAGGCATTCACCGGTACGGTACCCGCAGAAACCAACAGAATGGAAAGCCTACAGGAAGAGTTCGCCGAGATGAAAATCCGCATGAACCAATTCATGGATGTGGTTCAAGGGGTGGCTCAGGGACAGCAAGAGCTCAGGCAGATGATACAGAGGAATCTCCCTGCTCAACCAGAGACGGTGACTGATCCTCCAGCTGGAGAGGCTAATGGACCCAATGGACCGGGGCCTATCCCAATCCTACATGTCACCTCCGGTCAACAGCCCGTTCCTGATGATCAGGACGACCAGTTCCCCCTGCTGCAGGAAGACTTTGGTATGGGTCATGGTGTGGACCCCATGTTTAGAAGATTGGAAGAGAGGTTGAAGGCAGTGGAAGGACAGAATCCTCTGGGAGTAGATGTTGCTAACTTGGGGTTGGTCCCAGGTGTGAGAGTGCCACCGAAATTCAAGGTCCCGATATTTGACAAATACAATGGCAACTCTTGCCCGAAGACCCATGTGCAAGCCTATTTCCGTAAAATGGTTGCATACTCCGATGACGAAAAGTTGCTTATGTACTTTTTCCAGGACAGCCTAGCTGGGGCATCCCTAGAATGGTATATGAGGCTGGACAGAGCCCACATCCGTTGCTGGAGGGATTTGGCTGAGGCTTTCGTGAAGCAGTATCAGTATAATGCACACATGGCTCCGGACAGAACTCAACTTCAAAATCTGTCTCTTAAAGGCAATGAATGCTTCAGAGAATACGCTCAACGCTGGAGAGAAACAGCTTCCCGTGTTCAACCTCATATGTTGGAAAAGGAAATGGCTAACATGTTCATGAACACTCTGCCAGAACCTTATTTGGAGCGCCTGGTGGGTTGCAATGCCTCCCATTTTGCTGATGTAGTCTCTATCGGAGAGAGAGTGGAGAATTACCTGAGGACATACAAGACCCAGAGTGGAGGTGGATCCTCATCAGGGGTGAAGAAGTCGTTCATTCAGGGACAGAAGAGGAGAGAAGGGGATGCGGATGCCACATCTTCTTATCAGAACAGGGATAACCGGAGGAATAACTTTCAGAACTATCATCAGCAACCGTATGTTGCGGCTGTGACCATTCCAGCTGCAACACCACTACAACAACAACCACAACATCAACCAGCTCAGTACCAACCACAACAACCGGGTAACAAACCCGCCTATCAACCGAGGCCAAGGACGATGGACCGGCGTTTCGACACTCTTCCAATGTCATACGCTCAGTTGCTTTCTAGTCTTCAACAACTACAACTTATGCAGTTGCACACTCTGGCTCCTCCCATTGGTAGGCTTCCGGTGGGTTATGACGCCAACGCTAGGTGTAGCTTCCACTCTGGGGCACCTGGCCACAATATTGAGAACTGCAAAGCTTTTAAGCACGTAGTTCAGGACCTCATTGATTCGAAGGCCGTTAACTTTGCACCAGCTCCTAATGTCGTCAACAATCCCATGCCCCAGCATGGTGGAGCCAACGTTAACATGGTTGAAGGAGAAGTCAGATTAGTCTTTGCGGTCAACAATAAAGACGGGGATAGTGATTGCGACATCAATAACTGGGTGCGTCCGAGGATCCCGGGTGAAGTTCTCAACAATTGGTCTTCTGAGGAGATTGTCCAAGCCACTTGTTTGGAGGAGTAATTTTCTTTGTTTATTCATGCATATCCAAGTCTTACGTTCCGCCAGGGCGTAATGACTCATTGTAGGGCTCATCTATGTGACACTTGCATTTTTTATCATAAATAAAGGACGTCTTTTTGCATTCAAATATTTCGTTCCCTGTCTTTCTATTTTTGCAGTTTTTCAAAAAAAATGGCAATGTTTTGTTTAGTTTCCACTTTTTTTTCTTTTTTTTCACACTCATAAGCACATACCATCACTCATGCAGATGCACATCACTGGATCCTATTGATAACGGTTCTGCTATGGCTCGCTTCGACTTTGAAAATCCAATCTTTCAAGCTGAAGAAGAGGGTGATGAAGACTGTGAACTCCCTGAAGAACTTACCAGGTTATTAAAACAAGAGGAAAGGGTCATTCAACCGCATCAAGAGTCTGTTGAAGTGATTACTCTCGGCACCGAGGACGCCAAGAGAGAAATCAAGATAGGGGCTGCTTTGGAAGACAATGTGAAGAAGGGGTTGATTGAATTGCTGCAAGAGTATGTTGACATCTTCGCTTGGTCTTATCAGGACATGCCAGGGCTTGACACAGACATCGTGGTACATCGCTTGCCGCTCAAAGAAGGTTGTCCTCCGGTCAAGCAGAAGCTTAGAAGAACAAGACCAGAGATGGCTGTCAAGATAAAGGAAGAAGTGCAAAAACAGTTGGATGCGGGGTTTCTAGCAGTTACCAATTATCTGCCATGGGTTGCAAACATCGTTCCAGTACCTAAGAAGGATGGGAAGGTACGGATGTGTGTTGACTACCGGGATCTGAACAGGGCTAGTCCTAAAGATGATTTCCCCTTACCTCACATTGACGTTTTGGTGGATAACACGGCTCAGTTCTCCGTATTCTCCTTCATGGATGGCTTTTCTGGCTATAATCAAATTAAGATGGCACCAGAAGACATGGAGAAGACAACATTCATAACCCCATGGGGCACCTTCTGCTACAAGGTGATGCCGTTTGGTCTGAAAAATGTCGGAGCAACATATCAGCGAGCGATGGTGACTCTTTTCCATGATATGATTCATCATGAAATCGAGGTTTATGTGGATGATATGATTGCCAAATCTCAGATAGAAGAAGAACATTTGGTGAATTTGCAGAAACTGTTTGAGCGTTTGAGGAGATTCAAGCTGAGGCTTAATCCGAACAAGTGTACTTTTGGGGTGAGATCTGGAAAATTACTGGGTTTTGTTGTTAGCGGAAAAGGGATTGAGGTGGGTCCGGCCAAAGTCAAAGCGATACAGGAAATGCCTGAGCCAAGAACAGAGAAACAAGTCCATGGTTTTTTAGGGAGGTTGAACTACATTGCGAGGTTCATCTCTCACCTAACAGCCACGTGTGAGCCAATATTCAAATTGTTGAGAAAAGATCAGGCTATCAGGTGGAATGATGATTGTCAAAGGGCGTTCGAGAAGATAAAAGAGTATTTGCAGAATCCTCCTATCCTTGTGCCTCCGGTCCCAGGGAGACCGCTGATTATGTATTTGACAGTACTAGACAATTCCATGGGTTGTGTTCTCGGTCAACACGACGAGACAGGTAGGAAAGAGCATGCCATCTACTACTTGAGTAAGAAATTCACAGATTGCGAGTCGAGATACTCAATGCTTGAAAAAACATGTTGTGCACTTGCATGGGCTGCTAAGCGATTGAGACAATACATGCTGTCTCACACAACCTTACTGATCTCCAAAATGGATCCAATCAAGTATATATTTGAGAAGCCAGCTCTCACCGGAAGAGTTGCTCGTTGGCAGATGGTACTGACAGAGTACGACATCCAGTATACTTCCCAGAAAGCCATCAAGGAGAGTATTCTGTCAGACTATCTTGCTCAACAGCCGGTTGAAGATTATGAGCCGATGAAGTTTGATTTTCCAGATGAAGACATCATGTTCCTCAAGATGAAAGACTGTGAAGAGCCAGTTGTTGAAGAGGGACCTGATCCAGACGAAAAGTGGACTTTAATGTTTGATGGGGCCGTCAACACCAGAGGAAGTGGAATTGGTGTTGTCATTACAACTCCGAAAGGTGCCCACATGCCTTTCACCGCTCGTCTGACTTTCGAGTGCACCAATAATGAAGCTGAGTATGAAGCCTGTATCTTGGGTATTGAGCAAGCCATTGATTTGAGAATCAAGACTCTGGACATCTTCGGAGATTCAGCTCTGGTAATCAATCAAGTGAATGGTGATTGGAACACCCTCCAGCCTACCCTGGTCCCTTACAGAGATTACACGAGAAGACTATTGACTTTCTTCACAACAGTAAAGTTGTACCATATACCTCGTGATGAGAACCAGATGGCATATGCTCTTGCTACTCTATACTCCATGATCAACGTGATTCAGTGGAACCACGCTCTCAGGATCGATGTGATGTGCCTCGACAGGGCCGCATATGTGTTTGCTGCTGAACTGGTAGTTGATGACAAGCCTTGGTATCACGACATCAAGTGCTTTCTGAAGAGTCAAGAGTACCCTGCAGGGGCATCCAACAATGATAGAAAGACTTTGAGAAGATTGGCAGGCAGTTTCTTCTTGAACAAAGACGATGTGCTGTATAAGAGGAACTTCGACATGGTTTTGCTCAGATGCGTGGATAGACACGAAGCGGACATGTTAATGCAGAAAGTTCATGAAGGCTCCTTCGATACTCATGCCGGAGGACATGCAATGGCTAAGAAATTGTTGAGAGCGGGTTATTACTGGATGACCATGGAATCTGATTGTTTCAAATATGCTCGAAAGTGTCATAAATGCCAGATTTATGCTGATAAGGTGCATGTGCCGCCGAATCCTTTGAATGTGATGTCTTCGCCGTGGCCTTTCGCTATGTGGGGCATCGATATGATTGGAAAGATTGAGCCGACCGCTTCCAATGGGCATCGCTTCATCCTTGTTGCCATCGACTATTTCACCAAGTGGGTCGAAGCAGCGTCGTTCGCGAATATCACCAGACATGTGGTTTCCCGTTTCATCAAGAAAGAAATCATTTGTCGCTATGGGATTCCCGAAAGAATCATTACTGATAATGGTTCTAATCTCAACAACAAAATGATGAAGGAGTTGTACCAGAACTTCAACATTCAGCATCACAATTCTTCCCCTTACCGCCCTAAGATGAACGGTGTTGTTGAAGCGGCAAATAAGAACATAAAGAAGATTGTGCAGAAGATGGTCGTTACGTATAGAGATTGGCATGAGATGCTACCCTTTGCCTTTCATGGGTACCGTACTTCAGTACGTACATCGACCGGGGCAACCCCTTACTCCCTTGTGTATGGTATGGAAGCAGTCCTACCTGTTGAAGTGGAGATTCCTTCTCTAAGAGTCCTGTTGGATGTCAAGTTAGACGAAGCTGAATGGATTCAGACAAGGTTCAATGAGTTGAGTCTTATCGAAGAGAAGCGAATGGCAGCCATTTGTCATGGGCAGTTGTATCAAAGTCGGATGAAGAGAGCCTTTGATCAGAAAGTGCGTCCTCGATGCTTCCAGGTCGGAGATTTGGTGTTGAAAAGGATCCTTCCTCCTCAGACAGATCACAGGGGCAAGTGGACTCCTAACTATGATGGACCGTATATTGTCACCAAGGTTTTTGATGGTGGGGCCTTAATGCTTGCAACGATGGATGGTGAAAACTTCACTTCCCCGGTGAACTCAGACGCAGTTAAAAAATACTTCGCATGAAATAGACCCGCTGGACAATAAAAAGAATAGTCCAGGCAAAAATGGGCATCCTGGCGAACCAAGAAAATGAAAAAGGTTCGGGAAAAAATTAGGGATTAAAAATGAAAAGATCGTACACCCGGTAAGTTGAAAACCTGAAAAGGCAACTTAGGCAAAAATGGGTATCCCGGTGGATTGAAAACCCGAAAAGGGCGATCCAAGCAAAAGTTAGGGATTAAGCGAATGACTGCGTTCTTAGTAGTTCTGAATCTCATCTCGTGTCAATGACTAGAAACTTTTGAAGGATAGGAAACAGTCCAATCACTCTTTTCAGAAAGCTGATCATCTGGAGGATCTTGAAGACGAGCAAGTCATAGCAGAATTGGAACCCAATAGAAATCAATTTCACATTGCCATTAGATTAATGTCTGTTTTCATCTGTTGTGTGATTACCTCTTTCCAGGGATTGCTTCCTGATGTAAATGCCTATTCAGAGGCCGTTCAATCAATTCAATCATGTTATTCAGTATATCTCTGTTTTCATTTTCATTTTTCTGTTTTGTTTACAAAAATGACGTCCGAATTTTTTGATAAACATTGCATCATGACACATAAGAGCTTTACAGGTACATGCTTAATAAAAATTTAAAATTGCTGTAAATTTTAAGTGCTTTGGATCGTCTATTCAGAACAGGTACCCTCGGGGCATTTCCTTAAAATCCCCTGCAGATGATCATGAATGTTTTCCCCAGTAAAGTCGCCAACAGACGAATTCGGTATCTTATCCCTGCAGAGCTGATCAGAGCGTTGGATTCTTTAATCCCCAGCAGGTTCTCACCACTGTACCTCCCCCCAAGCGGTGGTTTCAGATTATACACTCCCCAGTAGAGTTGACAGTGTCAGACTATATACCCCCAGCGGAGTTGACAGTGCCAGACTGTATCTTCCCAGCAGAAGCGGCTGCTCCTCAGAGTTCGAGGTCAGATCGATAATCCCAATGCCAGATCCATGGTTTCTTTCCTTGAAGCAGAACCTCGGTACCGTATTGGTGTTTGCTTCCCCTGCTGAGTCATCTCTCGCAGATCGTGGTTGCCAGAACCACTATCGCTTTCCCCAACAGCAGGTTTTCAGTGCCGTTCTCTCCCCAGTCAGAATCTCGGTATTTCGCCATTGCTAGAACACCGTGTGGCGGGTCATTTCCCCACAGAATTCTTTACGCTGTGCATCTCCAGCAGCCTTGCCAGGGTCCAGAAGATGGTGATCATTTCCCCAGCAGATTCCCTTGCCTCAGCTTGGCATTCTACCCAGCATTTCGTATCCCTGCATGTAGAATCATATTGCATTGCATCCTCCCAAATCGCGTAGCATTTCCATTTTCATGGAGCATTACGCCATTGAAAAATTCAAACATACGCATGTAAGCATAAAACATTCTCGGTATCCCAAGTGATAAGCCAGAAGTTGTTTCCGGTACTCAGACTGAAGATTGTTCATGACTTACTTTTATTATCCCCAGCAAGTGTCATTGGCCCATGCGTCGCCTCTATTATCTTTCCCTATTTCTGCCGATGCTGACAAGCATGAAGTTTTTCCGGTATTCAGACCGAAGTGGCATTCAGGCCAATTTTCCGATGTTTAGATCGAAGAAGTTTCCGACATTCAGGTCGATGCAACTTGTGGCATTCAGGCCAGTTTCCGGTATTCAGATCGAAGTGGCGTTCAGGCCAGTGTTCTGATGTTCAGATCGAAGAAGTTTCCGACGTTCAGGTCGATGCAACTTGTGGCATTCAGGCCAATTTTCTGATATTCAGATTGAAGTGGCTTTCAGGTCAGTTTTCCGATGTTCAAATCGAAGAAGTTTCCGACGTTCAGGTCGATGCAACTTGTGGCATTCAGGCCAATTTTCCGATATTCAGATCGAAGTGGCTTTCAGGCCAGTTTTCCGATGTTCAGATCGAAGTAGTTTCCGACATTCAGGTCGACGTAACTTGTGGCATTCAGGTCAGCCTCTTGGTGTTCAGACCGATATTAATAATCTCATATCTTCCGATGTTCAGATCGAAGTCATTTCCAGTATTCAGACTAATGAGCGGCCTTCAGGCCATGGTTATTTCCGTGTTACCATTTATTTTGGTATCCAGGTTAACATTCTTTTTTGGTATTCAGACTGACTCTCACCGTACCAGACGGATTCTTCTTTCAAGACCACCTCTTTGCCGATTCTGACAGGCATTGTTACTTCACTTCACTTCAGTTGCAAATTTTCGGGCTTTTATTGTATTCAATCCCTTGATACCTCGAAAGCACGAAAGCCGCTGCTATCTTCTTTCTAGGTCTCCAGTTGATTGAATAGGGGCAGCTGTAATACCCCAAAATTTACCCTTCATTTTTCCTGAAAGCATACGCTTTACACCTCATGCATGCATTCATTCTTAGATCATTTAGAATTTGCATTTCATCATGGCAATCGGAATATTTTTTGAAAAAACACAAAAAACAAAAAAACGGAAAAAAAAAATTAAATAAATAAATAAATAAATAATTAAATAAATAAATAAATAAAAGAAAAAATCTCAAACTTGGACCTCTCTCAAAAGCCCACTAAGCTACCAATATTAGCCTATAAATACTAGAGTTTCATTGACACAAAACAGACTGAAAAAGGAAGAGAAGCAAAATACTCTGAGGTTTCCTAGAACAAAACCCTGGACAAAACCTAGAGAGAGACTACCTGACAGAGAACTCAGAGCAGCCTCCAAACCCTGAAGGGAACTCAACTGCACAGAATCACCTCTGCCTCACATAAACCCTAAAGGTTGTTTTGTAAACCTCACGGGTGCAACTCAATTTCAATCAAGCTCTCCAATCAAGTTTGCCCTTATTCCCATTACCTTTTGCTTTGAAGTTGAATACTCTGAATGTTTGAGGTATGACAGATGAATTTCATTAGGTTTTTGCCCACGGGTTCATAATTATGTATGAGTGTATAAATAATGCCTTGAATGCTTAATCGTTTAATTTCTGAAGTGTATGCCACAGGGTTTGAGGTTTCTGAAACCATACTGTTATCCATGAAAAAAATGCTTATCGTGTTTCACTAACCCTTTTGTTGAGTTTTTGTGAAGGCTCACATGACTTTTGCAGGGATAGCTCGCTGGATATTCCACTTTGCTCGTGGGATACCATTTGGGAGATTTATTCTGATTGCCTTGTTGGCACATTTACTTTATACATGTTTGTTTTGTATGTGTTCGTATCCCCACAGGTAGCGCGGTTCCTTCATCGAGGACTGCCTTTTTGCATGAGCATCCCAAACCCTAACCCTTCATTGATTTTTCTTCTCCTAAACACACGTTTACTCCTTCTACTACAGGCGAGTAAGTCTCCAAAGGTCGAGCATCCGGTAGATTGCGTAGTAACGTCATTCGTCCAAAACCCAATCCATAACCCCGTAGTTAGCCGAACTACGGCTTGCTCTGATTCTCATTCCAGATGAGATACGTAGGCATAAGACGCGATGTCTTAGCGAGCACACATCCCCCCAACCCATAGGTCAGCCGAGCTACGAAGACTCTGATTCTCATATTCAGATGAGATACGTATGCAGTGGATGCGACATCCGCGCGAGTCATTTTCATCTAACCCTTTTTTTAGTAAACAGCACAAGATAAACTCACACCCTTTAGAAAAGAACTACAAAAGTGGATCCCGTAGAGTACTACGGATGCGTAGGGGTGCTAATACCTTCCCTTCGCATAACCGACTCCCGAACCCAAGATTTGGTTGCGAGACCCTGTCTTGTCCTTTCCTTTTTTCAGGTTTACTTCGAGCGTTTCCTTTCCCCCCTTTGGGATAAATAACGCACGATGGCGACTCTTCTGTCATCTTCTTTCGCCGGTTGTTTTTTCGCACACTATATTTTTCAGGTTGCGACAGCTGGCGACTCTGCTGGGGACCCGGTTTCCCTAAGCGAGTCCCTCCTAGCTTTTGTAGTTTGTTTGTTTATTGGGTGTTCATGCTTTTGTACAGTTATTTATTTACCTGCTTTACCTTATTGCATTGTGTACATATCATTGTTGTATCTGTTGGCTGGCTATGGCTGCTTGGTGATCTTTGTGAGATGAGTTCTATACCCGAACTCGAGTGCACTTAGGATAGGAGAATGGCATAGTCTTGTCGACTTGTGTGGAGTTATTCCTTAGCAAGTTGACTTGCAAGCCCATTCACTTGGTGGAGGTCATGTTGAGATCAATAATGTCACACAAGTAAGTTGTGGTTAGACATTACTTTTTCCAATATAGACCCTAGAAGCCGAGGACCTTAGTTTACCAAACCCATCTTGGCCTATTCGTAGGACGTAGTGCGAAAGTCGTTCAAGTGTAAGATTTGATACGATTGTTACGTGATACTACACTCATAAGAGTCTCTCTTGAGAATATTTTTGGAATACGAGTAGTCGTTCCTCCGATAATATCCGAAAGATGGGATTATGGTGTGTGGGTACATTTTATCAGAGTAAATTTCATCAGGAGTCCAAATATGGCATTTATTTTTATTAATAAAATTTCTATAATGCATAATCATGAAAAAAACATATGAACCCTGGAATTTCAAATTGAAGTTACATTGCATACATGATCAATCAATGCCCCAAACCTTAGGGATTTCATTCCTTACATTGAAACAAGCATGAATGGCACAAGAATGATTAAAAATGATGCTAAAATGTGTGATTTCAAAGTGCACAAAAATGTACCTTGTAGGTGAAGATGGAGACTTAGATTAAAGTACTTTCAATGGTGGAAAAAGATCTCTTTAGCACCCTTGGACCTCCATAAATGTATTGCAATGGATAGTTTTCTTTGAAGCCTTCTCAATTCTTCTGACCAAGTCAAGTTGCAAGCTTGAATATGTGAGTGATGGATATGGTGATGGAGGTGTTTCAGATTAATTCTAGTGCATACAGAAGTTTGTATGAAGTGTATTGATGATGATTCAATGGAAAAAACACCAAGAACTTGGAGAAAATAAGGAATTCGAAAATGGAGTTTTTGAAATTTCAATAATGGAGTTTTTGTGTGAAACTTGGTGTGTTTGAGTTCTGAGCCCTTGATTCCCTTTTATAGAGGTTGGATTTTGCTCTTAGAGCTGAATGAAATTGATCTTGGTTATGTTTTGATGCTAGTTTGTCCATCAAGTTACAAAAAAAGGTTAATGGTGCATTATGGTTCCAATAAAGCATGGAGTGATTAAGGGAGAGTATGAGTGCTTTTCCTGAGTTTAGGGGTTTTGCTTCTGGTGTTTAGATAGAGTAAGATCAAAGCAAAATCTATTTACACAGCTCCAAGCAAAAGTGGTTGAGAAAAGTGATATATGGAAATGTAAATGAAGCTTTATGGCAAAATGATCCATGAATGGTATGTTGTTTGGATAATGGTTCAAGCCCTTGTGTAATGCATCAACGATTTGTGTAAAACACTCATTATGCTGAGATTTAGAAGCACCATAGGCTACAAAGAAAGATCTTGAGGTTTGGCTTTGGTTTGAACATGAAACTTAACATGAAAATGGACTTTCAATTTGGCATAACATTGTGAGTTTCCTTCTTCGAAACTCCTAGCTCAAGTGTGATAAGTTCATGTCAATGGGCTATTTGGGAAGATTATCCTATACTCTATAACTTTCATGTTGGATAGTTGAAGCTATCCATCTTGGATCATGTATATAATTGACCATCAACTTTGACAATCTTAATTGCTAAACGCTTGGAAAATTTTCCAAGTGCTGAACAATTTTACAACTTTGAGATCTCATCTTCATCAGTTTATATCTTCCAATCCTTATGAGATCTTTGGTTCATTCCTTCTACAAAGTTGAAGTTGGAACATCATATACAAGTACATCCTTTGAGTATGAAAAATTATGGCTTGAGGAAGAAGTTACACACTTGTAAAGTGGGCTTCATGAACATGCAATTTCATAACTTGGAGAAATTTTGAAAACCCTAAATTTGACATTCTTGAACTTTTTCTTGAATTTCAAGATTTAACTTGATCAAATGCATTCATCAACCATATTTTAATGATTCTTGACTTGAGAAACCCATGGTTGACCAAAAAATCTCAAAAGTCAAACTTTGACCTTGAGTAGTTGACTTTTCATCAGATGAACTCCAAATCTTCAATGATCAATGAATCAAACTTATTTATCCAATTGAAGCACATGAGTGGATAATAATGAAGCACTTGAGGATCTTGAATCATATTTCAAACCATTTAGGCATTAGATGAATTTGGAACTTGTTGATCTTGAATGGATATAATCTTGAACTTGATTATGATTAATGGAAATCACTTTACTATTGTGAATTAATGAGAAGCTTGAATTAATGAGGAAAGCCCATAATCTTGACTAGTCAATCACTTGAGCTCCTTAAACCAACACACATACCTTGTGAAAGAATCAAACAAGACAAAACATATTTTTGTATTTTTGAATGGTTAGAGATATGAAATGATGTATGAGACCTTTTGATGATATGAAATGATGTCAAAAGAGTTGGGATCTTAGGGGTCAAAAACTAGGGTATGACAGATGCCCCTATTTAAGTTTCTTCTATTCGGAGATGTGAAGATTGAAGTCTTTATATCGACGTGATTGAAGGAACTTAAATACTAAAATGCACAATTGTTGGTCCTAAGATACCGGGAAAATGTTTATGACATGATGTGAATGCAAGACTTTGACCTCACTAGGGAATAACAACAAAGTAAATCCACTAGGGAACAAGGAGAAAGCAGGATACACTAAATTTTACTAAAGGTGAACTAAAGCCTTTCACTGAGAAATAAAGAAAAATAATGTACTAGCCTTTACTAAAGGTATGCAAAAGATACCATGTCTTTCAGTGAGATACAAATTCAAATGCACCAACTTTTACTGTAGTCAAAATAAAGATACCATTTAATAACTGATACCAAATTTTATTGGAGGTAGAATTAGCAGATCAACACCAACTTTTACTGGAGGCAGAGGTAATGAATCAATACCAACCTTTTCTGGAGAAAAAATAAAGATACCATCTTTAACAATCGATACCAACTTTTACTAGAGGTAGAATTAGCAGATAAATACCAACTTTTATTGGAGGTAGATAAGCTTTTCAAAAATGAGTCTGAGATTCTTCTTTAACCAAGTATCCTACTTAAAAAGGGTAATAAACTTCCCAAAATTTCCGATCTTCGCCAGGAACGGGTCACAGTTTCTTTTATGACCAAATTTTTCACTCGGAAAGGGTAACCAACAAGCTCCTTAAAAAGATAACTAGCTTGTAAAAACTCAACAATGAACTATTATCATCTGGAAGAAATTAACCATCCATTGGAGTAATAACATCATATATAGGGATACTTCATTGGGGATTAACAAACTACTCAATAGAGACTACCATTTGCCATCCAAAAGGAAATTCAGAGACACACAAGTTTCTCAAATAAAGAGGTCACCATTTGTTGTCGGATAATAAATTCTGAAAAGATAGCATTGCTGGAGAGCACAATGCACAAGGCGCAAAATAAATTCACTTTCTATCTAGGGTCTTACTACCTAGAGAGATCCAAAATCCAATTTGTCAGAGACAAAGTTCAATCCAGGAATAAACTGGAGAGAGACAGTCAAGCAAGAATCTTCCCAATGAGGAATAAACTCAACGGGGAAACTAGAAAGGTTAAGCACAAACAAGACTCTTCCCAATGACATTCTATTGGAGAGAATATAGACACTCTTGGGGAAAAGATACATTATTTCGGGATAAGCACAAACAAATGAGTGGTTCCGTAAACATCAGGAAATGCAAATGCGCATGAATGACGTAAATATGAATGGATGGATGGATGTCATGCATATGATGACAAAAAAACCACATAAATTAAATAGGACATGACATCGGAGATGACAAAACAATGGGTAACAAACACTGGAGATAAAGCCAAAACATAAAGTCTCTAGGTATAAGCCTCATTGGGGAGACAAAGATACTTCTCAAGAATCCAATCTTCAACATTAATAACTTCTACTTCGGGATAAAAATTATTTAGGGATAAACTCACACTCAGCTGGGAATAATGTATCAAGGCTCAGTTGATTCACATGGGATATTATATGAACTATGTCTCCCGGGAAAACACTCAGTTCTACATTTCGCGATTTAACCATCCTTGGAACAATGGTTGACATTCCCTTTTGTTTTTATAAATCTAAAGAAAGTACTTTGTCGTTTAAAAGTTTTAAAAACAATTTTGTTTCAAATATTATTATAAAAAATAAAATGAAATTCTGCAAGATAGAAATCAAACAAGAATTCCAACAATTGGGCAAAGGCTAAAATTTTATTGATAGAATGGTAGTCCGCAAATGGCGGGACTCCATGGAGCATTATAAAGTTAGAAAATGGTAACGAAAGGAAAATGTTACATTAAAATACAATGACCACTATTCTCCCTAACACCTTTGAATATTTATCATGTACTGGTGTCAGTTGATAATCTTTGATGAAGAATCGTCTGGAAAATATTCTTTGATGCTGTCAAAAGCTTTTAGGCAATCTTTAATCCAAAAACAACCTTGGTCTTTGTGAAGCAGCTTGAAAATTAGCCCACAGGTAGCAGTCATGTTAGATATAAACCTGGAGATGTAGTTCATGCGTTCGAGGATACCTCTGACTTACTTTTCTATTTTAGGCGCAAGAATCTCTTGAATGGATTTAACCTTTTCAGGGTCAACTTCAATACCTCTTTGGATGACTACGAAGCCCAAAAGCTTTCCTGAACGGACACCAAGTACACTTGTTTGAATTCAAGTGGAGTTTATATTTCCTTATTCGTTGAAACAACTTCAACAAATATTCAACATGCTCCTCCTCAGTTGCTGATTTGGATATCATGTCATCCAAATAAACTTCAAACTCCTTATGCATCATGTCATGGAAGAGAGTGGTCATAGCCCTTTGGTAGATTTCCCCAGCATTCTTCAAACTGAAAGGCATTACCCTATAGCAGAATGTACCCCAAGGTGTGATAAAGGTTGTTTTCTCCATGTCTTCAGGTGCCATCATAATCTGGTTATACCCAGAGAATCCGTCCATAAATGAAAAGATGTTAAACTTAGTTGTGCTATCAACTAACATATCAATATGTGGCAATGGGAAATCATCTTTTAGGCTAGATTTGTTTAAGTCTCGGTAATCAATACACATTCTGGCTTTACCGTCCTTCTTGGGAACAAGCACTATGTTGGCCAACCACTGAGGATATTCTGACGTAACAAGGAAACCTGCATTAATTTGCTTATGACCTCTTCCTTGATTTTGTTGGCCATGTCGGGATGAGTTCTTCTTAACTTTTGTTTGATTGGCAGACATTATGGCTTTAAAGGCAGTTTATGTTCCATACTATTAGTATTGAACCCCTGCATGTCTTGGTAACTCCAAGCAAATACATCCACATACTCCTTGAGTAACTCGATCATATTTGTCTTTACATTTGTACTAAGTTGTGCCCCAATTCTAACTTCTTTTCTATCTTCTTCGGTACCCAGATTGACCATTTTGAAAGGCTCTTTGAAAGGATGAATGATTTTCTCTTCTTGCTCAAGCAATATGGATATCTCATCAGGAATTCCTTCGTCTCTTTTCTCTTCGGCAATATGGATATCTTCTTCGGTATTTAAAGTTGGGAGAGGGCCTAGGTTCATTGTTTTCAATGGTTTTTTTATGATTAACCTGTACACATGATTTATGCTTTTTTAGAAATAGATAGAATGCAGGTGTTGTATGCAAATTTTGAAAGTAGTTGATTTTACTTTATTTATAATTTTTTGGTTTTTTATATGTTATAATTTTCCAGAAAAAAGCAGAAGATAAAAGATAGAAAAAATGGGAAGCAAAATTTGCATTTTATTTATGATATTTGAAATTTTGAAATAAAGCCCTACATATTCTCTTTCGCCTTGGGTAGAGGGAAATGTATTATTTTTTACAGACCCGACATAACATTCTTTCACCTTGGGCTAAGCGAAAGGTTTTTCTAAAAAAAAGAAAAACAACAAATATAATTACTTAGATAAGTGAGTGGCAAATGGAATGTCAACAGTTGTCCAGTTCTGAGTAACCGTGCCATGTGTTACAAAGTTGGGTAGACCTTCTTCAGCATCATCCTCAAGGATATCATCTACTTCAGGTTGAGGCAGGCAAATAAAATCAACATTGTGAAAAAGTTCTTGAATCGGATGAATGGTCGTGCTTGACTTTGCAGTATTTGCAGTTGTAGAAGAGAATCATAGGCCTTCCCGAAACTTGTTCTCTGGTAAGCTTAGTACACAACCCCATCCTCTAGTCGTACTATTTTGCACCACCTCTTGGCCATCTTTGAAAGAGGAAATAGATGCCCAACTTCTCTTCGCCTATTTGTTTTTAATAGAGAGTGCTTGGAACCGAGTCCCAATTGCTTCATCACCGTCGATATATGAAAAGGACGAGAGACTGCTCACAATCAAGGCCTCCTCTCCGCTAACTACCACCAGCATTTTGTTCCTTACAAACTTTAATCTTTGATGAAGAGTAGATGTAACTACGCCAACTTCATGGATCCAGGGTCGTCCTAATAAGCAATTGTAGGTGGCATGAGTGTCCATCACTTGAAAAGTTATCTAGAAAACATGGGGTCCAATCATCATCGAGAGATCTACTTCCCCAATAACGGTTTTCTTTAACCCATCAAAAGCCTTGACAATGATATCACACTTTCTCATTGGAGTCCCTTGATATGACAACCTGGACAGTGTAGAATTTTGCATGACGTTCAATGATGATCCAGTATCCACCAGCATGTTGGATAGAGAATCCTTTTGACAATTTATTGAAATATGAAGCGTTATGTTATGATTTCTTCCTGCTTCCAGGAGCTCTTCGTCGCTGAAGCTCAAATTGTTACAGGCTATTATGTTCCCTATGTTGGTGTAAGCCCTAGAGGCCAATACTTTTGGTACTTGTATCGAATTATTTATTAATAATAAAAGGCTTTTTTCTTTATTATGTTTGTTTAATAAAGTCCCTAGAGTAGCTAGTCCGTTTAATGTATCAAGTGTGACTTGATCATGAGATCACATTAAACATAAGGACACTATTCTTAAAAGTATCTGTAGTCGAGCTTTATTGTGAAGTGGGATAATATTAAAGCATTAAGACTATTATGTATATAGACTGATGATCACATCTCATGGATCATGGATAAGGAGTTATCAAGTCTTAAACATAGGTATGAATGTTAAGAGTAATATTTATACTGGATTGACCCGCTATGAGAATACTATATAGAAAGTTATGCAAAGTGTCATAAGTTATTCTCATGGTGATAATGGTGTATACCACCCTTCGACCTGAAACCACTATGGACCCTAGATGTAGAGTCGAGTGCTTTATTGTTGATCAAACATTGTCCGTAACTGGATAACCATAAAGACAGTTGATGGGTACTCCACGAAGCATGCTGAGGGACATGAGTGACCTAGATGGAATTTGCCCATCCTGCGTAAGAGGATAAATGTCTATGGGCCCAATATTGAACTGGACAAGGATGACACGGTCTATACCTTGTGTTCAATATAGACATAAGGGCAAAAGGGTAATTCTACACATAAGTATTATCACAGAAGGATTTGTCAGATCACATGACATTTTCGTGTCTTGGGTAGCAGTGATGTGTTGCTAGATACCGCTCACTGTTTATTATGTTAAATGCGTGATTTAATATAATTGCCAATGTCGCGAAAACCTATAGGGTCACACACAAAGGACGGATTGATGAGAGATAGAGTAACTAAGGAACACCGTAAGGTACGGTGCACTTAAGTGAATTATAGAACATCGTAAGGTACGGTGTACTTAAGTAGAATATGAAATATGGTAAGGTACCACGTGCTTAAGTGTTTTTGGGCATATTATAAGATATGGGCCACATACACTTAAGTGGGCTTTTTCAGCTTGAAGCCCACACAAGTGGTTCTATAAATAAAACCCTTGTGCAGAAGCATTGGCTGCGGTTGCATTTTTGTTTTCCTTCTCTCTCTCTCTCACTCAAAGCCTTCATTCATAACAGCTAGCGATGAGATTGAAGGAATCCGTTCGTGTGGACTGAGTAGAGGCGTTGTCGTCGTTCAAAGTTCGTGATCGCTCCGTAGATCTGCATCAAAGGTTTCAACCGTCACAAGAGGTAACTATTCTATCACTGATCATGCCCATTCGTAAGGATCTCTAAAGGAGAAAATTTTAATTTCCGTTGCGTTTTGGATCGCAATCTCCTTCACCCTACTATGTCGTCAAACTGGTTGATGGTTACATCATGATGCACGAAGGCTTGGTCTAAGACTTTCATTAGAGACTCCATATGGGCCTCAGAATTTAGCAGCAATGAAAGCACATATATCTTAGAGGGCGTCTGCAAGAGCTTATCGATGATCTTGTACTCACTTCTTTTAATTAATTTCAAGATTTCATCATCATTAGGACTAGTCCCACTGGACTGTCCTTCAACAAACTTTAACTTATCTTTCACGGCCGGCTTATCAAATTGTATGTGTTTATCACTGAAAACTTCAACGCTCTTCGGAGGTGCAGTTATAAACATGTGTCCGCTTCTCGTCACCCTACTCACATCAACAATGTTGACTACAAAAGGCATAGAGGGTATTGAGACTTATTTTCCATCCTCCACCATTGTTATTCGGATTTCTGGCATAAGTAAAAGTAATGTCCCCCTGATCCATCAACCTTTTAAGATCTTGTCTCACAAGAAGACGCACACGTGGGCTCCCAGAAAAGTTTCACAGGCTGCATAATCGTTTTTATGCCCAAAATATGCGAGCTTAGTTAGACTGTCATGTATCCTCACCAATGATCCTCTAACCAGATAAACATCGTAGACTATGTAACTACCAGGACAACCATCCACCACGTTTACTGCATTGCCAACCTTTCTTCTGATGGGACCGGTGATTCCTCTATCCATTAAGCCTTGAAGTTCATCTACCACTGTAAGATATCCATGAATATTTTGGGAGCAAATTTTGCAGGTACTATAATCATGTTGAGAGAAGTAACCAATTTCAGACAGTCTATCATGCATTTCCACCAATGATCTGTTGTACTCACGTATGTCATAGACATAATGTTCATCTGGGCGTTCCTGTATCATGTTTACCTTGTTATCATTTTTGTTTCTAGTCACCTGAATTAAAACTTGATCTAGCAAATATTGGAGACCTCTTCTTACAACTGCACATCCTCGAGAATTTCAATAACAAACTCGACAAGATTTATAGTCGTGCTGCTCTAAGTTACCCATCTCGCACAATGTAGCGTACATTTGTACCAAGTCCCCTCTTAGAAAATTTACATCACAAACACGGTACTCATCAGGACATCCGTACACCATGTTTATTGAAGCTACCTCATGTTTGGGTAATAGGTTAGACTGAATATTGGGGTTTATATCCTTGAACGATAAGCTACCGCTCTTGATCAGCTTCTGCACTTCAAATTTAAACGGATAACAATTCTCAGTACTATGGTCAGGCGCCGCTTGGTGAAAGGCACAATGAGCATCTGCTTTATACCACCGTGGAGGGTTCTCTAGAATAGCCAGTGGTGGCCTTGTTTGGACTATATTCTTCTGCTAGAGAGATGGAAATAACTCGGCGTAGGTCATGGGAATGAGATCAAAGGGTGGTGGCTTTTGTACTCTGGATTGTTGGTTGTATTGTCGTGGATCCTACTGGCGAGGTTGTTGTGGTGGACGCTACTGCTAATTTTGTTGTTGTTAATTGAACTGTTGCTGATAGGTGGGGGCCACTAATGTTGGATTAATGATTGGAGAAACTGCTACTATATGTTGTTGTTGGTAATTTTGTTGTCTAGGATTGCATGGTCTCATGGGTCTTCCCTAAATGACACTAACATCTTGCTCTTTCTTCTTAAAAACACCACTCCGATATTTCTTGGTTGTACCAGAAGAACTTCCTTCTATAGGCAAACGTCCCTCTCAGACACCCTCCTCAATATGCATCCCCATATTCACCATTTCAGTGAAATCGCTTGGAGCGCTTGCCACCATCTTTTCATAGTAAAAGGAACTCAATGTTTTCAAGAATATCTTTGTCATTTTCTTTTCTTCCAAAGAAGGGATAATTTGAGCAACGATTTCATTCCATCTCTGTGCATACTCTTTGAATGTTTCTTTTTCTTTATGGGACATCGCCCAAAGTTGATCTCTATCTGGAGCCATGTCCATATTGTACTTGTATTGTCGGACAAACGCTTCTCCCAGGTCATTAAAAGTGTGAATCTGCATGTTGTCCAAGCCCATGTACCATTTCATCGCAACACCTGTCAAACTATCATGGAAGTAATTAATCAACAACTGATCATTGTCTTTCTCGATGGACATCCTCCTAGCATGCATGGTGAGATGGTTGTGGGGACAAGAATTTCCTTTGTATTTCTCAAATTCAGGTAATTTGAATTTGGATGGTATCTTCACATTTGGTGCTAGACACAGATCATGGGCATTCTTTCCAAATGGGTCCTTTCCTCTGAAGGCCTTGATCTCCCTCTGCATTTCCTGAAACTGGTCTTCAAAGTCATCTAACCTTTCACAAACACCCAATCCTTCAGATGCTTCTGCGTGGAAAATAGGCTCGTTGATATGTGGTATAGTATGCACCACTGGAGCAAGAATGGACGTAACAGGTGTAGGAACAAACGACATAGGTTGTGCGTGAGGCTGATAACTGTAGTGGTAAATTCATGATCATCAAGCTATGGATAAGCTAGACATCAAATAACAAGAGTCACCAGCGCGCTTTTATTGTTTCCAAGGGAAAAGGGAAAAAGTACGAACAAAACCCAAAGTAAGAAGTTTTCAAATCAAAACTAATAAAGTGTCATAGATTACAGGTAAGGGGGTTGGTTACACAGAGGGAAGGTGTTAGCATCCAAAGTGTCCTAGGTACTCCTAGGGAGCCCTTTTTGTATGCATATGTATTTGGTACAAAATGATGTTTACAAACAAATAGAATGGGGGGGGGGGTGAGGAAAGAATTCATTAATTATATTTTTGTGTTTGGCAAGACCATCGGTCTTGTGCCTCCGTACCAACATAAAAATGAGGGATCAAAACCTCGTAGTTCGTGATACAAATTTCAAAGTGGATGCATTGCTTTTAACAAAATTAAGTTTGAAAGACACAAAGGCCTAAAAATGGTTTGAATTAGTTAGTTCTTTTTGGCTTTTTGAAAGTTTAAGTCAAGTATAGTTAAGTTTATTTAAAAGTTTGATTTAAGGAAAGAAGTTTGAAAATGCAATGGCATAAGGCCAAAGTTTCTATCTTTTTGCAAAGTGGTCAAAGTTTAGAACAAAACAAGTTCAATCAAAGAAGATTTTGAAAAGGGAGGGAGAGATTTTGAAATTAATGAAATGGGGAGAAGATTAAGAGGCTAATCCTATGCACAAAATTAAAAGTTAAGAGTTGAAAAGATCTGACCAAATGGGTAGCAATCCAATAGATAAGAATGTCAATAGAAACCCAGAATTCCCTTGGACATTTAGAAACAAGCAACACACAAATGCACAATTATATTATCTTGAAGAGCAAAGGCATCAAATAAAGATAGCCACATCCAAGCTTTAGCCACTCCATGATCTTCTTCAAATTAGCCCATGTAACAGATGAATTCCACAAGTCATAGATTCAAGATAACAGCTTCACAATGATCATGTTGCAGATGAACTCAGAGGGATCTTGAATGATGTATCAGATGAAGTTCCAAATTTCAAGCACTTGGTTTCTCAATAAGTTGGCATTGGCCAAGTCCTTTAGCATAGGAATGTTTCCTAAGTTCTAAGTCCATTTGTCCAAGATCAAGCCAACAGTCCACACAAAAGTTTTTTAGGGTTTTTTTTGTTGTTATTATGTACATTAATGGTCAAAGACCACTCAAACAAGCAAATTATACACAAACAAGAAATATCACACAATATGGTCCAAGTGGACAAAGTGAAAATTGCATTAACATAAACAATTAGAATGATATGAACAATGGCAAATGAATAAAGGCTAGAATTAAATGACATTAAAGTAAACGGCTTGAAATTAAAAGTTAGATGTTAATGGGTTAGAAGTTAGTATTGTTTTTCTTTTGCTTTTCAATTTAAGACATTCTTTGGAGAACACTCAACCCACTTATCACAAGCATGGATCCTTGAGCCAAGACATCTCCCAAAGGAAGGAAAAAAGGCCAAGTTTCCACATAATACCATGAAAGAGGGGATACTTACAATCTCACTAACTAGAATGTTATGCCTTTTATGTCACAAATTTAGCGCTATGTTAAGCAATCGTAATTGGAATTATGTAGAAGTCACAACTATTTGAGGTCGGGTAATAGAATTTTGGTGTTAATGCATGTTAGAGACATAGTATAATGGACTATGCTCATGAAACATACCACACACAAAAATAATATGCAAAAGAGGTGGCCTAATCTCATCCATACTCATGTTAATTTTTCAATCAACTAGCTTTAGTACTTTGAGATATCATAGGCCAAATGAGATGAATGCATAAAGAAGGGGAATGAGATGAAGAGGGAGGGGAATGGATCAAAACTCAAATTGGTCAAAGGAAGACTTTTACCAAATTAATATCATCCCATGGAATGTACATTCCATCAATCCCCTAAATCCAATGATATTAACTTGACAAAGTCAAAATCAACCTTGACCAAGGCCCAACAACAAGAGTCAAACACAAACAAGTCATCACAATTGGTCAACAAAATTATTTGGCATTTATTCAAATTAGAAATACTAAAATAAGGCATTTAAATTAAATATGGTTTGTCAAATTCCTAAAACCTCATCAAAACACCAAATAAACGGCCATGAGATTTATCATAGGTCAAACATGGTCAAAGGACCTTGGAGAAAAAATTTCAGAATTTTTAAAGACTTAAAAGTATTTTTAAACAATTAAAAATAAATGCAAAATCAATTAAATCATGAAAAATATTAATAATGATCCAAAAAATAATTTTAATTCAGAATATGAAAGAGGAAAGATGATGTACTGCAGTCAATGCGGCATAGGCTTGGTATTTAAAAGCAACACACGAGATTAAAACAATTTGAACCAGATCAATGGCTCTGAACACTTCCAACGCATCGCCGACGTCCAAAGGTCGGTCATCTTCTCCGGTGACCCTGGCCGGACTGGTTCACTCATCACCATCAAGAAAATGAAAAAGGAGGACATGATCTGAAAGAAAAAATGGCGTAGAGCATGAATCTGGCCTCAATTTTAACTAACTCCACATATATAGAAAGATATGAGGAGTTGAATTTTGAGGTGTGTCAACTGAGTTGCTTCGATTTGACCTCTAAGCAACTCAATCTTCTTGCCTACATTGGTAGGACTTCAGACAACCAAAGATCCAAGAGAATTGAGTGGAATTGAGAGAGAATCGAAAAGATGAAATTTTCTGGAAAATACCTTCAATGCAGGTATGGATTCACTTGTTTTTGCTTTGGCTCGTGCTTGATCTTGCTCAGCATGCTTGCAGAAGTAGCTTAGAATGCACAAAAGGTCTTGGATCCCTGGAGTTTTGAATCTCAAAACAGTGAGATTCCAACTCAATTTCCAAAGGAAATTCTCAGGATTATCCTCTCAAATGAAAGGGTTTAGTGTTTGGGATCAAAGCGGGCGTGAAGGGGTCTTCAATTCTGAGCATATGGAGCTCTATTTATAGTTGGATCATGTGATATTTGCACCTTCCAAATGAGTTTCCAAAATTGGCAATGAGTGATGCATGTGTGCATGGGCGTGTACAGGCCCATGAGATCATTCCATTTGATCCATAATTGAGTATGAACAAGCCTGAAATCAAATTGGACTGCTAGGCAATTGTACATGGAAGCTTGAAGTTTGATCTTTGTCAATTGATGATGCAATGTTCCAGCCATGCGCAACCCTAGAAAATCTTGTCCAAAATGGATGAAATTGGTCTTTTTGGAAAGGTTAGATCAAGAGGAACAACTTTCATGTTCAACACTTTTTCATTTGAAGCTTGGAACATGAAGAATTTTGAGGTGGAAGTTTGGAAATTTCAACATGTTGAAATTTTTTCTAAATGTCAAGCCATATATTTGAATATTCCACCTTGCTTAACTTTTTATGTGAGCTTCAAATGAAAGAAATGTCTTTATCAAAGTTGTATCTCTTTCAAATACCTTCAAAATGGTCACCAATTTCTTGTCATTTGGATTTGGAATGATATAGTTATGCATTTTTGAAGTTTGGAAAAATCACTTGCTCAATGGTATAGATCAAAAATGACCTATAATGTAACCTCATATCACATGCTCAAAAAAGATGAATTAGCTCTCACTCTAAACATCAAAGTTGAATTAGACATCCTTAATTTGATTTTGCAACTTGTAAATCTTTCATCTCATAAAAATTGAGCAAGTTATGGCCTTGGGAAGTTGACTTTCAAATTAGGGTTTAGACAAAATGACCTATAATGTTTCAACATAGAAAATGATTTTCCAAGCAAAACTAGCTCTGTATCAACATGAAAGTTGTTTGGAATGTCATTTAGAGTAACGTTGCTCTTGGAATCATTTTCATATGGTGAAAATTGTAGGATATAGGGTCTAGGGAGACCCAGTTTTGATCAGATGAATTCATCTGGCCAACCACCATCAACCAACTTGCTAACCTTCAATTCTTTGGACTTTCTTGGCTCATGGTAGATCATATATGCATAAGATGATGAATTTTGAAGTGTACCTTGAGAAATTTGATCAATTGGTGAGATAGCTTATTGGAGAAGTTACTTAAGATACCCAATCAAACTAGGGTTTCCAAGACAAATCACCCTCAAACTCTTGAAGAATGCTTGATCAATATAACATGTTGGAATCAAAGGGACTCATATATGATGCTCATAACCATTCTTAGATCAATTCATGGTTGTGCTCTTTGTCATGAGGGTCTCAAACCCTAGATATGAACTTGATAGATCAATGGTGATCATGCCCTACCTACAAAAGAGTTAGGCAAAATGAAAAGACATATTTTTGGTATTTTGGTTAGTAAAAATGATAATCTACAAGTATGATACAATCACATAGTGCTTGGTGATCTCTCCCAAAACAAACCCAATGAAATAGGGGTAAGGAGGATGCCATGGCCTGATCCCAATGCTAATGCTTATGATGAAATTGCATGAGGGATCTTAGGGTCAAAATTGAGGTCTTACAGCTGCCCCTATTTAAGGACATTCTAACTGAGGAGGCGAAGGTTAAAATCTTCATGTCGACTCAATAGAATGGGCTTAAATAACAACATATAGAAACAAATTTTTGTCCTTGAGAGACCTCATGATGCATATGATATGAATGTAAAAGTTAATGCTCTGTGGGGAAATATTACCACAAAGGAAAAGAAATCGGAGAGACCGAAATTCCGCAGGAGTATAATGTATTCCATAAGGAAAACTCACTGGGGAGACAAAGACTCTGGAGGATAAAGGAGTTATGCGTAGGCCAGGCTACGACTTAAAACTACTGAGGGACTTGAGGAATTCCATACAAACATGGAAAGACTCAGTCGGGGAAACAACAACATCTGTAGGGGATACGAGTAAGTCAAGATAAAACTGAAATACTTGAATCATGCAGGAAAAACGATTTCACTAAGGAAATGCGCACTCAACTCGACTGGGGAAGAAATAAACTTCAACCCAGGAGGAGGAGAAATCTATTATCTACTACCTGTTACTGGGTAAGGAGATAATAAAGATCTGACAAAGAGATCATCCGTCATCGGTTAGGATGAACATATCAAGGATGACTCACTGGGCACCGCCAGGAAGGAGTATTCATTACCGGTTACTGGGTAAGAACAACAATGCTGGGGAAAACTGCAAAAAATAGGATTTACAACTACCAGTTACTGGGTAGAAGACCAAAGGTGAGAGTATCCGTCATCGGTTAGGATGAACATATCAAGGATAAATTCAACAGGGAAGAAAATCTGTCATCGGTTAAGATGAACATATCAAGGATATACTTGCTTGGGAAATGTCAAGGAGGATATCCGTCATCGATTAAGATGAACATATCAAGGATATACCAACTGAACAACAAATAGGAATTACATCTATCAAATGCTGGATAGAAAACCATCAAAGAGAAAATCCGTCACCGGTTAAGATGAACATATCAAGGATTAACTCTGCGAAGGGGACAAAAAGTAGGATTTACGACTACCGGTTACTGGGTAGAAAACCGCAAAGAGAAGGAAACCCGTCATCGGTTAAGACGAACATATCTAGGATTAACTCTATGGGAACAAGAATAGGGATTACAACTACCTTTTTACTGGGTAGAATACCAAAGGTGAGAGTATCCGTCATCGGTTAGGATGAACATATCAAGGATAAACTCAGGCAGGGGAAAGAAAGACATTCGTCACCAGTGAGGGTGAACATATCAAGGATATACTTTCTGGGGAATAGATCTACTAGGGACTCTATTGAGGAGAAAAACAGGGGTACTTTTGTCGGGTATTGGGCAAGAAGTAACAAACTGCGAACTAAGAAGAATATTACCAGCTACTGGGTAATAAACTCTTAGGATACTCGAAGCATCTATCTAGGTAAAAGCTAGACAGAAACAGTCAATCAAGACTCAACCCAATGAGGATATAATTCAAGGGGAGTGATTCCATCCAGATAAACAACTGGAAAGGAAACTGGAGTAATAATCATCCACGAGGAAACAAACTCAGTGGGGAAGAGGAGAAAGGTTAAAGTCTTTCTACTTAAGGGGCTGACGCTCTACAATTGAGGGAGGACAGACACCAAAATTTGTATGGGGATAAAGTACCGCCATATAGAGAATGAGAATTTCTAATAAGATCAATCAAATATGACGATGCAAATATGCAGATTATGAAATTATATGAATGTATATGTATATGTATATATGATGATTATGTTGACAAAACGATCACAAAGGATACAAAGGTGTCGCAAAGAACTTGAATCATCGGTACAATCCTCGGTCAATCCACAAAAAGAGGGAGACAAATGTTGGAGAACAGAGAGATCAACAAACCAAAGGCTCAAACCTAGCCAAGGGAGGAGATCTGCTGAGGAGAGGCGAAATTATCGAGTCTGCAAGGAATTTTAGGTCTACGCCATATCAAATGGGAGACAACCATACAGAAGATAAACACAAAACACTTGCTCAGAAACCAGGAGGAAACTCTGACTGGGAGCGAGTTGGATGGCGACCAGGGGGGAAACCAACGCGATCTACCGGGGAAGCATCTTACTCTGCTGAAGATCAACTCTGTTGGGGAATACAGAAACAATGTCGGGAAATAACACGCCGCAAGGTACTGAATCAACCAACTTAGCTGGGAAAAAGAATCGGAATTCCGTTAGGGAACTCCGTAGGGGGATCGGAACAACACAAACAACTAGGAACACCCGAAGGGTTAACTGCTTGGGGAACCTCCGATGCTTAGCACTTAAGGACTTGCTGCTCTTGAAGTGCTGTTGATACCTCCTTTTTAATTTGCTTTGAAAATTTCTTATTTTTATATGTTTTAAGAAAAAGATTTTGATTAAAAAATTTTAATTTTCAAAATGATCATAATAAAATTTAAACTATTGGTTGAAGTAAATAAGAGTAGAACAATTGGATAAAAGCTCAACTTTATTTAATGGGATGATAGTCTGTAAATGACAAGACTCTATAGATTTTTACAAAGTTGAAAATGGTAATTTACATGGAAAAGGGCTACATTGAATACAAATGATCCTTAATCCTTCTACCAATTCTTGATATTCACTGTGCTCTTGACCGCTGCTGGGATGATGAATCGACGTCAACCCTTGTGCTCAACAAAGTCTTTCCAAAATTGGACGATCAGTAGACTGCAGTTACTTGCCATAATCCCTAATTTTTGCATAAGTTGCCCCAAGGTAGGGTACTCAACATATCGGGAATTTTTTTCTGTTTTTTATGTCTCTAAATTTTTCTTGGATCGCCCTTTCGGGTTTTCAATCCACCAAGACACTCTTTTCTGCCTAAGTCGTCCTTTCGGGTTTTCAACTTAGCGAGTTGTTCTTTTCTTTTTAGGCGAAGTATTTCTTGACTGCATCTGCGTTCACAGGACGAGTGAACTCTTCACCATCCATAGTTGTAAGAATCAAAGCACCGCCTGAAAAGGCTCTCTTAACAACATATGGGCCTTCATAATTAGGAGTCCATTTTCCCCTTGAAAGACAGGATCTTCTTGAGCACAAGGTCACCTTCTTTAAACACACGAGGTCTGACCTTCTTATCAAAAGCTTTCTTCATCCTCTGCTGATATAATTGACCATGACACATGGCAGTCAATCTCTTCTCTTCAATCAAATTCAGTTGATCAAATCTGGTCTGACACCATTCAGCCTCAGTCAACTTGGCTTCCATGAGCACGCGCAATGAAGGAATCTCAACCTCTACGGTGAGCACTGCTTCCATACCATACACAAGAGAGAAAGGGGTTGCCCCTGTTGAAGTGAGGACGGATGTACGATACCCATGCAAAGAAAATGGGAGCATCTCATGCCAATCCTTATACGTGACAACCATCTTCTAGATAATCTTCTTAATGTTTTTGTTCGCAGCTTCAACAACCCCATTCATCTTGGGTCTGTAGGGAGAAGAATTATGATGTGCAATTTTGAAGTCTTTGCAAAGAGCTTCCACTATACTGTTATTCAAGTTCGATCCATTATCAGTAATGATCTTACTTGGCACACTATAACGGCATATGATCTGATTCTTGATGAACCTCACAACAACTTGCTTGGTTACATTCACATACGATGTCGCTTCAACCCATTTGGTGAAGTAGTCAATTGCCACCAAAATGAAACGATGTCCATTCGAAGCTTTGGGCTCAATCATCCCAATCATATCAATTCCCCACATGGAGAAGGGCCATGGAGAAGAGATAACATTCAATAGTGTCGGAGGAACATGAATCTTATCAGCATAAATTTGACACTTGTGGCATTTCTTCACGAATTTGCAACAGTCAGATTCCATTGTCAGCCAATAGTAACCTGCTCGCAACATCTTCTTTGCCATTTCATGTCCATTAGAATGAGTACCAAAGGATCCTTCATGCACTTCAGTCATCAACAAGTCTACTTCGTGTCTATCCACGCATCTGAGCAAAACCATGTCGAAGGTTTTCTTGTACAGTATATCACCATTCATGTAGAAATTACCAGCTAATCTTCTCAAAGTCTTCTTATCTTTCAAAGATGCCCCGGGCGGGTAATTCTGACTTTGGAGGAAACATTTGATGTCGTAATACCACGGCTTCTCGTCTTTGATTTCTTCAACAGCAAACACATGAGTTGGCCTATCAAGACGCATCACATACAAATTGGGAACTTCATTCCAATACTTCACTATAATCATTGATGCCAACGTTGCAAGAGCATCTGCCATCCAGTTCTCATCTCGAGAGATATGATGAAACTCAACCTTTGTAAAGAAAGTTGAAATTCTCCTCGCATAATCTCTATAGGGTATTAAACCGGGTTCATTTGTCTCCCATTCACCTTTGATTTGATTCACAACCAAAGTTGAGTCTCCAAAGACATCCAAGTACTTGATTCTGAAATTCATGGCCTCTTCAAGCCCCATAATGCAAACTTCATATTCTGCCATGTTGTTTGTACACTTGAAAGTCAATCTAGCTGTAAATGGTAGATGCGTTCCTTGTGGAGTAATGATCACTGCCCCAATGCCATTACCATATTGATTAACAACTCCATCGAATACCATGCCCCAACGGAAACTAGGTTCTGGCCTTTCTTCAAGCAATGGTTCATCACAATCTTTCATTTTTAGGTACAAAATCTCTTCATCAAGAAAGTCATACTGCACTGACTGGTAATCTTCAATTGGTTGGTGAGCCAAATTGTCAGCCAAGATACTACCTTTGATTGCTTTCTAAGATTGGTATTCAATATCATACTCTGATAACAACATCTGCCAACGGACAATCCTCCCAGTTAAAGCAGGCTTCTCAAATATATACTTGATCGGATCCATTTTGGATATCAACCAAGTGGTATGATTCAACATATACTAATGCAGATGCTTAGCAGTCCAAGCTAATGCGCAACAAGTCTTCTCAAGCATAGAATACCGAGTCTCACAGTCGGTGAACTTCTTACTGAGGTAGTAAATTGCAAATTCTTTCTTTCCAGTCTCATCTTGCTGACGAAGAACACAACCCATACATTCTTCAAGCATAGTTAAATACATGATCAACGGTCTTCCTTCCACAGGTGGAGACAAAATCGGAGGCTTAAGCAGATATTCTTTGATACTATCAAAAGCTTTCTGGCAGTCTTCGGTCCAATCATAAGACTGATCTTTCTGAAGAAGCTTGAATATAGGCGCACATATGGCAGTCATGTGGGAAATGAATCTGGAAATATAATTCAAGCGGCCGAGAAAACCTCTGACTTGCTTCTCAGTTTTGGGCGCAGGCATCTCTTGTATTGCTTTGACCTTGGCAGGATCAACTTCAATACCCTTTTCCCTGACAATAAAGCCCAACAACTTACCAGAAAGAACACCAAAAGTACACTTATTGGGATTCAAGCGGAGTTTATACTTCCTCAAATGCTGGAATAACTTCAACAAATGCTTAACATGTTCCTCTTCATTAATCGATTTAGCAATCATGTCATCAACATAAACTTCAATCTCTTTATGCATCATATCATGAAAAAGAGTAGTCATTACTCTCTGGTAAGTCGCACCAGCATTCTTTAGACCGAAAGGCATCACTCTATAACAGAATGTTCCCCAAGGTGTAATGAATGTGGTTTTCTCCATATCTTCGGGTTCCATCTTGATCTGATTATATCCGGAAAATCCATCCATAAACAAAAAGACTTGGAATTTAGCAGTATTGTCTACCAATATATCAATGTGTGACAGAGAGAAATCATCTTTCGAACTGGCTTTATTTAAATCTCTATAGTCAACACACATGCAGACTTTTCCATCTTTCTTAGGCACATGCACAATATGGGCCACCCATTACGGATACTCAGCAGTCACAAGGAAACCGACATCAATCTGCTTCTTTACTTCCTCTTTGATCTTCACATCCATATCAGGATGCGTTCTTCTCAACTTCTGCTTGACTGGCGGGCATTCTGGCTTCAATGGCAGTCTATTCTCCACAATCTCAGAATCCAAACCAGGCATGTCTTGATAGGACCAAGCAAACACATCTGAATACTCTCGAAGAAGATCAATCAACCCCTTCTTGACATCTGAACACAGGTGAGACCCAATCTTGACTTCCTTCACATCATCCTCAGAACCCAAGTTGACTAGCTCAATCTGCTCTTCGAACGACTGAATGGTATTTTCATCTTGCTCAAGAAGACGAGATAACTCATCACTCACTTCTACAACACTTTCCATCTCGGCTTCAAACACAGGGAATTCAAAATTTGGAGAAGGAGAAGGATCATTATATTCAATGGGGTTAGGAACCAACCTGCATAATGATTTGATATTTTGATTTTAGAGAAGTGAATTTGTGACCAAATATTATGCAGATGGACAATTATATTGTTTATTTATGCTTTTTGTGATTACCATTTTCAGAATAAAGCAAAAAGTAAAAACAAACATCATAGATGTGGATGAATATAATTAATTTTATTAATGATCAATTTGAAAATGCCCAAACAATGTTTGCTTCTCCCTTAGGCATAGGAGAAGGATTTTAAAAACATATAAAAGCAATTACTTAGATCGATGCAAAATAACAGGAACATCAACAGCAATCTAATTGTTGCAAGCCTTTCCATGCATCACAAAATTGGTGCAGTCTTCCTCTTCGTCATCCTCTAGCACAGTAGCTAAGTGTTGTTCATTGCCATGAATGAACCCACCGCTGTGGAAGCTAAGTTGCATATCTTCAGTCCTTGAGGTTGATGAACCTTTCTGGAACCCCAAACCGGTTCTGCCTTTGTTGTCGGAGACCTCTACCTTGCGCCCCCACGGATCAACATTGCTTTCTTCCACAATCTTCTTAGCATCTTTCAATGAGGACATAGGTGCCCCAATTCTCTTTTCAGCAGCAATAGATAAGGTCTGGAACGGAGTTCCAACCTCATCCTCAACTTCAACGTAAGAGAAAGATGACAAATGGCTAACCAACAGAGCCTTCTCTCCACCAACAATCACAAGCTTTCCATTCTTCACAAATTTGAGTTTCTGGTGCAAAGTGGAGGTAACAGCTCCTGCCTCATGGATCCATGGCCTTCCCAACAAGCAACTGTAGGCGGGGTGGATATCCATTACTTGAAAAGTAATTTGAAAATCACTCGGACCTATCTTAACTGGAAGGTCCACTTCACCAATAACCGTTTTACGTGAACCGTCGAAAGCTTTGACGATTACACCACTATACCTCATAGGCGCTCCTTGGTATGATAGATTTGACAGAGTTGACTTCAGAACTACATTCAGTGAAGACCTGGTGTCAACAAGCACATTTGACAAAGCATCCTCTTTGCAATTCATAGAAATGTGCAAAGCCAGATTACGGTTCCTTCCCTCCTCAGGGAGTTCTTCATCACAGAAGCTAAGATTATTGCAAGAAGTGATGTTAGCCATGATATGATCGAATTGGTCTATTGTAACATCATGTTCTACAAAAGCTTGTTCCAGAACTCTCTGTAGTGCTTCTCTGTGCGCTTTAGAATTCATGAGCAAAGACAACACTGAGATTTTGGAGGAGGTTTGGAGCAGCTGCTCCACCACATTGAACTCACTCCTTTTGATTAACCTAAGTACCTCATCATCATCGTTAGCTTTCAAATTGCTGGATTCACCAGACTTACCCTTTGAAACACCAACTGGATCTTCAGCAGGCACTTCCACATTCTTACTCACAACTGATTCTTCCTTGTCCTTTGGGAACACCGACCCAAACACATGACCACTGCGGGTCACCTTGGTAACATCAGCAATGCTCACCATAAATCTAGTCGTAGGTAACGGGACCTCTTGACCACCTTCTATCATTGTAGAATTATACTGATACGGAATAGCTTTATCAGATGAATACGGGATAGGGCCCGCTAACCGTATTACTAACGGCAATACTGATCTATTGCTGACATTGTTACTGTTGCTGTTGTCGTACTGGATTACCAATTTGTCTGGCTGCTTGAAAATGGGCACTATGACATTGACATCGTCATCTACATGACGGGATTGAACAATTTGAATCATGCCTTCATCCATCAGTCGCTGGATGTCCCTTTTCATAACTTCACAACCCCTCGGGTTAACACTACAAATAACACAACCATCATGGTCATGTTCACAATCACTCACCAAACAGATATCCTTATGCATCTGCACCAAGGATCTCTTGATAAAACGCACATCAAAAACTTTAAACTCGCCAGGATAACCATCCACCATATTCACAGAAGAGTTCCCATGGGCGGGCAACGGATTCGCTTTCACATTCGGCGCACGGTCCTTGAAGGACACCATTCCACTCTTCATCAGCTTTTGAGCCTCATACTTGAGTGGGTAGTAGTTCTCAATATCATGTCCGGGCGCTCCTTCGTGAAAAGCACAGCGGAGTTCAGGCTTATACCACCATGGAAGTGGTTCTGGAATCTACGACGGGTTTCTCGGTTGGATCAGGTTCTTGAGAACCAAAGACGGGTAGAGTTCTGCGTAAGACATAGGAATCGGGTCGAAATAGACCTTCTTCCTCTCAAAGTTTTGTTGATGATGATTGTTGTTGGTATTGTTGTTGTTGTAAGTGTTTGCTCGTTGTTGCGGTTGTAGTTGTTGATGTTATGGTTGTTGAACTAGTGTTGATTGTTGATTAGAAAATACCGGGATAACGGAAGATACTTGATGGTGGTGTTGACGGGATGATTGATTCCTTCTGATTTGAGGCCTCCTCTGCCTCCCACTACTCATCACATTCACTTCTATGTCTTTTTTCTTGCTGAAACTACTGCCACACCTCTTGCTTGTTGATGCCTCATCTTTTGACAAACGTCCCTCTCGGACTCCTTCCTCAAGCCTCATCCCCATGTTTACCATCTCGGTAAAGTCACTGGGGGCACTAGCAATCATTCGTTCATAATAAAATGAACTGAGGGTCTTTAGAAAGATCTTTGTCATCTCTTTTTCCTCCAAAGGAGGAGTGATATGGGCAGCCAATTCCCTTCATCTCTGTGCATACTCTTTAAATGTCTCTTTATCTTTCTGAGACATAGACCTCAGCTGGTCTCTATCAGGCACCATGTCCACGTTGTACTTATACTGCTTAACAAAAGCCTCTCCCAGGTCATTGAAAGTGTGAATGCTTGCACTATCCAACCCCATATACCAATGAAGCGCAGCACCGGTCAAACTGTCCTGGAAATAATGGATCAACAATTGATCATTATCGGTCTGAGTAGACATATTGCAAGCATACATCACTAGATGATTGAGTGGAGAAGTATTCCCTTTATATTTTTCAAAGTCAGGCACTTTGAACTTCATCGGGATCTTGACGTTGGGAACTAAACACAACTCAGCAGCACTCTTTTCAAACAAATCCTTACCCTTCAACGTCTTCAATTCCTTGCGCAATTCAAGAAACTGATCCTTCATTTCATCCATTTTCTCGTAGACATCCGGACCTTCAGACGGCTCGAAGTGATAAATGGTGTCCTCTACTCGAGGTAAGGTGTGCACAATGGGAGGTGGCACGGACATGACCGGGCTAGATGTCGGCATGGAAGCAAATGTAGGCGCAAAGCCTTTAGGCATAAAGTTGGACGGCATTCCCCACGGGAATCTGGCAGGCATAGTGGGTGCAAAATGAGCGGTAGCAGTAGGCATGATAGAGGTAGCCACCTCTGAAATAACAGTCCTCGCAGGAGGAGTTGCAGGCGTTGGAGAAGATTGACTATGAGCAGCAAGAACTGACTCCATCATGGCAGTCAGGCGGGAGATCTCGTCCTTCAGCTCTATGTTCTCTTGCTCTAGATGCTCCATAATTTTGAGATGATTGGCGTGGGTGTTATACCGGTGAGTCAGCTTGGCTAAAGCACAGAAGAAACACCAATGAGACATCTGGTGAAAGAGAAACCTGCTTATGCAAATGATGCATGAAATGCAATGCTTGTTTATTTATTTTTGTTTTCAAGGAACTTACTATATCATTTGCAAACATATATATCAACAATTGAAATAATTTTTATATGACCAAAAATCTCTTTTTCATTTATATAATTGGAAGGATTACACTAAGTACAATTTCAGAAACCAAATGAAAAATACAAGAGAAAAGGATACTAGTCATCCTAAGGATCCCTAACAACGTCAGAAGATTTGGCTGAAGGCGCGTACTTCCTTAGAATGCGTCGAATCTCGGTCTCAAAACAAGCCTTCATCTGAGTTTTCTACAGAACAAGCTGATCAACAATCTTCTTCCAAGCAACGGAAGGCTGAGGCATGCTAGAAGATGAAACCTCTGGCTCTCTTTGTCTCTTCATCACTCGGTCTTCAAGTAGCTCAATAAGTGCATAGCACTCTAAATATTCAATGATTATTGTAACACCCTAAATGCCGACTCGTCATTTAATAAAATATTTCAAATAAAAATCACATATTAAAGTGTCACACATACTTCACCAAAGTATAAAAATCCTCAAATACCAGATAGTCATGCCAAATAAGTAGCGGAAATTAAACAAATTCTGAAATAAAGTATCAACGACAAACTCCAAAAAACAAAACATAACATAACACAATGACAGAAAACAACTCATCCCCATTGTTACATATCGGAGAGACTCCTCTAAGATCCAATGATAAAAACTAAAGGGGGCATAAACGTCATCCCCTAACTCACCAACTACTCCTGTACCTGATTGCATGTACTCCCGAGGAGCACAGACGCCACAACAACCAATAGGGGTGAGAATCCATCTAACAATTATTTACAGTGAAATTCAGCAAGATAGGATGGTAGTAACGAATATAACAGTATTTTCAATCACACTCAAAACACAATCAAGCAAATCATAATACAAACGCAATGCAATGCCACCATCTCCATCTCCAATGCATGTGGTACCAGTATCACTGGGGTCAGAGGTATGCTACTGATATTCCCATTGTTCCTCTCTGAATCGTGTCTCTCTCTGGACGTGAGACCACCATATTCCCTCTCTGAACCAGACCATCACTGAACCGAACTCCTACCTATCTTCGAAATAGATGAATGCATGATCATAAAACAACACAACATGCAACATCATCTCAAAATCATAACAACACACAAGTCTCGATCATTCATATAAGATTCCCCTCTTAAACGAATAATTCACCATACTCGGTCATCATTGTAATCCTTCTTTGGATTACTATACTCAAAGCACCATTCAAGGTCATCACTATAATCCCTTTCTGGATTACTATACTCAAGATTATATTTTTAAAATAATTTATTTATTTATCTCAAAAGGTAAAGTTATATTATTATCAATTGTCCTCAACTCATCAAATTGCTCAAAACAACTCAAAAAGTCCCAAGGACTCATATTTTCTCAAAAATTTATTGCTCAAAACAACTCAAAAAGTCCCAAGGACTCATATTTTCTCAAAAACTCTCAAATATTTACATTTTCTCAAAATCTCTTAAAAATTCATTTATTATTATTATTATTATTTGTATCAGACCACCAACAAGGTAATGACAAGTAGTTTACTCAAATTGCTCAAAAAATGATCCTAAGGTCACGAAAGAGACTCTAACGTTAAAAGATACTCCAAAATGCCACAAAAAATTTCCGAACTTCAAAATTCCAGGTAATGCTCAAAAATACCAAAATTGTCGGAAAAAGTCAGGAAACACCAAAATCGCCAGAAAAGTTGGAAATCACCAAAATCCTTTGAAATCAGAATCGGGACGAAATCAACCACTATAGACCGATCTTCGTCGTGGCACCGCCGATGGTACCGAGACGCGTCGCGGCTGGCCGCAAAAATTGTGACCGAAAGTCACTCAGCTATGGCCCGCCTGACACGGCCCTCCGTCGGCTTCCCTCGTTGCCACTATCGCTGGAGTGCGACACGATTCCTCTGTTGTCGCCATCGCCGGAGCACAACATAACTCCCTTGTCGCCGCCTCACGGCGCGGCTCGCCACCGCGCAAAGGATATCCCCGCGATCGCCGTCCGCCGCCTTTTTGGCGTGAACCGGATGTCGACGATTAGTGCGTCCCTCGCTGCGCGACTCCGACCACCCTCAACCGATTTTCTGATTTTTTTGGCAAAGTCCGATTTTTCCAAAAAAAGAGTTTTTTCCTGTAAGTAATTAAAACAGCTAAAAAATAAATTCTTTCAATTTTGGGAAAGTTCCGGAAAAACAGTCGACTCAAGAAAAATAAAATTGGGAAAATATTTTGGATTCCATAATCACAAATTTGAGGAATCAAACAACCCTAACGGAGTCGTTCGAATCCCCGAGGAAAATTTTCAACACAAGAACAACCAAATTAACAAAAATAGATATTCATTCAATTAGGTCATATCACAAGGTTATCACTTCCAACAATAAGGTATGGAGACATAAGGGGATTTATCCCAAATTTCTCACTAGGGTCTACGAGCAAACACATAACAACAACATTTCTACAGAATTCAATCATATATAAGAAAACAACGTATCTCATAATTCACATAAAGAAAATTTAGGGAAACTCATAACAATCCCTAATGGCGTTGATAGGAGGATAAGAAACCCTCACTATCCTGTAAGTCTGAAACCACCTAAGCATAGACAATTTCCCCTGCCTCGAATTTGTTGTAATGTTGATTCTCTAGGAATTTTCTTAAATCCCTGCTCCTAAAACCTTCACGTTCCCAGAATTCTCTCTACCTCTTTGTGACAATTGAGATTTCTAACCTAATTTTCTTCCAACCTTTAGTATTTATATGGACTTATTTTTCAAAATTATATTTTTCGCCCATTTAAATCCAATTCTCTCCTCTTCTACCTTCTACTTTTCATTAATCACAAAATGATCCACTTCTCTTATTTAATCAATTAAATAATTATTAAATCAAATAAATATTTATATAAAGTAAATCTTCAATTAAATAATTATTTTATCATGAATCTTCAATCTACATTATTTTATTTTATTATTAATAATTAAGTGATAATTAAAATAATAATATTTATCTGATCTCTCAACTCTTAACCCAAGTAATTAGTAAACTATCAAAATACCCCTACATTTCAAAACCATCACAATTCTCATATAATAACTAAATCACGCAAACGATTAAATAAAATATTTAAATAATAAGTTAGACGTTACAATTATTGATTGTTTTTCAATGTGGGTCTTGAACTCCTTACATAGCAAAAATATTCTAGGTTTTTTTCCTTGTGGATATGCATTTAATTTCGTCCAGAATCATTCGATCAGTTGTATATTATTAATCCATAAATATATCAACAAAAATATATGATTTGGTTTATTTATACTTGATTTATCTAGACAATTGACCAACAAATCATATAACCATATTATTAAATAAAAACAATAAAATTGAATCTTCAATAGAAGATTAGTCCAAAACACATCAATCTGATTTTGTTGAGTAAGGTCTATATGTCGTACCCACGTGTTGTGACATCGCATTCGGCATGTGTTCCTTTTACACACAAAAAAAAAATCATCTTGAATCAGTTTGACAAACTTGAACACTTTTTTATAATGTTATTTTGCAAAATTCAATCAACCCAAAAGAAACAACAAAGGGAATAAAGAATGTCTTGATAAGAATGAAGAGGTGAGAAAGAAAGTGAAAAAGGTAAGTGAAAAGAGTAGAAACACTTTGTTAGAATGAGGTCTTTCGTATACTTAATAGGACATTTAATTGATTATATTGTGACCCGAGCATCGAATTGAAGTATCATAATACCCCTTTACAAAAAAGCATAGAAAATTGGTTTAGGTTTCAACATTTATAATATTTAGTTTATGATTTTGGAATTTTTGTGTTGTTTTGAATTACATTAGTTTTCTTGGCTACATTTTATATTTTATATAGGATTGAGCATTTTTATAGTCACTTATGTTAGTCTTACTTACAAAAATTTGAAAAGTCAAGAAATATCATCTGACATCTTGCTCTACCATTTGTAAGCCTCAATTTTTTTCTGTGTAATTAATTTACGGAAAAATTATTCAAACAAAATCAACACTGATGTCTCTTTTTTATCTTCTCTCAACATCAAGACAAAACATCTTATTCAAATATTTGACACACTAAGAAAATGTCATCATAGAAAAACCGTGCGAAGGACGGAAAGAGTTTTGGATAATGAAAAAACATTTTTATCACTATTTATCTATTAATTTGAAGAAAGTAATAAGAAGCAATTGAAGGAAAAGAAATGTCGAAATTGGAAGTGGGGGTGATAATAGCAATGAAAGGCCATCCAGGGAGTGGGAAAAGCACTTTAGCGAAATCCATAGCTTCATCTCTCAAAATCCCTCTAATCGACAAAGACGATATCAAAGACTGTACCCTTCCTCTTCGTTTAACCTCACCCGCTTCTCTTCTCAACGACCTATCATACGACGCCATCTGGCAGATTGCTTCCACTCAGCTTAGCGTCGGTCTCAGCGTTGTTCTTGACTCTCCTCTTTCTCGTAGGGTTCACTTCGACCGTCTCCGTCAACTCGCCGCAGAGTTTGGTGCTTGTCTTGTTATCGTCGAGTGTAGGCCGAATGACCGTGAACTGTGGCGACGGAGGCTTGAGGGACGCGGCGGTGGTGGAGGAGGACATAAACCGGCGACGTGGGAGGATTTGGAGAAGCTTCTCGAAGAGTATGGAGGTTGTAGTGATTATGATGTCGGCGATGTGGCGAGGATGGTGGTGGATACAACCGCACCGGTGTCTTTGGATCGGTTGTGTTCGGATGTTTTGGAGTTCATTTTCTCTCACGCTGCTTAGACTCTTGCGATTTAGCCACGCGTCTTTCGTCTTGATTACAATGGCTGCATTCTGATATCTAAATAAGTACATATGTACAATTTTGTAAGGTCTACTTCTACCTACTTGTCTATATTGGGAAATTTTACTCTAGAAATATTTGTATTCAAATAATTTCTTAAGTATATAAACATTTTTGTCTCAAATTTAATAGTATTCATAAAAAGTCTTGAAACGGTGAGAAATTATATGTTTGATAAATAATACATAATTTCTCTTCACGTATTGAAAAATTGGGGTATAATTTCTGGGTTTATCATATATTTTTTTAAATATATAATATATTCCGTTAGTTATTTTAAAAACTAAGGAGTAAACATATTCAGTGTATATGCTTCGAATCACATAAACCTCCGTTTATATTTTTATCTCATTAAAAGTGATGCCTTTTACGAGTTAGTAGACTTATTTTTTTGTTATTATGTTAACCAAAACACATTCTTTTTCCGAGTTTTCACGTCTCATCTATATACTTTGTAGCCCATCAATCTGAAGATGATACATTTTCAGAATTCGACGAAAGGGATGCAACTTTTGTTATCGATGAGAATCATACAGGAATAACAGAAAGTTTGACATTTTTACATAACATGTCTAAACTTTAACTTTCTTATCATGTTATAACACTATGTTTGTATATGTAGAATATTACGACATCAGGGACCCTTTAATCGAGTGTCGTTATTGTAAAGTCATGATGTGGTATCAAGAGAGGATGAACAAAACTTGTCATTCTGCTAATATAAAATTTAACTTATGTTGTGGGAATGGAAAAGTTGAATTTCCCTTCTTAAAACAGTCTCATGAGTTACTTTCATGTCTTATGTTTGATCAAGAAAGTTTAGTTAACCGGAAGTTGCAACAACAAATTCGAATTTACAACATGATATTTGTCTTCACATCACCGAACGCAAAGTTAAATAATCGTTTTAACAAAGGTGTTAGACCACTAACACTTCGGATTCAAGGTCAATCGTATCATCGAATTGGAAGTTTGTTACCACCTGAAGGTCAAACTCCGAAACTTGTATAACTTTATATTTATGACACTGAAAACGAGGTCCAAAATCGGATGCAAGGTCTAAGTTATATTTAAACTAACTCATTTATTTTACATTTAAATTACCACATTCTTGCAATATTTCCTTCACATCACATTTCGTATATCTCTATAGTATATACTTATATAAAATGTTAACACATTTTGTATTCTACTATTTTTTTTAGGAATACCAAAAACATTGATCCCTTGATTGTACATCAACTATCTGATATGCTTTACGAACATAACACTAATGCAACAAGTTTTAAGATGGCCAAGTAATGGTTAAGTCATGGAAATACTCAAAATTTGAAATTGAGGCTAATTTCTGATAGAACCACCGATCGTCGAATATATAATCAACCAACTGTATTTGAAGTTGACGCGTTAATTGTTAGTGATGTTTACACAACATAAATGAGGGATATAATCATGCAAATAAAAGGAGGGCAACTACAACAGATTAATGTGATACATGCAAGTTACTTAGCTTATCAGTATCCTTTGATTTTTCCCTATGGGAAAGATGGTTACAAGCCTAACATTGCTCATAGAGACTTAGACATCTTCCAAAACAACAAGAGAAATAGACTAACCATAAGAGAATGGCTATCATTTCACATTCAAAGCAGAGTCATTGAAGCCAAGACATTGTTATCATCTCGAAGACTACTCAAACAATTTTTGGTTGATGGTTACACAATTTTAGAGTCTGAAAAATTAGAATGGATCCATAAAAATCAACCAAAGCTAAGGGTGTCAAAGTACAAAAGTCTTAATAAGGAAGGTGATCAAAGTCAAACACCAGGTTCAAGCACAAGGAAAAGAGTGGTATTTCCATCTTCTTATGTTGGGGGTCGTAGGTTTATGGATCAATTGTACTATGATGGTATGGCTATTTGTAGTAAAATGGGGTTTCCTGATTTGTTCATAACTTTTACTTGTAATATGAATTGGCCTGAGATACATAGAGTACTGGAACCTCTTCATTTGAAAACACAAGATAGACCAGATGTCATTTCGAGGATATTCATAATCAAGTTTGACCAATTACTTTCAGATTTAACAAAGAAGGGTGTGTTAGGAAAAGTGCTTGCATGTAAGTAATATTTCTCAACCTTACTTTTGCTATATTTACCTTATACTAAATTTAACTCATTATTTTTTGGTTTCTCATATAAATATGTACACTATTGAGTTTCAAAAGAGAGGGTTGCCACATGCACATATCTTGATATTTTTGCATCCTTCTTACAAGTATCTAAGACCCGGAGGTATTGACAAAATTATTAGTGTTGAAGTGCCAGATCCTTCGAAAGACCCAAAGTTGTACAATTTGGTTAAAACTCACATGGTTCATGGTCCTTGTGGTTTGGAAAATCTGAATTCACCTTGCATGAAAGACATGAAATGCTCCAAGTATTACCCAAAAAAAATTCAACCTTCAACAATAGTCAATCAAGATGGCTATCCAGTATATAGGAGAAGAGGCAATGGACACACACTTGACAAAAATGAAATCATCCTTCATAGTGGTCATGTAGTTCCTCACAATCCAAGTTTATTGTTGAAGTATAAAGCCCATATCAACATGGAATTATGCAATCAAAATACTTTGATCAAATACTTATTCAAGTAGATAAACAAAGGTTCAAATCGAATTTCTACCGTTATTCAACCTTCTGACAACAACATGTGTGGTGAGAAAAACAACATTGACGAAATCAATCAATATCTAGATTGTCGATACATCTCCCCAACTGAAATATGTTGGAGGATATTTTCATATTCTATACGCGATAGGAAGCCAGCTGATGAGAGGTTATATTTTCACATGGAAGGAGAAAATTATATTTATTACAAAGACTTAGAGCAAATTGGGAATGTTTTACTCAAACCAAGTGTAACCGAATCAATGTTTACATCATGGTTTGAGTCAACCAAAAAAATATGAAGATGCACGATTGTTAACATATGATGACTTTGTCTCTAAGTTTGTGTACCATAAACTAAGTAGGAGTTGGAAACCTAGTAAAAGGGGGTATACCATTGGTTGTCTTATTCGGGTCTAAAGAGAATTTATTGAGGCAATTAAAGAGGCACATGTTTGGGTTTCTGATGTTTTTTTACGAAAGTTATTTATTACTATGTTGTTATCATCATCCATGAATATACCCAAACATGTTTGGACTAGATACTAGTTCCAATACTAGGTAGTGATTCATCATTAATGTGGCTCTTTCTTTTAAGTGGGCAGACAATATTTTTATTTCCTTTTCCACTCCACTTTAATTGCCATAACTTCACAAGAATCCAAATCCCCAATTTCACTCTTACATATTCAAGTTGATTATCATCCAAACCTTTTGCAAATTTGTCAGCTAATTGCATTTCATGCTTTAGAACTATGAATTTATCTTCCACAAATTTTCTAATGGAGTGATGACAGAAATTAATGTGCTTGGTCCAACTGTGCTGAATAGGATTTTTGGACATAGTTGTAGCATTCAGGCTGTCATAGTACAATGTCATGACATTGTGTGTGACATTGTAAGCAATCATCAATAGTTTCAACCAACCCTGTTGAGAACAGCTACTTCCATCTGCTATATATTCAGCATAAACACCATTTTCATCTTTCAAATGTGTAGGAGCAGGTGTCCTTTCACTCTTCATCCCAATCTTCTCAACATTGTTCTTGGCACTTTTGCTTTGAGATAGACACATAGGCCCTTCTATCTGCTTGACTTGTAGCCCAAGTCCAACAAAGCTCTTTCCAACTTCAGACTGTATATGACCAACAACTTGTTCAATCATCTGATCCAATCTCCTATCTATTTGAGCCATCATGAGCTTTTCTCCTTTGGAAGTGATGTTAAGTCTGAGTTTCTGGTGTGACATCCTTGTCTGACATTTCCCATAGACTTTCAATTTGGGAGTTTCTCTAGCAGATATAATCATCTTCATACCTTTCTCTTTGACTGAGGTACATTTTGAGGAGTAACTAATTTGAGAGTTCCATATGTAACAGTTGTCTTTGGTTCTGACTCCTTCCATGATCACTTCACTTTCTTTGTTGGTAATCAGACATTCAGTTTTAGTGAAGTTAACATTTAGACCTTGGTCACATAGTTGACTGATGCTTATTAGATTTGCAGTCAAGCCTTTAACTAGTAGGACCTTGTCAAGTTCAGGAACTCCAAGACAATCAAGCTTACCTGTTCCATTGATTTCACCCTTTGCTCCATCACCAAAGGTTACATAGCTTATGGCATGAGGATGAAGGCCAGTTAGTAGGTCTTTGTTTCCAGTCATGTGTCTAGAATATCCACTATCAAAATACCACTCTTCTTTGGCTGAGATTCTGAGGGGAGTGTGAGTTATTAGACTTGTAACATTAGTCTTAGGAACCCATTGCTTCTTGTTGATAGGCATGTGTTGTTTGGGTCTGGGTTGATAGTGAGTCTGATGATGAACAGGGCTAGGATAACCATACAGCTTATAGCAGAAGGGCTTCAGGTGACCAAATTTCCCACAATAATGGCATCTCCATCTTTGGTGTTTCCCTTTCTGCTGTCTTCTCTTCTGATATTGTGACATATGATGTGACATCACAGGTTTGCTTTTACTATGGTTGCACTTAGGTTTGACTTTAGGTTTGCAACCAGTGTAACTGCACTCAGGCTTAGATTCATTATACCCAATGCCATATTTGTCTCCTGTTATTTGTCCAGTTTGGAGAATCTTGTCTAAGGAGTCAAATCCATTGTTTAACATTCTTACATACTTGGTCATCTCTTCTAGTTTAGAATTCAAGAACATAGCTTCAATTTTTAACTTAGAGATGGTTTCCACATGGTCTGCCTTCTCATTCTCCAGCTGTACTATCTTCTGGATTTCAACTTGTTGACTTTCATCTAGCTTGGCATTCAGAACCACTGCTTCTGTTTTTAGTTTGGAGATGGTTTCCAAGTGTTCTACCTTCTCATTCTCAAGTTGAGTTATTTCCTTCTTCTGGCTTTCAACCTGTTTACACAACTCTACACTTTTGTGACACAGCTTTCTGTAGGTAGTGGCCAACTCTTCAAAGATTACTTCATCATCACTTGAGTCTTCATCAGAACCCCGTCTTCCAGTCAAGGCAGTTACCAGATTTGCAGATTCTTCTGTTTCACTCTCATCAGACCAAGTGGCATCAAGACTCATCTTCTGCTTCTTGAGGTAGGTTCCATATTCAGTTCTAATGTGTCCATACCCATCACATTCATAGCACTGTACTTCTTTTCCTTCTTTGGGCTTATCATCTGACCTTGCTCTTCTTCCAGCATTGTTGAATTTACTGATGTCAGATGAGATGTTCTTGACATTAGCCTTAGATCTTACATCCATCTTTTTCAACAGTCTGTTGAACTGTCTTCCCAACATTGCTACTTCATTGGCCAAATCTTCATCACCATCCTGACTATTTTCCTCTTCTGCGTTTGACATGAAGGCCATGCTTTTGGTTTTCTTTTTAGAACCATCATTCAATCCCATCTCAAATGTTTGGAGGGAACCAATTAGCTCATCAACCCTCATGTTGGAGATGTCTTGAGACTCTTCTATGGCAGTCACCTTCATAGCAAATCTCTTAGGGAGTGACCTGAGTATTTTTCTTACCAATTTTTCATCTGACATCTTCTCTCCCAGGGCTCCTAAGGCATTAGCAATTTCAAGGATACTCATATGAAATTCATGAATATTTTCATCTTCTTTCATCCTTAAATTTTCAAACTTGGAGGTGAGCAGCTGTAGTATAGACATCTTTACTCTAGAGGTGCCTTCATGAGTGGTCTTGAGAATGTCCCAAGCATCTTTAGCCACTTCACAGTTGTTTACCAACCTGTGAAATTCTGGTATCAGATATAAGATGTCGAAGGTAATGTCACGACACTGATATCTAGTTATAAACAATGGATAAACAGAAACAGAATGGTAAAGCAAATAACACAAGCAATTGTTAACCCAGTTCGGTGCAACTCACCTACGTCTGGGGGCTACCAAGCCAGGAAGGAAATCCACTATAATAGAATTAGTTCAAAGACTATCCGTACACTTCACCAAGTTACAGTCTTTCTCACCTAATCTCTACCCGTGCAATTTCTACCTAAGCACTCTTAGATATGAGAACCCACTCACTTCCCTTACAATCACACACCCGTGATTGAAAACAACAATCCCTTGTGAAAAGCAAATACTTTTCAATTACAATATTCTTGATTTTACTTCACAGTTTCAATCAAGAAGACACACTCTTGATCTTGCTTCAAAGCTTTGATCAAGAAGACAAATCAGTCCAATTCAATCATCAATGGATGACTTGAATGACCTACAGACACAAACCCTAGCTCTCTCTCTAAATTTCGCTCAGTCTTGGTTGTGTGTACAATCAGGTTTTCTAAGTCCCTTTTTATAGAAGTATTGGACACCTTGAAAACCCTAGATATATTTTCCAATCAAATCTTTTCATATCAGCTGTAAAGATCTCCTTGGAAAATAAACAAATTTGGTTGATATCCCTGATAGAATGCGCCAGCTAGCCATATCTTCAATCAACCAATGATTGCCACTAATTGTGAAATCACAAAACACCAGACATTCATACTGAATGTTCTGTGTACAAGATGTCAAGACATCGGGTCTGACATCTGGAAAAATCCTGCATAATCTAGTTTCCTTTTATAGCAGGTACAACCATATCAGTTATCATGACAATGAGTATGTCAACTGAAACAATCCTGCAGCATATGTCTTCCATTTAAGCTCCAACAGGTACAACCAATATCAGAAGCCTTGTCAATGTATGTGGCATTCTGAAACAATCCTGCTTGCATATGTTCTTCATCTTCAGCAGGTACATAGGATATCTCATGTTAAGACATCACACAAGACATCTTGTGAACACTCTTTGTTTTACCAAAATTGCTGCCAACTCTTAGAATCAACAACCTGTAAATATTCTTGTCTACTCCATTGAATATTGCATTCAATGCTTTAGAATTTCCAAGGGCTAGATCATCCTCCTCCTTGGACCATTGTTCTTAAGGTTTCTTATCAGTTGTGGCTTCTCCTTCTTTAGTAATTACAGGATGTACCCAGCCTGTTAACACAGCCTTCCAAGCCTTGTTATCAAGAGATTTTAGGAAAGCTACCATTCGATGTTTCCAATAGTCATAGTTAGATCCATCCAAAATTGGTGGTCTGTGAAAAGATCCTCCATCTCTCTCCATTGTACCAGAAAGTATTGTCCCTAGATCTCACCCAGAACCAGAGCAGGATGCCTGCTCTGATATCAATTGAAATTCTGGTATCAGATATGAGATGTCGAAGGTAATGTCACGACACTAATATCCGAGTAATGCAAACAGGATAAAGATAGAGAGTAGTAATGCAAGAGACACAAGCAATTGTTAACCCAGTTTGATCCAACTCACCTACATCTGGGGGCTACCAAGCCAAGAAGGAAATCCACTAAATAGAATCAGTTCAAAGACTCTCCGTACACTTCAACAAGTTACAGTCTTTCTCACCTAATCTCTACCCGTGCAATTTCTACCTAAGCACTCTTAGATATGAGAACCCACTCACTTCCCTTCAATCACACCTGTAATTTTAAACAACAATTCCTTGTGAAAATAAAACACTTTTCAATAACACACACTTGATTTTACTTCACAGTTTCAATCAAGTAGACACACACTTGATCTTGCTTAACATCTTTGATCAAGTAGACACACACTTGATCTTGCTTAACAGCTTTGATCAAGTAGACACACACTCTTGCTTACAAGCTTTGAGTGACAAATTACAACCACAAATCAGACCAATTCAATCATCTATGGATGACTTGAATGGCTTACAAGTCTCACGACTAAACAAGACACAAACCCTTGCTCTCTCTCAGTATTTCGCTCAGTATTAGTTGTGTGTCAAATCAGGTTTTCCAAGTCCCTTTTTATAGAAGCTTTCAGCTGGGCTTGGACATCTTGAAAACCCTAAAACTATTTTCTAATTAAATCTTCTCATAACAGCTGGTTAGATCTCCTTGGAAAATAAGTAAATCAGGTTGTAATCAATGATTGAATGCGCCTGCAAATCAAATCTTCAATCATACATAGATTGCCATTAAATGCGCAATCACATAACACCAGACATTCACACTGAATGTTCTGTGTACAGGATGTCATGACATTGGGTCTGACATCCTGGAACAATCCTGCATAATTCCATAATTCCTTTTATAATTTCCAGTAGGTACATAATATCAGATGTCATGACATCGTGTATGACATCCTGAAACAATCCTGCATAATTATGTTTTCCATTTAAACTCCAGCAGGTACATAGGATATCTTATGTTAAGACATCACACACAACATCTTGTGAACACTCTTTGTTTTACCAAAATTGCTGCCAACACTTAGAACCAACACATCCCATATGTTAACATAGTATATTCTTTGATGTATGTTATGGTTTGTACTAGACCCGACATATCATATGCAGTAAGTCTTGTAAGCAGGTACATGGTGAATCCTGGAAAGGCTCACTAGCAAGCATTGAAGTGGATTCTAAGGTACATAAATGGGTCTCTGAACAGAATCCTGATTTATGGTGGAGTATGTGGTGAAAATAGTAAAGCGGAAATCGAAGGGTATGTCGACTCTGATTATGCAGGTTGTATGGATTCCAGAAAATTTATTTCTGGATATGTGTTCACTATGTTTGGCACAACAATAAATTGGAAAATGACAATTCAGAAAGTTGTTGCCTTATCAACTGTAAGGCCCTAATTTTGACCCTAAGATCCCTCATCGCATCATATCATTGCTCATTGCATTGCCTCAAGGATCATAGCATCTATGGCTCCTTTACCCTAGGTTGGGACTTGTGTGAGTTGGTTTGAGACCACCAAGTATGATTGAATTGTATATTATTGCTTTTCTTATTTTGTTTACTACCCAAAAGCACAAAAATATGTCACTAACTCTTTTTGTTTTGAAGCTCAAGTGATCATGTGTTCCCCAGCTCCTAGGAGGCTCCTAAGCTCAATGATGTGGCTAGATGAAGGTGAAAACAAGCATGAAAATGGTCCACAAGATCCCAAATCATCATATATGTCTCCCAAGTATCTCAAATTTCCAATTTTATCAAGATAAACCAAAAGGCTTGAGGATTGTTTCCCAAGGAAACCCTAATTCAACTGTGCTTTGACTGTGCCTTGCTCATGAAGCAACCTCAAACTTTGATCAAATTTAATCAAGGTAAGTTCTTTCATTAATTATTTTACACATATATGAGATTATGTGAGTATCCTCAATCATTCATTCATCAAGATTTGAAGTTTGGCCTTGAGAAGTTGGCCAATCAAGTCATCTGAATAAACTGAGGATCACAGAGACACAACTTGTGATGTGTTTATCAAATGAAGATGACCCCAAGAGAAAATATGTTCTTAAGAACCATATAAACAACTTTCATGTTCATCAAAAATTCATTTGAAACTTGTAAGGTCATCATTCATTTCAAAACATTATAGGTCATTTTGACTGAAACCCTAATTTTGGGTCAACTTCCCAAGGACCTAACTTCCTTATTTTATATGATTTTGAGGTGATACCAATTGAATTGGAAAGCTTAAGATTTATAATTCAAATGTTATGTTGGACAAAATTTCATAATCCTAAAATAAACACATGTGATAATACAAAACATTATAGGTCACTTTGGACCAAAACCATTGAATTTGAAAATGTCCAACTTCAGGTGCCCATAACTTTCTCATTAAAAATCCAAATGATGCTAAATTTAAGTCTAAATTGATCATATTGAAAAGGTCTACAACCTTTATGTTGGAGTTTTTTCCATTTGAGGTTTTCATAATTGAAATAGAAGGGATTGAAGTTGATCACTTTTGGCAAAAAAATTCAAAGGAAACCTAGACATGTTTTGTACCTCAAACTTCAAAGCCAGTTTTCATAAATTTCCAAATTCCAAATGGATTTTTGCACAACATAGATTTTGTTCCTTATGTCAAGAGCTTTCCAACCAATACTCACATGACCATGTTTGGACTTTCCATGTGTGATTTTCGAAGGGCTTAATGTTTATGATCAATTATGCAATTCACATTGAAACTTCATATGCAAGCAAATACCAGGCCAATTGCACGTCCAATTCAACTCCAAATGATCTCAGCTTGCAATTCCATTCACTTTTGGGCGTCACATGCGCATGTACAGGCCCATGCATGGAGGATTCAAAATTCATGCACACGAGCATTACACCTCCTTGCATTAAGCTCAGCTATAAATGCATGTGCTTGCTCATTCAAAAACCAACCTCAAGGTGATCTGAAACTCTGCTGAATTGGAAACCCAACCTCACTCAAAGGAATTTCAGTTTTCATTTCTCAATTTCTAGCTTGAATTTCAACATCATTAGTTGATCTTCAAGTCTTAATTCCATAGCCTTGCATCATCATCACATCTCCAGATCAAATTGGAATCAAAAGCTTGAAGAGATCATGTTATTCAAAGCTTCATTTCAGAGGTATATCACTCAACTGTTATAATCTGGATCTTACTATACAATGTGAATTGCTTGAGTTTGAACTATTTTTTGAAGTCCTCGAGCAAGGTGCAGGCCAGTGGTGGTCTTAATTTCATGAATTGTTCCATTTCAGTTTGTGCACCTTGATTTTCAAGCTCAAATTTCTCATTAAATAGAAACATTGAGGAAGATCCAAGGTTACAGGGGTGATGTACATTACCTCAGCTTCATTTTGGTACCTGGCTTGTTTATTTTGGTTAAGGTTGAAAACCCTGTGCGTGGTGGCCAGAGTTTGTTCTCTGGCCGGAGAAGATGGTGGTTTCCACCACTATCCCCACGTGGATGCTTCTGGTCCTTTGGATCTGGCTCAAATGTTATAATCGTGGCCATTGATTTGTTTGACTTGTTTTAAATACCTATGTTGCGCGCTTGACCAAGGAGCATCGTGCATCAGCGCCTTTGGACCGTGTGATGATGCCACGTCAATTAATGAGACAGATCCAAGGGCGCTGGATTTTTGTTATTTTCTTATTTCTGTTTTATTTCTTTTAATTCCTTTTAATTTCAAAAATTCATAACTATTTTATTTGAAGTCACAAAAATATGAGACCAACACCAAAAAAATTCTTGAAAAATCTAGTTTCATATTCTGATTTTTAATTATTTTTGTGACTTCATTTAATATTTTTTGTGAATTATTTTGTTGTTAATAGTTTTTAATTCATTTTAAATACTTTTTGGCATCTGAAAAATCCAAAAATATTTTCTTAACACATATGGATCATGATAAGTCTATGAAAAATAGTCTCATTAATTTCTTAATAGATTTGAGATTTATTTGAGATTTTAATTCATTTGTGTTATTTTTCATTGTTTTTTAATTGATTTTAAAAAGTTTCTGATTTCAAAAATTGTTGAGAAAATTTGTCAAACCTTATTTGACCATGTTAGACCTATGAGGATTTAATTGGACTTGTTTAAGTTGATTTGAATTGAATTTGAGGTTTGACCATATTTTGTCCATTTTAATTTTGCATTTATTTTAATTCCAAAAATACCAAAAAAATATGTTTGACTTGTTGACTTCTAATCTTCATTTCTCTTCTGTTTAACATTGGTTGATGTTGATTTGATTCACTTTTGGCCAATTGTGTTTGACATTTATATGTTCTTTCCATTTCATTTCATCTTCATCTTATTTCTTTTTATTTTGGCCAATGAGTTAATGTCTTATGGTTAGTCTTGACATATGAGAGGCTTAACCTTCTTTGATCCAAATCAAACTCAACTTGATCCATGATCAAGTGAATTGCTTTGTGTCCAAGGTAGGTTGCTTCTTGGTCAAGCAAAAAGCCTAAAGTCCATACAAGGCTTTCCTCTTTTCTTTTGGCATGTCAAGTTTTAGGAGTTTGACTTACTAGTCATGATCTCTAACTTGTGTTTATTTGCCTGTAGTTTTATTGACCGACCTCAGATAGGTGTGACTACTACATTAGTCCACTTACGATTGCTTAACATAGCGCTAAATTGTCTTATGACACACTAACATAACCACTAACTACTAACTTTAATTCAAGCATTTAATTTCTTGCAATTTACTTTAATGCAATTTAATTTCTTGTTCATTTATTCATATTGCTTTTTCCCTTTGCTCATTTGAGCACATATTTTATGTTTATGCCATTTTCCTTTTGCTCATTTGAGCTCATTATTGTATATAAATATATTGTTGCTTTGTGTTTGTTTTGTCTTTGTTTATGTGAACCCAATGCAAAAAGGAGAAAGGACTTAGAATTAGGACCTTACCTATGCTTAAAGGAGTCAAAGAGCAACTAGGCCTCATGCCTTTAGAATGCTAAACTTGCTGAAGAGCAACTAGGCCTCATGCCTTTAGAATGCTAAATCTTAAAGTTAACTTCAAAGGACTTCCTTTCCAAAACTCATTCTTTGTCCATTCCTCTTATTGTGTTGTGAACTTTTTTATGTTTGCTCTTGTGTGATAGGTATCCCATCTTAAGATAGTAAGAAGGACCATTGTCATGAGTAGCCAAGTTATGAGAGACAAGCCAAATGGAGATCCTAGAAGCTTGAATGTATATTTGTTTTGATTGCTTGTTGCTTGCTAAATCCAAAGGAAATGAGCATCTTGAATCATCTTTATGATTTCAAGAAAAGGAACTCCAAGGGTTTTATCTCTTCTCTTATCCTTGTATTCTTTAGGACTAGCCCTTCTCTTCTTCTCTCCACTCTAACCCAAGCCAAACTCTTTATGTGCAAACTTTGATATTGTTTTCAAATTAGAAACCTAGGCCTTATGCCTTTGACTTTTCAAAATCTTTTCATTAATACTCATTGTAAATGAACCTTAATTCAACTTTGACCTCATTTTGTAAATACCCTTAACTTGTAAATACAACTCACTTCAAGTTGATTTTATGGTTCCAATGGCCACCTTTGTTAAAACCTTTTTCATAAACATTAGTCATAGGTTTGAGTTATCATAGTGGTTAATGTAAATCTCACCTCATCCTTAGTGTTGGATTATAAGTCTTCCATACTTATTATAGGGTTACCCCCTCACTAGTATGTTGAAGCCCTCCTCACATGGTGGATTGTTGGTTTAGGTTGAGTTTTCTCCCTTTGATAACAAAAGACCTTGAGGCTTTTGATCAAATCAATTCACCAATCTTTTGAGATTTTTACCCCGAACTACGAGGTTTTGATCCTACCTTTGTGATGGTACGTAGGCAATGGGTTCATCCATTCAAACAACAAAATTGTAAATATAATCTATTCTTTTCTCATCCCCCCAATATTTTGCACATATTTTTCACAAATACCAACCTACAACACACACTTGCAAAAAGAGGTTCCCTTAGAGTACTAAGGATGTTTTGGGTGCTTAAAACCTTCCCATTTCATAACAAACCCCCTTACCTAGATCTCTGACATTTTTATTAGTTTTTGATTTGATAAAACTTCTTACTTGCCTTTTGTTCGCTTTTTATCCTTTCCTTTGGACAAATAAAAGTGCGGTGGCGACTCGAATTTTATGCTTACTTTTGGTTTAGTCAATAAACCATAAGGTAACGAATACCTCGCTACAGAAAAGTGATGACTCTGCTGGGGATGTCTACTCATACTTTCCTAGTGGATTTAGCCTACTTTTTGCTTGTTATATTGTATGTTTATATTTATTTGTGACATATTTTTGTGCAAATTTGGGATGACTGTATTGCTTGTAATGTATGAATTGCTTGATATACCAATTTCTTGTATGCTTGGTGGTTTCTTGTGAGATGAGTTCTATATCCGAACTCGAGTGCACTTATGATAGGAGAATGGCATAGTCTTGTTGACTTGTGTGGAGTTATTCCTTAGCAAGTTGACTTGCAAGCCCATTCACTTGGTGGAGGTCTTGTTGGGATCAATAATGTCACACGAGTAGTCGTGGTTAGGCATTACTCGTTCAAGTGTAAGATTTGATACGATTGTTACGCGATACTACACTCATAAGAGTCTCTCTTGAGAATATTTTTGGAATACGAGTAGTCATTTTATCCGATAATATCTGAAAGATGAGATGATTATTATGGGAACCTCTTTTAGAACATGATTGTCAGGTGTAACCATAGTACACTCCCATTGGGTGGTTCTTAACCGAGACTCCATGCTCGTGACTTACAACAAACCCTTGATTCGCAGTTGATCTATTGTCGTACATCCTCAATATCAATGGAACTTGGGTGTTGATAAGGTGTAAACCATAATCCACCAAAATGGATGATTGATATTGAGGATGACTTGATCCATCCCGGGACCTTTGTGTGGTGTGACTTGCTTGATCCTTGAGTGTGATTGTTGCATCCATGCATTCATGCATTCATTTGCATCCATATCATCAACAATGGAATTTTCAAGGAACTTAAGAGGTATATTTGCAAATTTTCAGACATGGATAAGCCAAGAAGGAATACGAAGAAGTACAGTTTCAGACAACCCGACTTGAAAGAGTTAAGGAGTTTGACATCTTATGTATTAGAGCCTTTGGAGTTAAAAGCTCGTCATGGGAAGCTTCTATCTATTCTTTCTACTCAGGTGGATGAAGGTCTGATGAGTGTGTTGGTGCAGTTCTACGATCCTCTGTATCGGTGCTTCACTTTTCCGGATTTCCAGCTTTTGCCTACACTTGAGGAGTATGCCTATCTTATGGGTATACCAATCCTGGATCAGTTGCCGTTCAGTGGCTTGGAGAGGGTTCCTTCTTCCCAAGAGATTGTTGAACTACTTCACATAGATGTATCTGATATTGTTGCTCATATGACAACTAAAGGTGGAATTCAAGGTCTCCCATCTGATTTTCTCATCACCCAAGCTACCTTGTTTGGGAAGGCCATGGGTGAGGACGCCTTTGAAGACATATTTGTACTTCTCATCTCTGGACTAGTGTTATTTCCCAACATTGACAACTTTGTGGATGTGAACGCTATTAGGATTTTCTCTTCTCTTAATCCCGTTCTGACTCTGTTGGGTGACACTTATTTCTCTTTGCATATGAGGAATGCAAAGGGTGGTGGTGCCATTGTGTGATGTTTGCCTCTATTGTACAAGTGGTTTATTTCACACTTACCTCAGATGCTCGCCTTCAAGGAGAACAAGGGATGTCTACGGTGGTCCACGAGACTTATGTCTCTCACTAATGATGATATCTTTTGGTACAACCGTGTGTATGATGGCGTTCAGATTATTGATTCTTGTGGTGAATTCTCCAATGTGCCTCTTCTTGGTACATGTTGTGGAATTAACTATAACCCTGTTTTAGCTCGCCGTCAGCTTGGGTTCCCCTTAAAGGATAAACCTAACAATGTTTTGTTGGAAGGTGTGTTCTTTCAAGAGGGTAAAGATCCCCAGAACTTGAAGGATAGGATGGTCCGCGCCTAGCGCAAAGTCCATAGGAAGGGAAGGAAGGAGCTTGGTCCGAAGAATTGCATTGCTTTGGAACCCTACACTGCTTGGGTGAGGAAGAGAGATCTTGAGTACCGCATGCCCTATGACTATCCGAGACTTACCCTTATGGTTATGGTTGGGCCTTCAACCCTCCCTAACCAAGGAGTAGAGGAGTTGAGAGATGAAGACCGGTCGCGTGCATCGGTTCGTGAGCGAGGGGAACTTCTTCAACATCTTAGAGATAAGGATGCAGTGATAGAGTTTCTAGAGCATCAGGTTATTGATGAGCCTGATGATGTGGTTACTTCTCTTCTTCCTCAGTCATCCAGGTTTTGGAAGAGAAAGTATGATCGACTCGCCAAGGAGAAGGCAAATATGGAAGCAGCCTATGAGAGAGAGGTGAAGAGGCTTCGTGCAGCTTATCTTCCAGTTTCGAGAGCTTTTGACGATTGTTTCTAGGGCTCCATAGGATGTTTACTCTCCTTTTCTCTTGTATTGTATTTGGTTACCAAGATTGTACTTCTTCATTGGTGTAAAATTTTTCCAAATATTATTGCTATGAGTATTCCATGTATGTCTTAAAAGATTAATATTTTCAAATATTTGCAAATAGATCTCTATAAAGTTCCTCTGATTAAAAATAAATCATATGCACAAACATTGCATGCATCTTATGCATAAGCAGGTTTTGTTCAGCTCAGTGGTCTAACTCTTTGCTCTTCATTTGTTTTGAAGACAAGCTGACACACCGGTATAACACAAGAGCTAATCTGCCGAGACTAATGGAGCATTTAGAGCAAAAGAACCGGGAACTGAATGATCAGATAGCTAGGATGACTGCCATGATGGGGTCAGTGCTGGCTGCCCAGAGCCAATCGTCGCCAACTCCTGCAACTCCTCCCGCGAGGAGTGTTATATCAGAGGTAACATTTTCTACTGTGCCTGCTGCAACAGCCCATTTTGCGCCTACTATGCCAGCCGGGTTCCCTTGGGGAATGCCCGCCAACTTTATGTCTGAGGGTTTTACTCCTACTCTCGCTTCTCTACCGACCTCTAGCCCAGTCCTTTCTGTGCCACCTCCCGTTATGCACACCTTACCCAGAGTTGAAGACAGCATCTATCATTCTGACCCATTTGAGGGCCCAGATGTTTATGAGAAGATGGATGAAATGAAAGACCAATTCCTTGAGTTGCGCAAGGAACTGAAGACTCTGAGGGGTAAGGACCTCTTTGGTAAAAGTGCTGCTGAGTTGTGCCTTATGCCCAACGTGAAGATCCCTGTAAATTTCAAAGTACCTGACTTTAAGAAATACAAGGGAAACACATGCCCTCTTAGCCATCTTGTGATGTATGCTCGCAAGATGTCAACGCAAACAGACAATGACCAGCTGCTCATCCATTACTTCCAGGATAGTTTATCTGGTGCTGCACTCCGGTGGTACATGGGGCTTGATAGTGCGAACATCTGTGTTAATACCTTAGGATTGGCATTAATTTTGTAAAACAAATAATGTAATCATCTCTGTTGTTTTAATATGTTGGGTTGAAGAAGTTCAACATCTGGACCAACATGTCATGTACGATGTCACGACATCATGCCTGTGACATCGTACATGTGTAGAAAACTGAATTAATTAATTCAGTATATATTCTGGGATTAGTGAGGATATTTGGTGAATATCCTAACTTCCATGTGGAGGTCTTAAAGACTCAATCAGAATATATATAGGCTCCAAATATGGAGATATATATGGAGAGATTTTAGGATTGAAGACCTTGTTTGTAGCAGAATTTTTCTGCTGGCTTTGTAACAGCAAAGAAGAAGTCTGCTGCGATTTCTGAAGGCCCAAATCCAGTTGGGTGATTAGGTTATAAATAGCAAACTGTAACCTAGTAGTTGTAGGCCTCTTAGAATGAAAAATTAGGGATGTGTGTGAGGTAAACCTCCCAACTTGTGGGAAGGTTACCATGTGTTTCTCAGTGTTCAAAGCTGAGAGTATTTGTAACTCAAAGCCTGTAGGTAAGAGTTGTTTGTTCTTGAATGAAGCTGTGAAGCAAGTTCAAGTTGTTTAACATTACATTGTATTTGTAGTGATAGGAATGGAAACTGGAGGTTTCTATCTAGGAGTTCCTAGGTATAGATTGCATTGGGTAGGGATTAAGTGAAGAGTTGTAAACGGGGGAGTTTAACTCTGAATTAATACTGCTGATAGTGGATCTTCTTCCTGGCTTGGTAGCCCCCAGATGTAGGTCATGTTGGACCGAACTGGGTAAACAATTTTCTGTGTTTGTTTTCCTTCTGCATGTTATAATCCTGTCTGCCATAACTCAGGTTGTAATTCAGTCTGCTTATCAAGTTAATAACATACCTGATACATAGCCTTCTGTTTGAATGTCAATCAGAATGTTTTGACATTCATCATTAATAACACATACTGAATAATAGGCATGTTGATCTCAGTTCAGTATTTAGTTAAGTCTGGTCTTCAAGAGGATAACAGACCTGGCCAAAGGATCACAGTGAAACTGTCAAACTAGATGTCTTGACAGTTGTACGTGTAGGCTGATACTGAAGTAGAGACTGATTAGTCTCTCACAGTATAGTAAAGTTAGCACAGTCTGTTTTTCAGGAACATAACAGAATCAGCATGAGGTATATGTTCTGAATGTCAAACTAAATGTTGTGACATTCACACCTGACAGTTGGTGCTAAATTGTAGGATAATTAGTTTTTCTGTTTCAGTATTTTTCTCAGGCTAATTTAAGGAATCCAACAGCTGAGCTAAAATCCAGGAAAATAACAACTAACCTACAATTAATGAACCTAACAAATAGCCTATTTGTCATCTCCCTAATGTGTGGAAATTAGGTTACCTTGTTTGACGTTTTGTTTAGGAAACACGAGTACTAAGCCAGCAAATTGGAATACAGTAACAGGTGATGTGCAAATCAATATTGATATATCATGTTGATAACTGTCCAAACACAATAGAAGTAAGTGTGGTGTTTGATCTCTGCTGTGTCTTTGTACAAGAAGGACAGAACTAGGTGTTCTTCCATTCCAAGGCAATACAGTAGCAGATGCCGTGACTACTGTGAAATCGTGCTTGAGTACAGGGTTTTAATTTGTATAACTGTCTTGCTGTATTAGTTACAATGTTGGATCAGATGTCATGACTTGGAGTAGAACATCTGAATTCTGACTACGCCAGAATTCAAATGGTATCAGAGCAGGCATCCTGTTCTGTTTCTGGATGAGATCCATGAGTGATACTTTCTGGTATCTTGCAAGGAGTTGTGTTAGTACTGATGTTGGAACCTGTGGAAGGTTCTGTGATGTCCCTGAATGGTCCCTTGAAGTAGGTGGATGGACTATTCATGACAGGAAATGTGTGAACCTGTCTCTGGAGGCTGGCAATTGGCTCTTGCGTGGGACAACTGTGCCAGTATTGAATCATATTCAAACTTGGTATGGTCTTGGAGGCTGATCTGGTGAAGTGTGTGTTCATAGGTTGAGTTGTATTATGATTTCCGCTGCATAATACCTGTCAAAACTCAAACTCTGATGTAGTTTCCCCTCATGTGAATGAAAGGCTGCTGGATTCAAGATGTCATCATAATCTACTGAAGATGTCCAAGATACTTGAGTCTCCTCAAGTCCACTCATCATGGTAAGGATCACCTGATCACTGATTCCTTTTACTCCCTTGGGTAGTGCATATAAAGTCCTTGAAGACTTTCAAGGAGAGTTCGTACCAAGGAGGTGGAACTAATGTTCTATGAGATGTTAGAACATGTTGTTCAACAAGTTTGCAGCTACTGGTTGAAGAGCAGATGTTTAGGTGTCAAACAAAGGGATACTTTTGTTTGGAACCTACTCCTGACCTGGAAGAGGAGACATCTGTGAGTGCTAAGTTGACAAGGGTAGGGTCAACTGTGTGTATGCTCAAGAAGGTCACTTTTAGAAGTCTGATATCTAGAAGTGGAGCTGGTTGAGATGTGACATTGTGCAATCCCTGATGTGTGCCTTATCCCTGTAGATTGATCAGGGTTGGATAGTTGTTCCCTGAAGTACTATGTTGTGTTGGAAGACAAGTCCCCTGGATGTTAGAAGTCAATAATGGGGTAACCTGACTGCTATTTCATTTAAGAGGATTGGGACCCTGAATCTTGTTATTCAAACACCACGATCAGAAGTGGCGGTTCTTTCAAGGAGTGAGAATATGAAGATTCATAGGTTGGTTGATGTAGTATGCTCTGGCAATGCATGTCTGCTATTGACTGGTGTTCCTTTAGTACTTATGGTCAGCTGGAGTCTGATTGGTGTGATTGGAGTATGTCTAGGTTTAACTCTTAGAGTTAGGTGCCACGGGTAGGGATGGGTATGTACAATGCATGGATATTGGTGTGAAGTTCCCATGATTGTTAAGTTGAGGGGGAGTTTTGGTTAACCTCCTCACGTTTGGTCAGCCTAGGGTCTGGTTGGCTGTTGACCTGTGTCACATGGGTTCTGGTTGTTGTGTGACACATTTGCAAGGAAGGATTCATCTCTCTCATTCCTAAGGGTGAATCTAATCTGGAAAGAGTCTCAAAACTGTTGAGGTGCTTGCAAGCAGAAGATGTTGACACAAGAAGAGTATTTTCAAAATATTCTTATGGTGGAAGTATCTGAAAGGATAATTGGGAAAGTGTCGCGTCCGCGAAAAACAACTGGCGGGCTGAACAAAAACAACACAGAGCCGCCACCGTGCGTTATTTATCCCAAAAGAGGGAAAGGAAACGCTCAGAGTAAACCTGGGAAAAGCAAGGTCTCGCGACCAAAGAGAAAGGGTACGGGAGTCGGTTACGCAAGGGGAAGGTATTAGCACCCCTCACGTCCGTCGTACTCGACGGGATCCACGCTCTAAAGATAGGTTAAGGTTGCTAAAACAAACATCACACACACACACACACTGAAGATAACACAGGTGGGGAAAGAGAGGAGAGGGCTCGCTAGGACATCGCGTTCTATGCCTACGTATCTCGTCTGGAACGAGAATCAGAGCTGCCGTAGTTCGGCTCACGCACGCCAAACAAACAAACACACAAACAGGCAAACATGGAGCCTGAATGCCAATCACTGGGCTTACATCAGCATCCGAACCAAAACAGACACACACTGGAACCCAGATGCCACTTGATGGACTTACACCAGCTTCCAAGCACACAACCACCAAACAAGCACAATCAGGATACGGACAGCCAATCGCTGGGCTTACATCCATATCCTGACACACCAAAGAGTTAACAAATAAACACACACAAAAAGGAAAAAAAGTGCCCGGAGAGACCTCGCACGGTCTCTTGCCTACGTACCTCATCTGGTATGAGGATCAGGGCGACGTAGTTCCCCCCAACGGGGGAGAAAGACTAGCCAGACACAAAGGGAAGACACACTACCAGGGAGCTGTACTCGAGCCTAGTGTTATCATGCATCATTGCCCTATGTTATGGTTTCTACCTACTTGCACAACTGCAAGCTAATCCTATCCAGGAAGAAAGCAAGCATGCAAGCATAAACAAAACATTTCAGATAGCACACACTATATCCAGTCAAGTGAGGCTCAAACAATGGGTCAGACTGCCAAGGCAAGTCATCTGTACAAGGGTAGTGTTAGCTCTTAACCGTGACATTGAGAGTCAGGGTGAAGCCAGATGAAAGGTGAGTGAAGATTAGACTTCACAGCTCTTATCCCTGTCCAGGGAGAGCTTCAGACAAAGGAGTGTGGGTTCAGAAAGGAGGAACCCTTCTACACTCAAGACTCTGACACAACTGTACAATGTACAAGATCTTGGGTTTGTGTCCCAATGCATCAACACAGTGGTGTGAGCAGAGGGACGACTCAACAGAATAGTGGGAGATAGACTGCATATCTCTATGATCCACCAATTGCCTTAATCAAGGTCTTTTACCTGCTTGAGGACAAAGTTAAACAATCACAAACATCGCCTCTTAAGGAGGACTTCAGACAGTTGCCTGGCCAAGTAACAGGCCAGGTCTTCCAGACTACATGGAGAATAGAGATTCTACCTCAATTGGTTTAAAAACCAAGCAACAGCAAGCAAGTTCTCAAGGAACTGTAAGCAACTAAATGTACCTGAAATCAATCAAGTATCATCAGCACTCAGACAAATCAACAGTAAACAGCAAATGTTAATCAGTTAATCTGTACAGTCAAACACAAGTTAATGCACACAAGTACAAGCCATGAGCTCAAACTCAAGCATCAAACCCTACAACACAAAACCAATGTTAGTTGACAACATCAAACAAACTCAATTTAATCAGCTTGCAATTTTCCTCTTAAGCCTTTTGCATTTCTTCCTGAAACACAATTCCAAAGGTGAGAAACAAGACCACTAGGCCAAGCCTAGGGTCCAAAAGAGATAAAAAATCCAAAACAGCAAGTGAAAATTATCCACAATCACAATCAACCAAATTAAAAGCAAATGCAATTGGTCCCATGCTCATATCATTCATTATCATCATTTCATGCACAAAAAGGTATCACACATGCAATATGCAACCTCAAAAGACCAAACAGAAAGATCTCAATCAAACCCATACCAAAACAATTCAATTAATTCCACAAAAATTCAAGTCTAAACAGAACATATCCAATGACTAGCCTATCAAATTTCAGCTCAATTGGACAAAAGGAAGTAGGTCAATGAAAATCAAGAAGTTCAGACAATTTCAAACAAGCCAATACAAGGCATCAACATAATCATCAACTTCTAAAAATCATAAAACAGTGACAATACATGATAAATGAATGGGATCAAAACCACAATGACCTATAATGTGTCTACAATCCACATGTCAAATTCCACATCCATCCAATACACTATGAGAATTTCACAAACAAAATACAATCATGTGTCACATGAAGTCACAAAAATGAGCCAACAGAGGAGAAAATTCCAATCAATTAGAAAATACCATCAAAAATTCCAGAGAAATTCACATGTTATCTCAACATACATATGATCATTCATGCAAAATTTTGGCTCAATTCAAGGTTCCTAGGCAAGGCAAATAAAATCATGAAGTTCACAATGCTTGGTGTGACACAAATTGTCACACCTCTATTCAAAAATTCATATCTAATCAACCAAGTATCCAAAAATCACAAACTCTACATGAAAATCACCATCAAAGTGTCCAGGATATGCACAAAAAATTTCATCCATTTATTTGAAAGTATCATCATTTCATGAAGGATATGGCATGGCATGTACAAATGTGATACATCAAACAATCCCTAGACATTTTAATTTTTTACACGTGCACAAAAATAATAAAAATCATGATTAAATTCTACACATCTCAAGGAGTATCATGAAAAAAACCTCACTCAATTTGGATGAAAAATGAATCCTCTATGATTTTTATAAGTTCATGTAACAAAATGTAAAAATGAAAATGAAAAAGAAATGAAATAATATATAATTAAATGAACCAGTGGCAAACTTGTAATATTAAAGCGCACAAGCTAAACGACGTCGTTCCAAAAAGATTACATGGCAAAGCGTGATTCGCTGGCGCTGGAGGGAAACACAATTTGAAACGCAGGCAATGGATTCGAAGATCAAACACACACTATTCACTTGTTCTTCATCAAGAACAGTCCAGAAATTCCAGATTTGGTCAAGAACAAAAATCAACCAAACGCAACAATCCATATATCATCATGACCGTCCTTCAATAAGGATTATGAATATGCAAATAATTTCTTCTAACTCTCAACATACGGCACGGATCGAACAAAACAAGTTATGAACATCAAACTTTCAATTACGATTTCTCTCACCACACTCAACCAAATCAAAAACTACTCATATCATGCTAATCTACACTTAAAGATCTTTAAAACGCATATCATAATTCATGCAATGGTGAAATTCGAAAAATCACCTTGTGATTATGGCAGATGCGAATCTGGATGTTTTTGGCTCCAAAAAGGTGAAACAGATGCGTATCAATGATAAGGAAGGTGAATGGAGAAAGATCCTCAGTTCAACGATGCTCCAACTGTGAGAATTATGGAATTGCCATTGTTGAGCTTGCTTCCAACAGTTGAGATTCTTGAAGCTTTTGGCCACGATTCATCAAAACAGTCCTTCAACAATGATTATGAAGCATGGATCCACGAAGAATGAACAAGTTTGATGAAGAATTGATGATGAAATGATGAAAAAAAGTGATGGAGTTTTTGAGAGAATTTGAGGTTTTGGAGGGAAATTCAGTTATGGATCTTGAAAAATGAAATGTTGTTAACCAATTCTGTTAGGATTAATGATATATACTCACTCCTTAATCACCTTGTTAATCCAAATTAACAAAAATCATGTGATTAGTGAAAATGTGGTTTTATGTGAAAGTCCAAAAATGACCTCTTCAAATAACCAATGGAACAGTAAAATGAATGTTCACACAAGTTCTATTTTGCATTTGGAGTGTGTTGGAATTGGTTTCATGTCCATTGGCCTTGTAAAACTCAAATTCACTATGCCATGCCAAAAATACACATGAATCCACTTGAAAATTGACTTTTTGCATTGACCATTTTTGATGACATGTGATCATACAACATGAAAGTACACGTGAAATGATGTTTGCTCACAAAAAGATCACCCAAATTGGACATTCCATGTGAAAGTTATGCCACTTTGATTATAGGCATTTTTGGAAAATGAATGGACCATAACTTGTCAACCATACATGAGAAATTCAAGTTCTTGGACTTTTTGGAAAGGTGAGAGCAAGATCTACAACTTTCATGTTGAACAAATTTTCATTTGAAGCTTTTTTGGACATGTAATTTTGTGGTGAAAAACTTTCCATTTTTGGAAACTTCCATTACAAGTCACTTTCCATTTTTGGAAACTTTTTGTCTGATTTTATTTTCTTCATTCTTGATGTTTGAAATGTCAAATGAAGCTTGTTTCAACATGAATGAAGTGTATCCAACTCTCTCCCACCTCCAAATCCATAAAATCAAGCACAGTTGACCACAGTTGACTTTTTCAACTGATAGATGAATTTGGCAATGCACTGATCAATTTGAACCCCAATTCTCTGATGAAATGGCTCAATGATGAAACCCTAGCTTCCATAAGCTTAATACAATCACATGATGATCCCCATATTCATTGTAGACCCCATCTCCTTGCCATGCCCTGATTGGCCCAATGCAACTGATTAGGGTTGACCAGTGGTCAAAACCCTAATCTCAAGGTATCTGATCAACACTTGAACCTCTTGGATGACAATAAAACCATGATGATGATAATGTACCATTTCAACCAAGATCAAGACCAATCTCCTTGAGAATCAAAACCCTAATTCATAACCCAATCCTCAGATGGCTAATGATCAGTCAATAAAACCCTAGGCTTGCATCATAACCTCTTATCTTCTGACCAAGACTTAGGAGGATGATTTGCACAATGTAACCACATGATGTGCAATATGCAATGCCTAATGACCTACAAATGATATGCAATATATTATGCTAGTCCCAAGAGAGGAGGGCAAATTTTGAGGTGTTACAGAAAGGAATTAAGATCAATGTCTACGTGTGCCAAGTACAAGTATTTAATTGATTATCTTTGGAGCCCAAGATAACTGATGTTCTTAAAGATGTTGGAACATCTCTTCTTCAAGACCCTGTGCAGAATCACAGGAAGGATAGTACATTGGTTTATGATCTATCTCTTTGGTGGCAGCAAAAGCATATGATCTCTGAAAAGGTTTCCTGACAAGAAACTTGTTCAGCCTTGGTGTGTACAAGAAGAAGAAGACATCATAGTCTTGATGTTGGTTACTTGGATCAGTTTATTTCTGATCTAGGTAAGGAAGTGCATTGGCTAATGCACACTGTGGAGTTAAGAACAAGTGGCAGCATTCTTAACATCATGGAAACAACCTTGCTTTAGGAAGTGGAATCCTTGGTATAGCTGAAGGGTTAGTCTCTAACTGGTCCTTCTGAAGACTCATGCATCAGAGTGTCTGATGTCTTTGGAGAAGAAGCAGGGATTCATCAAGGTGTGAGCTTGGATGACTTAACTGCAAACCTGCAGGATGGAGGTTGTTTACTCAAACTTGGTTCCACAATCAAGTCTATGAGAGCATTGAACTCTTGTTCTGTGTAGGGAGGAAGTTCTTTCAAGTGGCAGAAGAAGGAGCTGAATTCAACAGCTAAATGTTAAAACACAATGTTGTGACATTTGGTTCAACATCAGAATCTTAGTTGGTGAAGTGACACATCAACCTAAGATAGAAGGGTCTACAGAGTTGTAGTTTGGGCACTTCAAAAAGATCGTTCTCATTGCAGTTCTTTGGAGTTGCTGGATGGAGAAGATGGTACATGTTCATGTCTTAGAGAATCTAAGTTTCGTTGAACATGTAGCTTGAAGTTCAAGTCTCACTTGGAAGGTCATAATATCTTTGGGAGAAGTCTGATAAACTTGGAGAGGTCAAAAGGTGGCATTTGACTTGTTCATATGAGGATTCATGAAGGAGGTAATCAACCAGTGGCATTTGGTCTATCTCAGAAGTGAGTTCGAAGGATCAAGATAATCAACATATGGCAGCTGATTATTCTTGAGGAAAGTCTGAGACAAATTACTTTTGAGCAGAAAAGTAGTAAGTTGAAGACAAAAGGAGATGTTTTTCTATTCATCTCTTGGAGCTTGTGGTAGGAGTTCTAAGCTATCTATGGAAGATTATCTCTTGTAATGGGATGAGAATGTATATGTCCCAATTTGTGTTTGGTTTCTTTTGGATTAAGCTGGTGACTCAGTGATATCTGAAGATTATCAGATGATGTTCCTTGTTATGTTGTGAGGATGTCCTAACTAATGTTAGAACATTTTGTGAAGTGGTTTTCTGTTCTGGTTAGAAAAGAGATTGACACAGAGTATGGATGTGTTCAGCCAAGAGGGTTGAACAGAGGGTGTGCTCTTGAAGACATGAAGATGCGTCTTATGTTTTCCATTCATCAAGTGGTTTGGGTTCTCTTTGAATCAGGAAGTATGTGAAGGTCCAACTTTGGGGTGTTGGATATGTTAATGTGTGATCTCCAAGTTTCAAGAGGAGAGTTGGTTGTTCATGACAGGGGGAGTTCTGTCTTTGCGCTGCAAGTAATCATCAAGCTTGTGGTCTGTGAGTTCTCAGATAACAAGGTATGGCACCTTGTTAGTCATTGGGATGATGTGGTGTGTGTCAAGGTTGAGTGACCAGAAGAATGTCTGACCGGATGTCATGATATTACCTTGGACAATGCTGTTATTTCCTTCTGAATCTTAAAGTCTTGAGGATATATGGATGTGGTATGTCTAATTAGAATAAGCCTGATTGTTACAGTTGTGTGGTACAGGGGGAGTAACCATCTACTGGTGCTTGTGTTGTTGGCTTTAGTGGTGCCAGATGTCAAGTTTCTACTGGAGGTACGAAAGTGGTCTTAGGAAATGTGGATAGGAAGAATACTTGAAGAATGCAAGCAAAAGCCACATTGAATGTTAAGACATCGCGTGCAACGTGTCTGACTGCATTTATGGAATAGTCTCCATGCACTGGAACTGTTGTTTTGGAAAAGAAACAGTCAAGAGCTATAAAAGGTATTCAAAGATAGTCTGAGATTTTGTTGGTGATTCTCTGACTGTTTCTCAGCAAATATTAATGAATATTGACCAAGCATTTATTCCTACCGGTAATTCCTAAGCACGGGCTGGTCTATTTAAAGGATGTAATAGCACTCCTCTTCTCACAAGAGAAACACTCCATTTCCTCTAAACCATGGGGTATGTTAAGGTTTGGGCAAACTGCGCCTGGATCTGGTTTTGTGATGGGTTCATTTGCAAATGTTCGGCTAAAAAGGGGGAGAGGAATATTAGGAATATTGTCCTGAGAATGTACCAGAGTCAAGCAAAATGTGGTAGCAAGCAGAAGTTGGCTTCAGGCAACAAAGTCACTAACTGTGTATATCACTTGTGCCTTGTGATCTGAGTTAAGAGGACAGTTGTGTCTTGTGATCTGAGTTACATTATCTATGTACTCAGCATTACATATTCTTCAGGAAGCTCTACTGTTGAGGAGAAGAATTTTGATGCAACTGATTCTGGTACCTCTACTTTCTCATGTACACCAACTTTGGTGTTTGTGGGGGTGGAGATAATAACAGAGGTTTATTTGTTTTAGCTAAAATTTGCCAAAGGGGGAGATTGTTAATACCTTAGGATTGACATTAATTTTGTAAAACAAATAATATAATCATCTCTGTTGTTTTAATATGTTGGGTTGAAGAAGTTCAACATTTGGACCAACATGTCATGTACGATGTCACGGCATCATGCCTGTGACATCGTACATGTGTAGAAAACTGAATTAATTAATTCAGTATATATTCTGGGATTAGTGAGGATATTTGGTGAATATCCTAACTTCCATGTGGAGGTCTTAAAGACTCAATCAGAATATATATAGGCTCCAAATATGGAGATATATATGGAGAGATTTTAGGATTGAAGACCTTGTTTGTAGCAGAATTTTTCAGCTGGCTTTGTAACAGCAAAGAAGAAGTCTGCTGCGATTTCTGAAGGCCCAAATCCAGTTGGGTGATTAGGTTATAAATAGCAAACTGTAACCTAGTAGTTGTAGGCCTCTTAGAATGAAAAATTAGGGGTGTGTGTGAGGTAAACCTCCCAACTTGTGGGAAGGTTACCATGTGTTTCTCAGTGTTCAAAGCTGAGAGTATTTGTAACTCAAAGCCTGTAGGTAAAAGTTGTTTGTTCTTGAATGAAGCTGTGAAGCAAGTTCAAGTTGTTTAACATTACATTGTATTTGTAGTGATAGGAATGGAAACTGGAGGTTTCTATCTAGGAGTTCCTAGGTATAGATTGCATTGGGTAGGGATTAAGTGAAGAGTTGTAAACGGGGGAGTTTAACTCTGAATTAATACTGCTGATAGTGGATCTTCTTCCTGGCTTGGTAGCCCCCAGATGTAGGTCATGTTGGACCGAACTGGGTAAACAATTTTCTGTGTTTGTTTTCCTTCTGCATGTTATAATCCTGTCTGCCATAACTCAGGTTGTAATTCAGTCTGCTTATCAAGTTAATAACAGACCTGATACATAGCCTTCTGTTTGAATGTCAATCAGAATGTTTTGACATTCATCATTAACAACACATACTGAATAATAGGCATGTTGATCTCAGTTCAGTATTTAGTTAAGTCTGGTCTTCAAGAGGATAACAGACCTGGCCAAAGGATCATAGTGAAACTGTCAAACTGGATGTCTTGACAGTTGTACGTGTAGGCTGATACTGAAGTAGAGACTAATTAGTCTTTCACAGTATAGTCTGATGGAAAAATAATTAACAACGCCTGTCAGAATCGGCGAAGAAACAATCTCGAAAAGAAAAATCCGTCTGGTACGGAGAAAGCCGGCCTGATCACCGAAACAACAAAGTCGACCTGGATACCAAAATAAATGGTAACGCAGGGATAACCATGGCCTGAACACCACATATCCGCTGGGGATTTTTATTATCTCTTTTCTTATGCCTTTCTTGAACCCCGAAATTTTTATTTATTTTTATTTTCTTGAACCCCGATTTTTTTTTACAAATGATCCCTGATCACTGCATTTGAACCCCGTTCTCCTGTTTGCCAAAATAATGAACCCCATTCTCCAGTTTGAACCCCAGTCGCCTGACGATAACTCGCGATCGCCAATGTGAACCCCATCTCCAGAAAACACCTCGTGTCTCCTTTTCTCCATTTGAACCCCGCTCCCCAGAAAATGCCTCAACACTTCCTTTTCTCCGTTTGAACCCCGATCTCCAGAAAATGCCTCAACACTTCCTTTTCTCCGTTTGAACCCCGATCACTGCATCTCTCGTGATAATTCCGCTGGCAACATCGGAAATAACACCAAACCACTCTGAGGGCGACATATCAGAGGGTACACCTTCACAAAGGAAGGTAACATGTGCATCTCTTCATCCGAAGACACCCATAACGACCTCTGCTGGCATCCGCCAAAGTCTTAGGTGACACATGAACAGAAGATAATCCTGAGGACCTCATCCCGGATGTATTCTTCACCTCTAATCTCCATTTGAACCCCAGAAAATGCCTCAACATTTCCTTTTCTCCGGTTGAACCCCGAAAATCGCGTTGATCGTGTAACGTCCTTCGATTTTATTTCCATCTCCGCCCGACGGAAAAATCTCATCCAGTATCGCGCTACTGGAGAACATTGCTGATCTGACATCCCGACGCTAGACTCCTCAGAGTAACATCTTCACCATCCGGCGAAACCAAAACTTCAAGTGGTAACCACGGCTTGAACTGCGCTGATCGCGTAATGTTTCCCACCTCTGTCCGACGGAAAAAATTTCCTCCAGTATCGCACTACTGGGGAATACCTTTGATTAAATCACGATGCTAGACTCCTCGGAGTAACACCTTCACCTTCGGATAAAATCACCTCTCAAACAGTAACCACAGTTTGAAACTAGCTTCACGCTTGCAATATGATGCATGATTGACTTTTCCGCGTAATGCTCCATAATCATGGAAATGCTACGCGATTTATTATTTTTCTATGCAACATGCTATGCTTACTCTATATGATAAATGCATAAAAAGTATCCCCCTCAAGGGACTCTTCTGAGGAGCTCGAGACACTCTGCTGAGGAACTCGTCAATACTCCGATCTCCACCCTGATGGGGAATAACACTGCTGCTGGGAAAAGGTAACCCTTGCTGGGGAAGAACCTCCTTTGCACCCAATCCTCTCGGGAAACTGCTGGGGATAAGAATCACCAACATTCTGTGGGGATACAACAGTTTTCGACTTGCCGGGGATATCAATCCCGACTCTGCTTCGGGAAACCCTCACAGATACCTGGCAACTTCACTGGGGAAATGCTTGTAGATAGCTCTACTGGGAAAACAGCAACCTCCAGGCCTGGCGACTGGGGAAACATCAATCTGACACCTGCTGGGGATAACCATCCTGACCCTGCTAGGGGAAACGAATGCTACTCCGCTGGGGACGACCCATCCAATCCATACATAGGATATACTGCTGGAGATATATTTTATTGAAACCCGCTCCACTCGGGGAATAGCAACCTCCAGGCCTGGCTGCTGAGGAAACACCGTTTTAAACATGCCGGGGATAACCATCCTGACTCAGCTAAGGGATCCACAGACCTTGGATCTGCTGGGGAATTGGTCCTCTGACTCTGCTTGGGAACTTAGCTGGGGAAATGAGAAAAGTTGGTACAGAACACCCGTCGACTTGTCGAACCATGGTATCCGCCTCCCAATCTCATATCAGCTTTCTACTTTTGAGAATTCCCAGACTCGTCTGGACCTTTTCTGCTCCATCATCTTGTATTCCAAGTCTCGCCGCGCTCGACGGAGAGCGAACTCCTGGGACCATACAGACTTTTCAATCTTCCGACTTTGAAGAGTCTTCTTGATTAATTCCAAAGGTCGTCGGACGTCTCTCGTCTCTCATCACTTTTCTACCCATTCATCTGTCCCTGAGCGAACCCTGCGGGGAATTTCTACAGACTTTCCAATCTTCCGATTTTGAAGAGTCTTCTTGATTAAAATCAAGAATCGTCGTACGTCTCAACGTCTCTTCGCCATCCCTTCATATTCATTCGTCCCTGATTGGACTCCACGGGGATTTGTTTTCAACAAAAGCTTCCACATCACAACCTGCAAGTGAGTGAAAATACCTAACAGTTCCTGCAAAATAGATCGTTAGATAAAACCGTGCCCCAGGCGTGTCAAGATTTCAACACTTGGGTCACTCAACCTTCCGAATAAGATTTCAAGCTTTCAATCTTATAAACATGCATTGGAAGGGACCTGTATGTCTTAAAATGCAAGATTCTTTATCAAAATAATCGGATGTTTTTTGCAATCAAAGCGGTAATGAAAGACAAAAACAAAAATTATTTGACTGAATATGCATTTTATTGATTGAAAAGTGTGTGGCTCAAATTGAGCAATACAAAGGAAGCAATTCCTGAAAAGAGGTAATTGCGCACAAAAGGAAAAATCTATCCTAATGGCAATGTGAAACCCGCAATCTCATCGAGTTCCAACTCGGTTACACCCCATATGTCCTCAGACTCTCCGTGCTTTCTGCCTTCTGAACAAGACGATTCCGATTGATCCCTACCGGGTATTATCCATGATGTTTTAACCAAAGCGCAAACGATCATGCTAGACGCAGTTGTTCGTTTCAATCCCTCTTTTTCCTGGACCGCCCTTTCGGGTTTTCAGTCCACCGGGATACCCTTTTTTTGCCTAAGTCGCCTTTTCAGATTTTCGACTTGCCGGGTGTACAGTTTATTCATTTTATCCCTAATTTTTGCCCGAACCTTTTTCATTCTGTTTTTTGGTTCGCCGGGATGCCCATTTTTGCCTGGACTATTTTATTCTTTTCGTCCAGCGGGTCTCTTTATACGAAGTATTTTTTAACTGCGTCCGCATTCACAGGGGATGGAAAATCCTCGCCATCCATGGTCGTTAACAACAAGGCTCCGCCAGAGAAAACCTTCTTGACCACGAATGGACCTTCATAATTGGGTGTCCATTTGCCCCTTCGATCGTTTTGAGGAGGAAGGATCCTTTTCAGCACCATATCACCAACGTGATATACCCGAGGTCGTACCTTCTTGTCAAAAGCACGCTTCATCCTTTGCTGATATAACTGCCCATGACAGATGGCCGCCAGCCTCTTTTCTTCAATCAGGCTCAACTCTTCGTACCGGGTCCTCACCCATTCAGCCTCTTGCAATTTTACGTCCATCAGGACTCTCAAAGAGGGAATCTGAACCTCAACCGGTAGCACCGCTTCCATTCCATATACCAACGAGAAAGGCGTTGCCCCAGTAGATGTACGCACCGACGTTCGATACCCATGCAATGCAAACGGCAACATCTCATGCCAGTCTTTATAGGTTACCACCATCTTTTGTACAATCTTCTTAATATTCTTGTTGGCTGCCTCAACCGCCCCATTCATCTTCGGACGATAGGGAGAAGAATTGTGATGTTCAATCTTGAATTCCCGGCACAGTTCTGCCATCATCTTATTGTTCAAATTAGAACCATTATCAGTAATGATTCTCTCGGGAACCCCATATCGGCAAATGATGTCTCTCTTGAGAAATCTGGCAACGACCTGTTTCGTCACGTTCGTATAAGAGGCTGCTTCAACCCACTTGGTGAAGTAGTCAATAGCCACTAATATGAATCTGTGCCCATTCGAAGTTGTAGGCTCAATCTTCCCAATCATATCAATGCCCCACATAGCGAACGGCCATGGAGACGACATTAAGCTCAACGGATTAGGAGGCACGTGCACCTTATCAGCATAAATCTGGCATTTATGACACTTCCGCACGAAATTGAAACATTGGGCCTCCATTGTCATCCAATAATAACCTGCCCTCAGCAGCTTCTTTACCATTGCATTCCCACTGGCATGGGTACCGAACGAGCCCTCGTGAACCTCTTTCATCAATTGGCTTGCTTCTTTATCATCAACACATCTGAGCAAGACCCAATCAAAATTCCGCTTGTACAGAACCCCATCCTTATTCAAGTAGAACACCATGGCCAACCTCCGCAGAGTCTTTCGGTCCTTCTTGGATGCTCCCTCAGGATACTCTTGAGTCTCTAGATAGCGCTTGATATCGTAATACCACGGCTTCTCATCATCAGACGTTGTATCAACAGCAAACACATAAGCCGGTCTATCCAGACGACCTACTTCCACACTGGGGAACTGATTCCACCACTGCACCTTAATCAAGGCGGCCAGAGTAGCCAAGGCATCTGCCAAAGGATTCTCTTCTCTGGGCACATGATGCAACTTCACCTTGGTGAAAAACGTCAACAATCTCCTCGTATAATCCCGATACGGCACTAAATGAGACTGATGCGTATACCATTTCCCGTTAACCTGATTTATCACCAGAGCTGAATCTCCATATATGACAAGGTTCTTGATCCTCAAATCAATCGCCTCTTCAATCCCCAATATACAAGCTTCATATTCAGCCACGTTGTTGGTGCACTCAAATGTTAGCCGGGCAGCAAAAGGAATATGGGATCCTTTCGGCGTAACCAAAACAGCACCAACACCGCTTCCATTCACGTTAACGGCCCCATCAAACATCAGAATCCATTCGGATTCAGGGTCAGGCCCCTCCTCCGGGATTGGTTCCTCGCAATCTTTCGATTTGAGAAACATGATGTCCTCATCAGGGAATTCAAACTTCATCGGTTGATAGTCATCAATGGGTTGCTGGGCGAGGTAATCAGACAATACACTCCCCTTGATAGCCTTCTGAGAAGTATACTGTATATCATATTCTGTCAAAATCATTTGCCACCTCGCAACCCGTCCGGTCAATGCTGGCTTCTCGAAAATATACTTGATTGGATCCATCTTGGAAATCAATAAAATGGTATGAACCAGCATGTACTGCCTTAGTCGGCGAGCGGCCCAGACCAAAGCACAGCAAGTTTTCTCGAGCAGTGAATATCTTGTTTCACAGTCGGTAAACTTTTTGCTAAGGTAGTATATGGCATGCTCTTTTCGACCAGACTCGTCATGCTGCCCCAATACACACCCCATAGACCCCTCGAGGACTGTCAGGTACAGAATTAACGGTCTTCCCTCCACATGAGGCATCAGAATCAGAGGCTCCTGCAAATATTCTTTTTTTATTTTTTCAAATGCCGCTTGGCAATCATCATTCCACCTGACCGTTTGATCTTTTTTCAACAATTTAAAGATTGGTTCACACGTGGCTGTTAGGTGAGATATGAACCGTGAAATGTAGTTCAATCTACCTAAGAAACCACGAACCTCTTTCTCCGTTCTCGGTTCAGGCATTTCTCTTATCGCTTTTACTTTCGTAGGATCAACCTTAATTCCTTTCTCACTTACAATGAACCCCAGCAATTTACCGGACCGCACTCCGAAAGTGCACTTGTTCGGATTCAACCTCAGTCTGAACTGTCTCAGTCGGTCGAACAATTTGGCCAGATCTACCAAATGCCCCTCTTCTGTTTGGGACTTTGCTATCATGTCATCAACATAGCATTCAATTTCATGATGAATCATATCATGAAACAAAGTCACCATGGCCCTCTGATAAGTAGCACCGGCGTTCTTGAGACCAAATGGCATCACCTTGTAACAAAAGGTGCCCCACGGTGTGATGAACGTTGTTTTCTCCATATCATCTGGCGACATTTTGATTTGATTATAGCCAGAAAAGCCATCCATGAAGGAAAACACCGAGAATTGAGCTGTATTGTCTACCAACACATCAATGTGAGGTAGCGGAAAATCATCCTTCGGACTCGCTCTGTTCAGATCTCGGTAGTCCACACACATTCTCACTTTCCCATCCTTCTTCGGGACTGGCACAATGTTTGCAACCCATGGCGGATAATTAGTGACAGCAAGGAAACCAGCATCCCACTGCTTCTGCACCTCTTCTTTAATTTTCATCGCCATGTCGGGTCGAGTTCTGCGCAACTTCTGCTTCACTGGAGGACAATCTGTTCTCAACGGCAGCTTGTGCACAACGATATCGGTATCCAACCCTGGCATATCTTGATAAGACCAGGCAAAGATATCGACATACTCTTTCAACAATACTACCAATCTGCTTTTGACACTTTCCTCCAAAGCAGCCCCGATTTTCACCTCTTTCTTGACCTCGGCGGTACCCAAATTCACAACCTCAATCTGTTCTTCATGCGGCTGAATCACCTTCTCCTCTTGTTTCAACAACCTGGCTAATTCCCTTGGCAGTTCACAATCTTCTTCGTCTTCTTCTTCAGCAAGATAGATTGGATTGTCGAAGTCATACAAGGGTGTAACAGGATTGTTATCAATGAGATCCGGAGAAGAATCGCATCTGCATGAATGTTGATTCATGCATTGCTTAGAACCAGTGTGAGACAAATTGAAAAAGAAAAATGAAAACATTGCCATTTTTATTTTGTTTTTATTTTTAAACTGCAAAAATAAATGAAAAACAAGGAACACCGCTTTTAATTGAAAAACATCCTTTATTCATGATGCGAATTTGCAAATTTAAACATGAGGTGGCCCTTACAATGAACCATTACGTGTCGGGCAACACGTATGGTTTTCATGCATATAACATCAAAAACAGGAAAAATATTACTCTTCCAGCAGAGTGACCCGGATGATCTTTTCAGCCTTCCAGTTCTGGATTCCCATCCCTGGTGCGCACGGCTTTATCCACCGGTCCATGTCGCAGTCGCTATCAGCGTCATCACTCACCATGCAGATGTGATCCGGATCCAGCATTCCGGCACTGGTGAATGTGACCGTCGTACGACGTCCTCTGCCTTGTCCTAACGAGCCTCTGCCAGGCTGATACCCCACTCCGAAGCGATCTTTCTTCGCAGAGATATCCATCATTCTGCCCCAACCAGGAGCCTCTCCATTCTTCACCACCTCAGTGGCCTGCTTGTATGAAGATATGGACGGTTTCTCTTCTTCCTTGGCAAAAAGAGCATTCTCCACCTTAATGGTTTCAAATGCTTGGTTAGGCGTCTCCCAGATCTCGCCGTCCATCTCCACATATTTAAACGAGGACAGGTGGCTGACAAAGATGTCCTCTTCTTCGCACACAGTGACGACTTGGCCCTCCCAGATATACTTCAGCTTCTGGTGCAAGGTCGAGGTCACTGCCCCAGCAGCATGGATCCATGGCCTACCCAACAGGCAACTGTATGCCGGCTGGATATCCATGACATAGAATGTCGACTTGAACACCTCTGGGCCTATCTTCACAGGAAGCTCAACCTCTCCAAACACGGCCCGCTTCGACCCATCGAATGCCCGCACTATCAGATCAGTCGGAGTTAAAATCAGCCCGTCACAATTCAACTTTGCCAGAGCCTTCTTTGGCAACACATTCAATGAGGAGCCGGTATCAACCAGCACATGCGAAAGCACGGCCCCTTTGCATTCCATTGCGATGTGTAGAGCCCGGTTATGATTCCTCCCATCCACAGTCAGATCCATGTCTGTAAAACCCAGCCCATGGCTGGCATGCACGTTAGACACGACCGTCTCCAACTGGTTAATCGTTATCTCTTGAGGAACATAGGCTTTCTTCAAGATCTTCAACAAAGCCTCCCTGTGCCCCTCAGAGCTCAACAGCAACGATAAAATGGATATTTTGGAGGGAGTCTGCTGCAGATGGTCTACCAACTTGTACTCAGACTTCTTGATGATCCTCAAGAATTCCTCTGCATCATCATCAAGTTTCTCTTCCGACCCAACAGGCGCCGGTGTCACATCAGGAGTAGCATTATTCACCACTGCTTTCCCTTTCGCCCTGGCTAAAGCCTCAGCCTTTTCTTTTTTCTCTTTTTCTCCTTCTCCTCCCCTCAAGGCATCAGGAGCAAACAATCTCCCACTACGAGTGAAACCGCTGGGACCGGCATTATCCACCTTTGACACGGTGGTTTCACTAGCAGTCGGATCTTCCACCTTCTCACCATTACAGTACACCTCTCCACCATAATGCCACGGCACGGCATCATCTTTGTCGTACGGAATCGGTCCAGGTACCGTGATGGTAACTGGAGCCGCCTCAGCAAGATTAGACAAATCCACCGGATCAAAATATATTGTTATGGTGGAGACCTCATCCTTCCCCTTATCGGCTTTCTCAACCAGAATACTTCCATTGTCCATCAGACCCTGGACAGTCTTCTTCAACAATGAGCACCCATTCTGAACAACACGGCACTCCGCACAATCAAAACCACAGCCCGGATTGACCCCATTCAACATCAACTGTCTCTTGACCTCAACCAGAGGAGTCTTTAACTGATCAACAGTAGACAGCCCAATCCTACTCTCCTCAGAGATAGCATTCACCCCCCTTTGACCATGCGCAGGCATGGGATTAGCATTAACATTGGGAGATGGTGCGAAGTTGATTGCCTTCGAATCCACCAAGTCTTGAAATGTGTGCTTAAAAGCTTTACAGTTCTCTATGTTGTGTCCGGGAGCACCCGAATGGAATTCGCATTTGGCGTTCTCGTCATAGTTAGCTGGCCTTTGATCAGGTCTCAAAGGTGCCAGCGTCCTCAATTGTACCAGCCCCAAATCCATCAACTTTTTAAACAGAAAAGAATAAGTCACAGGCGGCCTGTCGAACTGCCTATCATTCATTCTCCCCTTGACTTGATAACCAGCCCTCTGTGGCCTCTGTTGAAATGGTTGCCTCTGTTGCTCTTGTTGTTGCTGTTGCGGTGCAGGCTGATGCTCAGCAGGAACAGTTACTGCAGCAGTGTGCTGGAAGTAACGATCCCTACTGGGTCCCTTCTGTGCGTAAACAGCACTGGTATCTCCTTCTTTCTTCCTCTGACCATTGCTGAAAGGCTTCTTCGACCCTGAAGAAGAGGCTGCACCCTGAATCTTACCGAGCTTCAGCCAGCTCTCGATCCTCTCTCCAGCCACCACAATATCAGAAAAGTTGGTCACCGGACAACCAACCATCCTCTCAGCATAAGCCCCTTGTAAGGTCCCCATGAAGAGATCAGACATCTCCCTATCAACAAGTGGAGGTTGCACTCTGGCAGCCAACTCCCTCCATCTTTGGGCATATTCCTTAAACCCCTCATTATTTTTCTGAGACATACCCTGCAGCTGGGTACGACTCGGGGCCATATCAGCATTGAACTGATACTGTTTAAAGAATGCGTCCCCAAGATCTTGCCAATTCTTGATATCTGAGGACTTGAGCTTGGTGTACCACTCCAGTGAGCCTCCGGACAGGCTGTCCTGGAAGAAATACATCCACAGCTTTTGGTCCATGGTGTAAGCTGAGATCTTACGGACGAACGCTTGCAGATGAGTCTCGGGGCAGGAACTCCCATTGTGCCTGTCAAACGCGGGCGCTTTGAATTTCTACGGGATCACAATCCCCTCCACCAGCCCCATATTTGACATGTTGACCACCCCAGGAGTAGCACAGCTCTCCAAAGCTCGGATTTTCTCAGCCAGCAGCTGAATCTCTTTGTTCTGTGGCGGGGCACCATATTGACCAAAAGGTTCATTGTGCATCGAGAACTGATCGACCTCTCTGTCTTCCTCTCTATCGTCATCAACACCGAAGAAAGGCGGGAAAAGACTGTCTTTCAAGTTCTGACCCGGTTGACCACCCGCAGCACCAAAACCAGCAGCGTTATTCACCATACCCACAGTTGCTCTCTTACCACCATCTCGAGAACCACCCAGCCCCTGGTTGGAGACACCATCCAGGTTAACACCGCTATTTGCTGCTGAAGCCCGCTCGAGCTTCTCGACCTTATCAGCTAGAGCCTTCTGACCAACTGCAAAACCTTGCATGATGTTGATCAGCTCATTCATCTTGTCCTTCAGCTCGAGGATATCAGTATTTGGGAGATCCATCAGTCTGGGAGTATTGCGTCGTGTGAAGTATCTGTGAAGACGAGTTGAGTGCAAAGGTACAGATACCTGCAAAATAAAACACAAGTTATTATGATTATGCATGAATGCAGTGTTTGTCCACATGAGGAACACTTTGTCTCTTGATCCTGGCTTCATCGAGACAAAACGATAATCCGGCAGCAATATTCTGATATTCAGCATTTAATTCACCATACAGGTCAGTGATATATGATTTCAGCAAAATACCCCCAACCATGTGTGTGCTTTGTGAGTGCATACGATAAAGCAAATAAAGCTTGAAGATCAATCACTGAATGAAAACAACCATCACATAGCAAAATTGCACAAGAAGTGCCATAGTCATACATCAAATCAGATACAAATCTCCAAAATCGGGAAAGAAATACAAGCAAAATGAATTCCGTCAACAAGCCTGACGGTAATCCACACAAATGATAGCTAGCCTGATGAAGGTCCCACAGATGGCCCTATCTCATCAACCATCTTCGCGAACTCTGCGGCGAACCTGAGCTCAGTATTCTCCTGCTGTAATCTCCCCACCTCTTTCTGGTGAATCTTCATCTGCCTGAAGTAATGATCTCTCTCAGCCATGTAGTGATCCCTCTCGGCGATACAATGATCTCTCTCGGCGATGATCTTCACATTCTCTGTTTCCTTAACCTTCAGCTTGACCTCCCACTCAGCAATGAGGACTCGGACTCTGTCATCCCTCTGATCTCTCACGAGGATTTGCCTCCTCTTCTGATCTTCAATGACCTTTGAAGCTCTAGCCAATCTCTCTTTGGTGATGTCATGCTCCTTTGTTGAAGATGCCAAAGCTTGACTGACCTTCCCATAGTAAGCAGTATCCATCTCAAAGCGCTTTGCTTCCAGGGCATGTCGCTTGTCTTGATCTTCCATCTTCACTTTGATCTCCTGGTTGGCCATCTGAACCCAAGCAACAGTCATCTCCAATTCCGTTTTCTCCGCAAGCAACTGATCTCTCTCCCGCTTCATCTCTAGGAACTCTTCCATACTCACTGAAGAAGGAGATTCCTCAACCAACAGATACCACGGATCAACCATAGGAAATGGTAGACAAGTAAGCTCCACTCTCTTACTGAGCCAATCATCGAACGGAGGAAAAGATCTGTTATTAGCTCTACCCCAAGAAACCTTGCCTTTCCTTTGAATGCTACGCCATGCCTCTGATACTTGCTTCAACCTGGCCTGATTGCCCTCAGCTGGGAAGTACAAAGTCTCCTGAACCTCACTCTTGAACGGAGGAAGCTCCATAGCAAATCCCATCTGTCTCTTAAGAAGTGTCGGGTTATAATTAATGCAACCCTGAACTCCTATAAGTGGCACATTGGGAAAACCCCCGCAACTGCAGATGAAATCTTGTCCAACCCCACTACTGTGAGTCCAAGCTATGTCTTTGGCCCGCAAACCCATCAGCTTGGTTGCCCAATTAATAGTCTGGTCAAGAAGAACAAAAGCACCCTTGGACGGCAAATATCCCATAAACCACTTGTATAGCAGCTGAGCACAGCATCGAATCAGTCCCCCACGCCTCTTCTCGTTCCGATTGTGGACCGAGTAATAGACATCTCCGATCAGAGTAGGAATAGGATTTCCCCGAACAAACAAGCGAATGGCATTAATATCCACGAAGCTCTTCTGGTTAGGAAACAGAATAACCCCATAAATGCCCGCAGCAATCAAAGCACAAACAGCTTTCCAGTTACCCAACTCCGCCTGCTCCTTAGCCTTAGCCTCTAGGAAACTCAGATGAAAACCCGGCAACTTCCCCTTCTCTTTCAGACTACCCTTCACCATCTCCGGACTCAAATAAAGAGCACGGGAAATTCCTCCAATGTCGGGTTCTTCCTTAGTAGCATAGAAAGGAACCTGATTTCTGATCTGAATGCCCAACATGTCAGCATAATCCTCCATCAAAGGCCCGAGTAAGTAATCTGGGAAGACAAAACACCTCAAACCAGGATCATAGAACTGGAGAAGAGTATGAATGGCGCTCCTGTCTCTGTCAGTGAGTCTGAAAACCATCTTCAGAATACCCCCATACATCTCACGAAACAGCCCCACATGGTCGGGTGCAATCAATGCTATCATATCCTTCAGCCCACTGATCTCTGGGTCAAAGAATCTATAGGCAACATCAGGCTTCAAACCGAGTCTCATATCTAAGCAGAAAGTCTCTCAACCAGGATCTCGATCAAAAGGGTCCCTGCATATGGATAAAAATGTGTTACATGCAGGTAAATGCAAGATGTAATGATGCTGATGAATAAATGCAATGCATAGTGCCATCCTCCAAGTCATCTGATCATCTGCACTCTGAGTCACAGCCCTGACTTCTGAACTGATCACAACCATCTGAAGGAATAGGTAACCACAAATCCACCTCAAGGGTTCCGAAATAAACGGAAGACAGATACATCATCATCATCACCAGACAATCTCTGAGCAGATACCCATAATCCTCTGAATCGGCCCGGGGAATCCAGAAATAAACGAATCCCCACTGAGAAATAACTCGGACAGCACTCCGGCGTCTCAGAAACAAATGGCCATAAATTCGACTTATAAATAGGACTCTGATCAACGGAACCAATAGTCACCATCTGAGTCACCATCTGAACATCTGAAAGAATCACCCTCCCCTCACAGGTAAATTCTAATCAGGTTATCCTAAGACGGATAATAGTCTCGACAATCGGGCAAAGATACTCAATGGGTTTGCCCTTTCGGGTGTGCCATTGTAGCTCTCCTGAGATCGTCTAAACCAAAGATCCGGGAAATGATCGGTCACCAGAGTCAATAATCCAAAAGAGGTAACCCAACCAAAGTGGAAAACCCCACTGAGGAAGAGCACTCTCAGATGAACCTCGTCCGGCTTGTGGTATGTCACGTCGCAACAACATGCCCAACCGACATGTGAGGAACGTGAGACCACACTAATCCTAGGTGTATACTCGGGCCTGGGTTTTAGCCCCACTCAGAACACCCACCCCAAACAGAGGAACCACCTGCACAGAGGACGACAACATGATAGTATGATGCATGCAAACATTTATGCAAATATATACACAATCAGAATAATAAATGCAATAAATAAAGCAACACAAGCAACCTAAACCATATCCTAGAACGCTAGGAGAGACTCGCTTAGGGAAGATGGACCAGCACAGGTCAACATCTATTCGTCCCCAGTAGAGTCGCCAGCTGTCGCGTCCGCGAAAAACAACCGGCGGGCTGAACAAAAACAACACAGAGCCGCCACCGTGCGTTATTTATCCCAAAAGAGGGAAAGGAAACGCTCAGAGTAAACCTGGGAAAAGCAAGGTCTCGCGACCAAAGAGAAAGGGTACGGGAGTCGGTTACGCAAGGGGAAGGTATTAGCACCCCTCACGTCCGTCGTACTCGACGGGATCCACGCTCTAAAGATAGGTTAAGGTTGCTAAAACAAACATCACACACACACACTGAAGATAACACAGGTGGGGAAAGAGAGGAGAGGGCTCGCTAGGACATCGCGTCCCATGCCTACGTATCTCGTCTGGAACGAGAATCAGAGCTGCCGTAGTTCGGCTCACGCACGCCAAACAAACAAACACACAAACAGGCAAACATGGAGCCTGAATGCCAATCACTGGGCTTACATCAGCATCCGAACCAAAACAGACACACACTGGAACCCAGATGCCACTTGATGGACTTACACCAGCTTCCAAGCACACAACCACCAAACAAGCACAATCAGGATACGGACAACCAATCGCTGGGCTTACATCCATATCCTGACACACCAAAGAGTTAACAAATAAACACACACAAAAAGGAAAAAAAGTGCCCGGAGAGACCTCGCACGGTCTCCTGCCTACGTACCTCATCTGGTATGAGGATCAGGGCGACGTAGTTCCCCCCAACGGGGGAGAAAGACTAGCCAGACACAAAGGGAAGACACACTACCAGGGAGCTGTACTCGAGCCTAGTGTTATCATGCATCATTGCCCTATGTTATGGTTTCTACCTACTTGCACAACTGCAAGCTAATCCTATCCAGGAAGAAATCAAGCATGCAAGCATAAACAAAACATTTCAGATAGCACACACTATATCCAGTCAAGTGAGGCTCAAACAATGGGTCAGACTGCCAAGGCAAGTCATCTGTACAAGGGTAGTGTTAGCTCTTAACCCTGACATTGAGAGTCAGGGTGAAGCCAGATGAAAGGTGAGTGAAGATTAGACTTCACAGCTCTTATCCCTGTCCAGGGAGAGCTTCAGACAAAGGAGTGTGGGTTCAGAAAGGAGGAACCCTTCTACACTCAAGACTCTGACACAACTGTACAATGTACAAGATCTTGGGTTTGTGTCCCAATGCATCAACACAGTGGTGTGAGCAGAGGGACGACTCAACAGAATAGTGGGAGATAGACTGCATATCTCTATGATCCACCAATTGCCTTAATCAAGGTCTTTTACCTGCTTGAGGACAAAGTTAAACAATCACAAACATCGCCTCTTAAGGAGGACTTCAGACAGTTGCCTGGCCAAGTAACAGGCCAGGTCTTCCAGACTACATGGAGAATAGAGATTCTACCTCAATTGGTTTAAAAACCAAGCAACAGCAAGCAAGTTCTCAAGGAACTGTAAGCAACTAAATGTACCTGAAATCAATCAAGTATCATCAGCACTCAGACAAATCAACAGTAAACAGCAAATGTTAATCAGTTAATCTGTACAGTCAAACACAAGTTAATGCACACAAGTACAAGCCATGAGCTCAAACTCAAGCATCAAACCCTACAACACAAAACCAATGTTAGTTGACAACATCAAACAAACTCAATTTAATCAGCTTGCAATTTTCCTCTTAAGCCTTTTGCATTTCTTCCTGAAACACAATTCCAAAGGTGAGAAACAAGACCACTAGGCCAAGCCTAGGGTCCAAAAGAGATAAAAAATCCAAAACAGCAAGTGAAAATTATCCACAATCACAATCAACCAAATTAAAAGCAAATGCAATTGGTCCCATGCTCATATCATTCATTATCATCATTTCATGCACAAAAAGGTATCACACATGCAATATGCAACCTCAAAAGACCAAACAGAAAGATCTCAATCAAACCCATACCAAAACAATTCAATTAATTCCACAAAAATTCAAGTCTAAACAGAACATATCCAATGACTAGCCTATCAAATTTCAGCTCAATTGGACAAAAGGAAGTAGGTCAATGAAAATCAAGAAGTTCAGACAATTTCAAACAAGCCAATACAAGGCATCAACACAATCATAAACTTCAAAAAATCATAAAACAGTGACAATACATGATAAATGAATGGGATCAAAACCACAATGACCTATAATGTGTCTACAATCCACATGTCAAATTCCACATCCATCCAATACACTATGAGAATTTCACAAACAAAATACAATCATGTGTCACATGAAGTCACAAAAATGAGCCAACAGAGGAGAAAATTCCAATCAATTAGAAAATACCATCAAAAATTCCAGAGAAATTCACATGTTATCTCAACATACATATGATCATTCATGCAAAATTTTGGCTCAATTCAAGGTTCCTAGGCAAGGCAAATAAAATCATGAAGTTCACAATGCTTGGTGTGACACAAATTGTCACACCTCTATTCAAAAATTCATATCTAATCAACCAAGTATCCAAAAATCACAAACTCTACATGAAAATCACCATCAAAGTGTCCAGAATATGCATAAAAAATTTCATCCATTTATTTGAAAGTATCATCATTTCATGAAGGATATGGCATGGCATGTACAAATGTGACACATCAAACAATCCCTAGACATTTTAATTTTTTACACGTGCACAAAAATAATAAAAATCATGATTAAATTCTACACATCTCAAGGAGTATCATGAAAAAAACCTCACTCAATTTGGATGAAAAATGAATCCTCTATGATTTTTATAAGTTCATGTAACAAAATGTAAAAATGAAAATGAAAAAGAAATGAAATAATATATAATTAAATGAACCAGTGGCAAACTTGTAATATTAAAGCGCACAAGCTAAACGACGTCGTTCCAAAAAGATTACATGGCAAAGCGTGATTCGCTGGCGCTGGAGGGAAACACAATTTGAAACGCAGGCAATGGATTCGAAGATCAAACACACACTATTCACTTGTTCTTCATCAAGAACAGTCCAGAAATTCCAGATTTGGTCAAGAACAAAAATCAACCAAACGCAACAATCCATATATCATCATGACCGTCCTTCAACAAGGATTATGAATATGCAAATAATTTCTTCTAACTCTCAACATACGGCACGGATCGAACAAAACAAGTTATGAACATCAAACTTTCAATTACGATTTCTCTCACCACACTCAACCAAATCAAAAACTACTCATATCATGCTAATCTACACTGAAAGATCTTTAAAACGCATATCATAATTCATGCAATGGTGAAATTCGAAAAATCACCTTGTGATTATGGCAGATGCGAATCTGGATGTTTTTGGCTCCAAGAAGGTGAAACAGATGCGTATCAATGATAAGGAAGGTGAATGGAGAAAGATCCTCAGTTCAACGATGCTCCAACTGTGAGAATTATGGAATTGCCATTGTTGAGCTTGCTTCCAACAGTTGAGATTCTTGAAGCTTTTGGCCACGATTCATCAAAACAGTCCTTCAACAATGATTATGAAGCATGGATCCACGAAGAATGAACAAGTTTGATGAAGAATTGATGATGAAATGATGAAAAAAAGTGATGGAGTTTTTGAGAGAATTTGAGGTTTTGGAGGGAAATTCAGTTATGGATCTTGAAAAATGAAATGTTGTTAACCAATTCTGTTAGGATTAATGATATATACTCACTCCTTAATCACCTTGTTAATCCAAATTAACAAAAATCATGTGATTAGTGAAAATGTGGTTTTATGTGAAAGTCCAAAAATGACCTCTTCAAATAACCAATGGAACAGTAAAATGAATGTTCACACAAGTTCTATTTTGCATTTGGAGTGTGTTGGAATTGGTTTCATGTCCATTGGCCTTGTAAAACTCAAATTCACTATGCCATGCCAAAAATACACATGAATCCACTTGAAAATTGACTTTTTGCATTGACCATTTTTGATGACATGTGATCATACAACATGAAAGTACACGTGAAATGATGTTTGCTCACAAAAAGATCACCCAAATTGGACATTCCATGTGAAAGTTATGCCACTTTGATTATAGGCATTTTTGGAAAATGAATGGACCATAACTTGTCAACCATACATGAGAAATTCAAGTTCTTGGACTTTTTGGAAAGGTGAGAGCAAGATCTACAACTTTCATGTTGAACAAATTTTCATTTGAAGCTTTTTTGGACATGTAATTTTGTGGTGAAAAACTTTCCATTTTTGGAAACTTCCATTACAAGTCACTTTCCATTTTTGGAAACTTTTTGTCTGATTTTATTTTCTTCATTCTTGATGTTTGAAATGTCAAATGAAGCTTGTTTCAACATGAATGAAGTGTATCCAACTCTCTCCCACCTCCAAATCCATAAAATCAAGCACAGTTGACCACAGTTGACTTTTTCAACTGATAGATGAATTTGGCAATGCACTGATCAATTTGAACCCCAATTCTCTGATGAAATGGCTCAATGATGAAACCCTAGCTTCCATAAGCTCAATACAATCACATGATGATCCCCATATTCATTGTAGACCCCATCTCCTTGCCATGCCCTGATTGGCCCAATGCAACTGATTAGGGTTGACCAGTGGTCAAAACCCTAATCTCAAGGTATCTGATCAACACTTGAACCTCTTGGATGACAATAAAACCATGATGATGATAATGTACCATTTCAACCAAGATCAAGACCAATCTCCTTGAGAATCAAAACCCTAATTCATAACCCAATCCTCAGATGGCTAATGATCAGTCAATAAAACCCTAGGCTTGCATCATAACCTCTTATCTTCTGACCAAGACTTAGGAGGATGATTTGCACAATGTAACCACATGATGTGCAATATGCAATGCCTAATGACCTACAAATGATATGCAATATATTATGCTAGTCCCAAGAGAGGAGGGCAAATTTTGAGGTGTTACAGAAAGGAATTAAGATCAATGTCTACGTGTGCCAAGTACAAGTATTTAATTGATTATCTTTGGAGCCCAAGATAACTGATGTTCTTAAAGATGTTGGAACATCTCTTCTTCAAGACCCTGTGCAGAATCACAGGAAGGATAGTACATTGGTTTATGATCTATCTCTTTGGTGGCAGCAAAAGCATATGATCTCTGAAAAGGTTTCCTGACAAGAAACTTGTTCAGCCTTGGTGTGTACAAGAAGAAGAAGACATCATAGTCTTGATGTTGGTTACTTGGATCAGTTTATTTCTGATCTAGGTAAGGAAGTGCATTGGCTAATGCACACTGTGGAGTTAAGAACAAGTGGCAGCATTCTTAACATCATGGAAACAACCTTGCTTTAGGAAGTGGAATCCTTGGTATAGCTGAAGGGTTAGTCTCTAACTGGTCCTTCTGAAGACTCATGCATCAGAGTGTCTGATGTCTTTGGAGAAGAAGCAGGGATTCATCAAGGTGTGAGCTTGGATGACTTAACTGCAAACCTGCAGGATGGAGGTTGTTTACTCAAACTTGGTTCCACAATCAAGTCTATGAGAGCATTGAACTCTTGTTCTGTGTAGGGAGGAAGTTCTTTCAAGTGGCAGAAGAAGGAGCTGAATTCAACAGCTAAATGTTAAAACACAATGTTGTGACATTTGGTTCAACATCAGAATCTTAGTTGGTGAAGTGACACATCAACCTAAGATAGAAGGGTCTACAGAGTTGTAGTTTGGGCACTTCAAAAAGATCGTTCTCATTGCAGTTCTTTGGAGTTGCTGGATGGAGAAGATGGTACATGTTCATGTCTTAGAGAATCTAAGTTTCGTTGAACATGTAGCTTGAAGTTCAAGTCTCACTTGGAAGGTCATAATATCTTTGGGAGAAGTCTGATAAACTTGGAGAGGTCAAAAGGTGGCATTTGACTTGTTCATATGAGGATTCATGAAGGAGGTAATCAACCAGTGGCATTTGGTCTATCTCAGAAGTGAGTTCGAAGGATCAAGATAATCAACATATGGCAGCTGATTATTCTTGAGGAAAGTCTGAGACAAATTACTTTTGAGCAGAAAAGTAGTAAGTTGAAGACAAAAGGAGATGTTTTTCTATTCATCTCTTGGAGCTTGTGGTAGGAGTTCTAAGCTATCTATGGAAGATTATCTCTTGTAATGGGATGAGAATGTATATGTCCCAATTTGTGTTTGGTTTCTTTTGGATTAAGCTGGTGACTCAGTGATATCTGAAGATTATCAGATGATGTTCCTTGTTATGTTGTGAGGATGTCCTAACTAATGTTAGAACATTTTGTGAAGTGGTTTTCTGTTCTGGTTAGAAGAGAGATTGACACAGAGTATGGATGTGTTCAGCCAAGAGGGTTGAACAGAGGGTGTGCTCTTGAAGACATGAAGATGCGTCTTATGTTTTCCATTCATCAAGTGGTTTGGGTTCTCTTTGAATCAGGAAGTATGTGAAGGTCCAACTTTGGGGTGTTGGATATGTTAATGTGTGATCTCCAAGTTTCAAGAGGAGAGTTGGTTGTTCATGACAGGGGGAGTTCTGTCTTTGCGCTGCAAGTAATCATCAAGCTTGTGGTCTGTGAGTTCTCAGATAACAAGGTATGGCACCTTGTTAGTCATTGGGATGATGTGGTGTGTGTCAAGGTTGAGTGACCAGAAGAATGTCTGACCGGATGTCATGATATTACCTTGGACAATGCTGTTATTTCCTTCTGAATCTTAAAGTCTTGAGGAAATATGGATGTGGTATGTCTAATTAGAATAAGCCTGATTGTTACAGTTGTGTGGTACAGGGGGAGTAACCATCTACTGGTGCTTGTGTTGTTGGCTTTAGTGGTGCCAGATGTCAAGTTTCTACTGGAGGTACGAAAGTGGTCTTAGGAAATGTGGATAGGAAGAATACTTGAAGAATGCAAGCAAAAGCCACATTGAATGTTAAGACATCGCGTGCAACGTGTCTGACTGCATTTATGGAATAGTCTCCATGCACTGGAACTGTTGTTTTGGAAAAGAAACAGTCAAGAGCTATAAAAGGTATTCAAAGATAGTCTGAGATTTTGTTGGTGATTCTCTGACTGTTTCTCAGCAAATATTAATGAATATTGACCAAGCATTTATTCCTACCGGTAATTCCTAAGCACGGGCTGGTCTATTTAAAGGATGTAATAGCACTCCTCTTCTCACAAGAGAAACACTCCATTTCCTCTAAACCATGGGGTATGTTAAGGTTTGGGCAAACTGCGCCTGGATCTGGTTTTGTGATGGGTTCATTTGCAAATGTTCGGCTAAAAAGGGGGAGAGGAATATTAGGAATATTGTCCTGAGAATGTACCAGAGTCAAGCAAAATGTGGTAGCAAGCAGAAGTTGGCTTCAGGCAACAAAGTCACTAACTGTGTATATCACTTGTGCCTTGTGATCTGAGTTAAGAGGACAGTTGTGTCTTGTGATCTGAGTTACATTATCTATGTACTCAGCATTACATATTCTTCAGGAAGCTCTACTGTTGAGGAGAAGAATTTTGATGCAACTGATTCTGGTACCTCTACTTTCTCATGTACACCAACTTTGGTGTTTGTGGGGGTGGAGATAATAACAGAGGTTTATTTGTTTTAGCTAAAATTTGCCAAAGGGGGAGATTGTTAATACCTTAGGATTGACATTAATTTTGTAAAACAAATAATATAATCATCTCTGTTGTTTTAATATGTTGGGTTGAAGAAGTTCAACATCTGGACCAACATGTCATGTACGATGTCACGGCATCATGCCTGTGACATCGTACATGTGTAGAAAACTGAATTAATTAATTCAGTATATATTCTGGGATTAGTGAGGATATTTGGTGAACATCCTAACTTCCATGTGGAGGTCTTAAAGACTCAATCAGAATATATATAGGCTCCAAATATGGAGATATATATGGAGAGATTTTAGGATTGAAGACCTTGTTTGTAGCAGAATTTTTCAGCTGGCTTTGTAACAGCAAAGAAGAAGTCTGCTGCGATTTCTGAAGGCCCAAATCCAGTTGGGTGATTAGGTTATAAATAGCAAACTGTAACCTAGTAGTTGTAGGCCTCTTAGAATGAAAAATTAGGGGTGTGTGTGAGGTAAACCTCCCAACTTGTGGGAAGGTTACCATGTGTTTCTCAGTGTTCAAAGCTGAGAGTATTTGTAACTCAAAGCCTGTAGGTAAAAGTTGTCCGTTCTTGAATGAAGCTGTGAAGCAAGTTCAAGTTGTTTAACATTACATTGTATTTGTAGTGATAGGAATGGAAACTGGAGGTTTCTATCTAGGAGTTCCTAGGTATAGATTGCATTGGGTAGGGATTAAGTGAAGAGTTGTAAACGGGGGAGTTTAACTCTGAATTAATACTGCTGATAGTGGATCTTCTTCCTGGCTTGGTAGCCCCCAGATGTAGGTCATGTTGGACCGAACTGGGTAAACAATTTTCTGTGTTTGTTTTCCTTCTGCATGTTATAATCCTGTCTGCCATAACTCAGGTTGTAATTCAGTCTGCTTATCAAGTTAATAACAGACCTGATACATAGCCTTCTGTTTGAATGTCAATCAGAATGTTTTGACATTCATCATTAACAACACATACTGAATAATAGGCATGTTGATCTCAGTTCAGTATTTAGTTAAGTCTGGTCTTCAAGAGGATAACAGACCTGGCCAAAGGATCATAGTGAAACTGTCAAACTGGATGTCTTGACAGTTGTACGTGTAGGCTGATACTGAAGTAGAGACTAATTAGTCTTTCACAGTATAGTAAAGTTAGCACAGTCTGTTTTTCAGGAACATAACAGAATCAGCATGAGGTATATGTTCTGAATGTCAAACTAAATGTTGTGACATTCACACCTGACAGTTGGTGCTAAATTGTAGGATAATTAGTTTTTCTGTTTCAGTATTTTTCTCAGGCTAATTTAAGGAATCCAACAGTTGAGCTAAAATCCAGGAAAATAACAACTAACCTACAATTAATGAACCTAACAAATAGCCTATTTGTCAGCTCCCTAATGTGTGGAAATTAGGTTACCTTGTTTGACGTTTTGTTTAGGAAACACGAGTACTAAGCCAGCAAATTGGAATATAGTAACAGGTGATGTGCAAATCAATATTGATATATCATGCTGATAACTGTCCAAACACAACAGAAGTAAGTGTGGTGTTTGATCTCTGTTGTATCTTTGTACAAGAAGGACAGAACTAGGTGTTCTTCCATTCCAAGGCAATACAGTAGCAGATGTCGTGACTACTGTGAAATCGTGCTTGAGTACAGGGTTTTAATTTGTATAATTGTCTTGCTGTATTAGTTATAATGTTGGATCAGATGTCATGACTTGGAGTAGAACATCTGAATTCTTACTACGCCAGAATTTCAATCCGCTCCTTCAACGATCTTGGAGAGGCCTTCGTCAAGCAATACAAGTATAATGTGGATATGGCTCCTGATAGGGACCAGTTGAGGGCAATGTCCCAGAAAGAGAAGGAGACCTTGAAGGAGTACGCCCAGAGATGGCGCGAGTTGGCAGCTCAGATAGTGCCACCCCTAGAGGAGAAAGAGATGATGAAGATATTTTTGAAGACTTTGAGCTCTTTCTACTATGAAAGGATGATAGCCAGTTCTCCCTCAGACTTCACCGAGATGGTGAATATGGGAATGAGGTTGGAAGAATGGGTCCGAGAAGGACGTTTGTCTAGGGATGACAGCTCTTCAGCAAAGAGATATGGGAGCTTTGCTAAGAAGAATGAGGTATAGGCACATGCTGTGTCTTCCCATATCAAAAGAAGACCTTATGTACAGAGGAAGAACGTGCATCCTGCCGTTAACCAACACCAGGTGGCTCATATAGCACCTGCCTTCAGAGAAGTTCAACATCATCAACAACAATATCAACAACAACATCGTCCATAACAACAGGCCTACCAGCCTCGAAACAACAATAACACCAGCACCAGCAACTACGAGAGGAAGAGGGTCACCTTTGATCCAATTCCGATGACTTATGCTGAACTTTATCCTTCTCCGATCGATAGAAAATTGATTACTCCATGAGACCCTCCCGTTGTACCAGCCAACCCTCAGTGGTGGTACAAGCCTGAACTACACTATGTATATCATCCCGGTGCTCCCGGACATGATGTGGAGAATTGCTATCCGTTGAAGACCAAGGTGCAAGACCTTGTGAGAAGCGGTATATTGTTTTTCGAGGACGTAGGTCCTAATGTGAAGAAGAACCCATTGCCCGAGCATGGGAAAGCTGCTATGAATATGGTCCAGGGATGCCCTGGCAAATATAAAGTCCTGTATGTTAATGATATCAGGCAATCTTTGGTCGAGATGCATAAATTGTTGTGTGGATACAGTCACTATGAGCATGACCATGATAGGTGCCAGGTGTGCACTATCAATGAGAGAGGATGCCGACAAGTTAGAAAGGACATCCAAGAGATGTTGGATCAAGGTATGATTGAGATACTTCAGAATCGTGATGAGGATGAAGTGGATGTTATTTCCCCTATATTCAGAATACCAGAGCCTGTTGTTGTCAAGTATGATGGCAGCAAGAAGAAAGTGTCACCATCTCTTGTGATAAAACCAGTGGGCCCTATCCCGTATGTATCTGACAAAGCTGTTCCTTACAGATACAACGCTGTTATGCTAGAAGACGGAAAGGAGGTGTCGTTGCCCTTAACTTCCGTAGTAAGCATTGCTGATGTCAGTGGTGTGACCCGTAGTGGTCGTGTTTTCTCGGTGCCGTCGAAACCCCACGAAGATGTTGTGAAGAAAACAATTGTTAATTCTGTTGGTTCTATGGGGACCTCTTCTTCAAATAATCCTGTTGTGAAGGGTGTTGACCCTGTTGTTGATAGAACTGTTAAAGCTCCTGTCCTGGTTGGCTAGCATGGCATTTTGAGAGAGGACGGTGATGAGATGCTGAGGCTCATCAAGAGGAGCGAATATAATGTTGTTGATCAGCTGCTACAAACTCCATCGAAGATATCTGTTTTATCTTTGTTGATGAATTCTGAGCCACACCGTGAAGCTTTGTAGAGGGTGTTGGACGTGGCATACGTGGACCATGATGTCACGATTGAAGAGTTTGATAGCATTGTTGCAAACATAACCGCTTGCAACAATTTGAGCTTTTGTGATGCTGATCTTCCCGAGGAGGGAAAAGACCATAATTTGGCCTTACACATTTCTATGAACTGTAAGGATGATGCCTTATCCAATGTGTTGGTGGACACAGGATCATCACTTAATGTGTTTCCAAAATCCACTCTGGCTAAACTTTCTTATCAGGGGCCTCCCACGAGGCAAAGTGAAGTGGTAGTTAAGGCGTTTAATGGATCGCACAAAACTGTGATCGGCAAAGTAGAACTCCCGATCAAGATTAGACCTAGTGATTTCCAGATCACTTTCCAGGTCATGGATATCCGTCCATCATACAACTGTTTGCTTGGAAGACAATGGATTCACGAGGCAGGCGTCGTGACATCCACCCTACACCAGAAATTGAAGTTTGTGAAGAATAAAAAGTTGGTGGTGATAGGGGGAGAGAAGGCTCTCTTGGTCAGTCACTTATCTTCCTTTTCCTATATTGACGCTGAGGATGAGGTCGGGACTCCATTCCAAGCCTTGTCTATTGCTGAGCCTTCTAGGAAAGGACCTTCTTCATTTGCTTCCTACAATGATGAGAAGTTGGCCATTGAGCATGGTGCAACTACTGGTTTAGGACAAATGATCAAATTGGAAGATAACAAATCCCGGGCTGGCATAGGGTATTCTTCAGGTATTTCCAATGAGCGTGGGCTATTCCAGAGTGGTGGTTTCATCCACACAGTTGAAGATCAAGAGGCTGCTGCCATTGTTGAAGATGATGAAGAGGAAGACCTTGGCAACTTTGTCATCCCGGGCGGAATCTGCAGTAATTGAGTCGTTGTTGATGTTCCAACAGTTATCCATAAGTCAATGTAATGTGTTCATTTTGTTTAAAAACCCTTCTCCCATGCCAAAAGGAGAAGTGATGACATTGTTGGCATATTTTGATTAATAAAATGATATTCATTCAATAATCACATGTTAAATGTTTTTTTTTCCAAATTATTTTTCCTTTTTGCTTTTTGCATGAAATTGGTGATCACCATAAAACCCTAAAAAGAGAATAAAATCAATCTTTTCATCTGCATAATGATTTGCCTTGTTTGGATTCTGAAATCTCTTTTATACTTAAAATCATTATGCAGGTTGATCAAACGCATTGAACATAATGACCCAACACCATCTCCCAACTTTGAGTTCCATGTATTTGAGGCAAAAGAAGATGCTATTGAAGAGACTCCTGATGAGATTACCCGTTTGCTTGAGCACGAGGAGAAGATCATTAAGCCGCATCTTGAGAATATGGAAACAGTCAACTTGGGGTCTAAAGACTGTGTTCGTGAGGTGAAGATTGGGGCACTCCTTGAAGAGTCTGTTAAAAAGGGGTTGATTGAGTTGCTACGAGAATATGTTGACGTCTTTGCCTGGTCGTATGAAGACATGCCTGGTCTAGATACTGATATTGTGCAACATTTCCTTCCTTTGAAGCCTGAGTGTGTGCCTGTGAAGTAGAAGCTCAGAAGAACTCATCCTGATATGGCAGTGAAGATTAAAGAAGAAGTTCAGAAGCAAATTGATACAGGGTTTCTGGTGACTTCTACATATCCTCAATGGGTGGCCAATATTGTGCCCATGCCTAAGAAAGATGGAAAAGTTCAAATGTGTGTGGATTATAGAGACTTGAATAAAGCTAGTCAGAAAGATGATTTTCCTCTACCACACATTGATATGTTGGTAGACAATACGGCTAAATTCAATGTCTTCTCATTTATGGACGGATTTTCCGATTATAATCAAATTAAAATGGCATTCGAGGATATGGAGAAGATAACATTCATCACACCTTGGGGAACATTCTGTTATCGAGTGATGCCTTTCGGTTTGAAGAACGTCGGAGCCACATATCAACGTGCTATGACTACCTTGTTTCACGATATGATGCACAAGGAGATCGAGGTGTATATTGATGATATGATTATGAAGTCGAAAACGGAAGTTAAACATGTAGAACACTTGTTAAAGCTTTTCCAGCATTTGAGGAAGTACAAACTCCGCCTGAATCCAAACAAGTGTACATTTGGAGTCCGTTCCGGCAAGTTATTGGGCTTTATTGTCAGTGAAAGAGGTATTGAAGTTGATCCTGCCAAGGTCAAAGCAATACAAGAGATGCCTGCGGCTAAAACTGAGAAGTAAGTCCGAGGTTTTCTTGGCCGCTTGAATTACATTTCCAGATTTATATCCCACATGAGTGGCACATGTGCGCCTATATTCAAGCTCCTCCGGAAAGATCAGCGTCATGATTGGACCGAGGACTTCCACGAAGGCCTTTGACAGTATCAAAGAGTATCTGCCCGAGCCTCCGATTATTGTTGAAGGGAGACCATTGATTATGTACTTGACCGTGCTTGATGACTCCATGGGTTGTGTCCTGGGTCAGCAAGATGAATCAGGGAAGAAAGAATATGTAAGAAGTTCACTGATTGTAAGTCTCGGTACTCAATGCTTGAGAAGACATGATGTGCTTTGGCTTGGGCTGCTAAGCGCTTACGCCAGTATATGTTGAATCATACGACTTGGTTGATATCCAAAATGGATCCAATCAAGTATATCTTTGAGAAGCCTGCTTTAACTGGGAGGATTTCCCGTTGGTAGATGTTGTTGTCTGAGTATGATATTGAGTATCGAGCTCAAAAAGCTATTAAAGGTAGTATCTTGGCTGACCACTTGGCACATCAACCAATTGAGGATTATCAGTCTGTTCAGTACGACTTCCCAGATGAGGAGATTCTGTATTTGAAAATGAAAGATTGCGATGAGCCTACGCTCGATGAAGGCCAGAGCCTGGTTCCCGATGGGGTATGGTGTTCGATGGCGCTGTTAATCAGTATGGAAATGGTATTGGGGCAGTGATTATTACTCCTCAGGGCACACATTTTCCTTTTACAACAAGGCTAACCTTCAAATGCACGAATAATGTGGCGGAGTATGAGGCCTGTATTATGGGTTTGGAAGAGTGTATTGATCTTAGGATCAAATATCTTGATGTTTCTGGTGATTCAGCCCTTGTTGTTAATCAGATTAAGGGTGAATAGGAGACAAATCAGCCTGGCCTCATCCCATATAGAGATTATGCGAGGAGGATTTCAACTTTCTTTACTGAGGTTGACTTCCATCATATTCCTCGAGATGAGAATCGGATGACAGATGCTCTTGATACGCTTACTTCAATGATTATGGTGAAATACTGGAATGAAGTCCCCAATATCACTGTGATGCGATTGGATAGACCAACTCATATATTTGCAGTTGAAGAAGTGAAAGATGATAAGCCATGGTATCATGATATCAAGTGCTTTCTCCAAAGTCAGATTTACCCGCCTAGGGCATCTGTTAAAGATAGGAAGACTTTAAGAAGATTATCTGGCAATTCCTACCTCAATGGTGATGTGCTTTATAAGAGGAACTTTGACATGGTTATGCTCAGATGCGTGGATAGACACGAAGCAGACCTGCTGATGACTGAAGTCCATGAGGGTTCATTTGGTACTCATTCCAATGGACATGCCATGGCAAAGAAGATGTTGAGAGCAGGCTACTATTGGCTGACAATGGAGTCTGACTACTGCAAATATGTGAAGAAATGCCACAAGTGTCAGATTTATGCGGATAAGATTCATATTCCCCCGACACTTCTGAATGTTATTTCCTCACCATGGCCTTTCTCCATGTGGGGAATTGACATGATTGGAATGATAGAGCCAAAGGCATCGAACGGTCACCGTTTTATTCTCGTAGCTATTGATTACTTCACCAAGTGGGTTGAAGCGGTATCATATGCGAATGTGACCAGGCAGGTGGTTGTGAAGTTTATCAAGAATCAACTTATATGCCTATATGGTATGCCCGATAAGATCATTACTGATAATGGATCTAACTTGAACAACAAGATGATGAAAGAGCTGTGTAGCGAGTTCAAGATTGCACATCATAATTCTTCTCCCTATAGACCCAAGATGAATGGGGATGTTGAAGCTGCTAACAAGAACATCAAGAAGATTATTCAGAAAATGGTTGTTACGTACAAAGATTGGCATGAGATGCTGCCATTTGCCTTACATGGTTATCGTACATCTGTCCGCACTTCAACAGGGGCAACCACTTTCTCTCTTGTATATGGCATGAAGGTTGTGCTCCCCGTGGAGGTTGAGATCCCATCAATGAGAGTCTTGATGGAAGCCAAGTTGACTGAGGCTGAATAGGTTCACAGTCGTTATGACCAACTGAATTTGATAGAAGAGAAGAGGTTGACTGCCATGTACCATAGTTAGTTGTATCAGCAAAGGATGAAGAAAACCTTTGATAAGAAGGTCAAGCCTCGTATGTTCCGAGAAGGTGACCTCGTGCTCAAGAAAGTCTTGTCTTTCGCGCCCGATTCTAGAGGCAAGTGGGCTCCAAACTATGAAGGTCCATATGTTGTTAAGAGAGCCTTTTCAAGCGATGCTTTGATGCTTACAACTATGGATGAGGAGGATTTAACTCGTCCTGTGAATTCGGATGTAGTCAAGAAATACTTCGCCTAAAAATAAAAACAGAATAGCTCGCTAAGTTGAAAACCCGAAAGGGCGACTTAGGCAAAAATGAGCGTCTCGGTGGATTGAAAACCCGAAAGGACGGTCCAGGCAAAAGTTAGAGACATAAAAAAATTAATATATATATCCTGCTAGGTTGAGTACCTCACCCTGGGGCAATCTAGGCAAAAATTAGGGATTTGGCAAGTAACTGCATCCTGACAAGACTTTGTTCTACAAGCTGTCTTCTGTCAAAGATTCTCGCTCAGTCATCGTCAACTGAAGCTTCAAATACATTGGATTCAAAGTTGGTGGAGAAACGGTCATTATGTTCAATGTAGCCCTTTTTCCAATATATATCACCAATTTCAAATTTTGTAAAGATCCATGGAGTCTTGCCATTTGCGGACTACCATTCTATCAAATAAATTTGAGCCTTTATCCAATTCTTTGCACTCTTGTTTGTTTCTGCTTAACAAATGTTTGCATGTTTTAATTGATAAATATCCTTGTTTTAAACAAATAAAGTTTTTTTATTGTAGCGGGGTATTCGTTACCATTAGAGATATTGACTAAATCCAAGGTAAACCATACAAGTCGAGTCGCCACCGCACTTCTATTTATCCAAAGGAATGGTTAGAAAGCGAACAAAAACCTAAAAGTTTTATCGAATAAAAAACTAGTAAAAATGTCAGAGATCTGGGTAAAGGGGTTGGTTATGCAATGGGAAGGTTTTAAGCACCTAAAACATCCTAGGTACTCCTAGGGAGCCCTTTTCAAAAGTGTTGTTCTAGTCTAAAGGGTGTAGGTATATCTAAAGTACTATTTACTAAAAGGAAGGTTAAAAGAAAATGACTCGCAAGGATGTCGCATCGACTGCCTACGTATCTCATCTGAGTATGAGAATCAGAGTCTTCGTAGCTCGACTACCTATGGGTTAAAGAGAAGTGTGCTCGGTAAGACGTCGCGTCTTATGCCTACGTATCTCATCTGGAATGAGAATCAGAGCAAAACGTAGTTCGGCTAACTAGGGGTTAAGGATTGCCATCTGAACATGGACTTACAAAAGAGGACACCAACTGTGTCAAAGGAGGGTGGGCAGTGTGTTCAACGTCCTAGCAGTAGGTGTCGCAGCTCGCTGAATCGAGTCTTAGGCAGTTACCTCTTTGCAATAGAACGGACTCACGTGCCACAAGATCGGAGACGCACGGAAGGTCTAAAAGTGGGGAAGCTCTGCTCTAGAGTTATCATGCAATATGTACCTATGTGTTAGGATTTACACAGGGGAACATCTACCTAATGTTAGCATGCAGAGAATAAGGGGATTCTACCTATGTTATCATACAAAGGGTTCTACCTAATGGGTGCTACCTAAACGGAACAAGAGTCGACGGATGGAGCGCGGAGAGGAGTTACGGATAAGGGTAGATGGCGATGCCGGAGGCAATCGACTTACAGGTAGATGGCGATGCCTGAGGCAATCGACTTACAAGAGGATGGATGAATGCGTGCTGGTTCTGTTAAGTTTTGAAAATGATTACTCGACGTTGGATCGAGCTTTTGATCTTATTTTGAAATGGTTATCGGATGTTCGTTTTAATTCTTGTATTAACAGGTGACTAAAGAAATAAAGAAATAAATATTATACACTTTGTGGGAGAGGGGTACATTTGTTATGAATGGGGATTGTTCATGGCAAACAAACAATAAGAATATATGCCTCATACATCATACAAGTAGGCAACAGTTATCAATCAAATCGGATAAATAAACAATATATAATCAAACCAAAGAATCAAATAATGGAGCAATTAAACAATGCATGGTAGTATGAACATGTTAAATAATCAAGTAATAGAAAGCATGAATGAGAGAAACAAGTATAAAAGATAACAGATGAATCAAACAGATGAAAATATGCACACGAAGGGTCCACTGAATAATTTAATCAGGAAATGAGGTAAGGACCAACTAAAATCAAGGTAAAAGGCCTCTAATACATGGCATATGAGATGAACAAGGGAGGATCAAAAGATCTCTTCAATTGCCATAAGTAATCCCTGAGTCAAACATCGATCATAAAGAAGTCAACTGAAAATTCAAGTCAACTTAAAAAATAACAAATAAATAGCAAATTAATCAAGAAAATTATGAAAAATTAAACTAAATAAGGTGGGTTCAGGACACCATCATCCCCCAAAAATACTTTTAAAATAATGAAAATTGGCACGTGAATTAATTAAAACAAAACATAGGTCAAACCAAAAGTCAATTAATAAGACTAGGTTAGAAATAAATCAAGAATAAATAGTAAATTAATCAAGAAAAATATGAAAAATTAAACTAAATAAAGTGAGGTCAGGAAATCATCATCCCCCAAAAATATTTTAAAAATAATGAAAATTGGTACCTGAATTAATTAAAATAAAACAGAAGTCAAACCAAAAGTCAATTAATAAGACTAGGTTAGAAATAAATCAAGAATAAATAGTAAATTAATCAAGAAAATTATGAAAAATTAAACTAAGTAAGGTGGGGTCAGGAAATCATTATCCCCCAAAAAGATTTTAAAAATAATGAAAATTGGTACGTGAATTAATTAAAATAAAACAGAAGTCAAACCAAAAGTCAATTAATAAGACTAGGTTAGAAATAAATCAAGAATAAATAGTAAATTAATCAAGAAAATTATGAAAAATTAATCTAAATAAGGTGGGGTCAGGACATCATTATCCCCCAAAAAGATTTTAAAAATAATGAAAATTGGTACGTGAATTAATTAAAATAAAACAAAAGTCAAACCAAAAGTCAATTAATAAGACTAGGTTAGAAATAAATCAAGAATAAATAGTAAATTAACCAAGAAAATTATGAAAAATTAAACTAAATAAGGTGGGGTCAGGACATCATCATCTCCCAAAAAGAATTTAAAAATAATGAAAATTGGCACGTGAATTAATTAAAACAAAACATAGGTCAAACCAAAAGTCAATTAATAAGACTAGGTTAGAAATAAATCAAGAATAAATAGTAAATTAATCAAGAAAATTATGAAAAATTAAAACTAAATAAGGTGGGGTTAGGAAATCATCATCCTCCAAAAAGATTTTAAAAATAATGAAAATTTTACGTGAATTAATTAAAATAAAACAGAAGTCAAACCAAAAGTCAATTAATAAGACTAGGTTAGAAATAAATCAAGAATAAATAGTAAATTAATCAAGAAAATTATGAAAAATTAAAATGAGTAAGGTGGGGTCAGGACACCATCATCCCCAAAAAGATTTTAAGAATAATGAAAATTGGTACATGAATTAATTAAAATAAAACAGAAGTCAAATTAAAATTCCAAAATAAATTGAAAATGCAAAATAAAATTCCAAGAAAAGCTCAGGTTGACCATGAGACAGTGTTTAACCTTCATCCCAAAAATCAAATGCTAACAATAATTTTAAATTATAAAAATAAAATCAATAAAAAAAGTGTGTTAAAATGGACCATTTAGAATAAATAATTAAAATAAAATATTAATATTAAAAAAAATACGAAAATAAAAATTATATAAAATTAAATAAAACGTTAAGAAAAGTGAAAAATATTTTTGAGTAATTTTATGGACGAAGAAAATATTTTAAATAAGAAAAAGAAATATGAAAATGGAAAGATTAATGGTGATGAACATGGTAAGCAAGCGTAGATATATCAAAACATGGCCATGGAAGAGATGATTACCTAACGGAAAATGGAAGTGGAATGGAATCTGATAGGTGATGAAGCTTTGCCTCCTTGCCACGAAATTCCAAATCTCCTTTAGGGTTAGGGTTTCAGCTTCTTAAATATAGTGGATTAGGTGTTCTCCTGGGCTTTTTAATAAGTGATTTATCCATAAGAATAAAAGTGTGAAGTGAGGTGTAAAATGTTGTTATTTTGGGCCAAACTTAAGTGAATGGATGTCCAATGCATGACCAAAAGAGGTAAAAAAACGTGACTGGTTTGTGCAGCATGCTTAGAAAATCTGATTGGGTTAGCCAGACCCAAAATCTGTCTAGAAAATCAAGTCATGGTGCCCACTTTAAATGAATGTATCTCTCAAACCATGGATCCAAATGAGATGATTCTAAAAGGATGTGAAAGAGGACATGGCAAGGTACAATTGTTGTGAAGAAAGTATTTTCAAATAATGCCTTGAAGTGCAAGAAAACTGGCCAAGAAGTCTTGACAAATTTTGAAGATTTTGGACTTAGAAATTTTTCCAAGTGTCCTAAAAAAATGTCTCACTTTGACTAAGCATAACTTTGTCAATTCTAATCTAAATGGAGCAAACTTTATATCTCTAGAAAGCTTGGAACAAGAGGAACAAATTTCATGTTGGAGAACTTTTCAAATGGAGCTTTTATCTTGATGCAAAATGGGCTTAAAGTGAGTGCAACGATCGTGAAAACTTGCCTTAAATGGAAAGTCAACCATTTCCAAATTAAGTAACTTTTCCAATTCCTGATTAAATGATGAATCCATGATCCAACCTTGATCAAATTTCACATGTAGGATCCCCTAGGCATGGATTTTGAGATTCCACTCTCAAAATGTCAGGAGTTGACTTTTTTAGCCCCACAGTTGACTTTTCCCAAACTATCTGATTCCCGATTCCATTGATCAATTGAAGCACTTCTAGCTCAAATAAAGAGCTGATTTTTTGTATGTAGACCCTTGTGGACATATGAAGGGCCGTGGAAAAGAGTTTCACCCAAAGAATCAGAAATAAACTGATTTTATACCAAACCCTAGTTTTAGGGCAAAATGATCAAGAACTGATTGCACTGATTGTCAATGGATCTTTCTGAGATAATTGTGAATCTTCCTAGGACAAGATGCCTCTCTAATCATGACATGGATGAGCTCCTATACTTCCAACCAAACATTGCCTGTTGCAGGTAGCCATGAAACCCTAATTTCTGATTAAATCCAGATGAACACTCTGATAGCTTTGAATCCTTCACTGATGAACTGAGGACCATAATAAGATACTTGGACCCCCCTAGACCCTTGAGACTTATATAATTAGAAAATGAAGTCCAATTCTCAATCTTGCTTTGTGTGGGCTCCTTTTGTTAAGGAGTGATCGATCAAAACCTAATCTCCATGTCACTAATGCAGTATGCAATGAGTATGACCTAATATGATGCTAATGAAGTGTAAAACATAATCCCATGCTTCCAGGAAAAATGAAGGGTAAATTTTGGGGTATTACATTTATATAAACTGTTTTTAAACAAAGTGAACATTCACAATGACTGAAAGGATAAATGAAATGTCTTCAGTGCTCTCCCAAGGATAGTATGATCTCCCAAAGGGTAAGACATTTGCTCATGTTCTGACATGTTTGTATCCTCTTCATCATCTTTCAGGTTGTCTCCCCAGCGAGCGTAGAAAGAACACAACATTATCAACTCCCGAGAGAGTTTGGAGTTTTTGCCTCGATCTTTTAGAGATGTGTATACCTCTATATCAGGCACTAGCATTTGTGTTTTATCAATTATATGGTTGTCATCCCTTGTGTGGACTGACCTAAAATCCCTTATAGATTGATAAAAGTTGATATGCTATCTATTCACGAGGAAGTTTGTCTTTCCCCAGTATGAGCAGAAGTCCTCGGCAGGAGTAAGCATGTGTTCCCTGCAAAGCTATCTTTCAGATATCTCCTCAGCAGTAGTTGCCTAGAGCAGTTGGTGAAGGATTTGTTCCCCTTTTCATCCCTAGCATGGCACATGTCGACATAGGATTCGTTTCCGATTCCCTCAGCTAGGACAGTTCCTCCGGAGGTACTTGTAGTTATCCCCAGCAAGTTGGCTTACAGCTCATCCCCAGTAGGGTTGCTTGCAGCAGACTATCCCCAGTATGGTCGCCTATAGTCTATCCCCAGTAGAGTTGCCTGATCAGAGCCTGGTAATTTATTTTCCCCTCCGTATTGGAAAGTTTCCTCTAAGTTGAGCTGGTGGTGAAGATGTTCCCCAGCTAAAACTTTGCCTATCCCCAGCGTTGGTCTGTATCTCCTGGTATTTGATGCTTCCCACTAGAATTGATTTCTCCTGTGGGCCTGACCTTTCTCTTTTGAGATGTTATACCGGATGTCCGTCCATTGATTCCCGGACTTGTTTGTATGTCTGTCTGTCAACATTAATCATACATAAACCACACATATACATGCATAATTATAGCGTTCAGATATGCATGTTGCATTCTTTGCCATATATCTTTGCTTGTTATCTCCTGCTATTGGTGAAATATTATTCCCCAAGCAGATGTTTGTGTCTGATCTCTTCATATAGAGTCAGCCCCATAGGCAGAAAGTGTATGTCTTTCCTTCTATATTCCCCACTGAGTTATGTCTTCGTTGGATGATTATTATTTCAGTTTCCTCCCCCAGTTATGTATTGGGATGGAATTACTCCCCTGAGTTATATCCTCATCGGGTTGAGTCTTGTTTTATTGTGTCTTTCTAGTTTGTTCCTAGACTGACTCCATTCTTGTTATCCCCTGAAGCTTCATGTGGTTTGGTTGTTCAATTGCTCAATAACCAGTAATTGTCCACCTTTTCCCCAGTGAACTTTGTGGCCTTCTACCCAGTAACCGGTAGTTGTAAGTCCTACTTCTGTGGTTTTCTACCCAGTAACCGGTAGATGTAATCCATTCTTTGTTGGTTATCTTTATCCAATATTCGGTATTGATATTCCTTCGTTTTTGAGTATACCACCCAGTAACCGGTGATATATCTCTCGGATGATTGCTTCTCTCAAGCAATTTATCCCCCCGCGAGTCATCTTTCATTTTACCCTTGTTCGGTAATGATTGTTTCTCCTTTTGATTGGTCATCATTTTATACCCAGTAACTGGTATCCCGATGTCCTTTCTTTTCGGTCGATTTATCCTTTATTAACCCATTAACCGGTTGTGGATAATCTTCCATGCGAGTATGTTATATACGTTATGACGGTAATAGATAATATATCTCATGCGCTCTTCAGTCGAAGTCGTTGTTCTTCCCCAGTTGAGTAAGATTCGTATTTCCTTATGGAATCGAATATCCATCCTGTAAGTCGAGTTTGCTTTTTCAGCCCTCCTTTCGGATGATGAGTGTCTTGGATATGTTCCCAATTCACACCTGGTTGGTCACCTATTATATGCCCAGTAACCGGTATCCCTAGTGTTCCTTCCTTCTGCTCCCTATTATGACTTTTTGTCCCTTGTGGAGTCAGATTTTCCTGAGATGAGATGTGTTTTTTAGGTCCTCCTCAGATGATCGGATGATTGATATCTCTCACCCTTATACCGGTCTTAGATATTCTTTATCCTCGAGCGTGTTGTTCTCTCACCCAGTAACCAATGTTTTGATAACATGTCCCCTTTTAAGTTTATTACCCAATAATCGATAATATCTCGTTGTTCTTCCTCAGCTGAGTCCTTTGTGGACATTCCCGTCTGAGTCCGGATTTTTATCCAAGGTATCCTTTGTGGATAATTTTGTTGTATTGGCATATTTCCCAATACATGCATATTTGCATCAGCTCGAGTCTTTCCATCGATTTATTTTTGTGGAATCCCTTCGTGTCTCCCAACAAGTTTTCAAGTCGTGGCCTGCTCACGCATTTTACCCTATTTTCCCCCCAGAGTCTCTGTCTCCCTGGTGAGTGTGCTACTCCTATGGACTTTCGGTCTCTCTCTGATTTCTTTTTCCTTTGTGGCCATATTTCCCCACAGAGTATTAACTTTTGCATGCATACATTTGCATCATAAGGTCTCTTAGGGACCAAAATTCGTCTCTTTGTTATTATTTAAGCCCATTCTACCTCGTCGAGACGAATATTTTAACCTTCATATCTCCAGCTAGAATGACCTTAAATAGGGGCATCTGTAAGGCCCTAATTTTGACCCTAAGATCCCTCATGGCATCATATCATTGCTCATTGCATTGCCTCAAGGATCATAGCATGTATGGCTCCTTTAACCTAGGTTGGGACTTGTGTGAGTTGGTTTGAGACCACCAAGCATGCTTGAATTGTATATTATTGCTTTTCTTATTTTTTTTACTAACCAAAAGCACAAAAATATGTCACTAACTCTTTTTGTTTTGAATCTCAAGTGATCATGTGTTCCCTAGCTCCTAGGAGGCTCTTAAGCTCAATGAAGTGGCTAGATGAAGGTGAAAACAAGCATGACAATGGTCCACAATATCCCAAATCATCATATATGTCTCCCAAGTATCTCAATTTGCTAATTTGATCAATATAAACCAAAAGGCTTGAGGATTGTTTCCCAAGGAAACCCTAATTCAATTGTGCTTTGATTGTGTCTTGCTCATGAAGTAACCTCAACCTTTGATCAAATTTAATCAAGGGAAGTTCTTTCATTCATTATTTTATGCATATATGAGCTTATGTGAGTATCCTCAATCATTCATTCATCAAGATTTGAAGTTTGGCCTTGAGAAGTTGACCAATCAAGTCATCTAACTAAACTGAGGATCACTGAGACACAGCTTGTGATTTGTTTGTCAAATTAAGATTCCCCCAAGAGAAAAAATGTTATTATGAACCATATGAACAACTTTCATGTTCATCAAAAATTCATTTGAAACTTGGAAGGCCACCATTCATTTCAAAACATTATAGGTCATTTTGACTGAAACCCTAATTTTGGGTCAACTTCCCAAGGACCTAACTTCCTTATTTTTTATGATTTTTATGTGAGACCAATTGCATTGGAAAGCTTAAGATGTCTAATTCAAATGTTATGATGGAAATAATTTCATAATTCTAAAATAAACACATGTGATAATACAAAACATTATAGGTCACTTTGGACCAAAACCATTGAATTTGAAAAATGTCCAACTTCAAGTGCCCATAACTTTCTCATTAAAAATCCAAATTATACAAAATTTAATTCTAAATTGATCATCTTGAAAATATATACAACTTTTATGTTTGAGGTTTTTCCATTTGAGGCTTGTATCATTGAAACAGAAGGGCTTGAAGTTGATCACTTTTGGCAAAACATTTCAAAGGAAACCTAGACATGTTTTGTACCTCAAACTTCAAAGCCAGTTTTCATAAATTTCCAAACTCCAAATGGATTTTTTCCCAACATAGCTTTTATTCCTTATGTCAAGATCTTTCCAACCATTACTCACATGACCATGTTTGGATTTTCCATGTGTGATTTTCGAAGGGCTTAATGTTTATGATCAATTATGCAATTCACATTGAAACTTCATATGCAAGCAAATACCAGGCCAATTGCACGTCCAATTCAACTCCAAATGATCTCAGCTTGCAATTCCATTCACTTTTGGGCCTCACATGCGCCTGTACAGGCCCATGCATGGAGGATCCAAAATTCATGCACACGAGCATTACACATCCTTGCATCAAGCTCAGCTATAAATACATGTGCTTGCTCATTCAAAAACCAACCTCAAGGTGATCTGAAACTCTGCTGAATTGGAAACCCAACCTCACTCAAAGGAATTTCAGTTTTCATTTCTCATTTTCAAGCTTGAATTTCAACATCATTAGTTGATCTTCAAGTCTTAATTCTTTAGCCTTGCATCATCATCACATCTCCAGATCAAATTGGAATCAAAAGCTTGAAGAGATCGTGCTATTCAAAGCTGCATTTCAGAGGTATATCACTCAACTGTTTTGATCTGGATCTTACTATACAATGTGAATTGCTTGAGTTTGAATTGTTTTCTGAAGTCCTCGAGCAAGAGGCAGGCCAGTGGTGGTCTTAATTTCATGAATCGTGCCATTTCAGTTTGTGCACCTTGATTTTCAAGCTCAAATTTCTCATTAAATAGAAACATTGAGGAAGATCCAAGGTTACAGGGGTGATGTACATCACCCCAGCTTCATTTTGGTACCTGGCTTGTTTATTTTGGTTAAGGTTGAAAATGTAACACCCTTCTAAATACCCCAAATTATTATAATTAAAATAACAATATATATTCATCAGAGTAATTATGCCCCGAAGGGTGTCACACAATCATTTCACAACAATTATCAAAACATCCTGTCATGCTCATTTCTTTAACCAAATAAGATTCTTTGCATAAATCGCAGCGGAATAATTCAACATCAATGTAAAACATGTAACACAATACATGTCAATCATTCAACAACAGAAATCAAATAAATTAAAACATCCCCTCCCGATGTTACATCTATCAGAGCATGACCCATAAGAACTACTCTAGACTCCAAGCAATTGCTTCTACTCAACTCATTTCTCGTTACCTGAAAAATAGGTGTAAGGGTGAGTTCCTCAATCAATATAATAAGCATTATAGAACAATATGTAATGCCAAGAAATTAACACATTAATTCACCCTAATCAGACTACGCATTCAGCAACAGCAATATTCGTTCAAATATCATACTCAACAGTAGATTCTCAACCATATTCAACATCAATAACACAACACACAATACACATATAATACTGGAATACATCCATTCATATTATATGCCATACATTCATTATGCAATGAGACTCTATGCATGCGGTACCGACTATTTGTGAACATATAGTTCAACCTCACCGTCCAAATCCAGGCACGGCTACCAAGCTCACTAGTCCCACTCATTTGAGACATAGTGACTCACTCACTAATTCCTCACCATGGGAATTAGCTACCACCCCAAATGGGCCATGAAATGCACGCTAATCACCTAGCATGCAAACATCAACAACAACAATCAAATGATATACTCACTAATTCCTCACCATGGGAATTAGCTACCACCCCAAATGGGCCACAACATGCATGCTAATCACCTAGCAATGCAACATCAACAATAGTCAAGAATAGACACATGCTCACACTCTAAGCCATAATACAGTCTATTCACAAACGTATACATTCACATCATCATGTATACCATCACACATTATCAACATAATTAATCACAAAAGCACATCATATCATGCCACATAATCAACCACAGTATTAGCCCGCTCTACTAATACCTATACCACTCAAAACAACGGGAAATGATCCCTACAACATCATATCTCAGCTAAGTACATCACTCAGCCTAAACAACCAAAACTGCACAACAACAGTTCAGGAAAATCCCAACTCTGCCCATACGCGTACTGTCCATGCCATACGCGTATTGCCCAAACCTGGCCAACTCCATACGCGTAATGCCTACTCTCTTACGCGTATTGCGCATTTCCTCGCCCAACTCATACGCGTACCACCTATCCCATACGCGTACGCTACGCGTAACAACTTCCTATTACGCGTACCAACAGAGACCAATTCACGTTCAAAATGCCATCTTTTCCACCCATACGCGTAAGGCTTCCCCCCATACGCGTACCAACATCTCATACGCGTATTGCCTAGTGCCATACGCGTATGACCAGAGACCAGAGCTCTCAGATCTGCAATGGCTTTCTCTGCTACGAGACCTATCCAATTCAACCTTCTACAGTCCAAATTTCACACACAATTCATTCATATCATCTAACACGAATCATACACTTTCGATTTCACAAATTTCTAACCTTTCTACCTCTAATTCCTACGAATTTCGTCAATTATAATCCAAATTTTCGTTCATCTCAAAAGTTCACAATTCAACATATATCATCCAATCAGAGGTAAAACAATGGTCTATTACTACCCAGTACATATCATCCCATAATACCCGTTAATCGATGATAAACCCCCCTTACCTGAGTAATCCGGCAAATTCCGCAGCTTCAAGCTCCTCCTCTTCTCTTGCTCTGCCTTTTGCCCTTTCTGCCTCTTTTCCCTTTTCACGTGAAAACCTTTTTCCAAAAATTGGGACTTTTTATTATTCCAACTTATATACTCCAATAATATTATTCCACTAAATAATTATCCCAATAATTATTATTCCAAAATAATAATAATAATTCAAATATTCTAATTAAATTAATAAACATATTATTAATTTAATTTAAATAAATACATATTATTATCGGGGTGTTACAACTCTCCCCCACTAAAAGAGTTTTCGTCCTCGAAAACATACCTCAAGCGAACAACTCCGGATAAGACTCCTTCATCTGACTCTCGAGTTCCCAAGTCACATTGCCACCTGCTGGTCCTCCCCAAGCTACCTTCACCAAGGCAATCTCTTTACCCCGCAACTGCTTCAACTCTCGATCCTCAATCCTCATAGGTGATGTTTCAACAGTCAGGTTATCTCTCACCTGTACATCATCTACTTGGACAACATGCGACGGATCATGAATGTATCTCCTCAACTGAGACACATGAAAAACATCATGCAAATTCGCAAGCGACGGTGGTAAGGCGATACGATAGGCTACCTCTCCTATCCTCTCCAAAATCTGATAGGGACCAATAAATCGAGGTGTCAACTTCTTCGACTTCAAAGCTCGACCAACACCAGTTATCGGAGTAACACGAAGAAACACATGATCTCCCTCTTGGAACTCAAGTGACTTCCTCCTCTTATCATGATAACTCTTCTGACGACTCTGAGCAATTCTCATCTTCTCCTGAATCATCTTAATCTTTTCTGTAGTTTGTTGAACAATTTCCGGTCCAACCACAGCACCCTCACCGGACTCATACCAACATAAAGGTGTCCGACATCTCCTACCATACAAAGCTTCAAACGGTGCCATACCGATGCTCGAATGAAAACTATTGTTGTAGGTAAACTCAATCAAAGGCAAATAACAATCCCAAGCACCTCCTTTTTCCAAAACACAAGCTCTCAAAAGATCTTCTAATGACTGAATCGTCCTCTCAGTCTGTCCATCAGTCTGCGGATGATATGCAGAACTCAATCTCAGCTTAGTTCCCAAAGCCTTCTGCAAACCTTCCCAGAACTTCGATGTAAATCTAGGATCTCTGTCCGAGACAATACTCGACGGAATACCATGCAAACTTACAATCTTCTCAATATACAACCCAGCTAGCCTCTCTAACGGATAATCCATTCTGATCGGAATGAAATGAGTCGACTTCGTCAATCTATCAACAATCACCCAAATGGCTTCAAAATTCTTACTCGTCCTCGGTAAACCCGAAACAAAATCCATACTGATACTATCCCACTTCCACTCTGGAATAGCCAACGGTTGCATTAGCCCAGACGGCTTCTGGTGCTCAATCTTTGACTTCTGACAAGTCAAACAGGAATACACAAAACTTGCAATTTCTCTTTTCATTCCCGGCCACCAAAATAATCTTTTCAAATCATGATACATCTTCGTAGCTCCAGGATGAATACTCAAACCACTACGATGTCCTTCTTCAAGAATACTCTTCTTAAGTCCTGTAACATCTGGAATACACACCCGATTACCAAATCTCAAAACACCATTCTCATCAACTCGGAATTCACCACCCTGACCTTGATTCACTAAAGTCAACTTATCAACTAAAAGTGCATCGGATTTCTGACCCTCTCTGATCTCATCCAAAATCCCACTTGTTAACTTCAACATTCCCAATTTAACACTATTGTGAGTACTCTCACACACCAAACTCAAGTCTCTAAACTGTTCAATTAAATCCAATTCCTTAACCATTAACATAGACATATGCAATGATTTCCGACTCAATGCATCAGCCACCACGTTTGCTTTACCCGGATGGTAATTCAAACCAAAATCATAATCTTTCAGAAATTCTAACCATCTCCTCTGTCTCATATTCAGTTCTTTCTGATCGAACAAATACTTTAAACTTTTATGGTCACTGAAAACTTCAAATCTTGACCCGTACAAATAATGCCTCCATAACTTAAGAACAAATACCACAGCTGCCAGCTCTAAATCATGTGTCGGATAATTCCTCTCATGAACCCTTAGCTGTCTCGAAGCATAAGCTATAACCTGCTTATTCTGCATCAACACACCACCTAAACCCAACAATGAAGCATCACAAAAAACCTCAAATAGTTCCGACGAACTCGGTAATATCAGGATAGGAGCAGTAGTTAACCTTCTCTTTAACTCTTGGAAACCTTCTTCACATTTTGAATCCCAAACAAACGCTTGCCCCTTTCTAGTCAACATTGTCAACGGTAACGCCAACTTGGAAAATCCCTCAATAAATTTCCTATAATAACCTGCAAGTCCAAGAAAACTCCTTATCTCAGAAACTGACTTCGGAGCTTCCCACTTAGATACCGCTTCTATCTTAGAAGGATCAACAGCAACACCACCTCTTGAAATCACATGACCAAGAAAACTAACCTCTCCTAACCAAAATTCACATTTAGAGAGTTTAGCAAATAACTTCTTTTCTCGCAGAACTCCCAAAACCACTCTCAAATGTTCAGCATGCTCTTCTTCAGATTTCGAATACACCAAAATGTCATCAATAAACACCACCACAAACTGATCTAGGTACGGATGGAAAATCCTATTCATATACTCCATAAATACTCCAGGCGCATTAGTCACACCAAAAGGCATTACAGAATACTCATAATGTCCATACCTTGTTCTGAAAGCAGTCTTTTGAATATCCTCAGTTTTCACACGTATCTGATGATACCCAGATCTCAAATCTATCTTGCTGAACACCCTCGCACCAACCAACTGATCCATTAAATCATCAATCCTCGGCAAAGGATACCGATTCTTGATCGTCACTTTATTCAGTTGCCTGTAGTCCACACACAACCTCATAGTACCTTCTTTCTTCTTAACCAATAACACTGGTGCACCCCACGGTGACACACTCGGACGAATAAATTTCTTATCCAACAAATCTTCCAACTGACTCTTCAATTCAGCTAACTCAACAGCAGACATACGATACGGAGCCATCGATATCGGTCTAGTACCAGGTACCAAATCAATCGAGAACTCAATTTCACGCTCTGGCGGTAATTCATTCACTTCTTCCGGAAACACATCAGGAAAATCACACACCACAGCTAGATCGCAAATCACCAGTTTATCTTTAGCCTCCAAAGTTGCTAACAGCATAAACAACTCTGCCCCATCAGCTACTTCCTCATTCACTTGCCTTGCTGATAGAAACAAACTCTTTCCTTCCTCAATCTCAGGAAATATCACAGTCTTATCAAAACAGTTGATAGAAACCCGGTTAAACACCAACCAGTTCATACCCAAGATAACATCAATCTGCACTAATGGAAGACACACAAGGTCCATTCTAAAGTCTCTACCGAAAATACTCAAGGGACAGCTTAAACAAACTGAAGTAGTAGTCACTGAACCCTTCGCAGGAGTATCAATCACCATACTACCCAACATCTCAGATATCTCTAACTTAAGCTTCACAGCACAATCCAAAGATATAAAAGAATGAGTCGCACCTGTGTCAATAATAGCTACAAGAGGAAAGCCATTAATATAACACGTACCTCGGATCAAACGCTCATCTGCAAAAGTCTCAGAACCTGATAAAGCAAAAACCTTGCCTCCCGACTGATTCTCTTTCTTCGGCTTAGGACACTGCGGACTGATATGACCCAACTCTCCACAGTTGAAACAAGTCACAGTCTTCAACCGGTAATCTGCAGCCAAATGACCACCTTTTCCACATTTGAAACACTTCTTCTCATTACTGGTACACTCATGGATACGATGTCCAGCTTGACCACATCTGTAACACTTGGCAGGAGCACTAGAATCTCCTCCACTAGGCCTCTTCATCCCACTCTGCCTCTGAAAACCCTTGCCAGCTGCATACGGTTTTCCACGATCAGTCTGATTCTTGCCTTTCCTATCAACTCTCTGCTGATAGCTCTCAGCTCTAGCCTTGGAATCCTGTTCAAAAATCCTGCAACAGTCCACCAAATCAGAAAACACTCTAATCCTTTGATACCCAATAGCCTGCTTGATCTCGGGACGCAAACCGTTCTCAAACTTCACACACTTGGAAAATTCCCCAGCAGCCTCAGCATAGGGAGTATAATACTTCGACAGTTCTGTGAACTTAGCAGCATACTCCGTAACAGACCTGTTACCCTGCTTCAATTCCAAGAACTCTATCTCCTTCTTTCCTCTGACATCCTCGGGAAAATACTTCCTCAGAAACCGCTCTCTGAACACAGCCCAAGAAATCTCGGCATTTCCAGCAGTTTCCAACTCAGTGCGGGTAGCAACCCACCAATCATCAGCTTCTTCTGATAGCATATGAGTACCGAACCTGACCTTCTGGTTATCAGCACACTCAGTTACTCTGAAGATTCTCTCGATCTCCTTCAACCACTTCTGAGCACCATCTGGATCGTATGCTCCCTTAAACATTGGAGGATTGTTCTTCTGGAACTCACTCAACTGACGAGCAGCTCCCATTCCCACAACATTTGGATTCCCTCCAAGTACTCCAGCTAGCATACCCAGAGCCTCAGCAATCGCAGCATCATCTCTACCTCTTCCAGCCATCTCTATTCTGAAAACCCAACAACTAAAACAAATAAGTACTGATAGGGTTACACAACACCTATCCCGTACAGGGGAAACAGAAAAATTACGACTCGACTCGACCGACTATGCTCTGATACCACTAATGTAACACCCTTCTAAATACCCCAAATTATTATAATTAAAATAACAATATATATTCATCAGAGTAATTATGCCCCGAAGGGTGTCACACAATCATTTCACAACAATTATCAAAACATCCTGTCATGCTCATTTCTTTAACCAAATAAGATTCTTTGCATAAATCGCAGCGGAATAATTCAACATCAATGTAAAACATGTAACACAATACATGTCAATCATTCAACAACAGAAATCAAATAAATTAAAACATCCCCTCCCGATGTTACATCTATCAGAGCATGACCCATAAGAACTACTCTAGACTCCAAGCAATTGCTTCTACTCAACTCATTTCTCGTTACCTGAAAAATAGGTGTAAGGGTGAGTTCCTCAATCAATATAATAAGCATTATAGAACAATATGTAATGCCAAGAAATTAACACATTAATTCACCCTAATCAGACTACGCATTCAGCAACAGCAATATTCGTTCAAATATCATACTCAACAGTAGATTCTCAACCATATTCAACATCAATAACACAACACACAATACACATATAATACTGGAATACATCCATTCATATTATATGCCATACATTCATTATGCAATGAGACTCTATGCATGCGGTACCGACTATTTGTGAACATATAGTTCAACCTCACCGTCCAAATCCAGGCACGGCTACCAAGCTCACTAGTCCCACTCATTTGAGACATAGTGACTCACTCACTAATTCCTCACCATGGGAATTAGCTACCACCCCAAATGGGCCATGAAATGCACGCTAATCACCTAGCATGCAAACATCAACAACAACAATCAAATGATATACTCACTAATTCCTCACCATGGGAATTAGCTACCACCCCAAATGGGCCACAACATGCATGCTAATCACCTAGCAATGCAACATCAACAATAGTCAAGAATAGACACATGCTCACACTCTAAGCCATAATACAGTCTATTCACAAACGTATACATTCACATCATCATGTATACCATCACACATTATCAACATAATTAATCACAAAAGCACATCATATCATGCCACATAATCAACCACAGTATTAGCCCGCTCTACTAATACCTATACCACTCAAAACAACGGGAAATGATCCCTACAACATCATATCTCAGCTAAGTACATCACTCAGCCTAAACAACCAAAACTGCACAACAACAGTTCAGGAAAATCCCAACTCTGCCCATACGCGTACTGTCCATGCCATACGCGTATTGCCCAAACCTGGCCAACTCCATACGCGTAATGCCTACTCTCTTACGCGTATTGCGCATTTCCTCGCCCAACTCATACGCGTACCACCTATCCCATACGCGTACGCTACGCGTAACAACTTCCTATTACGCGTACCAACAGAGACCAATTCACGTTCAAAATGCCATCTTTTCCACCCATACGCGTAAGGCTTCCCCCCATACGCGTACCAACATCTCATACGCGTATTGCCTAGTGCCATACGCGTATGACCAGAGACCAGAGCTCTCAGATCTGCAATGGCTTTCTCTGCTACGAGACCTATCCAATTCAACCTTCTACAGTCCAAATTTCACACACAATTCATTCATATCATCTAACACGAATCATACACTTTCGATTTCACAAATTTCTAACCTTTCTACCTCTAATTCCTACGAATTTCGTCAATTATAATCCAAATTTTCGTTCATCTCAAAAGTTCACAATTCAACATATATCATCCAATCAGAGGTAAAACAATGGTCTATTACTACCCAGTACATATCATCCCATAATACCCGTTAATCGATGATAAACCCCCCTTACCTGAGTAATCCGGCAAATTCCGCAGCTTCAAGCTCCTCCTCTTCTCTTGCTCTGCCTTTTGCCCTTTCTGCCTCTTTTCCCTTTTCACGTGAAAACCTTTTTCCAAAAATTGGGACTTTTTATTATTCCAACTTATATACTCCAATAATATTATTCCACTAAATAATTATCCCAATAATTATTATTCCAAAATAATAATAATAATTCAAATATTCTAATTAAATTAATAAACATATTATTAATTTAATTTAAATAAATACATATTATTATCGGGGTGTTACAGAAAACCCTGCGCGTGGTGGCCGGAGTTTGTTCTCTGGCCGGAGAAGATGGTGGTCTCCACCACCATCCCCACGTGGATGCTTCTGGTCCTTTGGATCTGGCTCAAATGTTATAATCGTGGCCATTGATTTGTTTGACTTGTTTTAAATACCTATGTTGCGCGTTTGACCAAGGAGCATCGTGCATCAGCGCCTTTGGACCGTGTGATGATGCCACGTCAATTAATGAGACGGATCCAAGGGTGCTGGATTTTTGTTATTTTCTTATTTCTGTTTTATTTCTTTTAATTCCTTTTAATTTCAAAAATTCATAACTATTTTATTTGAAGTCACAAAAATATGAGACCAACACCAAAAAATTTCTTGAAAAATCTAGTTTCATATTCTAATTTTTAATTATTTTTGTGACTTCATTTAATATTTTTTGTGAATTATTTTGTTGTTAATAGTTTTTAATTCATTTTAAATACTTTTTGGCATCTGAAAAATCCAAAAATATTTTCTTAACACATATGGATCATGATAAGTCTATGAAAAATAGTCTCATCAATTTCTTAATTGATTTGAGATTTATTTGAGATTTTAATTCATTTGTGTTATTTTTCATTGTTTTTTAAAGGACTTCCTTTCCAAAACTCATTCTTTGTCCATTCCTCTTATTGTGTTGTGAACTTTTTGATGTTTGCTCTTGTGTGATAGGGATCCCATCTTGAGATAGTAAGAAGGATCATTGTCATGAGTAGCCAAGTTATGAGAGACAAGCCAGATGGAGATCCTAGAAGCTTGAATGTATATTTGTTTTGATTGCTTGTTGTTTGCTAAGTCCAAATGAAAGGAGCATCTTGAATCATCTTTATGATTTCAAGAAAAGGAACTCCAAGGGTTTTATCTCTTCTTTTATCCTTGTATGCTTTAAGACCAGCCCTTCTCTTCTTCTCTCCACTCTAACCCAAGCCAAACTCTTTATGTGCAAACTTTGATATTGTTTTCAAATTAGAAACCTAGGCCTTATGCCTTTGACTTTTCAAAATCTTTTCATTAATACTCATTGCACTACGCCAAATAAGGGAAAAGAGGGCGCTTATTTTGACCTATAACAGCGCTTTTAAGCGCCCTCTAAAGTGGCGCTGGCATAGGTAAAGACAGCGCTTTGTTTTCCTGGAGAAAGCGCTCTCTAAAGTGGCCCTTTAAGGGCCACATTATAGTGCGCTTTCAGAAAAAAGCGCCCTCTGGAGTGGTCCATAAAGGGCCACCTTAGAGGGCGCTTTCTGGACAAAGCGCCCTCTAAAGTTGTCAATGTAAAGTGTTTAGAGGGCGCTTCCTACAGAAAGCGCCCTCTAAAGTGTTAGTTATTTTAAAAAAAAATGTTTGAAAAACAGTGGGTATTTAATTGGGAACCTGTTCGCATGCTGCAAAAGTGTAAAATTCATATTGATTTCATCCTTTAATCCAATGTTATACACCATTAATCCATTGATATATACAACATGAATCCATTTATATACAACATTAATCCTCCATATATACAACATTAATATATTGATATTCATGCATGTACAACAACATTCCATACACATATGTACAACAACTACAACCTATATGATTCTATGATCAATAATGAATTGACACAATTCATCCTTCATTTCATCCAAATGAGCTCTTGAGTAAGATTTGTATTCGTCAAAGTACTACAATTAAGAGAATAAAACATATTCATGATTTAGTAACAAATTAGATGAAATATCCGATAATATTAAAATAAACCCTAAGTTATTATTCCATACCATTTTTGGGATGTCTATACGATTCAACGCAATGATATCTCTCATAAATCTCAATACAAAAAATCCGCAATCGATCGAATTGTTTTGCTGAGGACACTACACAGAAAAACAAACAATATATATATATATATATATATATATATATATATATATATATATATATATATATATATATATATATATATATATATATATATATATATATATATATATATATATATAGTTAATTTCTTACGAACACTATTATAAGCAAAAAACAAACACTATTATAAGCAAAAATAAGAAACTTAATATATACTTGAACTCTGACCCAGGTAATGTCTTTCCTATTACGATAATTCTTTTCGATCTAAATTTTAGTATTGCCCTAACAAAATAAAAACGTATATTGAGATCAATCTGACAGACATAATTAAATATACAAATACACACGAATATTTAGGGGAATTTCACTTACGCGTCAACCGTCTTCTTCATATTCGGATATTTACTCCAATCACCCGGTAACGAATCGAGATAATACACCATTAGTCTCGAAAGATCCATAGCAACCAACACGCAATGACCACTGTAAAATAAAACAAAAATTTAGATGCATGGAAATTTTCTACGTAAAAGATATACATAGATTAGAATGAAATTATTAGAAAGAAAATCTAACCCGTTGCCAGAATTAAACGGTAAAAAATACAAACTGGGTGTAGTATTATCGCCGGCCACCATGAATCTATCGACTAGTTCATTCATTACGGATGTTGGATTTTTCGTTATAAACGTTGTGTTGATACGGGAAGCAGCAATAAAATTGAACTGGTTACACAATTTAGTTCCCCGTATCAATGTGTCATACATATACCTTAAATAGAAACATAATAAACATTAGACTACTCATTGAAATGTGTAAATAAATTGTTCAACTAAGTAAATAATAGATTGATCGGAGTACCATATGTATGTATGAATGACAGCGATGCCCAATTCTTCGTGTTCAAAAAGTTGTTGCATGTCCTCCTTTGCAATTAATTCGGAATGAGCAATTCCGAAAACACCTTCATCCATATCTACACTACGGATGACGCCGTGCATAATATCTGACTCTTCCACCATTTTCTCAAGACGCATCATAATTTGAGATTTTGTCCCGGACGTCGTTGGAATTTCCTTACTAGCTTTGTCCAACATTTGACCGGGAACCTAAAAATATAAATTAAATCATGACTTTTTGTGATGCAACAGAATCGTTGTGTATATAATTCAATGGGTATATATATTTGTACCTCTTTTTGAGATTTAGGATTTGTTTTTGTCCCGGACTTCGTTGGAATATCCTTACCAGCTTTTTTCAACATTCGACCGGGAACCTAAAAATTCATATAAATTAAATCATGACTTTTTGTGATGCAACAGAATCGTTGTGTATATAATTCAATGGGTATATATATTTGTACCTCTTTTTGAGATTTAGGATTTGTTTTTGTCCCGGACTTCGTTGAAATATCCTTACCAGCTTTTTTCAACATTCGACCGGGAACCTAAAAATTCATATAAATTAAATCATGACTTTTTGTGATGCAACAGAATCGTTGCGTATATAATTCAATGGGTATATATATTTGTACCTCTTTTTGAGATGCAACCGACTCGATGCGTCTTGAAATCCCTTTACCAGCTTTATGTGTGGGTGTTGTAGGAGTCTAACATTACCATGTAATAAGGATTGATTAAATATCATAATTGTAGCTGAATTGAAATGTGAATACTAAATATTCATAATCATTTAGAACATATATACCTCGGCATCTGGGAAAATTAGATCTAACGGCCATCCAACAAAGGATCCGATTGCATCTCGCATCAACGTTGTCTCTGAAACAACGTCAGGTAATGGTAGAAGCGCGTCCGTATCTAATACAAGGTCAACCGAAACTTTCATATATCCCACCGGGAGGGGATTATGGTGAAGTAATTCACCCGAAGTGTTGTGCACTTTTCCCTTGCCAACTATGCGATAAGTTGGTGACGATAGATACAGCTGACAGGGTGTAATGCCCTAAACCAATAATAAATATGTTATTGTTAACGTGTATATGTGTCAAGTAAAAAAGTGCTATTTAAATTTCATAATAACATATATAATTACCTCGGGAAATTTCGGTTGACAATTGATACTAGCTCGGTCACTAGTATCGTTTGCCTCGGAACCGCGCCTTTCCTCTCTATACCTTGCATTCTCCTTTTGCAGTTCGAGTACTTGTGCCCTTAACTCCGCCAAGGTCTCCATCACCTCTTTGTTGGTAGGATTTTTTGTTTTTGGTTTTTTATAAAATGACGACGGAGTCACACCAAAACCCTTACCCCTCACACGACCGGAATACTCAGGAACATTTAGTACTCGACTAAGTAGGCTCCTGCAATCCTGGACCTCGGTTGAAGGTAAGGTTTGGGATAAAGTCTCCTGAAATATTATTAGAGGAGATTAAAAATGAATTATATATCTAACAAAATTTTCGATATAATTAAAGAAATAATGTTATATATACTTACACATTCGTCATAAACATTTTGAACCGCTTCAACGACAACCCCATCCTTCCCAACCCGAGCAGCCTTCCACAATACGTGCTCCGGAAGAGATGTTGCGTCACTTTTCTCCTCGGCTAGCTACACATTGAATCAGATTATAAGATCATCAATTATAACATATTGTGACAATGTATAAGCTCATAGCATTTGAATATACTCACAATTCTTTGTTGTAACCGTGCATATCCCGTACGCCCTTTTTTGTACGGATACGCGGGTTTTGATGCCCTTTTCCGATTTTTGTCGCTTACTTCCTGGATAAAAAAGTTTAAGGCATATAAGAACCAAGTAACTTAACAATTGTATAATACCATAATTAATAGACATTACATGGAATTTTTCGTTTCTTCGTTTGGCGACAAAGTTATCCCATTCTTCGGCTGAAATAATCTCCGCATACTTCATTGACCGTTCTGCTTCAACAAATTTTCCTTCCTCATCCTTGAGAAATTTGTTGGACAAAAAGGATCGAAATCCTCGGAGTCTTTTTCCGGCCAATTGAATACAATATTTTTGCCGGCTTTCATCGATGTGAAAGGATCTCTAAAAAACATACACATGGAGTGTGTTATTATAAGTAATATTATAACAATATATGGTTAACAAATAGTCAACAAAAAAACATATAACAATATATGGTAAGTACCTGTATCTCGGACCATATTTTTTCTTTGCCAACCTTCAATTCCGGACTTCTCCAATTATCACATGTAATCGGAATATGTTGTCAAACAAGGAAACCAATGTAACTTGCCAACATTGAACCGTTAGGCTCAATTAGTTGGTCTTCAGCACTCCAATGTACTTCGAATTTTTCACCCTTGTCTCTTGCACGAATGATTGACTTCATAACAGTCAATCCTCGTTTGATTTCATTTTCAACATTGTTACGTGATCCACTCGCGTCATGGGTATCGTCTTGGTTACTAGCCATTTTATCTGTAATATAGAAATGATTCAATAAGACCCAAGTAAGACAATGACCATATTCGTGAAGCTACACAAAAAACACATTCATATACCTTCCATTTCTCTCATGTTACAACAATCTAAACTCTCTCTTTTTTTCATCATTATTGAATACAAACTCACACACACCTACTGCATACAAAAGACCAATGCAAACTTATGGTGTTTGGAACATGAACAAACTTGCATCCATAATCATCAAACTTCCAAGCACAAGCTCAAACACACTCCAAATGACATCAGTTTTCAATCAGAAATAAAAAACCTTACATAACCATACAACATACAACATTCAGTGATCAAAACCATACACAAAAAAATAACAAAAAATGATTTTCAACAAGGTGCTCATGAACACCATATAGTGCTCGTTTGCCCTAAACAACATTAATCAACATAATGCACAAAATGTAAAACTCAGTTTAGAAAATGCCCTAATCAAACACCTGAAAATACAAACTATTGAGAGAAATACCTTCAAGGTGACGGTAACGATGGAGAAGAAAGTGAACAGCGATGGTGGACGCAGATAACTCAGTGAACGTGAACGCAGCAGCAGAAAAAGGCGACGGCGACGACGACGGTGAGGGAGGGAGAACGAACGAAGGACGAGAGTAATCGCAGTAGAGAGAAAACCCAGTTACGTAAACGAAATAGCATATAGCGAGGGAAAATAAAGAGACATGCAGTATATGTTATAATTTTAATGTTTACTAAAGGGGACCTTAGAGGGCGCTTGTGTAAAAAAAGCACCCTCTAAAGGGGGCCTAAGAGGGCGCTTCTAAAAGCGCTCTCTAAGGCTTTCCAAAAGCGCCTTATAAACTGGAAATTTACATGGACTTAGAGAGCGCTTTTTTAAAAGCGCCCTCTAAGGGTACCCTTAGAGGGCGCTTTCATAAACGCGCCCTCTATTGGTGTCCCTCCATTTCCTCATTATTTTTTCGCTTCACTTTAGAGGGCGCTTTGTTACAAAAGCGCCCTCTAAAGTGCGCTGTCTATTCCAGTTGTTCGCTCCTTATTTTTTCTCTTCACTTTAGAGTGTGCTTTTGTAATAAAGCGCCCTCTAAGGTGCGCTGTCTATTCCAGTTTTTGGCGTAGTGTTGTAAATGAACCTTAATTCAACTTTGACCTCATTTTGTAAATACCCTTAACTTGTAAATACAACTCGCTTCAGGTTGATTTTGTGGTTCCAATGGCCACCTTTGTTAAAACTTTTTTCATAAACATTAGTCATAGGTTTGAGTTATCATAGTGGTTAATGTAAATCTCACCTCATCCTTAGTGTTGGATTATAAGTCTTCCATACTTATTATAGGGTTACCCCCTCACTAGTATGTTGAAGCCCTCCTCACATGGTGGATTGTTGGTTTAGGTTGAGTTTTCTCCCTTTGATAACAAAAAACCTTAAGGCTTTTGATCAAATCAATTCACCAATCTTTTGAGATTTTTACCCCGAACTACGAGGTTTTGATCCTACCTTTGTGATGGTACGTAGGTAATGGGTTCATCCATTCAAACAACAAAATTGTAAATATAATCTATTCTTTTCTCATCCCCCCAATCTTTTGCACATATTTTTCACAAATACCAACCTACAACACACACTTGCAAAAAGAGGTTCCCTTAGAGTACTAAGGATGTTTTGGATGCTTAAAACCTTCCCATTTCATAACCAACCCCCTTACCTAGATCTCTGACATTTTTATTAGTTTTTGATTTGATAAAACTTCTTACTTGACTTTTGTTTGCTTTTTAGCCTTTCCTTTGGACAAATAAAAGTGTCGTGGCGACTCGAATTGTATGGTTACTTTTGGTTTAGTCAATAAACCATAAGGTAACGAATACCCCGCTACATCAACCACTGAAGCGGAATATATCGCCTTTCACTGAAGTTGTGAAAGAAGCATTGCGGCTTGAAGGTTTTGCTAAGGAACTAAAATTTCAAGGTCGAGTTATCACTGTTAAATGTGATAGTCAAAGTGTTATATATATGTCGAAGAATTCAGTCTATCATGAGCGAACCAAGCACATCAATGTGAGGTTGCATTTCGTCATAGGGATAATTGAGCATGGAGAAGTCCAAGTGCTAAAGGTTTCGACAGATCACAATGTTGCTGAATGATCACCAAGACATTACCAAGTTGTAAGTTTTTCCACTGTATGCAGTTGATAAAACTGCTTGAAGAAAACTAGTTTGTTCACTTGATATTATAGAGTTTGTTCCAAGGTGGAGATTTGTGAGATATTAGATCAAACTCTAGTATGGTTGAAGGGTAACTTCTTGGTTCGAAAATTCGACAGGACCTTAGGATATCGTCGAAGTCTGTTCACATGCTATATTCGAAGTATGCTAGGATTGTTAGCATGTCGAATTGGGTCTATTTATTATGCCAATTATTTAAGTTAGCTTGTTCTCTAAGTTAACTTGTGTAATAGGTCTGTGTGTAAAAGCCCATTAATTTAATATGTTAGTTTTCTTATAAATAACATACTAGTCTCTTATCATTGTATAATGCAAATCCTAATTAGGATGAGAGAGGTTATTTGTTATTCTTTAACACTTGTAATCTTGTTTTAAAGAGAAAGTAAAGAATAACAATTATAATCAATTTCATTATGTTCTTATTATTTTCTTTTTTTTCTACCTTTATGGATTTCTTACTGATCAAGAAACAAATTATACTTTGTAATTCCGACATCGTTTTCACAATAATATATATATATATATATATATATATATATATATATATATATATATATATATATATATATATATATATATATTTGTATCCACATGTAACCACGTAATTGCTGCATGAACCTTGTAATCAAATGGCCTCATGCAACAATATCATTATCCATAGTGAATATTGCCAACTGCATTTTTTTAAAATCACTTTTCAAATGATCCTATACACTTCAATTCAAGCTATCCATATGTGTCAGAGAAAAACTCAACAACATATAGTTCCCTGCTCATTCACAACTTACTTTGTTTATCACTTTCCAAATGAATGTTCTGGGAAGCTGCTAAATAGATGTAAACTTCGTTTCCAAAGCCTTATTTAGAATTGCTTCAAATAGAAAAATAAAGAATCAAACATCACTTATTTCAAAAGAACTTTCATTTCCATGTTCATTTTAAAAGAGACAGCCTGCAATTTTTGTATGGCCATAAACAAACCACATTTCATGAATTATTATTGAATAATTCCAACTACGTTTCAATTTTCAAATCCTTGTTCACCACCACATAAATTTTCACGTTCAAACTCACCACACTTTCATTATCCTATATACCAACAGCTAGTAAAGCCAAGGTTCCTCTAACTTAAGGCATCTATAGAATAAAACAGTTATATCAAAGATCAATTCAAAACAAAGTCACTCTTACACACTTCTAACAAGAAGAAAAATAGGATGAAAAAAGCACAACTAGTGTTTATCCCTTCACCCTTTGTAGGTCATATAGTTTCCACTCTCGAGTTCGCGAAGCTTCTAATCAACCGTGATAACCGTCTCCATATAACCGTCTTGATTATGAAATTCCCAAATACCACAGATATTGATGCCTACACTAAATCCATTCCCATCTCTGATTCTCTCAATCTCATCAACCTTCCAGAATGTTCTCTTCCTCCAAACATGGATCGACTTCCCACCATGACCGCCCTCCTCGAAGCTCAAAAACCAAATGTCAAACAAGCCGTCTCCGGCCTCACCACCGGAGAAGGAAAACACAGACGCCTTGCCGCCTTTGTTGTTGACATGTTGTGCACACCCTTGACTGATATTGCCAAAGAGTTCTCCGTCCCTACCCTCGTCTTCTACACTTCCGGCGTTGCTTTCCTTGGCTTGTCTCTCCATCTTCACACTATCAATGAGCGAGATAGTATAGATTCCACTCAGTTGCTGCAACTCAATGAGTTGCTTGTCCCGAGTTTCGCTAACCCGGTTCCAACAAAATCGTTGCCTAGTGTTGTGCTACAAAAGAAATTGGAGTCGTTTTTGATGAGATATTGGAAAGGCCTCAAGAATGCCGATGGCATTATAGTAAATTCATTTGAAGAGCTTGAATCGCATGCGGTTGATTCGTTTGTATCTGATCCCGGTCTAGCTGGTATAACACTATATCCGGTTGGACCGATACTAAATTTGGAACACAAAATCAAAGACCTTGATGAATCCGACGATACCATGAAGTGGCTTGATGATCAACCTCCCTCCTCGGTAATTTTTCTCTGCTTTGGAAGTTTGGGTTCTTTCGACGAGGATCAGATTAAGGAGATAGCATATGCTATTGAGAATAGTGGAGTCCGTTTTATATGGTCTCTCCGTAAACCTCCACCAAAAAGCACCATGGACGCGCCCTCTAACTACTCACCTTTTCATTTGGATTCGATTCTACCAAAAGGGTTTTTAGATCGAACTGCTGATGTTGGAAGGGTCGTTGGATGGGCCCCACAAGGTCAAATACTAGCTCACCCTGCAACAGGAGGATTCGTTTCTCATTGTGGCTGGAATTCAACACTGGAGAGTATTTACTTTGGTGTGCCTATTGCAACGTGGCCTATTTCTGCAGAACAACAAACAAATGCTTTTGAATTGGTGAGTGAATTGAAGTTGAGTGTGGAGATTGCATTGGATTATCGCATAACGTTCAATGGTGAGGCTAACTATGTTGTAACGGCAGACATGATTGAGAAAGGAATAAAGAGTGTGATGGATAAGGATGGAGAGATAAGAAAGAAAGTGAAAGAGATGAGTGAAAAGAGTAGAAAGACTTTGTTAAAAGGAGGATCCTCTTACACTTATTTAGAACGTTTGATTGATTATATTATGAATCAAGTGTCAAATTAAAATATCCTAATATCCACTTACAAAAAAGTCATAGATTTACATTTCAATGTTTATAATGTTTGGTTCTGGTTTGAGAATTTTTCTGTTTTGAATTAGATATTTTTATTCTCTGCGACATCTTTAATTGGATTGAGCATTTTTATACTCAGTTATGTTGGTCTTCAATGATGTTTTTTTGTATCATTAAAAAAACTGTAGTATTGACAAAATTAATTATGTGTGAATGTGTCACTCTCTGATTGCAGAAAATCATGGTTCTAATTTAGAAGGATATAGTTGATGGCTTTTTGTTGCTTTTTATAGTACTTTTCAAATGATTCTATATAGATTTCAAAGCGATCTATATGTCTAAGTAAGAGATATTCAACAACAGACTTCATCAAGGTTGCAGGGATGTTCGCAGGAGCGGTGGTATAAGATACCAGTTTTTTAAGGACACCAAATTTTCTATTTATTATATATATTTATATATAAATTTATTTTTGACTAATATATATATTTAAAATCTAATAAAAAAATTAACTTTAGATTAAATGGCACATCATATATAACAATAAAAATTATAATTATTAATATATTGAAATGATTCTCATTTTGTATCCAAAAAAACATTCATATAAATTATATTAAAAAAAATCTTCACATAATTGTGATTCACTATAAAAATATGAAAATAATATTTAGACTTTCAACATTCTAGCAGAAAAAAATCTTTTCCATTACCTATCTCTTTAGTTTTTTTTTATCTAATATTTTTTTTATCGATCTCATTGGTAGTAATTTTATCAATTTATTACATTATGTTATTGTACATGTTTTATAGTTTTGTTTGCTTGTTTGTTTCTTTATTAATCCATACTTCATATACTGATACTTTTTTGTGTCTATAGTATAGGCACGAGTTTATTTTGGTCGTTGGGACATCAACTAGAGGTTTATAGTCGAGCCAACAATAAAAAATTAGGTGTTATTGTTTACTAACTTATTGTTATTATTTATTCATTATATTTATAGGTTTGTTGTTTTCGTTTTTAGAGTTGTTGAAATGTTGGCTAGAAAATAACTTATTCCTCTTAGTGTTACTACTAAAATCATATTTGTGATCGACAATATCGCATATTAGATTAAATAGTTTTATTTTGATTTTAATTGAAAATAATTTTTTAAAGAATCTTGATTTTAATTGCAGAAAAAATATTAGGAGGATGATATTCAAAGATTAATAGCCGGAGGTTGCAGCTAGTGTGGAAATTAGAATATTACTGATACATGTTTGGATAGATAGATACATTATAATTTTTTTTGTCATAATTTTATTGTAGTTTTGATTTGGTGTTAACCTTTTAATATTTATGTAATTTTTTTCATTTTTTATAATTATATATTTATAATTATATGACTTATAAATCTTGTAAAAAAATTGAATTAAGAAAAAGATATTAAATTCATAATTTCGCCAGGGCACTCGAAATCTCGGAGACGGTCTTGGACTTCATGATTCCAAATTAATGATCTTTGAAGTTGGCAGATGGAGGTAACTTGAAAAAAGGATCCACAGCCTTTAACATGTTCACGCATTAGAACTTATGTAATTTTTAGAACTTGATCGGTTGATTTAAAGCAAAAATAAATTATTTTTTAACTTTTTTTTCTAATTTAAAATATAAAATTTGAATATGTACTTTGATCATGATCAAACATTATCAAAGCTTCAAATGTATGAATATGTCGAATGTCACAGCAAGAAATTATAATGAATGAGAATAATGTCGGTGACAAATAAAACAAAATAACAAAAGGAATGACATACGGTTGTGGAAGAGGAAAAACACGAGAGTGAGAAGCATAAAAGAAAATATCTCTTCTCTTACTTTTTTTTTTTTCCTTCTTCCCTCTGCTTCTAACTATTCTTGCAATTTTCTCATTCCTCCAAATGGTTCTCAATCATAATTGCTAACCATTTTTGTAATAGATTTGTAAATTGTACCCACTCTTTACATAAGTTAGTGAAATAATTTTTGAAACTTTTTTTTAATGTTTAATTTTCTCTTACTGTTAAATTAATGCTTTCGTTGGGCCTCTCATTATGAATCTCCTATCCCAACCTTGTTTAAGTTTTACTTAATCCACATTCGTATATCAGTAGTACACCTCTTTCACAGCTCTTTCTAATCGTGTTCAAGGCCTTCACACTGAATCCCAATCAGATTGTTTTATTAGTGGCCTCAAAACAAATATCAAATGTTGAGGTTTTATCCTGTCATCCCTCGTATTACACCTGACAGTCCAACATTAGTACTGTTTTTACTTTAATACTCGTTGTGAATATTATATTTTTTAGAAAAAAATTTGTTATCGAAATTTTGGAATTTTTTTGTGGTTTTACCGGATTTATGGGGATTACATAAGTTTTTATCAGATCTTTTGGAACGAGTATGTGTTTTTATCGGATTTTTTAAAATAGGTGTAAAAGGTATACTTTTTACACCTATTTTTTAAAAGATAGGTATGAAATCATATAATTTTTCATAAATCTATGATTTTATATCGGATTTTTAAAAAATATGGTATAAAAACATACTTTTTTACACTGGAATTTTCAAATATGTGATATAAAATCATAAATTAATGAAAAATATATGATTTCTTTTTATCATATGCCAGAAAAAAATTGTCCAACTCGGATTTTTTGAAAACATCCCGGTAGTGTTAAAAAAATTGTTTTTTGCTTATCGAAAATCAATTACCGAATTTTTCAAAAATCTAGAAAATTATCAAAAAATCTGGTACGTTAAATTCATTTTTTTAAATGGTAAAAATGCTTACTGGGCTTTTTGAATACACCACCAAATTTTTCAGTTTTTACCAGAATTTTACTTGTTCTATTGGATTTTTTGTTCGTACTTTTTGAAAAAAAATTACAAGGGCAATATAGGTATTATGGAAATATATGGGGGTCCCATGTGTAAGTGTGGGTGTCAGGATAAAACCTCTTCAATGCCATGTGGTAGATCAATCTCCTCAAAACCCATCCAAGCCCAACTAATCACAAACAACCTTACCCATCAAACCCTATCATTTTTCTAACCCACACACAAACTCCAACATACGTAGGCTAAACACAAACTTCAACCAAAGAAACTTTAGGACAAACAAAAATCTCACCTACAGAAATTCACCTCAAGCACTGTTGTTATCCATACCTGCCGGAGAATATAAACCCATAAACATCAAATTACCACCCCATTGAAGATGTAACTTCACCACGAGAAAGGTTTTTGATATTATTATGATGTTAAGTTTTTAATATCTCACCATTTCCAGAATAAGCATTTTCTCCTTCTTCAAGTGGATGAGGAGGATTCAGCTATGGATGATACTAATACCTTGATCTTTACACAATGTTCACTGATAATTTTGATTCATTTGAGCATCATATATCATTCAATTTTATGAAAGGTTCTCATGGAGTTGGTACAATATGTTTTAATAGTCTATTTCATGGCTTATAAGTTTAAGTCATACATGATAGCCGTAGGTATGACAATTTTCTCTAACCTCGCATTGCTTAATATTTGATGCTTTAAATCCAAACAGCTAACAAGTTCAAGGTTCTAGTGGGAAATGTCAGTAATTTAACAGTTGATGGTTGCATTCCTGAGCTTCGTGTAATAATTAAAGGCCACAATTTAAAAACCTTCCATTTTAGCTCATTGCTTTTAGAGGAGATGATTTGGTTTTGGGTGCTCCTTGATTGAAAAGGTTAAGGCCTCACGTAGAAGATAATGATTCCTTCTGCCTTTAAATTCTATAAAAATGACACTTTCATCACACTATTTAGCAAGAAAACTTGTGTCTCTCGTAGTTGCATGTCCCTAATACATTCAGGGGGCACCCCAATACGGTTATTTTGTTGCTTGTCTTATCGTTTTCATTTGGATATACTTTCGATTATTTGAGTCTCCTTCATGGTTGCACCTCTTTGAATCAAGTTTTGAAATGATTCCTTTTTAGAATTCATAGACCATTTGTTAGGTTTGAAATTAATCATGATGATTTTAATCAATTGCATGAGTCAATGGAATAAGATTGACCTGTGTGTGACAGCAGATCAAATTGGCGTCTTTGTCGGGGATTCTTGTCTATTTTAACCAATATTAGAGTCATAGGTGTTACGTTTCATCATTCTTGCCCTAACTTTCTTGTGTTCTGGCCTTTTCATGTTTTAGCATAAAAAAATCTGTTTTAAAACAAAATTGTCTCAGATTATTCCGATTCTTTTTCGATTCATTAGGAAAAAATCAAGCAAAAATTTAGCAAAATCAAGATGCAAAACAAAAGTGAAGGGCCTCAGGCCAAGGAGCAAGGCTTCTAACACAAGTGTTCCACCACTGATATGAACCAAAACTAGGGTTTCCAGCACCTCAATGCAAGTCACATGATTCATGAACTTCAAAGATCAATAACTAGGGTTCGAGCATGAATGAACATCATGAGGCAATCTTCAAAGTCTCAAGCACCTAGCGATTATGGTTTCGATGAATCCCAAGTCCAAAAGTCAACCAACATGGCACTCATGCACCAATTATCCCTCATTAGGGCTTTAAACCAAACACCAATCTCCACCACAACACCTTAAGCCATGGGCCTACAATTAGGGCTTATAAGTCAAGTTAGAAACATAGAAGGTCAAGTACAAGATCATAAATAAGCATAGTCAAGAGTTAGGGTTTGGATGCCCAAATGAATACCATGGTGTAGACTTCATGGGTAAAGGTCCCAAAGAATCAAGAAATTAGGGTTTCACCCCATATGATGAGCAATACCATAATCTTCAAGTAAAAACCCTGGTTTCTACTAACCATAAACCTTGAATCTATGATGCTTGTTAGCAAGTGTTAATCATGAATGAATGATGTACATGAATAAAGCATGAGTGAGTATAGATGAACCTCAAGTCATAAGTTAGATAAAAAGAAAAAAGGGAAGGAAAATTTTGGGGTATGACAACCACCAAAACATTTTCTTGAGGTCTTGGTATATTTGGTAGCCTCGGGATGAATACTCAAACTGCTTCGGTGACTCTCCTTGAAAACAGTCTTCTTAAGTTCTGACACATTAGGTATGCAAACTCTATCACGAAACTTAAGGATCTCATTCTCATCGACTCTAGAATCTTCATCTTCATTAGTTGATGACAGAAGATCAACCAAGGTCGCTTCCAACTTTTGACTCTCTCTAATCTCATAAAGGAAAACACTAGTCAGGTTTAACATACCTAACTTCACACTAATCGCATTCAACTCACACACCGAACTTAAATCTCTGAATTGTTCAATCAAGTCCAACTCTATAACCATCAAAGTTGCCATGTGTAAGGACTTCTGACTCAAAACATCTGCTACAACGTTGGCTTTACCGGGATGGTAGTTCAAACCAAAGTCGTAGTCCTTCAAAAGTTTCAGCCATCTTCTCTACCTCATATTCAAGAAAACCCTAAAAAACTGAAATTCCTTATTTTTCTATTTTTTATGATTTATTTTCTGTTTTGGTAGTTTCAAAAAATTTAGCAAAAATTATCAAAATTCTTAATTGACGTTATTAGATTAATTTTTGTGTTTTAGTATTTTTATTTATTTTATTTTAATCATTTTTTTCGTATTTCAATTGTTTTTACTTAATAGGGACATTATCGATATTTTCCTATTTGTTGTTGCATTGTTGAATTAGTTGTGTTTTCTCATTGTTTGCTGATTTTTTTTCTTTTCTATTGAGTTTAACATGGCTGACCAAAGAACCCTCAGAGAACATGTTTCCCCTGATGTTAATTATAATGCTTTGTGTATTGAATACCCTGTTGTTGTTGTACATTTCGAATTGAAATCTGGTTTAATACACTTGTTGTCAAGGTTTAATGGTTTAGTAGGTGAGGATCCGCATAGGAATCTAAAAGAATTTCTGGTTGTGTTCTACACCACTGAAGCCTCAAGGAATTACTGAAGATCATGTCAAGCTTAGAGCATTTCTGTTTTCACTACAGGGTGCTGCCAAGGATTGGTTATATTATCTTGAGCCGAATTCTGTCACAACTTGGAATGATTTGAAGAAAGTCTTCCTTGAGAGATACTTTCCTGCCTCTTGAGCTACATTAATCAGAAAAGAAATATGTGGTGTTAGACAAGGAAATGAGTCATTGGCTGAGTATTGGGAGAGATTCAAACAGTTAGTATCCAGTTGCCCTCAACATCAGATTATCGAACAGCTGCTTATTCAGTATTTCTATGAGGGATTATTACCAATGGATAGAAACATTCTTGATGCTGCTAGTGGTGGAGTACTTTTCAATGAAACTCCAGTTGTTTCCAAAGCCTTGACTGAGAACATGTCACTCAACTCCCAACAGTTCACAACCATAAATAATTTTATGGTCCAAACAAAATATGTGAATGAGATTCAGGTTTCCTCTTCCAACAAGGCTCTATAAATAAATGGCAGTGAGTAAATCTCAAAGAGCAAAGTTGTATGGTCTGAACATCCAACCGACACATGCCCTATTCTTCAAGATGAGTCAGTCACTAAGTTGCCTCAAGCATATGCAACTAATTTTTTCAACCAAAGCAACAATCAGAAAGGGTACAACATTCCTAACATGTCCACCAACAAATACCATCCCAATTGGAGAAACCATCCAAACCTTTGATATGGAAACCAAAAGCCCACCCAACAACAGTGAGTTATACCCCTGCCACAACCACAAATCACTCCACAAGTAACCACCTTTACACCTTCTGAACCTTCACAGAGGAACTTGTCAAGCAAATGGCTGTAAATAGTCTCCAATTTTAGCAGCGAACAGATTCTAGTATTCAAACTTTGCAAACACAAATTGGACAACTTTCCACTTCAATGAATGCCATGCAACAAGCTCAAGGATCAAACCAACTACCTGCCCAAACAGTAGTTAATCCAAAAGGCCCTAATGTGAGTTGTGCAATTTTCTTGAGATCCGAAAAAGTTACAGAACCAGCCCTAGAAAAAGATTTTAAAAAATCTTGAGGTAACACCTAAACCTTCTTCTGTTGTGATAGAAACTGAACCCTCTGTTGTGGTAGAAACTGAAAAAGAAAAAGAGAAGGAGTATATGTCACCAGTTCCTTTCCCACATAGAGTACTAAAAAATAAAAGGATTGATGGCCGTGACAAAGAGAAAGAGAGAGAGAGAGAGAGAGAGAGAGAGAGAGAGAGGTTTTATATGTATTCAGAAAGGTGGCAGTGAATATTCCACTACTTGATGTGATTAAGTAGGTCCCGAAATATGCAAAATTTCTGAAGGATTTATGCATACATAAGAGGAGGTTTACCGGAAATGAGAGAGTGAATTTGGGACGAAATGTTTCGGCCCTTATTCAGCCTAACACTTCACTTACGAGTTCAGCCCTCACTCAGGACATGCCACAAAACTGCAAGGATCTAGGAACTTTTGTTATTCCTTGTACCATTGGGGATAGTAAATTCGAAAATTGCATGCTTGATTTAGGAGCGGGCATTAATGTTATGCCTACTTCTGTGTATAATAATCTTGATCTTGGTCCTTTGTAACATACAGGTTTAATCGTTCAACTGGCGAATAGAAGCAATGCCCGCCCCGCCGGAGTAGTGGTAGATGTGCTTGTTCAAGTTAATGACTTGATTTTTCCTTCAGACTTTTACATTCTGGACATGTATGGAGAAACAAATTCAAGCATATCACCAATCATTTTGGGCAGACCGTTCATGAAAATAGCTAAAACAAAAGTTGATGTTGACGATGGAACCATGTCCATGGAATTCGGTAACATTGTCGCGAAATTCAATATTTTTGATGCTTTGAAACATCCCTTGGAAGAGCATTCTGTTTTTCAAATAAAGTTGTTTTATGTAATTGTCGATGAAGTTTATTCTGATTTATTTTCAGTTGATTTTCCAACATGGTCTGGTTTTGATGATATTTACTCATGTGATGATTGTACTAACACTAACCTTTGTGATGTTTGTGCTGAGATTGATGCTGCCTTGCAGGGTGACAGTGTAAATGAAGTCGTTTATGTGGCTGAAGCTCTTGACATCCCGGCTACCCCAAAAATACCATCCATTGAACAACCACCTTCTTTAGAGCCTAAACCACTTTCCGAGGATTCATATTATTCATCAAAGCTTCAAATTAAGCAGAAACATAAGAAGGGAATTGGATGGATCTTGGCTGACACTCGTGATATTAGCCCATCCACATGTATGCATAGGATCTCACTTAAAGATGAAACAAAAGTAGTGAGGCAGCTCCGTAATCCTTTGATTCTTGATATTGTTAAAAAGAATATCACTTTTACGTGCCCATTCAACACTTTTACTTATCGAAGATTCTTCTTTGATCCTGGAATACAAGGCGAATGTACTAATCAAAATTTCAAGATCAATGAACACCGCCTAAAGCTACTCCATGAGAACCCGACTTTGAAAGAAGATACTGTAGAAGAGCTCTCTTTGGAAAGGTTGCTTATGTGATTATTTATCCATTTTGACCCCTCGGGTGTGTTCTTTTCTTTCTCTCACTCTTATTTTATATTTATGTTCTTTCATTGAGGACAATGACTGTTTTAAGTGTGGGGGAGGGAACTATTTATTTGTTTTGTTTTCAGTTTTTCTCTGTTTTGGTTTTTGTTTGCTTTCTTAAATAAAAAAATTGCATGCTTTTTCCTTTGGTTTTTGAGTTACAATTATGAGTATTTTTCTTGGTTCTCTTGACTAAAGTCTTATGGTGTGATGTGAAAAATTTGTTGTGCATTTTTAGTATGATAGGTAGGATTAAACTCTAAATTGTACATCATTTGTGATAGATCAATTAACCTTGTGAGATTTCGAGCCTTATATGGATAACATACAAAAATCCATCTCTTTCTTTCGTGTGATTCACTCATGCTTGTTAGTCTCTAGAACTTGAATTGACTCTTGTTGATGCGGTTGTGTACTTGTGCACACTGATATGATAAAGGCAATTTTTTTTTAACCAGTTAGCCAAAAAAGTCAACCTTGAAATAATATCATCCCTTGTTTGAAACCCCATTGAGCCTATTATCCTTTTTTTTAAAAACTCATTAAAAACCGAGAAGTGGAAAACAATGTTATCACCCTATTCAAAGGGTTGAAAGAGTCTTGTTTGGAGTTGTGTGGGGTTGAATAATTTTGTTTGTAATATTTCAAAAGTTGGTAGAAAAAGAAAAGAAAAATAGAAAAATAAAATAGAAAAGGAAAAAAAATGAATGAAAAAAAATAGAAGGATGTATACATGTCAATACATACTTCTTCTGAAAAAGAAAAAAAAAGAAAGGAGAAGAGAAAATAGTTACTATGGAGTTGTTGAAGTGAATGAAATATTTTGTAAATTTAACTCTCGCAGTTTCTTTCAAGTCTCTTTTGTCTATTTGAATTTTAGCCTAGTACCCCCTTAGGATTTATCTCACCCTTACCTTGGCCACGTTACAACCAAATAAAAGTCTTTTTGATTTTTATGTGCATGTATTTCAATTGTGGATGTTAGAGTTTTTTCAAGCTTATGGTAGTACTAACTTTCATATTGTGCTTTGATTGTAAAAAGTTAATCTAAACACTTGAGAGTTGAGTGAATTTTATCCTGTGAGGATCTTACTGCTATTGATGTACTCTTTGGTAATTTTTTTCCTATCTGCTTTGAATGTCACAAAAAATTGCTTACTAACACCATATTCTTGAAGCTTAGACTTAGAATTCTGCTTGTACCTTGTATCTTGAAAACTTTTGGAAGTGCATGCTCTGTTTTCTTTCCTTTTGTTTTGAAATTGTAATTTTGCTCAGAGTGTAAAAGTTCAAGTGTGAGGGACTTTGGAAAGGCCAGAACACAAGAAAGTTAGGGCAAGAATGTTGAAACGTAACACCTATGACTCTAATATTGGTTAAAATCGACAAGAATTCCCAGCAACAGCGCCAATTTGATCCGTTGTCGCATGCGGGTCAAAAACTAATAATAAAATATAGTAAATGGGAAGTGACACCTCGAGTATCGTATCGCAAAGTCTCTTGGAAAATTAACCAAATAAGAAAACAAAAGAGGGGGTTTCGATTCGATTAAGAATAAGTGATTATAAAATGTGATTATAAAAAGCGATTATAGAAAGTGATTATGAAATAATTCGATCTACTGGTTTGGTTTCCTAACTTATCATTGGTTAATATATTTTCTATGCCCTAAGCAGATTCTAATCCCTTTTCGATTACAGTAACAATAACAAGCGCATTGATACTAATATATATGTGTTCCTAATTTCTGAATTAAGCAAACAGATTCCGAATTAAGCAAACGGGTTAAGCACACACGAATTAAGCAAGCGCGATTATGGAATATATATCAATTGAAATTAATCAACACATATTCTATAGAACTTGAATAAAGCATACAAGACATAGAACAAAATATTGAAAGGGAAAAGACATTTGATTGAAAATTAAGAAACCTCAAAGTATCGGCGGAAACCGATTATAGCAGATCAACCTTGTGAAATTTAGTTCTCCATAAAATATTCTAAGCAATATTGTCTCATCAAAATTTAGAATAGGATTCTATAATAGTGAAATACCTAATATAATAAAAGGGAAATTCGGGCATTTATGGGATCATACCCGAAAATTACAAAAACTGGCTCAAACTAACTATTTTACTTAAGTCTAGAACTTCAACGAATTATTCGATCCTCCTTCACTTCGAATCAGATTTTTACTTCAACATATAACTTGTAGATCTTTCTCTTAACTTTCCAACTCATATTAGAACACATAAATTTGATTCTCCTAGCTTAAGTTATGGTGTGTATAGTAACAAGGTATCAAATAACTATTTATGCTGAAAATAAAATAAAGGCAAAAATAAACTTAAATATAAAAACACACTAAAATAGTAAAAATAATAGAATAAACTATAGAAATGCCTAAGTACAATTATAGAAGGATGTGCATCAAAATGCACTGATCAAAGATCCATATATGTTATTGATTCAAGTTAGGTGGAAAGAAAAATCACAAAGTCTTTTGGAAAATTTGAAAATTTGGGATTTTACGTGTTTGATTTGAATCAAGCACAAATCCTGATAAATTGATTTGAATCAAATTTAACATATGATTCTAATCATCAAACTATGGGTCAGCTCTGCCACAATTTATTCGAATCAAACTTTACACCTGATTCGAATTAAACTTTACACTTGATTCGAATCAAACTTTACACCTGATTCGAATCATTCAATTTTTCCACATTTTTCAAATGACTCAACTTGTTTGATTCGAAGAAAAATTAACACATCATTCGAATCACGGGGTCTGTGATTCGAATCATACTTTCCTCTTGATTCAAATCAACTGCAAAATGGGTCAAAACTCTATTTTTCCTTAGTTCCACCTCACTTGTTCATTTGATCCAAATCATGAAATGCTCTTGATTCAAATCTAACTAACTTTTTAAACCATTTTTTGTGTTTAATCTCAAACACATATAAAACCTTATTTTCATCATCTCTCAAGTAACGAATTAGCAAATTGATATTCATTTTTGTGTGGTTCTGTGAGAAAAATCAATACCCTCTCTTTTTTAAAAGTTCAAGTTCTTGCAACAAAATTATTACATCTTCAACTTTAATTTGATTCAGATTGCGATAACGAGAGATTTGTAATTGATTAAAGGTGGCGCGTTCTTGAAGATTTAGTTCAGATTTTCATGTAGTTTTTCAAGATTTAGGTGATTGTCAATGGTGCCGACAAATTCCATTGAAAAGAATTGGTTCTCTCTCCAGATTGCCTTAGTAGTGACTATGTGGAAAGTTACGGATAAGGCGAAGTTCTTCTCAAATCTTCGGACAATTTATCACTCAAGGAATTGGTAAGATCAAGGGGTTGATTGCTACACACGAAGTTTTGGGAAAATTGGTGATATTGGAAGATTCAAGAAGCATTAAACGAGTAAATATTACATAGAAGGTTTTGGCATTATTGTTATATACAAGTCAAGATCCAAATAGGATATCTTGTTATTCTCAACATTAATAGTGCAGGTTCCAATGGGAAAACATTAAAGAATGCACGTAGCAAAATGAGGACGAATACCAAAACCACATATAGTAACATAAAAACTTGCACACCATATAAAACCATAAGTTATACCTATATTAGGCTTCCATAAAAGATAGGAGTCAAAATTCATATGAACTATCAACGAGTTTGTTGATGTTTGGATACAAATATGTTTCCTTTGGGCACACTCTATTCAGGTTTAAATAATAAACACACATGTGTTATTTCTTGTTGGCCTTTCATACTAATACCATATTGGATAACCATGTTGTATATTTCGCCTATCTTTCCAATAGTCAAATTTTTCTCCATCAAACATTGGAAGTTTGGAAGAATAATATCTTTATCATTGTTTGCTTGTTCCAAAGTATGTTTCAAAAAGAATGGATCTTTATCTGACACGGTTAAATGTTTGACACAAAGTTGTCAAAAACTAGAACCAAAGCTCTGATGTCAACTGAAGGTGCAAAAAACACAAGAAATTGATGGTTGAATTGGGTTTCAAGATTTAAAACTTTTCCAGCCCAATATATCAAATAGCAAAGATAATGGTAAAGGTAAGAACATAAGTATTTTTATCCTGGTTCGGTGTTAACGAAGTTACGACCAATCTACCCGCCCGAGTGATTTCGCTTTCTCAATAAGGACATAATCAAATAATCAATATGATTACAACAAACTCAAAGACGCAATGTAACACCCGAACTTATAATTAGTGCATTTTAATTGTTTATTTGTGTTATTATGGATTATATTGAATTTGGTTATTTTCAGAGCATATGGGTAATTTGGTCATTTTCTAAATTACCGGGGGTCTGAGATTGAGAGCGGATGAAATAGTATTATTCAAATTATTACATATAATTAGACATATTAATTATTTGGTAATAAAGTAAATAATAGGAAATGAAGAATCCTGATTAAATAATTATGACTTAAATGCAATTTTGCTCCCCTTAGTTTGGACGTTTTAAATAATTGGTCTCTCTATTACAAAACCAGTGATTTTGGTCCCTTAATTTTGATGACCTTTGAATTTTTGTGGTTCCCCTCCACTTTTGCCTACGTGGCAATGATGATTAGAATATAAAAAATTAAATAATTGGAAAGGATGACTAGGATATTTTAATATTTAATAATATTTTTAATTATGTGAAAATGTTGACTTAGATAATTTAATAATTAATATTTTTTAGAAAAAATTAATAATCCATAATTTTAATTAAGTTTTTTATGAAGTTAATTAACTAAAATTTTGAGCAACAACTATTTGGCCTCTAGCCCATTTCGTAAATGCGTCAGGTTAAGAGTCAAAGGTCCATTACTAGCCTAACTCATTCAAGCAATTCTCATTTCATATTTAAGCTTTATAAACCTTTATTTAATTTCTAAAGTAATCAATGTGGGACTTAGTAATAGTTACATCAATAATAAATTTGCCATATCTTGATTTTTAATCCACTCTACGTGAATCCTGGAACTCTTGCACCTCATATCTTTGCTTTAAAAATTATACACATTTCATGAATTTCATAATATATTCCAATGCATTTAGATGATGTGGATTAATGAACCCTTTTGAATGAAAAATTCAAGAGATAATTTCATGAATTTCACAACATATTCCAATACAAGTTTTCTAAAAGGATAAAATAAATGAAAAATTCAAGAGATAATTTGGCACAAGATAAAGATTACGTTAAACTCCCATTGATAACAATGTTCTTTGATGATTGATATATCACAATGAAAACATAGACATAAACCTTAGTTGAAGCCATTCGTTGTAAAGAACTTAGATTAAAGAGATTGAGCATGACATAACCAACCTCAAGAGTTCCAAGAACCCAAACTCTAATGTAATCACAAGTAGAATTGGCACTAGATAGTGAAGCATCTTCAAATTAATTAAGGGACCAGAACGTGAAACATCTTTAAATTGTCTAAATTAGGGGTGACAAAATGGATGGATTAGATGGATATGGATTGGATCGTTAATGGATGGATCAAAATAATCTATTAGTCCATTAACAATCCACTAAAGGTTTTTAAAAATATCAAATTCAATCCATCCATTAAGAATAAAATTCATTCAATCCACCCATTGTCATATTTTTAGTGGATGGATATTCATCCATCCATTTTTATTTTTCTTCGAATTGTTTTTTTGAAAAAATTATTATTTTTTAAATATTAATTTTTTTATTTTTGAAAAAATTGATTTTTTAATTTTTGGAAAAATCACTTATTTTTTTGAAAAAATCATTTTTTTCGGGAAAAAAAACATAGTTTTGTATTTTCGGAAAAAATAATTTAAAAATCATTTTTTTTCGATTTTTTTTATATTCGTTCGAAAATAAAACTGAATTTTGGTATTTTCCAAAAAAATCATTTTTAAATTTTTGGGAAAAATCGGTTTTTTGTATTTTTTTTAAAAAAATCGATTTTTTTTCGAAAAAAAAAATAATTTTATATTTTTCAGAATTTATTTTTTTGAATATTTGAAAAAAATTATTTTTTAAAAATTAGATTAAAAAATTCGTTGGATCATTAATTAAAATGTGTTGGATGGATTGGATCAATCTATGCTTATAAATGAATGGATTTAATTCAATCCATTAACTTAGTTTTTATGTAGTGGATGGATTGGATGGATTTTTTGGTGGATGAATTTTGTCTTAATGAATCCAATTGCCACTAGACATGGCAACATAACTCGTATCCGCGGGTACCCAGCCGAGCCCGTCCCGAAATTGACGGGGAAAACTCGCTTTGACTGGGTTTGGGTTTTCCCCGATTATAAAATATGGGGACGGGTCGGGTAATGGGAACACTAGTACTCACCCCGAACCCGCCCCCGAACCCGTCCCGTTTATTTTATTATGTACATTATTATTTATTTTTGATGATTTAAAATATTAAATAAGTGACCAATGTTTTAATATTTTGATTTGTATTAATTATTTAAAATATTTGAAATATATGTATGGTATTTTTTTAGATTTTTTATTTTATTATTTGTAATGTAATTTGGTTTGTAAAAAATTAAATATTTCTATTAAAAAAATTGATTTCACTAAATGGATGGTGGCGGGGCGAGGATACTCGAACCCAACCCAAACCCGTTTGGAACGGGTTTGGGTTTTAATTATCCATTCCCGTTTGGGTTTGGGGCGGGGAACGGGGATTGTTTGGGGATTTGGGTTTGGGTTTAGGGGAGGTAAAAACCGTCTCCGACCGGCCCCGTTGTCATGCCTAATTGTCACCCCTAGTCTAAATCTCCAATGGAATGCAGTCAACAAATGTGCATACTGTGTGTAAAAAAGAATATATCAGTGTCATCATGCTAGCATCAAAATATAGGTGTAATTTATAAGGTCGGGTTCATATAAGAATTTGAGGCGCCCCGACATAAGAGCTTCTTTCCACTTTAGAGTTGACCGAATTAACATTAACAGTAGAAGAGTCGAATATCTGTAAAGCATAAACAAAGTGGATTGTACACATTTTGATCTTAACTTAAGGAACTACTCAAAAGTTTAAAGAAATATATAGTCTATATTACTACCTTGATTGCAACAGATTTAATGGGTGACCTCAATGCTTCAAATGCTAGAGTTTCAATTGTTCTCCGATTGATGATGAAGGTTACATCAATATTCAATAAATACATAGACACAAGAATGGAAAGTAGAAGAAATGGAAAGTAACAAAGTTAATGAGAAACAAGTTGATAGAGTGAATGGTTAACAAGAAAATGGTTTGAAAAGAGATGGTTTGTTTTTTCATGGAAAGTAAGTCCAACATCATTTTGCCTTTAAACAATATCGGTGTTTATATAGCTCACACATGTTTGAAACAATCATTTGTTCTTGACTGCAAAGAGGCTGAATTATATGGGTCTATGGCCCAAAATATTGCTTTTAAACTTTATTTGTATTAATTAATTTCCTAATAAATTGCTAAAAAACTTAATTAATAAATATATGTTTAATTAAAAACACTATTGAATATTTAATTTAGTTTAAAACATATTAATTAATAAAATATCCTAGTCATTCTTGTCAACTAATTAAAAATATTTTTTTATCCTAATCACACTGCCACGTATGCAACAGTGGAAGGGGCCACAAAAAAAGGTCATCAAAGTTAAAGGATCAAAATCGTTGTTTTTGTAATAGGGGAACCAATGGCTTAAAATGCCCAAACTACATGGACCAAAAGTGCATTTAAGCCAATAATTATTTAAGTTGAGTATTTATTTAATTTAAATATTTATTTGATTTAAATAATTATTTAATTGAATAAATAAGAGAATTAGCCATTTTTGTGAATAATAGAGAGTATGAGGTGGAATGAGAGATATTTAGATTTAATTGGGCAAAAAGTGTGATTTTAAAAAATAATGTCATATAAATAGTAAAAAGTGGGGAGATATTATGTTAGAATGCAATCTGATAGTACGTGAAAGGAGGCAGAGAGAATTGTGGGGAAAATGTAAGGTTTGAGAGCAGAGATCCAAGGAACTTCTAGTAGAATCAACCTTACTGCTAATCTGAGGTAAGGGGGAATTGTATATTCTTGGTTGATTTTAGGCTTGCATGATAGTGGGGGTTCCTTAGCCTCATATCAGCTCCTTAGGGATTGATATGAGTTTCCCTTATTTTTCCTTTATGTGATGAATATTGTATGAGAATGTGGTTTCTTGACTATTTCGATTTTTGTTAAATTTGATGTTGATACATGTTGCTCTAAGACTCTAATTGGAGGATTTGGGATAAAACCCCCAGAGTCTCTATCTGTGTTGAATATCTTATGAGTTATGTGTTTTTTGTTGTTGTTTTGATTTCTGTTGTGTTGGAATATTTCCCCTGAGATTTGAACGACTTCGTTAGAGCCGTTCGATTTCCCATTTGAGTATTTTGAAATCCCTGTTATTTCTATCCAAAATATTTTCGGAATCGATCGTTTTAACGCTTTTCCCGAATTACTAAAAAAACTTAACTTTTAGCTTATTTTACGAAAAATCATTTTTGGCATAAACTTCAAATTGGAAAAAAACATTTTATTTAATAATCGAACTTAAAAAAAATCAAAAAAATCAGCCGAGGGGGATTACGGTTGTATCACAAGGCGGCGGTAGTGGAGTCGCGTTGCGAGGGACATGCCTGATATGCGGCGACCGTCAATCATTATGCTCGTAGCCACGTGTTATTTGTCGCGTCGGTGGAGGAGGCCATGTGAAGGCGAGTCGAGACGGCGGTCGGGCCGCGTCGTGTTGGCAACTGCCACACGATTTCGCGATGGCAATTTTGCAAACAATGCGATTTTCCTCGAACACATGTGGGTCGCACTGCGCCCTAACATCGATGATGATTGTGCCGCGACAGCGGCCAGTGGAGGTGATGCTACGACTTTTCGAGTAATTTTGACTTTTCTGCATGATTTTCGACTTTTCGAGTAATTTCGACTTTTTCTAGTTTTCAGGCATTTTTGGTGTTTTCGAGTTTTGAGCATTTTCCAGAATTTTTGGAGTTCGGGAGCCCTTCAGTGGTATTTTGGAGCATCTTGTGACATTAGAGTCCTTTTTGTGACCTTAGAGTCACTTTTGAGTAAATTGAGGAAATTGTTTATCATTACCCTATTGATGGCCTGATATAAATAAAAATAATAATAATAATAATAATAATAATAATAATAATAATAATAATAATAATAATAATAATAATAATAATAATAATGAGTTTCTGAGAAAATATGAGTGTTTGAGAAATTATGTGTCTTTGAGACTTTTTGAGTTTTTTTTAGCAATTTGATGAGTTGAGAATATTTGGTAATAATATAACTTTACCTTTTGCGATGAAATAATTAAATTGTTTTGAAAACATATTTCTGAGTATAGTAATCCATAGAGGGATTACAGTGATGACCTTGATTTTCGTTTTGAGCATAGTAATCCAGAGAGGGATTACAGTGAGGTTTGTGATTGGAAACTTATAGGTTCAAGAGTGGAACCTTTTTGAAAATGTTTGAGACTTATGTTTTGTTATGATTTTTAAAATAATGATGATGTTGCATGTTTATGTTGCTTATAATCATGCTTTCATTTATTTTAGAGATAGATAGAACTTCGATCCAATGATGGCCTGGTTTTGAGATGGACTATGGTGGTCTCACGTCTAGAGAGGGACACTGTTCAAAGAGGAACCGAAGACATGGGAATATCAGTAACATATCTATAATCCCAATGACTTTGGTACCACATGAATTTGAGAAAGAGATGGTGGCATTGCATTGAATTTGCATTATGATATGTTTGATTGTGTTTATAGTGTGATTGAGAATACCATTATATTTGTTATTACTATCTCGCTCTGTTGAATTTCTCTGTTAACATTTGTTAGATGTATTATCACCCCTTGTTTGTTTTTGTGGCGTCTGTTCTCCTCGGGAGTACAGATAATCAGATACAAGAGCAGTTGTTTGAGTTAGAGAATGGTGTTGATGCCTCTTTATCATCGGGTCTTAGAGGAGTCGCTCTGATATGTAGCACTGGAGATGGGATGCCATTCTTTATTCATGTTATGTTTTTCACATGTTACATTTTTTTTAGACTTATATTTCAAACTTTTGTTTTTCCGCTGCTTATTTTTCAATACCTATTTTGTGGTTGATGTTTTGTGCTATGATGAAGCATGAGTTATACTCTAATTATGAATTTTTATTTTAAATATCTGATTAAATGTTGAGTCGGGGATTAGGGTGATACATAATGGTATCATAGCAGGTCGGTCTGTCCAGCCATGTTCTGTGATTTTATCTGTTTCATGGTACCAGACATGTGTGTGAAACACTATCGGTACTCGTTTGTTTTCTTATTACTTGCCAGTAGGAGCAAAATTGAAACAAGTGGGGAAAAAACTTATGGTGTGGAGTATTGGTTTAACAAGTTGTTGATGGGGATGGTGCGGGTGTTATTGGGGCTATGTTATTTCCTGAACTCGATAAGCATACAAATTCGAGTTCCTTCCGCTGGTCAAGTCGAGATCTCGTCAAGGGAGGACGATCAGATTATCATGATGTTCGCTTCCTTGAGAGTGAGATGTGATATTATGGCTAGTGGTATGCCTGAGGTGTGTGAGTTCCTGATGTATTTCCCGAGGACATTGTGACTTACCGCCAGAGTGAGAAGTTGAGATAGATGTAGATTTATTACCTGGTACTAGGCACGTGTCGATGACACAACGTAAGATGTATGCTTCAGAGTTGGCTGAACGAAAGAGTTGGATATGAGATTTGCTTGAGAAGAAGGACGACAGTATGACATCATGTGTTGATTTTAGTCAGCTGAAAAAGGTTACCATCAAGAATAAGTATCCTCTTCCTAGGATCGACGACCTTATAGATTAGTTAGTGGGTTCATGTGTTTCAGTAAGATCGACTAGAGTCAAGTTATCATCAGATTTGAGTAAAGGATGAAGATATCCCGAAGACTACATTCGGGACACGATACGGTCACTGCGGTATTCGATGATGTTGTTCGATGTTTCTAATGCTCTTGGTGTATTTATGAACTATATGAATAATATCTTCCATCCCTATTTGGATCAGTTCATAATGGTGTTTATTGATAATATTATTGTGTATTCTAAATCAGATAAAGATCGGGCTAGACATCTTTGTATTGTACTATAAGTGTTGAAAGAGAAGAAGTTGTATGCCAAGTTATCGAAATGTGAGTTCTGGTTGTGATAGGTGAGTTTTCTTGGCCATGTGATTTCCAATGGCGGTATACCTGTGGGCCCTTCTAAGGTAGATGTAGTGCTACAGTGGGAGGCACCAAACTCAGTTACAGAGATCGGAAGTTTCTTAGGGTTAGCTGGTTATTATTAAAGATTTATCTAAGGTTTTTCTAAGTTGGCCCTAAGTTTGACTCAGTTGTCACGAAAGGGTCAAGCCTTTGTGTTGGATATGCCGTGTGAGAAGAATTTTCGGGAACTGAAAAAGAAGTTGACAACGACTCCAGTGTTGATATTGCGAGATTCGAAGGAACATTTTATAGTATATTATGATGCATCAAAGATGGGATTAGGCGGTGTGCTTATGCAAAATAGACAGGTTGTAGCTTATTCTTTGAGATAGCTAAAGGTTCATGAGAAGAACTACCCTACTCATGATCTAGAGTTAGCAGTTGTAGTTTTCGTGCTGAAGTTGTGGAGACATTATTTGTAAGGTTCTAGATTTGATGTATTCAGCAACCATGAGAGTTTGAAGTGTTTGTTTGATCAGAATGAGTTGAATATAAGTTAGAGAAGATGGCTGGAACTTTTGAAAGATTACGACTTTGGTTTGAACTACCATCCTGGTAAAGCCAACGTTGTAGCAGATGCTTTGAGTCAGAAGTCCTTACACATGGAAACTTTGATGGTTATAGAGTTGGACTTGATAGAACAATTCAGAGATTTGAGTTTGGTGTGTGAGGTGAATGCGGATAGTGTTAAGTTAGGTATGTTAAAGCTGACTAGTGTTTTCCTTTATGAGATTAGAGAGAGTCAGAAGTTGGATACGACCTTGGTTGATCTTCTGTCATCAACTAATGAAGATGAAGATTCTAGAGTCTATGAGAATGGGATCCTTAAGTTTCGTGATAGAGTTTGCATAATGTGTCTGAACTTAAGAAGATTATTTTGAAGGAAAGTCACTGAAGTAGTTTGAGTATTCATCCCGAGGCTACCAAATGTACCAAGACCTCAAGAAAATGTTTTGGTGGTTGTCATACCCCAAAATTTTCCTTCCCTTTTTTCTTTTTATCTAACCTATGACTTGAGGTTCATCTATACTCACTCATGCTTTATTCATGTACATCATTCATTCATGATTAACACTTGCTAACAAACATCATAAATTCAAGGTTTATGGTTAGTAAAAACCAGGGTTTTTGCTTGAAGATTATGGTATTGCTCATCATATGGGGTGAAACCCTAATTTCTTGATTCTTTGGGACCTTTACCCATGAAGTCTACACCATGGTATTCATTTGGGCATCCAAACCCTAACTCTTGATTATGCTCATTTAGGATCTTGTACTTGACCTTCTATGTTTCTAACTTGACTTCTAAGCCCTAATTGTAGGCCCATGGCTTGAGGTGTTGTGGTGGAGAATGGTGTTTGGTCTAAAGCCCTGATGAGGGATAGTTGGTGCATGAGTGCCATGTTGGTTGACTTTTGGACTTGGGATTCATCGAAACCATAATTGTTAGGTGCTTGAGATCTTGAAGATTGCCTCATGATGTTCATTCATTCTCAAACCCTAGTTATTGATCTTTGAAGTTCATGAATCATGTGACTTGCATTGAGGTGTTGGAAACCCTAGTTTTGGTTCATATCAGTGGTGGAACACTTGCGTTGGAAGCCTTGCTCCTTGGCCTGAGGCCCTTCACTTTTGTTTTGCATCTTGATTTTGGCCTGACTAAAACCATAATCCATGGTTTAGGATATCTAATCATCATGCCATTCATTTTTACCTTTGGACCATGGTTGGGTGTGTGTCTACTTGTTTGATGTTCATTTGATTCAAAATCTTGTTTCATTCAGATTTTTATTCATGTTTCATGGTTTCATTAGTGCATCACTAGTCTATGATCTCATGTTTCATTAATGTGTCATGATTTAAGCTTGCATTATAGTTCATTAATTCAAGGTATATTCATTATCCATGGATCTCAAGTTCCTATCATGGTTTCCTAAATACATTAGCATGGTTTCAAAAGTTTTCAAATATGGCTCTTTGAAGGAGATGGAATTTGAATGCAAGTCATGTTTCATTGATCATAAAGCATTTTCTCATACATAAAACTTCATTTTTATTCATACAACATCATTTCTACATTGTCCATACAAAAATATAAAGAAATTACAAAAAATTGGTTTTCACCTATAGTTGACTTTGGTCAACTAATTACTTTTTGGTCAACCAGTTGACCAAAGTCAACTCATCTAATCATCAACCCTAAATCCCAGTTCCCACTTTATTTCCTCATGCTTTCATCCCTTTCTTTTAACCTCATGACCAAACTTCACTTGATGTCTCCAAGACATGTCTTATGATCCATGATCTCAAGCCCAAACAAGTCTTGCACTCACCATATTTTGAATTGATAAGAAATGTTGAGTACAAAAGATTTTCACTACAATTGAACAGTCCTACTACATCACAATTACATGCCATGGTTGTTAGATCTTAAATGGCTCAGTAGTTGAATTTTTATTACATAGTGCATTCCATTGGCTTTTCATTAATGTTTCTTTCCACCTACAATATCATACAACATCCAATTCCAAACATCAATTAACCAAGCAACCACATAAGTTCATTCAAGATGCAATACCATAAACATTCAAACATTACCAAGCAACTTGACATTTACACAACAAACTATGTTAACATTCTAACAAGCGTCAACCTTGTTCAAGCAGACATCATTTTATAGCCAATCCAACCAAGGGAAGCAACTTGGCATTTACACAACAATATCATGACACATCACAACATCAGTCACACAATACAATATACATGCATACGCATTCATCATGCAATGTAATAATCCAAATAGAACGATGCATCAAACATTAAGCGAGCCATATACGATCCTGCAAGCAACCATTTTATAGCAGGCCAAAATAGAACTGCTCCCTACACATTCACTCATAGCATTGCCAATCATTTTAACAGCAGTGCATAGCAGAAATTAATTTTACCACTAACTGCAGAATTCAGTTCTACTAACTTTTCATCCAAACAAGCTAACAATAATACATCTAACTGAATTATAACCCTCTAACAGAAATGCATTTATCTGAAATATAATAGATCTAACAATAATTCACCTAACCTTCACATTCATTTAACATGATTTCTCAACTAACGACCTAACAGATGTTTTCAGTTCACTCTAACTGACTTCCACTGAATAAGAATTAACAGAACTAACATTGTTAACTCTAATCACCTTTATAAAACCTCTCAATTCCAATCATTGAAATACACTCATAATCATTGCCTCACTCTCGAAATCACGCTTCACAAACACTTCACTCTTCACAAATCACAAAAAAATCATAAGCATTTCACTGCCAATTCTCAAGCTCACATTGATTTCCAGAATCTCTCTCTCTCTCTCTCTCTCTCTCTCTCTCTCTCTCTCTACAACAATACATTCTACGCAACTCTCAGAATAATAACAAAAGAGCAATTAAGTGAAGAAGGAGGACAAGAAGGCCTGAAGTCGAGATAGAACAAGGAAGAGCATGTTACCTGAACTTTTATTTCGCCGGCAAAAAACCACCGGAGTTGCTCCGGTAGGTAATTCTTTTCCACTCTTTTTTCTCCAATATAAGAACATCACAATGCAGTGCCTCTCCCGGGGAGCCAAATCCCCATGGTTTGATCTTCGTTTGGCTCCTGAGCATTGTTTAATTCACGTTTTTAGCATTTAGGGTTCTTGAAGTTATTTAATTAGGATAGGGTTTTAGGTTTGGAATCTGTTGAAATTAAGGATAAATTAGGGTTAAGTGTGAGGAAACGATTGTTTTGGTGGTCCCATTTCCCATTTCAGGATCTACGATATTTCTTGTGATCCTTCTTTTACTGACCATCCATTTTGCTTCTTTCAAGCTTAATGTTATTTACATCTATAAGATGTGTGTAACTGTCTAACACCATATCCCATAGGTCAATATCACAACCTATAAATAAACTTTCGATTCAATCTTTCCAATAGTCAAACTTTTCTCCATCAAAGATTGGAGGTTTAGCATAATAACGAATTTTATCATTGTTTGCTTGTGCCATAATATATTTCAAAAAGAGTAAATATTTATCTGACATAATTAAGTGTTTGATACAAAGTAGTAAAAACTTAGAACTGGGGCTCTGATGCCAATTGAAAGTGCAAGAAATACAAGAAATTGGGGTTTGAATTGGGTTTCAGGATTAAAACTTTTGTAGTCCAATATATCAAACAAAAAAGATAATGATAAAGATACGAACACATGTATTTTTTTATTCTGGCTCACTGTTAACGAAACTACGTCTAATCCACCCACCTGAGTGATTTCGCCTTCTCAATAAGGACTTAATCCAATAATCAATATGATTACAACAAACTCAAAAACACACAGTCTAAGACTTCTTGAGAAATTCTGACTATACCCTAGTCTCTCAAGAAAAACAACTCATAAACTAACTGTGAATGACTTCTTGAGAATTGACTACACTTAGGCTCTCAAGGAAATTAACCAAAGTTAATATAATAGGTTTTGTGTTTACAAGATGCTTCAAGAAGCATATAAACAAGTTTAAAACCAAATATTACACTTAAGAAAGATATTCAAAGAGTTTATGTTCTAAGTGTATAAGTGTGGGAAACACTTCTTTTTATTTCTCTCTTTTCACATATCCCTTTTTAGTGTAAGCGTTGATATCTGTTCAGTGCTTCTTCTTGCTTCCAATCTTCAAAGACCTCTTTATATTGTAGCAAATAGATTAATTGGAGGGTGAAGTTGGAATATCCTCAATGTTATCGTCGTATGAAGGTCATTTCATTTTTGCAACAATAGAGTGATGCTTGCAGCAGAGAGTATGTGAGGATGATGGGGCATGAGAAACTTTTTTGGTACAAAGTGTGAGCAAATTCTTTACTTTGAATAAGTTTTGAATGATAGCAAATTGTGTGATCATTGTTTAATTGTTGGTTGTGCATTATTTTACATGTTTCATTTATGTTTTTAGCCTATACTATTGTTTCGTGTCTATACATAAAGATCCACATTGATACATTTCTTAAAAGAACTCATAAAAACTGTTTTGTGTCAGTATGTATCGATACATGTTCATCTGCATCGATACATAAATTTGTTTTAAATCACAAAACGTTTTTGCTTCAGTATGTATCGATACATACGAGCTTTGTATCGATACATGCTTAGTTAAAATGTTCTATGTATCGATACATACGAGCTTTGTATCGATACATGCTTAGTTAAAATGTTCTATGTATCGATACATACGAGCTTTGTATCGATACATGCTTGTATTAATTCTCTAAAATTAATCAAAGCTACAGTATGTATCGATGCATAATCTTTTGTATCAATACATAATTCTGTTTTGTCTACTAATAGCTTCTGTCTTTCACATATAAGAAGATTTTTGACAGCTCAGTTGAAAAGTACGAATTCAGAAGTGAAAAACAGTGGTAACACAAATCAAAGGAGTGTGTAGCAGCAATTTTTTTGAGCAGTTAGAAACCTGAAAGAGACTTCATCTTCTTCATCTTCTCAATCTCTTTTCTTCAAGAACATCAACACATAATCATTCTTGTTCTTTGGATTAAAGGATCAACGAGATAACGTTCAGTGGAACGATCAAGGATCTAGCTGAGGTGTTCAGTGGAACGATCGAGGATCTAGCTGAGTTGAAGGTTGAAGGGGGTTTCGAGGAAAAACCAAATGGTTTGTCCTTCAAGAACTGGAGTGTTCTTGCAGGTTTGTTAGTCACGTTTGTAGAACAGATTCAGCCGTAGCGTAGGGTTTGGAAATTGGGTAATTTCGCAAACAGGTCGTGGAACCGGTGAATTGTTTGCAATTTCTTGCAGGAAATTCTTGATCGAGCTCAGATCAAGTGGAGGTTTTATACAAGAAGAAGATCTTGGGCTTTAGATTTCTGTCTTTGTATTGTAACCTTGTATCAACGAATTCGACATTATTGATAACAACAGTTCTCAATTTCATTTGAAATTAAGAGGGAGACGTACCCACACGCGAGGACGACAGTGGGGAACTTCCTTACCAAATCTTTGCGTATCGTATTCTTTCCTTATCTATCTTTACATTTTCAACAGTTTTGTGATTTCAGTTGGTGTATTGTGGCTGTACATTTCATGATACAATAGTGGCAAGAAAACTTCTTTATCTAAACTCCACCATTGTTCATCATTGATCACATACACACCAAATGTTTGACAAAACTGTCAGCTGAGTTTTATTCATTGGAATTAGAATTTAGTGATAAGTGCATTTGATTTGATAATATTCTGGTGTTAATAATCTCTATCGTTCCTATTCAAATCCAGCAATAAATTCGCGTGTCCGGTTTTCTAGTAGCGGTTCAGATTAGACGGAAGTCGATTCGGGACTGTAATTTTCCGCTAAGTTTCAATAACTCTGATAAGATTTTTTAAATCCGTTTATTTAAAAGAGGTGATCTATTCACCCCCCCCCCTCTCGATCACTAGCCACACCGTCTAACAAGTGGTATCAGAGCGTCGGTTCGCTGGTGTTCTGTGGCTGCCTGTAACGATATGGATTCTGAACCAAAGGGGGCGTATAATAGAGCGCCGATTTTCAACGGTGAAAATTACGGCTACTGGAAAGACTGCATGCGAGTTTATATAAATTCTGTTGATAGGCTAGTATGGGCTGCCATTGAAAATGGTCCTTTTCAAATTACTATGACAAATGTGGCTGGCGCCATAGTTCCTAAACCAGAAGGTGATTGGAATGAGAAAGATGAGAAAAAGTGGTCGAGTGATTGGAGAGCTCGAAATATGCTAATTTCAGCACTTGGTGTTGATGAGTATTATCGGGTATCCCATTGCACGACAGCTAAAGAAATGTGGGATGCTTTAGAAGTTGCCCATGAGGGTACTACTGAAGTAAAATAGTCCCGCATTAACACACTCAATCAAGAGTTTGAGCTCTTTCGCATGAAACAAGGAGAATCTATCTCCGACATGCAAAAGAGATTTACTCATCTCACTAATCGTTTGAATGCACTTGGAAAACCTGTTTCCAATGAAATAGCTACTAATAAAATCCTGAGATGTCTTAGCAGGGAATGGTAACCTAAAGTAACAGCTATTAAGGAAGCCAGCGATCTAACGACACTTACGATTACAACTATGTTTGGAAAGCTGGAAGAACATCAGCAAGCATTAGAAAGTCTTGAAAAGTTTGAGAACAAAAGTAAGAAGGAAAAGGAGAAGAAGAGAGACAAAGAGGGAGAGAAGAAGCCAATAGTTCTTGTGGCCTCTAGCTCTAAGTCCTCACGAAAAGAGCAAAGTGACAATGATTCTAGTAGTGACAAAGATTCGGATGATGAGGAAATGGGACTTTTTGTAAGGATATATAATAGATTCATTAGAAAGAATGGAGTCAAGCATTCCGACAAAAACCTCATGAAGTTTCGAAGACAATCTACAGATTCAAAACAGGAAGAGAATAAGAAGAGTAGAGGAAAAGGATCTTGTTTTAATTGTGGTAAATCTGGACATTATAAAACAGATTGTCCTATGAAGTATAAGGATCAAGGAAAAGCTCCACCAAAAGGGTACAACAAACAAAGAAGAGCTTACATTGCATGGGAAAGTGATAGTGATTCATCAAGCACACAAAGTTCAAGTGATAGTGATGAAACCGCAAATCTGTGCCTTATGGCTCACACCAAAAATCTGTCCTACCACAAGAAGAAAATCAATGATAAAAAGGTAAAACAAGCCTATTATAATAATTTCTCCTCTATGTCTTTTTCTGAACTGAAAATAGCTTTTGAAAAACTGCATAACGAAGCTGTAGATGCTTTTAAAAGATTATCTTCCGATAAACAAATTTTTTCATTTCTGGAAGGTAAAGTATACAAAGCTGAAAAAGATTTAGAATGGTTAAAAGCTAGTATTGCAGAAAATTCAAAAAATATTGACATTGATGGATGTAGTAAAGTTGGGTATTGTGAAGCTTGTCATATTTGGCAACAAGAGGTAAACACTCTCAAGGTCAAATTGGAAAAAACTTTACAACCTAAGGTTACTTATGCCGTTGACTCTAGGTTGTTTAAGAAGTCATTAAATCCACCATATGCAAAATACTCTTTTATTCCAAAGGATTTAATGAACAAGAATAAACAAACACATCATCATGGTTTATGTCATTATTGTTGTCGTGCTGGCCATACCATTGAGAAATGCAAGTTTAGGAGATTTCTTGTTCCTAAAGGTATTTATCAATGGAAGCCAAAAGGCAACCATGTTAGCACTTACCCACTTGGACCCAATGAAAATTGGGTACCAACTTCTCTCTTTTGATATTGTAGGATGAGTGTCTTGCTTTCGTAGATAGGAGATGGTTTCTTGACAGCGGTTGCTCAAGGCACATGACCGGTGACATATCACTTTTTATAGACTTCAAAGCAAAGAAGAAGGGATATGTTACTTATGGAGACAATAACAAAGGAGTTATACTTGGCAAAGGTAGTGTAGGTAATCCCTCTACCACTACTATTTCTAATGTCCATTTAGTAGAGGGGCTTAAACACAATTTGTTAAGCATAAGTCAATTGTGTGACAAGGGTTATAAAGTTTCTTTCACAAAAACTTGCTGCATAATTGAACATGCTGAACAGAACGTTGTGTTTAAGGGTGTAAGAGTAAACAATATCTATATGCTTGACCTTTTTGATGTATCTTTAACAAGTACTAAATGTCTAGTTACCTTGAATGATGATTCTTGGCTTTGGCATAGACGTTTAACGCATGTTAATTTCGATTTGCTTAATAAGGTTGTATCTAAGGATCTAGTAGTCGGTCTTCCAAAAATAAAATTTTCAAAAGACCACCTATGTGACGCGTGCCAAATGGGAAAACAAACGAGGGTCTCTTTTAAATCTAAAAATGTAATTTCAACTTCACGACCCCTTGAGCTTCTCCATATGGATCTCTTTGGACCTTCTAGGACAAAGAGCTTAGGTGGAAATTATTATGGTTTTGTAATCGTTGATGACTATTCTAGATTTACTTGGACTATATTCCTTCATAGCAAAGATGAAACTTTTTCTGCTTTTAAGAATTTTGCAAATCTGTCCCAAAACAAAATGAATTCCAAAATAGTTACAATTCGTAGCGATCATGGTGGTGAATTTCAAAACTATCACTTTGATAAGTACTGTGACAAGTATGGTATTAAGCATAACTTTTCAGCTCCTCGAACTCCACAACAAAATGGCGTTGTGGAGCGTAAAAATCGTGTTTTAGAGGAGTTGGCAAGAACAATGCTAAATGAGGGTGGATTACCAAAATATTTTTGGGTTGATGCAGTTAGCACAGCTTGTTATGTTTTAAACAGGACCTTAATTCGTCCTATTTTAAATAAAACTCCTTATAAGCTTTTAAAAGGAAGAAAGCCAAACTTGTCACATCTTCACGTATTCGGTTGTAAGTGTTTTGTTTTGAATAATGGTAAGGGAAATATTGGGAAGTTTGATGCAAAAGCGGATGAAGGTATCTTTCTTGGATACTCACAATCAAGTAAAGCATATAGAGTATATAATAAGCGTTTACTTACTGTTGAAGAATTTGTCCATGTTTCTTTTGATGAGCCTTATCCGAAAAGTGTCGGAAAAGGTATTTCTTTTGATGACGCAGGTGTATCTACAGAAGACATACTCAAGGAAGCTGTTACGGAAACTGATCAGTCCAGAACAGTTGCCCATGAGAAGGAGGAAGATACTAGTCATGAAGAAGATGAGGAAGAAAGGACAGCTGAAGTGAATGACCTTCCACCAGCTTGGAAATCTTCAAAAGACCATCCTATTGACAACATCTTGGGAGATATTTCAAAGGGAGTAATGACTCGTTCTAAGATAAGTAATTTTTGTTCTCACTTCGCTTTTGTTTCACAAGTAGAACCTAAAAATGCCAAAGAGGCCTTGATTGATGAATGTTGGCTAATGGCCATGCAAGAAGAGCTTAATCAATTTAAAAGAAATGACGTTTAGGAACTTGTCCCTCGTCCGCGAGATCATCATATCATAGGTACTAAATGGGTTTTTAGAAATAAGCTTGATGAAAACGGAGTGATAACTAGGAACAAGGCACGTTTAGTAGCACAAGGGTATAACCAAGAGGAGGGCATAGACTATGAGGAAACTTATGCTCCAGTTGCTCGCCTTGAAGCTATACGTCTCTTGCTTGCATATGCGTGTTCTAATAATTTTAAGCTTTACCAAATGGACGTAAAGAGTGCGTTTCTAAATGGTGTCATAAATGAAGAGGTATATGTCTCACAACCTCCTGGTTTTGAGAATACTGAAAATCCAGATTATGTTTACAAATTAAAACGAGCTTTGTATGGTCTTAACCAAGCCCCTCGGGTTTGGTATGAAAGGCTTAGCAAATTTCTAATTGATCATGGATATTCAAGAGGTAAAGTGGATAATACTCTCTTTATTAAACACAAGGGAAAGCACATTCTTTTAGTTCAAGTTTATGTAGACGATATAATTTTTGGTTCAACTAACACACACTTGGTCGAAGAATTTTCTAAGGTTATGCAGGGTGAATTTGAGATGAGTCTTATGGGGGAGCTGAATTACTTCCTAGGTCTTCAGATAAAGCAACTTGATGAGGGTACAACAGTATGTCAAATAAAGTACTGCAGAGAACTACTCAAGCGCTTTGGAATGAACGACTCAAAATCAATTGACACCCCTATGCCTACCAACGGAAATCTAGATAAAGATGAGCATGGTAAGAGTGTAGATGTCAAAAAATTTAGAGGTATGATTGGGTCTCTTCTGTATCTTTCTGCTTCTAGACCTGACATCATGTTTAGTGTTTGTATGTGTGCACGATATCAATCAAATCCTAAGGAATCACACCTGAAAGCTGTTAAGCGTATATTTAGATATCTTCATGGAACATCTAAATATGGGCTTTGGTATTCCAAAGGAAGTGATTGTAGCTTAGTAGGTTACTCCGATTCTGATTTTGCTGGCTGCAAATCAGATAGGAAAAGCATGAGTGGTACATGTCACTTGTTTTCAAACTCCTTGGTAAGTTGGCATAGCAAAAAGCAGGTATTTGTGGCTTTGTCAACTGCAGAGGCTGAGTACGTTGCAGCCGGCAGTTGTTGCGCTCAGATTTTGTGGCTAAAGCAACAACTACAAGACTTTAACATTCAACTCAAACGTATTCCAATAAAATGTGACAACACTAGTGCCATAAACCTTACTAAAAATCCTGTTTTACACTCATGCACTAAACACATAGAGATTAGACATCACTTTCTTCGCGATCATGTTGAAAAAGAGAGACGTTGTATTTGAGCATGTTGATACTAAAAATCAGCTTGCTGACATTTTCACTAAACCTTTGGCAACAGAACCGTTCTTCAACATTCTTCGTGAATTAGGGATCTTAGATCTCTCTCCATTGTTGTCTTAAGCATGTTTGTTCTTATTTATATTATGCCTCACCTTGGTTGATGAGATTTGTTTTAGATTTCATTTATACCTCACAAGGTTACATCAACAGAGGTAATATCACTCCTTTCTATATCTCTTTTAGAACTATGTGATTGTGTATGTTAGAACAAAATTCCTTATTTTCGTTTATGTGAATTTCTTTGCATATATTGTTTGAACATTAATATCTGATTTGTGAATTATACTTGGGCATCATTATCATGACATACTTCATAATGCATAACCATACTGCATAAAAATTAATTAAAATTTGGTTTGGCATCAGTATGTATCGATTCAAAGATGTATGTATCGATTCATGTCTTCTTCATTTCACATCTGTCAAAATTGGTTCAGTATGTATTGATTCATTCGTCGTTTGTATCGATACATAGACCCTTTAAAAACAAAAATATGTGACATGGATCGATCCATTCCCATATGCATCGACACATACTGATTGTTATTTGGATTAAATGCATTTTATTTCACTCATGGATCGACACATCAACAATTCTTATCACATCTTTTCACAAACTTGGTATCAGCAGTTCCCCTACCTCTCGAAACCTGCGGCTAACCCTAATCTCCTTCATCATCATTCTCTCCAAAACCCTAAATTCATCTCACTTTTCTTCAAATTTTCATCACCATGCCTCCAAGAATCATTCCGGCTAGAGCAGGGGGGAAAAGGAAAAGGAAAGGAACCGGTTGGCACTTCTCAGCAGTTACCAGAAATTCCTTCTAATGCCTTAGATTTGCTTCATCCTGCAATTGCTACTGAGTTTGAGGATTCTTTCAAGACAAGGTTAGTTATGAAACCCCATGTCTTCGATAAACATGATGCTATTCATCTGCATCTCAATGATGTGGTTGAACTCCTTAATGCATAAAAACTTGGTTCATTTTTTACTACAAAGGATGATTACCATGAGGATTTTATTCGTGCATTTTATGCTGGCTTACAATCTGGTAAAGGATATATGTTTAAGTGTTCTATTGGTGTCAGAACCTATACTTTTGAGGCTGCTGATTGGGAAACAGTGTTTTAAATTCTGCTTCCGTCGCATAATTTCAAGACGTGGCATGACTTGAAGTTTGATACTGACTTTAACCTGAAGGAGTTTACTCTATCTATCTTGAAATTGGACAGACCGCTGGGTGAGGATGAACAGGTTACGTCTGGTATGATTAAGAAAATTCCTCGTATACTTCAGTGGATTATCTCGCACATTCTGCGTCCAGCAAACAGTGGACATTCTAGGTTAGACAGGGCAGGCATTCATCTTTTGTATACTCTTCAAAATAAGGTTCCCTTGAATTGGGCAAATTACTTTGTGAAGCGTCTCTTTTTCGTGCGTAACAGTGCCAAGATTGTTGTTATTGGTTATGCGTCTCAAATCATGAAAATTTTTACGTTCTGGAATGCTGCAATCCCTTTAGTTCCTCTATATCACCATCTGCTGCTCAAGAGTTTGACTCTTCCATTTTATCTCATATGGGATATCGGTGGGACAAGGAACGTCAATGTTTCTATTTCTTTGAAAGGAAATCCAAAACAAGGATCTATAATTTTGATGTGCCTTCTGAACGAATTCATGTAGTTGAAGACCAACCTGATGAAGAAATGCATAATGTGAACGAAGCAGATGTGCCTGCAACTGATGACAATGCTGGTTGGGGTGATTGGGTGCCACAAAGGTGGTCTCCAACCAACTATGTACCTGAACCAACGGTTCCTCCGTTCTCCGGCGGTGCTTCATCTTCAACACCTATTGCGCACCTAACTCAAATGCTTCAACAAATGGAGCTTGCCAACCAAGAACGTCATGAAGAGGCACGGTCTTGGCATCTACAACAAAGTGAGTGGCATAAGGAGCATCGTGAGTGGCATGACGATCATACACGGATGTACCATAACCAACACTCTTAGCACATGGACTTGGTTAAGTGGCACCAAGTCTTCTACAATGAAATGTCTGGTTTTATGGACGACTGCCGTGCCAATCCTGGTATTATGGACAGATTCAGAAGTGTTGAAGTTCAGGACCGGTTCAGGAACTACACCTTCATGGGCCACAATCCAGATGCAATGCCTCCTCCTCCGCCTCCGCCAAGCTTCAGAGATCCTGATAGAGATGATGAGGAGTCCTGTGGTGGCTATAATCCACATTAAACCATCATCATTTCATTTCACTGCATTTCATTGCATGTTGCTTGAGTTTTTTTCTTTTCAGATTAGTTGCACCTTATATGTCTTGGCTTATGTAATTTCTAAATACTTTCTACTAGTTAAATGCTTATTTCTGTCTGCTTACTTCTGGTGTTATTGCCCTTATTTGTCATTCTTTGTGAGTGACTCTTTACTTTTTAAGCTTCCTTCTTTGTGATTGTTAGTTTCTTTATCATTTTTGCTGTGTCCTTCTACAACATGTTGCCTTGATAAAACTGTTTTTTTCTTCTTTTTGATGTTGACAAAGGGGGAGAAATGCAGATGTTGACAGATATGCACAAACTCAGGGGGAGTATCACACATCTTGCTAAAAATTTGCCATCATAAAAAAAAGGGCGTTTGTGAGCAAATTCTTTACTTTGAATAAGTTTTGAATGATAGCAAATTGTGTGATCATTGTCTAATTGTTGGTTGTGCATTATTTTACATGTTTCATTTGTGTTTTTAGCCTATACTATTGTTTCGTGTCTATACATAAAGATCCACATTGATACATTTCTTAAAAGAACTCATAAAAACTGTTTTGTGTCAGTATGTATCGATACATGTTCATCTGCATCGATACATAAATTTGTTTTAAATCACAAAACGTTTTTGCTTCAGTATGTATCGATACATAAGAGTTTTGTATCGATACATGCTTAGTTAAAATGTTCTATGTATCGATACATACGAGCTTTGTATCGATACATGCTTAGTTAAAATGTTCTATGTATCGATACATACGAGCTTTGTATCGATACATGCTTGTATTAATTCTCTAAAATTAATCAAAGCTACAGTATGTATCGATGCATAATCTTTTGTATCAATACATAATTCTGTTTTATCTACTAATAGCTTCTGTCTTTCACATATAAGAAGATTTTTGACAGCTCAGTTGAAAAGTACGAATTCAGAAGTGAAAAACAGTGGTAACACAAATCAAAGGAGTGTGTAGCAGCAATTTTTTTGAGCAGTTAGAAACCTGAAAGAGACTTCATCTTCTTCATCTTCTCAATCTCTTTTCTTCAAGAACATCAACACATAATCATTCTTGTTCTTTGGATTAAAGGATCAACGAGATAACGTTCAGTGGAACGATCAAGGATCTAGCTGAGGTGTTCAGTGGAACGATCGAGGATCTAGCTGAGTTGAAGGTTGAAGGGGGTTTCGAGGAAAAACCAAATGGTTTGTCCTTCAAGAACTGGAGTGTTCTTGCGGGTTTGTTAGTCACGTTTGTAGAACAGATTCAGCCGTAGCGTAGGGTTTGGAAATTGGGTAATTTCGCAAATAGGTCGTGGAACTGGTGAATTGTTTGCAATTTCTTGCAGGAAATTCTTGATCGAGCTCAGATTAAATGGAGGTTTTATACAAGAAGAAGATCTTGGGCTTTAGATTTCTGTCTTTGTATTGTAACCTTGTATCAACGAATTCGACATTATTGATAACAACAGTTCTCAATTTCATTTGAAATTGAGAGGGAGACGTACCCACACGCGAGGACGACAGTGGGGAACTTCCTTACCAAATCTTTGCGTATCGTATTCTTTCCTTATCTATCTTTACGTTTTCAACAGTTTTGTGATTTCAGTTGGTGTATTGTGGCTGTACATTTCATGATACAATAGTGGCAAGAAAACTTCTTTATCTAAACTCCACCATTGTTCATCATTGATCACATACACACCAAATGTTTGACAAAACTGTCAGCTGAGTTTTATTCATTGGAATTAGAATTTAGTGATAAGTGCATTTGATTTGATAATATTCTGGTGTTAATAATCTCTATCGTTCCTATTCAAATCCAGCAATAAATTCGCGTGTCCGGTTTTCTAGTAGCGGTTCAGATTAGACGGAAGTCGATTCGGGACTGTAATTTTCCGCTAAGTTTCAATAACTCTGATAAGATTTTTTAAATCTGTTTATTTAAAGAGGTGATCTATTCACCCCCCTCTCGATCACTAGCCACACCGTCTAACACAAAGTACAATACTTTACATAAAAAGTATATTTACTTTTGCATTTCTGTCACATCAATCATTTATTGACTTTTTGATACAAATCTTCATTTAAGAGGCGTCTAATATAATTTGATGAAGTTTGAGTAGAGTTCAGAGTCTGCCTTCAGAATTTGGTGAGACTTCAGAGTCTTTGAAGAATAGGGTTATGAGACTTTCAGAAGCAAATAGTCATAATCTTCATCAGAGTCTATCTAGGTGGTTTCTGAATAGAAACGTTGAGTAAACACATCAGAGTTGACTTGGCATATCAGAGTTGACATATTTGTAAACACGCTTTTAAGTTTATCCTTTGGTTCAGAGTCTGGATGTCTTCAGAGTCAGAATCTGATTTCTATTTTCTGCACACTCAACAAAATAGTTAGAGTACAAAATTATTTTATACACTTTGTTATCAAAAAAACTGAAGGATAATTATAGAATCAATTTTGTTCCAACATTTCTTCCCTAGCCCCAAAGTCCTTGAAGAGTTCAACGTATCAAAAGGTCTTGTCAAGGTTATGTCAAAACACTAGAGGTTTCTCTTATAGTATGGTTGCAGATCTTTTTGAAAGTCTAACTTATTATATGTCTCGACGTACATGATACCACACTAACTCTCCTAATCACCATCACGGGATAAACATCATGATCTACCATTATTATCCTAATAAAGATGAGTATATGGTGTTCCGGGACGCCATTGACAAGTTTGTCTTCATTAAATGAAAGTGAAAATCTCTAGCTTGTTAGCTCGTTTTTAGGAAGTGGCTTCATTAAAAGATATTTTAATAAATAATATTATAAATAGCATAAATGTAGAAAGAATCATTTAATTTTATTTGAGAAAGATTTTCTAATTAATATTGAGATTTGAAAATAATAAATCGAGTATAATTGTTAATCACATGTTTAAGTAAAATAAAATCTAAATCTCAAATTTCAAATAATATAACTAAATAATTATAATTGATCGTTTTCATTTCTTACCGTAATCAAATGTTATATATATATATATATATATATATATATATATATATATATATATATATATATATATATATATATATATATATATATATATATATATATATATATATAAGTCATTATAAGATTTTCCAAATATGAATGATAAAGAATTAGTAAGAATCATGGCTGCATTAAAATACTATTTTTGTGTGCGACCCAAATAGATTTAGCCTTTATGCTTAGATTCACTCATCACTTCTTTCCCTTTTTCAATCTCATACGTGTACACAAAACTATGCTTATTGCTCATAAGCATTTGATGCGAACATCACAATATTATATACTAATTATATAAACTTTAATTCAACATACATGAGAAAATTGTGACAATAATAAAAAATGAAAAAATAACATATAGTGTAACTTTTCTCTCTCTCTCTCTCTCTCTCTCTCTCTCCCTCCAATTTGTTGGTCAACCTTTGCTCATTGTCTCACTTTCTCTTTCCCTTCCAAGCCATGTCTTCTTTGGTGGAATGGACTTAGAAAGCATTCTTGTGGTAAAAAAAAACTATTCATATTCTTCAATTCTTTTATGTCTTTGTACTATATCTTTTTGAAATCTTCCATGGTCAAATTTTCATATGCTTAACTAATTCTATTACTGTTCCTCAAGATTTGTTCTGTTTCATTCTCTCTCACAAGCTGCTATTGAGTGATTTCATCTTCAATCTCAAATCAAAGACTGACCCTGTATGTAGTTTTTCTTTTAATCTCTTACCCTCATCATTTAAGTGCTAAAAATCTAAACTTTTTTATTCTCAATCTTCAAATGTTTAATGGGTCATCAAGTTGACCAAAAGGGTATAATAATATCTTAATTTTTTGTTTCATGGAATCTTATTTATGTTTCTTGACTAACAAGTGATTATGGAGAAAATCCCTTCTAAAAAGTTTGTTTTTTTGAGCTTTTTTAGCTATGTATGAACTATGAATCTGATTTTTTGTTTTTTTTTTTGTTTTTAAATTAAGTCAACCAATCTGTTGACTCAATTGGAGGCTTAAAAGGGTCATGGATAATTCAAATGAAGCATCATCATCATTGAGTTTTGTATCATCACACTTATCAAATGGTTCAAGTAATGCTCACAATGAACATGTGGCAAATATTGAAATTGTGAGTTTGAATAAGCTCAGTGGAAGCCTTGAGAAGCTATTGAGTGATGTTGTTGATTATGATTACTGTGATGCTGAGATTGTTGTTGAAGAGATTCCGGTCGGTATTCATAGATGTATACTGGCTTCTCGGAGTCAGTTTTTTCATGAACTCTTTAAGAAAGGAAAAGATGGAGATTCGAAGGAAGAAAAGCGAACCGGAAAGCCAAGTTATCAGATGAAAGATTTGGTGTGTTATGGTACTGTTGGATATGAAGCTTTTGTTGTTTTTTTGCATTATTTGTATACTGGAAAGTTAAAGGCTCCACCAATAGAAGTGATGACTTGTGTTGATGACGCTTGTATTCATGATTCGTGTCGTCCCGCTATCGATTACGCTTTGGAACTTATTTATGCTTCTTCCACATTTCAGATGAAAGAGCTTGTTTTGCTTTTTCAGGTATATAATACTAGTCTGCATCAATTTCTTGTACTTTTTATATCAGCTATTATATCAATTGTTTAGGGTTTGGGGCAAGGATCCGCTTTTCGGATTTGGATTGTTTGCGGTTAGCAATTTCACACATTCACGCTATTAGCACATATGTGGTCGTTTTATCGAGATCAGATGGTCCGTATTTCTAGCTCGGTACTTCTGATTTTTTATAAAATCGAAATCTAAATTAGAATATCTGACCCGTCTGATCTCAATCCAACTACCACCGATATGCTAACCGCGTGAATGGGAGGGATTGTGCCTTTGTGATATGGAATAGGTTAGAAGAAGAAAAACTCGAGTCTTTTTCGAACTAATCTAATGTAAATATCACTTTATTGATGCAGAGATATCTTCTAAATTTTGTTGATAAGGCTCTTGTAGAAGATGTCATTCCTATTCTTGTTGCTGCCAATCATTGCCAACTAGACCAGCTTCTCTCTCATTGCATTCAGAGAGTAGCGAGGTCTGACATGGATAACATATATTTGGAAAGAGAACTTCCTCATGAAGTTATGACCGAAATCAAATCGCTCCGAGTCCAATCTCTTCCCGAATCATCGCCCAATGCGATGGAAGTCGAGCCCGTGATTGTAAACGATAAGAGTGTCAGGAAAATCCTTAAAGCATTGGACTCTGATGATGTTGAGTTACTAAAGCTTCTTTTAGACGAATCTAGTGTGACTCTCGATGAAGCCTATGCGCTACACTATGCTTGTGCTTATTGTGATTCTAAGGTTGTTCAAGAAGTTCTTACTTTAGGATTGGCGGATATTCTCCTTAAGAATCCGCGCGGATACACGGTTCTTCACGTGGCCGCGCGACGAAAGGATCCGTCTATTTTGTGTGCGCTATTGAAGAAAGGAGCTTGTGCATCAGAAACCACTCTTGATGGACAAAGTGCTCTTTCGATTTGTCAGAGATTGACGAGGCGGAAGGATTATAATGCGAAAACAGTGCAGTGTAAGGAGTCTCATAAAGACAGGCTTTGTGTCGATGTACTCGAGAGAGAAATGAGAAGAAATTCTATGTCGGTGGACATGTCAGTTTTGTCACAGTTAACTGCGGATGATTTGAATATGAGACTCGATTATCTCGAAAATAGAGGTACTTTACTTGTCTAGTTCGCGTTCTTTACATTCAACTTACTTTTAGTTAGAATCATTTTTACACAATCAGTTCATCACCGCAGATCAAAGCACACATAAGAATCTCAACAAAACATCTGCGGCCGCAAGTCTTTTGAATTTGGAAACATATTACGGACAATAAAATAACATTCTTTTTCATATGTTGCAGTTGCATTTGCTAGGCTGTTCTTTCCGGCCGAGGCTAGGGTTGCCATAGAGAATGCGGAGGCCGATTCAACGCCACTCTACGCAACTTCACCGGCTCTAAAAGGCAATATAAAAGAAGTAGATCTAAATGAAACTCCTTCATTTAGAACAAGAAAACTCCAACTAAGATTACAATCGCTTGTAAAAACAGGTATGATCAAGTTCCTCTTTAACTCTCGCATCTGTCGAAAAAACTTGTTACAACGGTTTCATGTTTTATTTTGTACACAGTTGAGAATGGTAGGCGTTTCTTTCCGCATTGTTCGGAGGTGCTTGATAAGTATCTAGAAGACGAGATGCCCGATGTTCATGTCCTAGAGAAGGGAACCGAGGAAGAGCAAAGAACGAAGAAAGCGCGGTTCATGGAACTTAGAGACGAGGTGCAGAAGGCATTTTATAAGGATATGGCTGAAAATAACCATTCAAATATTTCATCTTCATTGACTTCTACAACATCATCTTCAACAAGAAGGGAAAGTCTTAACCACAAAATGAGGAGAAAATGAAATCCATGTTGAAGAATAGTTGCTATTTGGTAGTATAAGTTTTGGCCTTATGAAGTAGTGTTGCAACTTGTATGTATTTTTTCAATAAGATGTTATAATATAGAATTCAATTTCGGATAATATGTTTATAAGACGGAATAATTCTCACATTATAAATAAATTTTTGTAAGGTTGAGATAAATCCGATGATATAAAGTGTAGTTCAAGATTTGTTGGGTCTCAACTATCTGATTTATAGTATTTGGTCATCCATAATTTATATCTTCGTATCAAGTTCAATAGGATTTAGGGTTTAGTAAGAATAAGTTAGTTTTGATGATGTATGTAACACCGTTATTTTTGAAAAACGGTATGTCGTTTGTATCGGACACCGATCCGACATTTATAATTATTTTGAATTTATTCATTTTACAAAGTATTATTAAAATGAAATCACAATTTGAATTAAATTTAAATTTTGGATTCGATAGCGACCAAAACCTACCACCGTTTGTCTCTAATAATTTCCATGAAGATTCATATGATAAAGTAAAAAAAGAAAAATGTCTATTTGTGAGGTCAAGTTATCGTTGACTTGACTCACCTCCATTGCCTAGAAAAAGGGTAGAAATGACCATGAACCATGCAGAACTATTGTTTTACTATAAAAGTCATAAAAGAACATGCTACAGCTGATTGAGTGCTGCCATTAGAAAGAGACAGAAAATAAAACATTATCATGAAGGAGCCAAAGGACAGTGAGAGTGACCACATTCACACATATCTACAAAACAAAACTTCTCACAACCATACAAATAGCTGCTTGCATGACCGTTAGATATCAATCATATGTATTTCAATCTAACGGTTCTAACTTTGTTGTACTATACAACATTTGTGGAGGATTCCGACTAAAATATTTCATAGAGTTAGAAACGAAATATGCCTGTTGATAACATTCTTTCAAAACAAAAAGTTGATTATATTCTTTCAAAACAAAAAGTTGATTACTGATTGTAGGAGGTTGATGTTCGAATCTCCTACTGTTGAGTTAAAGCTGCAGTAGCTTCGTCAAATAAGGAACACTAAAGTTAATATGAGACACGGGAATTTAACGAGGTTCGGCAAATTGCCCACGTCCTCAAGGTGAAACACTCTTTATTATATGAAGGATAATATTCGACAACTTGTACAGATCACAAACTTGTCGTAGAAAAGAATATATTCTCACAAAGAAATATAAACCTCTCTTTGTGTTTAATATCCTCTCTCAAAGATGAACAATCTATCCTTTGTGTTTAGAAGATGATTTAATAATGTTTCTCTTCCTCCCTTTTCTCTCTTATATAGAAAATATCTCATATCTCAATTACCAATGAATAAATAGAAAACTCCTCCTATTTTGATGTTGCTATTTTCACCGATGATGAATAAGAGATATTCCTCTTTTCTTGGCTTCCTATTCTTAACCATGAATTATGCTCACAATTGGCTTCCTATTCTTAACCATGAATTATGCTCACAATTCTCCACCTCGTACACAATTTGAAAGACCTCAAATTTTGGACGAATAATGAGAACACCCTGTGGCATACCAATTTTTATCATCATCTGGGCTGCATCATTATACACATGACTGCATACGTACCCTTTGATCGGGATCAAGTCAATCGTAGTTCTACTTGTCCTCCATATAGTCTCCACCTCACCCAAAACCGCCCCGAAGGGACATGCCCTTATTGGGCAAACTAACATGGGCCAATCTGAAGCAATGTCAAGCAGTGCTGGAATTTACTGCCTGAAACAACTTTAGTTAACATGTCGGCGGGATTGTCACTTGTGTGTACCTTCATAAGAGAAATATCACCATCCTCTATGACATCTCGAACAAAATGATATCTAACATTAATATGCTTAGTACGAGCATGATGTACCTGATTTTTAGCCAAGTGAATCGCACTTTGACTGTCACACCACAGATCCACACTATCATGCTTCATTCCCAAGTCATACATAAGACCTTTCAACCATAATGCTTCTTTTACTCCCTCTGTCATAGCCATATATTCTGACTCTGTTGTTGAGAGTGCAACTGCAGCTTGCAGCATTGATCTCCAACTTATTGGAGAACCATATATCTTGAAAACATAACCAGTAATAGATCTTCTTTTATCTATATCACTTGCATAGTCCGAGTCCACAAAACCACTTACTTGACATGTATTTCCACCAAAGCATAGTCTGATATTTGTAGTACCCTTCAAGTACCTCAATAACCATTTTACTGCTTCCCAATGTGCCTTACCAAGATTTGCCATGAATCTACTGACAACACTGACTGCTTGTGAAATATTTGGACGTGTACACACCATAGCGTACATCAAACTTCCTACTACACTTGCATAAGGTACACCATTCATGAGTTTCTTTTCTTGTGCTGTAATTGGAGATTGCTTACTAGAGAGTTTGAAATGTTGTGCCAATGGAGTTGCCACCGACTTAGTATTTTTCATACCAAATCGATTGATAACCTTCTCAAGATATCCTTTCTGACTCAAGAACAATCGACAACTTTTCCGTTCTCTTCTTATCTCCATACCCAGTATTTTTCTAGCAGCGCCCATGTTCTTCATATCAAACTCTTTACCAAGTTCAACCTTCAACTTATTTATCTCCAACATGCTTCTTGAAGCAATAAGCATGTCATCCACATATAATAAGAGATAAATAAATTCACCTCCAAGAAGCTTATGAATGTATACACAACAATCATAATCACTTCTGGAGAAACCATGCTTTAGCATAAAAGAATCAAATCGCTTGTACCACTGTCGAGGGGATTGTTTCAATCCATATAAGGATTTCCTCAAGCGACATACCTGACTCTCTTTTCCCTCTACTTTGTATCCTTCTGGTTGATACATGTAAATTTCCTCATCTAAATCTCCGTGCAAGAAGGCTGTTTTGACATCGAGTTGTTCCAACTCAAGATCACCATGAGCAATAATGCTCATAAGCACCCGAATAAAAGTATGCTTTACCACCGGAGAAAATATCTCATTGTAGTCTACACCTTCTTTCTGTGCAAAACCTTTAGCCACTAATCTTGCCTTATATCTTGTACCACCGAGCTCAGATGAATCTGCTTTTCTTTTATACACCCACTTACAACCTGTGAGCAAATTCTTTACTTTGAATAAGTTTTGAATGATAGCAAATTGTGTGATCATTGTCCAATTGTTGGTTGTGCATTATTTTACATGATTCATGTGTGTTTTTAGCCTATACTATTGTTTCATGTCTATACATAAAGATCCACATTGATACATCTCTTAAAAGAACTCATAAAAACTATTTTGTGTCAGTATGTATCAATACATGTTCATATGCATCGATCCATAAATTTGTTGTAAATCAGAAAACGTTTTTGCTTCAGTATGTATCGATCCATACTAGTCTTGTATCGATACATGGTCAGTTAAAATGCTCTATGTATCGATCCATACGAGTCTTGTATCGATACATGCTTAGTTAAAATGCTCTATGTATCGATACATACGAGTTTTGCATCGATACATGCTTACATTAATTCTCTAAAATTAAACAAAGTTACAGTATGTATCGATGCATAACCTTTTGTATCAATACATAAGTCTGTTTTGTCTACTAACAGCTTCTGTCTTTCATATATAAGAAGTATTTTGACAGCAGTGGAAAGTGAAGAATTCTGAGAGGGAAAAACAGTTGAAACACCAATCAAAGGAGTGTGTAGCAGCAATTGTTTTTAGAGCAGTTAGAAACCTGAAAGAGACTTCATCTTCTTCATCTTCTCAATATCTTTTCTTCAAGAACATCAATACATAATCATTCTTGTTCTTTGGATTAAAGGATCAACGAGATAACGTTTAGTGGTACGATCAAGGATCTAGCTGAGGTGTTCAGTGGAACGATCGAGGATATAGCTGAGTTGAAGATTGAAGGGGGTTTCGAGGAAAAACCAACTGGTTTGTCCTTCAAGAACTGGAGTGTTCTTACGGGTTTGTTAGTCACGTTTGCAGAACAGATTCAGCCGCAGCGTAGGGTTTGGAAATCGGGTGATTTCGCAAACAGGTCGTGGAACCGGTGAATTGTTTGCAATTTCTTGCAGGAAATTCTTGATCGAGCTCAGATAGTGTGAAGGTTTTATACAAGAAGAAGATCTTGGGATTTAGAATTCTGTCTGTGTTTTTGAAACCTTGTCTCAACGAATTCGGCATTATTGATAATTACAGTTCTCAATTTCATTTGAAATTGAGAGGGAGACGTACCCACACACAAAGACGACGTGGGGAACTTCCTTACCAAATCTCTGCGTATCGTATTCTTTCCTTATCTCTCTTTTCGTTTTCAACAGTTTTGTAATTCCAGTTAGTGTGTTGTGGCTGTATTTTTCATGATACAATAGTGGCAAGAAAACCTCTTTAACTAAAGTCCACCATTGTTCATCATTGATCACATACACACCAACTGTTTGACAAAACTGTCAGCTGAGTTTTATTCATTGGAATTAGGATCTAGTGATAAGTGCATTCAATTTGATAAGATTCTGGTGTTAATAATCTTTGTCATTCTAATTCAAATCCAGCAATAAACTCGCGTGTCCGGTTTTCTAGAAGCGGTTCAGAATAGACGGAAGTCGATTCAGGACTGAAATTTTCCGCTAAGTTTCAATAACTCTGATAAAATTTTAAATCCGTTTATTTTCAAAGAGGTGATCTATTCACCCCCCCCTCTCGATCACTAGCCACACCGTCTAACAAGTGGTATCAGAGCCTGGTTCGCTGGTGCTCTGTGGCTGCCTGTAACGATATGGATTATGAACCAAAGGGGGCGTATAATAGAGCGCCGATTTTCAACGGTGAAAATTACGGCTACTGGAAAGACTGCATGCGAGTTCATATAAATTCTGTGGATAGGCTAGTATGGGCTGCCATTGAAAATGGTCCTTTTCAAATTACTATGACAAATGCGGCTGGCGCCATAGTTCCTAAACCAGAAGCTGATTGGAATGAGAAAGATGAGAAAAAGTGGTCGTGTGATTGGAGAGCTCGAAATATGCTAATTTCAGCACTTGGTGTTGATGAGTATTATCGAGTATCCCATTGCACGACAGCTAAAGAAATGTGGGATGCTTTAGAAGTTGCCCATGAGGGTACTACTGAAGTAAAACAGTCCCGTATTAACACACTCAATCAAGAGTTTGAGCTCTTTCGCATGAAACAAGGAGAATCTATCTCCGACATGCAAAAAAGATTCACTCATCTCACTAATAGGTTGAATGCACTTGGAAAACCTGTTTCCAATGAAATTGCTACTAATAAAATTCTGAGGTGTCTTAGCAGGGAATGGCAACCTAAAGTAACAGCTATTAAGGAAGCCAACGATCTAACGAGACTTACGATTACAACTCTGTTTGGAAAGCTGGAAGAACATCAGCAAGCATTAGAAAGTCTTGAAAAGTTTGAGAACAAAAGTAAGAAGGAAAAGGAGAAGAAAAGAGACAAAGAGGGAGAGAAGAAGCCAATAGCTCTTGTGGCCTCTAGCTCTAAGTCCTCACGAAAAGAGCAAAGTGACAATGATTCTAGTAGTGACAAAGATTCGGATGATGAGGAAATGGGACTGTTTGTAAGGAGATATAATAGATTCATTCGAAAGAATGGAGTCAAGCATTCCGACAAAAACCTCATGAAGTTTCGAAGACAATCTACAGATTCAAAACAGGAAGAGAATAGGAAGAGTAGAGGAAAAGGATCTTGTTTTAATTGTGGTAAATCTGGACATTATAAAACAGATTGCCCTATGAAATATAAGGATCAAAGAAAAACTCCACCAAAAGAGTACAGCAAACAAAGAAGAGCTTACATTGCATGGGAAAGCGACAGTGATTCATCAAGCACACAAAGTTCAAGTGATAGTGATGAAACCGCAAATCTGTGCCTTATGGCTCACACCAAAAATCTGTCCTACCACAAGAAGAAAATCAATGATAAAAAGGTAAAACAAGCCTACTATAATAATTTCTCTTCTATGACTTTTTCTGAACTGAAAATAGCTTTTGAAAAACTGCATAACGAAGTTGTAGATGCTTTTAAAAGATTATCTTCCGATAAACAAATTTTTTCATTTTTGGAAGGTAAAGTATACAAAGCTGAAACAGATTTAGAAAGGTTAAAAGCTAGTGTTGCAGAAAATTCAAAAATTATTGACATTGATGGATGTAGTAAAGTTAGGTATTGTGAAGCTTGTCACATTTGGCAAAAAGAGGTAAACACTCTCAAGGTCAAATTGGAAAAAGCTTTACAACCCAAGGTTACTTATGCCGTTGACTCTAGGTTGTTTAAGAAGTCATTAAATCCACCATATGCAAAATACTCTTTTATTCCAAAGGATTTAATGAACAAGAATAAACAAACACATCATCATGGTTTATGTCATTATTGTTGTCATGCTGGCCATACCATTGAGAAATGCAAGTTTAGGAGATTTCTTGTTCCTAAAGGTATTTATCAATGGAAGCCAAAAGGCAACCATGTTAGCACTTACCCACTTGGACCCAATGAAAATTGGGTACCAACTTCTCTCTTTTGATATTGTAGGATGAGTGCCTTGCTTCCGTAGATAGGAGATGGTTTCTTGACAGCGGTTGCTCAAGGCACATGACCGGTGACATATCACTTTTCATAGACTTCAAAGCAAAGAAGAAGGGATATGTTACTTATGGAGACAATAACAAATGAGCTATACTTGGCAAAGGTAGTGTAGGTAATCCCTCTACCACTACTATTTCTGATGTCCATTTAGTAGAGGGGCTTAAACACAATTTGTTAAGCATAAGTCAATTGTGTGACAAGGGGTATAAAGTTTCTTTCACAAAAACTTGCTGCATAATTGAACATGCTGAACAGAACGTTGTGTTTAAGGGAGTAAGAGTAAACAATATCTATATGCTTGACCTTTTTGATGTATCTTTAACAAGTACTAAATGTCTAGTCACCTTGAATGATGATTCTTGGCTTTGGCATAGACGTTTAGCGCATGTTAATTTCGATTTGCTTAATAAGGTTGTATCTAAGGATCTAGTAGTCGGTCTTCCAAAAATAAAATTTTCAAAAGACCACCTATGTGACGCATGCCAAATGGGAAAGCAAACGAGGGTCTCTTTTAAATCTAAAAATATAATTTCAACTTCACGACCCCTTGAGCTTCTCCATATGGATCTCTTTGGACCTTCTAGGACAAAGAGCTTAGGTGGAAATTATTATGGTTTTGTAATCGTTGATGACTACTCTAGATTTACTTGGACTATATTCCTCTGTAGCAAAGATGAAACTTTTTCTGCTTTTAAGAATTTTGCAAAACTGTCCCAAAACAAAATGAATTCCAAAATAGTTACAATTCGTAGCGATCATGGTGGTGAATTTCAAAACTATCACTTTGATAAGTACTGTGACAAGTATGGTATTGAGCATAACTTTTCAGCTCCTCGAACTCCACAACAAAATGGCGTTGTGGAGCGTAAAAATCGTGTTTTAGAGGAGTTGGCAAGAACAATGCTAAATGAGGGTGGATTACCAAAATACTTTTGGGCTGATGCAGTTAGCACAACTTGTTATGTTTTAAACAGGATCTTAATTCGTCCTATTTTAAATAAAACTCCTTATGAGCTTTTAAAAGGAAGAAAGCCAAACTTGTCACATCTTCACGTATTCGGTTGTAAGTGTTTTGTTTTGAATAATGGTAAGGAAAATATTGGGAAGTTTGATGCAAAAGCGGATGAAGGTATCTTTCTTGGATACTCACAATCAAGTAAAGCATATAGAGTGTATAATAAGCGTTTACTTACTGTTGAAGAATCTGTCCATGTTTCTTTTGATGAGTCTTATCCGAAAAGTGTCGGAAAAGGTATTTCTTTTGATGACGCAGGTGTATCTACAGAAGACATACTCAAGGAAGCTGTTAAGGAAACTGATCAGTCCAGAACAGCTGCCCATGAGAAGGAGGAAGATACTAGTCATGAAGAAGATAAGGAAGAAAGGACAGTTGAAGTGGATGACCTTCCACCAGCTTGGAAATCTTCAAAAGACCATCCTATCGACAACATCTTGGGAGATATTTCAAAGGGAGTAATGACTCGTTCTAAGATAAGTAATTTTTGTTCTCACTTCGCGTTTGTTTCACAAGTAGAACCTAAAAATGCCAAAGAGGTCTTGATTGATGAATTTTGGCTAATGGCCATGCAAGAAGAGCTTAATCAATTTAAAAGAAATGACGTTTGGGAACTTGTCCCTCGTCCGCGAGATCATCATATCATAAGTACTAAATGGGTTTTTAGAAATAAGCTTGATGAAAATGGAGTGATAACTAGGAACAAGGCACGTTTAGTAGCACAAGGGTATAACCAAGAGGAGGGCATAAACTATGAGGAAACTTATGCTCCAGTTGCTCGCCTTGAAGCTATACGTTTCTTGCTTGCCTATGCGTGTTCTAATAATTTTAAGCTTTACCAAATGGACGTAAAGAGTGCGTTTCTAAATGGTGTCATAAATGAAGAGGTATATGTCTCACAACCTCCTGGTTTTGAGAATGCTGAAAATCCAAATTATGTTTACAAATTAAAACGAGCTTTGTATGGTCTTAAACAAGCCCCTCGGGTTTGGTATGAAAGGCTTAGCAAATTTCTAATTGATCATGGATATTCAAGAGGTAAAGTGGATAATACTCTCTTTATTAAACACAAGGGAAAGCACACTCTTTTAGTTCAAGTTTATGTAGACGATATAATTTTTGGTTCAACTAACATACACTTGGTTGAAGAATTTTCTAAGGTTATGCAGGGTGAATTTGAGATGAGTCTTATGGGGGAGCTGAATTACTTCCTAGGACTTCAGATAAAGCAACTTGATGAGGGTACAACAGTATGTCAAACAAAATACTGCAGAGAACTACTCAAGCGCTTTGGAATGAATGACTCAAAATCAATTGACACCCCTATGCCTACCAACGGAAATCTAGATAAAGATGAGCATGGTAAGAGTGTAGATGTCAAAAAGTTCAGAGGTATGATTGGATCTCTTCTGTATCTTTCTGCTTCTAGACCTAACATCATGTTTAGTGTTTGTATGTGTGCACGATATCAATCAAATCCTAAGGAATCACACCTAAAAGCTGTTAAGCGCATATTTAGATATCTTAATGGAACATCTAAATATGGGCTTTGGTATTCCAAAGGAAGTGATTGTAGCTTAGTAGGTTACTCCGATTCTGATTTTGCTGGCTGCAAATCAGATAGGAAAAGCACGAGTGGTACATGTCACCTGTTTTCAAACTCTCTGGTAAGTTGGCATAGCAAAAAGCAGGTATCTGTGGCTTTGTCAACTACAGAGGCTGAGTACGTTGCAGCCGGTAGTTGTTGCGCTCAGATTTTGTGGCTAAAGCAACAACTACAAGACTTTAACATCCAACTCAAACGTATTCCAATAAAATGTGACAACACTAGTGCCATAAACCTTACTAAAAATCCTGTTTTACACTCACGCACTAAACACATAGAGATTAGACATCACTTTCTTCGCGACCATGTTGAAAAAGAAGACGTTGTATTTGAGCATGTTGATTCTAAAAACCAGCTTGCTGACTTTTTCACTAAACCTTTGGCAACATATACGTTCTTCAACATTCGTCGTGAATTAGGGATTTTAGATCTCTCGTCGTTATTGTCTTAAGCATGTTTATTCTTATCTATATTATGCTTCACCTTGGTTGATGAGATTTGTTTTAGATTTCATTTATACCTCACAAGATTACATCAACAGAGGTAATATCACTCCTTTCTATATTTCTCTTACAACTATGTGATTGTGTATGTTAGAACAAAATTCCTCACTCTCGTTTATGTGAATTTCTTTGCATATATTGTTTGAACATTGAAATCTGATTTGTGAATCATACTTGGGCATAATTATCATGACATACTTCATAATGCATATCCATACTGCATAAAATTAATTAAAATTTGGTGTAGCATCAGTATGTATCGATACGAACATGTATGTATCGACACATGCTGATTGTTTTTGGATTAAATGCATTTTATATCACTCATGGATCGCCACATCAGCAGCTCTTATCATATCTTCTCATTAAACCATCATCATTTCATCTCACTGCATTTCATTGCATATTGCTTAAGTTTTTTCTTTCGGATTAGTTGTACATTATATGTCTTGGCTTATGTAAATTTTAAACACCTTCTACTAGTTAAATGCTTATTAATTTTTGTTCACTTCTGTGGTTATTGCCTTTATTTGTCATTCTTTGTGAGTGATTCTTCACTTTTTAAGCTTCCTTCTTGGTGATTGTTAGCTTCTTTATCATTTTTGCCTTGTCCTGCTACAACATGTTGCCTTGATAAAAATGTTTCTTCTTCTTTTTGATGTTGACAAAGGGGGAGAAATGCAGATGTTGACAAATATGCACAAACTCAGGGGGAGTATCACACATCTTGCTAAAAATTTGCCATCATCAAAAGGGGGAGTTTGTGAGCAAATTCTTTACTTTGAATAAGTTTTGAATGATAGCAAATTGTGTGATCATTGTCCAATTGTTGGTTGTGCATTATTTTACATGATTCATGTGTGTTTTTAGCCTATACTATTGTTTCATGTCTATACATAAAGATCCACATTGATACATCTCTTAAAAGAACTCATAAAAACTATTTTGTGTCAGTATGTATCAATACATGTTCATATGCATCGATCCATAAATTTGTTGTAAATCAGAAAACGTTTTTGCTTCAGTATGTATCGATCCATACTAGTCTTGTATCGATACATGGTCAGTTAAAATGCTCTATGTATCGATCCATACGAGTCTTGTATCGATACATGCTTAGTTAAAATGCTCTATGTATCGATACATACGAGTTTTGCATCAATACATGCTTACATTAATTCTCTAAAATTAAACAAAGTTACAGTATGTATCGATGCATAACCTTTTGTATCAATACATAAGTCTGTTTTGTCTACTAACAGCTTCTGTCTTTCATATATAAGAAGTATTTTGATAGCAGTGGAAAGTGAAGAATTCTGAGAGGGAAAAATAGTTGAAACACCAATCAAAGGAGTGTGTAGCAGCAATTGTTTTTAGAGCAGTTAGAAACCTGAAAGAGACTTCATCTTCTTCATCTTCTCAATATATTTTCTTCAAGAACATCAACACATAATCATTCTTGTTCTTTGGATTAAAGGATCAACAAGATAATGTTCAGTGGTACGATCAAGGATCTAGCTGAGGTGTTCAGTGGAACGATCGAGGATCTAGCTGAGTTGAAGATTGAAGGGGGTTTCGAGGAAAAACCAACTGGTTTGTCCTTCAAGAACTGGAGTGTTCTTGCGGGTTTGTTAGTCACGTTTGCAGAACAGATTCAGCCGCAGCGTAGGGTTTGGAAATCGGGTGATTTCGCAAACAGGTCGTGGAACCGGTGAATTGTTTGCAATTTCTTACAGGAAATTCTTGATCGAGCTCAGATCAAGTGAAGGTTTTATACAAGAAGAAGATCTTGGGATTTAGAATTCTGTCTGTGTTTTGAAACCTTGTATCAACGAATTCGGCATTATTGATAATTACAGTTCTCAATTTCATTTGAAATTGAGAGGGAGACGTACCCACACGCGAGGACGACGTGGGGAACTTCCTTACCAAATCTCTGCGTATCGTATTCTTTCCTTATCTCTCTTTTCGTTTTCAACAGTTTTGTAATTCCAGTTAGTGTGTTGTGGCTGTATTTTTCATGATACAATAGTGGCAAGAAAACCTCTTTAACTAAAGTCCACCATTGTTCATCATTGATCACATACACACCAACTGTTTGACAAAACTGTCAGCTGAGTTTTATTCATTGGAATTAGGATCTAGTGATAAGTGCATTCAATTTGATAAGATTCTGGTGTTAATAATCTTTGTCATTCTAATTCAAATCCAACAATAAACTCGCGTGTCCGGTTTTCTAGTAGCGGTTCAGAATAGACGGAAGTCGATTCGGGACTGAAATTTTCCGCTAAGTTTCAATAACTCTGATAAAATTTTAAATCCGTTTATTTTCAAAGAGGTGATCTATTCACCCCCCTCTCGATCACTAGCCACACCGTCTAACACAACCAATAGCAGTCTTTCCCTCAGGCAATGGGACTACCTCCCATGTCTTGTTCTTATACAGAGATTCCATCTCTTCCTCCATAGCAACCAACCATCTCTCCCTATCAGAATCTTTGATAGCTTGTTTGAAGGTGACCGACTCATCATCCTCCACCGAGAGAGCATATTCTAACAAGTTTACCTACCCATAATGTTTCAGAGGCTCATCGGATCCATACCTCTGAACTGGTTTATAACCCCGCCTTGACCTAGTGGAAGCCAAGGTCTCTTGTTGTTGTTGTTGTAGCACTTGTGCATTTTCCTGCTGGACCTCCTCACGTTCAAGATCATCATATTCTTCACAATGTGTGTCATCATGAGCCTCTTGATCATGAGTAGAATCTGGTTGGTCTTCAGATTCTTCTATCTCAACTACTTGAGATTTTGATGTTACAACATCACCACCTTTGGATACATCCGCTTTTGGTAAACCAACCATGGAGTTCTCATCAAAAGTAACATCTCTGCTGATTACAAACTTAGAATCCTCTAAAGACCAAAGTCGATAGCCCTTGACTCCTCTTGCATATCCCAAGAAAATTGCCTTCTTGGCCCTATTATCAAGCTTGTTATCTTTGACATGAAAATAAGCAATGCAACCAAACACTCTAAGTCTTCCATAATCTGCATGTTCTCCTGACCACACCTTAAAAGGAGTGTCTCCATCCAATGTCGAATGTGGAGATCGGTTCACAATATAAGCAGCTGTGGCAACCGACTCATCCCACCATTCACGACCTAACCCAGAATTGGAGCGCATACATCTAGCCTTCTCAAGTAGTGTACGGTTCAGCCTTTCTACAACTCCATTTTGTTGTGGTGTGTCTCTAACTGTCCAATGTCGAACAATGCCTTCTTCATCACAAAACTTCTTGAAAGCGTCATCTGTGTACTTTGTGCCATTATCAGACCTCTAAGTTTTTAGCTTTGTACTTGTTCTGTTCTCAACCATTGCTTAAATGTCTCAAACACTTCATTCTTATGCTTTAGAAAATACACCCAAGCATATCTTGAGTAATCATCTACAAACGAGACAAAGTACCTGGAACCCCCTTTCGAAGCAACTTTAGCCAGACCCCTAACATCTGTATGCATGTAGTCTAGTATTCCTCTGCTTTTATGGTTACTTGTTGAAAATGAAACCCTGTGTGCTTTTCCATACACACAATGCTCACAAAATTCCATGCAAGGCTTCTTCATATACTTCAACAATCCCTTCTTACCAAGCAAATTTAGACCCTTCTCCGACATATGTCCAAGGCGCATATGCCAAAGCCTAGTATACCCTGTTTGATTTTTCTTGCTTCCAGCTGTTCCAACCGCTATGTCACCTGTAGCTATACTGCCAACAAGATGGTACAAATTTCTTTGGTGAATCCCCTTCATCACCAGCAAAGAACCACTAACAACTTTTAGAATCCCGTTCTCGCCAATTAGCTTGCAACCTTTTGATTCTAAGACACCAAGAGAGATAAGATTCTTTCTCAAATCAGGGACATGCCTTACATCCATTAGTGTTCTGACAATTCCATCATGCATCTTGATTCTGATTGTACCGATACCCACCGTCTCACAGCCTTGGTCGTTTCCCATCAAAACGGTTCCACCATTTATAGCCTTATAGGAAGTGAACCACTTCCTATTTGGGCACATATGATAAGAGCATCCTGTATCCAGAATCTGATTGCTTGAATATTCAGATGTAATGGAATAACATTCTCCGCCCCACTCACCTGAAGCTACACTAGCTTCGTGCTTCACATCTTAATCTCCCTTATTCTTGTTGTTTTTGTCCTTCCGTTGTACCCTCTTATTACGACAATCCTTCTTCCAATGCCCAAACTCACCACACTTGTAACAACGAGTTTCTGCTAGAGATCTAGATTTTGATCTAGACTTTCCCCTCTTGCTATTTCCTCGATCATTACCCCGTCCTCTTGCAAACAAACCTTGTGCTTGTTCATTGCTCCCACTTGTCATGTTACTAGTTGCCACCTTCCGCAAATCATCCGCTAAAAGTGCAGTTCTAGTTTCATCCATGGTTAATGTATCACCCACAAGCATTAATGTTTTAACAAGATTCTCATATGATTTCGGCAAAGAAAGCAAAAGCATAAGAGCTTGATCTTCATCTTCAACCTTCACATCAATATCCTTCAAATTTGAAATTATCCTATCAAATTTGTTGATGTGATCACGGAGTGAAATACCTTCGTCCATCTTGCAAGTATACAACTGTGACTTGATATAGATTCTATTTGTTAGGGTCTTCGTCATGAAGTTCGCCTCCAACTTTTTCCACACACCCGATGCGGTTCCCTCATCATCCACCATAAATGCGACATCTCTTTCAAGAGATAATATTATGGCAACACGTGCTTCCATATCAAGCTCTTCCCAATCACTATCCTTCATATCTACGGGTTTCTTATCCTTACCCAACAACACCTTGTGTAACTTTTGAGATATTAGCAAATTTTTCATTTGCATCCTCCAATAGGAAAAATCATTTTTCCCATTGAACTTCTCAATCTCATATTTCCCAACTTTAACGGTTCCACTAGTATAAGCCATTATCTTCCTTGGCCAAAATAAATAAATAAAGTTTTACCACTCTATAATTTTACAATTGGCTCTGATACCAATTGTTGAGTTAAAGTTGCGGAAGCTTCGTCAAATAAGGAACAGTAAAGTTAATATGAGACACAGGAATTTAACGAGGTTCGGCAAATTGCCTATGTCCTCAAGGTGAAACACTCTTTATTATATGAAGGATAATATCCGACAACTTGTACAGATCACAAGCTTGTCATAGAAAATAATATATTCTCACAAAGAAATATAAACATCTCTTTGTGTTTAATATCCTCTCTCAAAGATGAACAATCTATCCTTTGTGTTTAGAAGATGATTTGATAATGTTTCTCTTCCTCCCTTTTCTCTCTTATATAGAAAATATCCCATATCTCAATTACCAATGAATAAATAGAAAACTCCTCCTATTTTGATGTTGCTATTTCCACCGATGATGAATAAGAGATATTCCTCTTTTCTTGGCTTCCTATTCTTAACCATGAATTATGCTCACAATTGGCTTCCTATTCTTAACCATGAATTATGCTCACACCTACAATTTTTTTTTGAGGAGTAAAATTCTTGTCATTAAAATATTAGATAAAAAATATAATTTGTGTTAAGAAATGTGGTTGGACCTAACTCAACCCTACAAAACTGGTTGGTAGAGTGAAAGTTGTCCCCACTTATAAAATCATGTTCAGGTCATATATTGTCCGATGTAGGACTTTTAACACACCCCCTCACGTCCAGGACTGGACATCTGGAACGTGGAAATAAATGGAGGGTGACCCGATAGCGGAAACCATAGTAGGTGACCCACCAGATCTTAAACGAGGCTCTGATACCATGTTAAGAAGTGTGGTTGGGTTTAACTCAACCCTACAAAATCGGTTGGTAGAGTGAGGACTGCCCCCATTTATAAACACATGTTCAAGCCATATATTGTCCAATGTGAGACTCTTAACGCACCCCCTCACGTCCAGGACTGGACATCTGGAGCGTGGAAATAAATGGTGGGTGATCCACTGGATCTTAAACCAGACTCTGATACCATGTTAAGAAGTGTGGTTGAGCCTAACTCAACCCTACAAAACCGGTTGGTAGAGTGAGGGTTGTCCCCACTTATAAAGTCATGTTCAGGCCATATATTGTCCGATGTGGGACTCTTAACAATTTGTAAGAATTGACCAAACTTGTATCAATTTTGAGACGATTCGATTATAATTTTAAAGTTTAGAAAATTCAAAAATCAAATCAAATTTACTTAGGGATATTAAATGATATTAGCAATAGTATAAATATTAGTTTTATGTTATTTTTCTCTTTCCATGCATATAGGATAGTTAGTTGTATTGTTGCTTATGAAGCAAGTAACTTCACCCTATATAAAGGGTTGCTCTATGCCATGTATTACCAAGTTCATATAATGAAGTATACCATTCACCTATGAGTTCTATCAATAATGTAAAACCTAGAAGAATTGTCATTTTTCTTCCTTATTTAATCTGAACTTCCTCACAACCTTTTACAATGGCGGATCATCAACAAGATGACCACTCCCCATATCAACTCCTACCAAAAACAATAATCAAACTAGCAAAAATACACACACAAATCCAACTCTTGATCAATCTAGCCCATATTATGTTGATCCTTGTAGAAAACCCCAATGCCATCCTCGTTTCTCCGCCTCTCTTCGAACACAACTATGAATCTTGGAGCCACTCTATGAAACAGACACTCTTGAGCAAGAACAAAATCAAATTTGTCAACGACAAGATCACCACATCCAGTGAAGATGACTCGTTGTTTGATGCATGGGAACGTTGTAACAATATCGTTCTTGCATGGATTTCTCCTTCTCTTGTACCAGACATCACTCAAAGCACAATCTATATCGGCAATGCTGCAAATCTTTGGACATACCTTGCAAATCATTTCTCCAAAGGTGATCATTTTTGCATCTCTGATTTGTTGCATCAAATACACTCTATTCATCATGGTGACAAGATTGTGACAACCTACTTCAATGACTTAAATACTCCATGGAAAGATTTGGAATCTTTAAGACCTCTTCCTGCATGTACTTGTGGTGCAAGTCTTAATTTCAAGAAACAACGAGAAAAGGAGTATGCCATATGTTTCTTGAAAGGCTTGAATGACAACTTTACCAATGTCAAGAGTAATGTCCTCACGATTGATCCTCTTCCTGATGCTGCCAAAATTTTCTCCTCGGTTCTTCAACAAGAACGACAATTGAACACTTATATCCCTCATGATCCTGCCAAAATCTTGTACAGCAACAACAACAACACACCCAACTTTGGCAAGTTTCAGCAGAGGCAAGTCAAGGGTTGTGGCAAGCCAAACTTTCAAGGCAAATGTCTCTCAAATTTCAAATTCTTCTCTTTCTGTGGCAAAACTGGCCATACATTGGATACCTGTTACTTAAAACATGGTTTTCCTCCAGGTTTCAAATTCAAGGACAAAATTTACTCCACCAACTATATAAAATGTTGTGCAGATGATTCAGAATAATCCCCACAACCTAATAGTGATTTAGACACAAAGTTGGATCTCATACCTACCTTGTATAATAAGCGCATAGCCTTTCTGAGCAAACATGATGATTCCAACTCATTTGCTCCTCATGTTATCAATACATCCTCTTCGGGTTTGAGTTCTTCTCTCATTCATAATGCTCACATCTCGTTAGGTAAGCAATGGATTATTGATACAGATGCCACATATCACGTATGCTCCTCTTTACAACTCTTTTATTCTTACCATGCCATCAAACTTATTACAGTTAAATTTCCTAATGGATCACACATTCTTTCCAAAAAATTTGGCACTGTTAAATTAAATGAATATTTAACTCTCTACAATGTTTTATTTGTCCCTGCTTTCAATTGTAACCTTATTTCTGCATACCAATTATCTTTTTCTAATCAATGTAGACTGCTTTTTTATCATTGTTCTTATGTTATACAGGAACAATCTTCATTGAGGATGGTTGGGCTTACTAAAGTTTACAATAATTTGTATCTGCTCAGTCAAGATTCTTCTATTTTTTATGTTTACAATGACCATGTTCCTATGAAATCTTGTAATTACAATGTGTCCACTAAGTTTACTTTATGGCATCATAGACTTGGACACCCCTCTTAAAATGTTATTAATAAAATAAAGCAGAGATTCTCTATTGTGTTTGACTCTTCTAATACAATTTGTGATTTTTGTCATTATGCTAAACAAGCCAAAGTTGCATTTCCTTTAAGTACAATCAAAACTACCTCTTCTTTTGAGCTAATTCACATGGACATTTGGGATCCCTTTGCACCTTCATATGTTCATGGTCACTCTTATTTCCTTACTATTATAGATGACTATACTAGACATACATGGACCTTCCTAATGAAAGCTAAGTTAGAGACTAGACCTCTAATCACACAAATCATTAGCTTGGTCCTCACACAATTAGGCAAGCATGTGAAGCAAGTCAGAACTGAAAATGGAAAAGAATTCCTGATGGATAGCTACTTCAAGGACAAAGGCGTCATACATCAAAGTACCTACATTGAGACACCTCAATAAAATGTTGTCACAGAAAGAGAACTTAGGTACATCCTGAATGTGGCAAGGGCTCTCATGTTTCAATGCAATTTGCCTCAAGTTTTTTGGAGTTATGCCATCAACCATTCAATTTATCTCATTAATCGCTTTCCATTTCCAGTCTTGATCTCTCTATCTCCTTATGAGTTACTTCATGGTTCTCAAGGTGTTTGGTTGTCTTATCTATGCTTTTACCATTCTGCAAGGGTGTCACAAACTTGACCCTCAGGCAACCAAAATAGTATTTCTAGGCTATAATGTAGGTACCAAAGGCTTTGTTGTTATGAATCTTTAAAGAAGAGAAATCTTCCTCTCTAGGGGCATTTCTTTCTATGAAGACTCATTTCCTTTTATCATAAATAATGACACAAACTCTCATGTCCCCGCCAAAATCCTTAATTATAGTTTACCTTTCCTTGACATATCGAATGACAACACTAATATGGATTCTCAACATGCTAATATGGATTATAAATCTCCTCTTTCCATCATACCTACACACTCATCTCATCCAACTTCACCTCCTACACCAGTCTCAACTACACCTATAATAACTTTGTCTCCTATTTTTCCACCAATCAATGATCAAACCTCTATATCTGTCCCAAATCCCACACTTGTTCCTACCTCTAGAACTTCTAACAGAGAAATTCATAGACATAAAAGGTTTGACAATTTTGTTTGCAACAATCTCATTTTATCTGTCTCCACACCACAAACCACCATACTTTATCCTATCTAACATCATCTTCAACATCCCACCTTGTCCTCCATGACAAATCATTACATCCTTACTATCACCTCTCAGTCTGAACAAACAACTTATAAATAGGCCTCACAATATGACTATTGGAACCAAGCAATAATCATTGAATTACAAGCCCTGTAAGCCAACAATGCCTGGATTTTAACTCCTTTACCTCCATCAAAGAAAGCCATAGGATTAAAATGGGTTTACAAAATTAAACGACATGTAGATGGTTCTATAGAGCGATACAAAACACGTTTTGTTGCTAAGGGCTATACACAAACTGAAGGCATTGAATTCATTGACACCTTCTCACCTGTTACCAAAATTACCACCATTCGTCTCCTTTTGGCCATAGCTACTGCAAAACACTGACATCTTATTCAGCTTGATTTTCATAATTCCTTCCTTCACGATGATGTTGTTGAAGAGGTATACATGACACCACCATATGGATTCACTCCTTCTTACACTACTCATGTTTGCAAGCTTCAAAAACCATTGTATGGCCTGAAACAGGCCAATAGACAATGGTTCTCTAAGTTATCCACCTTCCTTCTTTTCTTGCACTACAAATAATCTCCTTCTGAACACTCTACTTTTACTAAAGTGAAAAATACCAACCACACTATCTTACTCATCTATTTAGATGATTTGATTATATTCGACAATGACTCTGAAGAAATTAAACGTTTGAAGTCCACCCTCAACACTCAGTTCAAAATCAAGGACCTTTGTAACTCCAATTTTTCCTAGGTATTGAGGTGGTTCATTCTTCTCTTGGTATCTCCATTTGCCAATGTAGGTATGCTCTTGAACTAGTTTATGATGCAAACCTTCTTGGTTCCAAACCTAGCCTTACACCCATGACTAAAACTCATAAATATACCATCTCAGATACCTATTCTCCCACTGATCTTACTGCCTATAGAAAGCTCATTGGATGGTTAATTTATATGTGCAATACAAGGCCTGACATTAGTTTTTCTGTCTAACAACTAAGTCAGTTTATGTCATCACCTACAACTCTTCATTTGCAAGCTGCTCATCGCGTTCTTCGTTAAATCAAATAATCCACATCCCAAGGATTGTTCTTTTCCTCTACTCCCCTTACAACTAAAGGCATTTAATGATTCCAATTGGGCCTCCTGCATTGATACTTGTCGCTCTATCACATGTTTTTGCATCTTCCTCGGAGACTTTCTCATCTCTTGGAAATCCAAAAAGCAAATCACCGTTTCTCGCTCATCCTCAGAAGTTGAGTAACGTGCTCTTGCCTCCACGATTTGTGAGATCCAATGGTTAACTTACTTGCTCATGGATCTCAACGTCCAGATCATCACTCATGCACTCCTCTATTGTGATAGCCAATCTGCACGTCACATTGTTGTCAACGCAACATTTCATAAACAAATTAAATACATAGAGATTGATTGTCGTGTAGAGCGTGAAAAACTCAATGCTAAGTTATTTCAACTTCTTCATGTTCCTAGTTCTGCCCAGCTTGCGGATCTCCTCACAAAACTGCTTGAACCATAATCATTCTCTTCATTTTTGTCCAAACTTGACATGTCCAACAATTATGCTCCAGCTTGAGAGAGGCTAGTAAATGATATTAGCAATAGTGTACTTATTAGTTTTATGTTATTTTTCTCATGCATATAGGATAATTAGTTATTTTGTTGCTTATGATGCAAGTAACTTCACCCTATATAAATGGTTGCTTTATGCCATGCATTATCAAGTTCATACGATGAAGTATACTCTTCACCTATGAGTTATATTAAGGGAATTTAGAAAACTTGAGCCAATTATTAATAGTAGTCACGAGGGTTGTTCATGGAATGTTTAGTGAGAAAATTGAACTAAACAGAATAAAACCATAGAAAAAATGTATTCGAATTAAACTGAACTGTTTCAATTTATTTGAAATCGAACTGATTCATAATCATTGGTTTGATATACCTTTCAAACGGTAAAAAGTTAATTTTTCTGAAATCAAACTATTTATTAAAAAACCGAACAAACTATTTTTAATTAAAAAAACTTGTTTTTAGTATTTTTCATTTTCAATTTCGATTTGTTTCGGTTACAATCTTAGTTTGATTCAGTTTTAATTTCAGTTCGATTTTAAAATTGTTTGTGCAATGTGGTTTGATTTACTAACTAAATATAACTATTTGATTATTTTAACTTCAGTTAAGTTAAGTTCGGTTCGAAAATTCGACACTGATGATGGTTTGGTAGTCATCATCTCATAAACTATTTGGTTAACTTTTTAGGACCTAAAAATGCAATATCGTAAGAAGCAGGTTGTGATAATAGCTTATTGACTTTTCCCACATAAGCTCTTTTTGCAAAGTTATCATAATCATTTGCTTCAATAGAATCATAAAAAAAAACATTCCTACTCTCTTTATTTGTCCTTTCATGAAATTTCTCAATTTGTGTTACTTTTCTATGCATAATGTCTTCATTTGATAAACCAACTTGTGCTAACTCATCTTGGGGGAGATAAACTCTTCCTCTTCTCGCACACTATTATGATCAACAAAAAGAAGCAACTAGAATAATGCACAATCCATATTTAAACTATTTGAGAATTTTAATTAGATTGAACAAGTTTGTAATTAGATCTCCCAAATTGTCAATAATTTATAATTAAGACATTTAAAATTTAATCAAATAACTAAGGCATTTAAAATTTAATCAAATCACCACGCTGTGTTGAGATGTGAAATCGTCCATTTATAAATATTAAAAATTAACAAAATATAAAAAAGAAAAACAAATATTCTATTTTCAATTTCAAAAATATTTCTATAATAATTTAAAATGTGTAAATCATATAGATATCTTGAACGTTTATTAATGTCAAAATCCTAATTATAATATATTAATAAAAATAATCTATAAAATTCTATTAAATTAATTTCAATTGATGTCTAACTTCCGACTTAAAGTTTAATTCTATAATAATTTAAAATATCTTAGTGTCTACTAAGATTAAAAATTCTAATTACAATATGCTAGCCAAAAAGTTACATGATCCCTCAATTTTTCAATAGGCATGAATTGAATTAGAGACAATTAGATATTTAGAAACCTAACTAAATAGTCCGACTAAAATATTTCATAAAGAATTAGAGACAATTAGATATTTGTAAAATGATTTATAATTTATAATAATCTTTTTAAAATAAATTGTAGTATTTTTTTTTTGGAAGGCGAGCTCATCCTCTGCACTAGGTGTCGCACAAAGCCTTAAACACACGTGAGTTGTCTCTTTTCACTAATTTGAAACACGTCTTTTCACCCCTCTAATCTGCAAACCAATGTGCATCATTGCTTTGCCATCATGTTTGGAATAATTTGCTTTCTAACATTATCATCATTGCTCATAACTTTTGTTTGGAATAATTCAACTTCAGATAATATATCATCCGAATATATGTTTATTAGCTCAAATAATTGTCACATTACAAATAAAGTTTGTAAGATTGAGTTAAATTCCATAATAAATTAAAAATGATAAGTTCATGGATCTCAATTATTAGATTCATGCTATTTGATCACCTATAATTTAAATTTTCTTATCAATTTCAATAGGTTTAGTAAGAATGAGTTAGTTTAGATGATAATTTTATAACTTTTAAATTAAATAATTAATTTTTTTTCTACTGAAGAACATGTTGGAGAAAGGAGGTATTAACTTGCCACCCTCTCACAATTAAACATGACACCCCCATATTGTGATTGTTATTACCTTTATCCCTTATTAAATTTTTTTTTGGACTTTTTTATTGTGTTTATCATAAATTTTGAGAAAATACTAGAAATTTCAAAAAAAATACCTCAAAATTTCCGGTAAAAAAATTCTAAAAACTTTAAAAATTTTGTTTTATATTATCGGAATTTTCAATAAATATGACAATTTTTAAAATTTTCAGTAAATTACAACACTTTTTAAAATTTTCGATAAATTATATGAAAATTTCGTTTCGAAAATTCAAAAATGAACTACTGAAAATTTGAACTATTATCAAAAGTTTTGAATGAACTATCAATAATTTCATTCGGATTTTTGACTCAAATTTTTCATGAACAGTTTGAAAATTTGAAAAAATATGTGTGGGTGTCAGGTTTAACTGTGTGACAGGTAAATTAATACCTTTGAAAAATGAAACTCCCCAACAAAATTTCTCATTAGGCTTTGTTTGGATATTAGTAACAGGAGTGGATAAATGTGAACCGTCTATTTGAAATCGATCGACTCATTATTATTTTTGTACAAATGGATCAGATCAGGTGTTGGATTGATTTAATTATTTAATTTGGATAGTATAAATTTGATTCGGTCAAATTTTATTGATTATTTTAGATTTATTGAAAACAAAATCCGACGAAACTCAATTAATATTTATTTATATTATTATAGAGTTGATCAATAATATTTTCAGATAATTATCATTTTAATAATATAATTATGGTGTTGTATACTCACAAGAATATAATGACCTTAAATATAAAATTTTAAATGTTATTTAGTTTGTAGTTTAAAATACGTTAATGATCAAACAATGTCAAGTGATATCGGAAATATTATCATGTGATAATCTTTTTCAATAAAAAATAGTTTTTTTATTTATTTTCTTTCTCTTAAAAATTACAGAAGTAAATGTTTGTGGATTTTATAAAAAAATTGCAATTTTTATGAATTTGACCTAATAAATATTAAACCAACCAAAGTCATTAATTTACTCACTAAATCGAATTAATATAATTTGTTAAAAACCTAAATTTCAATAGTCGCAATTAAACTTTTAGAATAAAATTACGATTTGGGTTGAATGTAAGTTTTAAGCTCGATATCAATTTAAACCGATTGATTATCCAATCATAATTAATAATATTACAAATTTCCATGAAGATTCATATGATAAAGTAAAAAAGAAAAATGTCTATTTGTGAGGTCAAATTATTGTTGACTTGACTTACCTCCATTGCCTAGAAAATGGAAGAAATTGTAATGTAGATTAAATGAACCATCAACCATGAAGAAATATTGTTTACTATAAAAGTCACAAAAGAACTAATTGTGTGCTTCCATCAGAAAGAGACGGAAAATAAATCATTATTATTATGAATGAGTCATAGGACAGAAGACTGACCCACATTCACACTTTATCTATACACACACCCACACACATAGCGGCTTGTATGACCGTTAGATCTCAATCATGTGTATTTCAATCTAACGGTTATAACTTTGTAGTTAAGCTCTCAATCATGTGTATTTCCATCTTACAAAAAGATATGTGCATCTTATTAGGAAGTCAAATGGGAATATTTGTTTGGACTATAAAGCTATTATGGGGAGAGTTTAACTATCGAACATATAATATTAGTTATGGATGTAAAAATTAAGAGGAGAGGAAAGAGAAGAAGTCACATGTGAGTGTCACAGATCAAGTGGTGACATTCACTATTAGAAAATATACATTCGGTGACATAATATCACAACGGTCATTTTTCCACCATAGCCATATCACATTTTTTACGTGCATATTTTTTTATCATCTTTCCTGAAAATAACCGTGGTCATAGAACTTGGATGACAAACTTTGAATCCCAGCATCAACATTTTTCTATTTTTTCAATAAAAATAAGCATGTGACATTTTACATTTTTTGTTATTTTAACAATGAAAATATAACAACTACGGTTGTTTCATTTAACCGTGGTTATAATTTCCATATTTCACTACAGTTGCTTCTTGCAACCGCTTTGAAATTATTTTCACTTAATAAAAACATAACAGACACTTTGTTGTGTTCATAACATACAATGGTGCCATAACAAACGAGATGACAACAATAGAGAAATCATTTCTAGAAACGAATATCGTTTCTGGAAACAAAATCTTTATCCTCTTCAACTTACGGTACAGTACCATTTTGTGTTTGTTACTCTCTCTCTCTCTCTCTCTCTCTCTCTCTCTCTCTCTCTCTATATATATATATATATATATATATATATATATATATATATATATATATATATATATATATATATATATATATATATATATATATATATATATATATATATATATATATATATATGGTATTGGTACTGCTTTCTGAAAGTTTATGTTCTTTGATGACTTATCAGCAAGTGTACCGATAATGTTGTAGTAATAAAAATGATCGAACCCACAAAGACTGCTAATTAACAAGACAAAATTGTGCAATGCGTAGAAAATACTAAATGGGGGGGGGGGGGGAGAGGGGCTCAGGTTTCAAATACGAAAGGAAAATAAGTTGTTATGACAATAAGATGAAAGTGGTCAGGTTGTGTATAGACTCCCTTATCTCTATATTGATGTTCGGTACATTACATGAATGATCTCGTCACTATAATCTCACAACGAACTTACAAGACTGCTATACCCAATCCCTTGCGGTATAACTTACTAATCTGTACTCGGAGTTGTTTATCTCTAATCCACCAGCGTAAGCAAGATTAGGCACTGCAATAGAGCGTTAATTTCTAAGCCATTACTCGAAGTTTTCTATCCCTAGTCCATCAATGTAAGCACAATAATTGCCATAGGTCCAATACATAGACTAACGGTCAGTATTCTCCATGTGCCTAAAATCAGATTAAAAGAGTATCTCACATATAAAAAAGGATTCATGCAACATCAAATCAAACATATGTCCCAATATTATCAAGATAGATTCATCAAATACAACATAACCTAGAGAGAATTAGATACTCATAATTCAAATTGCAAATGTTCATAATGGATCATAACACTTTACAAGAGGTTTTCATAAGAATTCCCTTGAATAATTGGTCTCCAATAGTTTCAAATGTTCTCCAAATATGCCTTATGGTGTTGTAAATCGTCACTTTTGGTGTAGAAACTCGTAACCCTTAAAAAAGTACCAAACTTCCCCTTAAAAGAATTCATAATGGATCATAACACTTTACAAAAAACCCATAAAAGGGTTCATCGCACGCGTGATGATCCGCATCACACGATGCAACTTTTACTTCTTCATCGCGCGCGATGCTGCGCGTGATTGTTACAGTAACTGCACGCTTTTGCTCCCTTTTTCACATGATTTTCACTAAGTCCATATTTCTCCATACTTAGCTATTTTTTCATTTTTCTTTGGCCTTTGTTCTTCAACTTTGCTCCTCTTTAACTTGTTTTGATCTGTTTCTTCGATTAAAATCATGCAATGACAGAGTGTCATCATTATTCGTTGTGGTTACGTTTCATTTCTTGGTTTATTTTTTAACATAATGACATTGTAATAACTTTGTTTTCATGTTTTGTGACTATAACTTTGTGTAGTTACAAACTCATTATTGGATTGTTAATTGTAGTCGTGGTTATGAATATGTGTTAGGTTATGGTGTTGTTAAAGAAAGTAAATGGCAACAAACACTAAGAGAAGGAAATTCTTTTATTCATTAAGAAGACATTACATTTTGGATCCTAAAGAAATTAGATAATGTTATTCTTCATACCAATTTTCTTTCATTGGATCCTTCTTCCTCTTAGGCTTTATCATTATTTTCTTTATTATATCCACTTTGGGACCCAGCAGTTGTGCCTACTCCTTCTGAGACTTCCTTGGACTTTTGAACCTTTGAAGCTTCCTCAAACTTATGCTTCTCTTCCTTTGCTTTTTTCTTCACCATCTTCCTAATATCCTTCTCAAAATCTCTCTTTTGAGCCTTATACTGCTTTGGTTTACCCATTTTAGTTGATGAGTAATGTGATCTGGATGGTTATGGAAATGTATGTTTTTATAAGAAGAAATTTTGGATAACATACAATCTTCCTTGAAGACTATGCATCTTGGAAAGCTTTGCCTTTCAAAATCTGACTTTGATTATCTTGGATATTGTGGATAATTACTTACCTTTGACTCCAGCCATTGAGATTTTATGAATATTTTATTTCTGTTTTTACTCAGATTCTATCTTATCTTTTTTTTATCTTCCGTGTGTAGATTCTTGTTCTTAAGCAACACAAGTGCATATGAAGAACATCAAAAAGGAATATGGGAAAAATAACAAATAAGTATTTTATATTCTTCATTCATAATTTATTGTAAGTTATAATTTCTATGGTTATTCACTCACAACTTTTTTTATTTGGAATTATAGGTGTTTAAAGTCAAGACACCAAGACAACAAGATAATCTTATTTCTAAGGTTATTCACTCACAAATTGGTGTATTGTTGTTTCTAGTCTGATATGATTCAAAAATATTCAATTTAAAAAAACAAATAATGTCACAACGGTTTTTTAATTCAATCGTTGTTATTCGTAGCGCGCTACTTAACTTTTAAAAATGGTCACATGCCAGTTGTGAAAACCATCATACATACAATCACACCTTACCTAAAAACGAACATACAACTGTCATTATATATGTTTTTCAACCGTCATTATATTCTTTTTTCGTAGTAGTGATTGGAAGGGTGAAAACAAGGAAGTTTCCAACAAAAGATCTTGGAGGGATGGTTTGGACAATCACAAGAAAATGCAAATGATATCTGGAATAAGATGACCCAAAATATTAGAAAAGTAGCTAAAGAGACATTGGGAGAATCAAAAGATTCTGAACCTATGGGTTAAAATATCATGGTAGTGGAATGAAAGTGTTTAGAGTAAAGATAAAGTGAAAATGATTGTTTAAATGAATAGTCTAGGTGTAAAAATGTCAAAACTTGAGAAAAATATAAGAAAGTTAAGAAGGAGACCAAGAAGGCAATGAATGTCAAAACTTGAGAAAAGTATAAGAAAGTTAAGAAGGATACCAAGATTTTGATTGATTAAACCAATCTTTAAGAATATATATATATATATATATATATATATATATATATATATATATATATATATATATATATATATATATATATATATATATATATATATATATATATATATATATATATATATATATATATATATATATATATATATATATATATATATATATAATGGTGAGTCTCAAACAAGAGAGACTCCAAGGTCCCCCCGCCTAGGGTACATAGAACGTGGGGGGTTTCCCTTGGGACAAATGACATAAACTTTCATCCTCACTAAGATCACCATACTCACTATCATCCTCCATTCCTATACCTAAACTTTCACAACTATGGTTAAAAGGAGGGTTGCATCCCTTACGCCATAGGATATTAGTGGTAGAGGTGAAGCGAACTCCTTGGCGAGATGCACGTCACGATTGACGAATTTCACCATCATAATTAGACATTGGAAGACAATGTCCATAACAGCAGACAACACTAATAAGAATCCATTCCTCTAAAAGAGATTGAGGTGTTAGATCCCCAACCACTCTCAAACAAGATATAGGAAACATTTGTCCCCGAAGGATTAAAACCTCCATATCTGACCAATTTTGATGGGCACAATGCTCTTTATGGTAACGTCGCCTCCATCAATACACAAATGCCCATCATTGGGGTGCCCGACTCCCTAAGGTGCAAACTATTGTATGAAACCTTCAGGGACACCATCATGTGCTGGTATATAGATCTTCCCCGTGCTTCCATCATTAGATATCAAGATTTGGTAAAGAAACTTGTGCACCAGATCGTTGCCACCCTCCTCAGAAGGATGTTCACTACCTGCCTGTTCAACATAAGACATGGTTCAACAGATTCGCAAATGGGCTATCTCATCCAATTTATCGAGGCCACCATTAGGGACGTCCACCCAAACTAAGAAATGTTTACGGGGCTTTCCAAAATGGACTCAAGGCATGACACTTCAATGAGTCTCTCGCACATAAACCAATGTTTTCGTTAGTGGAAGTGGCCACCGGAGAAAAGTGTTGTATAAAAGGCGAGGAGAGAAACACTAAGAAGGCATGAGATGTCAAAGAATGTGTTTCCAGCGTTGGAGGTTCACACCATCATAGGAAGAGCAATAATACCTCCCCCATCAAAGACAAGACAATGTTTAAGAGAATAGGCAAGACGACGGAGAGCTTCACGCCTCTGAACACTCGCCATGAATAGATTTGACATGAGGTTTTTCACCTGCACAATATTCTCACACTTCCAACTCCTAAGGAAGATATGATGGGTCTAGAACCAGGTAGATGGTGCAAGTTCCACAAATTTAAGGGACACCATACTAAATATTATTACCAAATTAAGAAAAAATTGAGAGGTTGGTCTAGGAGGAACAACTTAAGAAATATGCGAAGGGCGACTCTTTCCGTGGATGAGACAAATCCAACTCTCGCAGGCGGGATGACGCGGGAAGCCCCAGGGCTGACAAAGGAGGCATTCTAAGGCGAGGGAAGCAAAGTTGTGCGTCACACACTTAATACCATAATAGGAGGATTCACCGGGGGTCGGGAGATTAGTTATTCCCGTAGAAGGTACACTCCCCAGATTCTGAATAAAGAAGGTTTTCCCAATATCGAAAGTGAAGAGGAGCCTAAGGCACTAGAAGTCCCAATCAGTTTCTCTAAGAAAGATGCAACTGGCATCCACCCTAACAATGATGACCCCATGGTCATTACCGTTAATGCATTGAATAGGAGATCAAAAGAGTTTTTGTAGACCAAGGAAGTTATATAGACATTATATATTGGGAGGCATTTGAAAGACTATGCCTCAACACAGAGGACTTAAAGTCCTTCAAAGACCCGCTAGTTGGACTCTCTAGGGAGCAAGTGCAAGTGAAAGGGAACATCACCCTGAAGACCATTTTTGGATAGTAGGACCAAGCCAAAGAAATAAAAGTATGTTACTTAGTTATTGATGCCCCCTCTGCGGTTTCATAGGGCGGGGGTTTTTAATGAGGCTCCTCATTTTTATTATCTTAGAGAATTAGTGTTTACTGGCTACTCCCTTTTTGCCGAAAATCTCTAAGCTACGAAGACGGTCTCCCTATTGAGGCAATCACAATGATGGATCCCTAAATGGGATCATTTCCGCCCATTGAGACGATTAAAATATTAGATCCCTAACTGAGATCCTTTCCTCCCATTGAGGCGATCAAAATGTTAGATCCCTAAGTGGGATCCTTGCTGCCCATTGAGACGATCAAAATGTTAGATCCTTAAGTGGGATCCTTGCCTCCCATTTAGGATATTAAAATGATGGATCCCTAAGGGGGATCCTTTCCGCCCATTGAGGAGATTAAAATATTGGATCCCTAAGTGGGATCCTTGTCGCCGATTGAGGTAATCAAAATGATGGATCTCCAAGTAGGATCCTTTTCGTCCATTGAGGCGGTCAAAATGATGGAACCCTAAGTGGGATCCTTGTTGTCCAGTGAGGCGATTAAAATGATAGATCCCTGAAATTTTGTTCTTTATAGGACATATGTTGTACCAAATGTTTAGACAATTTGTCCAAATTTTTAAACCAATACCAAAACAGTTTGACAACAATAAGAAAACCAATGTAGGAAGCTGTAAAAATAACACAAGAGATTGGTAATTGTTGGTATAGGTTTGAGTGTCGGGTTTTTGTTATCGTCTCCACAGGGATTGTGAGATATTGCCGCCGTTCGACAGTTGTTTTAATTCTTAACTCGTAGGAACAAGGGGTGTTTTGGTTTTTGTCACGGTATCTTGCATAAAAGAGTAAGAAAATGCGGTAAAAGTTTTGGTTTTTCTATTTGAGAAATATTGTCAAAGTTAGGGTTCGACGATCACTTTGCATGTATATGTTCGATCAACAAAACTCATAAACTCCTTTAGATGATAAACTATTTCACAAAGTCCTCCCAATGTGTTTATCTCTAACACACATTGTGGGTTTTCCCATTTTGATCCATTGTTTATCTCTAACACAATCTATCAAAATGACAACTTTTTGGTTCAACTTTATGGTGAACAAAATCATTCATTACTATCTCTAGCTAACAAACAAGATTGGATGAAAACCTAGGTAAAGAGTTGATAAACGTCTCTCGATCATAAACCAACACAAAGAGTTATCAATAAAACAAAGTTTTCATCATATATTCATCATTAAAGAGTTTACAAATGAAGATCATCTCATATACACACAAAGCTTATGATCATCTACATCTAACCTTGACAAAATGAAGAACTTAGCCACTCATTTTCATGGTGGCTTGTACAACAAGTCTCGGTTGAAGGTTGATCAACATCCAAGTCGAAGAATCGAGATTGGATGGGAATCCACCTTCTTTTTGTGGAATCTTGTTAAGAGATGAAGAAAAATGAAGAAAAAGTGTTTATAGGTTACAAAAATATGATCCCAAGAAATGCTGAAAATATCTAAGTGAAAAGTAGTGTATTCCAAAAAGTAGCCCCAGCTACTTATACTACTAGTGTCTGAGCTGTCATGCTCGCTAGGCGAGCAGAATGGTTCGCCTAGCGAGCCCTAAAATAGGCACCTGAGGCACCTACGCCCAGAGAAATATCTAACTTCAGACTTCACATGTTCGCTAGGCGAAGCCCACGCTTCCACCTTCACTCCAGCGAGCTCTGAAGGTTTTGCTACTGGAATGCTCGCTGGGAGCTCGCTAGTGGCTCACCTAGCGAGCAAGTGTTGGCTGCTCTTTTGACCAAGTCTGGGAGTGTTCGCTACCTCCTTCGCTGGGCGCTCGCCTAGCGAGTTTGCTGACTTTGCTACTGTAAAATTCTGGAGATGTTCGCTGGAAACTCGCTAGGTGCTCGCCTAGCGAGCACTTCGCCACAGCACTCGCCTAGCGAGCATGCTGATGAATGCTTCCTTTTCTTGGTCCCTTTGCCAACTTTCTTGTGCCTTCATTTTCTATTATTTCATGCCTAATTCCTGCACAATAACGCACAAATTAAAGGTACCAAGATCGTTTATCATTGTATTGCAATTCATCTAAAACAAAGGCAGTTTCGAACACTTTAGCAACAAAAAGGAGTGAAAGATGCCCACATTTGATAGCTCAAATAAGCACTTTTGGGCATCTAACAACTCTCCCCAACTAGATTCTTGCTTGTCCTCAAGCAAAGTATGCCTCTTGAAGGACAAGAGGATTTGCTTAAAGAAAAAGGTTTCTCCGAAGTCGGATAAAACGGCTCAAACACAAGAAAATTAACCAGACACAAATTTCCAATGATTAAAATAACATAATACACAAGAACTAAAACTTTATAGCAATGCGAATAATGTATCTATCCACAACAATATTATCTTGAATGAATCACCCTATCTCTCCGCTTCGAATAAGGATTGAAGAAATTACGCGTTTGCAACCGCGGGAATAATCTCACTCTCCAATAAACAATGAAGAAATCAATTCAATTCATACAATGTCTAACAATTATAAATAAAAAATGAGGAAGCACGAAGATCACTAAGGACTTTTCCGGTTGTAGCTTGGTTAGGTTAACAAACAAGGGTCATTTCTAAGGCCATTGAAAACGAAATTGCCGATGCAAAAGAGACATTCACTGTATACTATTCACACATCTCAACTTTGTTCCCTTTGTTTCTCATTTGAAACCTTCACAACTCTTATTTCACAACTCAATTTTTGTTTTTCACTATTTTTCTTCCAAGCAAGCATTCATTTTCATTTTCTCTATTTTTTTCTTTTCCTTTACATCATATTTACAAAACAGATGTTTCTCTTTTCTAATTTTTTTATTTTTTTCAATGCTTGCTCGGTTTTTCAAGAGTTGTTGCACTTACCGATTCTCATTTTCGTTTTCCCCAACTTATTTCTTTTACTCACCCTAAGTGAATGCTCTTGACTTTTTACGGCAAAAGAATAATTATCAAAATTTTCCGGGTTTCAAGAAAAAAAGAATTTTGACATCTCGCTTTATTTCAAGCCGAGATTCAACTGTTTAAGCTCAAAGGGGTTAACGAATACTCTCTTTGCTCACGAGTAAGTTATATTTGGAACTGGTTGTGCTCAATAGAAAAGAAGCGCCTTGATCATTTCTAATTGCTTCCACAAATTCACAATAATAAAAGACAAAGCATGAATCAAATGAATCAACAAAGTTTATTAGAATCCAACATTTAAGTGTATAATGGAGGTTTCCTCACAATTTGTGGTTTTAAGTCCTAGATGAAACATTCATTCAATTATGTTGCAAAAAGAACAATATTCAATTATGAAAAAGAGTAAAGTTCTTAATGCATTCTAAAATTCTAACCGAAGGTAACCATGTACCTTAGCATTATTCACTTGTTTATTTTTATCATTGCCATCCAAGCTCGGATGCACCTTCATTGGATACTTCTTTGAGGAGCAACCAATCTAGAAGGTTTGACACTCAACAACCAAAAATTTATTAAACAAAAAGAAATTTAAACCAAATACACAAATTAAAAACATAAACAATACTCATTACTTAAAAATTTTAAAAATGTGCATGGGGGACAAAACACCCAAAAGTACATAACCAAAATCAAAATACAACAAATCTGAAAAATACAATAAAATAAAACAAACTTAGCCCCCAAAAGACTCAGAACCCTCATCACTACCGGCTTCAGAACCGGTAGCATCATCATCATCATCGGCATCACCATCATCCTCAGCATCACCAGAAGCACCGGCACCAGAAGCACCGGCACCCGCCCCGTCTCCGAAAATAGGCCTGTCCACAGGCCAGCTAGCGTGCTGTAGAAACTGCTCACGCGTCATCATCGAGTGCACACCGGAGGGGTCACGCACCTGCAATTGCAACAACTGCATAGAATCATGAATATCTAGCATGGCGCGCTGAGTTGCTGCCATTCAATCCCAGTTATAGTTGCAGACAACCTGCTGAAAAGGATCGGATCCATGAGCAAAAGTACCAGGACCATCAGAAGTCCCGGTAGCATCAGCAGCTGAACTACTCCTTAAGTTCTTCGGTTTGCAGTACTTGGCCACATATCTGTCATCAATGGCTGGCGGGATCCTCACTTGACTCCTGGAGGGTAGCTTCACCCTCGCATGCTGGCACAAAGCCATGATGAGACACGGGAATGCAAGGGGACAGTTAACTCGTGCCCCCGACTTTAGCCCGCTCTCAATCACGGACTTCAACTCTAAAGCAATTATCCTCGCCACATCAATTTGAATGTTCGTGAGGATGCAGTGAACCAAGTGTGCCACTGGGATCGGCACGGTTGAGGTGTGAGACTTGGGTTTTATATTTGCCAGAACCAACAAAAGGATCAGTTGAGCCAAGGGAATCATGTCTTCCCTATGGTATCTCATCGGAACCCTAGATGGGTTCAACTCAACTGATTTCCCTTCAAACAGTAGGGCAGCAGAAATCGAATCGGTATCCCGGTGAAGCCTCAAATCCCTATGGTAAGTGTCCCTCTCATTTGCCTCCAGATGGAGCGGTTCACCCAAGACACGGTTAATTGTGTCCCGATCAAAAGCAACAGTACGGTCGGAGACTCTAGTCGTCCATGTGAATGGCTCGTCGTCGTCCGACAGTGCGTTCGCGTAGAACTCACGCACTGTTTCGATATCATAGTGCTCAAGGGGAGAAATCAACCGGTCCCACTTTTTACTATGAATCAACCCGACAAATATACGGTAGGTGCCTTCTGGGTTGATTATAAACCTTTTCTCCGGCAAAATCTTTCTCTTCTCCAAAGCCACATATCTAGCCGCTTGCTTTGGCCCGACAAATTTGTCGGTGTCGAACTGTATGGGCACGGTACGGGAAGTGCTCCCGACCTTTCTTTTCTTCGAAATGCTGGACTTGGATGCCATCTGCAAAGACATAGAGAGGAAACAACACAAACACAAAACAGATTAGAAAGCAAAACAGAAAATCCAACTACTGTCATGGTCGCTGCTGCTTCGCCTAGCGAGGACCTAGCGAAGCTTCACTACAGGTTCGCCTAGCGAAGTGGCAGCGAATGCTCGCCACTGATTCGCCTAGCGAGGTGCTAGCGAATCTTACGGGTTTTTGGGTTCTTCCTTGTTTAACAACCTAATTCCAGAAAAACCCAAGGTCTCATGGTATCTATTTCAGAACAAAATGATTTATCATGAAAGACATCGTTCTAAGGTACATGCAAATCTACACCCATATGCAAAACCTAATGTACCCATTCCCCCAAATTCACCCTAAATGACATATACTTCAGAAATGTACAAAGTGAAAGCATAAAGTAATGAGATAGGACAAACCTTAGTAGAGAGATAGATTGAAATTGAAATGCACGGTTAGGTTTGCAATTCAATGTTTAGGGTTTGAGTGAGAATGAATGTGAGAGCGTGTCTTGTGAGTTCTGGAGTTCAGAGTGCAACACTAAAAAGAAAAATGGTATTTGGGCCCAAAAGAGTGGCCTGCTGAAAATTAAATGGGTTCTGCCACGCAACGCTCGCTACAGGTTCGCCTAGCGAGCAGCTAGCGAATCAGCTCGCTACTGCCTTCGCCTAGCGAGCAGCTAGCGAGCATGACAGCATTTTGTTTTTTCAAAACAGCATTCCAAGCACAATGCAGCAAGTTTCTTCAAGTTGAACACCAATACCAACATAACAAAAAAAACTGTAAATACTTACAATGTTGGGGTGCCTCCCAACAAGCGCTTATTTAACGTCGGATAAGCTCGACGGTTCGATGCTCACTGAGGAGCATCCAAGGAAATTGTGCAGCTTCCGCGATCCACTTTGTTGTTTGAGCTTCCGGGATCCATTTTGTTGAGCAACTTCCTCAAGGGCTTTGTTGTCTTCAAGAGGTTCTTGATGAACCTTCGATAAAATCTGATACCACCCTTTTTCGGAACTATTTGCACAACGCTCAACCATTCACCATCGGCGATAGAACAATTCATCCCGGCCTCTACTAGTTTGACAACGTCCTTCTTTTTCAGCACTCGCATCAATTGATTCTCCTCTTTTATGGACAAAGTGTTGCTAATGATTATCGGTTTTGTACAGTTATCTCCAAGGAACACATACTTCAAATGTGGCTCTAGTTTTGGCTCCTCCACTTTCTTTATCATATCCAAACCTTCGCTCGTGTCTTCATGATAAACAAGTTCTCCACAAGCTTCTAATTCATGCAACCATGCTTCCATCTCTTTTCCTTTATTTTTGGTTGGAACTTTGTATACTCCGATAAGAGATCTTTCGGAAGGATTAGAAACATGAACCTGGTTTGCGACCTCCACTAGCTTCTCCTTGGTGGCATCGATTCAGAAAGAATCATGCTTCTCATTGGTATGCTTTTTGGCTTCAAAAAGATGGAAGGTTACCTCTTCATTTTGGACCCTTACTTTCATCAAACCATTGTCAACGTCAATCATCATGCGTGCGGTTTTCATGAATGGTCGGCCAAGAATAAGTGGAGGATCATCGTCTTCTTCCATATCAATAACAATGAAATCAACCGAGAAGAAGAATTTGTCAACTTTCACTAACATGTCTTGAGCCACTCCATATGGTGCAGTGGTAGACTTATCAGCTAGTTCTAAAGTCATCTTTGTAGATTTGATCTCAACATTTCCCAATCTTTTAACTATGGAGAGGGGAATTAAATTGATACTCGATCCCAAGTCAATCAAGCCATTACCCGTGTAGGTGTCTCCGATGGTTACCGGTAAAGCGACTCGTCCCGGATCGGATTCCTTCCTTGGGAGAGTTTTTTGAATGATGGCACTACATCGTGCATCAAGCAAGACTGTCTCTGGTTCCGTGTACCTCCGCTTTTTAGTAAGTATGTCTTTCATGAATTTTGCATACTTAGGCATTTGCTCCAATGCTTCGGCAAACGGAATGTTCACTTTCAATTGTTTGAATATATCCATGAGTCGGGCGTAATGTCGTTCATTCTCCCTTTTAGATGGAGCATGTGGATATGGAAGGTTTTGGATTGGAGTAGCGCTCACTACCTCCTTTCCTTTAGCAACTCTAGAACTTCTCGCTCTTGGCTTTTTCACTGGCTCCACCTTCACTTCATCACTATTATTTTTCTCAATTTCCACACTTTCTTTATTTTCGACTTCACCATTCTTTTCATCCTTTTCAACTTCTTCCTCACTCCACTCCCCAACTTCACCATCAATACTATCCTCTATTATTTTCTCCTCATCATTTTTCTCATCCTCTCTTTTTTTACTCTCATTTCTCTTTTCACTCTCACTAATCAACTCCCTTCCACTTCTCGTCGTTATCGCTTTACAATACTCTTTTGGATTCGTTTGCGTGTTCGCCGAAAAAGATGGTCCGGATTGTTGTTCTGCTAGTTGATTAGCAAGTTGACCGACTTGAGTTTCGATATTTTTGATTGCCGCATCGGTGCTCTTTTGATTAGCCATCGACATTTGCATAAATTGTGTCAATGTCTCTTCCAACTTTGAAGTCACAACCGGCGGTTGTTGAGGTTGGTAAGGATTTTGGGGAGGGTTTTGACGGCTAGAAGTACCACCCCCATAACCTTGGTTATGGTAATAGTTACTCCTTGGTTGGAACCCTTGATTCCCTTGAAAGTGTTGTTGTTGATTTTAAGGATGTGGTTGATAGGGTTGTTGTTGTTGTTGTTGCCTCGGTTGGTAGTCTCGTTGGTTCGCTATGTAGTTCACTTCTTCGAACCCGGGAGATGGACAAAACCCGATGTCATGCTCACCTTTGCAAAGCTCACAACAAGCTATTTGTTTAGCTTTTGAAGGTTCTCTCAACTCTTTTATTTGTTGAGTTAAGAGTTCAACTTGTTGTGAAATGAGTTTGTTTTGGGCAAGAATGGCATCGTTCGTCCCAAGTTCAAGCACTCCCGGTTTCTTCAAAGAGTTGCCTCTACTTTGACTTTGGAGGTCATTTAGAGCCATTCGGTTAATGATATCTGTAGCTTCTTCGGCGCTTTTAGACAACAAAGAACCACCCGAGGTAGCATCCAACAAAGTCTTGCAATTTGGTTGAAGGCCATTTTTGAAAATGTGGATTTGCGTTAATTCTTCAAAACCATGCCCTTTGCACTTCCGAAGCATGGATTTGAATCTTTCCCACGCCTCATTCAATGATTCGTTGGTCCCTTGTGAAAACACGGAGATTGCCGTTTTGGATTCCACGAAACGGTTGTGGGAGAAAAATCTTTCAATGAACTTCTCTTCCAACACATTCCAATCCGTCATGACTGCAGGTGTTTGATCCAAGTACCAATCTTTCGCTTTGCCGAGCAAAGCGTGGGGAAAAAGTCTTTTGAACAACGGTAGCTCTTGAGCTTGATCAACTCCGGCCGCCAATGCTATCTCATAAAATTTGGTGAGAAAAGCAAAGGGATCTTCATGGTCCATTCCGGTGAATGGACTTCCATACAGTAAGTTAAGAGTTCCCGTCTTCATCTCGGCTTGCCTTCCAGTGTGGTTGGCAAACTGAGCAGTATTCCTTGGACTGTTGACACATGGTGTGGAAATAGGCGGTGGTTGTGGTGGTTGATCCATGATAGGTGTGAAAGGTGGTGGATGTATTGTAGAAGAGCTTTCTCCTTGCTCTTGTCGTTGTCTAGCTTGTTGCCTCCTTCGTCTCGTTCTGCTATTCAGTCTCCTTGCGGTTCTTTCGATCTCAGGATCAAAAAGAAGTTGCTCCTCAGGAATCTGCCCTCGCATAAAACGAAAGCTGCACACTAAACCAAACAAATTAACAAGCACAAGTAAAAAATTCGAAAGCTAAAAATTATGCAACTATTGTGATGCTCGCAATATCAATTCACAATCCCCGGCAACGGCGCCATTTTGTTGGTATAGGTTTGAGTGTCGGGTTTTTGTTATCGTCTCCATAGGGATTGTGAGATATCGCCGCCATTCGGCAGTTGTTTTAATTCTTAACTCGTAGGAACAAGGGGTGTTTTGGTTTTTGTCACGGTATCTTGCATAAAAGAGTAAGAAAATGCGGTAAAAGTTTTGGTTTTTCTATTTGAGAAATATTGTCAAAGTTAGGGTTCGACGATCACTTTGCATGTATATGTTCGATCAACAAAACTCATAAACTCCTTTAGATGATAAACTATTTCACAAAGTCCTCCCAATGTGTTTATCCCTAGCACACATTGTGGGTTTTCCCATTTTGATCCATTGTTTATCTCTAACACAATCTATCAAAATGAGAACTTTTTGGTGAACAAAATTATTCATTACTATCTCTAGCTAACAAACAAGATTGGATGAAAACCTAGGTAAAGAGTTGGTAAACATCTCTCGATCATAAACCAACACAAAGAGTTATCAATAAAATAAAGTTTTCATCATATATTCATCATTAAAGAGTTTACAAATGAAGATCATCTCATATACACACAAAGCTTATGATCATCTACATCTAACCTTGACAAAATGAAGAACTTAGCCACTCATTTTCATGGTGGCTTATACAACAAGTCTCGGTTGAAGGTTGATCAACATCCAAGTCGAAGAATCGAGATTGGATGGGAATCCACCTTCTTTTTGTGGAATCTTGCTAAGAGATGAAGAAAAATGAAGAAAAAGTGTTTCTAGGTTACAAAAATATGATCCCAAGAAATGCTGAAAATATCTAAGTGAAAAGTAGTGTATTCCAAAAAGTAGCCCCAGCTACTTATACTACTAGTGTCTGAGCTGTCATGCTCGCTAGGCGAGCAGAATGGTTCGCCTAACGAGCCCCAAAATAGGCACCTGAGGCACCTGCGCCCAGAGAAATATCTAACTTCAGACTTAACATGTTCGCTAGGCGAAGCCCACGCTTCCACCTTCGCTCCAGCGAGCTCTGAAGGTTTTGCTACTGGAATGCTCGCTGGGAGCTCGCTAGTGGCTCGCCTAGCGAGCAAGTGCTGGCTGCTCTTTTGACCAAGTCTGGGAGTGTTCGCTACCTCCTTCACTGGGCGCTCGCCTAGCGAGTTTGCTGACTTTGCTACTGTAAAATTCTGGAGATGTTCACTGGAAACTCGCTAGGTGCTCGCCTAGCGAGCACTTCGCCACAACACTCGCCTAGCGAGCATGCTGATGAATGCTTCCTTTTCTTGGTCCCTTTTCCAACTTTCTTGTGCCTTCATTTTCTATTATTTCATGCCTAATTCCTGCACAATAACGCACAAATAAAAGGTACCAAGATCGTTTATCATTGTATTGCAATTCATCTAAAACAAAGGCGGTTTCGAACACTTTAGCAACAAAAAGGAGTGAAAGATGCCCACATTTGATAGCTCAAATAAGCACTTTTGGGCATCTAACAGTAACCCAGTTCGGTGAAACCGCGCCTAAGTTTGGGGGGCACTCTACCCAATAAAGGAAATTCACTACTTCGAATTAGAACAATTAGTCTTATAATAACCTTCAAACCCTATGAAGTTTTATGCCTCTCCATAATCCTAGTGATTTTCTATTTAGGTCTCCCCCTAAATATGAGAACTCACTCACTTTATTTTATCACTAAACCCTAGTGACCAACCATAATAACAAATCTATTGATTGTTGAATTTACAATTCAACTAAGACAAATCAACTATGCCAAGTTACTGAAACACAATGGTGTACAACAAAGATTCAACACTAATCCAGTTATGGCATTAGCATGAAATACAAGAAATAGACTCAGCCTAAGACTCCAAAATTTATCTTTTACTTCGTGATATTCAAGGCATGATAGAGTCTCTATTTATAACAATCTATCTTGAGCTTTTTCCTTTAGATAATAATCTGATTTCGTCCAAAAATAGTGGAGATTTTGTTAAGATTTGTTGCTCCAAATCAACTCCACAAAATATGATTCCATGTAACTAAAAAATGCATGCACAAAATAACATCCTTGTACTGCAGACAAGGGACATATGTTGCACACATGATGGGACATCGCGTCGTAGGATTCTCTTAAAATGATTTTGGTTCTCCTCATATCCATCTTGCTCTTCTTAATGTGCATCCACCACTAGTTGTACTTGAAAATCTTCTCGTCATATAAGTCCATGTTGAATCACCCTATCGTCATGATCTCGCTTATGAACCACTAGTAAAAATGTATTATTAAAACACTAATATAAATAAATTTATGCCTAGATATTTTTATTAAAAGTTAAAGCACAAGTTAAGAGTTTAATGTATAAATTTTTTATTGAAAATTATGCGTTGATTTTATTAAAAGTTGATAATTAATTTCTTTATTGCTTTTTTCAAGACAAACTTTCGTATGTGAATTTCTTAACATGTGCCTTTATAGGACAAATTAACATTATCCTTTAATTATTTAGACAAGGACAAGTTGGTCGAGCCAAATAAATTGGAGGGGTGAAGGAATAATTGTTATTTCTTCCGTCCCACAATGAGTAACCTATTTTGAATAAAAGAGTGTCCCAAAATAAATGATTCATTTCAATTTCTAATGCATCTTTTCTAATTTTATCCTCTAACTAATATTACTTTCATCTTTTCCAATGCATGATAAGGGTACTTTAGTAAAAATATCATTATCTCTCTTTCATTTATTCTTTTTTCTTAATCTGTGTGAAAAATGGTCAACTAAGTAATTCATTGTGGGAGGAAGGGAGTAAGATATAGGGTGTATTCTTCCCCAATCTATTTGTCAATAGAAACTTTTGCTTCATTACTATGCAAATGTTTTGATTTCTCCTTGATATTGTTTTGACATTTAGGATATCAATGAACGAATTTTTTATCAAAATAATCCACATTTAAAAAAAAATCGCAAAATAACCCACATTTCATATAATTTCCCCAAATAACCAAATTTGAAGAACTGATGCCAGATGAATTGGCGTCGGCTCTCTAAGTTAAAGAGGTGGTGCCAATTGGATTGACTTGTGCACCTAGTGTTGCCAATCCAATTGGCGCCTATGTGTTATTTTTAAATGCAGGCGCCAATTGGATTGGCACCAATGTGTATTGTATAATTTTTTTGGTTACGAAGGATTGCCAAGGGTTATAGTTCCATTGGTCGTTAATTCTTCTTAGATGTCATTCTCCGAGGTTTGTCGGGGGATATGGGATGTGTTGAAGCATGCTGAACTGCGTGATATTCTCTAACTGAACTGTCATTTCAACACTACTGTAACAAAATTAGATTGTCAAATGCAGATGCGGGAAAATGGGTGGATAACATTCTAGTGGAGAAGTGGACAAGGGCATTTGACGGAGGATGTCGATGGGGACACATGACAACAAACCTTGTGGAATGCATAAACAGTGTCTTTAAAGGCCTTAGAAATCTATCAATAACCGCATTGGTGAGAACAACCTATTTTAGATTGGCATCGACCTTCATAACCAGAGGCGAAAGATGAAAGTGATGAAAGAGGAAACTATCAAAGCTAGCCCACACGCGATTATAGTCTTTGACCGTCATAGACAAACTTTCACTGTACAAGAAACAATGAACCACAATGAGGGGAGGCCAAATTTATCCTATGTTGTTAGACTAAATAGAAGTTAGTGCAACTGTGGCGAGTTTCAGGCCTTCCGTATACCTTGCTCACATGTCATTACGACATGTGTACATACTCGTCATGACGCTTACAACCATCTATCTGATGTTTACAAGGCCATTAACGTTATGCATGTCTACAACGAAAGCTTCGCAGTGCTAGCAATGGAGGAATATTGGCCTCCATATCAATGAGACATAGTTTGGTACAACGATGACATGTGAAGAAAAAATAAAGGACGCCCAAAGAGCACGCGAACATAAATGGATATGGCTGATAAAATGATAAAATTATGTAGTGTATGTCGTCAGCCCGGACACAATCAGAAAAATTGTCCCAATGTCAGAGCATCCACGCAGTGCATCGTGTCTCTCAATACTTCTATTTTTTTCGTCTTCAGGTATGTCCTCGTCTAACCAACGAATCAACTCCCTCCGTAGTTGCTCGAAACTACAGATGTTCTAGAAGAGCATCTCCGTCGGAGGATTCTCTCTCGAATAAATCATTTTCCTTTGGCAGCGACGAAGACGAACCATGTTTAAAATATTATAAGATAATGAGAAAAAGATGTGTAAAAATGAATTCCATTACATCTCTATTTATACGAAAAATTACACTATACACATTGGTGTCAATCCAATTGAGGACTTCATTTAAAAATAATACATAGACGTCAATTGGATTGACAACACTAGGTGCAGAAGACAATCAAACTCTTTAAATTAGAGAGTAGACGCCAATTTGCCTGACACATGTGCTTTGAGTTTTTTTTTAAAAAAAGTGAGATAGTTTAAAAATTAATCTAAAATGTGAGTTATTTTGAATTTTTTTATAAAAAACTAGGTTGTTTGAGGAAAAATTTCATCATTGAACTAGTGTTTTGGATTAAAAGTAAAATATTACTCTAATCTATTTTTTAATTAAATATATATTTTTAAAATTTAATAATAATAATAATTTGATTATTTTTTAAGTATCACTAATATTTTGTTTGTTTATGACAAAAGAAATTATGAATATTTTTCTGATACACTAAAATTAAATTGAAGATCGGAGTGTACTGCCAACAAAAATAGTTTAATTTAAATTTATTTTATAAATAAATAAATATTAAAATAATAACATGAACTCTGGCCAAAGAGAAATTTATATCTCAAAGCATATCCAAATTGAATGATCTCCCTTAAATGTAACTAATTAGCAGTATATGATCTAGTTTGTTTTGAATATTTAAACACTGGACATATGTACTATAACATAAACAGAAGAATATATAAATAAAAGTATAAAACTGGACATAAACGCTATCACACAGAAAAAGCTAAACATTGCCCTCACGCAGGATCGAACTGCGGACCTTCAGTTTACAAGACTGACGCTCTACCACTGAGCTATAAGGGCTACTTGTTCGAATAGTCTAAACGCCATATTAATTTATTTCTTAAAACAAGACAAGTCTTACCATATGGAAAAAAGACTCAAATACACGTTATAAAGTAACTAAGCACTATTATCTCTTTTGACAGATTCAACATTGGTCCACGTTTAAAGAAATTAGTAAAATGAAACTTTAAAACATATATTTGTCGGATAAATTAAAAACATACTAAAACTTTCAAAAACTAAAAAGCTCAATAAATAATAAATTGTTGTTTTTCTTTCTAATTTTAAATAACAATACTTACACGATGGACAATAATTTGATAGAGAGATCTCTTTTATCATACTCACGTTCAATGTCATGTAAAAATTCTTCATCTCTCTCTATTTTTTCTGACAAAGATTTTTGTTAATGTATGGAGTTTCTTTTATTATTATAGTTTTTGGTCTAATCTTTCAATGATTTATGTACCTTTTTTCTTGATAATTTTTTTTAATTAGTGGTTAAGGAGAGTTAACATAATTTAAATGTCTTAATTAGAGGTGCTATAAATGCACGTTCATTGCTTTTAATCCCGTCTTGCAAAACCCAATAAAAATGTGATGAGTGAAACGAGTATAGTAAAGGGTGTATATCTAAAATATTAGTTCAATTCCCGAAAAGATGAGATGGGACGGACCTTGAACCCATAAAATTTTAAAACTGCAAAAATCATGCTCGTCCCGTTAATATTTGCACCTGCAAAATTCCGCAAAAAAATGGAGTGAGGCAAACATAGTAGATGGTGCATGTATAAATTATTGGCTACGTTCGTAAAAAAAATGCAGGTAAAATGCGCAACTTCGACAAATCGTGCTTGTTTTGCCAGCCTTTAGTCCTAATTAAAACATAATAATTCTAACACCATTTTCCTATTTTAATAGTTGAAGGATCTAATTGGTTGATCGAAGGTGAGTGTTGGTAACGTTTTAACATGCTTAAAATTTGAACCATCCATTGAAAAAAGATGACGGTGACTAGAGCAGAAGATGATTGATACGATGGTGAAATTCATTTTAGTGAACTTTCAATGCGGTGATAATGGTTCTCTGGTGACTGGAAAGAGTACCTGCAAAAAGAGGTTAGCATTCCGACTCTCAAATCAGTAAGAGAATGTGGTAGAATTTTACAAGTGTTAGTTAAATCGTATCTGAGTGTGACTCGGAGTCACACTCATATAGAAGATGTCTTTGTAACTATCTTCAAATTGCTCAATGTAGATTGTGAACGACCGTTAGATTACTATCTAATGACTCAGAGTAAAGAGGGGGATGTGCTCCTAGACGGTGACACTTGAGAAAGATCAATCATTGTAGCGGCGTTGTAATACCATGTGTTTCCTTAAATACTCAAATTCATATCATTTGAGATCAACTGAGTTCCTATGTGCTCTAAAAGTTATCAGTTGGGACAAATAGAGTAAGTAGTGAACTCAGATTGACCTAATTAATATTCTTTAAGACTGATCTTTTATTAATTGGTACAAGAAGGGACATTTTGATAATATTAATAATGGGTCAATTTCTCTAGTAGAGTAAATATACCAAAGTTCATCACTTAGAATATTTATTTCTCTCACTTGTGTTTTCCCAACCACGCAATTTTCTTCCATTCATCTTGTCCATTCATTTTCCCAATCACTAGGCCTTTTCCACCACATATTCTTAAAACACATTCTCTAAGTGTCATTTTTCAACCTTATCAGTAATAGAGAAAGGAAAGTTGGAAAGAGAAGGAAAGAAGCTTAAGAAGAAAAACTAGAAAGAATAAATAGGAAGCTTGGAGTCATCATCTCATCTCAACATCTTCCAACAATCTATCTTCATCTCTTACTCTAAGGTGGGTTCTAGTTAGGACTTTTGGTATAATAGAAACTAGGGTTTATGTTGAGAACATAGAATAGATGATAATGATTCATGATGTGTTGCTATGTGTTCTATCTTAGCCATGAAAGTTTCTATGAACAAATGAATCATTCATGCTTTCCTATGGTTGTTGTGTTCTTCATGTGATAGAATGTTGTTGTTGTTATTATGATGCATATTTGTGTGTTTTTTGAATCTATACCATGTGATTCTTGTGTACTATGGGTTATTGATGTTAGAAGTAATTAAACATGGTTAGGGATGGAAGAAAACATGTTTAGACAAGTATTTTTGACAAAAGTTACAGTGGCAATCGATTGCACATGTCATACAATCGATTACATCTTCCAAAATAGTGAAAAAATACCAAAATTAGGTTGTGCAATCGATTACACACTTGCTGCAATCGATTAATTCATAAAATTTCAGAAACAGAAAGTTGAGGAAGTTGATGCAATCGATTGCACCCTTTATACAATCGATTGTATCCCCTGTTTCTTTTTAAAAATCAGGTTTTCTAAGGTTCCTAAGCCATCTTAAGGGTCATGTAACTTATCCTATGATGTGTGGCCATGGAATTATCATTGATTTAACTATACTCCATATATGATAGAATGATGAGTATGTTATGACTTGATTATTGTGTGAATATAATAATATGATTAAAAACTCACGATGATTGGTGAGAAAACCTTAGAAGCATAACTAGTTGAATGTATTAGAAAGATAATTAGGGTATGAAGAATAACTTAGATGGGAATGCTTGTACACAATGATACCTCAGTGTGTATCATAGGCAAATAATTGTTTAACTATGAATGATATGCATTGTGTGGAACATGTCTTGATGATGTGAATATTGGTGCATGAGGTCACCTAGTGGTTGACGAATTCAATCACGTTTTGTGGAACTAATCACGTATTCATATGGTTTTTCCCTTGATGGTGCACGTCCCCTTTTGAGATGCTTATGTAAAGTAGGAAACGGGATGTGACTCCAATGATTTGTGCCTCAATTGGGTTTGAGTCCCAACCATGGTGGATATGGGAGAAAGGTGGACACCTAAGTGGGCCAGAGTCCCATACGGTTTAAGATACTCTAAGTGGGTTCGAGTCCCATACGAGTGACGATCACTTAAACTGAGTTTGAGTCTCATAGAGGACCTAATATCCACCATGAAATTCGAATATACGAGCATGCGTGAATCGAGCTTGCGTGAACCGAGCTTGCCCTAGACGTAGTCCGCTCGGGGATTGATGTTTCGTGAATCTGAATAGTGATTTATTTGAGTTATGAGAACTCAGGTAACATGTTTCCATACATTGCAAGAGTTTCCCATTTCTTAAGCCGTCTTCCCCTTTTTGACTTAAGTTAGAAATCGATTAGAAACTTTGTAGAGCCGAGTGGACCCATAAGATAGGGAACCCACTGGGATTATTATCTCACCCTATACTTGTTGTTTCTTTTCAGGAAGTTCTGTGCGGGTGAAAGACAAGGACAAAGTGCTTTGATGTCCTTGAATTTTTGATAATTTGGATGGTGTTCGGCTGTGTAGATATCTATTTTGAGACCATTTAGAGAATGATCTAGCTCTTAGTTTTATTTTAGGCACCCTTGTGTATATTATGCCATAGTTATGTTTCTTTTTGGGCATGTAAATATATACAATGTTGCCAATAGGTGCTTGTGTATTTCACTACCAATATTACATTATGTATAATATATACTTCAAGACATGTATTATATGTGGGTGTTACAGGCATGAAAAGTATCTTAAATTTTTTTGGCCTTAATGAATTTGACTAGTCTTATGGTCCGCTAGCCAACCCAAAATATTAATATAATCTAAACTAATGTTTTTTTTAGATAATCATGTTTATTAGGGCCCTTATCATTGTAAAAGTGAAAATCAATTGTATAATTGTATTTTTATGCATATATTGACTTTATAAAAATATGCACACATTTTATTATTGATTTAAAATAGATATGTTGATTAAGTCCCATATTACTTGGTTTTGTAAAGGAATATAGAGCCTAATGTTATATAAATGATTCAAGTTCTTCATTACAAAAAAGCTTCAATCAAAAGCTTGTATTTGAATTTTTTTCTTTTTCTCTTATACTCTTGTGTTAGAGTGTTGTGATAAATAGTTAAATATTTGCTTTAGAGAGTGTGAGTTTAGTGTAATTGTGGGGGTGGTTGAGGGTAAATTATGTTTTGTAATAATGTTCACATTGTATTATTCTCTAGTTATCGTTTGACAACGACTATAGTTTCCTCTCTGGTTTTAGAGTTTTTACGTCCTGTCTTTGTGTTGTAATTGTGTTATTTTACTTTCTCTTTGTCAGTTTTTCCCAACAACTATTATCAAAACTTTTGGTTTAATCCAAATATAGGAGTTCTTATTATGATATATGGCTGCATATTTGTCTGATCTTCTACATTAGAAAATTTTGATCTTATACATCATAAAAGAATGATGATGTTGTAGAAGAGTTGTTGAGTTGCAATCACAAGTTTGGATGTACAATTTGAGTTAGAGAAAATTGATGGAAGAATTGTTTTTAACATGTTAAAAATTTAAGTCAAAGATATGTTGATACAATCAGGATTACACAAAGTGTTGGTTAGTGGTTAGTACATGAACATTGATTTCCATTGATGTAAAATATACTATGATATTATGTGGTGGTTGAAGAGCTTTCTGCCAACCTGGAAATTTCACCATAAGTTTTCAACCTGGTTTTAAACATTTGAAATTCCTGGACTAATTTAGCTTCAAGTACAATATATTCTTCATGATAGAGTATATGATTGTCAGTGATGACAATGTAAATTTTTTGAAGTGGTTTAACTTCAAGTGAAATATATTTTTCATAGTAGAGTATGAGAGTTTTTAAACTATGATTGTCGGTGAAGACAGTGTGAAAATTCTTGGAGTGATGTAACTTCAAGTGACTATACTCTTTATGGAGGGAATATGATAGTACTCCTTGAACTATGATTGTCGATGCATATAATGAAAAGTGATGTGTTATTTTCAAACAAGATTGAATTTTTTGTATTGGTTAAGAATATATACATGTTGATTAAGTCTCACATTACTTAGTTTCGTAAAGGAAGAGAGAGTCTAACATTATAAAAATATTCAAGTTTTTCATTATAAAATGCATCTTTCAAAAATATTTTAAGTTTGAATTTGACCTCTTTTTCTCGTATAATCTTGTGTTATAGTGTTATGAGATACATAGTTAATGTTGGAACATGTCACTATTCCAATATGGTGATGAATTTGAAAAAGTTCCTTAAGTCACACATTGTTCGAAAAAATAAGTGTATTTTTGTATTAGTTGAAAAATTCCTTAGTCCCGCATTGCTTATAATAGATATCTTGGCTAGTTTAATTCATTATATAAGGAAATCAATTGTTTCATTTCAAAATACACCAAAAAATTCTATTGAGTGTTTCCTTCCTCGCTCTCATTACTCTGGGTCTTTCAAATTGTCGAAGCGTCAACTTCTCTCTTGTTCTTTCTACTCGTTGAATTTTCCGAGTATTTTCTTGAATTTCCTTTAGAGAATTATGTTAATTTCTCATCGTTTGAGTTAAGAAACTGCAAATATTAACTTTTGGATTCTCTTTGGAGAATTATTTGAATCTCTCTTCTTTGAGAAATTATTTTGAGTGGTCAAATAATCATTATTGAATTCTTTTTGGAGAATTATTTGAATTTCTCCTTGTTTGAGAAATTATTATGACTGGTCTTTATACGAGATACTACGAGTGGTTTTAACACCATCATCCATTAGTCTTTGTGCCATCATAGGATGTATTTCTAGATTGATTATCTACACTGCAAGTAGTAATCGTATAGTATATAACTAAACTGTTTTATCTAGGAGGCGTAGTGATTGAGTGACTATTTTGCACAATTTTGGGCAGTGTCGTGAAACGTCTTAAAGAGAGCAACCTAGTCCACGACTCGACTCGATAATTTCTTCAGTGATAACTTTCAAAAAAAAAAAAATAACAGAAATTTTAAGACGTTTTGATGGCTATCAAAGAAATTATTGGTAATTTTGTGAATTTTGTCTCTGATAAACCTTTCAAGTTTGAGGGAAGTCACTTCAAACGATGACAACAAAATTTGTGATTTTTCTTAGCCTGGAAAAAATAAATTTAGTAAGAAAGCTAAGAGATTTCACAGTGATAGATGAATTGAGCATGATTCCAGTATTTTAAATGAATTTTATAAACAACATGGAATTGTACATGAAACGATTGTACCATACTCTCCTAAAATGAATGGTAAACTAGAAAGAAACAATAAAACTCGTACTGAACTTATTGTTGTAATTATGTTAAATTCTAGTGTTGTTCCTCATTGGTGGAGGAAATTTGGTTGATTGTTTGTTATTGATCAGTGCATTTTGATGCACATTCTTCTATATTTATACTTATGCATTTCCATGTTTTAGTTTGGTTATTTTTCCCTTTTAATGTGTTTTTATAATTTATCTTATTTTTACACTTATTTGTTTTTCGCAGTTTATTTTCAGCATTAGCAGTCTGCACGAATAAATTCATAATTGGAGTTAGAAGTATTAGATCAAGGCGTGCTATCAGTCGTTGGAAAGCTAAGAGAAAGAGCTACGACTTTTAAGAAGAAGTCAGAAGCTAATTCGGATTGTAGCATGGTTGAAAAATCCGTTGAAGCCTTCAACACTAGATTTATATTTTGTGTTGGGTTATTTAGTTTGGGTTTGGGTTATGTTTTGACCAAATTAGGTTTATTCTACTTTTCCTATAACCTAAGCAGCCGAAAACAATACACGGGATCACTATTCATGAAAATTTGAAAGCTTGTACGAATTCCATAGAGAACTAATCCATCTGATTCGATCTGCCGTAATTCAGATTCCAAAACTTGAGATTATTATAATATTAATTTTAGTTTAATTCCTTTCAATGATATTTTGTGTTCCTGTATGCTTAATTCGATTGCATGAAATATATTGATTCAATTTGGTTGATTGTATGATCCTAACATAGGCACGTCACGTTTGCTTAATTCATTTTTGTGTCTGATATGTTTGCTTAATCCATGAAAACTTATCCCGTTTGCTTAATTCGGACAATAGGATCATACATCTCACAAACTTCACCGCGCTTGTCATTGAGTTTGTATCCAAATAGGAATAGATAATCCGCTTAGGGTATTAAAATTATATTAATCGATGATAATGATAGTAGGAACTGAATCGGTAGATTGAATTATTTCATAATCACTTATTTCATAACAGCTTATTTCAAGAATTGCTTTTAATAATCACTTTTTCTTAATCGAACACCAAACCAAACAACCCCCTTTAATTCGATTTACCTTTGGATAATAATAATCAAGAATCCTTGTGAGAACCATATCCGAGTTAAAATTGTCGCCGTACTACGTTTTTTGAAAAACACTCATTTTGACCCGCGTACGACAGCGGATCAAATTGGCGTCGTTGCCGGGGATTCTTGTAGGTTTTAACCATTATTATAGTCTAACTATTATTATAGTCATAGGTGTTTTAACATTTTTTTTTGCCCTAACTTTCTTATGTTCTGGTGTTTTTGCGTTTTAGGATAAAAAAAACTATTTTTTTTAGAAAATCGTTTCAAAATATTCCGATTCTTTGTCGACTAACTAGGAAAAAATCAAGGATCAAAAGCCTTTATTTAGGAACTAAATAGTGGAAGTCATCCTAAAAACCCGAAATTCCTTATTTTTCTATTTTTTACGATTTTTTTTCTGTTTTGATTGTTTCATAAAATTCCGAAAAAATTCTCAAAACTTTTAATTGACGTTATTAGATTAATTTTTGTGTTTTTGTATTTTTTTTCCTTTTATTTTAATCATTTTTTTTCGTATTTCAATTGTTTTTACTTAAAAGGAATATTATCGGTATTTTCCTATTTGTTGTTGCAATGCTGAATTAGTTGTGTTTTCTCATTGTTTGTTATTTTTTTTTCTTTTCTATTGAGTTTAATATGGCTGACCAAAGAACTATGAGAGAACTCGTTGCTCCTGATATGAATTACAATGGTTTATGTATTGAATATGCTGATGTTACTATTCCTTTTGAGTTGAAATCTGGTTTAATACACTTGTTGCCAAGGTTTAGTGGTTTTGCAGGTGAGGATCCGCATAACCATCTTAAGGAATTTCAGGTTGTTTGCTCTACACCATTGAGACCTGAAGGAATCACCGAAGATCACATCAAGCTGAGAGCCTTCCCGTTTTCACTACAAGGTGCTGCCAAGGATTGGTTATATTATCTTGAGTCGAATTCTTTCACGACTTGGAATGATTTGAAGAGAGTCTTCCTAGAGAGATACTTTCCTGCCTCCAGGGTTGCATCAATCTGAAAAGATATATGTGGTATTAGACAGGGAAATGAGTCATTGGCTGAGTATTGGGAGAGATTCAAACAATTAGTATCCAGCTGCCCTCAGCACCAGATCACCGAGCAACTACTCATCCAGTACTTTTATAAGGGTTTGATACCGATGGATAAGAACATTCTTGATGCTACTAGTGGTGAAACACTTGTTGATAAGACTCCAGCTGCTGCCAAAGCCCTTATCGAAAATATGTCCCTTAATTCCCAATAGTTCACTACTAGAGACAATTCTGTGCAAAGCAAAGGCGTGAATCAAATTTAGGTTTCTTCCAAGAAAGCTTTAGAGACCAGAATTGACGAGCTCACTGCCTTAGTCAAACAGCTGGCAGTAGCAAAACCTCAAACAACAACAGTGTGTGGTATTTGTACTTCTCATGAGCACCCGACCGATACTTGTCCTATTCTGAGAGACGAGTCTATTACTGAGCTGCCTCAAGCTTATGCAGCCAACCTTTACAATCAAAACACGTACAATAATACTTCTGACCTGTCCACCAACAAATGCCATCCCAATTGGAGGAACCATCCCAACCTTCGATATGGAAACCCACAACAGAACCTACCTCAAGTGGCTGCCCCTGCACGTTCCGGACCATCCTTAGAAGATCTTATCAAACAAATGGCCGCCAACAATCTCCAATTCCAACAAAGGACCGATTCTAGCATTCAGACATTGAACACGCAAATGGGACAACTTGCTACTCAAATAAATAACATGCAAGCCCAAGGGTCGAACCAGCTTCCAGCCCAAACAGTTGTCAATCCAAAGGATTCTAATGCTAATGTGAGTGCGATTTCGTTGAGATCTGGAAAGGTTACAGAAACAGCCCCTGAAAAAAATAAAAAAATTATTGAGGTAACATTTGAACCTGAACCTACTCCATCTGAACCTGTTTCATTTGAAAAAATTAAAGAAAAGGAGTATGTGCCACCAGTCCCCTTCCCACATAGAGTTCTGAAAAATAAAAGAATTAAGGAGGGAGACAAGGAAAGAGAGATATTGGATGTTTTTAGAAAAGTTGCGGTAAATATTCCGCTTCTTGATGTAATTAAACGGGTTCCTAAGTATGCAAAGTTTCTGAAGGATTTGTGTACAAATAAGAGGAGGATTAAAGGAAGTGAGAGAGTTAACTTGGGAAGAAATATTTCTGCTTTTATTCAGCCCAAGCCTTCATCTGAAAAAGTTACAGGCGAGAAAAATGTTTCAGCCATCACTCAGCTCATGCCACAAAAGCAGAAGGATCCGAGAACTTTTACTGTCCCTTGTACCATCGGGGATAGTAAATTCGAGAATTGCATGCTTGATTTGGGAATGGGCATTAATGTTATGCCTACTTCTATTTATAATAACCTTAATCTTAGTCCTTTGCAGCATTCAGGTTTGATCGTCCAACTGGCGAACAGGAGCAATGCACGCCCGACTGGCGTAGTGGAAGATGTCCTTGTCCAAGTTAACGATTTAATTTTTCCTGCAGATTTTTACATTTTGGACATGGAAGGAGAGACTAAGACAAGCAGAGCTCCCATCATTTTAGGTAGACCGTTCATGAAAACGGAGAAGACAAAAATTGATGTTGACGATGGAACCATGTCCATCGAATTTGGTGACATTGTCGCAAAATTTAACATTTTCGATGCCATGAAACACCCCTTGGAAGAGCATTCCGTTTTTCACATGGAATTGATATCTGAGCTGGTTGAGGACACTTGCTCTGATTCATTTTCACTTGATTTTCAATCTTTATCTGGTTTCGATGATATTTACTCATGTGTTGATTGTACTGACACTAACCTTTGTGTTGTGTGTGCTGAGATTGATGCTGCCTTGCAGCCTGATAAATTTTCCTACAGGTGAAGTTGTTACCGATGAAGCTGTTTTTGCAGTTGATGCTCTTGACATCCCGGCTGCCCCAAGCATTCCATCCATCGAGCAACCCCCGTCTTTAGAGCTGAAACAGCTCCCTGAAAATCTGAAATATGCTTATTTGGAGACTAATGAAAAACTCCCTGTTATTATTTCTTCTAACCTTGATTTCGATCAGGAAGACAAACTTTTGCAGGTTTTAAAGAAGCACAAGAAGGAAATCGGGTGGACATTAGCCGACCTCCCAGGTATTAGTCCGTCGATGTGCATGCACAGGATATTACTTGAGGACGAAGCAAAAACAGTAAGGCATCCCTAAAGGAGGCTTAATCCTTTGATTCTTGATGTTGTGAAGAAGGAGGTAACCAAACTCTTGCAAGCAGGTGTCATTTATCCTATCTCTGACAGTAAATGGGTAAGCCCAGTGCAGGTTGTACCTAAGAAATCAGGACTCACAGTGGTAAAAAATGAAAAGAATGAACTTGTTCCCACTAGAGTTCAGAACAGCTGGAGAGTTTGTATTGATTACAGGAGATTGAACCAGGCTACGAGAAAGGATCACTTTCCATTACCGTTCATTGACCAAATGCTTGAACAACTTGTTGGTAAATCACATTACTGTTTTCTTGATGGTTTTTCAGGTTACTTTCAGATTCATATTGCACCGGAAGATCAAGAGAAGACCACTTTTACTTGTCCCTTCGGTACTTTTGCTTACAGGAGGATGCCTTTTGGTCTTTGCAATGCTCCTGGCACTTTCCAGTGATGCATGATTAGCATTTTTTCTGATTTCATTGAAAATTGCATGGAAGTCTTTATGGACGATTTCACTATCTATGGTTCCTCTTTTGATGCATGCTTGAGCAGTTTAAGCTTGATTTTAGAAAGATGCATCGAAATTGATCTCGTTTTAAATTATGAAAAATCCCACTTTATGGTTGATCAGGGAATTGTATTGGGTCACATAATTTCAGAAAAAGGAATTTCTATTGACCCTGCTAAAATAGATGTGATTTCTACACTGCCTTACCCTTCTTGCGTTCGCGAGATTCGTTCTTTTCTTGGTCATGCAGGTTTTTACAGGCGTTTCATCAAGGATTTCAGCAAGATAGCTCTTCCGCTGTCAAACTTGTTGAAGAATGATGTCACTTTCAACTTTGATGACAAATGCAAACAAGCGTTTGACTTCTTGAAGAAAGCATTGACCTCCGCTCCCATAATCCAGCCACCGGACTGGACCCTCCCTTTTGAGCTTATGTGTGATGCGTCTAATTATGCTGTTGGGGCTGTCCTTACACAAAGGGTTGACAGGGTTGCCCATGTTGTTTACTATGTTTCTAGAACTTTAGATTCTGCACAGTCAAATTACACTACCACTGAAAAAGAACTGCTAGTTATTGTTTTTTCTCTTGATAAATTCAGATCATATTTGCTAGGTTCCAAGGTTGTTGTTTTTACTGACCATGCAGCATTAAAGTACTTGTTGAAGAAGTCGGATGCAAAACCGAGATTGATTCGGTGGATGTTGTTGCTCCAAGAATTTAATGTAGAGATTAAAGACAAAAGTGGAGCTGAGAACTTAGTGGCTGACCACTTGAGCAGGATAGAGAGAGATGCAAATCCTTTTCCTATTCAAGATGACTTTCCTGATGAACAACTTTTTCTTTTGCATGGGATTACACCTTGGTTTACTGACATTGTTAATTTTCTTGTTGCTGGTGTTTTTCCTACAGGTGCATCTACATCACAGATTCACAAACTCAAGAGTGATGCCAAATATTATGTTTGGGATGATCCATATCTTTGGAAGTTTGGTAGTGATCAGGTAATTAGGAGATGTGTCCCCGACTATGAGATTGAATCCATTTTGAAATTTTCTCATGCATCTCAAGTCGGCGGACACTTTGGTCCGTAAATGACTGCAAGAAAAGTCCTTGATTCATGTTTCTATTGGCCAACTGGTTTTAAGGATGCTTATGAGACTTACCGCACTTGTAAAGAGTGCCAGATAGCAGGTACAAACATCACTCGCAAGAGTGAAATGCCTCAGTAGCCTATGCTTTTCTGTGAGGTATTTGATGTATGGGGAATCGACTTCATGGGTCCCTTTCCTGTATCATTTGGTTTCCTTTACATTTTGCTTACTGTTGATTATGTTTCAAAGTGGGTGAAAGCTATCCCCACTAGGACTAATGATTCTAGAGTTGTTGCAGATTTTGTCAGGTCTAATATCTTTTGCAGGTTTGGAATACCACGAGCTATCATAAGTGACCAAGGCACTCATTTCTGTAACCGCACCATGGAAGCTTTGCTCTGGAAGTACGAAGTTGTGCACAGAGTCTCTACTGCATATCACCCACAAACTAATGGGCAAGCTGAGATCTCAAACAGGGAGATCAAACAGGTTTTAGAGAAAATGGTGCAGCCAAACAGGAAGGACTGGAGCCGTCGTCTAGAAGACGCACTTTGGGCCCAAATAACATCTTTCAAGACACTCATTGGGATGTCTCCTTATCGACTTGTTTTTGGTAAGGCATGTCATCTTCCTGTTGAGATAGAACACCGTGCTTATTGGGCGGTGAAAAGTTGTAATTTGGAGATGCAACAAGCAGGTATTGAAAGAAAACTCCAATTACAACAGCTGGAAAAACTTAGACTAGAGGCTTATGAAAGCTCTAGGATTTATAAAGAGAAAACTAAGCACTTCCATGATAAAATGATTTCTAGGAAGGAATTTTCTGTGGGCCAAAGGTTTTACTGTTTAACTCCCGCCTTAAGCTTATGGCTGGAAAACTTTGATCCAAATGGATTGGCCCTTTTGTTATTACTAATGTTTTCCCTTATGGTGCAGTAGAAATAAAAAGTGCAGGTACTAACAAGACTTTCAAAGTCAATGGGCAGCGCTTGAAGCTATTTCATGAAAGTTCAATGGCTGAAGATGTCAGCATAGAGGAGCTTTCTTTGGAAGCACCTAACTACCCTACAACTTGATCAAGGAGTCTTTCTTTCCTTCTCTCTACTTTATTAGTAATGTCTTTTCATTGAGGGCAATGCTTATTTTAAGTGTGGGGGAGGGAAATCATTTGTTTCGTTTGTTTTCCTTGTTTTTGTTAGTGTTTTGTTTGTTTTCAGTCATAAAAAAAATGCATCTTCTTGAAAGTTTTAGGCTATAGACTGACTAATTTGAGATTAGTTTGCGGAGACTTGGGAAAAATTCACAAGATCGGTATCGTCTTAACACCGTAAGTCTCCTGCATATGGAAATTGATTCGAATTCTTATTATGTTTTAGCCTTAAATTCTCATTCTCTGACAGCTCTTGAGTAGTTTATTTCAGCAGTCAGCACCATCTCACACACACTCTACACAGGGAAGCTGATGAATATAAGTGAGTGTTCCAAAAAATAAAAAAGAAGAGAAAGAAAAGGGAATGCACCTTCTAAGTTTGGTGACCCTCACCCGGTCACTTAACCCAATGGATGTAGAACCTTCAATTTTTTTTTGAAAATAAGACTCGTTGTCAGTTGGTTCAGCGGTTTCTGGTACTGAACTTGATAGGGCGGATTACGGTCCGATCCCCTGCAACTACAACTGAGTAAGCAAATGGTTATGCCACGTAAGTACTAGAATCCCGTGTAAAAAGGATCAGAGTCACTAACCGATCGCCTTGCTATGGGTGTGTGGAGATAACAGGCTTAATGTGATTGCGCCTGAATGAAAAAGAGCAAAAAGAAGGATGAGTAAGTTAGGCTTTAACATAGTAACATGATTCGAGTTGATTTGTGTATTCAGGAGGTTTATGACTGCACAATTGTGGATTAGTGTTCCTACGATATCCTTAGTGTGCAAGATTAGTACCTATCGATGCAAACTTAACCGAAGAAGACTTGTAGCCTAGGATGAGTAACTAATGATGTGTTTGTGTTTTCTTTGTTTTATTTTAAATTTTGCTCGGAGTGCAAAAATTCAAGTGTGGGGGAATTTGATTAGTGCATTTTGATGCACATTCTTCTATATTTATACTTATGCATTTTCATGTTTTAGTTTGGTTATTTTTCCCTTTTAATGTGTTTTTATAATTTATTTTATTTTTACACTTATTTGTTTTTCGCAGTTTATTTTCAGCATTAACAGTCTGCACGAATAAATTCATAATTGGAGTTAGAAGTATCAGATCGAGACGTGCTACCAGTCGTTGGAAAGCTAAGAGAAAGAGCTACGACTTTCATGGAGAAGTCAGAAGCTAAGTCGGACTTTAGCATGGTTTAAAAATCCGTTGAAGCCTTCAGTACTAGATTTATATTTTGTGTTGGGTTATTTAATTTGGGCCGGGGTTATGTTTTGACCAAATTAGGTTTATTCTACCTTTCCTATAACCTAAGCAGCCGAAAACAGTACACGGGATCACTATTCACGAAAATTTGAAAGCTTGTACGAATTCCATGGAGAACTAATCCCTCTGATTCGATCTCCCGTAATTCAGGTTCCAAAACTTGAGATTACTATAATGTTAATTTTAGTTTAATTCCTTTCAATGATATTTTGTGTTCTTGTATGCTTAATTCGATTGCATGAAATATATTGATTCAATTTGGTTGATTTTATGATCCTAACATAGACACGTCACGTTTGCTTAATTCGTTTTTGTGTCTGATCAATCATGTTTGCCTAATCCATGAAAACTTATCCCGTTTGCTTAATTCGGACAATAGGATCATACATCTCACAAACTTCACCGCGCTTGTCATTGAGTTTGTATCCAAATAGGAATAGACAATCCGCTTAGGGTATTAAAATTATATTAATCGATGATAGTAGGAACTGAATCGATAGATTGAATTATTTTATAATCACTTATTTCATAACAGCTTATTTCAAGAATTACTTTTAATAATCACTTTTTCTTAATCGAAAACCAAACCAAACAACCCCCCCCTTAATTCGATTTACTTTTGGATAATAATAATAATCAAGAATCCTTGTGAGAACGACATCCGAGTTAAAGTTGTTGTCGTACTACGTTTTTGAAAAACACTCGTTTTGACCCGCGCGCGACAGCGGATCAGTTATGTCCTGAAGAGAGTTCCCAAGTATAAAAAAAAGATATCTCTTTATTATATATTGAATAAACGACAACCAAATTTGTCTTACTCTAGAACTTGGGGTTGTCTGGCTTATGTCATAATTCTAGACCCGAAGCAAGTTAAACTCGCTAGTAGAGCCTATGAATGTGTATTCATTGGGTACGCAACAAATAGTAAGGCATATAGGTGTTAGAACAAGATTTTGTGTCTACAATTCATCTCTAAGGTTTTGATGATAACAAATGATGAAACAAATTGGTACCCTAACAAATTTATCTAAGTGTGCAGGACTCTAACAAAAAAAGGATCAGATAGACAAACATCTGACATCATGCAAGTCCAAAATAGACAACTTGGAATAAAATTGAAACAGAGGCTATGACTCTAAAGAAAAGAAAGCTCACAGAGTCTGACGGAAGAAGACTCAAACACTCTGAATCTGAAGAGTTCCACACAACTGATCTGATGATTTATACTCTGAAGAAGGCTCTATCAGAAAGACATATCAAGAACTTCTAAAGTAAATCTTCTCTCAACAATTATCTGAGGTATACACGCTGAACAAAAACATCTGAACTCCGCGTACTCTGACTCAAGGTTAAACACAAAGACTTAGCTATGAAGTTTTCTACTTTTGGTATGAATCTATATTTGGAAGAGATTAAATACTTTCTAAAAATTGATTTGGAAAGGACAACGAGATTAATGACATCAAAAGTCCATCATTTCCAAGATATTCATGAATGGCTCAACTAACGTTCTCTTGTCCAAATCACTATATAAGGAAAAATCATCATCATACGAAATACGAAGCATACACACAAGAATACTGCAAACAAAAATTCTATATTCTCTTTCATTCTTGTTCAAATTTGTTCACACGAGTTGTTGCTCTAAGTGTGAAACATTTAAGTTCTTACATTGTGTCACTACTGTTTACCTAGAAGTACTAAACACTTCATTGTATTCTCAAAACAGTTGTTGAACATTTCCTCAAGTGACTTGTGAAGTCTGTAAACTTGAGAGGACTAAGAGATATTTACTCTCTAAGACGTTTTCGGTGTAATCTTTCTAGATTATTGGATTAAGTCCTTGTTGAAGGAGAAATCACCTTGGCCGGGTGGACTGGAGTAGCTTTGAATTTCAAGCGAACTAGGATAAACTTATGTGTTGATAGCCTTATCTTCCGTGTGTGTTTTATTTTCAAAAGTTTTTATTATTTGTGAAATAAATTCAAACCCCCCTTTCTTGTTTTTCTCTACCTTCAATTGGTATCAGAGCTTCAGCTCTGTTATTGATTTTCAAATCAAACACTTGACAGTGTAGAGAGATCCAACGTGAGAAAAACATTATGGCTAACACCAATGAAAGAGACAGCTACAATGCCAAACCTCCGGTGTTTGATGGAGAAAAGTTTGATTATTGGAAAGATAAAATTGAAAGTTGCTTTATGGGTTAAGACACTGACCTATGGGACATAGTTACAATTGGCTATGTACCGCCGATATCTGATGCTGATATTGTTATTGCTAGAAATAAAACAACTGATGATCAGAAGCGTGATTTCAAAAATCACCACAAAGCAAGAACAATACTGCTGAATGCCATATCCTACAATGAATATGAAAAGATCACCAACAGGGAAACTACTAAAGAAATACTTGACTCCCTAAAGATGACCCACAAAGGCAACTCTAAAGTCAAAGAGACAAAGACTCTGTCTCTAATTCAAAAATATGAAGCCTTCAAGATGGAGGACGATGAAGCTGTAGAGGTAATGTTTTATAGATTTCAAACTTTAATTGCAGGACTCAAGGTTCTGGACAAGGGCTACACAACTACAGATCATGTCAAAAAGATTTTCAAAAGCTTGCCAAAGAAGTTAAGACCTATGGTCATTGCCTTAAAACTATCAAAAGATCTGAACAACATAAGTGTGGAAGAACTCGTCATCTCCCTCAGGAGTCATGAGATAAAACTTGAGGAAGATGAGCCCTCAAAAGAAAAGCAAATATGTGGCTCTGAAGTCTAGATCTGAGAGACGTAAACGAGAAAGGAACAAAGCTCTCCAAGATGAAGAAGAAGAAAATGATGACTCTGAAAAGGATGATTCCGATGATGAAGAAGAGTTATCCCTCTTAAATAGAAGAGTCAAACAACTCTGGAGAAAAAGAAATAACAACTTCATAAGACCAAGACATAAGGGAGATCGCTCAGAATTAACTTCTAGAGGCAAACTAAACAAAGAGGTAACATGTTATGAATTTAAAGAACCAGGACACTATAGAAACAAATGCCCAAAGCTCAAGAAAGACAGTTACAAAAAAGAAGGATTCAAGAAAAATTTCTTTAAAACCAAAAAGGGACTCATGGCGACCTGGGATGACTCTGAATCTGATGCCTCAGAATCAGACTCTGAATCTGATGCCTCAGAATCAGACTCTGAATCTGATGCCTCAGAATCAGACTTTGAAGAAGAACAGGCAAATGTGGCATTCATGGCCACCACATCTGGAAGCTCATCAGAAAGAGAATCTGATCCTGAAGAGATATTTTCTGATCTCTCTCATTCTAACCTTGGATCTTGTTTATCTGAATCTCTAAGCTCATATCAGAAACTTCAACAAAAATTCAAGGCTTTAAAGAAAGTCCTCGAAGGAACCATTGAAGAATGTGATAAGCTTGAGATGGAAGTTTCTGAATTAAAAGACAACATTTTGGTTTTGGAAAGAGAAAAAGAATTTTCAACTAAACAATGTTTAAAACTTGAAGAAGCTTTATATCAAGCCCCATAAACTTCTAACACAATCATATACAAATATGAAAAAGCTTTCCAAAAGTTTCTGAAAAATGGGCTAGAAAGAAGCAGAATGGCTTCTCTGATTTATGGAGTTAGTCAGAATAAGAAAAGAGGAATAGGATATGACTTTGATGAAGACGAGAAAATACCTTCTGAAGATGATAAACCTAAATCCCCTTTTTCTTATCACTACACACATGCACAAACACAAAATTTTACTAATGCAAGAAAACCCAAAGTTTTCAGAAACTCTAGGAGAACTAATCACAGAGGACCCAAAAGATTCTAGGTACCAAAGGATAAAATAGTCTATGTTGTAGATATCCTATGCATCAGAGTTAAGACACCAATCATGGTACCTGGACTCTGGATGCTCGCGACACATGACGGGAAGAAAGCGTATGTTCTAAAGCCTGGAACTTAAAGATGTTGGCTTCGTAGGTTTCAGAGGAAATCAGAAAGGAAGAATCAGAGGCTCTGGAACCATTGGTAATGGATTTCTTCTCTCTATCTCTGATGTTCTTTACGTAGAAGGATTAATGCATAACCTGTTATCCATAAGTCAATTAAGTGATGTCATACCCCAAAATTCACCCTACCCCGATACAATTTTCATATGATCCATGACCCTACTACACATGCATACATTCATTATTTCCAAAAAAAGGGTAACCGATTACCCTAATCAGAGTAACCGATTACCCAGACCAAAAACTGATTTTTTGGCCATTTTGGGACTGTGTAACCGATTACCCTAATCAGGGTAACCGATTACACCTACGCAGACAGCAGAAATGACTCTGTTTTTTACACAGAGGACCCTTTGGTCCACCCACTTCAACCTCTTTGCTTCCCTTATAAAAAGAGCACTATCCCCACTCATTTTTCAAGCTTGAAAGGCACAAAACCTCTGTCCAAATCACATTCAAGCTCCCTAATTTCAACCTAAACCCTAACTCACCCAACCCTCTTTTCTTCTTTGAACCGCCCAACCACCATGTAAAAATCCACCATTTCCACACAACAAAAACAATAGAAAACTTGTTTCACTTACATAATCATTCACCACCACCACATAAACATACAACTTCCTTCCCTTCCATTTTTCTACCATAACAACTATAGCCACCCTCTTCCAAGCTTTTTGCTTCATTCTCAAACCCAAACACAACAACAACCTAGTTTTGACACCACAATATTGGTAATATTTTGGACTCAAACTCCTTGACATTTGTGGTTTTATTTTGTGTTTGAAAATGGCTTTTTACTCTTGGGTTGTGTTTTGAGAGAGATTTGAGTCAACTTTGAGACAAGTGTTTTTGTTGGGTTTACACCCTTTTGGGGATTTTTTGCTCTTACTACTTTTTATCCACCATTTTCAATCAAACTTTGTTTCTTGTTATCATTTATATTTATTGGTTGATGAGATCTATTAAATCATGTCTATGGTTGTATAGAGTTGATAAAACCTTCAATGTTTCAAACCTATTAATGATTGATCAATAGATCCTTCATGATACTTTGAGGCATTGATAATTTGCCTCTATTTCAACCATGTTTGGGTAATTTGATACATAGATGAAACCATTTCCTTTACATTGTTTCTTGTTATCATTTAATATTTATTGTTGACTTGTTGTTACATTTATTTGGTTTATGAGTTCTATTAGATCATGACCATGGTTGTTTAGAGCTGATTAAATCTTCAATACTTCAAACCTATTAATGGTTGATCAATAGATCATTCATGATACTTTGAGGCATTGATAGATTGCCTCTATTTCAACCATACTTGGGTCATTTGATACATAGATGAAACCATTCTCTTTACATTAACTTGTTATTCTATTTGCTTATTGTTATTCTACTAACCACTAACCATTAACTACTAACTTCTAACATTTACATTATTGCACTTTACTTCCTTGCAATTTATTTTATTGTTCATTTACATTTAAGTACTCATTATCATCATCATTGTACAAACTCATCATGCATGTTTATTTACTTGTTATTTATTTTATTGTCATCATACATTAAAAATAACAAAAACATGATAAAATGATAAAGACAAAAAATATTCACTCCACTCTATATCAACTTGGACATAGAGGATTTCATCTTAGGACCTTTGCTTGGAGGCCTTTTCATTACTCTTTCTGATACTTTGTAAGCACTTGGATTTTCATCCGTAACTTACATGCATGTTGTAAGAATGGCATCATGACACCACCATAGGGGGACATGTTTGTAAGACCATTATCCTTTGTTTAGCTTAGGTCACTTTTGCACACAAAAGGCTTTCTCTTGGGCTACCTTACAATGAGACTCTTTAATTTCTTGTTGGTTACTTTGCATTCATGTTGCATAAGCCAAATTTCATAATAAAAATAAAACAAACCCTTGATTCAACGTCAAGTGGCATTTTCATAATCAAATTCAAAACACCTAATAATTACGATTGTTATTGTGCTCCACGAGCCTTAAGTGGTGGAGAATGAGTGAGAATGGAGCATTCCTACCCTTACTCTGATTATTTTGGACGCAAGTCACTTGGCTTGTTGTCTAGGATAATCACCTCCGCCCATAGACTTTAGTATAATATAATCACAAACATTCTTTCATAAAACCCTTATTCAAGGTAAAAACAATACAACTCATCAAACTCTTTTTTGTGCCTTAGGGCATCATCCCGAAAACCCTTTTTTCAAAGGTAAAATCAACCAACACACAAACATTTTCTACTCCAAACTACGGAGCTCTGATTCCTCATCCCCGAATGAGTGATACGTAGGCACAAGGGCCACAATCCTTGGCGAGCACTATAATAACAAAAACACCCCCTTCTTTTCACACATTCTTTTGAAAATGAAACAATAATAGATAAATCCCATGTAGGTAAAACAACCCAAATGGTTCCCATGGAGTACCATGGACGTAAGGGGTGCTAATACCTTCCCCTTACATAACCGATTTCAGAACCCAAATCTCGGTTGCGAGACCGATTCCTTATTCTCTTTTAGCGCTTCCCGTGCACGTCTATTTTCTGAGGGTTTTATCGACTATTTTCCCTCTCCTCTCCGATAGAGGTAAACTAAATAAAATTCAGTGGCGACTCTTCTGACTTTTCCTCTCTTTGGCATTCTCTTTAGTCCCAGTTTTGTTATCGTGAAATCCCGGTAGCGACAGTTGGCGACTCTGCTGGGGACCAAAATTCCCTAAGCAAGTCTAGCCTAGTTTGGGTTATTTCTCTTTTACGTACGTGGAGATTTTATCTATTATCTTTTTTCTGTATATATTGCTTTTGTTGCTAACCTATACATATTTTCTTTGTTTGCCTGTTGGTCCAAAACTTTGGTTCTGTGACGAAGAATTTTTGGAAGCAATGATGATTGCAAAGAAAAAACCTTGTGTGAAGGACTCCCCACCCGAGTCTGAGGGTTTGCTTGAGATAGGAGAGGTTGAGTAGTATTGATCCGCGAGGTGCCTTCCTCTTTAGGGTTGTACGAGAACCTCACTTAGTGGTAGATTCTCTTAAGGGGATTGATGACCGTCGTGCTTTCGACGTAAGCATCTTTTCTTTTACTAGAGTCAATGACCCTAAGACCCCTTTTTAGAACCTTTAAAACTATGGCTAGCCTAGACCGATGGTCGCGTAGTATAGGCCACCGAGGTGCCTTCCTCGTAAGGGTCGATACGAAGATCTCACTTAGAGTAGATGACTTTGATGGAGCAGTCGCCTGGAAAGTAAATTGACATAAGCGGCTGAAAGTCAAGGAAGTCCATGACTCTAGGGGCAGTGTCTTACACCCAATTTTCCAAAAGCCTTAGATCATACAAAGCGAGAACCTTGGTTTAATAAACAGTCATTATTAACTCCATGCTTCGTCACGATGGTCCAAAACCATGAACCCATGCCTAAAAACCTGTGGAATATCTTCTCACCCAATCATTCATAAATAAACATCGCATTCATGCATCATTTGAATCTCATAAACAAAACCTTATACCACCTTCTGTTTCTACCCCGCTAGCTGATTTCCCGACGTACGCTTAGAACTAGAAGCATGTCTCAAGCCACTGTGGAAGAACTCCAACAAGGCCAAGCTGCATTGAAGGAAGAGATCAGCCAACTGAAGACTCAGATGAGCTTGGTTATGGAAATCTTGCAAACACTGTTGAAAAAGGAACGAAATCCCACACCAGCCTCCAGGATGGAAATGGTCTCCCCTATGCCTTTGTCCGACTCCATCTTACATCATGAGTTGCCTCAGAGATACCGTCCCCAACCTGAACTGCTGAGGTTTCTTAATCAACAGACAGTGTTCGTTCCTCAGCTAGCTATGGGGAACCAAATGCAGAATCAGAATTGGTACTCAAGTGGAAGGCAAAACTCTTATGCTCAACGAGGCCAGAAAAAATCAAAGAGGCCAGAGAAACAGTTCGACCCAGTTCCCATGTCATATGGTCAAATTCTACCTCTTCTTCTCAATAGATCATTGGTGCAGTTAAGGGTACTAGGACCTCCTCCAACACCTCTTCCCTTGAACTACGACATGAATGCTAGGTGTGAGTTCCACTCAGGAGCACCCGGACGCTCGATCGGTAGTTGTAAGGCCTTCAAATACAAGGTTCAGGAACTGATTGATTCAAAGGCTATCGCGTTTACACTAAACGGACTGGATATACTAAGTAACCTCATGCTGCCATATGAAGGAACTTCTGCAATGCCACAACCAGTGCCAATGGATGAGGAACAAGAAGCTGAATAAGAGCCTCCTTGGGGACTATCATACATAAGTTCCTACAAGCATGATGACACCGGTCTACGGTTGAAACAAGGCTAATCACGCAAGCAATTATGTTATCATTCATTTGTTTTCATGTGTAACTTTCTTTCTTGTCATTTTAATATTCTCTCTTAAAAACTTGTTTTTGCACAATGAAATGAATATGCATGTTTTAAGTCAATCCAATCGTGTCCACTCTCATTTTACTTTTGTTTAAAAATGAAACTTAGAAGGAGAATGATGAATATTAGGTACAATAGCTCATTGCATGTATGCTTTTGAATAAACACCTTGCCGATAATGTAAGGCATTGCTTCAAATCCCCAAACAGTGGAGGTATAAGGATGATAATCCCTAGTCAACCCCTTTGAGCCTAGAAGTAGGAGTTTTCTTTAAAGCAAAAAAAAAAACTCACATCTTAAACCCGGGGCAGGGTAGTCTTCAGCTAATTTGACCACGCGTTGAATTCTTAAAAAGAAAAAGTAGGGAGTGTCCCATTTGAGGATCAACCACATCCTAGGGAGTGTCTTGTCTAAAGGACAACCACAACATTTCTCTCACGAGACGTCGAAATCACAAATCCAGTGGTTGTCCCTCGCCAACAAAAAAAGTGAGACAGTCACAAATCCTTTCAAACCAAATAAACAAACGTCACACGATTTGTTCCATAAAAAAACTCTAAAGAGAGAGAGAGAGAGAGAGAGAGAGAGAGAGAGAGAGAGAGAGAGAGAGAGAAAAGGCCCGCTAAGTCGAAACTTGAAAACAAGTGGCTTAGGCAAAAATTAGGGTATCCCGATGGACTGTAAGCAAAAAACAGTCCAAGCAAAATTAGGGAAGTCGAAAAACAAAAAAATGCAGAAGAGGAATCAAAAACAAAAATCCTCAGCAAGAACAAAGTCGTGTGACTGCAAACACAAAAATAGGAAGGCAAGTGACTGTCACTCCCAAAACCTTGTGGATTCTCTTACTACCACTCCCATCATTCTAAGAGACAAACGTCTGTGTCAAACTAGTTGAACGTAGGACTGAAGGGTATCAAGAAGAATGGGCAGGCTAAATAAACTTTTGAGTCATAAATCCTTTGTTTCTTAAACCGTGAAACATCCCACATTACAACCCTCAAAAGACCTAATTGAAGCAAGGTCTATTTTGAAAGCATATTACATTGGAGCTTGTGTCGAAACTGACTCCTATTTGTTTTGCTAAGTATCAGTATGACTTTTGTAACTAGTGATCCATTCACTATATGTCATCTTTTCAGTGGACATACTTGGATTTCTAAAACTACCATAAACATAACATTAGCATAAATAGTTTTACTTGTGAATGAGCATTGACATCAAGAGCATTTTCACAATGAACATGACTTGAGAAGTTTTGGTCACCCAAAAGAGGCAAATTTCCTGAGGACTCCGATGAGCAAAGGCCATCCTCTTAGATTGATCTCACCAAGGGGGGAAAGGCATCTGATAACTCCGTTGAGCAAGCCACTTCAAGATTCAGTCAGTCTGGGACAATCATGTCGAGATTAGGCAAATCTCTCCAAAGGCAGTTGGCCAGGGGCATTCCCTCAAATGTCGAGAAGTCAGGGGCAAAATCCATTCAAGGTTTCATACCAGGGAAGACCACCTCAAAAGCATGAGAAAGTCAAAACACTCCAAGAGATGGATGAATAGGGGTAGGCAGACCCAAGACGTTGGGGCATATCAGGTCAAGATCAGTCTACCCATGGTTTGCTTTATAACTTGTAAATGGGGCAGTCCATGTAGATACCTAATAGATTGGGGCAAGACTGGCCATTGAGAGGAAGCATTTCCTTATATTTTGGATTTTTTTGCTCATATCAAGCATGGGGCATCAGAATATCCATACCAAGCTCACTACGTCATTCCAATTCAAAGCAAATGTCGGGAAGTCATGCTAAACACATCATCCCATAATTTGTCAACAATGAGCCTTGAAGCCAAGCAAAAATATTTCCCAGTTCCAACCATTCTTGGCCCACCTCAAGGACATTTGTTGAACTATCCAAAACAATTGCATCAATCATTATGCACCAACCATGTTGCTTCACTCATACATATCATGCATCATGCATAACATGAAGCCCTTCCCCAACAAGAATAATGAAGCCAAGCCTCACTTGATACCTTCCAAAATTAAAGCCTACTTGCCAAACCCAGAAATCTAATCATCATCAGATCCAGCTTGATCCCGTCCAAACCAAAAACCGTAAAGCTCAATCGTTATTGGCACCTCCCAAAACAAATCTCTATCATTAACAATAAAGCCCAATCGTTATTGGCACCTCCCAAAACAAATCTCTATCATTAACCGTAAAACCCAATTGTTATTGGCACCTCCCAAAACAAATATCTATAAAGCCCAATCGCTATTGGCATCTCCATAACCGAAAGCCCACTCCATATTAGCCATTACTAGAAATAAAAGCCCACTACGCTTGCATCTTCATAAACTCAAATCCAATCAACATTGGTACCCAGAAAGTCTCACCTCCCAAAAGGGAGATCCATCCAAAGACAATCAATATTCATCTTGCATTACCACATGCACTGCATTCAATAAACACACATGACCTTCTTTCAAAATAAGGAAGTTGCATATCAAAAAGCTCTCTCACAAAAATGAGAAATTCTCATTAACATGCACCATATACATACATAACATAATAAATCCTTCCCATCAACCCTTTCATGAGGACATAACCTGCCAAGTTCTTTTCCGTCAACCCTTTGACGATGACAAATTCTTTTCTGTCAACCCTTTGACGATGACACATTACTTTTCCGTCAACCCTTTGACGAAGACAAATTACCTTTCCGTCAACCCTTTGACGAAGACAAATTACTTTTCCGTCAACCCTTTGACGAAGAAAAATTACCTTTCCGCCAACCCTTTGACGAAGACAAATTACCTTTCCGTCAACCCTTTGACGAAGACAAATTACCTTTCCGTCAACCCTTTGACGATGACAAATTACCTTTCCGTCAACCCTTTGACGATGACAAACTTTTTTCCATCAGCCCTCTGATGACGACATTTTACATCAAGCTTTTTTCCGTCAACCCTTTGACAAAGACAAATTACCTTTTCGTCAACCCCTTTGACGAATATAAATTACCTTTCCATCAACCCTTTGACGAAGATAAATCCTGTTCCGTCAACCCTTTGACGAAGACAAATTACTTTTCCGTCAACCCTTTGACGAAGACAAATTACCTTTCCTTCAACCCTTTGACGAAGACAAATTACGTTTCCGTCAACCCTTTGAAGAAGACAAATTCTTTTCCGTCAACCCTTTGACGATGACAAAATCTTTTCCGTCAACCCTTTGACGAAGACAAATTACCTTTCCGTCAACCCTTTGACAATGACAAACTTTTTTCCGTCAACCCTTTGATGAAGACAAATTACCTTTCCGTCAACCCTTTGACGATGACAAACGTTTTCCATCAGCCCTCTGATGACGACATTTTACAACAGTTTCTTTCCGTCAACCCTTTGACGAAGACAACTTCTTTTCCTTCAACCCTTTGACGATGACAAACTTTTTTCCGTCAACCCTTTGACGATGACAAAATTACCTTTCCGTCAACCCTTTGACGAAGACAAATTACATTTCCGTCAACCCTTTGACGAAGACAAATTACCTTTCCGTCAACCCTTTGACGAAGACAAATTACCTTTCCGTCAACCCTTTGACGATGACAAACTTTTTCCATCAGCCCTCTGATGACGACATTTTAAAACACTTTCTTTCTGTCAACCCTTTGACGAAGACAAATTCTTTTCCGTCAACCCTTTGACGATGATAAACTCTTTCCCGTCAACCCTTTGACGAGGACAAATTACCTTTCTGTCAACCCTTTGACAATGACAATCTTTTTTCCGTCAACCCTTTGACGAAGACAAATTACCTTTCCGTCAACCCTTTGACGATGACAAACTTTTTCCATCAGCCCTCTGATGACGACATTTTACAACAGTTTCTTTCCGTCAACCCTTTGACGAAGACAAATTCTTTTCCGTCAAGCCTTTGACGATGGCAAAGTTTTTTCCGTCAACCCTTTGACGAAGACAAATTACCTTTCCGTCAACCCTTTGACGAAGACAAATTCTTTTCCGTCAACCCTTTGACGAAGACAAATTACCTTTCCGTCAACCCTTTGACGAAGACAAATTCTTTTCCGTCAACCCTTTGACGATGACAAACTTTTTTTCCGTCAACCCTTTGACGAAGACAAATTACCTTTCCGTCAACCCTTTGACGATGACAAACTTTTTTCCGTCAGCCCTCTGATGACGACATTTTACAATAGTTTCTTTCCGTCAACCCTTTGACGAAGACAAATTACCTTTCCGTCAACCCTTTGACGATGATAAACTCTTTTCCGTCAACCCTTTGATGACGACACCCTTTTCCATCAACCCTTTGATGATGATCTCTCATTGGAAACAAAAATCCCTGCAAAAATCGAAATACCCAGTTGCAGTCCGACATGCATTGCATGCATCACTTCATGCATAATTTTTCCCGCCGAAATGGGAAGTTCCACTAAAGCCCAACCATACTTGGCACAATCCATAGACCATGCATTTGCATACCCTAGCATCCCGAGCATACATCAACATTCTTCATACATCGACACATTGCATACATAAGATTTCATCATAGTATACTCTTCATATTGGGGCAAGTATGTTTAGCATAAGTTGGATTCAAGCCTTTCTCGAAAGTGTAAGGATCCCCGTGAACAACCCCAACAGGTATCCCCAAAGTATCTCTTTTTATTTTCCTTTTGCAAATATTGTTGGCCCTTTGTCAGTACCTTGCCTTTCGCAAGTCCCCTCTGCTCTTTGCATAGGAAAACCCCGTTTTGCCTCTTTGGAAGTTTGGTAGTGATCAGGTAATTAGGAGATGTGTCCCCGACTATGAGATTGATTCCATTTTGAAATTTTCTCATGCATCTCAAGTCGGCGGACACTTTGGTCCGTAAAGGACTACAAGAAAAGTCCTTGATTCAGGTTTCTATTGGCCAACTGTTTTTAAGGATGCTTATGAGACTTACCGCACTTGTAAAGAGTGCCAGATAGCAGGTACAAACATCACTCGCAAGAGTGAAATGCCTCTGCAGCCTATGCTTTTCTGTGAGGTATTTGATGTATGGGGAATCGACTTCATGGGTCCCTTTCCTGTATCATTTGGTTTCCTTTACATTTTGCTTGCTGTTGATTACGTTTCAAAGTGTGTGGAAGCTATCCCCACTAGGACTAATGATTCTAGAGTTGTTGCAGATTTTGTCAGGTCTAATATCTTTTGTAGGTTTGGAATACCACGAGCTATCATAAGTGACCAAGGCACTCATTTCTGTAACCGCACCATGGAAGCTTTGCTCCGGAAGTATGAAGTTGTGCACAGAGTCTCTACTGCATATCACCCACAAACTAATGGGCAAGATGATATCTCAAACAAGGAGATCAAACAGGTTTTAGAGAAAATGGTGCAGCCAAACAGGAAGGACTAGAGTCGTCGTCTAGAAGACGCACTTTGGGCCCAAAGAACAACATTCAAGACACCCATTGGGATGTCTCCTTATCGAATTGTTTTTGGTAAGGCATGTCATCTTCCTGTTGAGATAGAACACCATGCTTATTGGGCGGTGAAAAGTTGTAATTTGGAGATGCAACAAGCAGGTATTGAAAGAAAACTCCAATTACAACAGCTGGAAGAGCTTAGACTACAGGCTTATGAAAGCTCTAGGATTTATAAAGAGAAAACTAAGCACTTCCATGATAAAATGATTTCTAGGAAGGAATTTTCTGTGGGCCAACAGGTTTCACTGTTTAACTCCCGCCTTAAGCTTATGGCTGGGAAACTTCGATCCAAATGGATTGACCCTTTTGTTATTACTAATATTTTCCCTTATGGTGCAGTAGAAATAAAAAGTGCAGGTACTAACAAGACTTTCAAAGTCAATGGGCAGCGCTTGAAGCTATTCCATGAAAGTTCAATGACTGAAGATGTCAGCATAGATGAGCTTTCTTTGGAAGCACCTAACTACCCTACAACTTGATCGAGAAGTCTTTCTTTCCTTCTCTCTACATTATTAGTAATGTCTTTTCATTGAGGGCAATGCTTATTTTAAGTGTGGGGGAGGGAAATCATTTGTTTCGTTTGTTTTCCTTGTTTTTGTTAGTGTTTTGTTTGTTTTCAGTCATAAAAAAATGCATCTTCTTGAAAGTTTTAGGCTATAGACTGACTAATTTGAGATTAGTTTACGGAGACTTGGGAAAAATTCACAAGATCGGTATCGTCTTAACACCGTAAGTCTCCTGCATATGGAAATTGATTCGAATTCTTATTATGTTTTAGCCTTAAATTCTCATTCTCTGACAGCTCTTGAGTAGTTTATTTCAGCAGTCAGCACCATCTCACACACACTCTATGCAGGGAAGCCAATGAATATAAGTGAGTGTTCCGAAAAAAAAAGAGAAAGAAAAGGGAATGCACCGTCTAAGTTTGGTGACCCTAACCCGGTCACTTAACCCAACGGATTTAGAACCTTAAAAAAATGAAAATAAGAGTTGTTGTCAGTTGGTTCAACGGTTTCTGGTGCTGAACTTGGTAGGGCGGATTACGGTCCGATCCCCTGCAACTACAAATGAGTAAGCAAAGGGTTATGCCACGTAAGTACTTGAATCCCGTGCAAAAAGGATCAGAGTCACTAACCGGTCGCCTTGCTATGGGTGTGTGGAGATAACGGGCTTAATGTGATTGCGCCTGAATGAAAAAGAGCAAAAAGAAGGATGAGTAAGTTAGGCTTTAACATAATAACATGATTCGAGTTGATTTGTGTATTCAGGAGGTTTATGACTGCACAATTGTGGATTAGTGTTCCTACGATATCCTTAGTGTGCAAGATTAGTACCTATCGATGCAAACTTAACCGAAGAAGACTTGTAGCCTAGGATGAGTAACTAATGATGTGTCAAATTTATTTTTCCCTTTTAATGTGTTTTTATAATTTATCTTATTTTTACACTTATTTGTTTTTCGTAGTTTATTTTCAACATTAGCAGTCTGCACGAATAAATTCATAATTAGAGCTAAGAGTATCGGATAGAGGCGTGATACCAGTCGTTGGAAAGCTAAGAGAAAGAGCTACGACTTTCATGGAGAAGTCAGAATCTAATTCGGATTGTAGCATGGTTGAAAAATCTGTTGAAGCCTTCAGCACTAGATTTATATTTTGTGTTGGGTTATTTAATTTGGGCCTGGGTTATGTTTTGACCAAATTAGGTTTATTCTACTTTTCCTATAACCTAAGCAGCCGAAAACAGTACATGGGATCACTATTCACGAAAATTTGAAAGCTTGTACGAATTCCATGGAGAACTAATCCCTCTGATTCGATCTGCCGTAATTCTGGTTCCAAAACTTGAGATTACTATAATGTTAATTTTAGTTTAATTCCTTTCAATGATATTTTGTGTTCTTGTATGCTTAATTCGATTGCATGAAATATATTGATTCAATTTGGTTGATTGTATGATCCTAACATAGACACGTCACGTTTGCTTAATTCGTTTTTGTGTCTGATCAATCATGTTTGCTTAATCCATGAAAACTTATCCCGTTTGCTTAATTCGGACAATAGGATCATACATCTCACAAACTTCACCGCGCTTGTCATTGAGTTTGTATCCAAATAGGAATAGACAATCCGTTTAGGGTATTAAAATTATATTAATCGATGATAGTAGGAATTGAATCGGTAGATTGAATTATTTTATAATCACTTATTTCATAACAGCTTATTTCAAGAATTGCTTTTAATAATCACTTTTTCTTAATCGAACACCAAATCAAACAACCCCCCCTTAATTCAATTTAATTTTGGATAATAATAATCAAGAATCCTTGTGAGAACGATATCCGAGTTAAAGTTGTTGTCGTACTACGTTTTTGAAAAACACTCATTTTGACCCGCGCGCGACAGCGGATCAGTTATGTCCTGAAGAGAGTTCCCAAGTATAAAAAAAAGATATCTCCTTATTATATATTAAATAAACGACAACCAAATTTGTCTTACTCTAGAACTTGGGGTTGTCTGGCTTATGTCATATCACTATATAAGGCAAAATTATCATCATACAAAATACGAAGCATACACACAAGAATACTGCAAACAAAAATTCTATATTCTCTTTCATTCTTGTTCAAATTTGTTCACACGAGTTGTTGCTCTAAGTGTGAAACATTTAAGTTCTTACGTTGTGTCACTACTGCTTACCTAGAAGTACTAAACACTTCATTGTATTCTCAAAACAGTTGTTGAACATTTCCTCAAGTGACTTGTGAAGTCTGTAAACTTGAGAGGGCTAAGAGATATTTACTCTCTAAGACGTTTTCGGTGTAATCTTTCTAGATTATTGGATTAAGTCCTTGTTGAAGGAGAAATCACCTTGGCCGGGTGGACTGGAGTAGCTTTGAAGTTTAAGCGAACCAGGATAAACTTATGTGTTGATAGCCTTATCTTTCGTGTGTGTTTTATTTTCAAAAGTTTTTATTATTTGTGAAATAAATTCAAACCCCCCTTTCTTGTTTTTCTCTACCTTCAATTGGTATCAGAGCTTCAGCCCTGTTATTGATTTTCAAATCAAACACTTGACAGTGTAGAGAGATCCAGCGTGAGAAAAACATTATGGCTAACACTAATGAAAGAGACAGCTACAATGCCAAACCTCCAGTGTTTGATGGAGAAAAGTTTGATTATTGGAAAGATAAAATCGAAAGTTGCTTTATGGGTTAAGACACTTACCTATGGGACATAGTTACAATTGGCCATGTACTGCCGGTATCTGATGCTGGTATTGTTATTGCCAGAAATAAAATAACTGATGATCAGAAGCGTGATTTCAAAAATCACCACAAAGCAAGAACAATACTGCTGAATGCCATATCCTACAATGAATATGAAAAGATCACCAACAGGGAAACTACTAAAGAAATACTTGACTCCCTAAAGATGACCCACAAAGGCAACTCTCAAGTCAAAGAGACAAAGACTCTGTCTCTAATTCAAAAATATGAAGCCTTCAAGATGGAGGACGATGAAGCTGTGGAGGTAATGTTTTATAGATTTCAAACTTTAATTGCAGGACTCAAGGTTCTGGACAAGGGCTACACAACTGCAGATCATGTCAAAAAGATTTTCAAAAGCTTGCCAAAGAAGTGGAGACCTATGGTCATTGCCTTAAAACTATCAAAAGATCTGAATAACATAAGTGTGGAAGAACTCGTCTTCTCCCTCAGGAGTCATGAGATAAAACTTGAGGAAGATGAGCCCCCAAAAGAAAAGCAAATATGTGGCTCTGAAGTCTAGATCTGAGAGACGTAAACCAGAAAGGAACAAAGCTCTCAAAGATGAAGAAGAAGAAAATGATGACTCTGAAAAGGATGATTCTGATGATGAAGAAGAGTTATCCCTCTTAACTAGAAGAGTCAAACAACTCTGGAGAAAAAGAAATAACAACTTCATAAGACCAAGACATAAGGGAGATCGCTCAGAATTAACTTCTAGAGGCAAACTAAACAAAGAGGTAACATGCTATGAATGTAAAGAACCAGGATACTATAGAAACAAATGCCCAAAGCTCAAGAACGACAGTTACTGAAAAGAAGGATTCAAGAAAAATTCCTTTAAAACCAAAAAGGGACTCATGGCGACCTGGGATGACTCTGAATCTGATGCCTCAGAATCAGACTCTGAATATGATGCCTCAGAATCAGACTCTGAAGAAGAACATGCAAATGTGGCATTCATGGCCACCACATCTGGAAGCTCATCAGAAAGAGAATTTGATCCCGAAGAGATATTTTATGATCTCTCTCATTCTGACCTTGAATCTTGTTTATCTGAATCTCTAAGCTCATATCAGAAACTTCAACAAAAATTCAAGGCTTTAAAGAAAGTCCTCGAAGGAACCATTGAAGAATGTGATAAGCTTGAGATGGAAGTTTCTGAATTAAAAGACAACATTTTGGTTTTGGAAAGAGAAAAAGAATCTTCAACTAAACAATGTTTAAAACTTGAAGAAGCTTGTAGATGTTTGATTGGCTGCATTTTGTGGTAAAACACTAACTGTACTCTGATGTCTTGACTGATGTCATGACATGCTTTGTAGATGTTTGATTCGCTGCATTTTGTGTTAAAACACTAATTGTACTCTGATATCTTGACTGATGTCATGACATACTTGAGTAGTATGCTGCAGGTTTAGCTAATACATGATTTACTGAATGTCAAACTAGATGTTATGACATTCATCCCTGACAGTAGATACTGAGGTATAGAATAGTTGGTTGTCTGTTATAACTCAGTATTTAATTCAGTCTGTTTATCAAGGGAATAACAGACCTGGCATAAGGCCTACTGTCTGAATGTCAAACTGGATGTTATGACATTCATCAGTGACAACATATACTGAATAATAGGCAGGTTGGTTTTTCTGCTACAGTTCAGTATTTATTTCAGTCTGTTTTTCAGGAGGATAACAGACCTGGCATAAGGCTCATTGCCAAAATGTCAAACTGGATGTTATGACATTTATTTCTGTCAGCTGATACTGAAGTATAGACTGGTTGGTCTTTTACAGTACAACATTTAGTACAGTCTGTTTTCAGGAAAATAACTGACCTAGCATATGGCCTATGTTCTGGACGTCAAACTGAATGTTGTGACATTCATTCCTGACAGCATATGCTAAAGTGTAGGATGGTTAGTTTTTCTGTTTCAGTATTTTTCTCAGGCTATTTTTCAGAAATCCAACAGCTGAGCTAAAATCCAGGAAACTAACAACTGAGCTACAATTAATGAACCTAACAAATAGCCTATTTGTTAGCACCCTAATATGTGGAAATTAGGTTAACTTGCTTAACCTTAATTTTAGGAAATACAAGTACAAGGCCCAAGTGCTGCAATATAAAAGGATGGCAATCCTTCTTTCAGAACTCAGGGGTTTTTAGCGTGAAGCATTTGTTGTTCCATCATACTTCACTGCTGTATTTTTATGTGTGTCTTGTATTAGGTTTAACTTGTGAGCCAATCAATTATCACTAAGATGATTGCATTGGACTAGGGTGTTCATTGAGTTGTAAGTGTTGTATCACTCTAAGCTTTTAAGCGTGAGTGCTGTGTATCTTGATTAAAGCTGTTAAGCACAATCAAGAGTTATTTGAAGTATAACTTCATCATTAACTTTAATCCAATTAAAGGTTGTAATCACTGCGGTGATTGAGGGGGAGTGAGTATGAACTCTGGTCTTAGTTTAAGATTGAAATTGCATTGGGTAGGTATTAAGTGATAGGATTAAACAGTTGGTTTAAGGTCTGAATTAATACTACTAATAGTGGATTTCCTCCCTGGCTTGGTAGCCCCTAGACGTAGGTGTGTTCGTCACCGAACTGGGTAAACAATTACTTGTGTTATTTACTGCACTTACAATTTCCTGCTGTATACATTCCTGTCTGCGCAGAATCGGATGTCATAACATCCTGTGTGACATCGATAGTCTGTTTAGTAGAATTTCAAAGCTTTATATCAAGCCCCATAAACTTCTAGCACAATCATATACAAATATGAAAAAGCTTTCCAAAAGTTTCTGAAAAATGGGCTAGAAAGAAGCATAATGGCTTCTCTGATTTATGGAGTTAGTCAGAATAAGAAAAGAGGAATAGGATATGACTTTGATGAAGACGAGAAAAATACCTTCTGAAGATGATAAACCTAAATCCCCTTTTTCTTATCACTACACACATGCACAAACACAAAATTTTACTAATGCAAGAAAACCCAAAGTTTTCAGAAACTCTAGGAGAACTAATCACAGAGGACCCAAAAGATTCTAGGTACCAAAGGATAAAATAGTCTATGTTGTAGATATCCTATGCAGCAGAGTTAAGACACCAATCATGGTACCGGACTCTGGATGCTCGCGACACATGACGGGAAGAAAGCGTATGTTCTAAAGCCTGGAACTTAAAGATGTTGGCTTCGTAGGTTTCAGAGGAAATCAGAAAGGAAGAATCAGAGGCTCTAGAACCATTGGTAATGGATTTCTTCCCTCTATCTCTGATGTTCTTTACGTAGAAGGATTAATGCATAACCTGTTATCCATAAGTCAATTAAGTGATAACGGTTATGATATAATCTTCAACCAAAAAACATGCAAAGCAATTAATCAGAATAATGGAACAGTTCTTTTCATTGGAAAGAGGAAAAACAACATTTACAAAATTAATCTTTCAGATCTAAAAGATCAAAATGTAAAATGTTTAATGTCTGTAAATGAAGAGAGATGGGTATGGCATAGACGCTTGGGTCACATTAGTATGAGAAGGATTTATCAGCTAAGTAAACTCGAGTTAGTCAGAGATCCACCTAAACTGAAGTTTTCTTCAGATGCTCTTTGTGAGGCATGCTAGAAAGGAAAATTTTCAAAAACTTCTTTTAAAAAGGAAAATGTTGTTTCTACCTCTCAGCCTCTGGAACTCCTTCACGTTGACTTGTTTGGACCTGTTATGACAACTTTAGTCAATGGAAAGAAGTATGGACTTGTCATTGTTGACGATTATAGTCGCTGGACATGGATAAAATTTCTAAAGCACAAGAATGAGTCACACTTTGTATTCACTAGTTTCTGTTCAAAAGTGCAAAACAAATTTGACTCTAAAATCATCAGAGTCAGAAGTGATCATGGTGACGAATTTGAAATTAAGTTTTTTGAAGAACTTTTTGATTCAAATGGAATATCCCACGATTTCTCCTGTTCTAGAACTCCATAACAAAATGGGGTTGTAGAAAGGAAGAATAGAACTCTCTAAGAAATGGCCAGAACCATGATCAATGAAACAAATGTGGCTAAGCACTTTTGGGCTGAAACAATAAATACAGTGTGTTATATTCAGAATAGAATCTCTGTAAGACCTATTCTGGAGAAGACTCCTTATGAACTATGTAAGGGAAGAAAACCCAACATTTCTTATTTTTATCCCTTTGGTTGCTCTTGTTTTATCCTTAACACTAAAGAACATCTGAGTAAGTTTGATTCAAAAGTATAAAAAAGCATTATGGTAGGATACTCAAAGCGCTCTAAGGGCTACAGAGTATACAATAGAAAAACTAAAATTGTGGAAGAATCAATACATGTCAGATTTGATGATAAGCTTGAATCTGAAAAGTCAAAGCTAGTTGAAAAACTTGAAGATCTGGAGATAACACTTGCAGGTTCTGACGAGAAGACTAAAGAATCTGAGGAAGCTGAAAAGCAAAACCCAAAAACAACTAAAATCTCAACTGTACAGAAAAGATCAAGAAATCGTCAAACCGTCTCTGAAGAATTGATCCTGGGAAACAAGGATGAACTTGTCAGAATAAGGTCTACATTCAAAATATCCGAGGAAACCCCTATGGGATTAGTGTCTCTGATAGAGCCTACATCCCATGATGAGGCACTTCAAGACAATGAATGGATTCTGGCAATGGAAGAAGAACTTGACCAATTTGCAAAGAACGACGTCTAGGATCTGGTACCAAATCCAAAAGGAACCCACGTTATTGGAACAAAATAAGTGTTCAAAAACAAACTAAATGAAAAAGGAGAAGTGGTCAAAAACAAAGCACGACTGGTAGCACAAGGTAATAGTCAACAAGAAGGCATTGACTACAACGAAACCCTTGCTCCAGTCGCCAGGTTAGAATCTATTCGCTTACTTGTATCATTCACTATAAATCATTCCATAAAATTGTATCAGATGGATGTGAATAGTGCATTTCTGAATGGTTATATCTTGGAAAAAGTGTATGTACACCAACCTCCAGGTTTTGAAAACTCTAAATGTCCAGAACATGTTTTTAAACTGAAAAAATCTATGTATGGTCTAAAACTAGCTCCTAGAGCTTGGTATGAAAGACTAAGCACCTTTCTTCTGGAACATGATTTTATTATAGGCAAAGTTGACTCTACATTCTTTTGTAAAAACATCAGAAGTAATCTCATGATATGTCAGATATACATTAATGATATAATTTTTGGTTCAGCTAACCCTTCTGTTTGTCAAGAATTCTCTGAGTTAACGCAGGCAAAATTTGAAATGAGTTTGATGCAAGAACTAAAATTCTTTATGGGAATTCAAATCAACCAAGATTCAGAAGTCACATATTGTAGCGGGGTATTCGTTACCATTAGAGATATTGACTAAATCAAAGGTAAATCATACAAGTCGAGTCGCCACCGCACTTCTATTTATCCAAAGGAATGATTAGAAAGCGAACAAAAACCTAAAAGTTTTATCGAATCAAAAACTAGTAAAAAAGTCAGAGATCTGGGTAAGGGGGTTGGTTATGCAATGGGAAGGTGTTAGGCACCCAAAACATCTTAGGTACTCCTAGGGAGCCCTTTTCATATTTGTTGTAAGGTTGGTATTTTGTGAAAATTTATTTGTACAAACATGATTGAAGAGATGAGAAGAGAATATACAAGTTTATTTACATTTTGTGTTTGGATGGAAAAACCCATTGCCTACGTACCATCTTAAAAAAGATTAGGATCAAAACCTCGTAGTTCGGGGTAAAAATCTCAAAATGAATTGGTGAATTGATTGGTCCAAAAGCCTTAAGGTCTTTTGTTATCCAAGGGAGAAAACTCAACCCAAAACCATAAATCCACCATGTGAGGATAGCTTCAACATGCTAGTGAGGGGTTAACCCTATAATAAGCATGGAAGACTCATTGTCCATCACTAAGGATACAGGTGAGTATTACATCTACCTCAAGGATAACTCAAACCTAATAGCTAAGGGTTATGAAAAATTTGATTAAGAAGGTGGCCATTGAAACCACAAAAAGACATTTGAATGGGTTATATTTACCAATGAAAAGTATTTACAAAAACATAGTCAAAGTGGATTAAAGATTCAATTCAAAATAAGTGTTATAAAAAAAAGTTTGAAAAATCAAAAGCATAAGGCTTAGGTTTCTAGTGTTTGAAAAGAAGTGTTAAATGTTTGCACAAAAGTTTTGGCTTGGGTTAGAGTGGAGAGAAGAAGAAGAATGGCTAAAGTCCTAAGCATACAAGAGGTAAGGAATAAGAAGCAAAACCACATAGGGAGTCCCTCTCTTGAGATCATATTGATGATCTAAGTAGCTCCCATCCTTTGGAATAAGCAACCACACAAGCATAAGCTCAAGCAAATCAATAATCAAATGAACTCTTGGAAGGCCCCTCAATGTATCTTGGATCCCTCTCTCTTAGAAGCTCATGGCAATGGTTCTTCAATTTGGCTCAACATTGGAAATCCTAGCACAAGAACACACACATCAAAGAGTTCTATAAGGAAATCAAAGAATGGATAAGAGGGAGTTTAGAATATGGTCCTTTCAATGTTCATCTTCAAGCTTTAAGCATTCTAAAGGCATGAGGCCTAGTTGCTCTTTGACATTTAAGCATTCTAAAAGCATGAGGCCTAGTTGCTCTTCAAACTCCATTAGCTTCGGTAAAGTCCTAAAGTCTAAGTCCATTTTGTCCAATTCTTTGCATTTGGCTCACAAAAACAGACAAACACAAGCACAAAAGATATATACACAATTATGTGCTCAAGTGAGCAAAAGGCAAATTGCATTAACATAAACATGTGCTCAAGTGAGCAAAGGGAAAGGCAAATGAATAATATGTACAAGAATAATAAATTGCATAAATGTAAAAAGCAAAAAAGTAAATGTTAATGGTTAATAGTTAATGTTAGTAGTTAGTGTGCCATAAGGCAAATTTAGCGCTATGTTAAGCAATCGTAATTGGACTTATGTAGAAGTCACAACTATCTGAGGCCGGTCAATAATAATGTAGGCAACAACACAAGTTAGAAGTCTTGATTAGTGAACCAAGTTCCAACAACTTACCATGCCAAAAGAAAAAGAGAATTGATCTTGTATTGGTTTAAGTCCTTTGCATGATTTAGGAAGCAACCTATCCTTAATGCAAAGCCATTCACTTGATCAATTGATCAAGATGAATTAGATTTGAATCAAGGAAGATTAAGTCTCCCTAATCAATGTTAACTTATCAACCTTCAACTCATTAATCAAAAAGAAAAAAAAAGAAGAAGAAGAAGGAGATGAATAATGGAAAAGGAAATGGAAAGAATAAAGTACATTAAATGAAAATGGGACGTACCAATCAACAAGTGTTGACCAATGACATTGAGGATCATGGTCAAACCATCAAAAACAGAAGTGAGATGAAGATTGGAAATCAAGAAATGAATAAAAATATTTTTGGCATTTTTAATATTCAAAATAAACTTGAATTAAAATATTAAAGAAAGGTCAAACTTCAAAATCACTTCAAATCAACTTTGAAAAGTCCAAGTGATTTATCCCAAGTTCAACAAGGTCAAACAAAGTTTGACAAAAAATTTCAGCATTTTTAAAAGCCAGAAACTATTTTTAATCAATAAAAAATGAATAAAAATAACCTAATTGAAATAAAATCTCAAATAAATCTCAAATCAATTAAAAAATTAATGAGAATATTTTTCATAGATCCATCATCATTCAAATAGGTTAGGAAAATATTTTTGTATTTTTTGAATATCAAGAACTATTTAAAATGACCAGAAAAGAGAAAATTCACAAAAAATATCAAATGACAAAATAAAAAATATTAAAAATCATTTTTAGAAACTAGAATTTAAATGGAGAATAATGCAATTGGTCCCATATTTTTTGGATTAAAAATGAAGAAGTTATGAATTTTTGAAAATAAAGGAAATAAAAGAAATAAAATCAGAAATTAGAAAATAGCAAAAATCAGGGAACGTTGGATTGAATCTCATTAATTGACGTGGCCAATCCTAAGGTCCTCAGGCGCGCGCTCAAGGTGAGTCCAAGTCAATGAGAAACATCCAGCATTATTGAAAGTCATAACATCCAAAGGCTGGGATTAAATCTGGAAATGAGATCCAATGGTCCAGAGCTCATCCACGTGGGGACGGTGGTGGAAACCACCGTCTTCTCCGGTGAGACTCACCGCTCCGACCAAGATTTGCAGGTTTTCAAAACTTAATTAAAATGCACGATCCTTATACCAAATTGAAGCTGGGGTGATGTACATCACCCCTGTGACCTTGAATTGTACTCAATCTTTCTATAGAATAAGAAATCTGAGCTGGAAGATTCAGGTACATAAATTGCAGTTCATTAAAACACAAAATCAAAGCCACCACTGGCTTGCCTCTCAAGTGAGGACTTCAGAAAACACATTGGCCAGGCAATTAGATCAAGGAACAAAGAGATTCGAAGCAAAAACCAGTTAAACCATACTTTTGGATTGTGAAGATCTGAGCTCCTTTCCTTGGTTCCTTTTGCAAAACAGAAGTTCAATGGATCGTATGATGAAGGTCTAGGAACTTTAGATCTAAAGATTCAACCAAATTCAGTTGAATTTTAGATCTGAAATTTTGAAGAAATGTGAACTAGTTCCTTTAGGTATGGCTAGGGATTCAATTGTGCAGCATATCAGGCGCCTTCAGGTTGAGTTTTGAAGTGAGCAAGCATGTCTATTTATAGCTGAATTGGAGGCAAGGCAAGGAAATACTCGTGTGCATGAAAGTTGAAGGCCTCCATGCATGGGCCTGTACAGGCGCATGGAGAGCCTAAATCCAATGCCAAATGCAAGCTGAAGTATAATTGAGTTGAAATGGACGTGTACATGCAATTGGTTTGGAGTGTGCAATGAGTTTCAAACAAGTTTCCATATTTGCACCAAAATCTTCCCCTCTTCGAAAATGCCACTTGAAAAATGGAAACATAGGCATGTGGGTAATGGTTGGAAAGGTCTTGACATAAGGAACAAATGTTATGTTGGACAAAACTCATTTGGAGTGTGGAAATTAATGAAAACAGACCATGAAATTCATAGTGCAAAACATGCCTTTGAAATTTTTTCCAAATTGGACCAACTTCAAGCCCTTCTTGTTTGATGATGCAAGCCCTAAATGGAAAAACCTCCAACATAAAAGTTGTAGATCTTTTCAAGACCATCAAAATGGACCTAAAGTTTGCATCATTTGGATTTTTGATGAACGAGTTATGAGCATTTGAAGTTGGACTTTTTTGCCTTTCAATGCATTTGGTCCAAAGTGACCTATAATGTTTTGCATTATCACATGTATTTCCTTTGAGATTTTGAGATTTTGTTCAACATAACATTTGAATTAGACATCTTGAGCTTTCCAATTCATTTGATCCCATCTCAAAATCATAAAAAATGAATGAGTTATGTTCTTGGGAAGTTGACCGAAAATTAGGGTTTCAATCAAAATGACCTATAATGTCTTGGATTGGGAGATGACCTTCCAAGCTTCAAACCAATTTTTGATGAACATGAAAGTTGTTCATATTGTCCTTAAGAACAGTATTTATTTTGGGATCATCTCCATTTGACCAACACATAAAAAGTTAGGTCTCAGTGCATTTCAAAATAATCAGATGAATTGACTGATCAACTTCTCAAGTCCACAACTCATATCTTGATGAATTGATGATTGAGGACACTCAAATAAGATCAAATATGCATGAAATTATGAATTAGAGAACTTCCCTTGATTGTATTTGACCATGGGCTGAGGTTGCTTCATTAGCAAGGCACACTTGGTACACAAATGAATTAGGGTTTCCTTGGGAGACAAACCTCAAACCCTTTGACTTGCTTTGATCAAAATGATGAATTGAGATACTAGGGAGGCATATTTGATGGATAAGAGCTTTGGGAACCATTGCCATGCTTGCTTCCATCTCCTTTTGGCCATATATTTGCACAAAGGATCTCCTAGAAGCTTTTGACCTTGTGATTGCTCAAGCAACAAACAAAAGATGTTAGTCACATATTTTTGTGCTTTTGGTTAGTAAATAAAATTAGAAAAACAATGATATACAATTCAAGCATGCTTGGTGATCTCAAACCACTCACAAGAAATCCTACCCAAAAGGCAAAGGGAACCAAGATGCTCATGATCCTTGAGGCTTTTGCAAATGCAATATTGTGATGCCATGAGGGATCTTAGGGTCAAAATTGGGGTCTTACAGATGCCCCTATTTAAGGTCATTCTAGCCGGAGAAGTGAAGGTTAAAATCTTCATCTTGATGAGGTAGAATGGGCTTAAATAATAACAGAGAGACGAATTTTGGTCCCTAAGAGACCTAATGATGCAAATGTATGTATGCAAAAGGTAACGCTCTGTGGAGATATGTGTCCAGAAAGAAAAAGATCAGGAGGGATTTGACAATCCATATGGGTAATTCACTCCATAGGACAGAGACTCTGGGACTCTTATGGGGATAAGAAAAGGAATAAAATGCGTGAGCAGGTCACGACTCAAAGCTTGGGGAGCAGAAATCAATGGAAAGACCCGAGCAGACTCAAAGGCGCATGTATTGGGGAATATGCCAATACAGCAAAAGTTATTCATAACAGATACTCCGGATAAAAATCCGAACTCAGGCTGGGAGGATCCACTAAGGGACTTCGCTGGGGGAAACCCAAACAAAACTCCTTTGGGGAAGCAACAGGATGAGGTATTACCGGTTACTGGGTAATAAGCTCAACGAGACATGTGATCTGAACACCGGTATAAGGGTGAGAGGGCAACATGCTCGGGAAGAATGAATATCTAAGACCGGTATAAGGGTGAGAGATATCAAACATCCGAAATCATTTGAGGAAGACCTAAAAAGGTACCTTAGCTCAGGAAAATCTGACTCCGCAAGGGGACAAAAGTCATAATAGGGAGCAGGGAGGAAGGAACACTAGGGATGCCGGTTACTGGGCATATAATAGGTGACCAACCAAAGCGTGAATTGGGGAATATTTCCAAGATACTCATCATCCAAAAGAGGGCTAAAAGCAAACTCGATTATATGATGGACATTCGATTCCAAAAAAGAGATACGAATCTTACTCGCCTGGGGAAGAACAAAAGGCTTCGACCAAAGAGTGCATGAGATATATTATCTATTACCGTCAGAACGTAGATAATATACTCGCATGGAAGATTATCCACAACCGTTTACTGAGTTAATAAAGGATAAATCGACCGACAAAGAAAGGCATCGGGATACCGAAACTAGGTATATAATGATGACCAATCCAGGGGAGAAACAATCGTCATCAACAACAAAGGGTAGACGAGAGATGACCCACTGGGGATATATTGCTTTATCGGAGCAATTATCCAAAAGATGAGGGAATATCAACACCGAATATTGGAAGAAGATAACCGTCAAGGAGGGGATTACATCTACCGGATACTGGGTTGAAAACCACAGAGAAGTAACCGTCATTGGTTAGGATGAACAAAAAGGTTAACTCCGCAAGGGGATAAAAATAGGGTTTACGACTACCAGTATGAGGGTAGAGAACCACAGACTCCGCCGGGGATAAGATGAATGATTACTGGTTACTGAGCAATTGTTCATTTACACCACAGGGGAGTGCCAGAAGCATCCAAAAGGGCCAATCTAGGATCAAACTAGATGGGCACGCTGAAACAAAACTTGTCCCTATAAGGATATAACTCAATGGGGAACTCCATCCCAATATATGTGTGTTGGGAGGAAACAGAAGCAACCATCATCCACGAGGGTATAACTCAGTGGGGAATATGGAAGGAAATATGAACACTTTCTGCTTATGGGGCTGACCCTATATGGAGAGATCAACCACCAACATCTGCTTGGGGAACATAATACCCTCAAACAAGAGATAACAAACAAAGATATATGTCAAACAAATGCGACATGAATGTTATCAATATGCACATATTTATGGTTTATGTATGATGAATGCTGACAAACAGACATTCCTAACACAAACAGGTCCAACGAACAAGTACACAAACATTCGGTACTACATCTCAAGAGAGAAAGCCAGGACCACAGGGATCTCCGCAGGGGAATGAGCAACACATTCCAGCTGGGGGCAAAGATCATCATACAAATGAAATCCGCCATGGAAACACTGTACTGGGGAAATTATTAGAGGGGATCAGGGAATTCCGTGGGGAACAACCACCAAATCAGAAGTTTCCAAGGGTCATCAAACATTGTCCCAAATAATGAGATCACATCTGCTGAGGAGGAAGAATCACTATTCCGCTGAAAGAAAGAGGGCTGAATAGACTTTCCCAACACTCTGCTTGGGAGAAAAACCACAAAAGGCCCCAGAGGAAGAGGACACAAGCAAGCCAGGAATAGGAACAAATGTCTTACCCTGTCAAGAATCTTACCATCTTTGGGAGAGCACTGAAGACATCCTCAGTATCCCCTCATCATTGTGAATGTTCACTTTGTTTAAAAACAAATTATGAAAGATTTAGTTAAAAAAATGATATTTTTTTTTCAATTAAAACATGCAAAACATTTGTTGCACAGAAACAAATAAGAGTGCAAATAATTGGATAAAGGCTCAAATTTATTTGATGGAATGGTGGTCTGCAGATGGCAAGACTCCATAGATCTTTACAAATTTGAAATTGATGATATATATTGGAAAAGGGCTACATTGAACATAATGACCATTTCTCCACCAATTCTGAATCCGATGTATTTGAAGCTTTGGTTGATGATGAATGAGCGAGGATCTCTGACGGATGGCAGTTGTAGAACAAAGTCTTGTCAAGATGCAGTTACTTGCCAAATCCCTATTTTTTGCCTAGATTGCCCCAGGGTGAGAAGAATTATGATGCGCAATCTTGAACTCACTACACAGCTCTTTCATCATCTTGTTGTTCAAGTTAGATCCATTATCAGTGATGATCTTATCTGGCACACCATAACGGCATATGAGTTGGTTCTTGATAAATTTCACAACCACCTGCCTGGTCACATTTTCATATGACGTCGCTTCAACCCATTTGGTGAAGTAATCAATTGCTACGAGAATAAATCTGTGTCCATTGGACGCTTTCGGCTCTATCATGCCAATCATGTCGATTCCCCACATAGAGAAAGGCCATGGTGATGAAATCACATTCAAAAGTGTCAGAGGAATATGAAACTTATCCGCATAAATTTGACACTTATGGCATTTGTTCACATATTTGCAGCAGTCAGACTCCATTGTCAGCCAATAGTAGCCCTCTCTCAACATCTTTCTAGCCATGGTATGTCCATTGGAATAAGTACCGAATGAACCCTCATGGACCTCGGTCATCAACAGGTCTGCTTCGTGTCTATCCACGCATCTGAGCAGCACCATGTCAAAATTTCTCTTATAAAGCATGTCACCATTGAGGTAAAAACTGCCTGACAATCTCCTCAAAGTTTTCCTATCTTTCATAGATTCCCCAGGCGGGTAAATCTGGCTCTGAAGGAAACACTTGATATCATAATACCATGGCTTATCATCTTTCACTTCTTCAACTGCAAACACATGAGCTGGTCTGTCCAAGCGCATCATAGTGATATTGGGAACTTCATTCCAAAGTCTTACCACAATCATCAAGGCAAGTGTAGAAAGAGCATCTACCATCCGATTCTCATCTCGAGGAATATGATGGAAATCAACCTCAGTAAAGAACGTTGAAATCCTCCTCGCATAATCCCTATATGGAATGAGGCCAGGCTGATTCGTTTCTCATTCACCCTTAATCTGATTAACAACGAGGGCCGAATCACCATAAACATCAAGATGCTTGATCCTAAGATCAATGCACTCTTCCAATCCCATAATACAGGCCTCATATTCCGCCATGTTATTCGTGCATTTGAAGGTTAGCCTTGCTGTAAAAGGAAAATGCGTGCCCTGAGGAGTAATAATCACTGCCCCAATACCATTTCCATATTGATTTACAGCGCCATCAAATACCATACTCCATCTGGAACCAGGCTCTGGCCCTTCATCGAGTGTAGGCTCATCACAATCTTTCATTTTCAAATACAGAATCTCCTCATCTGGGAAGTCATACTGTACTGACTGATAATCTTCAATCGACTGATGTGCCAAGTGGTCAGCCAAAATACTACCTTTAATAGCCTTCTGAGCTCTATACTCAATATCATACTCAGATAACAACATCTACCAACGGGCGATTCTCCCAGTTAAAGCAGGCTTCTCAAAGATATACTTGATCAGATCCATTATGGATATCAACCAAGTCGTATGATTCAACATATACTGGCGTAAGCGCTTAGCAGCCCAAGCCAAAGCACAACCTGTTTTCTCAAGCATTGAGTATCGAGACTCACAATCAGTAAACTTCTTACTCAAATAGTAGATGGCATACTCTTTCTTTCCCGATTCGTCTTGCTGACCAAGGACACAACCCATCGAGTCTTCAAGAACAGTCAGATACATAATCAATGGTCTCCCTTCCACAGGCGGAGACAGGATCAGAGGCTCAAACAAATACTCTTTAATACTGTCAAAAGCTTTCTGGAAATCCTCGGTCCAATCATGGGATTGATCTTTCCGGAGGAGCTTGAATATCGGCGCACATGTGGCAGTCATGTGGGATATGAACCTGGAAATATAATTCAAGCGACCAAGAAAACCTCAGACTTGCTTTTCAGTTTTGGGTGCAAGCATTTCTTGTATCGCTTTGACCTTTGCAGGATCAACCTCAATCCCTCTTTTACTAACGATAAAGCCCAATAACTTGCCGGAACGGACTCCAAATGTACACTTGTTGGGATTCAGACGAAGCTTGTACTTCCTCAAATGCTGAAAAAGCTTCAACAGGTGTTCTACATGCTCAACTTCCGTTCTTAACTTAGCAATCATATCATCAACATATACCTCGATCTCCTTATGCATCATATCATGAAACAAGGTAGTCATAGCTCGTTGATACGTGGCTCCGGCGTTCTTCAAACCGAAGGGCATCACTCGATAACAGAATGTTCCCCAAGGTGTGATGAATATTGTCTTCTCCATATCCTCGGGTGCCATTTTAATCTGATTATATCCGGAAAATCCGTCCATAAATGAGAAGACCTTGAATTTAGCTGTATTATTTACCAACATATCAATATGTGGTAGAGGAAAATCATCTTTCGGACTAGCTTTATTCAAGTCTCTATAGTCTACACACATCTGGACTTTTCCATCTTTCTTAGGCACGGGCACAATATTGGCCACCCATTGAGGATACATAGAAGTCACCAGAAACCCCGCATCAATTTGCTTCTGAACTTCCTCCTTGATCTTCACTACCATATCAGGATGAGTTCTTCTGAGCTTTTGCTTCACAGGCACGCACTCAGGCTTCAAGGGTAGGAAATGTTGCACAATATCAGTATCTAGACCAGGCGTGTCTTCACATGACCAGACAAAGACGTCAACATATTCTCGTAGCAACTCAATCAACCCCCTCTTAACAGACTCTTCCAGGAGTTCCCCAATCTTCACTTCTCGCACACAATCTTCAGACCCCAAGTTGACTGTTTCCAGATTCTCAAGATGCGGCTGAATGACCTTCTCTTCATGCTCAAGTAGACGGGTAATCTCGTCAGGAATCTCTTCAACATCTTCTTCTTCCGCCTCAAATACAGGGAATTCAAAGTTAGGAGATGGTGTTGGATCATTATGTTCAATGGGTTTGATTAACCTGCATAATGATTTTGGATATAAAAAGCTTTTAGAATTCAAGCAAGGCAAATCATTATGCAGATGAAAAAAAAATGATCTTATTCTTATTTAGGGTTTTATGTGATCACCAATTTCATGCAAAAAGCGAAAAGGGAAAATAATTGGAAAAACAAACATTTAACATGAATTTATTGAATGAAAGTATCATTGTATTTATGCGCTGACAATGTCATCACTTCTCCTTTTGGCAAGGGAGAAGGTTTTTTTAAACACAATGAACATTACTTTGACTTAGGGATAACTGTTGGAATGTCCACAACGACCCAATTATTGCAGACCCCTCCAGGGATAATGAAATTGCCAGAATCCTCTTCGTCCTCTTCCAAAATGGCAGCAGCCTCTTCGCCTTGATCGGTGTGGATGAATCCACCACTTTTGAACAAACCTTGCTTGTTGAAGACACCAGAAGAATAGCCTATGCCAGCCCGGGACTTGTTGTCTTCTAACTCAATCATTTGCCCCAATCCAGCAGTTGCACCATGGTCAATGGCCAACTTCGCATCTTTGTAGGAAGCAAACGAAGAAGTTCTCTTCTCAACAGGTTCAGCAATAGATAAAGCTTGGAAGGGAGTTCCAACTTCATCCTCAACATCTATATACGAGAAGGAAGAAAAATGGCTAACCAGGAGAGCCTTTTCTCCCCCTACCACTACCATCTTTTTACTCTTTACAAATTTCAGTTTCTGGTGCAAGGTGGATATCACGGCGCCAGCCTCGTGAATCCATGGTCTGCCTAGGAGACAGCTATACGATGGGTGAATATCCATAACCTGGAAGGTAATCTGGAAATCACTTGGCCCAATTTTGACTGGGAGATCAACTTCACCAATCACAGTTTTGCGAGACCCATCGAAAGCCTTCACAACTACTCCACTCTGCCTCATGGGAGGCCCCTGATATGACAACTTCGAGAGAGTGGTTTTCGGCAATACATTCAACGATGACCCAGTGTCCACCAACACATTGGACATGGCGTCGTCTTTACAGCTCATAGATATATGTAATGCCAAGTTGTGGTCTCTTCCCTCCTCGGGGAGATCAGAGTCATAAAAACTCAAATTGTTACAAGCGGTGATGTTTGCAACAATGCTTTCAAACTGCTCTAGTGTGACATCTTGATCTACGTATGCCACATCCAACACCTTCTGCAGAGCTTCTCGGTGTGGTTCTGAATTCAATAGTAGTGATAACACATATATTTTGGATGGCGTTTGTAGAAGCTGGTCTACAACATTGTACTCGCTCCTTTTGATGAGCCTCAGCATCTCATCACAATCTTCTTTCGTATTGCCACTCAGGCCAGCAGAAGCAGGAGTTTTCAACGTAGAGGAGGGCTTAGCAACAAGTGCCGGATTCAGAGTGCTCACAGCATTCCCAATCGGGCGTTCAACAAAATCAGTATCAATACTTCCTCGAGCATCCACTTGAGGCTTCAACAGAGCTGAAAATACACGACCGCTGCGGGTCAAACCGTTGATGTCAGCAATGTTTACGACAGATGAAGAAGGCAGGGATACCTCTTTCCCATTTTCTACTGCTACAGCATTGTAGCGATAAGGAACCGCCTTCTCGGAGGAGTACGATACAGGTCCGGCTGGTTTGATGACGAGAGCAGGAGCAACCTTTTGCTTGCTACTATCGTACTTGATAACAACAGGCTCAGGTATCCGGAATACAGGAGAAATCACGTTGACTTCAACAGCATCTTCATCAATGTTTCTATTTTGAAGGATTTCAATGACTCCTTCATCCAACATCTCTTGAACATCTCTGCGCATCTGGCGACAACCTCTTTGATTAACAGAACAGACTCTGCATCTATCATGGTCATGTTCATAATTGCTATAATCACACAGCAAGCGATGCATCTCAACCAGCGATTGTCGGATATGGCTGACATATTTGACCTTGTACTTGCCAGGACAGCCCTGGACCATATTAACAGACTTCCCATGCTCGGGCGATGGGTTCTTCTTCACATTTGGACCTACGTCCTCGAAAAACAAAATCCCACTTCTCACAAGGTCTTGCACCTTGGTCTTCAGGGGATAACAATTCTCTACGTCGTGTCCGGGAGCACCGGAATGATATACACAATGAAACTCAGGCTTGTACCACCACTGAGGGTTAGCAGGTACAGTGGGAGGGTCTCGTGGAGTGATCAACTTTCTATCGATCAGAGATGGATAGAGTTCAACATAAGTCATCGGAATTGGATCAAAGGTGACCCTCTTCCTCTCATAGCTGGTGCTGGCATTGTTGTTGTTATTTCGAGGCTGGTAGGCCTGCTGTTGTGGATGTTGTTGTTGTTGATATTGCTGAAATTGTGGTTGTTGATAATGTTGAGCTTCCCTGAAAACAGGCGCTATATGAGCCACCTGATGCTGATTGTTGATTGGGCGAACAATCTTCCTCTTCACAGAGGGTCTTCTCTTGACATGGGAAGACACAACATGTGCCTCTCCCTCCTTCTTCTTTGCAAAACTTCCATATCTCTTTGTTGAAGAGCCTTCATCTCGAGTTAAACGTCCTTCACAGATCCCTTCTTCCAATCTCATCCCCATATTCACCATCTTGGTGAAGTCTGAGGGAGCACTGGCTATCATTCTCTCGTAATAGAACGAGCTCAAGGTCTTCAAGAAGATCTTGGTCATCTCTTTCTCCTCTAGGGGTGGCACTATCTAAGCTGCCAATTCGCGCCACCTCTGGGCGTATTCTTTGAAGGTCTCTTTCTCTTTCTGGGACATTGACCTCAACTGTTCCCTATCAGGAGCCATATCCACATTGTATTTATATTGCTTGACGAAGGCCTTGCTAAGATCGTTGAAAGAGCGGATGTTCGAACTTTCCAGACCCATGTACCACCGGAGAGCGGCACCGGACAGACTATCCTGGAAATAATGGATGAGCAGTTGATCATTATCAGTTTGTGTCGACATCTTGCGGGCATACATCACAAGATGACTGAGCGGGCATGTGTTCCCCTTATATTTCTCAAAGTCTGGCACCTTGAATTTAATAGGGATCTTCACGTTGGACACAAGGCACAACTCAGCAGCACTTTTACCAAAGAGGTCCTTCCCCCTCAAAGTCTTCAGTTCCTTGCGAAGCTCGAGGAATTGGTCTTTCATGTCATCCATCTTCTCATAAACGTCTGGGCCCTCAGATGGCTCAGAATGATAGATGGTATCTTCAACTCTTGGTAAAGTGTGCACGACAGGAGGCGGCACTGAAAGGACCGGGCTAGATGCCGACAAAGAAGCAAGAGTTGCAACAAAACCTTCTGGTACAAATTTGGCGGGCATTCCCCACGGGAACCCGGCTGGCATAGATGGCGCAAAGTGGGCTGTTGCGGCAGGCACAATAGAAGTTACGATCTCAGAAATGACCGTCCTCTGGGGAGGAGTTGCTGGTGTTGGAGAAGACTGGCTCTGGGCAGCCATGAATGACTCCATCAGGGCAGTCAGTCTGGCCACTTCCTCCTTCAGTTCGCGGTTCTCTTGTTCCAAATGATCCATCAATCTCAAAGAGTTGGCTCTGGTGTAGTACCGGTGAGTCAGCTTGTCTTCAAAATAAATGAAGAACACAGGGTTAGACCATAGGACAAGAAGCCAAGAACAAAACCTGCTTATGCACATGATGCATGTAATGCTTGTGCATATGATTTGTTTTTATTTCATGGAACTTTAGAGTCCTATATGCAAATTTTGGGAAATATTACAATTTTATCACATATGGAAATGTCTCATCAATAATATCTGGAAAATATATTTTTTATACCAAAGGAGTACAACATTGGTAACCAAATACAAGAGAACAGGAAGATAAACATCCCATGGATCCCTAGAAATAGTCGTCTAAAGCTCGGGACACAGGAAGATAAGATGCACGAAGCGTCTTCACCTCCTTCTCATAGGCTGCCTCCATATCTGCCTTTTCCTTAGCGAGTCGATCGTACTTCCTCTTCCAGAACCTAGAAGACTGAGGAAGTAGAGAAGTCCATGCATCATCAGGATCATCAATGACCTGGTGCTCGAGAAACTCAATCAAAGCATCCTTCTCCTTAATCTGCTGAAGCAACTCTTCTCGTTCACGGATCCAAGCACGTGGACGGTCTTCGTCTCTCAACTCCTCTACTCCTTGGTCAGGGAGGGTTGAAGGCCCAACCATAACCAAAGGTGTAGGTCTCGGATACTCGTAAGGCATGAGGTACTCAGAAGCTCTCTTCCTAACCCAAGCAGTGTAAGGCTCCAAAGCGACACAGTTCTTAGGACCCAACTCATTCCTTCCTTTCCTATTATTCTTGCGCCAAGCGTGGACCATCCTGCCCTTCAAGCCTTGGGGATCTTTACCCTCCTGAAAGAACATACCCTCTAACAGAATGTTATTGGGTTTATCCTTTAGGGGGAACCCAAGCTGACGGCGTGCCAAAACAGGGTTGTAGCTAATCCCACCACATGTGCCAAGAAGAGGTACATTGGAGAATTCACCACAAGAGTCAATAATCTGCACACCATCATACACACAGTTGTACCAAGAGATATCATCATTAGTGAGAGACATAAGTCTCGTGGACCACCGTAGACATCCCTTGTTCTCCTTGAAGGCAACCGTCTGTGGTAAGTGAGAAATAAACCACTTATACAACAGAGGCAAATAGCACACAATGGCACCACCACCCTTTGCATTCCTCATATGCAAAGAAAAATAAGTGTCACCCAACAGAGTCGGAATGGGATTAAGAACAGAGAAAATCCTAATAGCGTTCACATCCACAAACTTGTCGATGTTAGGGAACAACACTAGCCCATAGATGAGAAGTACAAATATGGCTTCAAAGGCATCCTCACTCATGGCCTTCCCATACATAGTAGCTTGAGCAATGAGGAACTCAAAAGGGAGACCTTGAATTCCACCTTTGGTAGTCATATGAGCACCAACCAGAGATTCATCTATATGTAACATGTCAGCTATCTCTCGAGAAGTAGGGATACTCTCCAAGCCACTAAACGGCAACTGGTCTAGAATAGGTATACCCACAAGATAAGCATACTCCTCAAGTGTAGGCAAAAGCTGGAAATCCGGAAATGTGAAGCAATGATACAAAGGATCATAAAACTACACCAATACACTCATCAACCCTTCATCCACCTGGGTAGTCAGAAGAGGAAGAAGCTTCCCAAAATGAGCCTTGAAACCCAAGGGATCTAATACATAGGATGTCAAATTCCTTAGTTCTTTCAAATCTAGTTGTCTGAAGTTGTACTTCTTTGTATTCCTTCTTTGTCTTTCCATGTCTGAAAATTTGCAAATAGACCTCTTAAGTTCCTTGAAAATTTTCTTCATTATTGATGATATGGATGCAAATGGGTGCATGAATGCAACAATCACACTCAAGGATCAAGCAAAGCACACCAAACAAAGGTCATGGGATGGATCATGTTATCCTTAATGTCAATCATCCATTTTGGTGGATTATGGTTTACACCTTATCAACACCCAAGTTCCATTGATATTAAGGATACACGAATGGATCAACCATGAATCAAGGGTTTGTTGCAAGTCACGAGCACGGAGCCTCGGTTAAGAACCACCCAAAGGGAGTGTACTAGGGTTTAACCTGCCGAACATGTTTTACAAGAGGTTCCCATAGTCATCATCCCATCTTTCGGATATTATCGGATAAATGACTACTCGTATTCCAAAAATATTCTCAAGAGAGACTCTTATGAGTGTAGTATCGTGTAACAATCGTATCAAATCTTACACTTGAACGACTTTCGCACTACATCCTAAAAATAGGCCAAGATGGGCTTGGTAAACTAAGGTCCTTGGTTTCTAGGGTCTATATTGGAAAGAGTAATGTCTAACCACAACTACTTGTGTGACATTATTGATCCCAACATGGCCTCCACCAAGTGAATGGACTTGCAAGTCAACTTGCTAAGGAATAACTCCACACAAGTCAACAAGACTATGCCATTCTCCTACCCTAAGTGCACTCGAGTTTGGGTAAAGAACTCATCTCTCAAGGATCACCAAGCATACAAAGAATTAATATTCAAGCAATTCAATCATTACATACAATACAGTAATCCCAAATTGCACAAAAAATATGTCACAAAACAATATACAATACAATACAACACAATATGAAAAGTAGGCAAAACCCACTAGGCAAAGATTATGTCCCCAGTGAAGTCGCCACTTTTCTGTAGCGGGGTATTCGTTACCATTAGAGATATTGACTAAATCCAAGGTAAATCATACAAATCGAGTCGCCACCGCACTTCTATTTATCCAAAGGAATGGTTAGAAAGCGAACAAAAACCTAAAAGTTTTATCGAATCAAAAACTAGTAAAAAAGTCAGAGATCTGGGTAAGGGGGTTGGTTATGCAATGGGAAGGTGTTAGGCACCCAAAACATCATAGGTACTCCTAGGGAGCCCTTTTCATATTTGTTGTAAGGTTGGTATTTTGTGAAAATTTATTTGTACAAACATGATTGAAGAGATGAGAAGAGAATATACAAGTTTATTTACATTTTGTGTTTGGATGGATAAACCCATTGCCGACGTACCATCTTAAAAAAGATTAGGATCAAAACCTCGTAGTTCGGGGTAAAAACCTCAAAATGAATTGGTGAATTGATTGGTCCAAAAGCCTTAAGGTCTTTTGTTACCCAAGGGAGAAAACTCAACCCAAAACCATAAATCCACCATGTGAGGATAGCTTCAACATGCTAGTGAGGGGTTAACCCTATAATAAGCATGGAAGACTCATTGTCCATCACTAAGGATACAGGTGAGTATTACATCTACCTCAAGGATAACTCAAACCTAATAGCTAAGGGTTATGAAAAATTTTATTAAGAAGGTGGCCATTGAAACCACAAAAAGACATTTGAATGGGTTATATTTACCAATGAAAAGTATTTACAAAAACATAGTCAAAGTGGATTAAAGATTCAATTCAAAATAAGTGTTATAAAAAAAAGTTTGAAAAATCAAAAGCATAAGGCTTAGGTTTCTAGTGTTTGAAAAGAAGTGTTAAATGTTTGCACAAAAGTTTTGGCTTGGGTTAGAGTGGAGAGAAGAAGAAGAATTGCTAAAGTCCTAAGCATACAAGAGGTAAGGAATAAGAAGCAAAACCACACAGGGAGTCCCTCTCTTGAGATCATATTGATGATCTAAGTGTTAATACCTCAGGATTGGCATTAATTTTAGAAAACAAATAATTTAATCACCTCTGTTGTTTTAATATGTTGGGTTGAAGAAATTCAACATCTGGACCAACATGTCATGTACGATGTCACGACGTCAGGTCTGTGACATCGCACATGTGTAGGAAACTGAATTAATTAATTCAGTATTTGTTCTGGGATCAGCAAGGATATCTGGTGAATATCCTAACTCCCAGGTGGAGGTCTTGAAGACTAAATCAGAAGATATATAGGCTCAAAATATGGAGATATATATGGAGAGAGTTTAGGAACTTGAAGACCTTGTTTGTAGCAGAATTGTTCTGCTGAAGTTGCAACAGCAAAGAACAAGTCTGCTGCAACTTTCTGAAGGCCCAAATCCAGTTGGGTGATTAGGTTATAAATAGCTGATTGTAATCTAGTTTTGTAAGCCTCTTAGAATGAATTTTTAAGGGTGTGTGTAAGGTAAACCTCCCAATCTGTGGGAAGGTTACCATGTGTTTCTCAGTGGTAAACCTGAGAGTGTTTGTTACTCAAAGCCTGTAGGCAAGAGTGATTATGTTCTTGAATGAAGCTGTGAAGCAAGTTCAAGGTGTTTGCACATTACATTGTATTTGTAGTGATAGGAATGGAAACTGGAGGTTTCTATCTAGGAGTTCCTAGGTATAGATTGCATTGGGTAGGGATTAAGTGATGAGTTGTAAACGGGGGAGTTTAACTCTGAATTGATACTACTAATAGTGGATCTTCTTCCTGGCTTGGTAGCCCCCAGATGTAAGTCATGTTGGACTGAACTGGGTTAACAATTTCCTGTGTTTGTTTACCTACTGCATGTTATAATCATGTCTGCCATAATTCAGGTTGTGTTACAGTCTGCCAATCAAGTTAATAACAAACCTGATACATAGCCTTCTGTTGGAATGTCAATCAGAATGTTTTGACATTCATCAACAACAGCACATACTATTTACTAAGCTGATGAATTCAGTTCAGTATGTAGTGAAGTCTGGTTTTAAAAAGCATATCAGACCTGGCCAAAAGAGCAGTGTGAAATTGTCAAACTGGATGTCTTGACAGTTCTTCCAGTAAGCTGATACTGAAGTAGAGACTGGTTGGTCTTTTACAGTACAGCAAATTTAGCAGTCTGTGTTCAGGAACTAAACAGACTGAGCATATGGTTCTGGGATTGGATGTCAGACGGAATGTTGGGACATTCATTCCTGACAGCATATGCTATATTGTTGGATGGTTAGTTTTTCTGTTTCAGGATTTTTCTCAGGCTATTCTTCAGGAATCCACCAGCTGATCTAAAATCTAGGAAACTAACAACTAAGCTACAATTAATGAACCTAACAAATAATCTATTTGTTAGCTCCTTAATAAGTGGAGTTTAGTTTAACTTGTTACAACCTTTAATCTAGGAAATACAAGTACATGACCAACAAACTGGAACAATGTAACAGATGATGTCCAAAACTGGATTGAGACATCGTGCTGATAACTGTGTAGGAAAACAACAGTAGTGAATGTTATGGTGCACATAACTAAGTGTTCCTCCATTCTAGGATGACATAGAAGGAGAGGATGTGACACTGTGAAAGGGTGCACATTAGTACAGAGTGTAATAACTGTCTTGCTGTATTAGGTACAATGTTAGATCAGATGTCATGACTTGAAGTAGAACATCTGAATACTGACTACACCAGAATTTCAATTGGTATCAGAGCAGGCATCCTGTCCTGTCTCTGGATGAGATCCATGGGTGATACTTTCTGGTAGCTGGCAAGGAGTTATGTTAGTACTGATGCTGGAACCTGTGTAAGGTTCTGTAATTCCCTGAATGGTCCCTTGAAGTAGGTGGATGGACTGTTCATGACAGGAATGGTGTGTACCTGTCTCTGGAGGTTGGCAATAGGCCTGTGTGTGGGACAGCTGTGCCAGTACTAAATCACATTCAAACCTGGTATGGTCTTGGAGGCCAATCTGGTGAAGTGTGTGGTCATAGGTTGAGTTGTATTATGATTTCCGCTGCATAATACCTGGCAAAACTCAAACTCTGATGTAGTTTCCCCTCATGTGGATGAAAGGCTGCTGTGTTCAAGACCTCATCATAATCTACTGAAGATGTCAAAGATACTTGAGTCTCCTCAAGTCCACTCATCATGACGTTCTCACTTCAGGATGGTAAGAGTCACTTAATTACTGATTCTCTTACTCTCTTGAGTAGTGTATATGAAGACCTTGAAGACCTTCAAGGAAGGGTTGTTCCAAGGAGGTGGAACCAATGTTCTATGTGATGTTAGAACATGTTGATCAACAAGTATGCAGCTACTGGTTGAAGAGCAGATGTTTTTAGGGTTCAAACAAAGAGATAATTATGTTTGGAACCTACTCCTGACCTGGAAGAGGAGACATCTGTGTGTGCTAAGTTGACAAGAGCAGGGTCAACTGGGTGTGTGCTCAAGAAGGTCATCCCTAGAAGTTGAGCTGGTTGAGATGTGACATTGTGCAATCTCCTGCTGTTAGGCATCTTCCTGCAGTTTGATCAGAATTGGATAGCTGTTCCCTGAAGTACTATGGTGTGTTGGAAGACAAGTCTCCTGGATATTAGCAGTCAATAATGGGGTAACCTGATTGTGATATCACTTAAGGGGGTTGGAACCATGAATCTTGTTATTCAAACACCACGTTCAGAAGTGGCAGTTCTTACTAGGAGTGAGAATATGAAGATTCAGATGTTGGTTGAGGTAATATGCTCTGGCAATGCATATCTACTATTGACTGGTGTTGTGTGTCCCACTAGTACTTATGGTCAGCTGAAGTCTGATTGGTGTGATTGGAGGAGTTAGTTGCCTCTGGTAAGGGATAGTGTATGTCAGGTTGAGACATATGTATACAATGCATGGATATTGGTGTGGAGTTTCCATGATTGTTAAGTTGAGGGGGAGTTTTGGTTAACCTCCTCACGGTTGGTCAGCCTAGGGTCAGGTTGGCTGTTGACCTGTGTCACATGGGTTCTGGTTGATGTGTGACACATTTGCAAGGAAGGATTCATCTCTCTCATTCCTAAGGGTGAATCTAATCTGGAAAGAGTCTCAAGACTATTAAGGTGCTTGCAAGCAGAAGATGTTGACACAAGAAGAGTATTTTCAAAGTATTCTTATGGTGGAAGTATCTGAAGGGATGATTGGGAAAGGATTTAAGATCAATGTCTACTTGTGCCAAGTGCCAGTGTTTAATTGATTATCCTTGGAGCTCAAGATAACTGATGTTCTTAAAGATGTTGGAACATCACTTCTTCAAGACCCTGTGCAGAATCACAGGAAGGACAGTACATTGGCTTATGATCTATCTCTTTGGTGGCAGCAAAAGCATATGATCTCTGAAAAGGTTTCCTGGCAAGAAACATGTTCAGCCTTGGTATGTACAAGAAGAAGAAGACATCATAGTCTTGATGGTGGTTACTTGGATCAATTTATGTCTGATCTAGGTAAGGAAGTGCATTAGCTTATGCACACTGTGAAGTCAAGAACAAGTGGCAGCAGTCTTGACATCATGGAAACAACCTTGCCTTAGGATGTGGAATCCTTGGTAAAGCTGAAGGGTTAGTGTCTAACTGGTCCTTCTGAAGACTCATACATCAGAGTGTCTGATGTCTTTGGAGAAGAAGAAGGGATTCATCAAGGTGTGAGCTTGGATGACTTAACTACAAACTTGCAGGATGGAGGTTGTTTACTCAAACTTGGTTCCACAATCAAGTCTATGAGAACATTGAACTCTTGTTCTGTGAAGGGAGGAAGTTCTTTCAAGTGGCAGAAGAAGGAGCTGAATTCAACAGCTGGATGTCAAAACACAAGGTTGTGACATTTGGTTCAACATCAGATTCTTAGTTGATGAAGTGGCACATCAACTTAAGATAGAAGGGTCTGCAGGGTTGTAGATTGGACACTTCAAAAGGCTTGAAGTTCAAATTTCACCTGGAAGGTCAGAATATCTTTGGGAGAAGTCTGATACACGTGGAGAGATCAAAAAGCAGCATTTGACCTGTTCATATGAGAATTCATGAAGGAGGTAATCAACCAGTGGCATTTGGTCTATCTTAGAAGTGAGTTCGAAGAATCAAGGTAATCAACATAAGGCAGCTGATTAGTCTTGAGGAAAGTCTGAGACAAATTACTTTTGAACAGAAAAGTATTAAGTTAAAGACAAAAGGAGAAGTTTTCTATTCATCCCTTGGAGCTTGTGGTAGGAGTTCTGAGTCATCTATGGAAGATTATCTCATGTAATGGGATGAAAAGGTTTATGTCCCAACTTATGTCTGGGTTCTTCTTGATCAAGCTGGTGACTCAGTGATATCTGAAGACTATCAGGTGGTGTTCCCTGTTATGTGTGATGGATGTCCTAACGAATGTTAGAACATTTTGTGAAGTGGTCGTCTGTTCTGGTTAGAAGAGAGATTGACTCTGGGTGTGGATGTGTTCAACCAAGAGGGTTGATCAGAGGGTGCGCTCTTGAAGACATGAAGATGAGTCTTATGTTTTCCATTCATCAAGTGGGTTGAGTTCTTTTTGAATCAGGAAGAAGGTGAAGGTCCAACCAAGTTGGATATGTGTGACCTCCAAGAGAGTAGGTGGTCCATGACAGGGGGAGTTGTGCCTTTGTGCTGCAAGCAATCACCAAGCTTGTGGTCTATGTGTTCCCAGATGACTAGGTAGTTATCAGGATGCTGTGATGTGCAGCAAGGCTGAGTAAGCAGAAGAATGTCTGACCGGATGTCATGACATTGCCCTGGACAGTGCTGTTAATTCCTTCTGAATCTTAAAGTCATTAGGAATTATGAGGGTGATGTGGCCTAGTCTGATAAACCAGAATAAGCCTGAGGGCTACAGCTGTGTGGTACAGGGGGAGTAACCATCCACTGAAGTGTGAAAAGCTGGCTGTAGCAGTGCTAAGTGTCAAGCCTCTACTGGAGGAATGACAGAGGTCTTGGGAAATGTTGAAGACTGGCTGAATGCAGGAATGTTAAGACATCGAGTGCAACGTGTCTGACTGCATATATGGAATGGTCTCCATGCACTGGAACGACTGTTTTGGAAAAGAAACAGTCAAGAGCTATAAAAGGCATTCAAAGATAGTCTGAGATTTTGTTGGTGATTCTCTGACTGTTTCTCAGCAAAAATAAATGCATCTTGACCAAGCATTTATTTCTACCGGATACTCCTAAGCACAGGCTGGACTATTTAAAGGATGCAAGAGCCCCCCCTTCTCCCCACAACAGATACACTCCAATCTCAGAATCATGGGGTATGTTAAGGTCTGGGCAAGCTGCGCCTGGATCTGGTTTTGTGAAGGGTGCCTTTACAAATGTTTAGCTAAAAAGGGGGAGAGAAAGAAACGTCCTGGGGTCGAGAAGCAAACAGATCACTGTGGTAACAAACAGAAAGTTGGGGTTGGGGTTAGACACAAAATTCACCAACTGAATTACCACTTGTGTCTTGTGATCTGAGTTAAGAGAACAGTTGTGCCCTGTGATCTGAGTTACATTGTCAATGTACTCAGCATTACATACTCTTCAGGAAGCTCTCCTGTTGAAGGGAAGGGTTCTGGAACAACTGAGCCTTGTTTCTCTACTTCCTCATGTACACCAACATTGGTGTTCATGGTGGGGGAGATAATAACAGAGGATTATTTGTTTTAGCTAAAATTTGCCAAAGGGGGAGATTGTTAATACCTCAGGATTGGCATTAATTTTAGAAAACAAATAATGTAATCACCTCTGTTGTTTTAATATGTTGGGTTGAAGAAATTCAACATCTGGACCAACATGTCATGTACGATGTCACGACGTCAGGTCTGTGACATCGCACATGTGTAGGAAACTGAATTAATTAATTCAGTATTTGTTCTGGGATCAGCAAGGATATCTGGTGAATATCCTAACTCCCAGGTGGAGGTCTTGAAGACTAAATCAGAAGATATATAGGCTCAAAATATGGAGATATATATGGAGAGAGTTTAGGAACTTGAAGACCTTGTTTGTAGCAGAATTGTTCTGCTGAAGTTGCAACAGCAAAGAACAAGTCTGCTGCAACTTTCTGAAGGCCCAAATCCAGTTGGGTGATTAGGTTATAAATAGCTGATTGTAATCTAGTTTTTGTAAGCCTCTTAGAATGAATTTTTAAGGGTGTGTGTAAGGTAAACCTCCCAATCTGTGGGAAGGTTACCATGTGTTTCTCAGTGGTAAACCTGAGAGTGTTTGTTACTCAAAGCCTGTAGGCAAGAGTGATTATGTTCTTGAATGAAGCTGTGAAGCAAGTTCAAGGTGTTTGCACATTACATTGTATTTGTAGTGATAGGAATGGAAACTGGAGGTTTCTATCTAGGAGTTCCTAGGTATAGATTGCATTGGGTAGGGATTAAGTGATGAGTTGTAAACGGGGGAGTTTAACTCTGAATTGATACTACTAATAGTGGATCTTCTTCCTGGCTTGGTAGCCCCCAGATGTAGGTCATGTTGGACTGAACTGGGTTAACAATTTCCTGTGTTTGTTTACCTACTGCATGTTATAATCATGTCTGCCATAATTCAGGTTGTGTTACAGTCTGCCAATCAAGTTAATAACAAACCTGATACATAGCCTTCTGTTGGAATGTCAATCAGAATGTTTTGACATTCATCAACAACAGCACATACTGTTTACTAAGCTGATGAATTCAGTTCAGTATGTAGTGAAGTCTGGTTTTAAAAAGCATATCAGACCTGGCCAAAAGAGCAGTGTGAAATTGCCAAACTGGATGTCTTGACAGTTCTTCCAGTAAGCTGATACTGAAGTAGAGACTGGTTGGTCTTTTACAGTACAGCAAATTTAGCAGTCTGTGTTCAGGAACTAAACAGACTGAGCATATGGTTCTGGGATTGGATGTCAGACGGAATGTTGGGACATTCATTCCTGACAGCATATGCTATATTGTTGGATGGTTAGTTTTTCTGTTTCAGGATTTTTCTCAGGCTATTCTTCAGGAATCCACCAGCTGATCTAAAATCTAGGAAACTAACAACTAAGCTACAATTAATGAACCTAACAAATAATCTATTTGTTAGCTCCTTAATAAGTGGAGTTTAGTTTAACTTGTTACAACCTTTAATCTAGGAAATACAAGTACATGACCAACAAACTGGAACAATGTAACAGATGATGTCCAAAACTGGATTGAGACATCGTGCTGATAACTGTGTAGGAAAACAACAGTAGTGAATGTTATGGTGCACATAACTAAGTGTTCCTCCATTCTAGGATGACATAGAAGGAGAGGATGTGACACTGTGAAAGGGTGCACATTAGTACAGAGTGTAATAACTGTCTTGCTGTATTAGGTACAATGTTAGATCAGATGTCATGACTTGAAGTAGAACATCTGAATACTGACTACACCAGAATTTCACTAAGTAGCTCCCATCCTTTGGAATAAGCAACCACACAAGCATAAGCTCAATCAAATCAATAATCAAATGAACTCTTGGAAGGCCCCTCAATGTATCTTGGATCCCTCTCTCTTAGAAGCTCATGGAAATGGTTCCTCAATTTGGCTCAACATTGGAAATCCTAGCACAAGAACACACACATCAAAAAGTTCTATAAGGAAATCAAAGAATGGACAAGAGGGAGTTTAGAATATGGTCCTTTCAATGTTCATCTTCAAGCTTTAAGCATTCTAAAGGCATGAGGCCTAGTTGCTCTTTGACATTTAAGCATTCTAAAGGCATGAGGCCTAGTTGCTCTTCAAACTCCATTAGCTTGGGTAAAGTCCTAAAGTCTAAGTCCATTTTGTCAAATTCTTTGCATTTGGCTCACAACAAACAGACAAACACAAGCACAAAAGATATATACACAATTATGTGCTCAAGTGAGCAAAAGGCAAATTGCATTAACATAAACATGTGCTCAAGTGAGCAAAGGGAAACGCAAATGAACAATATGTACAAGAATAATAAATTGCATAAATGTAAAGAGCAAAAAAGTAAATTTTAATGGTTAATAGTTAATGTTAGTAGTTAGTGTGCCATAAGGCAAATTTAGCGCTATGTTAAGCAATCGTAATTGGACTTATGTAGAAGTCACAACTATCTGAGGCCGGTCAATAATAATGTAGGCAACAACACAAGTTAGAAGTCTTGATTAGTGAACCAAGTTCCAACAACTTGCCATGCTAAAAGAAAAAGAGAATTGATCTTGTATTGGTTTAAGTCCTTTGCATGATTTAGGAAGCAACCTATCCTTAATGCAAAGCCATTCACTTGATCAATTGATCAAGATGAATTAGATTTGAATCAAGGAAGATTAAGTCTCCCTAATCAATGTTAACTTATCAACCTTCAACTCATTGATCAAAAAGAAAAAAAGAAGAAGAAGAAGGAGATGAATAATGGAAAAGGAAATGGAAAGAATAAAGTACATTAAATGAAAATGGGATGTACCAATCAACAAGTGTTGACCAATGACATTGAGGATCATGGTCAAACCATCAAAAACAGAAGTGCGTTGAAGATTGGAAATCAAGAAATGAATAAAAATATTTTTGGCATTTTTAATATTCAAAATAAACTTGAATTAAAATATTAAAGAAAGGTCAAACTTCAAAATCACTTCAAATCAACTTTGAAAAGTCCAAGTGATTTATCCCAAGTTCAACAAGGTCAAACAAAGTTTGACAAAAAATTTCAGCATTTTTAATAGTCAGAAACTATTTTTAATCAATAAAAAATGAATAAGAATAACCTAATTGAAATAAAATCTCAAATAAATCTCAAATCAATTAAAAAATTGATGAGAATATTTTTCTTAGATCCATCATCATTCGAATAGGTTAGGAAAATATTTTTGTATTTTTTGAATATCAAGAACTATTTAAAATGAGTTAAAAATGACCAGAAAAGAGAAAATTCACAAAAAATATCAAATGACAAAATAGAAAATATTAAAAATCATTTTTAGAAACTAGAATTTAAATGGAGAATAATGCAATTGGTCCCATATTTTTTGGATTAAAAATGAAAAAGTTATGAATTTTTGAAAATAAAGGAAATAAAAGAAATAAAATCAGAAATTAGAAAATAGCAAAAATCAGGGAACGTTGGATTGAATCTCATTAATTGACGTGGCCAATCCTAAGGTCCTCAGGCGCGCGCTCAAGGTGAGTCCAAGTCAATGAGAAACATCCAGCATTATTGAAAGTCTTAACATCCAAAGGCTGGGATTAAATCTGGAAATGAGATCCAATGGTCCAGAGCTCATCCACGTGGGGACGGTGGTGGAAACCACCGTCTTCTCCGGTGAGACTCACCGCTCCGACCAAGATTTGCAGGTTTTCAAAACTTAATTAAAATGCACGATCCTTATACCAAATTGAAGCTGGGGTGATGTACATCACCCCTGTGACCTTGAATTGTACTCAATCTTTCTATAGAATAAGAAATCTGAGCTGGAAGATTCAGGTACATAAATTGCAGTTCATTAAAACACAAAATCAAAGCCACCACTGGCTTGCCTCTCAAGTGAGGACTTCAGAAAACACATTGGCCAGGCAATTAGATCAAGGAACAAAGAGATTTGAAGCAAAAACCAGTTGAACCATACCTTTGGATTGTGAAGATCTGAGCTCCTTTCCTTGGTTCCTTTTGAAAAATAGAAGTTTAATGGATCGTATAATGAAGGTCTAGGAACTTTAGATCTAAAGATTCAACCAAATTCAGTTGAATTTTAGATATGAAATTTTGAAGAAATGTGAACTAGTTCCTTTAGGTATGGCTAGGGATTCAATTGTGCAGCATATCAGGCGCCTTCAGGTTGAGATTTGAAGTGAGCAAGCATGTCTATTTATAGCTGAATTGGAGGCAAGGCAAGGAAATACTCGTGTGCATGAAAGTTGAAGGCCTCCATGCATGGGCCTGTACAGGCGCATGGAGAGCCCAAATCTAATGCCAAATGCAAGCTGAAGTATAATTGAGTTGAAATGGACGTATACATGCAATTGGTTTGGAGTGTGCAATGAGTTTCAAACAAGTTTCCATATTTGCACCAAAATCTTCCCCTCTTCGAAAATGCCACTTGAAAAATGGAAACATAGGCATGTGGGTAATGGTTGGAAAGGTCTTGATATAAGGAACAAATGTTATGTTGGACCAAAACTCATTTGGAGTGTGGAAATTTATGAAAACAGGCCATGAAATTCATAGTGCAAAACATGCCTTTGAAAATTTTGCCAAATTGGACCAACTTCAAGCCCTTCTTGTTTGATGATGAAGCCCCAAATGGAAACACCTCCAACATCAAAGTTGTAGATCTTTTCAACACAATCAAAATGGACTTAAAGTTTGCGTCATTTGGATTTTTGATGAAGGAGTTATGAGCATTTGAAGTTGGACTTTTTTGCCTTTCAATGCATTTGGTCCAAAGTGACCTATAATGTTTTTCATTATCACATGTATTTCCTTTGAGATTTTGAGATTTTGTTAAACATAACATTTGAAGTAGACATCTTGAGATTTCCAATTCATTTGATACCATCTCAAAATCATAAAAAATGAATGAGTTATGTTCTTGGGAAGTTGACCCAAAATTAGGGTTTCAGTCAAAATGACCTATAATGTCTTGGAATGGGAGATGAGCTTCCAAGCTTCAAACCAATTTTTGATGAACATGAAAGTTGTTAATATTGTCCTTAAGAACATTTTTGCGTTTGGGATCATCTCCATTTGACCAACACATAAAAAGTTAGGTCTCAGTGCATTTCGAAATAGTTAGATGAATTGACTGATCAACTTCTCAAGTCCACAACTCATATCTTGATGAATTGATGATTGAGGAAACTCAAATAAGCTCAAATATGCATGAAATTATGAATTAGAGAACTTCCCTTGATTGTATTTGACCATGGGCTGAGGTTGCTTCATTAGCAAGGCACACTTGGTACACAGATGAATTAGGGTTTCCTTGGGAGACAAACCTCAAACCCTTTGACTTGCTTTGATCAAAATGATGAATTGAGATACTAGGGAGGCATATTTGATGGATAAGAGCTTTGGGAACCATTTCCATGCTTGCTTCCATCTCCTTTTGGCCATATCTTTGCACAAAGGATCTCCTAGAAGCTTTTGACCTTGTGATTGCTCAAGCTACAAACAAAAGATGTTAGTGACATATTTTTGTGCTTTTGGTTAGTAAATAAAATGAGAAAAGCAATGATATACAATTCAAGCATGCTTGGTGATCTCAGACCACTCACAAGAAATCCTACCCAAAAGGCAAAGGGAACCAAGATGCTCATGATCCTTGAGGCTTTTGCAAATGCAATGTTGTGATGCCATGAGGGATATTAGGGTCAAAATTAGGGTCTTACACATATGTATATCAAATAAAATACATAAAATACATTCTGAAGAAATTCGAAATGCCAGAAAGCAAACCATCAAAGACTCCCATGTATCCTACCTGCATTCTGGAAAAAGAAGAAGTAAGTCAAAAGGTTTATCAAAAGCTCTATCGTGGTATGATAGGCTCTCTTCTCTATCTGACGACTACACAGCCAAATATTCTCTTCAATGTTTGTCTTTGTACTAGGTTCTAATCAAATCCAAGGGAATCTCATCTAACATCAGTTAAGAGAATCCTAAGGCATCTTAAAGGAACACCTAACCTTGGCCTGATGTATCAGAAAACATCAGAGTATAGGCTCTCTGGATATTGTGATGCAAATTATGCCGGAAACAGATTGGAACGAAAAATCACATTTGGAAACTGTTAATTTCTGGGAAACAATCTTATATCTTGGGCTAGCAAAAGACAGTCAACCATTGCACTCTCTACTGCAGAAGCAGAATATATCTCAGCTTCATTATGCACTACTCAGATGCTCTAGATGAAGAATCAACTAGAAGATCTTCAGATATATGAGAGTAACGTTCCTATCTTCTGTGACAATATTGCTGCCATATGCTTAAGTAAGAACCCTATTCTGCATTCCAGAGCAAAGCACATAGAAATAAAACATCATTTTATCAGAGACTATGTTCAGAAAGGGGTAATTTCTTTAAAATTCATAGATACAGACCACCAATAGGCTGATATCTTCATAAAACCCCTTGTTGAAGATAGATTCTCATTCATTCTGAAACATTTGAACATGGAAAATTGCCCATAATGAGTTAAATGTGTGCTTCTCTGAAATAGAAAAGTAGGCTCTAACCTAACATCTGGCTTCTATACCTGACTCTGATATCTCTACCAGTTAGAAGTTATCTGAATAAGAAATCCTCAGGACCCAATCTCTTGGTATTCCTGAAGATCAGACATATCAACATGTGGCCTCTCTTGTGTTTGACCTTGGATCTTCTAGACAACTGTTTAGCACAAAACTCAAGAGACAGACTATTGAGATCTCCTCGAGCAGTGTGCAGATTTGTGGGATTAGACATCCATCATTAGCTATAATGATTTTTTCCCTTAGGGTGTCAACTCAATTTATGTGCCATTATTTAATAACTATTTAATATTCCCTTGAAATGGTGTCATTTTGCATGCTAACCTTGGGTACTTATACTTGCCACAAGTCTCACTTTCACACTTTTCACTCACATTCTACACAAACCCTCGCTCTCAACTCTCTCTCAGTGTTCAAGCATTCTTCAAGTGTTCATCAATCTTCTTCGTCTTCTACATGGATTCTCAACAACAGTCAGTTTACAACTTCTCCCAACAGATGGCATCAACTGAACAACATTCAACCTCTTCCCAGCAAATAAGTACTGTAACTGCTGCCATTTCCACTCCCATCTACAAAGAACCCCATATCTTGGATCGTCCCCCTTACATTTATCTTGAAACTTCGTTCGATAAACTTGAAGTTCTCTGTGAATCGTTGGTAGATTTTGACAATATGAAGAGAAATGGTATTGACCTCACGAAGGAGTTGAAAAATCAAGGTTGGGAAAACTATTTTCAAAGACTCTATCATCCAATCTACACCTATCTGGTCAAGGAATTCTGAAGATTTTCAGATTCAGACGACCACTGCATAGTCCCATACATTCTGGGGGTGAAAATGGTGATCACTGAGAAGTCCATAGCAAAACTTCTGAATATGGAGAAAACATGGGGAAGAAGAATTTATAACATAAACCCTAGGGCAAAATACATGTCCCAGGAGATTATCCCAACAATCTTCAAACAGAATGCTGAGGGAAACTCGTCCAAGAACAAGAAACTTCACTAGAATCTAAGGGTCTGGCTGAAGATCATTCTGGGGACTATTCATCATCACCCAACATCCAACTCGTCAGACTACATCAACACTGAGCCAAAGTTCATCCTCTATTGCTACACAAAGGGCTCAAGCTGAATCGGCCAGTTCTGTTGTTCAAATATCTTAGGCACTCTGTCAGGGACACCTGAAACAACATGAAGCCCAGAACATACATTCCTCTAGGAAGGCTGATCTCCGATGTTCTGATAGAGAGCGGCTTGGTGGATCATCTGATTTTCCACAATCTGATGGAGGATGTGACAGTCGACACCGGAAGGCCTCTGAATTCAAGAAATCTGAAAAGCATGGGAATCATACAAAGAGTTCTGGTCAAGCCTTCTCTGGACACCTCCTGGGAAGCTCTGAAGGATCAGAGGAAGATACCCAATTATATCTACCTGTTATCCAAAATAGACCCCTCCATAAGTCATCACCTACTATCTACAGGATCTGGCAAATCAAGGGGTCGACATCTCTGATTTCTCGGTGGATTGGCTACCTGAACATCCACCAAATTTCATGAAGAGGATGCGAGAGCCATCTGAAAAAAGACAAAGAAGAAAGCTCAGAAGCTGGGGGAAACTTCTGTATCCAAACCACCCGTGCCTCTGGTCTCCACCTCCTCTCCAAGTAAGTCTCAACCCTCTGGCTCTCCTACTTTACAATTAAGGCAACTGTCTCCTTCCTTACCTCAACCTTCCCCAATTTATTCACACTCTAAACCTACAACCTCCACTACAAAGCCCTCTGAAACACCCACATCTAACCCACCATCACCTCCTCTTCAAAAATTCAATCTCACCACCACAACTCTGCCCATATCTGAAGCTCAACTATTCAATGAACCCATATCACCACCCTCTTCAACACCCTCATCCCCACCTTACTATGCCATCTCCTCTAATTCTGACCCATCTGACCCTCAATCCCCTACTCTCTCTCAACTCTAGGCTCGCACCCTCTCCGCCTAAAACCCACCTGAACTAGAAACCAATACTCCTTCATCATCTGAACAACCACCAGCACCACCATCTGAACCACACATATAAACCCCTACTGAAAACCCATTACTCATCAATCTGAACCTCCAAATGAAACCATCCCAACACCACCAACACCTACATCTCCCACCTCTGAACCTGAACCCACCATTCCCACCTTGGAAGAGGCAGTAGCCTTATTTGCTGAGTCCTCAGTAGAGAAGATCAAATCGCTATCTAAAAACTCTAGAATCAGTGAAGATCCATATGCAGTGAGGATTCACTAGAATAGAGTGATAATATGGATGACATCTGAGGCTTTCAAGCTGAAAGACCTCTTTGAACAAGTCCGAAACGACTTTATCAGAGAAGTTGGAGAGAGATTGTAGGACCGTCTGGCCAAAGAGGCAGAAGAGAAAGCTCGTAGAGAAGCTGAAGAAAAAGCTCGTCTGGAAGAAGAAGAAAGAGCAAGAGAAGCTACAGAAAAGGTCGCCGCTGAGGCTGCTGCTACTACTGAAGCTGAAGCCAAAGCCAAGGCTGATGCTGAAGAAGCATCACGCATAGCTGTGGAAGAAGCTCCCAAGGCTAGGGATGATGCTCTGACTCAGGGGGAGCAATCTCACTCTGATTTTGCTCCTCTAGTGTTAAAGACTCTGGAAGAGCTACAGAAAGAGCAGCTGATTGTGTGAGCAAGATTGGACCAACAGGACTCCGTCAACTCCAACATTCAGAACCTGCTGACTCAGTTGCTTCAGAGGATGCCGCCTCCTTTGAACCCTTAGGCACTTAGGATTTTCTTGTTGTTTTCTCTACGTGCTTATCTTTCATGTATTCTCTAAGTGCTTTTCCCTCTGTGCTTTATGTTTTGCAATCTTATATATACTTCTATTTCATAAATGAATTATGTTTTTCCTACTCTATTTACTCAGTCTTTTTGAGTCTGACAAAAAGGGGGAGAATAAAAACAGCTATGATGAAATAATAACTAAGCCTCTTGCTGCACTGTGCACATTTAAAACTCTCATTATGAAATCCTAAGCTCTTCAGGAAGTATCTAAGTTAAAAATAAGCTATACTATATAAGGAGATCTGGTAAGAACATCTAAAACTTCTTATGATCTATCTCAGGGTGAGTCGTCACACATTTGAATCTGAGATAACTCCTTTAAATTTTTATGAAGTATCATTGTTTCATCATCAGTCTGAGGTTTTTGTCATCATCAAAAATGGGGAGATTGTTAGAACAAGATTTTGTGTCTACAATTCATCTATAAGGTTTTGATGATAACAAATGATGAAACAAATTGGTACCCTAACAAATTTATCTAAGTGTGCAGGACTCTAACAGAAAAAGGATCAGATAGACAAACATATGACATCACGCAAGTCCAGAATAAACAACTTGGAATAAAATTGAAGCAGAGGCTCTAACTCTGAAGAAAAGAAAGCTCACAGAGTCTGACGGAAGAAGACTTAGACACTCTGAATCTAAAGAGTTCCACACAATTGATCTGATCATTTATACTCTGAAGAAGGATCTATAAAAAATACATATCAAGAACTTCTGATGTAAATCTGCTCTTAGCAACTATCTGAGGTATACACGCTGAACAAAAACATCTGAACTCCGTGTACTCTGACTCAAGGTCAAACACAAAGACTTAGCTACGAAGTTTTCTACTTTTGGTATGAATCTATGTTTGGAAGAGATTAAACACTCTCTAAAAATTTCTATGGAAAGGAAAACGAGATTAATGACATTAAAAGTCCATCATTGCCAAGATATTCATGAATGCCTCAGTTAACGGTCTCTTGTTCAAATCACTATATAAAGGCAGAATCATCATCATACAAAATACGAAGCATACACACAAGAATACTGCAAATAAAAATTCTATATTCTCTTTCATTCTTGTTCAAATTTGTTCACACGAGTTGTTGCTCTAAGTGTGAAACACTTAAGTTCTTATATTGTGTCACTACTGCTTACCTAGAAGCACTAAACACTTCATTGTATTCTCAAAACAGTTGTTGAACATTTCCTCAAGTGACTTGTGAAGTCTGTAAACTTGAGAGGGCTAAGAGATATTTACTCTCTTAGAAGTTTTCGGTGTAATATTTCTAGATTATTGGATTAAGTCCTTGTTGAAGGCGAAATCACCTTGGCCGAGTGGACTGGAGTAACTTTGAATTTCAAGCGAACCAGGATAAACTTCTGTGTTGATAGCCTTATCTTTCGTGTGTGTTTTATTTGCAAAAGTTTTTATTATCTGTAAAAATAACTCAAACCCCCCTTTCTTGTTTTTCTCTACCTTCAATAGGTGTTATGATCTAAATGCAAAAGTGATCATAAAATCAAATGATTTTAAATTTTATGAAGACAAATTTCCTTTCAAATTGAGAAAATAGTAGGGGCACTAAATCCAATCACATTTCTATGATAAGAAGCACCGAAAGCAACAACAAAGTGAAAATAGAACTTTGACAAAGTAAATGAGTAAGAGTTTCTAAATACTATAAGGCAATTTGTGGCCTATAGAGTATAAGAAGATCCCATAAATCTTTAAGAAGCCTTGTCATCTCTGGATGCAAATTTGTGGCAAGAAGCTATTAACAATGAGATAAATTCTCTAGAATCTAACATGACCTAGAACTTAGTAGACTTGCCTCCTGGATGCAAATGAATTAGTTGTAAATGGGTTTTGAAGAAGAAACTAAAACCTGACGGAATAGTTGATATGTACATGGCTCTCCTTGTGTCATACCCCAAAATTTTCCCTACCTATTCTCATTTTATCTGGCTTATGGTCTCTAATTCATATGCATAGTCCTCTTAAACATTCATTTGAAAATCATTCATTTTCATAAGGTAACATCATTGGTTCAAGAGGTTTATGATTTCAACTGGATTGTTTCAACATTTTTGGATATTGGTGACTTGATCAGATGACTATGATTATTTCTCTTATTATTACTTGTGGAACAAGATGTTATGAACTTCAAGTGCATACTATTGGTCTCGTGGACTAGGGTTTTGTTGTGCTTACTTATGGATCAAGTCATTTTGGGATATTACTTGGAATGGAAGAAAGAGTGTGTTTCAGTTGACTTTTGGTCTGACTAAACTATGGAGGTTCTTATTCAAGCTAGAGCATGACTACATTTTTTGGATGCATATTTTGGAAAAGGAAAAGATTGAAGACATCCACACAAGAGTTTAATTTTGGTCAAAAAGTCAACCATGGAAGGTTGATTTTTTATTGACTAAGTCATGTTGGTTTGCTCCTTACTACTTTCACTGGAATACATTATGGTTTCAAACGGATATTGATCCTTACATTCAAAGAATTCAAAAAAGAATTCAAATTCAAATTGGAAAATTGGAGGGAAAAGTATTTTTTTTTCACTTGAAGAACAAGTTAAAATCCATATACAAGTCAAAATACCAAAATTCAAGTAAAAGTTACAAGGCCATTACAAAATTACAAAGAAATTACATTTTTTTTTGATACAATTGACTTTTGGTCAAACTCTTAACTTTTGGTCAACAGTTGACCATTGACAATTGACTGACCCTAACACTGACTTCCCTCCCTATACCTATTCTTCTTCATCTTCATGTCCATCATGATCCTCCATTTCACTAATCTTTATCATGATCATTACGCCACGTACCTTCTAATCTTCAAGGCGATACACTTAAAGTTCATCTCAAAGAACCACGCCCAACCTACAAAACGGACCTACATCGGCCTAATATGCCTCAAAATCTGCAACATTAAGACCAATACCAATCAACATCACATATGCATAATCATTGTCTTTATTCATGTCATGAATCAAGCCATGCCAAAATTAAACTAATTCAGAATATGTAATGCACACATCATGAAATCAGAACAACATTCAAGGTATAATTGACCACAAGTTTTAACCCTAGTGCAAGGCTAGAACAGAACATGATGCAAACTCCACACAAGTTATGAGGGCAAAAGTTCTTAGTCCTTGTTTTAATGATGTCAAACCTTTTAGTAGCTCATACTGTATACTTTGGATGGTGTCATCATATTGTAGAGTACATTCATTCTTTAACATGCTCAAAGTATCAATTCAATGTGTCTATGCATATAAGAGCATCTCATATATGTCAATATTGCACTTAATCATTGTTGGCACCTTAAGTCCATAAGAGAATGGTTTGGGTTGACCAAAATACATCTTAAAAACTCATTTTTGACCATTTAAAATCTTTGAGTCGACTCATTCATGCATTCCATTTTCTTCGTAACTCAGGGTCTGAACAAGTCGAGTCCCCAGTGTGAACAGGTCGAGTCTTTGAGTCGACTCATGCTATGGAGCGGTCGACTCATTCATGCATATCACTTTCTTTGTAACTCACGGGTCTATTCAAATCAAGTCATAGGTCAACTCATTTATGGAAAAACAAGATGAGTCGACTCATCTTCCTGTTTGAGTCGACTCATAACCTATTTTATTTGAATTGTGTTGTTGCGGGCCTGAACAGGTCGAGTCCCCAGTGTGAACAGGTCGAGTGGTCGCTGATTTCACTCATTTTTCTATTGTGTATTTTTGCTAAAACTTCTGGTGTGTTTTTCACTTGATATATATATATATATATATATATATATATATATATATATATATATATATATATATATATATATATATATATATATATATATATATATATATATATTCCTGAGTCCCATTTTCAAGGAACAGCAAGAAAAGTGAATGATATACACTAAAGTTCCTCTTCATATTCATTCTTCATTGCATGTTTCAACAACTACATATACCAATTTTTGTTGATCATAGTGCATTGTTGTGGTGATAACGTCCAAATAGGATTATGTATCTTGGTTTAGGTAGAGATTTTTAATTGGTTTTTCTTGAATAAAATCTTAGGGTTTTGTCCTTCAAGATTTTGGGGTTTTCGCACAAATCTTTGCTTCATAGAATCAGCCGAGTGAAAGGTTTGAAGAACGGTGGGTTCATTCGAATGAGTAACGGTAACCGGAGGATTGTGAAGAAAGGTTTGGGTTCAAGCGTGTTGCGATCGAAATCATCTAAGCTAGAGTTTTGGAGAACTTTGAGTTCTTGCAATAAGGTAGCTACAATCAGAGGTTTCAAGCATATCCGATCGAAATCATCCGAGCTAGAGTTTTGGAGAACTTGGAGTTCTTGCAATAAGGTAACTACAATCGGAGGTTTGTTCGGAACGTTTGAAGCACTTGGTTCAACTCGAATCAAGGGGAGATAAGTGAATAGGATCTACAACAACACTTTAGTTTGCTTGGTGGTGATTATTTCTTCTCTTGTATAAACTTTGCAATTGATAATAAATATCTCAATTCTAGTTTTAGAATTGGGGGAAGAGATACCCGAAGCAAGGACGAAAGGGGAACTGCCTAAACAAATTTGGTGTTGTTCTCTCTTTCTCTAACTCTTTAATTTCTGCATAAGTTGAATCTTGTGTGAAACTAATTCATAACTTCATCTCGCTTAATTGTTGTGCATTAAAGTTGTTTGATAAATTGTTGCAATCACTTTGGTTGTAATTAAGGAAAATTCTGCACAATCAATTCTAGTGAAATTAAGACTTGGTGTAGTGTGCACACCAAGTGTGTGCTAAATTTAACTTGACACAAGTCTATCAATATTTTGCTTATTTTCTCATTGTTTTAATTCATCATTGGAGATAGCTATATCTATTATTTATGTATTTGATCGATTGATTAAGATTATTGTTGATTAGCTTTGTCTTAGTCATTCCATTAGGTTTCGCGCATATCTGATCTTTCTAGTAATGGATCGTTTAGACAATCGTGGTCTAGGGAGATTTCGCAACTTTTAAAAACAATTTTAAAAAATACTAAATTTTAAATATCTGATCTATTCAACCCCCCTCCCCTTCTAGACCGGTACTATCGTCTAGCAAGTGGTATCACGAGCACCGGTTCATCTAGTGCTTCGCATATAACTTTTTAGAAAATGGATAACAATCCTAAAAGGGAGTACAATTGAGCGCCTATTTTCACTGGTGAAAACTAAAGTTATTGGAAAGATTGTATGCGTATTCATATTAACTCTGTTGATAGGAAGGTATGGAAAGTCATCCAAGATGGTCATATGGAAATAACTGTGACCAATGCGGATGGCATTGTTATACCTAAACCTGAAGCACAGTGGAATGTATAGGATGAGAAAAAGTACAACTATGATTGGAAAGCCAGGAATATAATCATTGCTACCTTAGGTGTAGATGAGTATTACAGGATCTCCCAGTGTACTAGTGCTAAAGCTATGTGGGACTCAATGTAAATTGCCCATGAGGGAACCAATGATGCCAAACTAGCTAGAACCAACACTTTGACTCAAGAATTTGACCTTTTTCATATGAAGGATGGTGAATTCATTGCTGATATGCAAAAATGATTTTCTCATCTAATCAATCGGTTAAATGCTCTTGATAAAACTACCCCTAATGATGTTGCTACTAACAAAATCTTAAGATGTCTTAACAGGGAATGGCAACCAAAGGTCACCGCGATTAAGGAAGCCAATGATCTAAGAACATTGGACATGACAACATTGTTTGGTAAGCTTCAAGAGCATGAGCAAGAGCTCATGAACCTTGAGAAACATGAAAAGAGTCAAAAGAAGGAAAAGAAGGAGAAAATAAAGGACACCGAAAAGAAGCCTATCGCTTTAAAGGCTTCAAGTTCTAAGTCATTCACCAATGATACGTGTGAGAGTGAATCAAGTGATGATTATAAAGATTCGAATGAAGACATGGGGTTGTTTGTAAGGAGGTATAACCGATACCGTAGAAAGAATGAAGTTCGACATTTGGATAAAAATCTAGTCAACTATAGAAGACAATCAAAAATCTCAAATCAAGAAGAAAGTAAGATAACTAAGTCAAGAGGCTCATGTTACAATTGTGGAAAGGCCGGTCACTATAAGCCGGATTGTCCATTGTTTAAGAAAGACAAAGGAAAAGAAAAACGTCACAAGAAATCTAGCAAATCTAGAAGAGCATACATTGCATGGGAGAGAGATAGTGAGCCCTCAAGCAATGGTAACTCAAGTGGTGAAGAAGAAAAGGTTAATCTTTGTCTTATGGCTCATCAAAATAAGAAAAAGAATGTAAGTCATTCTAAATATGATCATGTTGATAAAATGTCTTATTTTGATTTGCTAAAATCCTTTAGTACTCTACACAATGAGGCCAAGGAAGCTTTTAAACGCTTGGCCTCAAATAAGAATATTTTATGGTATTTAGAAAAGAAGGTTTCTGATTCCGAAAAGGAATTAAAAACTCTTAAGAAATTTATGATAGAGGCTAGTAAAGGCAAAACTGAAGATGATAGGGGATTTTTGTTTAGATGGTCTAGATGTGAAACTTATCACATTTGGCAAAGAGAGGTTAGAACTCTTCAAGCTAAATTAGACAAGGCTTTACAACCTAAAGTTACCTTTGCTAGTGATCAATCACATTTTAGAATTAACATGAATAATCCTTATAAAAAATACGCTTATGTGGTAAAAAATCAAGTTAGCAAAAGCAAGTCTCATCCAAACTTAAATTGTCCATATTGTTGCAAGAGGGGACACACTATTGCTAAATGCCGATTTAGGACATTTTTGGTTCCTAAAGGCATTTTCCAATGGTTTCACAAAAGCAACCAAAGTTTCACTCACACACAAGGACGCAACGAAAATTGGGTACCTCCTTCCCTTGTTTAATTTGTAGGTAGAATGTCTTGAGGCTATGGAGATAAGATGGTTTCTCGATAGTGGATGCTCAAGACATGTGACGAGTGACATTTCCTTATTCTTTGAATTTATGGTTAAGAAGAAAATATTTGTAACCTACGGTGATAATAACAAGGGAGCTATACTCGGAAAAGGTAGTGTAGGTAATCCCTCTTCTACTACTATCTCATACGTCCTTTTAGTTGAAGGCCTTAAGCATAATCTTATTAACATTAGCCAATTATGCGACAAATGATATAAAGTATTGTTTTCAAAATATTGTTGCATGATTGAACATAATGATAAAAAGAATGACGTGTTTAAGGGATTGAGGGTAAATAACATATACATGCTTGACTTGAATGAAGTATCTTTGACTAGCGCTAAATGTCTTGTCTCCATGAGTGAAGACTCTTGGCTTTGGCATAGGCGATTATCGCATGTCAACTTTGACCTACTAAATAAAGTAGTTGCAAAAGATTTAGTAGTTGGTCTACCCAAGATCAAATTTTCAAAAGATAACTTATATGATGCGTGCCAAATGGGAAAGAAAACAAGGCTCTTTTAAATCTAAAAACATTGTTTCTACAACGAGACCCCTTGAACTTCTCCATATGGACCTTTTTGGGCCATCTAGAATTAAAAGTCTAGGTGGAAACTACTATGGTTTTGTTATTGTATATGACTACTCTAGATTTTGTTGGACCATTTTCTTAGCAAGTAAAAGTGACACTTTTTCCGCTTTTGAAAAGTTTGCCAAGATTTCTAAAAAAAAATTGAACATTAGCATAATTACTATCCGAAGTGATCATGGAGGTGAATTTGAAAACCACCTTTTTGAGGAATTTTGTGAAACAAATGGCATTGATCATAATTTTTCCGCTCCAAGAACTCCATAACAAAATGGAGTAGTGGAACATAAAAACCGAGTTTTAGAAGAGCTTGGAAGGACTATGATCAATGAAAATGGCCTTCCTAAATATTTTTGGGCCGATGCCATAAATACGGCTTGTTATATCTTGAATAGGATACTCATTCGTCATATTCTTAACAAATCTCCTTATGAATTGTTAAAGGGAAGGAAACCTAATGTTTCGCATCTTTATGTCTTTGGATGTAAATACTTTGTGTTAAATAATGGTAAAGAAAACCTTGGTAAATTTGACTCAAAAGTCGATGAAGGTATCTTTCTCGGATACTCTCAATCTAGTAAAACATATAGGGTATACAACAAAAGGTTACGTATCGTTGAATAATCCGTGCATGTTTCCTTTGATGAATCTTATCCGAAAATTGTCAGAGAAGGTATTTTTGTTGATGGTGCAGGTGTTCCTTCGGAAAACATAATAAAAGATCAAGAAGAAAAGAATGTTGAACTCAATCCAGAAAAAGTTGAGGAGGAGTCGGATCATGTATTTGAAAAGAAAAAGGAGGACCATATAATTAATAACAATGATCTTCCTTTGGAATGGAAATCTTCTAAGGATCATCCCATCGATAATATTCTAGGAGATATCTCAAAGGGAGTCACCACACGGTCAAAGATAAGTAACTTTTGTTATGATTTCACTTTCGTCTCTCAAATGGAGGCTAAAAACTCCAAAGACGCAATACTCGATGAACATTAGTTTTTCGCAACGCTAGAGGAACTTAATTAGTTCAAGAGAAATGAAGTGTGGGATCTTGTCCCCCCTCCGCGAGGCCATCGAGTAATTAGTACTAAATGGGTGTTTAGGAACAAGTTAGACGAAAACAGAGTTATAACTCGCAACAAGGCTCGCCTTGTTGCCCAAGGTTGTAACCAAGAGGAAGGCATCGACTATGAGGATACTTATGCTCCAGTCGCCCGACTCGAGGCTATACGACTTTCCCTTGCCTATGCTTGTTCTCAAAACTTCAAAGTATTTCAAATGGATGTTAAGAGTACTTTTCTAAACGGATACATTAATGAAGAGGTATATGCATCTCAACCTCCCGGTTTTGAAAACTATGAGCATCCTAACTATGTTTATAAGCTTAAGCGTGCTTTGTACGGTCTCAAACAAGCCCCTAGGTCTTGGTATGAGCGTCTTGGCAAGTTTCTACTAGAACAAGGATTCTCAAGAGGAAAGGTTGATACAACCCTTTTTATTAAGCGTCAAGGAAAACACTCTATTTCATTTCAAGTTTATGTAGATGACATTATTTTTGGATCTAACATAAATTTGGTCAAGGAATTCTCTAAGTTGATGCAGGGAGAATTTGAAATGAGCATGATGAGGGAGTTAAATTACTTCCTTGGACTTCAAATAGAGCAACTTGAAGAAGGAACTTTTGTGAGCCAAAGGAAGTACTGCAATGAGTTACTCAAGCGCTTCAATATGGCAAACTCAAAAGTAATCGACACTCCAATGCCTACTGCGGTAAATATGGACCGAGATGAAAATGGTAAGGCCGTAGATATAAAAAGGTATAGAGGCATGATAGATTCCCTCCTCTATCTTACTGCATTTCTTCCAGATATTATGTTTAGTGTATGTATGTGTGCTAGGTATCAATCATGTCCCAAAGAATCACACTTAAAGGCCGTCAAGCGCATACTTAGATACCTCAGTGGTACTTCAAAGCATGGGATTTAGTTTTCTAAGGGAAGTGATTATTCTTTGGTTGGCTACTCTGATTCTGACTTTGCTGGTTGCAAATTGGATAGGAAAAGCACTAGTGGTACTTGTCATTTTTATTCAAATTCCTTAGTGAGTTGGCACAGCAAAAAGTAAAATTTTGTTGCTTTCCCAATAGCCGAGGCGGAATACGTTGCAGCCGGTAGTTATTGTGCTCAAATCTTATGGCTCAAATAACAATTACTCGACTTCAATGTTCAACTTGATCGTATTCCCATTTTGTGTGACAATACAAGCACCATTAATATAACCAAAAATCCTATACTACATTCACGCACTAAACATATTTAAATTCGGAATCACTTCCTTAGGGATCATGTTGAGAAAGGTGATGTCGTTTTCGAGCACGTTGATAGCAAAAATCAACTTGCCGATATTTTCACAAAACCACTTGCAACATAACCTTTCTTCCACATCCGTAGGGAACTTGGCGTTCTCGATATCTCAGATCGCTTTTAAATTTATATATGATGCTTGCTTTATATCTATGCTTGTCTATTCTTTGATTAATCACATTGATAAGTGCGAGCTATATGAGGGTATTCATCGTTTATCGTCATTGGAGGTAATATCGTTCCTATCTATTTGAACTATCTTGATCATTTATATATGTATGCACTTGTTCTATATAATTCACTTTCTTGATGTTTATTTTATAGTTTAGTCTAAGCTTAATCCATTTACATGTTTGAAATATGTGTAAACTTGCTTAGGAATCATATTTAACATGCATTCATCATTAGGATCATTGTTGCATTTCATGTTTGCATGTTATTGTGTTTAGTTTATTTGTATTGGAACTTATGTTGAACAAATTTGGCTACGTAGTGTACTAAATTTCTTTTTCTTGTTCTGTGTCTTATTTATGATTATATTTCTTACATTAACTTCATTTTATGTGAATGGTTGTTGATGTTAATCTGTTGCAAAGTGGTTGATTACGTGCTTATGAATATATTTTGATTCTGGTTGACCTTGTCCTTGTCTCTTTTTGATGTTGTCAAAGGGGAGAAGCAATGGTTATGATTATGATAGCATATTTTTTTCAAAGGAATGCATAAAATAAGGGGGAAGATGTATATCAAAGTACGCGATATATGAAAGATTGTGCCACAGTTTGCCATCATAAAAAGAGGGAGTATGTGAGGGCAAAGGTTCTTCGTCCTTGTTTTAATGATGTCAAACCTTTTAGTAGCTCATACTGTGTACTTTGGACGATGTCATCATATCGTAGAATGCATTCATTCTTTAACATGCTCAAAGTATCAATTCAATGTGTCTATGAATATATGAGCATCTCATATATGTCAATATTGCACTTGATCATTGTTGGTACCTTAGGTCCATAAGAGAATGGTTTGGGTTGACTAAAATACATCTTAAGAACTCATTTTTGACCATTTAAAATCTTTGAGTTGACTCATAAAATCTTTGAGTCGACTCATTCATGCATGTCATTTTCTTTGTAACTCACGGGTCTGAACATGTCGAGTCCCCAGTGTGAACAGGTCGAGTCTTTGAGTCGACTCATGCTTTGGAGCGGTCGACTCATTCATGCATGTCACTTTTTTTGTAACTCACGGGTATGATAAGGTCGAGTCATAGGTCGACTCATTTCTGGAAAAACAAGATGAGTCGACTCATCTTCCTGTTTGAGTCGACTCATAACCTGTTTTATTTGAATTATGTTGTTGCGGGTCTGAACAGGTCAAGTCCCCAGTGTGAACAGATCGAGTGGTCGCTGATTTCACTCATTTTTCTGCTGTGTTTTTCACTTGGTCCATATATATATATATATATATATATATATATATATATATATATATATATATATATATATATATATATATATATATATATATATATATATATATATATATATATATATATATATATATATATATATATATATATTCTTGAGTCTCATTTTCAATGAACAACAAGAAAGGTGAAAGATATACACTAAAGTTCCTCTTTATCTTCATTCTTCATTGCATGTTTCAATAACTACACATAATAATTTTTGTTGATTATAGTGCATTGTTGTGGTGATAATGTCCAAATAGGATTGTGTATCTTTGTTTGGGTAGAGGTTTTTAATTGGTTTTTCTTGAATAAAATCTTAGGGTTTTGTCCTCCAAAATTTGGGTTTTTTTTGCACAAATCTTTGCTTCATAGATTCAGCCAAGTGAAAGGTTTGAAGAATGGTGGGTTCATTCGAATGAGTAACGGTAACCAGAGGATTGTGAAGAAAGGTTTGGGTTCAAGTGTGTCACGATCGAAATCATCCGAGCTAGAGTTTTGGATAACTTGGAGTTCTTGCAATAAGGTAGCTACAATGAGAGGTTTCACGCATATCCGATTGAAATCAACTGAGCTAGAGTTTTCGAGAACTCGGAGTTCTTGCGATAAGGTAGCTACAATCAGAGGTTTGTTTGGAACATTTGAAGCACTTGGTTTAACTCGAATCAAGGGGAAAGAAGTGAATAACATCTACAAAAACAATTAGGTTTGTTTGGTGGTGATTATTTTTTCTCTTGTATAAACTTTGCAATTGATAATAAATATCTCAATTCTAGTTTTAGAATTGGGGGCAGACGTACCCCAAGCGAGGACGAAAGGGGAGCTGCCTAAACAAATTCGGTGTTGTTCTCTCTTTCTCTAACTCTTTAATTTATGCATAAATTGAATCTTGTGTGAAACTAATTGGTAAATTCATCTCGCTTAATTATTGTGCATTAAAGTTTTTTGATAAATTGTTACAATCACTTTGGTTGTAACTAAGGAAAATTCTGCACAATCAATTCTAGTGAAATTATGACTTGGTGTAGTGTGCACACCAAGTGTTTGCTAAAATTAACTTCACACAAGTCTATCAATATTTTTCTTATTTTCTCATTGTTTTAATTCATCATTGGAGGTAGTTATATCTAGGATTTGTATATTTGATTGATTGATTAAGATTGTTGTTGATTAGCTTTATCTTAGTCATTCCATTAGGTTTCACGCATATTCGATCTTTCCAGTAACAGATCGTTAATACGATCATGGTCTAGGGAGCTCTCGCAACCTTTAAAAACAATTTTAAAAAGCGCTAAATTTTTAAATACCTGATCTATTCAACCCCCATTCTAGATCGATATTATCGTCTAACACAACTCACCAACAATTAACATCCATGTACTATAAGCACATTTCATAAACCTGGTGCAGACTCAACACAATGCAAGATGCAAAGCTCAATGCATTTCAGGAGAGCTCAGTGCAGCCTATAAAGCACATACTTCATCATACATACATGACAACCAAGACATACAACTAATACATCAATACCTAACACAATTAGTCCACCAATAAATACATACATACCATGAACTCAATGACCACATGACCACATAATCACCATAAATATAAAAACAAAATGCTATGCGCATAGCTCAATCATACATCATCACAATTGTCGTGACAACCATACATACAATGCTAATTGACCCTTAACCATTCACTACCAATTTAACTCATTTCTAACCACCTCAAGCCCTTGCAATCAACTTAATATATAACAAACTTTTAACTTAAACAATTAACCAAAGTCTTAACTATCAACTAACCTTGCCCAAAGTATAACTAACTGTCAATTTCAAACTACTAACAAAACTACATTTTAACTGCATGACAATATTAGGCTTTATTCGCCATTTTGGAACCCTAATTCTTTTAACAATTTCTTTTTCTTTATTAATTTAAGACTAACTTCTTTTTGAAAATAAAATCAAAACACTTAACAAACACGATTTAAGTTGTGCGTCACGAGCCTTTAGAAATGGAGAAGAATGAAAGAGTGTATTTCTATCCTTATTATGAATATCTTTGGATACGGGACACATGACCCAATTGTTTAAAGTATTCACCTCCATTCATAGACTTAAATGCAATTCAAATAAAGGCAAATTTCCATAATCAAAGGAAGAAAAAAGAGGAGGGTCTAGACTCTTTCTCCCTGATTGATTCAGGCATTGCCGTAGAGCTCCCTGTCTAAATATTCCTCTTCAAACTAAAATTAATCACAACCAATATAAAAAAAAAATTCATAATCATTCTCTCTTGGTTCCAATACAACTTTTCTTGGTTTTGACACCCATACTCTTCCTTTATCCCATTTGCCTTGTTAATCCCCTAGTTTTGGAAAACTCTTATTACTTTTCTAACTTGCCTTGTTAATCCCCTACTTTAGGAAAACTCTCTTCTTTTACCCGAGTTGTCTTGTTAATCACCTGGTTTAGGAAAACTCTTGTTTTTCTTCCCATTTTCCTTGTTAATCCCCTGGTTTAGGCAAGCTCTTATTCTTCTTCCCATTTTCCTTATTAATCTCCGGTTTAGGCAAACCTTTACAATTTCCTGTCCTTGGTTCAGACACCACATTTATAATTCTTTGCCTTTGGTTCAGACACCACCTTTACAATTCTTTGTCCTTGGTTCAGGCCAAACATCAATTTCTTTTCATTCATTCCTTAGCAGTTAGACTAACAACTTAGAGCATTTGAACCAGGACCAAACAACTAATGTCAAAATACTTCTAGGATACAATTATAACATTGTTCCCTAAAATCAATAATCAAACAAACATTTTCTATCCCACGAACTACGGAGCTCTGATTTTCTCATTGCACAATGATAATACGTAGGTACAAGATTTTGAAATCTTGGCGAGCACATTAATTAAAAACTTATTTTTCCCCTTAGTTAAAATCAATCGCAAGTAACCTTTAGATAATAACACCCATATGCGCAAAGAACAATCAAAATGGTTCTTGTTGAGTACAACGCATGTGAGGGGTGCACATATCTTCCCCTTGCATAACTGATTTCCTTACCCTTTTATCTTCCCTTTGGGTTTTATTGATATTTTCTCTTTCTTTTAGACTAAATAAAATTCAGTGGCGACTATGTTGTATTTCGAGCGTGTGATGCGCTCGGGTTTTTTTCATGGCGCAACACCTTGTAGCCAAATTTGTAGACAAAGAGTGGTCAAATGACCATTATTGAATTTTTTTAGATAATTATTTAAATTTCTCCTTGTTTGAGAAATTATTACGACAGGTCTTTATACCATATACTATGAGTCGTTTTAACACCACCATCGATTGATCTTTGAGCCATCAGAGGGTGTATTTCTAGACTCATTATCTACTATGTAAGTAGTAATCGTACAATATAGAAATGAGTTTTTTTATCTTGGATGTGTCGTGATTGATTGACTGCTTTGTACAATTTAGGGAAGTTCCATGAAACGTCTTCAGTGACAATTTCAAAAATTGTGAAACAACAGTTAAATATATGGTTTGGAGAGTGTAAGTGGTTAAGGATAAATTATGTGATGTAACAATTTTTATATATAGTTATTTTTTATTGTTATTTCACATCGGTTATGATTTTTTCTTCTATGTTAGAGTTTCAACATCTCTATCATATAAAAAAAAAGATGGCTCTGGAAATGCCATATATACCCTTTCTTTAAATTCAACCCTTCATCAAATTGGGGGTAATTTGTGTTTTATTTATGTTTTTCCAACCAAATCAGCTTCTAGTTACTTTTGTACAATAATTTATGGTTCCTTCCATATATAAAGTTGATTTTTATACACTAACTTTTCATCTTTTGTTGTGAAAATGTATCACAATTTTTTCTCTTCTGTCACTACAATCTTACATATTTTTTCTCACTTTTCACTTTTTTGAATTCAAATCTTTTTTTATCCTTCTTTATTCACTGTATAGTACTTTGTATTTTGAACTGTGTTTTGCATATCTATTAAAAGTTATTCATCTCCAGAAAAAATAACCAAAAGAACATGAGTAGGTAAAATATTATTCTTCTCTATTTAACTAACAAGAAAAATAATATAGAATTCCAATAGTTATTCCTATTTTTCCAAATTTATATTTTTCATGTATTTTTCTTCAACTTTATTACATGGACAACAACTGCATCAAGGTGAAAAGAAACCCACTCGAAACACTATCGGCTTTTTCAATGATGAATACATACACTTGAAGGAGTAGAATTGAATGGATGAAAAGCTCAGGACTCTTGGAGTTTCGAATCTCAAAACAGTGAGATTCAAACTCAATTTCCAATGGAAATTATCAAGGTTATCCTTTGAAATGAGACAATTTGAAGGTGTGGATTCAAAGCTAGCGCGCAGGCCCATGAAATCACTTCTTCTGATCCATCATTGAGTACAAGCAATGTTGAGATCATGTTGGAATGCAACGCAAAGGTGTATGGAAGTTTCAAGTTCAATCTTTCCCAATGATGATCCAATGTTCAAGCCATGCGCAACCCATTCAAATCTTGTCCAAAATGGATGAAATGGGACTTTTTGGAAAGGTTAGATTAAGAGGAACAACTTTCATGTTGGACAGTTTTACATTCGAAGCTTGGATCATGAAGGATTTTGAGGTGGAAGTTGGGAAAATCAAACATGTCAAAAATAAATTCTAAGTGTTAAGCCATATGTTCACTTATTCCACCTTGGCTAACTTTTTGTGTGAGCTTCAAATGAGAAAAGTTCCTTCATAAAAGTTGTATCTCTCTCAAATTCCTTAAAAATGGTCACAAATTTGACCTTATTTAGATTTAATATGAAGGAGTTATGCATTTTTGAAGTTGAGGAAAATCACTTGTTCAATGACATTGGTCCAAAATGACCTATAATGTATCCTCATATCACATGCACATAAAAGTTGAATTAGCTCTTCCTCCAAACATAAAAGTTTAAGTATACATCTTGAATTTGATTGTGCAACTTATAAATCTTTCAGCTCATAAAAATTGAGCAAGTTATGACCTTGGGAAGTTGACCTCCAAATTAGGGTTTAGACAAAATGACCTATAATATTTCACCATAAAAAATTCCTTTAAAAGAAAAACTAGCTCTAGACCTCAACATGAAAGTTGTTTGGAATGTAACTTGTCTCTTGGAATCATTTTCATATGACAAAAGGTGTAGGAGATAGGGTCTAGGGAACCCAGTTTTGATCAGATGAATTCGTCTGGTCAACCACTATCAACCAACTTGCTAACTTGCAATTCTCTTGACTTTTGGGAACCATGGAATATCATATATGCATAAGATAATGAATTTTGAAGTATCCCTTGAATTATTTTATCAATTGTTGAAGAAGCTTTGTTGAAGAAGTTACACAAGATACCTAGATGAACTACGGTTTCCAAGGCAAACCAATTCCAAACTCTTGATGAATTCTTGATCAAAATAACATGTGAAGCTAATGGGGATCCATATATGATTTCTAGAGAAATATTAAACCACTTCTTGATTGAGGTCCTTGCAACGAGGATCTTAAACCCTAGATGTGAGCTTGATGAATCAAAGGTGAGCACATGCCCTACCTACAAAAGAGTTAGTGCATACAAAGACATATTTTTGGTATCTTGGTTAGTAAAGATGATAAAATACAAAGTATGATGTAATCAAATGGTGCTTGGTGATCTCTCCCAATGCAAACCCAATGAATGAGGGGTAAGGAGGATGCGAAGATGTGATCCCAATGCCAATGCATATGATGAGATAGCATGAGGGATCTTAGGGTCAAAATTGGGGTCTTACAAATGCTAGAGATTACAGGTAAGGGGGTTGGTTACACAGAGGGAAGGTGTTAGCACCCAAAGTGTCCTAGGTACTCCTAGGGAGCCCTTTTTTATGTGTGTATGTGTTTTGATATAAAAGATGTTTGCAATAAATAGAGTGTGGGGATGAGAAAAGAATTCATTAATTATATTTGTGTGTTTGACAAGACCTTCAGAGTTGTGCCTACGTACCAACATAAAAATGAGGGATCAAAACCTCGTAGTTCGTTGTATCAATTTCAAAATGAGTGGATTGTTTTTAATCAAAATTTAAGTTTAAAAGAGGCACAAAGGGCCCAAAGAGTTTGAATGAGTGTCAGTTCTTTTTGTCTTTTGAAATTTTTAAGTCAATATGATTAAATTCATTTACATGTTTAATTTAAGAAAAAGAGTTTAAAATGCAATGGCATAAGGCCAAGGTTTCTAATTTGCAATAAGGTCTGAGTTTAGGAATCACAAGCAAAGAAGATTTTTTTTAAAGGGGAGAGATTTTGAAATTTAAGAAGTGAGAGGAGATGAAGATACTAATCCTAAGCACAAAATTAAAAGTTAAGAGTTGAAAAGGTCTGACCAATGGGATGCAATCCAACAGACAAGAATGTCATATAGAAAACCCACTTTCCCTTTGGACTTTGAATCAAGCAATATCAACAAGAAAATAGCAATATGGAGATCAAGGCATCAAATAAAGATAGCTACATCCAAGCAAGCAACTTCACAACTAGCAGTCTTCTTTGTCTTCTCATGTATCAGATGACATACTCCTTGATTAGCTCAGAACAAGGCATTAGACACAGGTTCAAAGTAACAGTTACATCAAAACCATGTAGCAGATGAATTCATGTAGATCCCAATACTTGCATCAGATGAAAGCTCAAATCATAATAACTTGGTCTCAAAAATGTTGGCATTGGTCAAGTCCTTTTGCATATGGAAGGTTGCCGAATTCTAAGTCCAAAAGCTCAGATCAAATCCAACAGTCCACACAAACATTTTTTATGGTTTTTGTTATTTATTAAGTACTTTTAGGTCCTAAGACCCCAAACACAAACAAAATACACAAATAAATATATACAATCACAATATATGGCTCAAATGAGCAAAGTGAAAATGACATAAACATAAACAAGTTAAATGATATGTAAATGACAAATGAAATGGTAAATGACTTGAATTTAAATTGCATAAAGTAAAATGACTTGAAAATATAAGCAAGAATAATAAAAGTTAATCAAATGTTAGTTTATTAGGAGTTAGTGGAGTTTGCTTTTCAATTGATTAAGTCATTCTTTGGAGAACACTCAACCCTCTATTCACAAGCATGGATCCTTGTGCCAAGACATCTTCCAAAGGAAGGAAAAAAGGCTAAGTTTCCACACAATACCATGAAAGGGGGGAGACTTACAATCTCACTTACTAGAATGATATGCCTTTAGAGTCAAAATTTAGCGTTATGTTAAGCAATCGTAATTGGACTTATGTAGAAGTTACAACTATCTGAGATTGGGCCATACATTTTTTGGTGGTAATGCATGTTAGAGATATGGTATAATGAACCATACTACTAAAATATACCACACACAAAAAGAAAAAAAAAATGAAAGGATGAACCTATCTCATCCATACTTGTATTGGTTCATCTCACACAAAGTTATTGATGAACCAATTAGCCTTAGGGTATTGAGAATTCATTGGTCAATGGAGAGGATGGGAGAGAATGGGATTGAAGATGAAGAGGGATGGGAAATGAGAGAAACACAAATTGGTCATGGGAGGAATTTTATCAAATTAAAATCATTCATTCATTTTGGGAGATGAAATGTACATTTCATCAATCCCCTAAATCCAATTATTTTAATCCAACAAAAGTCAAATTAACCTTGACCAAGGCCCAAACACATAGTCAAACTTCACAAGTCAATAAAAATGGCTCAACATAATTTTTACACAATTAATCAATTAAAAATCAAATAAAAAATGCATTTAAATTAAATTTAGTTTGGTCAAAACCTAAAACCTCTTCAAAACACCAAATAAATGGACAAGAGATTTATCCTAGGTCAAGCAAGGTCAAAGGACCTTAGACAAAAAAATTCTAATTTTTGAAAAGTTAGAAGTATTTTTAAGCAATTAAAAATATGCGCAAAAACAATTAATTCCTGACAAATATCAAAATTAATCCAAAAAATAATTTTAATTCAGAAAAAGAAAGAGGAAAATACTTAAAGATTTTTGGTGAAAGTCCCATATTTTTTGGATTAAAAATGAAATTAATATTAATTAATCAAAATAAGTAGATTAAACACAAAAATCAAAAAATCAAATAAAAATAGCCATCAGATCTCCCTCTTTAATTGAGATGGCAGATTTAATGGGCAAGCGCGCGCAATCCACGATAGTCCTTAGTCAATGTGCTGCAGACTTGGTAATCAGATTGGATGCGTGAGATTAAAACATTTCAAACGGATCATGTGGCTGAGATGTGTGACAACATATCACCGGAGCTAGGGCTCCGGTGGACCTCACCGGACTGGTCCACCATCAACCATCACCAAAATAAAAAACAAAGACACGGATTAAAGAAAAAATGCTTAGGAGCTCGAATTTTTGCCTCAATTTTCTCCAATTCCAAGTATATAAAAAGATACATGGATTTGAATTTTGAGGATCATGAACTGAGTTGCTTCGATTTGACCTCAAAGCAACTCAATCTTCTTGCCTATATTGATAGGACTTCAGACAACCAAAAATCACAAACAATGGTGAAGAATTGAGGGAGAATCGAAGAGAAGAAAATTCTGAAAATTCACCTTACGTTGAGCTTCAGATTGACACGATCTTGATTCCAATTGTGCTTGGCCTTGCTTCAGATGCTTGTTGGAAGTGATTAGGATCAAGAAAAGGTCTGGAGTCTTGGAGTTTCAATCTCAAAACAGATGGGCCTTATTTATAGCCAAGGAGATTCATTTCCACGCACTTCCAATTTTGGCCAATTTTGAGAAATTCCCTTGCATGCTTGCATGGGCGTGTGATAGGCTCATCAAGTGATGCATTTTAGAAGTTGAGGAAAATCAATTGTTCAATGGTAATGGCCCAAAATGACCTATAATGTTTCCTCTTGGAATATGCATTTCCAAGTTGAATTTGAACTTCATCCAAACATCAAAGTTTAAGTATACATCTTGAATTTCATCATGGAATTTGAATGGCTTTTATATCATAAAAATTGAGCAAGTTATGGTCTTGAGAAGTTGACCTCCAAACTAGGGTTCAAACAAAATGACATATACTCTTTCACCATAAACAATGACTTTCCAAGAAAAATAGCTCTTGACTTCAACATGAAAGTTGTTTTTAATGTCATTTTGAGTAGCCTTTATCTTGGAATCATTTTCATATGACAAAAAATTTAGAAGATAGGGTCTAGGGAACCCCAGTTTTGACCAGTTGACTTTCTCTGGTCAACCACCATGAACCATCTTGCTAGCTTGGCATTTTCTTGACTTTTGGGACTCATGGAGGATCATATATGCATAAGATGGTGCAATGTGAAGTATACCCTAAAATATTTGATCAATTGTTTTGAAGAAACTTGTTGAAGAAGTCAAACAAGATACCCAGATGAATTAGGGTTTCCAAGGCAAACAAACTCCAAACTTTTGATGATTTCTTGATCAAAATAACATGTGAAGATCATGGGGATCCATATATGATACTTAGAACATATGTAAACCAATTCTTGATTGAGATCCTTGTATTTAGGGTCTTAAACCCTAGATATGAGCTTAATGGAACATAGGTGAGCATACACATTTCCTACAAAATTAACAAACTATACATTGACATATTTTTGGGATTTTGGTTAGTAAATAATGAAAAACAAAGTCTGATACAATCAAGATGTGCTTGGTGATCTCTCCAATGCAAACCCAATGAATGGAGGGGTAAGGAGAATGCCAAGGTGTGATCCCAATGCTAATACATATGATGAGATTAAATGAGGGATCTTAGGGTCAAAATTGGGGTCTTACTGCTGCCCCTATTTAAGGACGTTCTATCTGAGGAGATGAAGGTTAAAATCTTCATATCGACTCAGTAGAATGGACTTAAATAACAATAATAGAAACAAATTTTGGTCCCTAAGAGACCTCATGATGCGTATAACATGAAATGTTAAAAATAATCTCTGTGGGGAAAACGTTGCCACAAAGAAAAAGAAATCGGAGAGACTGAAAGTCCGCATGAGTATAATGTCTTTCGTAAGGAAAACTCACCGGGGGGACATAGACTCTAGGGGGTAAAAAGTTATGTGTAGGCCAGGCTACGAATCAAAACTGCTAGAGACACAAGAGGATTCCATGAAAAGAAATCAATGGAAGGACTCAGTCGGGGATAAAGGGAAAAACTTGCGGGGAAATCAGAACAAAGCTGAAATACTCGAACCAAACAAGAAAATGGCGATCTCACTGAGGAAATATGCACTCAAGCTCAACTGGGGAAGAATGAACTTCAACACAGGAGTACCAGAAGTACATTATCTATTACCGGTTACTGGGTAGGAAGATAATGTAATCTGTCAAAGAGGACATTCGTTATCGATTAAGGTAAACATATCAAGGATGACTCGATGAGGGACATATGAGGTATATTCATAATAATTACTGAGTAAGAATAACCTACTGGGGAAAAGCAAAATAGGATTTATAACTACCGGTTACTGGGCAGAAGATCAAAGAAAGAGAATACATGTCACTGGTTAAAGTGAACATATCAAGGATAAACTCGAAAGGAAGAATATCCATCATCGGTTAAGATGAACATATCAAGGATATACTGCCGGGGAAAAGTAGGAATTATATCTATCAGTTACTGGATAGAATACTGAAAAGAGAATATCCGTCACCGGTTAGGATGAACATATCAAGGATAGACTCAGCAGGGGAAAGCAGGATTTACAACTACCTGTTACTGGGTAGTAGACCGCAAAGAGGAGAAGAACTGTCATCGGTTAGGATGAACATATCAAGGATTAACTCTCTGGAGAATGAAATAGGGATTACGACTACCTTTTTACTGGGTAGAAAAAAAGAGAGGAGAATATCTGTCACCGGTTAGGATGGACATATCAAGGATAGACTACCTGGGGAAACGTGAAACGAATCCACTGGGGAAAATAAGAGGGAATAGATTACTATTACCGGGTATTGGGTAAGAGTAAGGTACTCGGAAATTGAGAAGAATATTACCAGTTACTGGGTAATAGACTCTCAGGGGATCAAAGCATCTATCTAGGTAAGAGCTAGAAAGAAGCAGTCAAACAAAGACTCGACCCGGTGAGGATATAACTCAGGGGGAGTGGTTCCATCCCGATAATCCACTAGGGAGGAAGCTGAAATAATAATCGTCCACGAGGAAATAACTCAGCGGGGAATGAGAAAGGTTAAATTCTTTCTGCTTAAGGGGCTGACACTCTATAATTGAGGATCGGAAAAAATAATGAATCAAAAAGTGCAATAATAATGTATAATGAAATATATGATGTATGAATGTATATGTATATGTATATATGATGATTATGCTGATAAAACGATCATAAACAATACAAATATCACTGATATGAATCATCGCTACAACACTCGGCTGATCTCGATAGGATGGAGGCATCAACTGGAGAGAAAGGTTTGGGAGGAACCTAAACCATCCACCACAAACCACTCGACCCTGATTGGGGAAAGAGAAAAGATCTGCTGAGGATATGCATCATCAACTCTGCGGGGATTTTTAGGTCAACACCATACCAAAATGGGAGACAACCTTGCAGAGGAACAAAAAATATTGCTCAAGAAATAGTGCGGGCGAGGTTCAGGAGTGAACTTTGTCGGCTACTTGAGGGGAGTAAAACAATTTGTGCCGAACTTATGCAAACAGTTGAGTATACGCGCCCACAACTCAGCTGAGGAGGTGATCATAAAACTCGGTTGGAGAAACTGAATTTCTATTGGGGATGAAAAAGTGACTCAACCAACTGCTTGGGGAGGACCAACAATGCTTCGCACTTTGGGACTCACTTGTCCTCAGGCTGTTGTTGATATTCCTTACTGAAATCGATTTCTTTTTTAGAAGTAATTGCTTTTATTATTTTAAGAAAAAATGATTTTAATTTTTATTGTTCAAAAATTTCAAAATTATCATCATAAAAATTTAATTATATTTAGCTAAAAGATAAATAAGAGTAAAGACAATTGGATAAAATCCTCAACTTTATTTAAATAGAATGATAGTCTGTAAATGATGAGACTCCATAGATCTTTACAAAAGTTGAAAAATGATAATTTACATGGAAAAGGGATACATTGAATACAATGATCACTAATCCTTCTACCAACTACATTGTCCATTGTGCTATGTGCTTTGGTTGAAGATGATAAATTAGAATCGGCTGACTTGCTTAAGAATGCTTCAATGATCAGGACCAAACGAATGCAGTTACTTACCGAGATCCCTAATTTTTGCATAAATTGCCCCAAGGTGGGGTACTCAATTTATCGGGATAAATTTTCTGTTTTTATGTCTCTAACTTTTGCTTAGATCGCCCGTTCGGGTTTTCAATCCACCGAGACGCTCATTTTTGCCTAAGCCGCCCTTTCGGGTTTTCAACTTAGCAAGTTGTTCTTTTCTTTTTAGGCGAAGTATTTCTTGACTACATCGGCATTCACAAACCGAGTGAACTCTTCACCATCCATAGTTTTAAGAATCAAAGCACCGCCTGAAAAGACTCTCTTAACAACATACGGACCTTCACAATTAGGAGTCCATTTGCCCCTAGCATCTGGTTTGAAAGATAAAATCTTCTTGAGCACAAGGTCAACTTCTCTAAACACACGAGGCTTTCCTTCTTATCAAAAACTTTCTTCATTCTCTGCTGATATAACTAACCATGACACATGGCAGCCAACCTTTTCTCTTCAATCAAATTCAGTTGGTCATATCTGGTTTGGCACCATTCAGCTTCAGTCGACTTGGCTTCCGTCAAAACACGCAATGATGGGATCTCAACCTCTACTGGGAGCACAACTTCCATGCCATAAACAAGTGAGAAAGGGGTTGCCCCTGTTGAAATGCGAATGGATGTACGGTACCCATGCAAAGCAAATGGGAGCATCTCATGCCAGTCTTTATACGTCACAACCATTTTCTGAATGATCTTCTTAATGTTCTTGTTTGTAGCTTCAACATCTCCATTCATCTTAGGTATGTAGGGAGAAGAATTATGATGTGCAATTTTGAAGTCTTTGCAAAGAGCTTCCACCATATTATTGTTCAAGCTCGATCCATTATCAATAATGATCTTACTCGGCACACCATAACAGCATATAATCTGATTCTTGATAAACCTCACAATAACTTGTTTGGTTAGATTTGCATATGATATCGCCTCAACCCACTTTGTGAAGTAGTCAATAGCCACCAGAATGAAACGATGTTCATTCGAAGCTTTAGGCTCAATCATGCCAATCATATCAATTCCCCACATGGAGAAGGGCCATGGAGAGGAAATGACATTCAACAGTGTCGGAGGAACATGAATCTTATCTACATAAATTTGACACTTATGGCATTTCTTCACAAACTTGCAACAGTCAGATTCCATTCTCAGCCAATAGTAACATGCTCTCAACATATTTTTAGCCATAGTATGTCCATTGGAATGAGTACCAAAGGAACCTTGATGGACTTCAGTCATCAATAAGTCTGCTTCGTGTCTATCCACGCATCTAAGTAAAACCATATCGAAATTTCTTTTGTAAAGCACATCACCATTCAGGTAGAAGTTGCCAGCTAATCTTCTCAAAGTCTTCTTATCTTTCAAAGATGCCCCAGACGGGTAAATCTGACTTTGGAGGAAACCTTTGATATCAAAATACCACGGCTTTTCGTCTTTGACCTCTTCAACAACAAATACATGAGCTGGCCTATTAAGACGCATCACAATCAAATTAGGAACCTCATTCCAAAATTACACCATAATTATTGAAGCCAACGTTACAAGAGCATCTACCATCTGGTTTTCATCTCGGGGGATATGATGAAATTCCACCTTTGTAAAGAAAGTTGAAATCCTCCTCGCATAATCTCGTTATGGTATCAAACCGGGTTGATTCGTCTCCCATTCTTTGGAGAACACTCAACCCACTTAACACAAGCATGGATCCTTGAACCAAGACATCTTTTAAAGGAAGGAAAAAAGACCAAGTTTTCACACAATACCATGAAATAGGGGAGACTTACAATCTCACTAACTAGAATGCTATGCCTTTTGTGTCAAAATTTAGCGCTATGTTAAGCAATCGTAATTGGACTTATATAGAAGTCACAACTATTTGAGGTCGAGCAAATAGAATTTTTTTGTTAATGCATGTTAGAGACATAATATAATGGACTATGCTCATGAAACATATCACACACAAAAAGAATATGCAAAGTGAGGGACCTAATCTCATCCATACTTATGTTGATTTTGCAATCAACTAGCCTTAGGATATAGAGACATCATAGGTCCATGACATGAATGGATAAAGAAGGGGAATGAGATGAAGAGGGATGGGGGAATGGATCAAACACAAATTGGTCAAAGGAGAACTTTTACCAAATTAAGATCATTCATTCATTTTGGGAGATGGAATGTACATTCCATCAATCCCCTAAATCCAATGATCTTAATCTAGCAAAGTCAAATCAACCTTGACCAAGGCCCAACAACACAAGTCAAACTCACAAAGTCAATTAAAATAGCTCGACATAATTAATTTTGCATTTAAACAATTAAAAATAGTAAAAATATGCATTAAATTAAATTATGGTTGGTAAATTTCCTAAAACCTCATCAAAACACCAAATGAATGGCCATGAGATTTATCATAGGTCAAACAAGGTCAAAAGACCTTGGAGAATTTTTGGAAACTTAAAAGTATTTTTAAACAATTAAAAATATTCACAAAATCAATTAAATTAAGAAAAATATTAATAATGATCCAAAAAATAATTTTAATTCAGAAAATGAAAGAGGATTTTATTTAAATTTTTCTGGTGAAACTCTCATATTTTTTGGATCAATATTAAATTTAATATGAATTCATGAAAATAAAGGAAATAAAAGGAAAATCAATTAATCAGAAAAAATGTGGACCACTTGATTTACCTCATTAATTAGGATGGCATATCAAGTGGTCTGAAACGCGCGTTCCACCAAACACACGAGTCAGCGCGCTACACCAATGGTAATCACAAAGAGCGCTCAGGATTAAAACAAATTGAAATGATCAAATGGTTCAGAACGTGTCCAGCACATCGCCGGAGCAAACCACCGGTCATCTTCCCCGATGATCTTGGCCGGACTGTTTCTCTCATCACCATCACAAAAATGAAAAAGAAGGACATGATCTTAAAGAAAAAATGGCACTGATCACGAATCTGACCTCAATTCAAACTAACTCCAAGTATATTGAGAGATACATGGAGTTGAATTTTGAGGTGCACGAACCGAGTTGCTTCGATTTGACCTCAAAGCAATTCAATCTTCTTGCCTACATTGGTAGGACTTCAGACAACCAAGGATCCAAGAGAATTGACGAGAATTGAGAGAGAATCGAAGAGAAGAAAAATCTGGAAAAATACCTTCAACGATATGCAAAACTTGACCTCTCTTGCTTCAATTCGTCTTTGATCTTGCTCAAGAAGCTTGCAGAAGTAGATTAGAATTGGTACAAGGCTTTGGATCCTGGAGTTTTTGAATCTCCAAACAGTGAGATTCAAACTCAAATTTCAAGTGAAATTTCTCAGGTTTTCCTTTCAATGGTGGGGGTTTCAAATGTGGGAGGCAAAGCTGGCGCGCAAGGGTCCTCAAAATTGATACACTGGACCTCTATTTATAGCAAATACAAGTGATATTTGCACCTTTGAAAATTCTTCCAAATTTGGCAATGTGGAGTGCACGCTTGCATGGGCATGTACAACCCCATGAAGCAACTCAATTAGGTCCAAATGCAAGTGAGATTGAGTCTGAATGTGGATTGTGATGCAAGGCAAAAGTGTATTGATGTTTGAAGATTGAACCTTGCCAACTGATACAACCATGTTCAGGCCATGTCCAGACCCCTCAAACCTTGTCCAAAATGGATGAATTTGGACTCTCTGGAAAGGTAATATCAAGAGGAACAACTCTTATTTTTAACACTTTTCCATTTGGAGCTTGTATCTTGATGAATTTTGAGGTGGAAGTTTGGAAATTTCAACATGTCAAAATATTTTCTAAGTGTTAAGCCATATGTTCAATTATTCCATCTTGGCTAACTTTTTATGTGAGCTTCAAATGAGAAAAGTGTATTCATAAAAGTTGTAGATATTTCAAAAAAATTCAAAATGGTCACATATGTGACCTCATTTGGATTTAGGATGAATAAGTTATGCATTTTTGAAGTTGAGGAAAATCACTTATTCAAAGGTATTAGTCCAAAATGACCTATAATGTATCCTCATATCAGATGCTCATAAAAGTTGATTTAGCTCTTCCTCCAAACATAAACTTTTAAGTACACACCTTGAATTTGATTGTGAAACTCGAAAATCTTTCATATCTGTTGGTTCTAAGAGTTGGCAGCAATTTTGGTAAAACAAAGAGTGTTCACAAGATGTTGCATGTGATGTCTTAACATAAGATATCTTGTACCTGCTGATGGTTTAAAAATATAATTATGCAGGATTATTTCAGGATGTCATACACGATGTCATGACATCTGATATTATGTACCTGCTAGATATTTAAAAAGGAATTATGCAGGATTGTTCCAGGATGTCAGACCCGATGTCATGACATCTGTACACAGAACATTCAGTGTGAATGTTATGTGTTATGTGATTGCGCTTTTAATGGCAATCTATGTATGATTGAAGATCTGATTCAATCATTAATTACAACCAGATTTACTTATTTTCCAAAGAGATCTAATCAGCTGTCATGAGAAGATTTGAATGGAAAATAGTTTTAGGGTTTTATGATGTCTAAGCCCAGCTGAATGCTTCTATAAAAAGGGACATGGAAAACCTGATTTGATACACAAGAAATATTGAGCGAAATATTGAGAGAGAATAAGGGTTTGTGTCTTGTGTGGTCGTGTGACTTGTAAGCCATTCAATTCATCCATAGATGATTAAATTGGTCTGATTTTTGAGTTGTAATTTGTCACTCAAAGCTTTTAAGCATGAGTGTGTGTCTACTTGATTGAAGCTGCTAAGTAAGATCAAGTGTGTGTCTACTTGATTGAAGCTGCTAAGTAAAATCAAGTGTGTGTCTTTGAAGAGTGTCTTTTTTTCATAGTAATTCTTGTTTAATATCACAGGTGTGATTGAGGGGGAGTGATATGGGATCTCATATCTAAGAGTTCTTAGGTAGAAGTCATACGGGTAGATATTAGGTGAAAAAGACTGTAACTTGTGTAGTTTACTGAGAGTCTTTGAACTGATTCTATTTTAGTGGATTTCCTTCCTGGCTTGGTAGCCCCCAGACGTAGGTGAGTTGCACCAAACTGGGTTAACTATTGCTTGTGTCTCTGGCATTACTATTCTTTATCTTTATCCTGTTTATATTGTTCAGATATTTGTGTCGTGATATTACCTTCGACATCTCATATCTGATACCAGAATTTCAATTGGTATCAAAGCAGGCATCCTGCTCTGGTTCTGGGTGAGATCTAGGGACAATACTTTCTAGTACTATGGAGAGAGATGGAGGATCTGTTCACAGGCCACCAATTTTGGATGGATATAACTATGACTATTGGAAACCTCAAATGGTAGTTTTCCTAAAATCTCTTGATAATAAGGCTTGGAAGGCTGTGTTAACAGGCTGGGAACATCCAGTAATTACTAAGGAAGGAGAAGTCACAACTGATGAGAAGCCTGAAGAACAATGGTCCAAGGAGGAGGATGATCTAGCCCTTGGAAATTCTAAAGCATTGAATGCCATATTCAATGGAGTAGACAAGAATATCTTCAGATTGGTAAAAAACTGTGAGGTGGCTAAAGATGCTTGGGACATTCTCAAAACCACTCATGAAGGCACCTCTAGAGTGAAGATGTCTAGACTACAGCTGCTCACCACCAAGTTTGAAAATTTAAGGATGAAAGAAGATGAAAATATTCATGAATTTCATATGAGTATCCTTGAAATTGCCAATGCCTCTGGAGCTCTGGGAGAAAAGATGTCAGATGAAAAGTTAGTAAGGAAAATACTCAGGTCACTCCCTAAGAGATTTTCTATGAAGGTGACAGCCATAGAAGAATCTCAAGACATCTCAAATATGAGAGTTGATGAGCTAATTGGATCCCTCCAAACATTTGAGATAGGAATGTGTGATGGATTTGAAAAGAAAGCCAAGAGCATAACCTTCATGTCAAACACTGAAGGGGAAAATGAGGAAGGTGGTCAAGATATTGATGAAGATCTGGCAAATGATGTAGCAATGTTGGGAAGACAGTTCAATAGACTTATGAAAAAGATGGATGTAAGATCTAAGGCAAATGTCAAGAACATCACATCTGACATCAGTAAATCCAACAATATTGGAAGACGGACAAGGTCAGATGAAAAGCCCAAAGAAGGAAAAGAAGTTCAGTGCTATGAATGTGATGGGTATGGTCACATTAGAACTAAATGTGGGACCTACCTCAAGAAACAGAAAAGGAGTCTTGCTGCCACTTGGTCTGATGAAAGTGAAACAGAAGAAGCTGCAAATGTGACTGCATTGACTGGAAGATGGGCTTCTGATGGAGATTCAAGTGATGATGAAGTAACCTTTGAAGAGCTGGCCACTACCTACAGAGAGTTGTGTCACAGAAGTGCAGAAGTGTGCAGACAAGTTGAAAGTCAGAAGAAAGTGATAGCTCAGCTGGAGAATGAGAAGGGAGAACATGTGGAAACCATCTCCAAGTTAAAGACTGAAGTTGTACTCTTACATTCTAAACTGGATGAGATGACCAAGTATGTAAGTATGCTTAACAATGGATCTGACACCTTAGACAAGATTCTCCAGACTGGTCAAACAACAGGAGACAAATCTGGCATTGGGTTTAATGAATTTAAGGCTGAGTGCAGTTACACTGGTGGCAAACGTAAATCCAAAATCAAAAGCAGCCATATTAAAAGCAAACATGAGATGTCACATCATATGTCACAACATCGTAAGGGAAGACAGAAGAAAGGGAAACACCAAAGATGGAGATGCCATTACTGTGGAAGATTTGGCCATAAAAAGCCCTTATGCTATAAGTTGTATGGTTATCCTAGCCCTGTTCATCAGCAGACTCACCATCAACTTAGACCCAAACATCACAGGTCTGTCAACAAAAAGCAATGGGTTCCTAAGACTAATGTTACAAGTCTAATAGCTCACACTTCCTTCAGAGTTTCAGCCAAAGAAGATTGGTATTTTGACAGTGGGTGCTCCAGACACATGACTGGAAACAAAGACCTGCTAATTGGCCTTCATCCTCATGCCACGAGCTATGTAACCTTTGGTGATGGAGAAAAGGGTGAAATCAAGGGGATAGGTAAGCTTGATTGCCCTGGAGTTCCTGAACTTGACAAGGTCCTACTTGTTAAGGGCTTGACTACAAATCTAATAAGCATCAGTCAACTATGTGACCAAGGTCTAAATGTTAACTTCACTAAAACTGAATGTCTGATTACTAACAAAGAAAGTGAAGTGATCATGAAAGGAGTCAGGACCAAAGACAACTGTTACATGTGGAGCTCTCAAATTGGTTATTCCTCAAAGTGTACCTTAGTCAAAGAAGAAGGAGTGAAGACATGGCATCAAAGATTGAGCCATCTACAAGGTATGAAGATTATTATATCTAGTGAAGCTATTAGAGGAACTCCCAAATTGAAGATTGATGAAAGAAAAGTCTGTGGGAAATGTCAGACAAGGATGTCACACCAGAAACTCATACATGACATCACTTCCAAAGGTTTGAAACTTCTCCATATGAATTTGATGGGACCCATGCAGGTGGAAAGCCTTGATGGAAAGAAGTATGCAGTGGTGGATGACTTCTCTAGATACTCCTGGACCAAAAACAAATCTGATGTGGTTGAAATCTTCAAAGATTTTTGTCTGAAACCTCAAGGAGAAAAGCTCATGGTTGCTCAAACAGATGTGGATAATATTGGGTTTGGTAGGAGGTCAGATCAGATGGTAGAACATTTTGCTAGAGAAATGCAGTCCAAAGTTGGGAAGAGCTTTGTTGGACTTGGGCTACAAGTCAAGCAGATAGAAGAGTCTATTTTTCTATCTCGAAGCAAATGTGCCAAGAACAATGTTAAGAAGATTGGCATGGAGAGTGCAAGGACTCCTTCTCCTACACATTCGGAAGTATTCAAAGATGAAAGTGGTGTTTGTGCTATATATAAAGTTGAATACATAGCAGCTGGAAGTAGTTGTTCTCAACAAGGGTGGTTGAAACTAATGTTGACTGAATACAATGTCACACACGATGTCATGACATTGTACTATGACAACCTGAGTGCTATAACTATTTCCAAAAATCCTATTCAGCACAGCAGGACTAAGCATATTGATATTTGTCATCACTTCATTAGAGAATTTGTGGAAGAAAAAATTATAGCACTAAAGCATGAAATGCAATTAGCTGACAAATTTGCAAGGACTCTGAATGCTAATCAGTTTGAATATTTAAGAGGGAAATTGAGGATTTGTATTCATGAGAAGTTATAGCAATTAAAATGGAGTGGAAAAGGTAATAAAAATATTGTCTTCCCACTTAAAATAAAGTGCCACATTTATGGTAAATCATTACCTAGTATTGGAACTAGTATCTATGTCATTTCCACACGCTACCTCAACACAACCATTTCCATCTTCATCCAACTTCTCAGACAACCTCTGCTAGGGCAAAAAGATTTCTTTCAAAAGTCCAACAAAATGTCACAACATCCCTCATCATCTGGATCAAAACCCACTCACAAAGCAAGGACTCCCTCCATGGAATTTCTGGATGAAGATATTTTGGAGGTCATTCCTCTCTCTGTTATTCCAGGTGACACCCCTGGCCCTTCTTTCACGACTGGAAACAATCAAGGTAACAATCCTGATAACCCTCCTCCTAAGGATGACATGCACTATACAAATCGTGTCATTAGGAACCTGGTAACTAGGATTCTTAACGAAGGGCATGCAGTCAATGGTGTTTCAACCCCTCTGTCTAGAAGGGACCCCTCTCCTGAGGTGGAACCTCAAACTGAGAAAGATGTTGATTCATCTAGATCAGAAAAAGACATTGCTGCTGAAGGACTATGCTCTCTAAGAAAAAACATGTCTAGCAAAGATCCTATATATGCTTCTCATTCTAAGAAGCCTGACACTGCTGAGAGAGTAATTGATTTGGAGGAAGAAAGTTTAGAAGAAGAAGATGACACCTTGGTTCATCATTTGAAACCAAGTGTTGCAAGGAAAATGAAGACCAGGAAAGGTAAGACTGTGGCTAAGATGTTGACAGCCAGAACTAGGAAGAAGACTGCTGGTGTATGACCCTTTAAATCATTGAGTAAAGTAGAGGTCAAGAAGAGGAAGATCAGAGAAAGCTCTGATTCTGAAGATGATGTCGAAGACGATGTCCCAGACATCTCTCCTGCTAAAAGGAAGACTGTTAAAAAGTCTCCAGCAGAGGTTGCAGCTGTACATTTGGACAACATTTCTTTCCATCTGGAAGATGGTGCTGCCAAGTGGAAGTTTGTTATGCAAAGGAGAGTTGTTGTTGAGAGGGAGCTAGGGAAGGAGGCTGTAGAAGTGAAGGAAGTCATGGAATTAATCAAGACTGTTGGTCTGATGAAAACTGTTGTTGCTTTGCCCCAATGTTTTAAAGGATTAGTAAAAGAGTTTGTGGTTAATATCCCAGAGGATATTTTTGACAAGAATAGCAAGGAATTTTGCAAGGTCTTTGTGAGAGGTAGATGTGTAAGGTTCTCCCCGACCATAATCAATAAGTTCCTAGGGAGAGGAACTGAAGGAGGTGTGGAGTTAGAGGCTACAGACAATGAAGTCTGTAGGACTATTACTGCTGGCCAGGTCAAGGAATGGCCTAGCAAGAAGCATCTATCAGCTGGCAAATTAATTGTTAAATATGCCATCTTGCATAAGATTGGTTTAGCCAACTGGGTGCCAACAAATCATATCTCAACTATCTCTAATGGTCTTGGAAGATTCATTTATGCTATTGGAATCAGGCTCAACTTTGATTTTGGAAGGTTTATGTTTGAACAGATTGTTAGACATGCCTCCACTAATGCAGTAAAGTTGCCTATTGCCTTTCCTTCTATCATTTGTGGAATTATTTTAAGCCAGCAACCTGGAATTCTCAACACAAGTGATATTCCCAGCAGAAGGAAGCCTCCACTGTTCATTCACTACAAGTTATTTGAAGGGAGCCATGTCAATGATGTTGTCATGACATATGCAAGGAAGGAGCCAGCCTCTCAAGGTGGCTTGATTGCTCAATTGAAGGAAACTTGTAAGGAGCTGGATACTGGTATTATTGTTGCCAAGGCTAGGAAGGAGGCTTTAGAGGTTCTCATTAGTAGCTTGGAGCAGGAAAAGATGGATAAGGTTGGTACAACCAAGGAGTCAGATGCCCATACCTCAAGTGAGAGGTCCAACTCTCAATCTAGTGGCAGCTCCGAATTTGAAGGTGAAAAAGATGCTACTTCCTCGGACTAAGTTGTGATGGTCCCCCTGCTATGAAGACTGTGTGTTGTGGATGCTGTTTTGGATGATGTTTTGGCTGTTTTGGATGCTGGATAATGTGTTGTTTTTTTCTGGTTAATATTTGTAATTTTTGGCAGTCCTTACTGATGCCTTGATGTAATATTTGGGCTCTTTATGAGTGCCATGGATTTCAAATTATCTCAGCTATTGCAGCTGTGTATAATTATGGTGTGTGTCTCCTAACATTTATGTTTTAACATTTTATATGTTATAACATCTCTTGTGACATTCTCTGCTAGGCTGATTGACATTTATTTTGTCTAGTTGGTCACCTTTGGTCTATTTTGACTAAAAAAGGGGAGAAGTGAATATGTGGAGAGCTGCAGTTAAATATGTGGAGCTGTGTGGAGATGTATGTATGTGCTGGTGTAGCTGAACAGATGAACAACTAATGTTGAAGGAGATGTTTGATGTAAGACAGAATATTGTTTTGTTTATAGATGTTGGAGGATATGTCTGATGTGGTGCACAGGTGATGTTGAAGCAGATGTCAGAGGGTGATTCTGTTTGTTACAGGTGCTGTTATTACAGGTGATATTATTGTTAAAGGAGATGTCTGTATTGAATAGACTTAGGGGGAGAAGAAATACCCTTATGTGCATTTGTGTGTTTTACTAGTTGTTATTATAGCTAGTAATTCTGTTTGCTTCTGCTGCTGCTTAAACACTGTTATGCTGTTTAACTGCTGATGTGTTTTTCTTGTGAACAAAATGGACAGATATATGTTTTAGCCAAAATTTTCCAAAGGGGGAGTTTGTTGGTTCTAAGAGTTGGCAGCAATTTTGGTAAAACAAAGAGTGTTCACAAGATATTGCATGTGATGTCTTAACATAAGATATCTTGTACCTGCTGGTGGTTTAAAAATATAATTATGCAGGATTGTTTCAGGATGTCATACACGATGTCATGACATCTGATATTATGTACCTGTTAGATATTTAAAAAGGAATTATGCAGGATTGTTCCAGGATGTCAGACCCGATGTCATGACATCTGTACACAGGATATTCAGTGTGAATGTTATGTGTTATGTGATTGCACTTTTAATGGCAATCTATGTATGATTGAAGATCTGATTTACAAACGCGTTCAATCATTAATTACAACCAGATTTACTTATTTTCCAAAGAGATCTAATCAGCTGTCATGAGAAGATTTGAATGGAAAATAGTTTTAGGGTTTTATGATGTCCAAGCCCAGCTGAATGCTTCTATAAAAAGGGACATGGAAAACCTGATTTGATACACAAGAAATACAGAGCGAAATATTGAGAGAGAATAAGGGTTTGTGTCTTGTGTGGTCGTGTGACTTGTAAGCCATTCAATTCATCCATAGATGATTGAATTGGTCTGATTTTTGAGTTGTAATTTGTCACTCAAAGCTTTTAAGCATGAGTGTGTGTCTACTTGATTGAAGCTGCTAAGTAAGATCAAGTGTGTGTCTACTTGATTGAAGCTGCTAAGTAAAATCAAGTGTGTGTCTTTGAAGAGTATCTTCTTTTCATAGTAATTCTTGTTTAATATCACAGGTGTGATTGAGGGGGAGTGATATGGGATCTCATATCTAAGAGTTCTTAGGTAGAAGTCATACGGGTAGAGATTAGGTGAAAAAGACTGTAACTTGTGTAGTTTACTGAGAGTCTTTGAACTGATTCTATTTTAGTGGATTTCCTTCCTGGCTTGGTAGCCCCCAGACGTAGGTGAGTTGCACCGAACTGGGTTAACAATTGGTTGTGTCTCTGGCATTACTATTCTTTATATTTATCCTGTTTATATTGTTCAAATATTAGTGTCGTGACATTACCTTTGACATCTCATATCTAATACCAGAATTTCAATATCATAAAAATTGAGCAAGTTATGGCCTTGAGAAGTTGACTTTCAAACTAGGGTTTAGACAAAATGACCTATAATCTTTCAATATAAAAATGGAAATTACAAGCAAAACTAGATCTAGACCTCAACATGAAAGTTATCTGGAATGTCATTTAGAGTAACGTTTCTCTTGGAATCATTTTCATATGATGAAAATTGTAGGAGATAGGATCTAGGGGAACCCAGTTTTGATCAGATGAATTCCTCTAGTCAACCACCATCAACCACCTTGCTAACTTGCAATCTTCTTGACTTTTTGGACTCATGGGAGATCATATATGCATAAGATAATGAATTTTGAAGTGTCCCTTGGAGTATTTTATCAATTGGTGAAGAAGCTTGTTAAAGAAGTTACTCAAGATACCTAGATAAACTAGGGTTTCCAAGGCAAACCAATTCCAAACTCTTGAAGAATGCTTGATCAAAATAACATGTAAATATCATGGGGACTCATATATGATGCCTAGAGCCATTTTGGATCATTCCTTGGTTGAGCTCCTAGCAATGAGGGTCTTAAACCCTAGATGTGAACTTGATGGATCAAAGGTGATCATGTTCCCTCCCTACAAAAGAGTTAGACAACTACAAAGACAAATTTTTGGTATTTTGGTTAGTAAATGATAAAATACTAAGTATGATACAATCACATGGTGCTTGATGACCTCTCCCAAAACAAACCCAATGAATAAAAGGGGTAAGGAGGATTCCAAGGTATTATCCCAATGCCAATGCATATGATAAGGATAGCATGGGGGATCTTAGGGTCAAAATTGGGGTCTTACAATGACAACTTTCTTATCTCTTTCAAGTCAGGACATCTAAAACTGTACTTCTTAGTGTTCCTTCGTCCACAATCCATGGTCTGAAAGTATTTGCAAATAAAACCTTAGTTCCTTGAAGTTATTTTTCGTGTGATGAATGTTATGATGCACATGAATGCACGTATGCAACAATCATAGATAAGGGATCACACACAAGGCAAACAAAGTTCAAGGGATGAATCAAGTCATTGTCAAGATCAATCATCCATTTTGGTGGATCATGGTTTTCACCTTATCAACACCCAAGTTCCATTGATATTGACAAGACTTGATTGGATCAACCAAGAATCAAAGGGTTTGTTATGAGTCACGAGCATGGAGTCAGGTTAAGAACTATCCCAAAGGAGTGTACTAAGGATAGAAACCTGTAGATCATGTTCTAAAAAGTTCCTAGAGTCTTAATTCTATATATTAGATATTATAGGTTAAGATGACTGACTCATCAACCCATAATATTCTCAAGAGAAACTCGTCTGAGTGTAGTATCGCGTAACAACTGTTATCAAGTCTACACCTGAACAGTCTCCACACTACGTCCTAAATAGGCCAAGTTGGGTTAAATGTTCTACGGTCTTCAGCTTCTCGGACCCCAAATCAGAGAAAGTAATGCCTAACCACAAATAAATTGTGTGACATCAATAGCTCCAAAAGGGTCTCCATTGAGTAGATGGGTCTCAAGCCAACTTGTTAAGGACTACTCCACACAAGTCGAACATGACTATACCATCCTCCTATCTTAATTGCACTCAAGTTCGGGTTAGAACCTATCTCACCTCTTAGAGATCACAAAGCACAACAAGCAGATTATATCACACAAACAAGTATACAAACATTAAATATACAATTATACACACATAAAAAAGTAGGCTAAACCCACTCAGGACTACTCCCTAGCAGAGTCGCCACTTAATTTATGTAGCGGTAAATTCATGACCATTTAGCTATGGATAAACTTAACATCAATAAAACCAGAGTCGCCACCGCGCTTTTATTATTTCCAAAGGAAAAGTACGAACAAAACCCAAAGATAAGAAGTTTTCAAATCAAAACTAATAAAATGCCAGAGATTACAGGTAAGGGGGTTGGTTACACAGAGGGAAGGTGTTAGCACCCAAAATGTCCTAGGTACTCCTAGGGAGCCCTTTTTTATGTGTGTATGTGTTTTGATATAAAAGATGTTTGTAATAAATATAGTGTGGTGTTGAGAAAATAATTCATTAATTATATTTTTGTGTTTGACAAGACCTTCGGAGTTGTGCCTACGTACCAACATAAAAATGAGGGATCAAAACCTTGTAGTTCGTGGTATCAATTTCAAAATGAGGGGATTACTTTTAATCAAAATTTAAGTTTAAAAAAGACACAAAGGGCCCATAGAGTTTGAATGAGTGTCAGTTCTTTTTGTCTTTTGAAATTTTTAAGTCAATATGATTAAATTCATTTACAAGTTTGATTTAAGAAAAAGAGTTTAAAATGCAATTGAATAAGGCCAAGGTTTCTAATTTGTAATAAGATCTAAGTTTAGGAATCACAAGCAAAGAAGATTTTTTTTAAAAGGGGAGAGATTTTGAAACTTAATAAGTGGGAGGAGATGAAGAGACTAATCATAAACACAAAATTAAAAGTTAAGAGTTGAAAAGGTCTGACAAATGGGATGAAATCCATCAAACAAGAATGTCATATAGAAAACCAACTTTCCCTTTGGACTTTGAATCAAGCAATATCAACAAGCAAACAACAATATGGAGATCAAGGCATCAAATAGCCACATCCAAGCAAGCAACTTCACAGCTAACAGTCTTCTTTGTCTTTTCATGTATCAGATGCCATACTCCTTGATTAGCTTAGAACAAGGCATTAGACACAGGTTCAAAGTAATAGTTATATCAAGACCATGTAGCAGATGAATTCATGTAGATCCCCATACTTGCATCAGATGAAAGCTCAAATCATAATAACTTGGTCTAAAAAATGTTGGGATTGGCCAAGTCCTTTTGCATATGGAAGGTTGCCTAATTCTAAGTCCAAAAGCTCGGATCAAATCCAACAGTCCACACAAACATTTTTTAGGGTTTTTCTTATTTATTAAGTATTTTAAGGTCCTAAGACCACAAACACAAACGAAATACACAAACAAATATATACAATCACAATATATGGCTCAAATGAGCAAAGTGAAAATGACATAAACATAAACAAGTTAAATGATATGTAAATGACAAATGAAATGGTAAATGACTTGAATTTAAATTGCATAAAGTAAAATTACTTGAAAATAAAAGCAAGAATAATAAAAGTTAGTCAAATGTTAGTTGATTAGGAGTTAGTGGAGTTTGCTTTTCAATTGATTAAGTCATTCTTTGGAGAACACTCAACCCTCTATTCATAAGCATGGATCCTTGTACCAAGACATCTTCCAAAGGAAGGATAAAAGGCCAAGTTTCCATACAATACCATGAAAGGGGGGAGACTTACAATCTCACTAACTAGAATGCTATGCCTTTAGGGTCAAAATTTAGCGTTATGTTCAGCAATCATAATTGAACTTATGTAGAAGTCACAACTATCTGAGGCCGGTCCACAAATTTTTTGGTGTTAATGCATGTTAGAGATATGGTATAATGAACCATACTCCTAAAACATACCACACACAAAAAGAAAAAAAAGATGAAATGATGGACCTATCTCATTCATACTTGTATTGGTTCATCTAACACAAAGCTATTGATGAACCAATTAGCCTTAGGATATTGAGAATTCATTGGTCAATCGAGAGGATGGGAGAGAATGGGATTGAAGATGAAGAGGGAGGGGAAATGAGAGAAACACAAATTGGTCATGGGAGGAATTTTATCAAATTAAAATCATTCATTCATTTTGGGAGATGAAATGTACATTTCATAAATCTTCTAAATCCAATGATTTTAATCCAACAAAAGTCAAATCAACCTTGAGCAAGGCCCAAACACATAGTCAAACTTCACAAGTCAATAAAAATGGCTCAACATAATTCCTACACAATTAATCAATTAAAAATCAAATAAAAAATGCATTTAAATTAAATTTATTTTGGTCAAAACCTAAAACCTCTTCAAAACACGAAATAAATGGCCAAGAGATTTATCCTAGATCAAGCAAGGTCGAATGACCTTAAACAAAAAAAATCATAATTTTTGAAAATTCATAAGTATTTTTAAACAATTAAAAATATGCGCAAAAATAATTAATTCATGAAAAATGTCAAAGTTAATCCAAAAAATATTTTAATTTAGAAAATGAAAGAGGAAAATATTTAAAGATTTTTGGTGAATGTCCCATATTTTTTGGATTAAAAATGAAATTAATATGAATTAATTAAAATAAGTAGATTAAACAAAAAAACAAAAAAAAGGGTCATCAGATTTCCCTCATTAATTGAGGTGGCAAATCTGATGGCCAAGCGCGCACAATTCACGATAGTCCTTAGTCAATGCGCTGCGGGCTTGGTAATCATATTGGACGCGTGAGATTAAAACATTTCAAACGGATCATGTGGCTGAGATGTGTGCCAACACATCATCGGAGCTAGGGCTCTGGTCTTCTTCTCCGGTGGATCTCACCGGACTGGTCCACCATCAACCATCACTAAAATACAAAAGAAAGACATGGATTTAAAGAAAAAATGCTCAGGAACTCGAATTTGGCCTCAATTTTCTCCAATTCCAAGTATATAAAAAGATACAGGGATTTGAATTTTGAGGATCATGAACTGAGTTACTTCGATTTGACCTTAAAGTAACTCAATCTTCTTGCCTACATTGATAAGACTTCAGACAACCAAAAATCACAAAGAATGGTGAAGAATTGAGGGAGATTCGAAGAGAAGAAAATTCTGAAAATTCACCTTCAATTGAGCTTCAGATTGGCACGATCTTGATTCCAATTGTGCTCGGCCTTGCTTCATATGCTTATTGGAAGTGATTAGGATCAAGAAAAGGTCTGGACTCTTGGAGTTTCAATCTCAAAACAGATGGAAATTTGAAACTCGATTTCCAAAGAAAACCTTCAAGATTATCCTTCAATCGTGAGGGTTTGGGATTGCAGGTTCAAAGCTTGGGCATGAGGTCCTTAATTATGAGCAATGAGATCCTTATTTATAGCCAAGGAGATTCATTTCCACACACTTCCAATTTTGGCCAATTTTGAGAAATTCCCTTGCATGCTTGCATGGGCGTGTGATAGGTCCATCAAGTGATTTAATCAGGTCCAAAAATGAGTGAGGATCATGCTGAAATCATGTTACAAAGCCATGCAATCGTGTATGAAAAGTGGAAGTGGAAATCATCCAAATGGTTCTTCATATTGCACCCATGCGCAAGCCCTTCATCCTTAGGCCAAATGAGATAATCTTGGACTTTTTAGAAAGGTGAGATTAAAAGGAACAACTTTCATGTTTAAAACTTTTTCATTTGAATCTTGGATCATGATGAATTTTGAGGTGGAAGTTTTGGAAATCAAACATATTTGAAAATTTTCTAAGTCCCAAATCAAATGTGTACTTCTTCCACCTTGAATAACGTTTTCTATGGACTTCAAATCAGAAACGTTCCTTCATCAAAGTTGTAGGTCTTTAAAACCTATTCAATTTGGTCATACATTGGACCTCATTTGTATTTGGCATGAAGGAGTTATGCATTTTAGAAGTTGAGGAAAATCAATTGTTCAATGGTAATGGCCCAAAATGACCTACAATGTTTCCTCTTGGCATATGCATTTTCAAGTTGAATTTGAACTTCCTACAAACATAAAAGTTAAATTAGACATATTGAATTTGATCATGGAATTTGAATGGATTTCATATGATAATAATTGAGCAAGTTATGGTCTTGGGAAGTTGACCTCCAAACTAGAGTTCAGACAAAATGACCTATAATCTTTCACCATAAAAAAGACTTTCCAAACAAAACTAGCTCTTGACTTCAACATTAAAGTTGTTTGAAATGTCATTTTGAGTAACGTTTCTCTTGGAATCATTTTCATATGACACAAATTGTAGGAGATAGGGTCTAAGGAACCCCGGTTTTGACCAGTTGACTTTCTCTAGTCAACCACCATGAACCATCTTGCTAGCTTGGCATTCTCTTGAATTTTGGGACTCGTGGAGGATCATATATGAATAAAATGGTGTAATGTGAAGTATCCCTTGAAATATTTGATCAATTGTTGAAGAAACTTGTTAAAGAAGTCACACAAGATACCTAGATGAATTAGGGTTTCCAAGGCAAACAAACTCCAAACTCTCGATGATTTCTTGATCAAAATAACATGTGAAGATCATGGGGATCCATATATGTTGCTTAGAACCAATGTAAACCAAATCTTGATTGAGTTCCTTGTATTGAGGGTCTTAAACCCTAGATATGAGCTTGATGGAGCATAGGTGAGCATACACATTTCCTACAAAAGCAACAAACTATATATTGACATATTTTTGGGATTTTGATTAGTAAATAATGAAAAAAAAAGTACGATACAATCAAGATGTGCTTGGTGATATCTACCAATGCAAACCCAATGAATGGAGGGGTAAGGAGAATGCCAAGGTGTGATTCCAATGCTAATGCATATGATGAGATAACATGAGGGATCTTAGGGTCAAAATTAGGATCTTACAACTGGGATAGAGAGGCGGTGGGCGAAGACGACTTTGGATATCTAGGAGCGTCAGGAGTCGACCCCACAGGTTAGGTAAGCGAATTCAGTACTGATGACTGAGTTCGAAGCTCTAAAAAGGATTTCAGCTTACATTACCGAAAACAAATAACAATCGGCCTTGGAGGCTGAAGTAAAAAACATGACTGTCGAAGCCAACAAGGAGTTCCATCAAGTAGGTCCTAGAAATTACTTCGATCCAGAGCTACCTAATAAGGTTCAGGATGAAGATCAAGGTCAGAGGCTCGAGGCCATCTATGATGAAGAGCATTTGGGATTCGAGAAGGATCAGCTGGCAACAAATATTAAGATGATGGTTCAAGATCCACTTGAGGAAATAGACTTGGGAGAAGGTTTGACAAAAAGTCCAACTTACATTAGCGCCAATATCAACCCCCAACTCAAAGTCGAAGTGATCCAGTTACTGAAAGAGTTCAAGGACTGTTTCGCGTGAGATTACATGAGAGGTCTGGTTTGAGCAGAGATATGGTCGAATTGAAGCTGCCAATCAAGCCTTGAAATAATCCTATGAAACAGAACCCAAGGAGATTTGCACATGCAATTCTCTCGAAGATCAAAGAGGAGGTCAAAAGGCTTCTTCACTATAACTTCATCTGTACAACCAGGTATGTCGAATGATTAGCCAATATTGTACCTGTCATTAAGAAGAATGGTACTTTGAGGGTGTGCATAGATTTTAGAGACTTAAATACTTCAACCCCAAAGGATGAATATTCAATGCCTGTGGCGGAGATGCTAGTCGATTTTACCGCAGGCCATGAGTATCTTAACATGCTCGATGGATATTCTGGATATAATCAGATATTCATTGCGGAAGAGGATGTCCCAAAAACGACATTTCGATGTCCTGGAGCCTTAGGCACCTATGAAAGGGTGGTGATGCCTTTTGGTTTGAAGAATACTGGGGAAACATACCAAAGAGCAATGAATTCAATCTTCCATGATTTCATAGAGACTTTTATGCAAATTTACATAAATGATATTGTTGTTAAGTCTGTTTCAGGGAAGAGCCATATAGACCATCTTCGACTGTCTTTCGAAAGGATAAGAAGACATGGTCTAAAAATGAACCTCTCAAATGTGCTTTTTGTGTGCAGACAGGGGACTTCTTAGGCTTTGTGGTCCACAAAAAGGGAATCGAAATAAACCAAAATAAGACCAAGGCCATAATGGAGGCGAAGGCACCATTAACGAAGAAGGAATTGCAATCACTGTTGGGCAAGATCAATTTCCTTAGTGGAAAAACGCAAGCCTTTTCGCCTTTGCTTCGACTCAACAAGGAAGGATTCGAGTGGGGGCAGGCTCAGCAAGAAGTGTTCGACAAAATTAAAGAATACATGAGTCATCCACCAATTCCGACACCACCTTGTAGGAATAGGAGTATGAGATTTTACATATCTGCATCTGACAAGATTTTAGGGAGCATGTTAGCTCAAGAGGATGATAATGGCGTCGAAAGAGCCATTTACTATCTCAATATGGTCTTAAATGATGCAGAAACTAGGTATAACATAGTTGAAAAATTGTGTTTATGCTTGTATTTATCTTGTACGAAGTTGAAGCATTATACAAAACCTGTTGATGTTTATGTTTCATCTCACTTCGATGTCATTAAGCATATGTTGTCTAAACCAATTTTGCACAGTCGAATTGGAAAATGGGCACTAGCTTTAACTGAATATTCCTTAACATATATGGCATTAAAAGCTGCTAAGGGACAAGTGGTAGCATACTTTATAGCCGACCACTCCATAGCTGAGAATGCACTAGACTATCTCGAATTAGAATCCTGGAAGTTGTACTTCGATGGGTCTAGTCACAAAGATGGAACATGTATATGAGTTCTAATTATTTCTCCTAATAAAATTCCAACAAATCCCAAGTATAAAGTGGAGGGCCTCTACTTGAACAATGAGGATGAATATGAAGCTCTCATAGTCGGACTTGAGATATTGTTGGAATTGGGGGTAACCCAAGTCGAAATAATGGGTGACTCAGAGTTAGTTATAAAATAGATCACAAAAGAGTACAAGTGTGTTAAAGAGAATCTCATTATGTACTTCATAATAGTCATTCGATTGCTAAAAAGATTCGAGATGGCTAATATTCGACACATGTGTCGATTAGAAAATCAAGTAGCTAATGACTTGGCTCAAATTGAACCCGGGTATAAAATTTCAAAAGAAAAATTGCAAAAAGTCTTCGAAGTAAGAGGAAGAGTTGTGTCGACTAGATTAGCCCCATCAGACTTGGAAAAGATGAAGCTGAGATTTGCCGATAAAGAAAACTTCGAAATATTTTCAATAGATAACCTGACAGGCGGAGATTTGAGGAAACCAATAGTGGAATATTTACATAATCCAATGGCGTCTGCCGATCGAAAAAATAGGTATCGAGCTTTAAGTTATTTTCTTTTAGGGATGGAGTTGTTCAAAAAGACTCCTGAAGGAGTTTTGATTAAATGCCTTAGTGAGTCAGGGGCATATTTAGCCCTTTCGACTATCCATAATAGGGGATGTGGGGCGCACCAAGTTGGCCATAAGATGAAATGGTTATTATTTCTCCATGGAATGTATTGGCCCACCATGCTAAAAGACTGCATCAAATTCGCCAAAGGATGCCAAGAGTCTCAGGTACATGCCGACATATAACATGTCCCTGCGAGCGTATTGCACTCTATAGTCAAACCTTGGCCTTTTAGAGGCTGGGCTTTGGAATTGATTGGGGAAATTTGACCACCGTCATCTAAGAGTCAGAGGTATATCTTGGTTTACATTGATTATTTTACAAAATGGATCGAAGTTATACCTTTGCCAAATGTGGGCCAAGAAGATGTAATCGGATTTATCCAGAAACACGTCATTTATAGATTTAGAATCTGAGAGACTGTCACAACAGATCAAGGATCTGTATTTACTAGTCGAAAGATGCAAGAATTTACTAAGGAAATGGGTTTCAAATTATTAACGTCTACGCCATATTATGCTCAGGCTAATGGTTAAGTCGAAGCAGCTAATAAGGTGATTATTGGCTTGATTAAGAAGCATGTGGGGAAGAAACCTAGAAATTGGCACAAAACATTAGATCAGATTTTGTGGGCATGTCGGACCTCTCCCAAGGAAGCCACTAATTCGACCCCTTTTCGACGGACCTTTGGTCATGATGCAGTTTTACCAGTAAAATTTATCTACAATCCATAAGAACTCAGAGGCATCATGAAATTCTATCAGAATCATATTGGAACATGATGTTGGATGAGCTAGTCGATCTAGATAAAGAGAGACTAAATGCCTTGGAATTATTAAAAAGGCAAAAGAAGAGAGTTGAGAGCTCTTATAATAAGAAGGTTAAAATTAGGACATTTTCTCCTGAAGACTTGGTCTGGAAAGTTGTCCTTCCGATGGATCGAAAGGATAGGGCCCTAGGGAAGTCGTCTCCCAAGTGGGAAGGCCCTTTTCAAATTGTGCAAGTATTATCTAACGGTGCCTATGAGATTTAGGAACTTAGTGAAGACAAAAGAATCTTGAGAGTAAATGGAAAATATTTGAAAAAATATAAGCCAGCACTCCAAGAAATAAAAATAATAAACGAGTAATTGCATGCAAGTTAAAGAAAGCCAATATGGTAAAGGGTTCCAAAATGGCTTAAATTCTCTTCAAAAGCCTAAAGAGCTAATATTCATTACAGGAAAAATTTATCAATAGGAAAATGGAAAAGGAGATTAAAACTAAAAGGAAAGATTAGCCTTTATGTGGAGGTATTTTGTCTTGAGAAGTTACATGCGTTTCTCACATAAGGACCGTTTCAACCGGAGAATTATGAGCTCTGACTCAAGATTGCGTGCTTTTTCGACGAACTCCATACCAAACTCTAGATCTTTAGCCATCAAAGCATCATCAAAACTCAGAAGTTCATTTTTGCGCTTTTTGACTTCAGATATTTTGGCTTGCAGTTCCCTTATTTGTTTTCTCCATGAAGCAATATCACGGTCGTGGCCTTCGATCTCCTCTTTGTTCTTTTGTTTCGTCTGTTCTAGTTCCATGGCCTTGTTGGTAGACTCAGTGGCAGCATCCCAAGCAGTTGCTTCAGAACCATCCTTTTGTTCAATCTCCTTGGTTATCTGGGGTAGTAGTTTATGATCTTTGATAGCCTGTTCGATCATAATGCCTAACTCCAGGATGATGTTGGAAACTTCAGGAGAAGCTTCTAACAGATTGACTTGGTTGAGTAGAGCCTTCAATGTTAGAGGGGCAGAAGGATCAACTAGTAGGAGCAGGAACAAATCACCCTTGAAGACTTTTTTCTTGATTTTTGAGAGCACTTCATCCGCATGTGTACTCGATGGTTGGTCATTAGATGTCGTAGTTGTGTTAAGGCTTTTCTCAGATGAGATTTCCTTTCTACTTAGCATAGATTTTAGGTATTCAAAAGGTTGGTTTCCTTTCAAAGTTGCTAGTTCTTCTGAAGAAAAACCCCCAGTGCTTCCTGTCGAAACTCTGCCTTCAGGAATAGCCACAATTGTTTGAGTGGAAAGAGTTTGACCCTGAGTCTGTCCTTCGATTGTGTCCTAATTCCCCTCACCATTATTGTTCTCTTCTTCGGAGTCTCCATCATCATCACCATCACTTCCATCATGTCCAGCATTTAGTGGGTTCTGGTTGCCTTAGTCGTCCCCCCCCCCCCCCCATTGCCACATCTTCATCATCGTTACCCTCTTGGTTGGCATGGATTGTGCCTTTGAAGTTTGGCGAACCATCTTCAGGGTTATCTCCAGCTTGAACCTCTTCATCCACCACCATAGTATCCTTGTTTACTCCAGTTTGGTCTTCTTCGCCTGAATTAGCTTCGTGATCAGAAGCGCTGGTATGTGAATGTTGGGTAGTGGTTTTTGGTGGCGAAGTTTCAAGCTCACCAAGAATGGGTTGACTAATTTCACTCATGGAGCTTTCCTCTGATGATGGTCGATAGGTAGGTTTGCCAGTGTTGTTGAGGACATCTACTATGAAAATTGGCATGGAGGAAGTTGCAGTTGTTGTTCGCACGGTAGTACCTGCACTATCCTGAAACCAAAAGTCGAAAGATAAGTGGTAGAAGACAATAAATCAACTAATAAAGGCAAAGTAAGGTATGTTTTTACCTTGTTCCCTTCGACCCCAGGGCTGGAGTTATCACTTTCTCTCTGAGCCGCTGCTATCTTCGCCATAGCCTCAAGAGTAGGCTCATGAATAGTAAGGGCATTAGGCCTTTTCTTGGCAATCTTTGTTTGAGGCTGACTTAAAGCTTCAGTGATTTTTTGCTGTTGTTTTCTTTTCCTGGAAGTGAGGTCGAGAACAGGTGACAGGTCTTCTTCGTTAGAATCTACTACAATAGGAGCTTATGTTGTTTTAGTTTAGATTTTTGATGGAGGAAGATGAGGTTTTCGAGCAACCTGAATGAAAATATAGAAGTATTAATACCATTATACATAACAAAGAGTAATGGGTAAGACAGAGGTGTACCTTTGTGGGCTTGCTGCCTCCTTCAGTCTTCATTTCGACTGGTCTTTTGATTATTGGCTTCTTGGGTGGAACCCTGGTGGCTAAAAGAAAAATAACACAGAGCAGTTATTATAAGCTAAGGGTGAATATCCTAATAGAGGGGTATGATTCAAAAAACCTCACATGGCACACCTTCATATATGTATGATTCGATGTGAACATCTTCGATCCCTATATGAAGACACCCTTTTAAACTGTCTAGAGTATGCTTAGTCGCAACCATCCAGTGGGCTTTTTTATGTGACTGTTGTCGAATGATTTTAATGGAGTCCCCACAGATAAACCAGTCTGGAAATGGAGGGGCAAGGGCCACTCCAAAGTCAGCATTTGGCAGTTAAGGAAATTTTGGAGGAAACAATTTGAAAGCCATTCCATAGCGTTTCTCAAGAGGAACGTATAAAGGGATTTTCAAATGCTCCATTTTCTTTTTAAAAAATCCTTTAGTGTGACAGCTACTTCGCGGATGGTTCGACTAAGATCATCGGGCCTATAGGCAGTTTCAAAGTAATTTTGGAACGCTTGAATTTCTTTGATGAGCGTGTGAGTACTTTTCTTGGTTCTTTCCTGCATAGAAAGGGAAGCTTTATCAATGTGTTGGATAAAAGAGGGAACGCCATAAAATTCTTCAGTATAATATTCGTTCCACCATCTCCCAAATTCCCGGGTACAGAGAAAGCTAGTCTCGATGTTGACGAGGGTAAGTTGTTGTCATACCCCAAAATTTGCCCATTAATATGTTAAGACATTTTTCAGGGCATTCCAACTCATTTTTATGACACTGATCTTAAAGGAACAAAGGCCCAGCTCACGAATGGCCCAATCCAGAAAATGGCCCAAACTGGCCTGTTCGCTACACGTTCGCTACACGCTCGCCTAGCGAACGTTCGCTACACGTTCGCTACACGCTCGCCTAGCGAAGCTGACAGACAACAGAAAATTTCGGGCTTCATTCTGAGCCCATTAGGTCATCAAAGGAGTATTATAAATACCCCAATTCCAGAACGAAAAGAGGGGGACGAAAACAGAAGAAGACGGACGGAAACCCTAGCATAGAAACCCTGGAGAGTAGCCCAGAGAAGTCGGAGTGAAGAAACCCTGACAGCCGCTCATCCGCACCGAAGTTACCGCCGCCCAACTCAACCCGATACCAAAAGTGACTTGCCAATTCAGCATTACCACTCCATTGCAAGCAGGTTTGTGTATCATTATTGTTTTATGCTTCCAATTTGTAAATCTCTAAATACATAATGCATCATGATTGAATTTTTGGATATGTAATTAGACTTTGCATGTGAATTCCAGTACGCCTGAATATCCTGAGTGTTTGACCATATTATTTCTGTAATTGAATGCAATAAGGCATGCAGCATGCTGAGATCATACTGTTCTGAAATGCAAAACCCGCAGCTGCTCGCTAGCACATCGCTAAGCGAGCATGTAGCGAGCATTCGCTAGGCCCTCGCTAGGCGAGGCAGAGGCGAACGGGACAGCCGTTGATATTTGTTATGTCCTATGCGTAACTTGATCTATTCTATGTTAATTATGCACTGTTTTGCCTGACATTCATGCTGCTGTGTTTTCTTTTGCGGTGTAATCCTCGATTGCACCCTGATTGGTATTCTAACCCGTTTGCTGAATTTTGTAAAGGTTCACATATCCCAGGAAAAGAGTGTTGTTTAGGCCTTCCACTTTATTTGTGGGATACCCTTATGAAGATCCACCCTAAATTGCTTAATTAATTTTAATGTATTAATTTTAATGTATTAATTTTAATGTATTGATTTTAATGTGGAGATTCATCCTAATCACCTAATTGACTTTAAAATATGACCTTTAAACATGTGATTTTGGACCTCTCTTTGCTGCCCTACGGTATTACGGTATAACGGTCATGTCCCGCGAATGTGGGGATACACTTAGCAATGGCCCTTCGATTAAATCATCATAAAATAAATCATAGTCCCTCGGATGTTGCCTTCAAAAATACGATTTTGTCCCTCGATGACCCTTCGGTGTAGCCTACGGTTAAATGATGATCGTCCCTTCGAATGCTAAGGTATCCTTACAACTGTTGCCTCCAATGACCAATCGATGACCCTACGATGACCCTTTTACATCCAAAGGATAAAACTACTTACTTCTCAATAGTAAGGACAGTTTTACCCTCATAAGGATAGGAAATGCCCGGAAAGACCTCGGACAGGTATAACCCTTAATTGCTCATTCATAACCTAAAATACTTTTCACACATTTCAAAACATCCTTTTTGGAAAATCACCACTTGGCATACATTCGTACTAGGATCATTGCCGAGTTATATTTTTCTAAACAACTTTCAAAAACTAAACGAGATAACCACTTTGTATACATTCATACAAGAATCATTACAAAGTTAAATTCTCCTTTTCAAAACATTTTCTACACATTTTTCAAACACTTGTTCAAACGAGAAAAACATAAATGATTGAGCAATTAAGAGCCCATGGATAACCATGGATACAAAGGGTGCTAACACCTTCCCTTTGTATAATGTACCTCCCGAACCTAAGAATCTAAATTAAGGTCTTTTCTGTTCTTTTCCACCTTTCCTTATTGGATAAAAGAAAAGTCGGTGGCGACTCTTGCTAACCGCGACATTGCGATTAAAAACACATTAAAGTCAGTTCACCGTATGACAGTTCACCGTACTACAACTATGGCTCAATGCCACTTTCGAGGCAAGTATTCCCAACAAAGGCCTCGTTGATGAAGAAGATGAAGAATTAAAGAATAGAGGGGTCAAAGGAAACGTGATGATTAAAGAGATTTAGGTATGGGATAAACAACACTCTTTTCCTGGTGATAGCGGCTACGTTGAAGAGAGTTGGCATGATCATACCACATGGAAGGTGGAAGGGGTAATGTGTGTATTCCAAAAGTACAACGAAGAGACTAACATAAATGAGTTATACTCTAAGCCTACTTTCGACAATATTATCAGGTCATAAATCCCCATATCTTTCCAAGTTTGGGCTATGACCTTCTCTATTTTGTTTAGCCCTTCTATGTAATCGGTTGGGTCTTTAAATGAGGGAGTGGCACGAAAAACCCTAAAGTCGTTGTTCATAAATCTTAAATTTATGGTTTCGTCAGTTTTGGGTTCTTCAATAGTGGTTGGTTCAACCCTAAGTTTCTTGGCCTGCCCTATGGATTTACATTTGTGATAAGTAGGGAAGTATTCCTTAAGCTTACTAAAATCAATATCTAAATCAGGTAAGGGTCTAAATAACGCATGGTTTTTACCAGAAATAGAAATGGGAAGAAGAACCTGGGAGGCATAAATCTTGCATTGTTCTTTAGTTTTTGGTTCTAGGATATACTGTTGGTTGCCCACCGTTATTGGACCAGGTAATGTAGCGATAGGAGGTAGTTCTGAAATCTTCTTGGGGGTTTTTGATTTGACAGATATCTTAGCGACTTTACTTATGTCCTTGGAGGTTTTGCTTGAGTTTTCCATTGTTGTTAAGTTTTGAAGGAAAGGAGAAAATATGGGTTTGCTTGAAGGTTGTTTGAGAAGATGAAAAGTTAGAGTGTTTGGAGATTTCAGAAAGCGTAAAAAATGGAATTGGTATGAGGTGTGTCTTTTATAGGCGTTGTGGAAGGAACGCTTCAAATCAACGTTAATGGTTGACAAGTTAGTGAGACACGTGTCTTTCCTAGATTATGCGTTGAAGAGGTGGTAATTAATGCCTAATCCAATGATCTACTAGGGTCTAGGAAACGTGATGATTAAAGAGATTTAGGTATGGGATGAAAAGACGTTGTTAGGAAAAGGGCAATGATGACTCTGACGTCACAAGACAGTTGGGAGAAACTGAAAAGTTTTTTTCGTAACATTGGGACATTAGTGACATGTAAGAATTGTCCAAGGTTGAAGCATGTTCTAAAAAAATGCTTTTTTCTTCGATGTGTCGAAAATGACATTTTTGGGGGGCAACTTGTTACCTCATAATTTCGACGCCCATATTTGAATTAAGAAATGGAGTTCCCTGTGAAGATGTTTTGACTAGATCAGATATTGGGAATTCTAGTCGAAGATGCCTTGATGAGAGGGTTAAGATGCTGCAAGGATTTAGAAATATTTTTAGTGTTTGAAGACGTTTTCGACAAAGAATTCGAATTCAAACGAAGGTGGGAACTTTTGTTCTTATCTAGATTGCTGAAGATACACATGGAGCATAGTGGATAGTTGCATCCATGCAAAGCACCATTTGTCTCGATATGTTAGAAAGACCGTTAGAATCGGTTATTTCGATTAGTATAAATAAAAGGTTTTAGTGCTAGCATCGTGTGTGTTCAAAGTATTTACAAAATCTATAAAATTTACCAAGTATCCGTGTGTAGAGAAATAGTAAATTGAGAAATGTATGTTTTATTTACACCATTGTCATTTACTTTGAAGTAATTCAATTCATCTTTTATTTCCATAAATATCTCTTTATTTAAAGGATTTATCTTTGTTGCCATTTATCTTCGTTTTTACAACATTCTCTTTACTTTATGTTGTTCGTCTCCTTTTGTGAGTATTTTCACGAATTACTATTATTATAAACACTGTCGAGGTGTTTATGTTCATTAGAATTCACTTTAACAAATAATTAGCACATGTCCTAGGATTAAACTGATCGATCCTGTAAGTAACCAAATTTAGTAATTTGGAAGATGAGCGGTTGTTTACCAATTTTCATGGTAAACAACATGTTACCAAAATTGGTAACACCGCAAAATAATCAGGCCGAAACTTATACATATACCAGAATATTTAGCAAGCGATTAATATAATCATAATTTTTAACAACCAATTAATAATATTAATAGAACAATATGATTAACACTTATCCATATGCTATTTAATTAAAATAAGTAAAATAATCATTAAAAAATAATAACAATAAAATAATAATAATAACAGAAGTTTGAAAAAATGAATGAGTTTGACTTGGATATCTCAGGCAGCACAGTAGCATCATATGAATGTTACCGTTGTCGATTTAAGATGTCGAACTTGTGGAATTCGGACCAATTGAAGCACGAACCAAAATGACGCAACTGAAAAATATAATAGCTACTATATCGAAATTGACTATGTTGTTGTCGGAAATGTACAATACGCCACAATTGAACCGTAAACACATTGGAGTCGGTGTTTTTACTCTTCCATCACAAATCCTAATTGTACTGGTACCTAAAAAGCAGAAATACACACAATAATTCATAACAAGCGTGGTGATGATTTTGTGAATCGTCGGATCTGCGGCGGTGAAGATGATGTCTTCAGAGCTGATGACCTCGAGGTGGGTGAAGGAGGTTCAGTTTTTTCCAGAAAATGAAACATAGGGAGTACAAATTTGATAAATCTCGGTGAGGAGGTGTTCGCAGTTGATTTTGGCGAAGAACCTCTGGTTTTCCAAAACTTGTCGAATTGGGTTACTTGCAGGATCAACCACACAAATCCTAGGACATGTGCAAATTTAAATAACTTTGTAAATCTTTAGAACAACCTTTGTGTCTTTTATTTGGTTTACTGAGTATTTCATGTTGAAAGATATTGACTAAAAATGCTTTAAGTAAAAATAAACTTAGCAAGAATAAGATAAATGGCGAAAAATAAATGGCGAAGAATGAATTGTCGAAAAAATAGATACAAAGGATAAATGACTGGTAAATGCAAAGGAAAATTGGTAAAGAACTTTGAAATTTATAAGATAAAACTTTAAAGAAATGGTGTTTGTTCACACGTACATTTTCCAGATATGACTCTTTTCTCTCACACGGGTACTTTGAGTATTTTGCAGGAATTTTGTACAAGTTTTCACACACCCTATTCTGATAACAACTATCCTATTTATATACAAACAAAATAACTGTCACTAACGAATCAATCCTAAAACTATGACATTTGGCTTTCTGCAGGACTTCCTTTCACCAGGTGCTTCCACGTGTCTTCTGCCAAACGTGATAACTCTTTTGAATTTGAATTTCCACTTCACGTCGAAATGACGCGTCTCTTCAGACTTGTCGAATTTGTCGAAATACCATAACATCATCCATGCTTGTCAAAGACGTCTTTTCATCTGCAAACATCTTCTCTTGTCGAAATGTCGAACCACCAATCTGTCGAAGTGTCGAAAACACTTATCAACTAAACTGTTAATTTCATGGCGTCATTTGTCGAAAGAACTATTCTGCATACTAATCTCATGGCGTCAAAAACGCATGCATACAAATTGCCCCCCAGCAAAGATGTTTCGACTATTTTGGAGAAACAGTCATTTGTTGTCAACCAGTGTTTTGATGCCATGTCATTTAATTTCATTATTTCCAAGTTTTTTGTAATCTCAAGTTCCCATACGGATTCATCATTACACTTTCTCCAAGACGTCACGTCTAGCCCACGTTTAGACCTTACCTCCATCATTTCCTAACATCATGGCCTTTTTCAACTTCCACCTCTTCATCATCACCATGAAAATCAGCCACGTGTCCCACGATCATCATTAAAATTTCAAAGCGTTTTTATCATCTTCCTTCTATAAATACCCATAACCTATTTTCTCTGAAATTTTTTAACGCTTCAGAACTCTTTTCTTCATACCCATTTTTAAACTTTCAACTTTCCTGAGAAAAAGTTTCTTTGTTCTTCTCAACAATGGCTCCTCAAAAATCTTCCAGCAGCAAACACTCCAAGAAGAATCAAGATTCAACTCTTCCTCCTGCGCACGAGTTGAAAGGACCAATGACTATTGGAAACCAACAATACGTTCCTGAACCTCCCAATGAGAGAGAGAAGGAATGTATCTATAAATCCCAGGTATTAATTCCTGTTCTTGTTTCTGGAATTTGCCACGCTATGTTAGGTCCACTTCCCAATCCAGATATTAAGCCAGATCATTTAAAAGAATTTTTTCCCACTTATTTCCATACCAAACCCATAGGTGCTGGAGTGAAACCTCAACCTCAAGAGAAAACTGTAGAACAAAATGACCCACAAAGTTCAACTGATGATGGAGAGTTGAGTTTAACTTATTTGAATTACACTAGGATCTTTAGAACTTGTCCATGGTCGAAAGACCCTTTAGACTATTTATCTTGGCTAGATAAGGTTGAAAAGATTAAGGGAGATTTCTGGAAGGAAGTAGGTATTTTCGACCTTATTCAATTGTCGAGAGCAGGACCCAACATTTGCCCCAATATGCTTTTAGCTTCCCTCTATTTTTGGGACAGTATCTATAACACTTTTCACCTTCCTTGTGGGATGGTTACGCCCACTCTCTTCGACGCAGCAGCCATCGTTGGCCTTCGCCCCAATGGGATAGATTTCAACCCCACTAACCTAAATGAAGATACTATAGCTTTCGACACTAGCTTTGCTCCATACTTTTTATTCATGTCTCATTATCATGACAAGGATACCACAAAAGTCTCGGATGTCGAACATACAACCTTTTTGACTCTGTGGCTATCAAAATATGTGTTTTGCTCTCGTTCCCTCCAAGTTGCCAAGAGATTCATCACTATGGCAAATCAGCTTCACGCAGGAACAAAACTATGCTTAAGTGAAATGATTTTGGCGAATCTTTACGAATCCTTGAGTGAGAGTGTAAATCTTTTGAAAATCGTCAAAGACCAAGGTAAAATCAATTTGTCAGGACCTTTCTGGCTTTTACAGTTATGGCTCAATGCCACCTTTGAAGCTTCTCTTCCTGTAGAACAAGAAGTGGACGAAGAACAAGTGAAGGACATAACTGTCGAATGGCCTAGGTTGGTGCAACTAATGCCAACTGATGAAGGAATTAGCCTTCGACAGGCTTTCAAAAGTTATGTCATGATGTTTGCCAAAAGGTATCATTTTACTTCGACCATGGCACCCTTTGCTAGTAGGAAAATTGGACCTGAATGGTTTACCCAACAACTTCCCTTGGAAATGCAGAAGGATGAAAATATATTTTTGGATGTTTGGGAATCATTTTTAACCCCCAGGCTCCTTTTCTACCATCGTAACGCAACCAAAACCCAAATAGCTTTGATAGCCTATCAACCCAATCTCGTTGCTAAACAGTTTGGCTTGATCCAAATAAAACCTCAACCCATATTCCCCAAGAAAGGATCTATCATTTTTTACAACTCCCTTCATACTGAAGATGAGAGCAAAGAACTGTCGAAGAAGCTAACTGATGACTCTCTTGATATTCGACCAGTGATCTTTCGACCATCTTTTCTCTGTACTCCTGAGTTCGATGAGTGGTGGAAGGACTATTATTCTACCAGATTTTTTGACGTAACAGCCTTCACTACACATTTAACAAATGTTTTTGCTTTCGTGCAGGATCGGACCAAGAAAGGTATTCAAAGACACATTAGATAAATACAAAAATTTCAAAAATATTTCAAAACTGCGTATAGACCTGATGATCTTAGTCGAACCATACGCGAAGCAGCAGAAGAATTAAAACGTAAATTGACGGAGAAGTTTGAAAAATTGTCATTGCCTTCTAATGTTCGACCAGAGGCGCGCTATGACCTGGCTTTCAGTTGTCATCCACCAAAATTTCCCCCTCTGCTAACTGCTGAGTTTGGCGTGGCATTAGGCCCTCCATTTCCAGATTAGTTCGTTTGTGGGGACTATATGAAAATTCTTCGTCAACATTACAAAAAACCTGTTGAGCGTGTGGTTTCGACTAAGTATCATCTGGACGATTACCAAGGACACCTTCATATTGGAATAGAACACGTTCGCGTGGAAGATCCCATTCTTGAAGGTGTTCACAGAAAACATGATTTTTCCTTTGTTATTCTAACTGTATTATCATGTATTTCTTATACTTGTTTCTAAATTTCCTTTCTTTCCTTAGCCATAAAGATTCCTACCCAGAAAGCTTCCGTCGAAGCGTCACCAAGTGCTGCTAAGAAACCTTCGACAAAGGTACAAACCTCACTCTTTTCATTTATTCTTTTTTCCTTTTTAAGAAATTAATTGGCTTTGGTCTGCATGACTAGGTAAGTCGAAAACCCCCACCAGTCCAAAAAAGAAAGAAAGAAGAGGAGAGAGAGAAGAAGAGAGAGTTCCCAATGAAGAATCTGGTGATGAATCTCCAGAGCCAAACCCCCCTCCTCAGAAGAAGAAGAAAATCAAGAGGGTCTCTTCCCAGAGATCCATTGTTAAGTCAGCTAAAAAAGATTCTCCAAGTACTCCAACTACCAAACTTCAATCGAAGGATACAGAGAGTGGGAAATCTAGTTTTAATACTGAGATTCCTGAGGTAAATCCTTATTTCGACTATCTATGTTCATCTTCATTTCATTTCTTTCTTCTAACTTAGAATTATTTTCAGGAACCATTGGCTGTCGAAGGAAGCCCTGAGAGAACTCTGGAAAAGACAGTCCAGGAAGAAGATATCCCCAAGAATGATCATGATAGGCAGACTGTAGCAGATTTCGACGCTCCCACGAGTGAAGCTTCTGAAGACGATTCTCCTCCTCATCCAGGATTAAATGCTGCCAATAAAGGCGATGACACTGACATGGAAACTGAGGTCGAAGATGACCATGAAGAAGAAACTGCTAAAGATAAGGATGACCAGTCGAAACAACCAGATGCTGGGCAAACTTTAGGACGAAGCACTCAACCCGCTCTCGACCAGACCAAAGGAAGTGCCATGTCAACTGGTTCGACTAGTTTCTCTCGCGAAGAGCTTGAGAGTCTCAAGGTGCAGAAACCCTTAGAATATCTAAAGGCCATGCTTAGCGCTCGTTTTAATTTTCAAGATTCTTCGCAAAGCAGTTCGACTACCTCTGGGGCACTTCCGAAGCACTATCTCTTGACAATATTTTGACCATGATTAAGACGAAAAACCTTGATGTTGATTTGTTCAAAGTTTTAGAAGAAAACGCCCTTGCTCATATTGAACTCATGAAGATTTTGAAACACATAAACGTCTTGGAAACTTCTGCTGAGGTTGGCAGTTTTGTGATGGAGCCGATGACCCTCATTGACTTGGCGAGTGCAGACCTTCATCGTCAAAGAGATCTCTCCCAACAAATCTCCACAAAATCTGAGACTCAAGCTGCTGAATGGGATGTTGTTGCAACTTCGACTGACAAAGTTTCAAAGCTGCAGCAACTTTCTGAAACTTATATCAAAGAAGTTGCTGCTTGTGATGATAATATCCAGAAATGGGAGAAGCAAATAGCAGCTCTTCAAGAAAAAATCTCCCAAGAGAAAAAGCGCAGAGCATCCATACAGCAACCTAAGCAAAATGAGATTGACGATGAACTGAAGGTGGGTATTCGACATGCAGAAAAGGCTCAGCAACTTAGTCAAGAGATTGAGACTCTCTCTACCCACAGAAGTCTTTGTGATCATCGACTCTAGTTTCAGAAGAAGAAGTTTGCCACGTTGAAGGAAACCTTTGCTAGTATCAAATTATAGTCGAATTAGTTTAACAATTCTCAGCCCTTTGAGGCTTTCTTTGTAATAATTTTGGTGCCATTTTTGTTTGGCAAGGCTATCACAATTATTTTCACAATTATTCTACTGTTATTTTTACTTCTTGCAATATTGGCTTATATTTTTTCAAATACTTGCCATTTATCTTAAAGATTCTCTCATCTTTTCCTACCTCTTCAATCTCATACGCACCATTTGAAAAACTTTTCAAAATCTGGAAAGGTCCTTCCCACTTAGGAGACCATTTTCCCATTAATCTATCTTTTCGATCCATAGGAAGAATTACTTTCCAAACAAGATCACCAATCAAAAAGGTCTTGAATTTTACTTTCTTGTTGTAAAACTTTTCAACTCTTTCTTTTTGTCTCTTTATTAGATCCAGCGCACGCAACCTTTCTTCGTCTAAATCAACTAATTCGTCCACCATCATACTCCAATATATATCTGATGGGATTTCATGATGCCTTTGAACCCTGACTGATTGCAAATATATTTCGACTGGTAAAACTGCATCATGTCCATAGGTCAACTTAAATGGAGTCGAATTCGTTGCTTCTTTTGGAGATGTTCGACAAGCCCACAAAACTTGATCTAAAGTTTTATGCCAGTTTTTTGGTTTTCTCCCCACGTGTTTTTTGATCAAATTTATCACTACCTTGTTGGCTGCTTCAACTTGCCCATTGGCTTGAGCATAGTAAGGTGTCGAAGTAAGGAGTTTAAATCATGTTTCTTGTGCAAATTTTTGCATATTTCTACCAGTGAACACAGATCCTTGATCTGTTGTTATTGTTTCAGGTATCCCAAATCTGTAAATTATGTACTTTTGGATAAAATCTATAACTGCTTCTTGATCCACATTTCCCAATGGTATAGCTTCAATCCACTTAGTGAAATAGTCTATCCCAACCAAAATGTACTTTTGCCCTTTTGAAGAGGCTGGTCGAATTTCACCAATCAAGTCTAAAGCCCAACCTCTAAATGGCCAAGGCTTTATAGTTGAATGCAACTCACTTGCAGTAACATGTGGTATGCCTGCATGTACTTGACATTCCTGACAACCTTTTGCAAATTCGACACAGTCCTTCAGCATTGTTGGCCAATACATTCCTTGTCGAAATAATAACCATTTCATTTTATGACCTGCTTGGTGTGCGCCACACGCTCCACTGTGCACATTCGACAAAGCTATGTAAGCTTCATCTTCCCCTAAGCATTTCAACAAGACTCCTTCTACAGTCTTTTTGAACAATTCATTTCCAAAAAGTACATAACTTAAAGCTCTGTATTTTACCTTTCTTTCGGCTTTCTGATTTGGGTCATGCAGATAATCCTTGATGGGCTTTCTCCAGTCTTCAATTCCTGAATCATCTATATTGAATATCTCAAAATTTTCTTCGTCAACATATCCTAATCTTATTGACTCCAAATCTGATGGGGCCAACTTGGTAGATATGACTCTTCCTCTGACTTCAATGGCCTCTTCTAACTTTTCCTTCGACACTTTGTATCCAGACGCAAGTTGAGCAAGGTCATTTGCCTCTTGATTCTCCACCCTGGGAATGTGCCTAAAGGCCACATTGTCGAATTCTTTGAGAAGTATATTGGCTATCACAAAGTACATGATTAAATTCTCTTTCACACATTTATATTCTTTAGTCAACTGCTTTATCACCAGTTCAGAGTCACCCATTATTTTGACTCTTGTTGCCCCCAATTTCAACAATATTTCAAGTCCAGCGATCAAAGCTTCATATTCTGCTTCATTATTTGAACACAGACTTTCAACTTTGTACTTGAATTTTGTTGGAATTATGTTAGGAGAAATATTCAACATCCCAACACCAGTTTCATTCTTGTGACTAGAACCGTCGAAATACAATTTCCATGGTTCTAATTCGACATACTCTACATTCTCATCTACAGAGTGGTCAGCTATAAAATCAGCAACCACTTGTCCTTTCACAGCCTTTAAAGGCAAATATTTTAAGGAATATTCCGTCAATGCTAAAGCCCATTTTCCGATTCGACTATGTAAAATGGATTTGGATAACATATATTTTATTACGTAAAAATGGGAAGAAATGTACACATCAACAGGCTTTATATAATGATTTAATTTCATACAAGAGAAATATACACATAAACATAGTTTTTCTATAATACTATATCTAGTTTCAGCATCATTAGGACTCTGCTGAGATAATAGATGGCCCTTTCGACGCCATTCTCATCTTCTTGGCACAACATACTTCCTAATGTTTTGTCTGATGCCGAAATGTACAATCTCATACTTCTTTTTCTACAAGGAGACATTAGGATTGGAGGACTAGCCAGGTATTCCTTGATTTTGTCGAAGGCAGCTTGTTGTTCTTGCCCCCATGCAAAGTCTTCCTTCTTTAGTCGAAGTAGAGGAGAGAAGGCTTGCGTTTTCCCACTAAGGTTGGAGATAAACCTTCTGAGAAAGTTGATTTTCCCCAGCAGAGACTGCAGCCCCTTTTTCGTTGATGGCGCTTTCGCCTCCATTATGGCTTTGGCTTTGTTTTCATTTATTTCGATCCCCTTCTTGTGGACCACAAAACCTAAGAAATCACCCGCCTGCACACCAAAAGCACATTTAAGGGGATTCATTTTTAAACCAAACTTCCTCATCCTTTCAAAGGATTGTCGAAGATGGTCTATATGACTTTTTCCTGAAACAGACTTGATCACAATATCATCAATGTACACTTGCATGAAAGTTTCAATAAAGTCATGAAAAATGGAATTCATGGCCCGTTGGTAAGTTGCTCTAGCATTTTTTAGACCAAAGGGCATTACTACCCATTCGTACGTTCCTATTGCTCCAGGATAACGAAAAGCTGTTTTAGGAACATCTTCTTCAGCAATAAAAATTTGATTATAGCCAGAGTATCCATCTAGCATACTTAAATACTCGTGGCCTGCTGCAGAATCTATAAGCATTTCTGCCACTTGCATAGGATATTCATCCTTTGGGGTAGCTGAATTTAAGTCTCGAAAATCAATGCATACCCTAAGTTTGCCATTTTTCTTAATTACAGGAACTATATTTTCAATCCATTCGACATACCTGGTTGTGCGGATGAACTTGCATTTTAGAAATCTTTCGACTTCTTCTTTTATTTTCGACAGAATCTCTGGTGCGAAGCGTCTGGGAGTCTGCTTTACTGGCTTCTTTCCTTCCATTATTGGCAGCTGCAATTCGACCACACTTCTATCTAAACCAGGCATCTCATCGTAATCCCATGCGAAGCAGTCTTTGAACTCTTTCAGCAACCAGACTATTTCGACTTTGAACTGGGGGTCCATCTTTGCGCTTATGTAGGTTGGTCTGCTTTCTGCCCCTAGTCCTAGATTTATTTCTTCTAATGGATCCTGCGCCACCATCTTCACGTTAGTTGACACTGGATCTTTTTCGAACCCCAGAGGTTCGTCGTCATAAATGGCGTCAAGCTTTTGGTGTTGCCATTCGCCCATTTGGTTGTTATCATAATCTTCTGCAACGTCTCTTTGGGGACATTGTTCGTTGGAATTTTCTTTGTTGGCTTCGACAGCCATATATTTTACTTCAGCCTCAAGGGCCTCTTTGAGTTTGTTTTCGGCTATGTAAGCTGTAATTCTTTCGAGCGCTGATTCTTTACTCATCATCATCAAATTCGCTTCCCCATCCTGTTGGTGCTATATGAGTAGTCCCCCACATGTAAGATTCTCCAATCACTTCTTTGTCCCACTGAAAACCCCGTGTAGGATGAAGGTACATGGAGTAGTAGGCGTTATCTGTTGCTTTTAGGTCGAACTCGACTGGGCTGCACGGAGGTATGTGAGCCAGGTTCTTGTCGAAACTTTGATTGTTGACATTGTTCACTTCTGTCATGAAATAGCTTTGATCAGCTTCAATATTTTCGACAATCCCGTCTGGCCTCCAGATGGCTATTCGCTTATGCATTGAAGAAGGTACGACTCCTACACCGTGAATCCACTCCCTTCCAAGTAGTAAGTTGTAATTCGCCCTTGAAGCAATGACCATGAACATTGTTGCCCTTGTTATGGTTCCAACAGTCAAATTCACCTGGATCACGCCCATAGTGGTTCCTACTTTTCCTTCATAGTTTGACAACACCATGTTGTGAGGCTTTGCGTCTGAATCATCCTTCCCAATCTTCTTTAGCATGAAATGAGGCATCAAATTTACTACTGCTCCGCCATCTACCAGAACTTTGTTTACCCCAACATTCTCCACCTTTCCTTTTATGAACAAAGGCTTTAAATGTGCCTTCATGGAATCATCTGGCCTTTCGAAGAACACATTCTGTTCTTCGACGCAACCATTGTTCATGACGTAGTAGCAAACGGGCCTATGGACCATTGTTTCCTCTTCCACCTCATCTTCCTCGTCTTCGACCTCCATGATTCTATCATAATCTTTAGGGAGGACAAAAACCATATTGCAGATCACATTAAAAGACGCTTCTGAGTCAGATTCGAAATTGTCAGTTATTTCGTCGTCTTCTTGCACCTTCTCTTTCGACACCACTGGTTCGACCACGCTGCCAGGATTGATCTGGTGGGAGGACTCCTCTCTGCTGGCTATCTGAGCATTGTTGCTGGATTCTGCTTTATCTTTGTTGTCGGCATCTTTTCCATTCACGCTTTTTTCTGCAGCTTCTTTTTCTGCCCTCTTCTGCCTCTGGAATTTTATCCATTGGGATCTTGACATAGGGTTTTTTCCTTTGTAGTTTTCTGAAGGGTATGGTCTTGGCTTGTGTTTCTCCACCTCCTTCTTATCTTCCATCGAAGTGCCTCTCTAAACTTCAAAATTTCTCCATTTTTTTTGTCCTTGAGCATCTCTAATGGGTTGAACCCATTTGTCATCCGTTGCTTTGTTGGATGGTTTGTAAGTGCTATGGTGTCTTTCTCCACGCCTCCATTTGTGATGATAACTTTTTCTTGGGTCATTGTCATACCCCAAAATTTGCCCATTAATATTTCAAGACATTTTGCAAGGCATTCCGACTCATATATAACACTGATCTTGAAGAAACAAAGGCCCAGCTCACGGATGGCCCAATCCAGAAAATGGCCCAAACTGGCCTGTTCGCTACGCGCTCGCCTAGCGAAGCTGACAGACAACAAAAATTTCGGGCTTCATTCTGAGCCCAAAAAAAAAAAAAAAAAAAAAAAAAAAGAGAATTTTTTTTTAATTAATTAATTAATTAATTAATTAATTAATTAATTAAATAATTAAAATAAATAAATAAATAAAATATAACAAATTATTTTGGACTTGGGTCTCCCTCATTCCAAGCCCATTACCCACGAAATTAGTCTATAAATACTGAAGTTTCAGTAGGGGAGTTACACTGGGAGTTACACTGGGAGATTCACTGAAAAAAAAAGAGGAGGAGAACAGAGAAGAACGAATAGAAGTTTTGGCATAGGAACCCTGCCTACCCGGAGAATTCAGAGTAAAGAAACCCTGAAGGCAGCCCATCTGCACCGAAGCCATCGCCGTCCAATTCCCGCTGCCTAACTTATTCCGATACTACAAGTGGTCAATCCCTTCAACCTTGAATTGGCAAACAGGTTTGCGTATCTCTATTGTTTATACTTTCAATTGGCCATATCTACATATATAATGCATCATGATAAAATGTTGATATATAATTTGCTTTCGTATGGGAATTTAAATATGCCTGAATACCCTGAATGTTTGACCATGTTATTCCTGTGATAAAATGCCATAAAATTCAAAGTTCCTAACATGGGGCTGTTTTCAAATTCAAAATCCGTGGCCGCTCGCTAGCACCTCGCTAGGCGAGCCTGGGGCGAGTATTCGCCTGGCCTTCGCTAGGCGAGGCAGAGGCGAACGAGACAGTAGCTGACTTTTCTATTCTTTTTTTTTATGTTTTATCATAGCCATGCATTATTCATCCTATCCTATTTATTGTTGTGATATTTCTCCGGTGTAATCTTCGATTGCACCCTGATTTGGTGTTCTGACATGTTTCTTTTTTTTGAGTTTCGTAAAGGTTCGCATATCCCAGGAAAAGGTTATTGGCTAGGTATTCCACTTTAGTTGTGGGATACCCTTGTGAAGTTTCACCCTAAATTAATTTTTAATGTATTAATTTCTAATGTATTAATTTTTTAATATATTATTTTTAATAATTTTAATGTGGAGTTTCATCCTAATTATATAATTAATTGTAAAACTTTGCCTTTGAATAAGTGATCTTGGACCTCTCTTTGTTGCCTTACGATTACGATATTACGGTCATGTCCCGCGAACGTGGGGATACCCTTAGCAAAGACCCTTCGGTTAAATCATCATAAAATAAATTATAGTCCCTCGGATGTTGCCTTCGAATATACAACTTTGTCCCTCGATGACCCTCCGATGTTGCCTACGGTTAAAAGATGATAGTCCCTTCGAATGCTAAGGTATCCTCGTAACTGTTGCCTTCAATGACCAATCGATGACCCTACGATGACCCTTTTACATCCAAAGGATAAAACTACTTATTTCTCAATAATAAGGACAGTTTTACCCTCATAAGGATAGGAAATACTCATAAAGACCTTGGGTCGGTATAACTCTTAATTGCTGGCTCACAACCTAAAACATTTTTTCACACCTCACACCTTTCAAAATACCTTCAGAAAATCACCACTTGGTATACATTCATACTAGAATCATTACCGAGTTATATTTTTCTAAACAATTTTCAAAACTAAACGAGATAACTACTTTGTATATATTCATACAAGAATCATTACAAAGTTAAATTCTCTTTTCAAAACAATTTTTCTAAACAATTCACAAACACTTTTTTTTTTTTAAAATAATATAAGTGATCGAGCAATTAAGAGCCCATGGATAACCATGGATACAAAGGGTGCTAACACCTTCCCTTTGTATAATGTACCTCCCGAACCCAAAATCTAAATTAAGGTTTTTCCTGTTCTTTTCCACCTTTCCTTATTGGATAAAAGAAAAGTCGGTGGCGACTCTTGCTAACCGCGACATTGCGATTAAAACCACAAAAAAGTCCAGTTCACCGTATGACAGAACTGGCGACTCTGCTGGGGACCTTAAAAAGAGAGGTTACCTTAAAAACAAGATCACTTATTCAATTTGTCTGATTTATTTTTAAGGGATTGCTTGGGTATGTTATGCTTGAGTGAAAGATCCTACACCCGGATCTAGTGTACCTTAGGTAAGTAGCAAGAGATCATCGCGACTATCCGGCGTATACTGGAATGGTTAAAATGATGGCTACGGTTAATGTGGCACTTTGGATGTCCTGATGTTCCTCATGTTAGTTGAGGAAATATTTGGCATTCGCGTGGTGTCATAAAAGCATTAACCAGACCTTTAGAACCCTAATTGACTCATCCTGGCCATTAGAAAGTAGTGAGATAACTGGCTTCGGTTCCGACTGGAGTTGGTTGAGACTCGATACTACACTCTTTGAGATTGGACTTTAGGGAAGCTTCGGTCAACCACTTGGTGTTGCACTGAAATGGACTTAAGGAAAGGTCAATGATTTGAGATCCTTCTAGAACCCGGTTACTATTCTAAGACAGGTTGAACCAACCAAACTTCAGTGGGGAGGGTATTTACCTATGGAACTCACGCAAGCCTTAAAACCTAGGAATGATTGTTGTGTGACTTGCTTGTGCTTGTTATTTATCTAACAACATGACATCATAACAACATAACATCATAACATCATGGCATTGTACTAACCATTTCAAGGATTTAGGGATTTAACTCTGCTAAAAAAAAAACAGAAAAAACAAAAACAAAAGCAAAAACAAAAGAGAAAAGAAAAAAAAAAGCTCTTTTTGTTAGTTTATGCAAAGTTAAATCCCGAAAGTCCTTGAAAACATTTCATACATTGCATTGCATCGCATAACAGGTATTCTAAAGGATCAGTGTTCTCACGATTTTCCTATCAAACAGATTCCAGCAGATTCAAACAGATTGAACAATGGCTCTCGAACAAACTGTCAAAGATCTCCAGGCCCAGAATGCTCAATTCCAGGAAATGATGCTGAGCTTATCTAAGGGGCAGGAAGAACTGAAAGCTCTTTTGATGGAGAAGAAGAAGGACCAGAAACCTGTGGGTTACATCAACCCGGGGAGAAGGCTTAAGGGACAGGTTACAGGAGTCAAGATTAGAATTCCGAAGGATTCAGAAGAAGAGACCGAGAATGATTCGGAAGATGAGAATCCTAATCTCGTCAATTCTGAGGACGACGATGAATATTATGAACATGAACAGTACTCTCCGAAGGATGATAAGTACAAGTTGCTGGAAGAACGTATGCTAGCTATGGAGGGGCAGAAAGTGCCCGGTCTGGATTTCGAAAACTTGGGTCTGGTCTCTGATGTGGTCATTCCCCGCAAATTCAAGGTTCCCATTTTCACTAAGTATGATGGTGCCTCTTGTCCTCAGATGCATTTAAGGGCTTATGTGAGAAAGATTCAGCCGCACACTACTGATAAGAAACTGTGGATCCATTTCTTCCAAGAGAGTCTGTCTGGCACACAGTTAGAGTGGTATTATCAGCTTGAGAGCTCTAACATCCGCACATGGACTGATTTAGCAACAGCTTTCTACAAGCACTACCAGTATAATTCTGAGTTAGCGCCTACTCGGCTACAGCTACAAAATATGACTATGGGCTCTAAAGAAAGTTTCAAAGAATATGCTCAAAAGTGGAGAGATTTGGCTGGCAGAGTCAAACCCCCTATGACTGATCGAGAGTTAGTGGACATGTTCATGGGTACACTGACAGGCCCATTCTACAGCCATCTACTGGGAAGTTCCTCGTCAGGTTTCACTGAACTTATCTTGACAGGTGAACGGGTTGAAAGCGGCATTCGAAGTGGAAAGATACAGGCAGCTACTTCTGCAAGCACCAAAAAGTCCTATCAGGGAAAGAGTGAATCAAATGCTGTGTACAGTGAGAGGAAGCATAACAAGAAGAATCGTGACCATACTGTTGGGGCAGTTACAATTGCCGCACCTCCATCTCAGAACTTCCAACACAGACAAGACAGGTCGAGAAGACAGTTTACCAAGATCAATATGACTTTAACCCAAGCACTGCAGAGTATGTTAAAGGCCAATTTGATTACCCTCAGAGGCCCTCCTGCAAATCCCAACACTACTTCTCCTCGTTATAATCCCAACGCCAGGTGTGCCTATCACTCCGATAGCCTCGGGCATGATACGAATGATTGCTGGTTGTTGAAGAACAAGATTCAGGATATGATCGACGCTGGAGAAATTGAATTTGATCCTCCGGCGACCCCCAATGTCATCACAGCACCTATGCCTAATCATGACCAGAATGTTAATGTTGTGGACGACAATTCTCACGTTACTGACGTTGCTGATTTAGCATCTCCTCTCCTGATCGTTAAGAAGAATTTATTGCAAGCTGGTTTATTTCCAGGTTGTGCTGAAGATTGCGATCTCTGTGTACTCCGACCCAATGATTGTTTGAAGTTGAAGAACGGCATTCAACGGCTGATGGATGATCGTACAATTCTATTTGAAAGGGTTCCTAAGGTGGACAACTCTATTGAAGAGGTATCTGTGATTGCTAGGTCCAAAGCTCCAGTGAAGATTACCGCTACTAGAGTGCCTGTGAAGATTACCGCTGAGCCCAAAGGGGCTCCCCTGATTATTACCGCACCTGGCCCCGTGCCATATTCCTCCAGCAAAGCTATTCCGTGGAACTATGGAGGCGACGTTTACATCCATGGCATAAAGCAAGTTGGTAGTTCTGCTAATCCTAATGATATTGTGGGGACTAGTAAAGTTACTCGAAGTGGAAGGATCTACTCCCCAGAAATCTCACCTCCCGCTCCCGAAATTCGAGGAAAAAGACCAGTCAATCCTCCTCAGTCAGAGACATCGGTCGAAGTTACTTCTGAAGATGTTGCCAAACAGGAAATGGAAGAGATGCTGAAAATCATCCGTAAGAGCGATTTTGATGTAGTGGAACAATTGGGGCATACTCCGTCTAAAATCTCAATGTTGTCCTTGTTATTATCCTCTGAATCCCATGCCAATGCATTGATGAAATTCTTGAAGACCGCTCATGTGCCTCAAGAAACATCCGTCGATCAATTCGAACATTATGTTGCTAATTTGACTGTTGACAATGGCCTAGGCTTTTCCGATGCTGACCTGACGCCAGCAGGAAAGAATCACAATAAAGCTCTGCATATCTCCATCGAGTGTGAGGGGATCACCCTGGCTCACGTGTTGATCGACAACGGCTCTTCCTTGAATGTGCTCCCGAAAGCTGTACTCGATAAATTTGACTACAAAGGCATTGAACTGAAACCTAGTGATGTTGTGGTGCGTGCTTACGATGGTGCGAAGAGTGTTGTCTATGGTGAAGTGGTTCTCCCTATCAAGATAGGACCTCAAGTCTTCAACACTACCTTTCACGTGATGGACATTCGTCCCGCCTACTCCTGCTTGTTGGGGCGCCCTTGGATCCATGGGGCAGGTGCGGTAGCTTCGTCGCTTCATCAAAAGCTGAAGTATCCAATAGCAGGCATGGTTGTCACTGTATGTGGAGAAGAAGAGTATATTGTCAGTAGTGTGCAAGCCTTCAAATACGTCGAGATGGATGGTGAATTCTTTGAGACTCCTTCTCAGTCATTTGAAGTGGTTCCTCCACCCAGTCCTGTCCTTAAGCCAACTCCCCTTGTGCCCAAGGTTGTTCGTGCTCCCCCTGTCATGATCTCTCTGAAAGATGCTCAAGCCGCGATTGAAAATGGTGATCGTGCTGGTTGGGGTCAACTGATCAATGTACCGTACAAGTCTGATAAAGCTGGCCTGGGGTTTAACTCTGGAAAGATAGTCAAAAATCAGATTAATGCTATGGAAGATGCTGATAGTGATTGCGACTTGGATAGCTGGATTTTCCCAACAATTGGTGACGGACTCAACAATTGGAAGACTGAAGACATTATCCCGATTTCCTTTAGTCAGGAGTAATTGTTATTGTTTATTCTAGAATTGCAAATTTTAATTTTCTTTTACAATCAAACTTCTTAAGGCATTGTGTCTATGCCCGAGGCACAATGGCTAATTTGTTAGGGGTTTTGTCATTTTCATAAGCATATTTATATTCAATAAATCAATGGACGTTTTGCATTCAAATATTGCGCTCTTTGTCTTTCCTATTATCTTTCAAACAAGCTATGTTTTCTTACACACACGCACGTAACGAATTGCAGATCCTTATCCACTCTGGATCCTGTTGATAATAGTTCTACTACTGTTCATTATGACTTTGAAAATCCGATCTACCGAGCCGAAGATGGAAGTGAGGAAGATTGTGAAGTACCTGAAGAACTTGCCAGAATGTTACTACAAGAAGAAAGGACTATACAGCCGCATGAGGAGTCAGTTGAGACTGTAAATCTGGGTACCGAGGTGGACAAGAGAGAAGTCAAAATAGGAGCAGGCTTGGAAATCAGTGTCAAAAGAAGATTGATTCAAATGCTACATGACTATGTGGAGATTTTTGCTTGGTCTTACGAAGACATGCCAGGGCTGGATACCGATATAGTAGTGCATCGTTTGCCGACGAAGGAAGATTGTCGTCCTGTTAAGCAAAAGGTTCGTCGCATGCGTCCTGAAATGTCCGAGAAAATCAAGGCCGAAGTCATGAAACAATTCGATGCTGGTTTTCTGGCGGTTACTTCTTATCCTCAATGGGTTGCTAATGTGGTACCAGTGCCAAAGAAGGATGGTAAGGTGCGAATGTGTGTGGATTACAGAGATTTGAATAGAGCGAGTCCCAAGGATGATTTCCCACTGCCACACATTGATGTTCTGGTAGACAACACCGCTCAACACAAGGTATTCTCCTTCATGGATGGATTCTCGGGTTATAACCAGATCAAAATGGCACCTGAGGACATGGAGAAGACTACGTTTGTGACGCAATGGGGCACCTTCTGTTATAAAGTAATGCCGTTTGGTTTAAAGAACGCAGGAGCAACGTACTAGCGTGCTATGGTGGTTTTGTTCCATGACATGATCCATCATGAAATAGAAGTATATGTGGACGATATGATAGCCAGGTCTCATACTGAAGAAGAACATCTCGATCATTTATACAAACTGTTTGAGAGGCTGAAGAAATACAAGTTGAGATTGAACCCGAACAAATGCACCTTTGGAGTAAGATCCGGTAAACTCTTGGGCTTTATTGTCAGTGGTAAAGGTATTGAGGTCGACCCAGCCAAGGTGAGAGCTATTCAAGAGATGCCAATTCCCCGTACGGATAAAGAAGTCAGAGGTTTCTTGGGACGTTTGAATTACATTGCCCGATTTATTTCCCATTTGACCGCTACTTGCAAACCCATCTTCAAGTTACTGAGAAAAAATCAAGAGATGATATGGAATGATGAATGTCAAGAAGCTTTTGACAAAATCAAGAAGTACCTCCAAGAACCTCCGATTCTGGTACCACCAGTTGAGGGAAGACCTCTAATCATGTATTTGACCGTTTTAGAAAACTCAATGGGGTGCGTGTTGGGGCAACATGACGAGTCTGGTCGAAAAGAGCATGCCATATACTACCTTAGCAAAAAGTTTACCGACTGTGAAACAAGATACTCACTGCTCGAGAAAACTTGTTGTGCTTTGGCCTGGGCTGCTCGCCGACTAAGACAGTATATGTTGAATCACACCACTTTGTTGATTTCTAAGATGGATCCTATCAAATACATATTTGAGAAACCCGCCCTCTCCGGAAGAATAGCAAGATGGCAAATGATTTTAACAGAGTATGATATCCAGTATACCACCCAAAAAGCAATCAAAGGAAGCGTGCTAGCTGATCATTTGGCTCATCAGGCCGTGAATGATTATCAGTCTATGAATTTTGAGTTCCCAGATGAGGATGTCATGCTTGTTACTGATTATGAAGAACCTGGACCGAATGAAGGACCCGAAGTGGGATCCCGATGGACTATGGTTTTTGATGGATCGTCTAACGCATTGGGCAACGGTATTGGCGTCGTGATCATTTCCCCCAAGGGTGGCCATACGCCTTTCACCGCTAGACTATGTTTTGAGTGTACCAACAATATGGCTGAGTATGAAGCATGTATTTTGGGACTCAGAGCTGCTATAGACCTGAGAATCAAGTTTTTGAGGGTGTATGGAGACTCAGCCTTAGTAATCAGTCAGGTCAAAGGAGAATGGGACACTAAACATCCGAACCTCATCCCTATCGAGAGTAGGTGTTGACATTAATCCCATACTTTGAAGAGATCACATTCGAACATATTCCCCGAGAGGAGAACCAGTTGGCAGACGCATTGGCTACCATGTCATCTATGTTCAGAGTCAGATGGGACAATGAAGCTCCCCGGATTACCATTGAACGACTAGACGAACCAGCATATTGTTATGAACTTAACGCTGATGAAGTAGAAGAGAAGCCTTGGTTCCACGAGATAAAAAGATATTTAGAATCTCAGGAATACCCTGAAGGGACATCCATCAATGACAGGAAATTTCTGAGGAAGTTCTCCGCTAAATTCTTTTTGAGTAATGGAATATTGTACAAACGTAACCATGATTCGACTTTGCTTCGCTGCATGGATAGAAAGGAATCAGAGAAGATTATGGAAGACATGCACGACGGTATCTTTGGGACTCATTCTAGTGGACATATAATGGCCAAGAAGATTCTGAGGTCAGGGTATTATTGGTCTACCATGGAAACTGATTGCCACCATCACTCCAGAACTTGTCATAAGTGCCAGATCTATGCGGATAAAGTACATGTGCCTCCTGCTCCATTAAACGTGTTGACCGCGCCGTGGCCCTTTGCAATGTGGGGCATTGATGTGATTGGCGAAATTAAACCTACCGCCTCTAATGGACATCGTTTCATCCTTGTTGCTATTGATTACTTCACAAAGTGGGTGGAGGCAGCCTCATTTGCTTCTGTTACTAAGAATGTGGTGGCACGATTCATCAAGAACAGCCTCATTTGCCGATACGGCGTCCCTGAGAGGATTATCACTGACAATGGCACTAATTTGAACAACAAGATGATTACTGAACTCTGCACGCAGTTCAAAATAAAACACCATAACTCTTCTCCGTACCGGCCAAAGATGAACGGCGCTGTAGAAGCGGCTAATAAGAATATTAAGAAGATTATACAAAAGATGACGGTAACATACAAAGACTGGCATGAGATGTTACCATTTGCTCTTCATGGTTATCGTACTTCGGTACGAACTTCGACAGGGGCAACTCCTTTCTCTTTAGTCTACGGAATGGAAGCCGTTTTACCAGTAGAGGTTCAGATTCCCTCTCTAAGGATCATGAAAGAGGCGGGCTTAGACGAAGACGAATGGATTCAGACTCGACTCGATCAGATAAATTTGATGGATGAGAAGAGACTTGCGGCTGTATGTCACGGGCAGATATATCAGAAGCGCATGACCAGGGCATTCAACAAAAAGGTCAAGAGACAAGTGTATCAAATTGGCGACTTGGTAATCAAACGCATCATCCTACCACAAACTGACCCCAGAGGCAAATGGGCTCCCACATACGAAGGGCCATTTGTAGTTAAGAAGGTATTCTCAGGTGGAGCCATGATACTCGCTACAATGGATGGTGAAGACTTCCCACATCCCGTGAACGCGGACATAGTTAAAAAATACTACGCATAAAAGAGACCCGCTAGATCGACGTATCTAGGCAAAAGTAAGGGCATCCCGGCGAACCAAAAGGGTTCGGGCAAAAAATAGGGATATATAAAAAAAAATGTACACCCGGCAAGTCGAAAACCTGAAAAGGCGGCTTGGGCAAAAAAGGGTATCCTGGTGGACTGAAAACCTGAAAAGGCGGTCCAGGCAAAAATTAGGGATTAAAGTGTATGACTATGTCCCGTTCTTAGTCAACTTCATCCAAGTTCAAGGGACTGAACAAGCCAATCACTTCCATCCGACAGCAGGGGATGAGATGCTTGAAGACATAATGACAGTAGTAGACTTAAAATCAATAGGACTTCTTCCACATAGCTTTCTCTTTGTTTTCGACAATTTCCTCTTACTAGGATTTCTGTCTCCTTGTACACAAATTGCCTGTTTATAGGCCTTCTTTCAAAATCAATACAACCTTCTTTCAAAAGATGCTTTTGTTTTTTCTTTTCTGTTTTGGTTGCGTAAATGTCCATTGATTTAATTTGAATTAATATGTGCATTTGAATATGACTGATGTTTACCAAAAATACATGCATAGAATAGCAATAGCAATTACTACCCGACTTCAGGATCAAGGAAAAGGTCTAATCATGCTTCCAATGAATCCGCTACCAATTCTCTTCCCCAGCAAGCCTGTTTTTTTTTTTTTTCCTTAGAAAATGGCAGTATCCCCAGGCACAGCCAGTTACTCCCCAACAGAGGTCGGCGTCACCAGACAGATTGATCATCTCATCCATCCCCAGCCAGGCTCTGTTGAATATTTCCACCATCAGACAGAAATCAAGCATCCCCAGCCGAGAAAGGGTCATCGACACAAATGTCTCAAATCAGTAGATGGGGATTTATTTTCCCCAGTAGAGTCCCCAAGCAGAACTTCTCATACGCATAACTCATTCATTACATCCTTTCACAGCATACGCATGCATACAACATTCACATTTATTTTAGCATAACACGAAACATCTCATGCATCATGACATAGCATGAAGCTAACTTTTTCTTTGCAGGTTAATTATCCTCCTGATATAGTCAAAGTAGAAGGTTCATTCAGACAGACACCTTTATCAATCACATTCAAGATTCAGATACATATTTCAAATACAGTTCATGGGAACATTCATTCTGACAACACTTCGATATCCTCCTAATGATGGCATCTTTTAGCCCATCCCAGACATTTATTGCAAGTACAACATATACAGGTTATCAGATACAGCCTAACGTACGGTTCATTCTGATTCAGCCCAACATATGACTTCTTCAGCAACTCCAATGCGGTCTAACGTACGACCCATTTGGACCTTCAAATCCTCGGATACTGCCTAGCGTACGGTACGTTCAGGGGTGTAGTCTAGCGTACGACTACTTTCTTCTTCGGATACAGCCTAACGTACGGCTCATTCTGCAACTCAGATACGATCTAGCGTACGATCCATTCTGAACTCCAGCAACTCCAACGCGGTCTAACGTACGACCCGTTTGGATCTTACAACCCTCAGATGCTACCTAACGTACGGTACATTTCTGAAGTGTAGTCTGGCGTACGACTACCGCTTTCATCATCAGATGCGGCCTAACAGACGACTCATTCTGCGACGGTCTAACGTACGACCCGTTCGGATGTCCATCCCCTCAGATGCTACCTAACATACGGTACATTTCTGAAGTGTAGTCTAACGTACGACTACCCCTTTCGTCATCAGATTCAGCCTAACGTACGGCTCATTCTGCAACTCAGATACGATCTAGCGTATGGTCCATTCTGACCCTTTATCCCCAACAGCATATGACACACTCCGACTCCCCAGCGAAGTCGGCAGCCTAATGGATGACTCATTATACGGTCTAACGTACGACCCAGTGTGGCACCCATGTCTTCAAATTGGCCTAATATACGGCGCGATCTGAAGCTTTCGTCATCAAACCTCCCGGATGGCATCTTTAAGCCCATCTCCATCAAGACCAACTGTCGATTCTCAAGTGCAAATTTTTGGGGCATTCTAGTGTTCAATAATCTTCCACCTCCAGACCACGAATGGCGTATACACCATTCTAACTCTCTCGGTCCAAGAATATTGAACAGGGGCAGCTGTCATACCCCAAAATTTGCCCATTAATATTTCAAGACATTTTGCAAGGCATTCCGACTCATATATAACACTGATCTTGAAGAAACAAAGGCCCAGCTCACGGATGGCTTAATCCAGAAAATGGCCCAAACTGGCCTGTTCGCTACGCGCTCGCCTAGCGAAGCTGACAGACAACAAAAATTTCGGGCTTCATTCTGAGCCCAAAAAAAAAAAAAAAAAAAAAACGAGAAACGAAAAAAAAAAAAAAAAAAAAAGAGAATTTTTTTTTTAATTAATTAATTAATTAAAATAAATAAATAAATAAAATATAACAAATTATTTTGGACTTGGGTCTCCCTCATTCCAAGCCCATTACCCACGAAATTAGTTTATAAATACTGAAGTTTCAGTAGGGGAGTTACACTGGGAGATTCACTGAAAAAAAAAGAGGAGGAGAACAGAGAAGAACGAATAGAAGTTTTGGCATAGGAACCCTGCCTACCCGGAGAATTCAGAGTAAAGAAACCCTGAAGGCAGCCCATCTGCACCGAAGCCATCGCCGTCCAATTCCCGCTGCCTAACTTATTCCGATACTACAAGTGGTCAATCCCTTCAACCTTGAATTGGCAAACAGGTTTGCGTATCTCTATTGTTTATACTTTCAATTGGCCATATCTACATATATAATGCATCATGATAAAATGTTGATATATAATTTGCTTTCGTATGGGAATTTAAATATGCCTGAATACCCTGAATGTTTGACCATGTTATTCCTGTGATAAAATGCCATAAAATTCAAAGTTCCTAACATGGGGCTGTTTTCAAATTCAAAATCCGTGGCCGCTCGCTAGCACCTCGCTAGGCGAGCCTGGGGCGAGTATTCGCCTGGCCTTCGCTAGGCGAGGCAGAGGCGAACGAGACAGTAGCTGACTTTTCTATTCTTTTTTTTTATGTTTTATCATAGCCATGCATTATTCATCCTATCCTATTTATTGTTGTGATATTTCTCCGGTGTAATCTTCGATTGCACCCTGATTTGGTGTTCTGACATGTTTCTTTTTTTTTTTGAGTTTCGTAAAGGTTCGCATATCCCAGGAAAAGGTTATTGGCTAGGTATTCCACTTTAGTTGTGGGATACCCTTGTGAAGTTTCACCCTAAATTAATTTTTAATGTATTAATTTCTAATGTATTAATTTTTTTAATATATTATTTTTAATAATTTTAATGTGGAGTTTCATCCTAATTATATAATTAATTGTAAAACTTTGCCTTTGAATAAGTGATCTTGGACCTCTCTTTGTTGCCTTACGATTACGATATTACGGTCATGTCCCGCGAACGTGGGGATACCCTTAGCAAAGACCCTTCGGTTAAATCATCATAAAATTAATTATAGTCCCTCGGATGTTGCCTTCGAATATACAACTTTGTCCCTCGATGACCCTCCGATGTTGCCTACGGTTAAAAGATGATAGTCCCTTCGAATGCTAAGGTATCCTCGTAACTGTTGCCTTCAATGACCAATCGATGACCCTACGATGACACTTTTACATCCAAAGGATAAAACTACTTATTTCTCAATAATAAGGACAGTTTTACCCTCATAAGGATAGGAAATACTCATAAAGACCTTGGGTCGGTATAACTCTTAATTGCTGGCTCACAACCTAAAACATTTTTTCACACCTCACACCTTTCAAAATACCTTCAGAAAATCACCACTTGGTATACATTCATACTAGAATCATTACCGAGTTATATTTTTCTAAACAATTTTCAAAACTAAACGAGATAACTACTTTGTATATATTCATACAAGAATCATTACAAAGTTAAATTCTCTTTTCAAAACAATTTTTCTAAACAATTCACAAACACTTTTTTTTTTAAAAATAATATAAGTGATCGAGCAATTAAGAGCCCATGGATAACCATGGATACAAAGGGTGCTAACACCTTCCCTTTGTATAATGTACCTCCCGAACCCAAAATCTAAATTAAGGTTTTTCCTGTTCTTTTCCACCTTTCCTTATTGGATAAAAGAAAAGTCGGTGGCGACTCTTGCTAACCGCGACATTGCGATTAAAACCACAAAAAAGTCCAGTTCACCGTATGACAGTCATATCCTGTTGTTCCCCAATTTTCTTTTCTCTTGGCTTTATCCACTGCTTCCAGGTTGGTTGCTGCCTTCCTGTCGAAGATTGCACTGCAACGTGGGAATAACATCACTTCAGTCCTCGTCTTTTGGCACCTCTCGATGAATTCCATTAGATTTTCATCTTCTTTAGGATATGCCAGCCTTTGGTACTCCTTTCGACGGCGGTCTTCATCCACTTCTGCCTGGTTTCTCTGAGACACTTCCACCATATTTACCCCAACATTTCGTCCGTCAGCTATGCTTAATTCGTTCATTTTTTTAATAAGTCTTTCTTCTTCGACTTCGACATCTCTTGGTATCTGGTCAAACTCCTTTTCTGGGCAGCAACACCAAGATATGTTCCTGGGACCATGTTTGCAACAACATTTGTTCCAATTTCTTTTGGGGTCCTCCATTACCCTACGTAGGATTCCACTGGTCACAGGCTTCATAGGACCATCTACAACTTCTGCTTTGATTCTTGTGACCTCTTTATTGAAAGGCCCCATAGTGTTGACGTAGTTTGCGATATCACCTATCTTCATTTGGTCAGGATCAAGGCCTTCAGTAGCCTTGTTTTCAATAGTGAGGTCTTTAGTAACCTTCCTTTTGATGATAGGGAGATTCTCAGTTGTCTTAGTTGTTTTTTCATTATTGCTCAAAGGTAAACTCCCCCACCCGGTTGGCTGGATTGCGTTGATGTCGATATGAGAACTCGCAGGTGCAGTGTATTTCGCGAGATAATCGTACTTCCCGCTTGGCTGTCCCAAGCAATCCCAACTTGCTCCTTGTCGATCTACAACATCTTCAGCAATATTGCCATTGTCCTTTTTGTCGAAACCTTCAGTAGTTTCACTCTTTTTCCGGTCATCAAAGCCTTCAGTGACTCCAATTTTGTTCTGGTTTGTAAGATCATCAGCAATCTCAACCATGTTGATATTAGTGTCGAAACCTCCAGCAGCTTCCACCATTTCAAAATTGTCGTCAGGAGCAACTTCGACCTCCACCATATTCACAATGGATGGTTCAGCATAATGGGCTTCGAATGGCTGCATGGGATTCGAATCAATCCTCATCTGTTGTTTTGGCTTATCGCCAAACTTCAGCCTTCCGTCACGGATAACATTTTGAACGAGATCCCTAAAAAGGAAACAACGAGACGTTTTATGGCCCAGAAAGTTATGGTATTTACAAAAACCTCTCTTTTTCTATTGTTTCACAGGAGGTTCTTTAGCGCCTGGTGGTTTTATTAATTGACCATCTTTAACTAATAAGTCAAAAATCTCGTCACATTTGGTGATGTCGAATGTATAAGTTCTTTTAGGAAACTTATCATTGGTTTCGACTGGGTTTCCGTTCGACGGAGTTAGTACTTTACACGAATATGGTGGGCCTTGCTTCAGTTCTGCTAAGTCAATCTCTTGTTCATCGAAGTTACTTGGTTCGTTTTCGTCGTATTCATCGTCTTGACAAACCCCTACATAGGCCACCCTTTCTTTTTTATTCTTATTTGCTCTGAATTTTTCGTCCCTTAACCTTTCGACTTGTCTCACCCTATCTACTAATTGCGCCATATCCCTTAAATACTGAGTGTCTAGTTTCTTTCTTATGGAATAATCTAGACCCCCTGCGGCCATTTCGACTAACTCATGTTCTGGCACCGGAGTGAAACATCTAGCCTTTAGCAACCTGGACCTATTTAAATAATCATCTATTGGTTCTGAGTGTTTTCTCTTAACACTGGCTAATTCCTTTAGACTTATTTTGGTTTGTCCCATGTAAAATTGTTCATGGAATAACCTCTCTAATTGGGTCCACGTATACACTGAGTTTGCAGGCATGGATGTAAACCAAGTAAACACGTTTTTCGTCAAGGAACTAGGAAAGTATTTTATTTTCAAATTTTCGTTATGGGCTATCTCTCCTGCTTCGATCAGATAACGTGCTACATGTTCCATGGTGGATTCACTAGTATCCCTTGAGAATTTGGTGAACTTAGGAACCTTCCATCTTGGGGGTAATTCTTCTTGCATAATATATTCCGACAGTGGGGAAGCGTAATTGGGCCTTTGTAATCCTACATTTACCCCATTTTGTGCCATTATCGTTTCGACCATGGCCGCTAAATTGTTTTCGGCAGGCAAGTTATTATACCGGATTCGCTGTTGCAACACAGCATCAACGTCTTGGCCTCTCTGGATTACTATCCTTCTAGGCTCTTGTGGAATAGGGATTTCGACACGAGGCTGTTGGACTACGTCCTCTTGGTTTCTGACGTTTGCCTGGGGATTATCTAACGGTATTTGATTTATTGTAGGCTCTTCTTGGACCACCACCACTGGGTTCTGAACCACTTGTTCTCTGTGTCGAGTTTGAGGGACCCCAAAAAAGTCAGCAATGCGCGTCATTTGCGCTGCCAACAATTGGTTTGTTTGGGTGGTGTTTTGTATCAGAGGATTAATCACCGCTCCCATTCGTTGTGTCAACATTTGGATCATATCATGATTACTCTCGTCCATTTGTTGTCTAATTACCTGCGCAGAATTATTTGTTATTGCCGGCATGTAAAGTGGTTGTTGGTTTATCCTACTCATGTTTCCGCCATATCCTGACCCTTGTAGTGGTGAAGACATATTGGCCATAGAATCAGAATATAATACCGGCGAATTGTGTAAATTTGCCATTACCGAAGTTGGCATTCCAAATGGTTGTTCCCTACCAGGCAGAGGCATGGTGAAATTCGTCACAAAAGGCCTAGAAGTGTTTCCTATAGGAGGAGGTGTCCCAACAGGCATTTGTTGCGCCCTATTGGATGAACTAGGCGCATTTTGCGAAATTGAAACCGCTGGTATTGACCCTGTTGACGAAGGCACGACCTCTGACATAGGGACTGATCCCAAATTTCCTCCTGTCGAAGGGATTGGTTTGGATACTGGGATGGCTTCATTTGGATTAGGATTATTTGGATTATTTGGCTGACTCGCCATTTTCCTTACTCTCGTTCGTTTAGGTCTTTCTACGTCACGGCTAATCTACCGCTTCTTAATCTCATACAACGAAGAAGAAACCTTGGCTAAAAGATTATTTAAGTTTTCGATTTTTTGCACTGTCCCACTGGGCGTGCCAATTTGTTCACAGTTGATTTTGGCGAACAACCTCTAGTTTTCCAAAACTTGTCGAATTGGGTTACTTGCAGGATCAACCACACAAATCCTAGGACATGTGCAAATTTAAATAACTTTGTAAATCTTTAGAACAACCTTTGTGTCTTTTATTTGGTTTACTGAGTCTTTCATGTCGAAAGATATTGACTAAAAATGCTTTAAGTAAAAATAAACTTAGCAAGAATAAGATAAATGGCGAAAAATAAATGGCGAAGAATGAATTGTCGAAAAAATAGATACAAAGGATAAATGACTGGTAAATGCAAAGGAAAATTGGTAAAGAACTTTGAAATTTATAAGATAAAACTTTAAAGAAATGGTGTTTGTTCACACGTACATTTTCCAGATATGACTCTTTTCTCTCACACGGGTACTTTGAGTATTTTGCAGGAATTTTGTATAAGTTTTCACACACCCTATTCTGATAACAACTATCGTATTTATATACAAACAAAATAACTGTCACTAACGAATCAATCCTAAAACTATGACATTTGGCTTTCTGTAGGGCTTCCTTTCACCAGGTGCTTCCACGCGTCTTCTGCCAAACGTGATAACTCTTTTGAATTTGAATTTCCACTTCACGTCGAAATGACGCGTCTCTTCAGACTTGTCGAATTTGTCGAAATACCATAACATCATCCATGCTTGTCAAAGACGTCTTTTCATCTGCAAACATCTTCTCTTGTCGAAATGTCGAACCACCAATCTGTCGAAGTGCCGAAAACACTTATCAACTAAACTGTTAATTTCATGGCGTCATTTGTCGAAAGAACTATTCTGCATACTAATCTCATGGCGTCAAAAACGCATGCATACATGAGGGTTTATGGTTGTGAGTGGTAGTGATTTCCGACGGGGTTATGGAAGTAGATCAGGCGTTTGGACGGCGGCATGAGCGAATGGGTTCACGGCGGATGTAACGGTTGAAAGTTGCAGTTCCGGTTATGATGTTCGTCAGAAAATTTCTTGAGCGGCGAAGGGAGTATGATGGACGTGTGAGGCGAAGTCGACGGTGGAGAAGTGTTTGAAGATGGTCGGAAAAGCTTGGTCAACAGATGGATGGTTCTTGGTGAAAGAAGAAGATGAGGGTGATGGGTTGAAGGAGACGATATGAAGGTGAATGTGAAAGATGGTAACAAAGGGAGGATTTTTCTTTCGAAGTAGAAATCCTGAGTTTTTTTTATCATTTTTTTTTAAATAAGTCCATTTTTTCACCACCTATCATGCCTTTTTCATTAGCCTGAATGACAAAACCAGTCTCGATGGAAATAGACGCATGGTCCCCCCTGGTTGGAGGAATCTCTTTTTCATTTTAGCAAAACAGAAGAATGGGATAAGAGTGGATTCGTGGATTGGGCAAGTGTCCTCAATTCATTAGGTGGATGAGATATTTTGATATTCTTTAGCTAGCTGTCACGTGGAGAATCCCATAATGAGTGGAGAAAAAAATATTATTTTATTTTTTTGATTTTCTTTATCTAATTAATTTAATTAATGTTTAAGTTTTTATTGGATACTAAGATGTACATGGATTGCAAATTTATACCTTTGATTAATTTGAATCAATGATCAAGATTGAATCGAAGAAACACAAATTGATTTAAAATGTCAAAGATGCCCCTTCTAGAAGCCTTGATTAATTTAAATGAGATTAAATCAATTGAAACAACTAAAATGCGCAACTTCTAAAATAAATATGGTAAAAACAAAACAAAGACATTGAAATTTCTATTTAATTATCCCGATTAATTTAACAAAAGAATAAAAATAAAACAATTAAAAATGAATAAAATTCGGGCGCAAATATATCCGAAAAAATAAGCTAAATGCATTAGAATGATCAGCGCAAAATAAGCCTCTCGAAAAAATACATCGTTTGATTTAATTTTGAAATAAAACTTTGATCGGTTAAACAGACATATGCTGATCAAAACGCGACTAAAAAAGTAGTCGAAAAACCAATTTTGATCGGTTAAACAGGCATATGCTGATTAAAATGCGACTGAAATAAAATTTTTATCACTTCAATTTTTGTTTGGTCGACCTATATGCCTTTAGCAAAGATTTTATGACCAAGAACAATACCTTCGGTTACCATAAAATGACATTTTCCCAATTTAACACCAAGTTTGTCTCGGTACATCTCTTAAGGACATTATTCAATCGATCAAGACAACAATCAAATGATTTACCACATACAGAAAAGTCATCCATAAATACCTCTATTGAGTTTTCAACCATGTCAAAAAAATAAATAGAAAGCATGCACCTTTTAAATGTTACGTGCGCATTACATAGTTCGAAGGGCATTCTTCAATATGCAAAAAGTACGAATGAGCATGTGAATACGGTTTTCTCTTGATCCGCAAGATCTACAACAATTTAGTTGTATCTCGAACGTCCATCCAAAAAATAGTAGTAGGCTTGTCCAACTAATCTTTCAAGCATTTGGTCCATAAATGGCAATGGAAAATGATCCTTTCGTGTAGCTAGATTTAACCTGTGTTAATCAATACACATTCTCCATCTTGTAACAGTACGGGTTGGGATTAGTTCATTTTTCTCATTACGAATAACAGTGGTGCCTACTTTTTTTGGAACTTCATGCACTAGACTTACCCACGAACTATCGAAAATAGGATAAATCATACATGCTTCAAGTAACTTAAGTACTTCTTTTCTTACCACTTCTTTCATGGTTGGATTCAAGAGTCGTTGAGGTTGAACAACCAGTTTAAACTCTTCCTCCAATTTTAATTGTATGCATATAGTAAACTGGACTAATCCCCTTCAAATATTCTACATTCCACCCCAATGCTTCTTTATTTTCTTTTAGTACCAGTAACAACTTTTCTTCCCCGCCTTTTGGAAGACTACTACTAATAATTGCGGGGTGCCTAGTTCCTTTACTTACAAAAACAGATTTTAAATGCTCAGGAAGTTCTTTTAGTTCAAGTTCCATCAGTTTCTCCTAACTACTTTCTCCTAATTCTTCAAAAAAATTATAGGCACGATCCAGTTGTGCTGCTTGCAATTGTAGAACCAACCCTTTTACCTCAACATTATCATCTTCCTCTCTTGTTTCCTCAATAGATTGTACTAACACTTTTTCTAATTGAGATGAAGGATTTTCTTCTTTCGAAACATTTTCTATCAATTCATCAATCAAATCAATTTGATAACATTACAAATCTTCATGTGCATGTTTCATGGCTTCAAACACATTAAATATTAGTTGCTCTTTATTGAGCCAGATGATTAATTCTCCTCTTTCCACATTAATCAAATCTCTTCCCGTTGAAAGGAAAGGTCTTCCTAACAATAATTATGTTTCGACATCTTGCGACATATTCAAAATGACAAAATTAGTGGGAAACTGTAAATCATCAACCTTTACCAATACATCTTTCAGTACTCCGTAGGGATAAGTGACAAATCGGTCAACTAGCGTCAAGTTCATTTTCGTAGGTTTTGTCTCCCCATAATTTAACATCATCATCATAGATAGCGGCATCAAATTAATACTAGCCCCTAAGTCACAAAGTGTCTGGCCAATTCTTAATGAACCTATAGAATAATGAATAGTGAAACGACCTGGATACGTGAGTTTAGGTAGTAGTTTGCATTGAATGATGGAACTATATTCCTATGCTAAAGCTACATTTTGCTCATCCTTCAATTTGCGTTTACCATTCAAAAGTTCTTTCATGAAATTAGTGTATACATGCATTTGCTCCAAAGCATCACAAAATGGAATATTAACTTGTAAAGCCGTGAGCATATCAATGAACTTTTTAAATTGTCCCACCTCTATTTCTCTTTTTGGCTTATTTTAATTAAGAGGATATGGTGGTTTGATGTAATCCGATAAAGGAGGGTTTGGTTCATTAAGGATTTGGTTTTTTATTCTCCGAAAAGGTGAATCTTTATCAATGAATTTATAAAGTGTTTCCACTTTCTCAAGTGTCTCACTAGAAACCTCATCTTATGTTGGAGTGGATTTTGGTTTCTTATCTTTCTCGTTGCTCTCCTTCACTGTTTGTTTTTGTTTCTTTCTTATGGGAGCTGGGGGAATTGCGTAGTTCCCTAATTCTATGGCATCACAGTTCCCCCTTTCCCAAGCTAATGATATGAGATAATGAGATAGGTTAGCTACTTTCCCTTCTAGTATTTTCATGGACTCCTCATTTTTTTTAATTTAACGAGTTTTGTAACTAGTTAACATCCAAGAATTTTCTTTGTGTTGTCAACATAAATTGAGTCAATGTTTCTTCCAATGATGAGACCTTGAATTAAATCTCTGTTTGTGTTGCTATTATATTGGAGTTCATAGTTACAACTTGCACTTCTCCCCTAAGTTGTTCTTCAACACAATCTCCTGCAAAATGTTTTTCTCCACAGTTAGCACATAATAAAAACACTACCTCATTTGAAGATTCATGCGTTGTACTTGCTATACTCAACTTTTGATTTAGTACTTCCAACTTGGTGAGAAGCTCCTCGTATCCTCCTAAAGTCAACTCAATGTGAGATCTATTCTTGATTTCTAATCTGTTCCAACCCTCTGGTATTTGCAAAGTTATATTCATTTAGACTCATCTTCTCTATCATTTCTTTTACCTGTGATTTGGTCAATATTCTTATTATACCTCCCACTGATGCATCTAAAGGAATTCGAACTTACGTTTGGAGACCCTTCACAAAATTCTGCATTTTTCTCATATTGCTCATATTGTGATTAGGGCATCTGCGTATCAATAATTTAAACCTCTCCCAAACATCAAAAGAGATTCGGTCTCTTATTGGTCGAAATGTGTAATCTTAGCTTTTTTCTTCTCGAACTGTGTTGTAGTGAATAATCTTTATAGAAATTTGTCTTCCAGTTCTCTCCACGTTTTAATTACTCCATTCGGAAGACATAATAACCAATCCTTCGCTCTCCCCACCAAAGAGAAACTGAATAATTTTAGTTTTACCTGATCTTCTGTAATATCCTTTGGTTGACACATTGACGCTGTCTCATGGAACCTTGCTAGATGTTCCCATGGATCACTAGTTGTGTTCCCGTCAAATGGTTTATCCCTTAAATATGAAAGCACATAGTATTTAATGTTGAAATTTATAGTATTATCTGGAATAAACCCCATAGAAAACTGTGATGTGTCAGTAGGCCTACAGTAATCTCCCATAGTTTGTGTAAGACCCTAATTTTGACCCTAAGATCCCTCATGGCATCATATCATTGCTCAGTGCATTGCCTCAAGGATCGTAGCATGTTTGACTCCTTAACCCTAGGGTTGGGACTTGTGTGAGTAGTTTGAGACCACCAAGCATGGTTGTATTGTATATTATTGCTTTCCTAATTTTTGATTACTAACCAAAAGCACAAAAATATGTCACTAACTCTTTTTGTTTTGAAGCTCAAGTGATCATATGCCCCAATGCTCCTAGGAGGCTCATAAGCCCAATGAAATGACCAGATGAAGATGAGAAAAAGCATGACAATGGTCCAAAAAGCTCCTAATCATCATATATGTCTCTCAAGTATCTCAATTTTCCAATTTTATCAAGATAACCCAAAGGGCTTGAGGATTGTTTCCCAAGGAAACCCTAATTCAATTGTGCCTTGATTGTGCCTTGCTCATGAAGCAACCTCAACCTATGATCAAATTTAATTAAGGGAAGTTCTTTCATTCATTATTTTATGCATATATGAGCTTATTTGAGGCCCCTCAATCACTTATTCATCAAGATTGGAAGTTTGGCCTTGAAAAGTTGACCAGTCAAGTCATCTGACTAAACTGAGGATCATTGAGATACAACTTTTTATGTGTTAGTCAAATGAAGATTACCCCAAGAGCAGAAATGTTCTTAAGAACCATATGAACAATTTTCATGTTCATCAAAACTCCATTTGAAACTTTTAAGGTCATCATTCATTTCAAAATATTATAGGTCATTTTGACTGAAACCCTAATTTTGGGTCAACTTACCAAGGGCATAAATTCCTTAGTTTTTGTGATTTTGAGGTGATACCAAATGAATTGGAAATATTGAGATGTCTAATTCAAATGTTATGTTGGAAACAATTTCGTAATCCTAAAATAAATACATGTGATAATACAAAACATTATAGGTCACCTTGGACCTAATTCATTGAATTTGAAAATGTACCCAACTTCAAATGCCCATAACTTTGTTATAGAAATTCAAAATGATGCAAAATTTGAGTCTAAATTGATCATCTTGAAAAGATATATAACTTTGATGTTGGAGGTTTTTCCATTTGAAGCTTTCATCATGCAAACAGAGGGGTTTGAATAGGCTTACTTTTGGTGAAAAATTTCAAAGGTGACTTAAACATGTTTTGTACCTAAATTTTCACAGCCAGTTTTCATTAATTTCCAAATGCCAAATGAATTTTTTCCCAACATGACTTTTGTTCCTTATTTCAAGGGCTTTCCAACCATTACTCACATTACTTTTTGGGACTTACCATTTGGGAGTTTCGAAGAGCTCTTCTTTTATGTTCATTTTGACATTTCATGATGAAACTTAATGTGCAAGCCAATTCCCTCCAAATTACACATCCAATTCCATTTCAAATGAACTCAGCATGGTTTAGCACTCATCATTGGGCCTCACATGCGCCTGTACAAGCTCATGCATCCAATTTCCATTTTCCATACACACGAGTGAAGCATGATGCACAACCCTCTTCAGCTATAGATAAGCACTCCATCTCATTCATTTGGTAACCTTTTGGAGATCTGAAACGCTGCAGCACTGAAATCCTAACCAATACCAAAGGAATTTTCCAGATTTTTTCCTCACTTTCAAGCTTGAAATTCAACATCATTAGTTGATTTTCAAAGCTCAATTCCTTAGCCTTTCATCTCCACTGCATCCCTAGAGCAAAGAGGAATCAAGATCTTGAAGAATTCGTGGCCTTAAGAGCTCCAATTCAGAGGTATAACTTCAAACTTTTTGGATCTAGAACTTGCAATTCAATGTAGTATTCTCTTGTTTGTGTGGTTTTCTAAAGTCCTCACACTTGAGGCAAGCCAATGGTGGTTTCAATTTTCCCTTTCGTGCACTTTCAGTTTGAACACCATGATCTTCTATTTCACATTCCTCTCAATATAGGAAGAGTGAGGAAGATCCATGGATATAGTGTTGATCTCCATCACAAGAGCTTCATTTCCATGGCCTTGTTTTTAATTTTCATGAAGTTTTTATTTCCTGCAAGTGGTGGCCGGATTCTGGTAGCTCACCAGAGAAGATGGTGGTTTCCACCACCATCACCACGTGTGCATCTTTCTAACCATTAGATTGCTTTGCCATGTTTTAATCCTGATCTTTCATTTTGCTTACTTCATTTAATACGTGTTGCTGTGCGTTTGACTTATGCCCACCATGTGCCCTCACATCTGAGCCTTTAATCCATGCCACGTCAATTAATGAACCTGATCCTGTGGCTGCGCTTTTTTCTATTATTTCTATTTTCTTTTAATTTCAATTAATTCCTTTTATTTTCAAAAATTCATAAAAATTTTATTCGAAGTCACAAAAATATGAAACCAATTCCAAAAAATTTGTTGAAAACTCTAGTTTGATATTTTGATTTTTAATTATTTTTATGACTTCATTTAATATTTTTTGTGAATTATTTGGTTTTTAATAGTTTTAATTCATTTTTAAATACTTTCTGATATTTGAAAAATCCAAAAATATTTTCCTAACACATATGGATCATGATAAGTTAATGAAAAATAGTCTCATCAATTTCTTATTTGATTTGAGATTTATTTGAGATTTTAATTCATATTGTGTTATTTTTTAGTGTTTTTAATTGTTTTTAAATACTTTCTGATTTCCAAAATTGTTGAGAAAATTAGTCAAAGCTTGTTTGACCATGTTGAACCTATGAGAATTTAATTGGACTTGTTGAAGTTGATTTGAATTTAATTTGAGGTTTGACCTTATTTGTTTATTTTTATTTGCATTTTATTTTAATTCAAAAAAGTACCAAAAAATTATTGTTGACTTGTTAACTTGTAATCTTCATCTCTTTTCTGTTTGGTATTGATTGATGATGACTTGATTCATTTTTGATCAATTGAATTTGATATTTGTCTTCTTTTCCATTCCCTTTCATCTTCATCCCATTCTTTTCATCATTGGCCAATGAGTTAAGTTCTTATGGTTGGTCTTGACAAATGAGAGGTTTAACCTTCTTTGATCCAAACCAAACTCAACTTGATCCATGATCAAGTGAGTTGTTTTGTGTCCAAGATAGGTTGCTTCTTGGTCAAGCAAATAACTAAAAGACAATACAAGGCCCTTCCCCTTTTGTTTTGGCATGGCAAGTTTATGGAGCTTGGCTTACTAGTCATGATCTCTAACTTGTGTTATTTGCGTATATTTTTATTGACCGACCTCAGATAGGTGTGACACCTACATTAGTCCACTTACGATTGCTTAACATAGCGCTACATTGTCTTATGACAAGCTAACATAACCTCCACTAATTACTAACTTTAATTTGAGCATTTAGTTTCTTGTCATTTACTTTTAATATCATTTATTTCTTGCTCATTATTCATATTGATTTTTCCTTTGCTCACTTGAGCACATATTCTATGTTTATGCCATTTTCCTTTTGCTCATTTGAGCCTATTATTGTATATAAATATATTGTTATCTTGTGTTTGTTTTTTGTGTGTTTGTTTTGTGTGAACCAATTGCAAAAGGAGAAAGGACTTAGAGTTAGGACTTACCTATGCTTAAAGGAGTTCAAGAGCAACTAGGTCTCATGCCTTTAGAATGCTAAATTTGTTGAAGAGCAACTAGGCCTCATGCCTTTAGAATGCTAAAATCCAAAGTTGATCTCAAAGGATTTCTCATCCAAACTTCTTCTTTGTCCATTCCCCTTATTGTGTTTGTGAACTTTTTGATGTTTGCTCTTGTGTGATAGGGATCCTACCTTGAGATTATGAAAAGAGGACTATTATCATGAGTAGCCAAGTTAAGAGACAAGCCAAGTGGAGATCCTAGGAGCTTGAATCCAAATTGTGTGATTGCTTGTTTGTGTGCTAAGTCCAAAGGAAAGGAGCATCCTGAGTCATCTTTATGGCTTCAAGAAAAGGAACTCCAAGGGTTTATCTTTCCTCTCTTATTTTTGCATGCTTTAGGACTAACCTTTCTCTTCTTCTCCTCACTCTAACCAAGCCAAAAATCTTTTCTTCAAAATTTGACTTTGTTTTAAATTAGAAACCTAGGCCTTATGCCTTTGACTTTTCAAAACCATTTTCATAAATACTCATTGTGAATAAACATTAATCCAACTTTGACCTCATTTTGTAAATAACTTTAACTTGTAAATATAACTCGCTTCAAGTTTGTTTTTGTGGTTCCAATGACCACCTTATTAAAACTTTTCATAAACATTAGTCATAGGTTTGAGTTATCATAGTGGTTAATGTAAATCTCACCTTATCCTTAGTGGTTGGATTATAAGTCTTTCATGCTTATTATAGGGTTAACCCCTCACTAGTATGTTGAAGCCTTCCTCACATGGTGGATTGTTGGTTTAGGTTGAGTTTTATCCCTTTGATAACAAAAGACCTTAAGGCTTTTGATCAAATCAATTCACCAATCTTTGATATTTTTTACCCCGAACTACGAGGTTTTGATCCTCCTTTGTGATGGTACGTAGGCAATGGGTTCATCGATTCAAACAACAAAATTTGTAAATATAATCTATTATTTTCTCATCCCCCAATCTTTTGTACAAATATTTTCACAAATACCAACCTACAACACATATTTGCAAAAAGGGTTCCCTTAGAGTACTAAGGATGTTTTGGGTGCGTAAAACCTTTCCATTTCATAACCAACCCCCTTACCCAGATCTCTGACATTTTTATTAGTTTTTGATTTGAAAAACTTCTTACCTTGGCTTTTGTTCGCTTTTTAGCCTTTCCTTTGGACAAATAAAAGTGCGGTGGCGACTCGAATTGTATGTTTACTTTTGGTTTAGTCAATAAACCTAGAGGTAACAAAAACCCCGCTACAGTTTGAGCTTTTGGTTCTGCCACAGTAAATGTTTCAACACTCGTGCCCTACAATTTGCCAACAAGAACAAATACCTACAATAGTATTTCTCAAAAATAGAAAGCAATAAAAAGAATTTAAATAAATGTTGTAAAAGCAAAAAGAATATAACACGTTGCACAAACATCGCCTTGTTGAAATATCAACAGTCTCTAGTAACGATGCCAAAAACTTGATGACTTCTCAGTAAGTGTACCGGTAATGTCGTAGTAATAAAAAAAGATTGAATCCATATGGACTGCTTCTAACAAGACAAAATGTGTGCAATGTATAAAAACTAGTAGGGGGTTTCGAGTTACAATGCGAAAAGTAAATGAGTTTAAACAAAATTACGATAACAACCAGGTTATGTTTCGAATCCCCTAATTTTCTATTGTTGATGTTTGATGCCTTGTATGAATGATCTTATCACTATAAGCCCACGACGAATTAAGAAAACCATTATAATTGATTCCTCACAAAATAACTCACTAACCACTACTCAGAGTTTTCTATCCCTAGTCCGCCAATGTAAGCAGGGTTAGGCAATACACGCAACGTTAATTCCCTATGCCACTAGTCAGGGTCTCCTATTCTTATTCAACCAGTGTAAGTACAACAATTGCCCTAGGTCCAACACATACGCTAAGGATCAGTATTCCCTATGTTCCCAAAATCAATTTAAAAGAGTATCTCACATAAAAAGCATTAAGAACAATAGGAAATTGAATGGAATTATAGATCAAAAGGTTCATGCAAAGTCAAATCAACATATTACGAAACAATATTGAAATAGGTTTATCATAACACACTCTCACCTAGAGGAGCTTAGCTACTCATAATTCAGATTACAATACCACAATTGATAGATGAAAATAACATATGAATTCCCTTGGAGTAATGGCCTTCAATGGCTTTAAATGCCCTAAAAATCTTCTTTGATGCTCTCCAAAATTCGTAACCCTTATCAAAGTGCAAGAATTTCTCTTAAAAAGAGCTCAGAATGGATCAGATGCGTCAGAAAAAGCCCAAAAAAGGGACTATCGCACGCGTGATAAATTGCATCACGCACGATGCAACTTTTATGGCCCTATTGCGTGCATGATGTTGCACAATGTGTGTGATTTTTCCCGAAACTGACTCTTTTTGCTCCCTTTTCACCCAAATTTTCACTAAGTCCACAATCTTTACATGTAGCTATTTTTTCCTCATTCTTTGGTCTTTCTTCTTCATTTTAGCTCATCTTTCACCTATTTGATCCGATTCTTCGTCTAAATTCATGCAATAACGGACTGTCATCATCACACCATAAGAATGTTGATCTGGTGTCAAGCCTGGCTTAAGTCATCTGAAGATGTTTGGAACAATAATACATAGACACATGCTTGATCAATTGAGAAGGTAGCTTGCTGATAAGTCTAGCCAAATGATCCTGATAGGATATCATTCAACTGGTGGATAGAAACTATTTGATCAATTGAACAAGGAAGATATGATCAACACAGACGTGATCATAAATGAGTCGAAGGAGTGGGATTGGAAAGATAATGTCAAGAAAGATTCAGTGAGAATTTCATATGATGAATCATCTAGTGAGGTTGACATAGAAGTTTAACAAGAAGAAGTCAGAGATCAAACAGGCACAAGCAGACCTCAAAGAACAAGAAACATGCATTCAAGGTCGCAGGAATGTGTGATTACATCAGATGATGTGGTTGACGATGAAGGTGAACATGTCCATTATGCTTTCTTTGAAGCTATTGAGCCAATCGATGTAACTGGGAAATTGAAGGACTAGAAGTATATGCAAGCCATGATGAAGGACCCGAAGTCCATAGAATTGAACTAAACCTGGTCACTTGTCGAATTGCCACAAGGAAAGAAGGTAGTTGATGTGAAGTGGGTATACAAAGTGAAGTTGTATCCAAAAGGAGAAGTAACCAGACACAAAAGAAGACTATTAGCTAAAGGATTTCTTTAGAGAGAAGGAATATACTTTGACGAAGTCTTTGCGGCAGTTGCTAGAGTCGAAAAAATCAGGTTGGTTATTGTCCTAACAAACATGAACAACTGTTATATGTTTCAGATGGACGTGAAATATGCATTCTTGAATGACCTTATAGATAAAGAGGTTTATGTAGCACAACCAGCTAGACTTGTGAATCAAGGACAAGAAAACAAGGTATATAGGTTGCATAAAGCCCTATATAGACTCAATCAAGCTCCAAGATCTTGGAATAAGAAGATAGGTAGTTTCCTAAGGGAGAAGGAAATTGTGAAGTGCATAACTGAGCATGAAGTATATGTTAGATTAGCATGAGTGAACTGGTTATACTATGTCTTTATGTCGATGACCTGTTGATAATAGGTAGTTGCAATAAGGAGACCAAAGACTTTAAAGGTGATATGAGCAAGGAGTTCGAAATGTCTGATATGGGAAATATTTCATATTTACTTGGTATCGAATTCTACAAGAGTAGTAGAGGCCCGATGATGTATCAAAGAAGATATGCAAGTGAAATAATCAAAAGATTTGAGATGGACAACTGCAATGTAACTTTGACATCTATTAAATCAAGATTGCAGCTGTCGAAAGGCTTAAATGAAGATGATGTCAATCCAACTCAGTATAGAAGACTCATTGGATCATTAAGATACCTTTATCACACAAGGCATGGTCTAGCATACAATGTAGGTATAGTGAGTATATTCTTCCAAAATCCGAAAGTATCACACCTTGCAGCCACAAAGAGGATATTAAGGTATCTCAAAGGAACTCTCGTTTATGGGATTTTATTTCCTTCAATAGATGAAGGAAAAGAATGCAAACTAGTGGAATACACTGACTCAAATTGGTGTGGTGATGCCGAGGATAGAAAATCTATAGCTTGGTATGTGTTTATTCTAGGTGGTGCACAAATTGCTTGGAGCTCAAGAAAAAAATCAGTAGTAGCATTGTCATCATGTGAGGTTGAGTACATAGTTGCCTCAATTTGTGCATGTCAAGCAATGTGAATGATAAACCTGATCGAGGAGATTTCAAGAGATGATCATGGATCAATGATCATAAAGATCGACAACATGTCTACTATCAAACTGGCCAAGAACCTGATAGCACATGGATGAAGCAAACACATCGATACGATGTTCCATTATCTTCTAGAGCAAGTAGCAAATGGGAAGCTGAACTTGGAACACTGCATAACTGAGAATCAGATTGTAGACATCATGAGGAAGGCTGAGTAGGTTGAATTATTCAAGAGATTAATAACTATGATGAATGTAGATAGCTTAGACATAATAAATTAGGTGGTATGTTAAATATGTTTCTTTGTGACAGACATAAGTATGTGCTCGACATAGTCGAAGTAGTGTGTGCTCGACAGAGTCAAACAGAGTCTGTATTAATTGTATTCGACCGAAAGTTGAATACAACTTGTTGAAGTTTATATTAGTTAGGTACTTTGAGAATCATTTGGTGTGCAAGTGATCTCATCTATAAATAGGGAGGTACGTTATAATTATAAGTTGAATAAGATAAATTCAGTCAGAATAAACATAGAGAGAAACTCTGCAGAAGTTGATCCATCTTCTTCCCCTTTCTCTCAAAATCCTAATTGTTTTTCCTCATCAATTCACTTTCACATATTTATTTTCTTCTCAAATCAATGTGCAACGAAATCATCTTGCAATCCAGGTGTGGTTGAATCACTCAAGTGACGAATGAGAAACGAGAGGAACAGTCAATGAAAAAGATTGATTCTCGTTAAATCAAGATTTATTCAGATTATCTCCAAAATTGAGATTAATTCCAACATAAATTAAGAGACGTTCATGTGAACTTGTTGGGGTAATTTTTTGTAATTCATTTGTAATCTATTGATTTAGACTCTTGATTGATAGTGAATGATAGAATTACACTTTCTCTCTATCGAAGTAGATATTTTTTATTCAATCATATATTGTGGTTTGTTTAGTGTTTTTAGTTGGTAGATCATTTTTACTTGAGACTGTTTAATGTGCTTGCCATTGTTCTATTATATCTTATACATCATGTATTTCTTGTTTGCTTGAATCCTTTTTATTTTAAATTTTACCATTAGTGGATTCTACATTAAGGTAAAGGAAGTAAGTTTACCGTACAATTTTAAATAGTATATCTCTAAATTTTTCAAAGAAAACAATTTTAAGTAGTAGAAAATGAAAGTGACATGAGGGGCACATGTTCATTTCAATATCAATTTTTTTTTAACAAGTAATAATACATTAACATTCATTTCAATATCAAAAACAAGTTATAACAAGATGCAAATTTTAGATTATTACTAACTAATGAACTCATGAGCATAAAGAAAAGAATACAATGAACAAACAAATGAATTAAGTAACAATGAAACTTCAATTGAGAAGATAATCCCAAGAGACTGGTCTAAAGAAATGAGGAGCTTGATCTTCCATGAATTCCAAATGTCCCTTAGGAAGATGCATGTAGATCAACCAGTCACCATTCCTTTTAGGACTAGGCATTGGCATAACATATCCAGCACTACCACCCCATGGAAAATGGTAAGATCCAAACACAGGCTTCCCCCATCCAAAGTCTATCTTCGACTCCGGAAACCGCTGCCCGGAAGACACCACAAATGTCGGCCCGTCTTCTCCGCCGGTACCACCACAGTAAATCCTTGCTAGCCCCGGAACCGGTCGATGCTCTTCAACCCAATCAATTAGTCCTAAGAAATGCTCCTCCGTCACCGCGGCCTCCAAAAAGTCATGAACTTGGTTTGTCACCCAACTTAATGGCTTTTCAATAAGCTCTTCTGCTGATTTACCACCGTAGGGAATTGAAAGCACGTTCCCGAAATATGAACTCATAATCTCTTCCTTGTTTTTGTCACCATTGCTTAGTCTTTTTCTTCCATCAACAACTAGTCCCATTTTTGCAACAATGTTCTTATTGTCATTATCAGTTGAAGCTGCTTCAGCAACCATCTTCCATAGGAAAGCGGAAAAGGACTCGAGTTTTGAGCGCTTGGTGTTACTATTATTGTTTGAGTTGGCTAATGATTGCATGTTGTTGAGTTCTTCACTTGTTACATAGTATATCCGACTTATTATTGGGTCGGTTAGTTCGGATTCGAACTCGGGTTCGGGTGGAGGAGGTAGCTCGGAGACGGGGACATACATGTCATAGAGTGAAGGATGGATTGAAGGTGGACGGCGCGGGGTCAATAGTGACCGACGAAAACAAGGTTGCGTCGTCGGGATCAATGACTTGTTATCGTGCGGCCGAGCTATCTCGGCCCACGATACAAGGAACATGTTTGCGGAATAGGCGTCCGCTATGCGATGGTCAAATTTGCACGCGACTACTAATCCGCCGCATTTCATCCAAGTAGCCTGCATAGTCAAAAACAATAATCAAAACACATATACACAAGAATGATGCGATGGATGTAACATGGCAGCCAAAAAAATTTACTTTTTAGATTCATTAAATAGAAATATTAATATTTTACCTGAACAGCAAACACACCATGTTTTTTCTCTGGAACAAGTTTCCCTTCCACGCTTTCATCTGGATTATACAAATTAAGAGATTGTAACTCGACATCGGCAAAAGCTTCAACAAAATCCACTCCTCTATTGTTGCAAAGAATCTCAGGTTCACCCATGGAGTTAGCAACAACTTCACCAGCAAAGGCATAATAAGAAACAAGAGCCTCGGCTAAGGAATGTTTCAAACACGCTACAATGTTACTGTGTGTGCCAATACTAATCATAGGATTATTGTAGCAAAAGAACACACCAACATCAACAGGTGGAAGAATCAAATCAAGGTTTGATAGTGGCAGCCAATGTTCTTGCATGGGAAGTGCAGCAGCCACAACTTCCTCGTTGGTGACATTTACAGTGAATTGTACTTTTCCAAAACACATTTTTGTGATTAAATATGACTATGAGAATTAAGAACAATCTTAATGGATAATCAAGTTTTCTTGCTATGATTAATTGGTTATTTGATGAATAAGCTAGAAGGGTGGTATGCATGTATTTATAGAACAAAAGAGCTATGAGAATTTTAGTAGGTGGTATATTTAATATTTTGATTTTACTATTCAGAATCAAAGTCAATATTGGTAACATGTGAAAATTTATTATATATGGATATTTAGATGAGCTTGTAGGGTACTAGTCCCACAAATTGAATGGTTTTGGTTTAATTAATTTTTTAATCATGCCATAACTGAATGGGATGGCATGTTTGTAAACTCTTCGGCTTTGACTAACATTAGTTTATTGTCCATATAGAGTAGGTCATTTTTAGTCTTTTTATAGAAAAATTATTTAGCATTCACTCTTATTATAGTAAAATCAAAGTCTACAATTACTTTTAAATATTGTAATTTGGCTGAATTTTTCATGTAAAATTAAAAAGAGTTTTGGGTTTTTAATTTTTTGTTTCACAATTTTTTTATGTTTTTCCAACATTATTTTTATTATTTAAAAAACAAGGTATCCTTTTTAATATATTAATTATTATATTTTTTCAAAAAAATAATTTTTAATTCAAGTGACATTAATAGTTATTATGGTGAGAAAAATCTATTGAATTCACAAATGAAGTAATGAATCAAGATTTGATGGCAAAGTTCAGTATTTAGTTATTCCGGTTCGACAATGAGATTTTAAACACTCTTGATTTTTCGGTATTTAGGGTTAGAATAATGTGTATCTTGATATGATAATTTTATTAAATTTTTATAATAGGATTTAGGGTTTTAAGGAATAAAAACTTTCTATTGAGAAATGACATATGTCAGACCATCCTTCAAATTACAATCTGTCAATTTTCCTCGTTGTAATTGTTTTGATTAGGTGTCCTTCTATAGCAGATACATCTCAAGTATCATAGTGTTAAAACGTTCTTGTCGATAATTGATCTAGAAGAGTGACAACATCCTTTGATACTTAGATTCATACATTCATAAGTCTTTTATTGATATGGCTCGTGAGGGATATATCATACCGAATCGAAAATAGTTGGACTTTGAATCAAAGATAATTTCCATTCGAGTACCGACAAGCCTTGCTAGGTTCGATGGTTTACGTTTTAACTTTAAGAAGATTACATTTTATTGCTTTATATCTTTTATTCCTTTAAAGGTATCATGATCAATTTCCTTTAAGTCCCGGTGTCCTTCCACACCTCCATGTATTAGTAGGTCTGGCGCTAGAAATTCTAGAATCAGGCGTATTTGATATTTTTCTCCTAAATTGAGATGTGACCTGGAAAAAAGTTGTATTATGATTTGGAAATTTCTTTATGGTGAAGCCATGTGACCCTTTTTATTTGTCTTTGCTATTTTCGAGTTTTTAGGTTATTCTTCGTCGTTTAGGTTTCTTTGTTCAAGATATCCTTTATAAATAGGAAACCATTACTTTTTACTCTTTATTGTGCTATTTCCTGCTCGTAGATTTCACTACTACAAAATAAATATTTTGTAACACCATATTACAACGGTCTTCCTGTTAACCATGGTAATAACTCTTTTTTGGATATTCTTTTTTGTATTTACTAAAAGACATTTCACTACGGTCATAGTTAACAACCATAGTAAAATGTATCTGGAGTGAAAGGGTTTGAATCCCAACACCAACAATTTTCCATTTATCATGACATGATGAACTTAACCTTTTATATCCCCACAGTTCTTATAATCAACTGTGGTGTGAGATACAATCATTTCATCACGGTTTTTTCTATCAACCGTGGTGAAAGGTGTTACATATTTATATAAAAACGAAATTATCTCTCACTTCAGTACATAACAACCGTCTTTCTCAAAACAAAACCCTAATATTTCTTTTACTCGTCTCTTTCAAAACAAAATCCTAACATCTCTATCACTCGTCTCTCTCATATGGAACCCCCAAACTTATGCAACGAACTCGTCTTCTTCTAAGGATTACCTTTGATGCATCAAATCTTAGCAAATGGTTATCTTACAGGTTCGTCTTCACAATAGTTTATGTTTCAAAATATGTTTATGTTTCATAATGTTTAAACTTTCTGCTTGTTTTGACTTATAGGTATGGATGGTGAATAAAAAAAATTAACAATGATGAAGCTAAAGTGAGTGCTACAAACTTGTATGAAATCCCTAGAATGACATCCATTCAAAATTAACACAAGTTTGCAACTCTCAATTCAGTCACATCCTCCTTTCATTGTGGATGACATTATGGGACACGTACGTTTTTGAAACATTTTATGAGCTGATATGTTGTTGTTGTTATTAATACGAGTTGTATGTTGTATGTAGTTTATGTTATGCGGTGATGATTTTGTTGTTTTAAATAATAATTGTTTGTTATATCTTGTATGTTGTTTAAAGTTTGTTGTTGGTGAATGTTGTTGTTAATGTTTGTTTAAAAGATGAGTTTATGATATCTTACGTGGTTTGAGTATTTTTCCAATCCCTACCGAATACATAATTTTTTAGATTGCATTAGAAAATTATAATATGATAGATAAAACTATATTAGAAAATAAGTTACATGTTCATAACAGACAATAATTATTCAGTTCGTTATCTGCATTTCGTTCTTTAACCACTAGAAATTGATTTAATGTTTGTAGTTCTTCAACCATGTCTTTCTCCACCTCTAATTTCGTTTGCAAAGTAAATACTACATATATTCCTTTATATAAGAGACAACTCACTTTTTAGGTTCATTGAATAATTAGTGTATCCAGTCTATAAATCGACCAAATATATTAGTTATTCAATGAACCTAAAAACTTAGTTGTCTCTTATATAAAGGAACAAGTGTAGTAATATTTTGCAAAAATGAACTAGAGGCGACAAAATGAGAGGTTGAAGAACTAGGAGCATTAAACCAAGTTCTAGCCGTTAAAGAGAAAAATATGGATAAGGAAGTAAATAATTCTTGTCTAGCATTGAACGTGTAACTAGTTCTTTTAATATAAATTAATTTGTCATATTAGAATATTCTAGATCAGATTGAAAGATTATATGTTTAGTGATCATTGGCGAAATAAGTATTACACGTGATTTATAATAAACTTAGTGTATATATCACAACGGTTGTTAAGAATAACTGTTGTTAAATTTTATGCATTAAAGAATATCACAACGGTTGTTTCAAGTAATCGCTGTGATAGGTAGGTATTACATAACTTATAATCACGGTCGCACAATCGTGGTGGAAAACACCATATGCAATCACCATTTACCTCACAACAGTTGATCAGACATAGTGGTATCCCCACTAGTACAAAAAGAATAATATAATTTGTAAATTTACACCCGTTTTACAAAAAACGGGTGTAAAAAGCAAATGCGGTGGCAGTTTTGTAAATAAAGTCTTATTCTGAATTTTAGTACGTAACAATAGACACCCTATTTTTAAATAACGGGTGTAAATTCAAATATTATTTATTATCAACTCTATATTACACCTGATATTCAAAAAAAGGGTGTAAATTTAAAAATAAAAATAAAATATTCGTGCCTTAAACAATAACTTTTATTATTCTTATTTGTTTAATCTTAAATTTTCTTAAAAAAATAATAAATTTTAATATTAATATATAACAATAGACACCCTATATTTAAAAATAGGGTGTATAATTATAACAATATAAATGACTAAATTTATATTAAACCCGTTATATTAAAATAGAGTGTAAATTTTGGAATATTAATATAACAATAGACACCCTATATTTAAAAATAGGGTGTATAATTATAACAATATAAAAGACTAAATTTATATTAAACCCGTTATATTAAAATAGGGTGTAAATTTAGGAATCCCTAAGTACAATTTATCATTACCGCCTAAAATATAACCATGACTTCTCATGTTCCAAATTTTCTTTTCATTTCACATTTTAGAAACTTTTCATCATCGATGAAGTGCAAGAAATAGTGAAAAAGGAACAAAGAACGTGATTGCTCGGAAATCTTCACAACCCACAACGGCTTCATCATTCTTCTTTACCGTTTTCTATACTCTCTTTTACGCTGCTTTGGATATTAAAGTTGATTCATTCGTTGCGTGCTCTCAAACGGTCAGTGTCGATTTTCTCCCTCTCTTTCTTTTCAATAGGTTTTAGTTTATAACTTGTAGGTACTGTTATATTGAAATTATGAAGTGAAGAATTGAGGTTTTAAGAGTTTATTATGCATTAAGTTGTATTTTTTTTATTTTTGTTGATCTTTTCTTGTGTTACAAATGTGCTGTTTGTTGTTTGTGATTTTTTTTCCCGGGGAGCAATTGGAATCGTGCCCTAGCTGATGGAGTGTTCTAAATGATTATTTATTGATGGTATTAGGGAATTGCATTGAATGTTGAGGTACCAGCCTCTTAATGGGTGTGTATATGGGCTGCATTTAAGTGATGTGCCTGGTGCGATTAGGGCACTTTATGCAACTAGATGATTTCTATAACTTAGTTATGTGATAATTATTTGTTTACAATTCCATATCAAGTGGATCTAGTCTTACATGGTTGTGTATAGAAAGATGATCAAGTGTAGAACTAAATTTGAGACAATCATAATAAGCAAAATGTTGTTTTAGGAGATAGGAAAAATCATGCCTTGTTTGTTAGCAGTAGTCTACTTGGTTAGCATGCCCATATTTAACACCATTTTGTACCATGCCCGTCTATAGATTCTAGCCTTGACCTTACCAGGCCGAACTGTACCAGGCTGGCTTCCAACTGTTGAGCTGTCAATGCCATGCTCTGATTGCAGTTGCGGCTCTGGGAAGCAGTCTTCTGTCAACAGCATCCAAATGTGTCCTTAGACTGTGCCTTAGCCATTAGTTTTCACTAGTGATCCTCCAAACATCACCAGCATGTCCTTCTTTAATGCCAGTTTAATACTAAATGCATCCACCACCAGGTTTAGTCAGCCATGGTGTTTCATGCACAGTTTCTTTAGAGCCTCGTCCTTCTCATTGTTGTCTGGTTAACTTACATAATATGATTCCATACATATATTATAGATTAGGTAGAATCTCTCAGTACCCAATGAATTAAATGGGTATCAGTACCCATTGGTTTAGCATAAGTGACTCATTTGTTCCAGATTTTTTATTCTTTTAATAATTAATCAATAAATTTATAAATAATTATTACGGTGCCTCCTAATATGTTTTACAAATTTGCTAACGGCTGCTCTTCTTCTTTCTTTTTTGACATTATTACAGTAATTACTATTTTGTTTCAGTTTACCACATTTTTGTTACTAATGAGTGTTCTATTTTTGTTACACAGTCAAAAACTCAAGCGATCATAGCTATTTATGATATTTGATATCACTGACATACATTACATTTGTTTTCTAGTTTTTTTGTTTTGATTTCCAATCTAAGTTTTAGACCATTACTGATTTTAAATATGCTTGAAAATTAGTTTTATTGATTGAAAAGAAAACAAGAAGGGCAATTTTTGATCCATCTTACTCTTCTTGTAGGTATAATGATTTTAATAATGCAGTGAAAGATTTTGGGAGACTCTTCTATGCAGAGGATTGTTTGCCAGATTTGTTCCCCCTCCAACTTAGGATATTTGTTTCATGGGAAACCAGTTCACTGGTAGCAAAGATAAGCCAAAAGGTTCAGTTAGTGATTTGTTTGTTTTCTTTTTAGGGAAGTGTTTGGCCACTGTTAAGAAATTTTCTTGATACTAAGTGGCATGATTACAGGAAAATGTGTCGGACTTCTACAAGAAAGCTTGGGACATTTTCAATTCTGCATATAGCTCAGTAAGTTAACTAACAATTAATTTATTAAATGATAATAATATTTTTCTCCCACACTCAAATTTTTTTAGGGAGAACTGGCTTTAGCTTTTGGAGATTTACTTAGAATGCTATGGGTTCCTGGAGCATCACCTGTGGCACCAAGATTGTTCAAGATGAAACTAGCTAACTTTGCTCCTCAGTTTAGTGGTTATATGCAGCATGATTCTCAAGTTAATATTTCAACTTCCCCACTTCTTTTGATTTTTCGAAACATATAACTATTGCTGTTTCCCTTTTCATCTCTTTCCGTTGATGAATTTTCATTCTTGTGACTTGAGATGAGATAATCCTATAAAATCTTGAAGTTTTTGGCATGCAGGAACTGCTTGCTTTTTTGTTGGATGGACTGCATGAAGACCTTAATCGTGTAAAACGCAAGCCATATCATGAAGTTAAGGATGCAGATGGCCGTCCAGATGAAGAAGTGGCTGAAGAGTATTGGCGAAATCATCTTGCTCGCAATCATTCAATAGTAGTTGATTTGTGCCAAGTAAGGCTTATAAGGTTTTTTCTTATTATTATCTAAGAATTTTGTACTCTTGGGTTTTAACACATCATTCAGGGTTATGTGCTTCCTAAGTTTTCTGTATCATGATGCATAGAAGATGTTGATAGAAATAATCAAATAGATATACCGAAAAGGGATTTTTTTCCCTCTCTGTTATGCCATTTTACTATTAAGGAAATAAGGGATTGGCGTATTGAAATACTAGTGGTTATTGTTATGTAGACCTGGCTATAGCTGCCACTAAGCTCACTTTTTATTGAACGGTGGACAACCACACTGCATGTGAGATTTAAAACACGTTTTTAGTGTTTTGTAAATGGAAAAAACAATATTGTAATTAGGAAGCAAAAATCAATTCTAGATTTCTTCCCGTTCAACAGTTCTCACTTTTGAAAGTAATTTTCATTTCCTTCCGTTGTTCAGGGTCAGTTCCGATCAACATTGATTTGCCCTTTTTGCAAGAAGGTTTCTATCACCTTTGACCCTTTTATGTACCTATCTCTTCCGTTACCTTCTACAACGATAAGGACCATGACTGTGACTGTCGTGAGCTCTGATGGGGTCGCATTGCCTTCTGCAATTACCGTAACAGTGCCTGAACGTGGAACAATTAAGGATCTGATTGGGGCCTTAACTGCTTCTTGTTCTATGAGAGAGGATGAAACCCTCTTGGTGGCTGAGGTATTTTACAGCAGTTATGCATTTTGTAGAATTATTGCATATTATCTCGGATTAATTGAATCATTAAGTGTATTCTGTTAACAATTAACATCAATTTATCAGGCTAATGCAAACACTTTTCACGTGATTGTTTTAATTTTAAGTCTGATTTTATGGAGTTATATACAGATATACAGGAACAGAATTTTTCGGGTATTGGAGGGTCCATCTGATTTATTGGCTGACATCAGAGATCAAGACAAACTTGTTGCTTACCGAGTGCAGAAGTATAATAAAGATAGCCTCTTGATTGTTTTCATTCATGAACGATTGGTGGAAAGGTAAGCTTTTTCTATGTCATAATTCCACATCTACAGACTGGAGTAGTTTCAGTTTGTTCCTACAGTACCTTCCCGTATATGTTTATCCCTAATAATTATTGCATGCCCCTTGACCGGAAGTACACACTCACTGTAGACATCATGCTGCAATATCACTTTTTTTGCCACATTTGGCACAATCTCTAGTTTTGGGAGCACATACTCCTAGAGTATTTAGTGATTTTACATTTTTACCTACCCCAATAATTAAACCTAATGGCTTATTTGGTACTTGGGAGGGGTCTGAAGTAAATAGTATGGAGAAAAGGGCTGGAGACGAGAGGATAGCCCCTACCTTGCATGAGGTTTTATTTGGGGGGAACTCCTAGAGTATTTAGTGATTTTACATTTTTACCTACCCCAATAATTAAACCTAATGGCTTATTTGGTACTTGGGAGGGGTCTGAAGTAAATAGTATAGAGAAAAGGGCTGGAGACGAGAGGATAGCCCCTACCTTGCATGAGGTTTTATTTGGGGGGAACTCAAAAAAGGAATTGGGAGAAGAATTAAAATATTCCAGCATCCTTTAGTTTTTTATAATAGCACTCTTGAAACAAAGAAAGAGATTCTCCCATCCGAAAACACTCTCCCGAACAAGGTAAGAAATTCTCCTCCTCTCCCCTACCCCAAAGTCCTCCATACCCATTCTATCTCCCAACAAGACCTAAAGAAACATTAGATTCCACTTATTCATGTGGAACATCACAAATTTTTGCGATTCATCTATGTTGTAGTCTAAGAATGTTTTATAATTGCAAGTGATATATTTGTAAGTTATCATTATAAACATGTAGTATATTTATTACTGAATTGCACTTATGGTGATAAAATTATAGTTGTACATGCTCTGAACCAACTAAAATTGTATGTGTTTCTATGTCGAGTGAAGAAAGTTAGTGTTGGTACAAATTTTGTGAAAAAGGAAAAAAGTTTGTGATGTTGTTGTTTTTGGTGGCTTTAATGTAACTAGGAGTTTATATGCAGGGGCATCAACAAGATAACGGATGGGCATGTGGATATTATGTCATGAAAAATATGTTTGACATTATTGATGCTTGTATTGTTGAAAGATTCAATGAGGTATTTTATATTACATATATTTAATGAAAAACATGTAAATTATTGTTTTAACATGTAGTTGTTTAATTTATTATATGTTTGAACTTGCAGATATTCACAGACACCTCATCATATGAAAAAGAGTCAATTGATCACATCCGACAACTTTGGGCTCAATTCTTTTTGCAAAAGGTTGAAGAGCAAGAGAACTAGGAAAAGAAAGATTTAATGACAAAACAGAAGCGATTAAAAAAAACTTATATATAGATATATTTTTATTCCATGAATGATTTATTGGTACAAGTTACATGAACAAAGTGGTTGAATTTTTTTCTTACATGAATACAATTTTTGTTGATGTATGACTTGGTGCAAGATTCTAAAGATTAGAGAAATGTTTGTTTTGGTTATTTTTGTTTTTATTGAATATCCAGGAATATATAAAAATATTTGGTTTAATGAAATTTCAAATAAAATATTTTTAAAAAATTGAGATATTTTACACCCTTCATACACAAAATAGGGTGTAAATGTGTTAAAATTAAATGTAATTATAAGATATTTTACATTTGATATATCAAAAATAGGGTGTAAATATTTGTCATTTTACACCCGTTTGAATTATAATAGGGTGTAAATTCGTTTAACTTCAATGTATGTAGGTGACAATTTACACCCGTTTTATATTAAATAGGGTGTAAATGTCCTAAAATTCAATGTATATATCTACCAATTACACCTTTTTTTTATCTAAAACAGGGTGTAATAGGTGACAATTTACACCCGTTTTATATTAAATAGGGTGTAAATGTCTTAAAATTTAATGTATATATCTACCAATTACACCCTTTTTTTAAATCTAAAATAGGGTGTAATATATTCTCTTTTTACACCCGTTTTAAAACGGGTGTAAATTCTTCATACATATCTCACCCTTTGAATTTACACCCTATCATAACGGGTGTAATATGTATAAAAAACGGGTGTAAAATCTTCTTTCTGCACTAGTGCCCTTTTCCAATTATTATGAAATGACTTTTACATACTAGTGTTTTCTCCTTAACGTTTGGCTCTTTATTCTTATCAACTTCTATCTTGGTATTAATCTAAGACATGTCCATCATAGGTTATGCGGTGCAAGAACCTTCGTGTGAGTAACTGATCTAGAAGACTGACATCATCAATATGATGCTAGAGATTAACATCAACATTCTTCAATGTGAATTCGAGGATCGATAAATTCCATATTACTATGATTCCTTGGGGATTTCACATAAAGTTGGATTAAAATTAGTTAAGTCTTCACCCAATTCAGAACAGTTATTTTACAACTCTATTTAAAAGAAGAAAAAAAATTAAAAACTTTGTATTTTAAAATCTAACTCTATATATATTTTTAAAATATATTTACAACTACTACAATTTTTATAAATTTAAGTATAATTTTAGTCCCTAAAATATCACACGTTTCAAAATTGTTCTATCATTTTATAAAGTTTTACGCGTCATGAAAGGTTATCATATTTGGTAAACTCTTTTTATAATCTATAGGATAACGCATTTAGGTTGGTAACAAACCAAGTTGTGTTATATTTCAAAAGTTCGCCGTCGTTTTAAGACATGCTTTATTGTTCTTACTATAGCTTATAGCTCTTTCGAGGAAAGCTATAATATTTGGATGATGTATTGCATCAACTTGCATGTATAATATGACTATTTAAAAATAACTTGCATATATAATATTACAATTCAAATATATGGAGAAAATAGTCAAACTCAAAACAAAATAGTGGTGGTAGCTAAGTCTTCTTATATTTTTTAGTGCCAAAAGGTAGGAGGAACCTTGTTTGTGAATATGTTATACTTTCGGGTGCATAATAAGGTAGGAGGAACCTTATTATATTATATCAACACAGCCACATGAGCTTCATCCAAGGAATATAGATATATTCATATTCTATTCATTTATTAATTTAAGGACACTTTTAAAATATGTGAATATTTGCATAATTTTTCGGTTGTCAAAGTCTCTTTTTTTAAAGAGCTTATTATTGAAGTTTCATAAGATTTTATAAAAACAGATTCAAAAAAATTTAAAATTTTGAAAAAATCACAAAACATTGTTTTTAGTGTTTCCGATGATATATTTTCTAGCTAGCTTATTTATTTTCCCTATCAAACTTCATAACAAAATGTCATTCCAACAACCCACATTCAAAAGCAAACATTAAAAAATATAAAAAAAGTTGTTAGAAACTAAATAGATCATAATAATATTAAATCTCTTAAAGATTCTCAAACTTTCCAGAGTCAGCTCTCAATGTATTAACTAGTATAGTTTTATTATGACATTGGTACACCAACTTTTTTACAATGCTAATGCAATATTCTTTTTGCTGTATTTATCTTTAGTTTTTTAGTAATAAAATAAATGACAAAATGGGAAATCATCAAAAAGATGATGGTCTGGGTGGGTGAGAGCAGTTTAACACCTAGTTTTATATTGGAGTGTTAGTTGGGTCTTTATAGTTTACAAATTAACAAGTCTTTTCAAATATATTTTTAACTCCGACTTTATTCATTTTATTTATTCCCCTTTTACACAATTTATTTATCAAGTATTTTTTAATCAGACATCGTTTCTAAACAAAACACAATTCACCACCTCTTGTGTTTGGGATTATTTGTCCAGTAAGTAGTTCTCATATGACTAGTAGGATGCTTTAATTTAGGATTGTTTTGTTTAAATTTAGTTGTATTTTGTGTACAGTGATATAATGTATTCATCTTTACATTTACATTATATATGATTTCAAATATATTTGCTTCAATTACTTTCTTTAAATATTTTAGGTTATTATTTATGCTTGTGTAATTTAAATGTGTTATTTTCAAACATGTGAACCATGATACTATAATAGGGAATTTTAGAATCCATAATTTTAACCTATGTTGAGAGGTTTTTGGCGTAGTATGGATTCCATAATTTGAACCCATGCTAAGGTGTTTTTGGCATAATCTAGTTGTTACAATCAGAACCCTTGCTAAAAGATTTTAGGCATAATCAGGATTCTATAATTTGAACCCATGCTAAGGTGTTTTAGCATAATCTAGATTCTAAAATCATAACCCATGTTGGGTTTTTTTTGGTGTAGTCTGTATTCTATTGTCTGAAACATGTCATTGAATTCTTTTGTATGATATAAATTGCATAGAAAATTTATATGGACTAGAAAGCATAAGAACTTGTATAAATTAATGTGTTTGGTTCATTTGCAGTTCAAATTATAAAAATAATGAAACCTTACTACACATACCCATCTCGAGTTATCTATAACCTAGTTGTAGTTTACTATGACAAAAGAACTTTTCCTGGTTTGTTTCAAATTAATGTTGATGTTACATTGTGTGATTTGGAGCATCAGTTGCACCAAATAAATCTTTTTTCAACCATAGTGACACAAGAAGAGTGATCAGTGTTGAGTATTGGCGTCCATAAATCAATGATAATGGGTGTGTTTGCTACACCAACATGAAACTTTAAAACAATGATGATGTAAGAATCATATTCTTAATACTTGATCAATATTGTTTATAGGGATCGACCCTAATTAGAATTGTTTATGTTATATGTTCAATTTTTACTTGTGCTAAGATGTTTGATGAGATCATAACATGCATGATTGGGCTTTATGAAGTAATTAGTTTGTATGATATATGATCTTGTTTATTTTTAATTGATGTTTATAATTATTCACAAGTTACTATTGGTGTTTAGAATGTAACATGTTGAGTTTCATGTGGTTTAATGAAATTATTACAATTCTTTGAGTTTGTTCATGGATTAGTCAATTTTGGATCCTAGAATCTTGAAGTCTCAAAATCATGCCATATACTAAAAAATGGAGGGTGTATTTGTCAAATCCAAGGATTTTTGTGATGTTTCAACAGGTGATAACAAAAAAGATTCAATGTCATTATTAACAAAGACTCAAGATTTTTTTGAGTCATAAATTTTGTAGTAAATAAATAAAATTAACTTTCATGTTGGATCGGGCTAGGAAGGTAAGCCACAAACCAACAAGAGAGAGTGAGAGAAAAATTGGCTTGGGTTTAGCATAGTTTTGTTTATGATTTTTTCACTGCAATAACTATTTTGCTAGGCCTTTGAAGAAAACGACCCTTAACTCAATCAACCCAAAAAAACATGAAAGACCACTGATCGAATTAGGCGAGCATGACATGACAGTTCATAATTTTCCCAAACTAATCCATCTTGCCTAGGACATGGGTATCCCTGCCCAAACCAATTTCTATCAAGTTACAACTGTGTCAATACTTGATAGATCACTTATTCCTGAAGAAGTCAATATTATCATGTTTCTAAAGAAAAAATAGGCATTCATATTAATGGGATAACTGGTCCTCCCATTCTCACGCTCTAGACAAGCAGTTGAGATGAAACTCATTCTTACCCCAACAATGTTGCTTAAGAACTATGCCTATAAATATCCCAACCTCTAGGGCTATAAGGATTATTCACGATTAACGTATTTAACAAAGTTGAACCCTCTTGTGTTCATCCATGTAAGTAGAGTTATCTTTAATGTATTTCTCGCAAGTACTATTGACGCCCACTGTGGGGCCTAAGTAAAACTTACTGACCAAATGACTCTAAATTGTGATATTCAATATTCGTGATAAATTCTTAAAAAAATCTTTTACTTTTGGAAAATATTTATGTTAGAGGATAAGAATAAAATAGAAAAAGAAAATGATGAAGATAGATATGCATCAGAAATAAAATAATCAACATAAATTAAAGAGAGGATAGTTTAGAGATAATGCATCAGAAATTTATACAATTTCAGGCTAACTGTATGGCCTACTCTTGTCCCCATAAGTTTCCTTTTGAGAGTTTCACTAAGATTAGATTTGAGCTTTTATAGAATTAGCGCACAAACCTTCAACAATCAAATAGAACTTTTACATAAGATGAGTTCAAGAACCTTCACAAGAGAATCACAAAGCAATTTAAGAACAAAAAAAAAACACTCTTAGAATTTGAGTTACCACTACTTAAAGTATTTTCTACTCTTCCTTTTTTCTTCTCTTCATCTAAAAACCCAGATTTAAAATTTAAGTTACCATCAAATAAAATTTGAATAAATACAATGGCAATAACTAGCTATTTTCTTTTTTGTATATGCAAACAATAACATTACACCACCAAAATTAAAAAGGAAAAAATATATTCATTAAGATAAATATCATTTCTACAAACTTGTTAGACAAAAATAACATACAAATTAACTATTCTCAAATTTTATTGAAGTAATGAGCCATTTTCACAAATGTCATTAAATTTGAACCAATTACCAAATGAATATAACATGATTGGGTTCTTATGCAAAAATCAAAGTAATGAATAAATGATAATTTTTCATATTTGAGTGGGAAGAAAATGGATAAAGGAAAAAATTTCATATTTGAGTGGGAAGAAAATGAAATTTAGCTCAATACTAATTTTGATATTCATGTTCGATATTTTGCGGTACTCAACACAATATAACTTAGGATGAAGAAACTTCTCGAGACGTTCAAAAGAAGAACTAATTGAAGAAACAAAGAGAAGAAGAAATAATAAAAAAGGAGTTAGACACCCAAAAAAGTAAAGTAGGATAACGAAATGACAGTTCCTAAAGAGGAAGAGGCTTTGGAATAACTGATACTTCAAAGACCTAAAAGAATACTTGGAAACTGTGGTGAATGTACACTCATAGGTAATAGTAGATCATTGTCAATCAACCCGTAATCATAGCCAAGTTTGAATATGATCATATGTTACATTGCCAATTAGAACAAACATATGAGTATGGCGGATGATCTGATGTGTGATCTTTGTCTCTTCCTTCCGATTGTTGGCCTTACTTAAACTATCTGAAACAATTAATAAACAATATACATGGGATTCATTTTGTTCAGTAATATGGCAGAAATCATACAATTGTAATTTTCCCTTCGTACCTTGTATCAGTAAGACAAATGAACATCTAGGTGTACTAATATTTGAATATATTTCTTAAATATGTAATTAATTTTTCCCAATAGTAAAAGTGAACATGCAATACCCAGAGGTTTCTAACACATATACCTTCATTCTTCATCCTAAGCGTCAGTTTAAATGTTCATGTAAGTAGATTTCCTTTATCTTATGTCAACATCATGAAGCAATAAATCTACCCTAACTCATTTCTAAATTAGATAAAGTACAGAGTATTTGTAGAAAAGTTCATGATGTAGAAGATTTAAATCATATTACAAAAAAGTGGCATTACAAAAAAGTGGCATACCTGAGCAATCTCTAAACTGGACTAAAAAGCAAAAATGTGAAGTTTTTCCTTTTGGAAGCTTGTCTCTTGTGAGTGATAGGGTTTTTCGTGTGTGAGGAAGTTGGATAGAGTAAGAAAAAAATATTTGAGTGGGTACTTTTAAGTCTGATTGTGTTTCCCAAAGTTCTATAATGGGTATCTCATTAGGCGAGTTTGTCTTTACTAGTCGAGAACCCATGTTTTGGCTTTTGGGTTTTTTTGGACACGCTAGGCAAGAATTTGCATGGACAAATTAGGATTAAAGAGCCTACGCACTACTATAAAATATACTTTTAGTAACATTATATTACTATGTCCATTTAATCAATCGTAGTAATAACTAATTTTTACGCTCTTTAATTTTTTTTTATTACAAGACTTTTCATCACGGTTAGTTATACCAACCGTGGTAATATATGAAAGGTTACACACTTTGAATCTCAACACCAACTCTTATATTTATATATATATATATATATATATATATATATATATATATATATATATATATATATATATATATATATATATATATATATATATATATATATATATATATATATATATATATATATATATATATATATATATATATATTAAAATTAAAATACCTATCACCATGTTAATCCCTTAAACAGTTGTTAAAAGCACTCACATTTCATCACAGTTTTTAGTATCAGCGGTGGTGAAAGGTGTTACTAATATATAAGCGAAGTTATCTCGCTTCAGTAGAGAATAACTGTTTATCTCAAAGAAAAATCATAACATCTCTCTTACACCTTTCTTCATCTTCCACAAAATTGTTTCTTCTTCTTTTTCATAATAAAAGGTAATCAATTTCAATATTATTTATTATTTATCTTTATTATTATTATTATTATTATTATTATTATTATTATTATTATTATTATTATTATTCATACATTTTCTTCCATTTTATTCATACACTTTCATCCCTTTTGTATAGGTTCTAATATGCATCATTGTTGAATAACTTTCACGATACATCATTCTTTCTACCTATTCATTCCATTTATTGTTAGAAAATAGTTGTTGTTCATCATGTGTCAAATGTGCTTGGTATGTTTCTTGCCTCCTGAGTTAGTTTTGTAGGTTTGACATTAATGGTATTGAACCAAGGTTAAAGACTCTAGTACCGAGCTAATAAATAAAGATGTGCTTTTATAGTTCCTGTATCTTCTATATGTGTGTACTGTTAAAGATGTCTATTTATTGTTGTAGGGTTGTTTTTCTTATTGGTCTTGTTGTTGTTCTTGTTGTTTTCATTGTTGTTATTGTTGTTGTTGTTTTTGTTGTTGTTGTTCTTGTTATTATTGTTTTAGTTGTTTTTGTTATTGTTGTTATTGTTGTTGTTCTTGTTCTTATTGTCAACATCATGAAGAAATAAAGCTATCCTAACTCATTCCTAAATTAGATAAAATACAGAGTATTTGTAGCAAATTTCATGATGTAGATGATTTAAAGCATATTAGAGAAAAATGGCATACCTGAGCAATCTTTAAACTGGATTAAAAAGAAAAAATGTGAAGTTTTTCCTTTTGGAAGCTTGTCTCTTGTGAGTGATATGGTTTTTCGTGTGTGAGGAAGTTGGATAGATTGAGAAAAAAATATTCTCGTGGGTGCTTTTAAGTCTTATTGTGTTTTCCAAAGTTCTATAATGGGTATCTCGTTAGGCGAGCTTGTCTGTACGAGTCGAGAACCCATGTTTTGACTTTTGGTTTTTTAGGATACGTTAGGCAAGAATTTGCATGGACAAGTTATGATTAGAGAACCTACACACTACTACAAAAGATACCTTTAGTAACAATATATTACTACGGTTGTTTAATAAACCGTAGTAATGACTAATTTTTATGTTCATGATTTTTTTTTATTACAAGACTTTTCATCACGGTTAGTTATACCAAATGTGATGATAGATAAAAGGTGAGATGCTTCGAATCCCAAGACCAACAATTTTCTATTTTTTTATTAGAAAAAGGGTTTGTCTTTAAACTCTTATATATATATATATATATATATATATATATATATATATATATATATATATATATATATATATATATATATATATATATAAAATTAAAATACGTATCACCATGGTTAATCCCATAAACTGCTGTTAAAAGTACTTATATTTCATTACGATTTTTAGTATCAAACATGGTGAAAGGTGTCACTTATATATAAACGAAGTTATCTTGCTTAAATAGAGAATAATTGTCTATCTTAAAGTAAAACCCTAACATCTCTCTTATGTCTTTCTTCATCTTACACAAAATTGTTTCTTCTTATTTTTCATAATAAAAGGCAATCAATTTCAACACTATTTATTATTTATCTTTCTTCTTCTTCTTCTTCTTTTTCTTCTTCTTCATCATCATCTTCATATGCTTTCTTCCATGTTATTTTTACACTTTCTTCCATTTTGTATAGGTTCCAATATTCATCACCATTGAAGAGCTTTCATGGTATGTCATTCTTTCTACCTATTCATTCCATTTGTTGTTATAAAATAGTTGTTTTTCATCATGTTTAAAATGTGCTTGGTATGTTTCTCGCCTCATGGGTTAGTTTTGCAGGTTTGATATTAATGGTATTAAGTCAAGGTTAAAGACTCTAGTATTGAGCTAATAAATAAATGTGTGCTTTTATAGTTCTTGTATCTTCTATATGCGTGTACTATTAAAGATGTCTATTTCTTGTTTTTGGGTTGTTGTTCTAGTTGGTCTTGTTGTTGTTCTTGTTGTTTTTATGGTTGTTATTGTTGTTGTTATTGTTGTTATTGTTTCTATTATTCTTGTTCTTGTTGTTCATGTTATTGTTATTGTTGTTCTTGTTTTTATTGTTATTACTATTGTTGTTGTTGTTCTTGTTATTATTCTTGGTGTCAAGATCATGAAGTAATAAAGTTATCCTAACTCATTCCTAAATTAGATAAAATACAGGGTATTTGTAGCAAAGTTCATGATGTAGAAGATTTAAAGCATATTAGAGAAAAATGACATACCTGAGCAATATCTATACTGGATTATAAAAGAAAAAATGTGAAGCTTTTCCTTTTGGAAGTTTGTCTCTTTGGGTGTATGGTTTTTGGTGTGTGAGGAAGTTGGATAGAGTGAGAAAAAATATTCGAGTGTGTGCTTTTAAGTCTAATTGTGTTTCCCAAAGTTCTATAACTGGTATCTCATTAGGCGAGCTTGTCTGCACTGGTCGAGAACTCATGTTTTAACTTTTAGGTTTTTTTGGACACGCTAGGCAAACATTTGCATGGATAAATTATGATTAGAGAGCCTACACACTACTAAAAAATATATCTTTAGTAACACTATATTACTATAACCGTTTAATCAACCGTATTAATAACTAATTTTTGCGCTCCTGAATTTTTTTTTGTTTATTACAATATTTTTAATCACGGTTAGTTATACCAGCGATGGTGATGGATGAAAGGTTAGACGCTTCAAAATCTAGCACCAATAATTTTCTTGTTTTTTTGTTAGAAAAATAGCTTGTCCTTATACTCTTATATATATTTTTTAAATTAAAATACCTATCACCATGGTTTATCCCAGAAACTGTTGTTAAAAGTACCTACATTTCATCACGATTTTTAGTATCAACCGTGGTGAAAGGTGTTACTTATATATAAGTGAAGTTATCTCGCTTCAGTAGAGAATAACCGTTTATCTCTAAGCAAAACCAAAACATATCTCTTACACATTTCTTCATCTTCCACAAAACTGTTTCTTCTTCTTTTTCATAATAAAAGGCAATCAATTTCAACATTGTTTCTTCTTTATCTTTCTTCTTCTTATTATTATTATTATTATTATTATTATTATTATTATTATTCTCCTTGATACGTTTTCTTCCTCGTTATTCATACGTTTTCTTCCATTTTGTATAGGTTCTGATATTTATCACCATTGAATAACTTTCAAGGTATGTCATTCTTTCTACCTATTCATTCCATTTGTTATTACAAAATAGTTGTTGTTCATCATGTGTCAAATGTGCTTGGTATGTTTCTCGTTTCCTGGATTAGTTTTGTAGGTTTGACAGTAATGATATTGATCCAAGGTTAAAGACTCTAGTACTTAGCTAGTAAGTAAAAGTGTGCTTTTATAGTTCATGTATCTTATAGATGTGTGTACTGTTAAAGATGTCTATTTATTGATTTTGGGTTGTTGTTCTTGTTGTTTTTGTTGTTGTTGTTGTTGTTGTTCTTATTTTTGTTCTTGTTCTTGTAGTTCTTGTGGTTGTTCTTGTTTTTGTTTTTATTGTTGTTGTTAGTATTGTTGTTGTTGTTATTGCTGTTATTGTCACTACTCCAAATAACTCTTCAAACGTCGCGCACGAAAGAGATGTAATCTCGGCTACCGGGGCGATGTAACGAAGGGTGACATGAAAAGATGCCACTTAACACCTCGGGTAATGAAAAATTGAGGGGTAAAATTATCTGATCATGGGTTCGCACCACAACATCTACATTTTTATTATTTACAAAAACAACGCCTCATACCTCTTGGTTTATCCACAAAACCGAGGTGTAAGATATATTGTTTTTTAATTAAAACTCGTTACATTGTTTATATCAAATATTAATAAAATAATTTGTTTACAGATTATAATATTTACCCCGATTATTACAATGCTTACACAAGATATTAAAATAAAAATTAATTAGTCCATGAAGATCATAAGTTAGATCTTCGAATACTTGATATTTTAGCAAGATCCTATATTCTTAATGGTTTTACCTCACATGGATTTGTTTCTGATATAAAACAAAAAAAGGTTGATAAAAAAAAGGTTAAATAAATAAATGATTTTTGCTCAAATAAATAGTTAAAAGCACAAACCTTAAACTCGAATAATTTTCTGCTCTTGCATCCATCTTAGCTATCTTTTCATGGCAAATGATGTTGCAAACCTTAAAGAGGTGGATGTTTCACTTGCTTCTTCATATTCATAAATGATAATTTCAAGCGCTTCATGATGTTTCACTTACTTTTATAATGGAAGTTTGTTATGTTTCACGCGGATTACTAATGGTAGTGTCTTGAGTGTTGATATGTCATGAAATGAACAACATATATGTGATCAACAGAATCACTAATAGTTTTTTATGTTTAATTTAGGAAAATACTCTAACCCTCGTTTTAATAAAAAATCGAGTTAAATAACCTTTGTTTTTTACATTTCATTTATTACAAATAAAAAACGTAATTAAAAAGGAAGGTTCTTGGATTGTTGTTTCCTGGTTTTCCCCCTCAGTTATATGGAAAAACCGAGGTAATATGTTGTTTTTATATTTAAAAAAATAGTAATGATCATCGTGCCTTGGAATCATATCACTAGACTAGTAATGGTCACCCCTATTCAAAACGTAACGTATCTTTTGGATTTTCAAGGAGGCGTTTGAGCTTCTCTGATTGTTTTACTTCCTCTTTTCTAATTTATTTATACACTATTCAGGTCTCATTTCATTTCCATCTCTTTGTGTCTTCAAATCTTATTTAAAAGTCTTTTCTTTTTATTCAAAAAATATCTACAAAAACCTTCAAAGGAGATGAAAATCTTTTGTTCATTATCAATGAAAAATTTATTGATTTTGATGAGTTATAAGACCAAGATTTTGATCTAATGAAAAGTATTTTCAAACATAAGTGGAAAAGTATTTCCAAACATAAGTGGAAAAGTATTTCTCAGTTAGGTATAGTTAAAAGGGTAAAAAGAATAGAATTAACTATTGAATTTGAATGGAGTCAGAAGTTTGAATATGTGAAATAGTTCTCTGATTATCAATGAAAATTTTCCTTTTATTTTCAATCGTATTATTGCGTAATCTTTTTTATTGGTAACAAAAACTTTGAGTTTTTCTAATTAACTTAGAAAAAAATGTAGAAAAATAAATTTAACAAAGAAAATATGGAATATGGAGAGTCGCCAAGTGATAAATACTAATTAAACCATTGATAAAAACATAAAAATGAAGTAACTGAATTTCGAAGCATCCCTAATATTTATATTCCTTTCGTTTTTACAAAAGACCGAGGTAATAAATTATATTAAAAATAAAATAGCGGTCCTTATAGTTATATTCCCTCGGTTTTATGGATAACCGAGGTAAAAGGTTGTTAGCATGACGCTACTAGGAACTATACTCTTGGTTTTTAACATTTCGAGGTGAAAGTTTCGTTATAAAAAGTGTTATTTGTAGTAGTGTGTTATTCTTGTTTCTCTTGTTATTGTTATTGTTGTTCTTGTGTTAAAAATATTTAATATTATATATTGTGATGAAAGTTATCATTGTAGTCAGGTAAAACATATAGAAAAAATAAAAAATTGTGATGACTTACAACCATAGTTGTTTATTACAACGTGGGTATATGTAGCGCATTTTTTAGTTTTTTACCCCCGACCAATAGACTGTGGTTGTAAATAGCCTACATACAACCACATGCTACCTTGGCACGGTTACTCAACTGTGATTATAGAGCTTTCACATCCGTGATTATAGATGTTTTTTGTAGTAGTTATATTTTGTTTGCATTAACCTTTTTCTTTCATCGTAGTGATTTTTAGAAAAATATAAAAGACTACCTAGGAAAATTGTAAAATACGGTTGGGTATCCTTTCAAACAGTGCTTCTTTAACGTCAATAGCTTGATGATAGCTAGCGAGTGTCACATAATACATATTACTTTTAAACATATATCAAGGTCTTTGATCCTGGCCTTCACTTGAACTTTATCAATGTCCATCAACATCCTTGTGGTCTTCATTAATGGTCGGCCTAGAATGAGATGTATTTTTGAGCTGGCCTCAACATCTAACAACATGAAATCTACATGAAACGGGAACTTATTAGTATTGATCATTACATATTTAATAGTTCCCACTGGTTTCTTGCAAGTTTTATATGTCATTTGTAGTGTTGCTGAAATTGGCTCTATGTCATGGTCCCCAATTCTTTTTACCATTGATAATGGTATAATGTTTATACTTGCACCCATGTCAACCCGTGCATTTCCAAATTCCTTACTACCTATAGTGGCAGGTAATATTACTACTCCAGTGTCTTATTTTTTCCGAGGTAAAGTTTGTTTGATGATTTTGCAGTTTTCCTCATGTGATTTATCTTTCTATGGTCCTTCATTTGTTTCCTCTTCCATGACTTCAACAATAATGTTATGATTATCATTAACTACACTATAGTGCTCATTTAGATATTTTTTGTGGTATTAGCATATTGAATTTAGGGTTTAGGATATCAACTAACTGCTTCTCTAATTGTAACTAACTGCTTCTCTAATTGTCCAACTTGCGTCTCAAGGATTTTTGTAGAGGCTTTAGTATTTTTGTGGCTGACCATAAACATCTGCATAAACTGATTAAGCAATTCCTCCAACTTTGTTGATTTATCTTGTTGTGGATGTGCTTATGTATAATGCTGGAAAGGTTGTACATTAGGTGGACCAACTCCAAATATTCATCCTTGACTAAATTTGTTTCTCAAAATATTCTTGTTCAGATATTTCCCAGGCCTTTGTTAATTTCCTAAATAATTTACATCCACACCAGTTAGGAGGGAAATTTCATGTGGATGATCTCTTCTACATAATTCACAGAATATAATATGCCTTTGTTGAGTCGTTTTAATTATTTCCTTCAATTGTTATGGCAATTTGGATAATTGATTTGTCAACTCATCCGCCATTTGTGTCAACAACCTTTTTTGTGATAGAATAGCATCGTTGATATTCTTCTTAATGATACCACTCTTTCTTTGAACAGTGTTTTTATTATGTTGTCCCTGATGATCATTGAGTTCCATTCGCTCAATGATTGCAATTTCATCTTCTGCGCTCTTGGAGATTTGAGAACCCTCACCAATAGCATCTAGAAAGAACTTTGGTTGTTATTGTAGCCCATTTATGAAGACGTGTATATGTGTAAGCTCATCAAAATCGTGGTTTGAACATCTTCTCAACACAGACTTGTATCTCTCACATGCTTTACAGAGTGTTTCAGTTGCGCCTTGGGAGAATATTGAAATAGTTGTCTAGCTTCCATGAATTTGTTGTGAGGAAAGAATTTGTTTAAGAACTTTTTGTTGGTGTAAGCCCTAGAGGCCAATACTTTTGGTACTTGTATCGAATTATTTATTAATAATAAAAGACTTTTTATTTATTACGTTTGTTTAATAAAGTCCCTAGAATAGCTAGTCCCTTTAATGTATCAAGTATGACTTAATCATGAGATCACATTAAACATAAGGACACTATTCTTAAAGTATCCGTAGTCGAGCTTTATTGTGAAGTGGGATAACATTAAAGCATAAAGACTATTATGTATATAGACTGATGATCACATCTCATGGATCATGGATAAGGAGTTATCAAGTCTTAAACATAGGTATGAATATTAAGAGTAATATTTAAACTGGATTGACCCGCTATGAGAATACTATATAGAAAGTTATGCAAAGTGTCATAAGTTATTCTCATGGTGATAATGGTGTATACCACCCTTCGACCTGAAACCACTATGGACCCTAGATGTAGAGTCGAGTGCTTTATTGCTGATCAAACATTGTCCGTAACTAGATAACCATAAAGACAGTTGATGGGTACTCCACGAAGCATGCTGAGGGACATGAGTGACCTAGATGGAATTTGCCCATCCTGCGTAACAGGATAAATGTCTATGGACCCAATATTGAACTGGACAAGGATGACACAGTCTATACCTTGTGTTCAATATAGACATAAGGGCAAAAGGATAATTATACACACAAGTATTATCACATAAGGATTTGTCAGATCACATGACATTTTCGTGTCTTGGGTAGCAGTGATGTGTTGCTAGATACCGCTCATTATTTATTATGTTAAATGTGTGATTTAATATAACTGTCAATGCCGCGAAAACCTACAGAGTCACACACAAAGGACGGATTGATGAGAGATAGAGTAACTAAGGAATACCGTAAGGTACGGTGCACTTAAGTGAATTGTAGAACATCGTAAGGTACGGTGTACTTAAGTAGAATACGAAATATGGTAAGGTACCATGCGCTTAAGTGATTTTGGGCATAGTATAAGATATGGGCCACATACACTTAAGTGGGCTTTTTAGCTTGAAGCCCACACAAGGGGTTCTATAAATAGAACCCTTATGCAGAAGCATTCATTGCGGTTGCATTTTCGTTCTCTCTCTCTCTCTCTCTCTCTCTCTCTCTCTCTCTCTCTCTCTCTCTCTCTCTCTCTCTCTCTCTCTCTCTCTCTCTCTCTCTATCTATCTATCTATCTATCTATCTATCTATCTATCTATCTATCTCACTCAAAGCCTTCATTCGTAGCAGCTAGCACTGAGATTGAAGGAATCCGTTCATGTGGACTGAGTAGAGGCGTTGTCATCGTTCAACGTTCGTGATCGCTCCGTAGATCTGCATCAAAGGTTTCAATCGTCACAAGAGGTAACTATTCTATCACTGATCATGCCCATTCGTAAGGATCTCTAAAGGAGAAATTTTAATTTCTGCTGCGTTTTGGATCGCCCTTCTCCTTCACTTTTTCCTCCAATGCATCCAAATTTTTAATTTTCGATGTTAGTTGGGCTAGATACGACATCTTTTCTTTGTTAATCAGTGAATGTGGAAATATTCTTAGGAATACCGCTTCCTCTTCAGTCTCTGAGGCTCTTAGCATCCTGGAAATATCATAAAACTTTTAAGGTGAGTGTACTGGTCTTCATGATCTAAACCTAGAAAAGGGTTAGCATATAGATTTTTTAACATTCCCATTTGTAAGACCCCAATTTTGACCCTAAGATCCCTCATGGCATCATAACATTGCATTTGCATTGCCTCAAGGATCTTTAGCATCTTGGTTCCCTTTGCCTTTGGGTGGGACTCCTTGTGATTGGTTTGAGATCACCAAGCATGCTTGAATTATACATCATTGTTTCTCTTACTTTTGTTTACTAACCAAAAGCACAAAAATGTGTCACTAACATCTTTTGTTTGAAGCTTGAGTATCATCCAAGACACTTTGTGGGTTCTATTTAGATGATCAGTCAACACAAGGGAATGGCTTGAGATACTTCCAACAGGTTCAAATGGGGTCTATTCGTCAGTCAAAACGTTAATCGTGAAGGAGCAAAAGTTTGTTCATGAACTGTCATGCTCGCTAGGCGAAGCCCACGTGTTAAAAAAAATAATAATAAAATAAAAAAAAAACGAAAAAAATAAAAATAAATAAATAAATAAATAATAAAAAAACGAAAATAAATAAATAAAATATAACAAAAAAAATTTGGACTTGGGCCTCTCTCATTTTAGCCCACAGGTCCACAAAAATCAAGTTATAAATTCAGAGTTTCAGTGAAACAAAAGGCCATTCTATTCCTATTACCCTGGCAGGAAAAAGATAGTGAGAGAAGAGCCAACAGAGTTCAGAGCAACCTCCAGAGACTGAAGGAAACTCATCTGCAAAGAACCAATTCCCTCTCATATAAACCCTCAGATTGCTTTGCAAACCCAATCGGGCAATTCAATTTCATTCGATCTCTCCAGTCAGGTTTGCCTTATTCCCATTACTTTATGCTTTTAATTTGAATGCTCTGAATGTATGAGGTATTATGGGTGAATTTGATACCCTTTTGATGCATGTGTTTGAGAAGAGGTTTAGGCCTCCTACCCTTGGTTGCTTTTTGTGAGCTTTTTGTGAATTTTAATGGCATGATTCATGTGGTTACATTTTGATTTGGGGGAAACTCTTGATTACCCTATCTTGTTTCTCTAACCTGTTTGTTGAGTTTTGTTTTGTGAGGGCTCATATGACTCTTGTAGAGATGGCTTGCCTGGTGTTCCACTTTATTTGTGGGATACCACCTGGAGGTTTATTCCGATTACCTGTACTGACTCACTTTCTTTGATGGTGTTTAGCTTGAAAGAGTCTTTGGGTTTCTTATTTATCTAATTACTGTTACTTCGGATCTTTATCCATACGGTAGATCTCTCGATCCCTTTACTTTTCCCGCATGTTACCGATTTCTTAGGTTTCGTATAGCCTCTCGTGGCATGTCATTTAAGGTAGCGCGGTTCCTTCATCCAGGACTGCCTTTTTGCATGAGCATCCCTAAACACCCCAAACTCATTGATTTTTCTTCTCCTAAGAACACGTTATCTCCTTCTACTACAGGCGAGTAAGTCTCCAAAGATCGAGTATCCGGTAGATTGCGTAGTAACGTCGTTCACCCCAAAACACAACCCTTACCCCATAAGTGGTCGAACTACGTTTTGCTCTGATTTTCATCCCAGATGAGATACGTAGGCATAAGACGCGATGTCTTAGCGAGCACACTCCTCTTTAACCCATAGGTAGCCGAGCTACGAAGACTCTGATTCTCCTATTCAAATGAGATACGTATGCAGTGGATGCGACGTCCGTGCGAGTCATTTTCTTTTGACCCTTCTTTTAGTAAGTAGTACATTAGATAAACATACACGTTTTTCTCATCCCTTCAATCATGTTTGCACAAATAAATTTTCAAAAAAAAAAATAACAACCTTTGCAACAAATGTGAAAAGGGTTCCCTATGAGTACCTAGGATGCTTTGGGTGCCTAATACCTTCCCATTGCATAACCAACCCCCTTACCCAGATCTCTGACATTTTTACTAGTTTTTGATTCGATAAAACTTTTAGGTTTTTGTTCGCTTTCTAACCATTTCTTTGGATAAATAGAAGTGCGGTGGCGACTCGACTTGTATGATTTACCTTGGATTTAGTCAATATCTCTAATGGTAACGAATACCCCGCTACACCATTTTCATTTTTCGTTTGACATACATTCCTTTGTGTTCTAGCTATGTATTCTAGACGTCTTAGAGTGATGTGGTATGAAATGTCACCAATGTAGTTTTCATTGTTGTTATTGTTATTCTGATTATTGTTATTTGTGTCTACCATGTCTTTTTAATACATAATAATCTTCTAGATCTGGAAAACTAGCTTTCAACTTTTCCTTTCTAATACTTCGTGCAGTTCTTTCGATTTCAGGATCGAACATAAGTGGTTCTATTGGATCCTTTCCTTGCATAAATAGATAAGACTGGATAATACTATTAATATGTTAGTGACTATAAACAAAATATACAGTTATTCACAATTATTGATAGAAAAATTAAAATGATAAAATTATTTTGATGTCTTTAAAAACTAAAGTCAGACTCTAGCAACATTGCCATTTAGTTGCAGCAACACTTAGCAAGTGCAATATTATCGTATCCATAGAGAATTATTATGTTGAAAGACTAATTCAATAGTTTTTAGGATTCTAAACAATGGTCTATAGTTTTTTTGGTTGCAGAAAAGTAAATGATAGAAAATAAATGAAGACTTCGGTGTTAATAGTGAGAAATTTGGCTATGGGGTAGATTTTTTCAGCGTTTATACTCATGCATAACCATTAGTCAGCAATGTGCTCTTCTACTCATCTATTAATATTACCTCCAGTTGTTCTCAACGTATCTTATTTTTGGCTCAATGATGTTAGCTCAGTTGTATTACCTAATATGTGATTTTTCACACTATTAAATATAACAACATTAAGTTTCAACAATGATATAAAGATATTGGCTACCAATTATTAGTATTATGTGGACATTAAACCTAACCATATGCCTATGTATTAGAATCCAATATATGGATACTTAGATCTAGTAACAACCATCACCTTTCTTATGTCAAGTCATACCATGAGAACATATTTTAGATAGCTAATTCAAAATAAGAATTAAGAACGAAAAATCATCAATATTAAAGTGTAATTAGAATTACATAAAACACCATGATTATAATTAAACATGAGAATATAATGACTACATCTGCCTATAACAAAGAGATTTAGAGCTATTTTTACTCATCGTATTTATAAAGGTAATACCAAGAAGACAAACTTGGAGATCCAACTACAGTGATCCTTCGAGCTCTGATTTTTCCTTTAATTCGTCGCTCATATTCTTCAGTTGAGACCAAGGTGAACCTACTACCTTTTTGTACTCCTTTGAATCCATCGAAACTTCCTTAGAACTGAAACTAGACATCCTATTTATAGGCTTGATAAAGGTGGACTAACTAGGCGCATTGCCCATCTCGCCTAACATGCATACTTTCTTCTTTGTTAAACAATTCCAGCTTACATTTCAACTAGCTCTGGCTTCCCTAGATCGTTAGGCATACTGCCCGTCTTCTCTTAGCGTAAAAAAATCTTCCTTTACCATGAAGTTACTTAGCCAGAAAGTCTTCTCTCGCATGTGCTCGCCTAACGCGCCCATGAACGTGACCTAGCAAGCCAAACTGCTACATTATTTACATCACATCATCAATCACATCGCCTTGTCTGGCCTGCTCTTCCTTTTGCCTCATATGTTCTTTCCTAAGATTCTGAACCTCTGCTTGTATCCAATCCCACCAATCCTGATATTCATTTAAAGCACTGTTGCATGATGGGTATGCGGGGGTTGTGCATTAGCATCCATATCATTACCTGCAATGTTAGTCTCATTTTTTGGGAAACCATCCTCCTCCAAAACATTATTAGAGATAATGTTCACATCGCATAATCAATTAGTCTTGACATATACCCTTGTTTTTCAAGAGTTGGGTAAATAAAGAACCTGTCAATTATGGATCATAAGAGAGTATGTGTCCCTTGAATGGTTAATCATGCCCATACTAACGAGGCACTCCATATCACACCGAGTCTTGGCAAAAATGGGCAGGAAGTTTTCTTCATTGAAAGTGAATCCTAGATGTTTAGCAGTGGTGGAAATCAATCCCCTGATTGAGCTGTCTCCCATATTAAAAGCAAAGATCCTTTGGAGGTGCCTAACAAAAAACACAACGGCACTTACAGAACAACCTTCAACCATGGCATGTAAAAAATAAAGCTCTTTTTGACCTGCCACCCCTATATTGTCGCCACTGGCAAATATCAAATGAGCCAGGACTTTATACATATATTTAAACTTGGGGTTTTGTATATGAGAGGCTTTGGCATTGGTTGGATCATACATGGTCTCTCTAGAAATTGACCTCCAAAATTGACTTGTATAAAGAGTTTGGGACATCACCAAGCCCTTCAGTAGGCAGGCAGAGGATTTAGGCAACAATCTCTATATGCAGCTCATGGTTCTCATTATACATGAGAAAAGTTATTATCCTTGTGCTTGTTAGTGAGCCCATTTCATAGAGCTTATACAGTTTGGCATGTAAAGTACTAAAAAACTCTAAGGTGATATTCTCATAACCGGGTGAATCTAGTATATCAAATTCACCTAGAACTACTGCATTAAAAAACCGACCAGTCTCATTTTTAATACATATAGTGGACATAGTTTCATCATCAATGTACCTGGTGGGAAAAAGATGTCGTTGAGACATCACCTCTTACTTAGTCACTTGGTCATTGTTTTTGAACACTATCCCATGAGGGTTTGATCGAGAAGAACTCTCATTCCTCTCTTTTTTGTGAATTTGCCGGTTGCTTTGCGTTGTCTCACTTTCTTAGAACCATGGCCGGGTTTTAAAGTTTTTGGAGAAAAATTAGAAGTTGGGTTTTGGTGTTTTTAGGGTAGTATGTGGTTTAGAGTAAGGATTGGGGTGTTGGTGTAAGCCCTAGAGGCCAATACTTTTGGTACTTGTATCGAATTATTTATTAATAATAAAAGGCTTTTTCTTTATTATGTTTGTTTAATAAAGTTCCTAGAATAGCTAGTCTGTTTAATGTATCAAGTGTGACTTAATCATGAGATCCCATTATACATAAGGACATTATTCTTAAAGTATTTGTAGTCGAGCTTTGTTGTAAAGTGGGATAACATTAAAGCATTAAGACTATTATGTATATAGACTAATGATCACATCTCATGGATCATGGATAAGGAGTTATCAAGGCTTAAACATAGGTATGAATATTAAGAGTAATATTTATACTGGATTGACCCGCTATGAGAATACTATATAGAATGTTATGAAAAGTGTCATAAGTTATTCTCATGGTGATAGTGGTGTATACCACCCTTCGACCTGAAACCACTATGGACCCTAGATGTAGAGTCGAGTGTCTTATTGTTGATCAAACGTTGTCCGTAACTAGATGACTATAAAGACAGTTGATGGGTACTCCACGAAGAATGCTGAGGGACATGAGTGACCTAGACGGGATTTGCCCATCCTGCGTAACAGGATAAATGTCTAAGGGTCCAATATTGAACTGGACAAGGATGGCACAGTCTATGCCTTGTGCTCAATATAGACATAAGGGCAAAATGGTAATTGTACACATAAGTATTATCACAAAAGGATTTGTCATATCACATGACATTTTCGTGTCTTGGGTAGCAGTGATGTGTTGCTAGATACCGCTCATGTTTATTATGTTAAATATATGATTTAATATAATTGTCAATGTCTTGAAAACCTACAGGGTCACACACAAAAGGATGAATTGATGAGAGATAGAGTAAATGAGGAACACCGTAAGATACGGTGCACTTAAGTGAATTATAGAACATCGTAAGGTACGGTGTACTTAAGTGGAATACGAAATATGGTAAGGTACCACGCACTTAAGTGATTTTGGCATATCATAAGATATGGGCCACATAAACTTAAGTGGGTTTTTTATCTTGCAGCCCACACAAGTGATTCTATAAATAAAACCCTTGTGAAGAAGCATTTGTTCAGTTGAAATTTTGTTTAGCTCTCTCTCTCTCTCTCTCTCACTCAAAACCTTCATTCGTAGCAGCTAACACTGAGATTGAAGGAATCCGTTCGTATGGACTGAGTAGAGGCGTTGTCACCATTCAACGTCCGTGATCACTCCTTAGATCTGCATCAAAGGCTTCAATCGCCACAAGAGGTAACGATTCTATCACTGATCATGCCCATTCGTAAGGATCACTGAAGGAGAAAATTTTAATTTCTGCTGCGTTTTGGATCGCTATTCTTCTTCATGGGAAAGATTTTGTAAAGATGGTTTTGATTTTGGGGTGGGCAAGTGGTTAAAGGTTAAAGCTTTTTGTGGTGTCTTAATGGAGGAAAATGGTGGTTTGGGAGAGAAAGGGGAATAAGGTGATAATAATGAGAGAGGGAGTGAAGCTAAAATGGTAAACAACATGTGAAAATTGGGGGTTATTGGAGTTAAAATTTATGTGGTTGGTTAAAATTGGTGGTTGATGGGGTCTATGAGAATGGGAAAAGTTTATTTTAAAACTTTTGAAACTTTTTTTCCAGGCCAATACAGTCGTGTTACACAACACATGTCACCCATGTTAGGCCCTAGAATTGTGTATGGAGGTTTTTAGGAGGGGCCTAGGTACAACATGACCCATGTTGTACAACACGGCCCAATCGGGTTGTACCCAGGATTTTGAGGGGGCGTGTTGTTTTGTGGGAGGGTTGTGTATAGCCAGCACAACCCGTTTCAGGTGACACGACCCAACCGTGTTGGCCTCTGTTTTTACTATGGAAGTTTTGGCTTTGTTAGCTTTTCGACCTGATTTGGGTGTTTGGGTTTTTTCAGTTAAATATTTCTCTATTCTCAGTTGTTTTTGCCTTCTTTTTCTCAAGTTTATCTTTCCTTAACGATGAACAATCCTACAAAATGCAATAAACATAAAATAAATTAATAATAAAAAATGCATGTTGCCTCCCACGAAGTGTTTAACTCGACATTTTGACCCTCAAGAGGGTTCTTCCTTTAGGGTCAAGTCCTTAACATTTTTCCTGGAAACATTAGGGGTCCATTTAAATTAATCAATCCAAGTTTCATATCCTTTACCCCTTTCTTTTCTTCTGTGTAGAGGTTCATATTTTAGGTTTAGTTTTTCATGGACCACATCTCTCTCTCTCTCTCTCTCTCTCTCTCTCTCTCTCTCTCTCTCTCTCTCTCTCTCTCTCTCTCTCTCTCTCTCTCTCTCTCTCTCTCTCTCTCTCTCTCTCTCTCTCTCTCTCTCTCTCTCTCTCTCCCCTCCTTTTTCTTCTCTTTAGTTTCGTCCCGTTTAACATCTTGATAAGTCATGTCAAGACTGCAACTAGAGTCCGAGACATCAGTAATATTCATTAAATGAGGTAGCATGATTTGATCATTTTCTCTCCCACTTCAAATGTTAGCCTCAATTGTTTCACATAGATGATGGTCCTGACAGTAGCCATAAAATGTCTATCTAAGATGATGGGGACATGAAAATCCTCCTATGTGTAAATTATCACAAAGTCAATAGGTTTATAGAGGTGCTCGACCCTAATGGGAACATCCTCTAGAACCCATTAGGCATATTAATCGACCTATCCGCAAGTTGCAAAAAAATATTAGTTGGTTTCAAGTCTCCTAGTTCTAGCCTTTTGCATATGGATAAGGGCATAAAGCTTATGCTATCCCATATATCACATAATGCTCTTTCAAAGCTCATAGCACCTGTCTCACACAGAATCAAAAACAATAAAGTACCATAAATAAGCACAATTTTCTGACTAGAAGTGAGATAATTTCCACCTAGTCCATACTGTTGATTCTGAGCAAACCTATCAATCTCAACATTTTGCTTTCAAATAAACTATGTGTCGCACCACAAGTAGAACATCTCAATCATTTGGAAGCTTCTCGAATTTATAACTAAGAGAAACATGATACGATGGATCACCTACACATTCATTGTATTAATACCCACATGAACACATTCGTAGATTCCGGTGTTCAAGACAGCGAATATCTCTTCCAAGCGCAACTTTTTTGAATAGGGTGAAGTTTTTTTTTTGTTGTTCTTTTTAAATGTCGGTGGAGTTAATGGTGAATTTTAGAGGGTGAATGGGTTTGATATTGTGGCAATGATGGGTTTTGGAGAGGAGGAAAAGGGAGGGGTTGGTGAAATGGAATTTGGGTTTGAGAGGGTAGATTTGAGAGAAAGGAGTTGGGAGATGAAACATGTAAGCCATTGTTAGAGTTTAGTTTTGTTTCTAGCTAGTTTTGCGATGGTACCACTTCCAAGTAAGTGTTCCGCCTACGGTTCTCTATCTTCACTCTTTCAAAATTTATCCCAATATTAAAGGAGAGATTCTCACATAACTCAAAAGTATCTCCTTCAAAATTCATCAATATGAGATGATTTTCCCACTCAAAGAACATCCCTACAACAACGGTGTAGGCCGCACATAGCTCTTTTCTTTTCCTTGTTTTTAAATTTTTTTATCCTCCTTAGACACTTCGGAAACTTCATTCTTTCTCTTTTAGGTACTTCTATCTTTAAACCTTATATTCCTCATTTTCCCTTTCTCCTAAGTAGTAAGCCTTAACAACTTACATCGTTTAATCAAGTATTCTATTTACTCATTCAACTAGATGCACTACTTAGTTTTGTGGTTGTTGCCTTTGAGAAAACAGTACTATCATAACCTATTAAGGTTGGGGCGCTTTTGAACCTTTTTTGGGAATTTGACCCCCTCTTCGCGAAACTCTGCATTGATAATCCTCTCCAAATGTCTTCCATTGATGTATTTAAAGGCATGAGATATAGTTTAAAGGTTGGGCCCCCTCTACACTTTCGATTGGGTTTGTGGTATTTCTGTTACACTGTCCCTTCTTTCAAAATCTCCCATTTCTATTATTGGCAGTGCTATTGTTTCCTTTAGTTTTGTTTGTTTTTCTTCTATATATGACCTTACTTCCAACCAATTTTTCCTCATACTATATATACTTCTCTACCGTTTATAGCAACATTATAAATGTTTATGGCGTAAACTTTGACCCAACTTGGAGTCCTAAGCTCAATAGGTATTTATTCATCTCATCGTTTTCACCTTTCACCAAGATAACATCCTCGTTAAATGTCTCTATGTATGATCATAGGGGTTCATCTTTCTTTTGCCTTATTGATCCAAGGCTCTCCACAAATTATGGCTTCTTCCTTGACACAATGAAATGAATGGCAAATCACCTATGAATTTTTCACCATGAGTCAACATATTTGGCCCTCAAACTTTGGAACCATGTCAGCGCACCTTCCTTAAAGGCAAAGAGAATAGCTTGAATTTCTCTAGGTCGTTGTTCCCCAAAAGTTTAGAAGGATCTCAAAAACCTCCACATGTTCATTCAGGTATGTTGTCCATAAGGTTTTTAGAACTACCTACAAATAAGGTATTCATTTATTCTTCAAGCAAATGTGTTCTAGTTAGGATAATCTTCTTCATCCCTAGTTATTTCGGAAGGGAACGAGGGTAACGAATATCCCTTGAAACATACTCAAAGAGAAAGCATCAGATAATATCAATAAGATCAAAATAACAATTAGACACAGAGAAAAAGATGCAACAGATGAACCAAAGGAGTTGCTCTAGCTTCTATCATATGGATGTCATTGGCCAAGAAATCTCAGAATAATGGCATTGGCCAAGAAATCTCAGAATAATGGCATTGGCCAAGTCTTTTCCATATCTCAGGGATGTTGCCTACTTCTAAGTCCATAGGTTCAGATTAAGTCATAGACAGAGGTTCAACAGTCCACCAATGTAATTTTTAAGGTTTTTGTTTTCATTAAGTATTTTAAGGTCCTAAGACCACAAACAAAACAAAATCACAAGCACAAATATAATGCAAATAGAAAATCTGGCTCAAGTGAGCAAAGTAAAAATGACTGAAACATAAACAAATTGCATAATGTAAATGACAATGAATGATAAAGTGCATAAATTTAAATTGTATTAAATTAAATGGCATTAAAAATAAAGTCAATACAAAGAAATATTAGTCATTGTTAGTGGAAGAAGAAAATTATTTAAGTCATTCTTTGGAGAACACTTAACCATCCACTAACAAGCATGAAGATATGAACCTAGACATCATCCATGAGAAGGGCTCCAACTTGGATACATCAAAAAGTATGCCACTAGCTCTCATAAATGGGAAAGATGTTAAATCTTCACACAATACCATGAGGAATGGGAGACTTACAATCTCACCTACAAAAATGCTATGCCTTTTGGGACAAATTTAGCTCTATGTTAAGCAATCGTAATTGGACTTATATAGAAATCACAACTATATGAGGTCGGGCAATAATAATATTGGTGTTAATGCATGATAGAGATAAGGTATAGAGACCAAGCTCCTAAAGTATACCACACACAAAAATAAGAGGGGATAAACCTATCTCAATCAAGCTCATGTTGATTCATCTGACACAAGGTCATTGATGAATCAAATGGCATTTATTTTTGAGAAATCATTGGCCAATGAGAGATTGGGGAAGAAATAGATGAAGATGAAGAGATGAAGTGAAAAAGAATCCCAAATTGATCAAGGGATGAACTTCATTTGATCAATACCATCCATTCATTTTGAGGGATGAAGTTCAAACTTCATCAACCCCCTAAATCCAATGCTATTGATCAAATAAATGTCCCATTGAAATAATATCAAGGCTAAACAGAAGACGAGTCAAGTCAAAGTCAATCAAATAGCTCAACACAATTTTGAAGCAATTAAACAATTTAAATTCAATTTTTAAATGAAGAAAAATAATTTTTAATAGGGGAAAAACCTCAAATCCCTTCAAATCACCAAATAAATGGTCAAGGGATTTATCATAGGTCCAACAAGGTCAAAGGACCTTAGACTAAACTTTTTGGCATTTTTGAAAAGTCAGAAGTATTTAAAATCAATTAAAAACAAGTTAAAAATCATTAAATTCACTAAAAATATCAAACTCAATCCACAAAAAAAAATCAGAAATGGGAAGAGGAAATTATTTTAATTTTTTTGGTGAAAGTCCCATATTTTTTGGATTAAAATTGAAATTATAATAAATTAAATAAGAAAATGGTATTTAAAATATTAAAACAGAAAATCAAATAAATCAAAAAACAAGGGTCATCAGACCTCCCTCATTAATTAAGGTGGCAGATCTGATAGCCACACACATCATGCCTCCCATAGACCAAAGTCAATGCGTAAGTACCAATGGTAATCAGAATCAAAGGTTGAGATTATAACGTGGCCAATGGATCAAACGACTTGGACAATGCTAACGCACCATCGGAGCCCTAGCTTCGGTCGTCTTCTCCGTACATGTCATCGGACTGGTCATGACCAAAGCATCACCAAAACTAATGGATCATATACCATTTTGAAGAGAAAATCATGGGGATCTCGAATCTGACCTCCAATTTCTTCAACTCTCACTGTATAAAAAGATATGTGGAGTTGAAAATTGAGGTTCCATAACTGAGTTGCTTCGATTCAACCTCAAAATAAATCAATCTTATTGCCTATATTGGTAGGAATTCAACCAAGAAAAAATCAAGCAAAAAGGTTGAGAAATGAGTGAGAATCGAAGAAGGAAAGTTTAAGAAATTTCACCTTCGGGTGATGAATTCTGAGCTAGATCTTGATGCAATTACACTTGGCCTTACTTCCTCTTGCTTACAGAAGATGATTGAGATGAAAAAGGATGTGAACCCTTGGAGTTTTAGTTCACAAAAAGAATTTGAACTAGAAGCTCGATTTCAAAAAAACCTTCAAGGTGTTCTTTCAATGGTTCCTATGGGATTGCTAAACAAAGCTCGGGCAAGGGTTTCCCTAATTCTGAGGCAATGCCAATGTATTTATAAGCTCATGAATTCATTTCCACACCATTTGAAATTTTGGCCAAATTTAGAATGTTTGTGTGCATGGATGCATAGGCATGTGCTTAGGCCCAAATGATTATTGCAATAAGTCCAAATTCATGCACAAAACATGTCGAGATCATAACATAAAGCCATGCAAAGGTGTTTCAAAATTGAGTTCAAATGTTGCCAAAATAAGCCATCCAAAGTAACTATGCGCAAGTCCCTCAAATTTGATACAAATGGAATGATCTTGGACTCTTTGGAAATCTACCATGAAGGGGAACAACTTTGATGTTTGAACTTTTTCTATTTGAAGCTTGGAACCTGGTGAATTCTGACTTTGAAGTTGGAGGAATTAAACATACTTGAAAATTTTCTAAGTTAAAAGTCAAATGACCTCTTTTTCCACCTTGAATAACTTTTTTTATGAGCTTCAAAAGACTTTGGTTCCTCCTATAAAGTTGCAGAAATTTTAATCATCTTCAATTTGGTCATAAATTTGACACCATTTGGAGCTTGCATGATGGAGTTATGGATTTTAGAAGTTGAGGAAAATTGATTGTTCAATGATGAGGACGAAAATGGACCTATAATGTTTCCTCATGGAACATGCCCTTGAAAGTAGAATTTGACCTCTATCAAAGAATAAATTTTGAATAATACATCTTGAAATTGATCTTTAAACTTGGATCATATTCATATCATAAAAATTGAGCAAGTTATGGTTCTTGGAAGTTGACCTTCTATTTAGGGCACATACAAAATGACATATAATCTTTGACCATAAAAAATGACTTTCCAAGAAAACTTAGCTCTTGAGGCAAACATGAAAGTTGTTTGTAATGTCATAAAGAGTAACTTTAATCTTAGAATAATTTTCATATGACAAATATTGTAGGAGATATAGTTTAGGGAACCCTATATTTGACCAATTGACTTTTCTGGTCAACCTCCTTGAACCAACTCGCAAACTTGAAGCTCTCTTGCTCTTTGGAGCTCATGGAAGATCGTATATTCTAATGATGAAGTTTAATGGAGTATACCATAATATCTTTGACCAAATGTTGAAGAAACTTGATGAGTAAGGCACACAAGATACCCAGATGAATTAGGGCTTTCTTGACAAACAAGCTTCAAACTCTTGATGAATTCTTGATCGAAATGACAAATGAAGAACATGGGGATCCATATATGATGCTTAGAACCAAAGTGAACCTTTTCTAACTTGATCCTTTGCACTGAGGGTCTCAAACCCTAGTTGTGAACTTGATGAGGCACATGTGGATGCACACACTACCTACAAAAGAAACAAAACTACACTAGACATATTTTTGGTATTTTGTTTAGTAAATAAAGAAAAATAAAGTATGATACAATCACAAATGTTTGGTGATCTCTCCCAATGCAAATCCAATGAATGATAGATGAGGAGGATACCAAAGTGTGATCTCAATGCCAATGCAAATATGATGAGATGGCATGAGGGATCTTAGGATCAAAATTGGGGTCTTACAATTAGTAGGAAATCCATAATCTCATAATGTTAGGCTTGATATGAGAAGTACAAGTAGGCAATGGATGTTCCACGAGGCTATCTGTCTCCTGAAATATATGTGGTATAATAGAGTGAGTGGATCAACATTCACACACTGTATGAGGCTAATTATGCCTCGATCCTTATTTATTTTATTCATTTGATACCCAAGTGCTAGAACTTAGCAGAATTTGAGTAGTCCTAGATAACCTATTGACCGAGAGGGCTTGTGGTTTTAGTAGGACTCTAGGAGATAATATTATCTCATCCCATGTTATTGTTTATCTTTTCAGCTGATCAGATTTCACAAAAAGAAAAATGCAAGATGACCTGATGGATGTAAGGAGACTTTTCTGTTTATTCTGTTTTTTCGCTGCCTATTCTTAAGATTCTTATGTTTCAACATGTTGTATATGTGTGCACATTGGTATAACTTATGTAATTCTATATACTTATGTCAGATAGATGTTATCTGATGTAACAGTACTAGCGATTAATACTCTAAATGCGATTATTCTAGACAATATCATATTTATGGTGTTATAGTTGATATATCTTAAATTATCTTAAAAACATGTGAATTTTAGCCACTAAACTACTTGTCCAAAAAAATATACTAAAAACTTTTTTATATTTCTAATATTTGTCTCATTCAAATCATAGATTTATCTTTGAGTAATTTTATGTCCCTACACTTTTTTTTTGGGGGAATAATTATAGAATTTTAAGTTAGAATTGTTGGATCACAATGTAATATTATATATGTTAAAGACATTATTTAATTAATCAAAACCGCAGTAGTCTATGTAATATTAAGTATGCGGCTAAAAACATAAATGTCATGAAATATGAGATTTTTGTATAGATATCATAAGTTAATATTTAATTTGATGAGATACCAAATTAGAATATTAAAAACTAAGAAATAACCTTAAGATTATTTATAGGGGTTACGGTTAATCAGAAAAATTATCTCTTCATCCCCACCAGATGAGATTCAAAGAGTCATAAAGAACCCTATAATTGAAAGATCACGTATCCAATAACCTTCAACTATTTCAAATGAAAAATTAAGGTATATTTTCGCTTTCTTTCTCATAATTGTATTTAAGTATGAATATAATGAATATGAGTCGATCGTTTATCCGACTCATAGGAATTTATTTAGAATTATATTCTTAATTTTTATATCGATATAAATCATAAAATTATCCAATAACATAATAAATCAATAGAAACTCTTTATTATTTTCTTAATTTTTTTCTCGAGTTTTATCTTAGTTTTCTCAAACCCTCTACGTTTTATCTTATAAAACTTATTAAAGTACTACAGGTGATAAGTGATAGTTTTGGAGAGTACAAATAGTTTGAATGTCTTGTTTCAAAAATTTGCTGTCGTTTTAAGATATGCTTTATTGTTATTACTATAGCTTATAGCTATTTCGAGGAAAGCTTATAGCTATTTCGAGGATGTGTTGCATCAACTTGCATGTATAATATGACAAACTTGCATATATAATATTACCATTCAAATATATGAAGGTGAAGATAATCAAACTCAATAAAAAATAGTGGTGGTAGCTAAGTTTTATTTAATATATTTTAGTGCCAAAAGGTAGGAACGATATATTTCTGAATATGTCATATTTACGGGTACATGATGTATCAATGGATATAGAGGCAGTTTGTTATTTATTTTCAATATTTTATTTTATTTTATTTTTAAAATATGATTTTTGTGTGAAATAATATTCAAAATTAGTATAATTTATTTGAATTTAGTATTTATAAGTAAAAAGAGTAATTTTTTATTGTATAAAGAGTTATGTCGATCTGTAACATCTTAAAGATTTATTATTAAATTAATTTAATATAATCAAAATTACATAAATTTTAAAAATTGTTTTTTTATAGAAAAACTATTTAAATTAATATTTTTTTATGATAACTATCTTGCAAAATTTAAAAAATTTATAATAAATAATTTAACATTCACAATGAAGAAGTAATTCCAATTTTTTTACTTTTTGATATTATTTAAAATATTTTAACTTAAATAAAATACTTTATAAATCTATATCATTTTAATAATTTTTTGTATTTTTTATTGAAACGATGAATTTTGATAAAGTTATTTTAAATTCTCTAAAAAAATATTTTTTCTTTGTTAAAATATTTTATTCAAAAACATACAAAATACATTATGCAAGTGTTTTAAGATATATTTTTAAAAAGTTTCAAAACATTGTTTTTGATGTTTCTGATGATACACTTTCTATTTAACTTATTTGTTTTTTCTTTCAAACTTCATAATCAAATGTCATTCCAACAACCCACACTATAAAATCTAAAAATGTTGTTAGAAAGTCTTTAGATTCGTTTCTTTGTTTTGGTTTTGTCCCCCTCTTTTATTGTAACAGTTTTTTTGGTGCTATATAATGTTATTAAAAATATATATTATAGTTATATTCACATTGGTAGTCGCTAAGGTACACCAACTTTTGTACGATGCTAATGAAATATATTCTTTTTTGTGGAGTATATATCATCTTTACTTTTTAACATCAAGTTTGATATTGAATTTTGTGTATATTTAATTTCTATTTTAAAAGTTTCAAAAGTAATTCTAGGAAATTCTAAGATGTAGAATTGATTTTGACACATTTGATTTTTCAAAAATAGAATTAATTAATTTTAAAGATTTGTAACTTTTGAATTTAATTATAATTTTTATATTCAAATTTATTATTTAAATTATTTTTACAAGAATGAATATAAACATAAATTATTTTATTTTTAATCATAATTAATTTTATAAAGTTTATTTTCTTCGGTGCATAACCAAACAAATGTTTTGTCAAAGCAGAACTAAATGCATACTAACACAATAATTAGAATGTGTTTGGTTTCTATTTTAAAAGAAATAAAGCAATTTTAGGAGTGTATAGTTAATTTTGAAGTGTTTGACTCATAAAAATAGAATTTATTATGACTTCTACAATAATTCTACTTAAAATTAAAATTTATACATTGAGTCTAAATGTAATTTTAACTAAAAAATTTAATGTTCGATTCATTTTGTATAAAAATATCCTAACATTAATTATTTTGTTTTTTCATGTTTAATTTCATAATCAATTTTATAAAATTATTTATTTATTGTCACGGTATAATCAAACACCTGTTTAACCTTGTTAAATATGTAATTCTATGTGACAATCATAAGTGTGTGTTCGATCAGAGTCGAACAATGTCTATATTAATTGTATTTGACAGAAAATCAAATAGAGCTTGTCGAAGCATGTGGTTATCAAGGAATTAACTTCGACAGAGTCAGACTTAACATTTATTTTGTTTTGTTAGTTAGTTAGAGATTACTTGGTGTGCAAGTAATCTCATGTATAAATAGAGAGAAACTCTATTTTATTTACAAGAAGGTTTGTAATAGCATTGTGTAGTTTTTAGAAATCATAGTTGTGATTAACACACATTGTAATATTTTGAGTGCAGTTTATACAATAATACAATCTTCTTCTTCTTCCTCCATTTCTCTTCTTTTTTTCAATTGTCTCGTTTTCTTCTTTCATTTCTCCGTGTAATGTAGAATCATCTTGCAACCAATGAGTGGTTGTTTTACTTGAGTAAAGGGTGGAGAACAAGAGGCGTGATCAATCAGAAACATTGGTTCTTGTTCATCAAGATTGATTTGGTTAACTTCAAGATTTGAGTTTTTCCAACATCTGGTATCTAGAGTACTGACTGTGTGATCTTTGGGACACATTGAACCACGATGATTCATCCGAAAGAGCATTTTCCAACGAATCTTCCAATCTTGAATAGTAAGAATTATGAGAATTCATGTAAACATATGAAGGTTGTTTTTTGTTTTCAAGATCTTTGGGATCCTGTGAAAGATGTAGTAACACCAATTGAAGAGAATGATACGGATGAACAAAAGGTTGCACATAAAGATTTGAATAGGAAAGATTATAAATCTCTCTTTATAATCCACCAATGTGTTGATCCAGACAACTTTGAGAAAGTTAGTGATGTAGACTCAACAAAGGAAGCATGTGACATCTTGGAAAAATCATTTAGAGGCGTTGAGAAGGTGAAAGAGGTGAGATTACAAACTCACTAAAGAAGGTATGAATTACTTCAGATGGAAGAAAGTGAAAGTATCGCTGATTTCTTCACTAGGGTAACAAGATTGGTGAATTAAATCAAGATGTATGGAGAGCTATTGACATCAAGATCAATAGTTACAAAGATCTTGAGGTCATTAGATCCAAAATTTGATCATGCGATGGTAACCATAGAAGAATCGGAGAATTTGTCAAGTATGACAAAAGAAGAGCTTAAGGTACGCTTGAATCCCACGAACAAAGAATGGCTAAAAGAACTGCAAGCAAGTCAAAGACTTGTATGGCCCTGCAGGTTCAGACGACTAAAGAAAAGAAAGGCAGAGGAAAATAGAATGGAGGCAAAGGCAGAGGAAACCATCAAGAAGGTAGTTCATCAAATCAGAAACAATATTCAAACCAAGGCCATCACAGATGTGGTGGTGCAGATAGAGGAAAAGGCGATGCAAGAAATTTTGATAAAAGTCATACTAGGTGCTACAATTGTCAAAAGTATGGTCATTACGCAAGTCAATGTCGATGAGGTAAGAAAGATCAAGAAAGTGATGCAAGGCTTGCAGAAGAAGACGAAGTGATGCTAATGGTCACAACAAAAGAAGAAGAAAGATTTCAAATATCAATGGTATCTCGACTCAGGTTGTTCGTGATACATGAATGGAAGAAAATATTTGTTTATCAACATCAGTGCCTCGTTGAAGAACAAGGTAAAATTTGAAAATAACAATAACCTATCTGCTGAAGGTATTGGTGATGTTCTGATCAGGAGAAAGGATGATAAACAATCAGTAATTTACAAAGTGTTGTACATACCTGACATGAAGAGTAATCTGCTAAGTATAGGTCAGTTGATCGAGAGGAAATACAAAGTATTTATCGAAAATAGAATGATGAGAGTGATCGACTTGAGTAACAGGTTAATCTTGAAAGCTCATATGTCTCGGAATAGAACCTTCAGAATTGAACTTGATGTGTTGGAACACAAGTGCTTGGCGACTGCAGCTGGAAGAGATGAATGGTTATGGCATTACAGACTTGGTCACTTGAATTTTAATGACATTAGTAATATGAAGAGGAAGACCATGGTTTCAGACCTACCAAAATCTATATTCCAAAATAAGTATGTGAAAAATGTGTTCAAGCAAAGCAACATAAGAATAACTTTAGCAAGGATGTAAGAAGCAAATCGAAATCCACTCTCGAGATGATCTACTCAAATGTGTGTGGTCTTTTCCAGGTAGATTCACTTGGAGGTAACAAGTACTTTGTTACATTTATTGATGATTACAGTTGAAAGTTGAGGACCTACTTAATAAAGAAGAAAACTAATGGGATTAGTGTTTTCACCAAGTTCAAATCAATGGTGGAAAGATACAGTGGTCACAAGATTAAGTTTATGAGGACAAATGGAGGTGGAGAGTATGTGTCAAAATATTTCGACACACTATGTACAAGAGAAGGAATTATGCGTGAGTTAGTGTGACCATATACTCCTCAATAAAATGGTATTGTTGAAAGAAAGAATATAAACATTATGAATATGGTGAGAAGTATGATAAAAGGCTAGCATCTCCCAAATGAGTTATAGGGTGAGACTGTGTCGAGTGCAACATACATATTAAATATATGTCCGACAAAGAGGCTTGAAGTTATCACGCCAAAAGAATGTTGGTCTGGTGTCAAACTTATTTTAAGCCACTTGAAGGTGTTTGGATCCATAACACATAGGCATGTGATGTATCAGTTGAGAAGAAAGATGGACGATAAGTCAAGTCAGATGATCCTGGTGGGATATCACTAGACTGGTGGATACAAATTGTTCGACCCAATAAACTAGCAAGTTGTGATCAACAAGGATGTGATCGTAGATTAGCTTAAGGAATGGGATTGGAATGAGAACATCAAGAAATATTTTGTGAGAATCATGTGTGATGAACCAACTAGCGAAGTTGTTAGAGAAGTTCGACAAGAAGCTGTCGAAGGTCAAGCTAGCACAAGCAAACCTTAGAGAACTAGAAACATGCCTACAAGACTGCAGGAATGTGTAATCACATTAAATAATATGGTCAACGATGAAGGTGAGTTAGTACATTATTCCTTTTACGCAGATATTAAGCCAATTGATGCAGTTGAAGCATTGAAAGACTTAAGGTAGATGAAAGCCATGGTGGATGAGATAAAATTCATAGAAGACAATGATACATAGACATTAATTGAATTTCCAAAAGGGAAAAAGGCAATTTATGTGAAGTGGGTATACAGAGTCAAGCTAAATTCAAAGTTGAAGTAACCCGACCAAGGCAAGACTTGTAGCAAAAGGGTTTCTTCAGGAAGAAGGAATCGACTATGATGAAGTCTTTGCACCAGTAACTAGAATTTGAAACAATCAGGTTGGTTGTTGGTCTGGAAAATATGCATAACTGGTCAATGTGTTAGATGGACATGAAATATGTATTCCTGAATGGCCTTATACACGAAGAGGTGTATGTAACACCAGTTGGGTTTGTGAAACATGACCAAGAAAGAAAAGTATATAGGTTGCATAAAGTCCTGTATGGATTGAAACAAAATCCAAGAGCTTGGAACAAGAAATTGGATTACTTTCTAAGATATAAAGAGTTTGAGAAGTGCACACAGAGCATGGTATGTATATCAGGAGAAGCAGGAGTGAGCTACTTATATTGTGTCTCTATGTCGATGACTTATTGATAACAGGTAGTTCCAAGAAAGAGATTGAAGATCTCAAACATGACTTAAGTAAGGAGTTTGAAATGTCAGACTTGGTAAATCTCTCATACTTCCTTGGTATTGAATTCTACAAGAGTAGTAGAGACTTGATGATGCACCAAAGAAGATATGCAAGTGAAATACTCAAGAGATTTGAGATGCAAAATTGCGACCCATCTTCGACTCCAGCTGAGCCCAAATTGCAACTGATAAAAGACTTAACTAAAGATGATGTCGACCTAACATAGTACAAAAGACTTATTGGATCACTTAGATACCTTTGTAACACAAGGCCAGATTTAGCCTATTGTGTAGGCATGGTCAGCATATTCATGCAAAAGCCAAAGGTTTTCCACCTTGTAGCCACCAAGAGGATACTAAGATATCTCAAATGAAAACTCGACTATGGCATTTTTTTTCCTTTATTCAATGAAGGAAAATAATGCAAGCTTGTGGGCTACATTGAGTCTAGTTGGTATGGTGATTCTGAAGATAGAAAATCGACAGCAGGATATGTGTTCATGTTAGGTGGTGCGTCAGTCGCGTGGAGTTCGAGAAAGGAATCAGTGGTAGCTTTATCATCATGCGAGACAAAATACATAGCAGCTTCGTTAAGTGCATGCCAAGCAACATGGATGATGAATCTAATTGAAGAAATTACAGGGAAGAATCATAGAGCAATGACCATGAAAATTGATATCATGTCGACTATCAACCTGGAAAAGAATCTGATAACGCACAGAAGAAGCAAACACATCAAAATGAGGTCCCATTACCTGAGAAAGCATGTAGCAAATGAAAAGTTGAGTCTGAAACACTTCAGATCAGAGAATCAGATTGCATATATAATGATGAAGGCTCTATATGTCGAATTGTTCAAGAGATTGAGAACTATGATGAATGTAGATAGTTTTGACATAATGAATTAGGTGTGTGTTAAATATATAATTATTTGTGTCGATCATAAGTGTGTGTTCGACAAGAGTCGAAGAAAGTCTGTATTAACTATATTTGACAGAAATTCAAATACAACTTGTCGAATCATGTGATTGTCGAAGGAGTTAACCTCGATAGAGTTAGACTTAACATTTATTTTGTTTTGTTAGTTAGTTAGAGATTACTTAGTGTGCAAGTAATCTCATCTATAAATAAAGAGGAACTTTATTTCATTTGTAAGAAGTTTTGTAGTAGCATTGTGTAGTTTTCAGAAATCACAATTGTGATTAACACGCATTGTAACAAACCCTTTGAGTGCAGTTTGCACAACAATACAATCTTCTTCTTCTTTAAGAATTTCTCTTTTATTTTATTTTTCAATTGTCTCGTTTTCTTCTTTCGTTTCTTTGTGTAGTGTAGAATCATCTTGCAACTAAAGAGTAGTTGTTTCATCAGAGTAAACAGAGAAGAACAAAAGACGTGATCAATTAAATTTTTTGATTTTTATTTAACAAAATTGATTCTGTTAACTTCAAAATTGGTGTTTTCTCAATAAACCTTACTATTAAAATAAATGTTATAATTTAAAATATTTTATGATAATAATAAACATGTATTATTAGGTTTCAATTATTTTCAAAATAAAATTGATGAAGCATCAGCTTTTTTTTCAGTTGATCGGAATCATTGTGGTTAAAGCATCTTTGGTACTTAGGCGTACACCGGTCATACTCACACTTACCTTAATTTTTTTTCTTTTAATTTTGAATTTTCTTTTTTATCAAAATTTTTTATCTCTTATCCCTACATTTTTTCTTACACCCCTACATTTTATAAAAAATGTCAATTGTATCCTTATATATTTTAGGTAATTTATTATTTTATTTTTTAAATACTTTTTAAATTTTATTTTTGTGTATCAGAAGACTTTGCAAAAGAATTTCGATAGTCATTTTTCAACCATTTTTTTAATATTATTTTGTGTACCACAAAACTTTGCAAAAGAGTTTTGGTAGTCAATTTTAGTGTTCCGGAAGATTTTACAAAAAAGTTTCGGTAGTCAATTTTTGTGTATCGAAAGACTTTGCAAAAGAGTTCCGGTAGTCATTTTTCAACCATTTTTTAAAATATTTTGTTGTGTACCGGAAGACTTTGTAAAAGAGTTCCGGTAGTCAGTTTTTGTGTACCAGAAGACTTTGGAAAAGAGTTCCGGTAGTCATTTTTCAAGCATTTTTTAAACACTTTTGTGTGTACCAGAAGACTTTGTAAAAGAGTTATGGTAGTCAATTTTTGTGTACCGGAAGACTGCGCAAAAGAGTTTTGGTAGTCATTTTTAATCATTTTTTAAAATATTTTTTGTGTATCGGAAGACTTTGCAAAAGAATTTCGGTATTCAATTTTTGTGTACTAGAAGACTTTGCAAAAGAGTTTCGGTAGTCATTTTTCAAGCATTTTTAAACATTTTTTGTGTGTACTGGAAGACTTTGTAAAAGAGTTCTTTGGTAGTCAATTTTTGTGTACCAGAAGACTGTGCAAAAGAGTTTCGGTAGTCATTTTTCAATCATTTTTTAAAATATTTTTTGTGTATCAGAAGACTTTGCAAAAGAGTTTCGATATTCAATTTTTGTGTACCGAAAGACTTTGCAAAAGAGTTTCGGTAGTCATTTTTCAAGCATTTTTAATCATTTTTTTGTGTACCGGAAAACTTTGTAAAAGAGTTCTGGTAATCAATTTTTGTGTATCAGAAGACTGTGCAAAAGAGTTTCGGTAGTCATTTTTCAACTATTTTAAAAAGTATTTTTTTTGTGTACCTGAAGACTTTGCAAAAGAGTTATGGTATTCAATTTTTGTGTACTAGAAAACTTTATAAAAGAGTTCCGGTAGTCAATTTTTGTGTATCGGGAGATTTTGCAAAAGAGTTTCGATACTCATTTTTCAAGCATTTTAACTTCTTCTTTTTTAATTGGAAGACTTTATAGAAGAGTTTCGGTAGTCAATTTTTGTATATCGGAACTCTTTTGCAAAGTCTTCCAGTACATAAAAGAAATTAAAAAATACTTAAAAAATAATTACCGGAACTCTTTTGCAAAATCTTTTGGTATATAAAATAAAATTTAAAAAATATTTTAAAAAATAAAATAATAAATTAGTTAAAAATATATAAAGATAAAATTAATATTTTTTATAAAATGTAAGGGTATATTGAAAATTTAATTAGCATTCATAAAGTCTAAAAATTGGCCCAAGTTATGCCCAGGTATAGCAAGTTTAGGTGAATTTCTTTTCCCACCCCCAAAAAAGATCATGCTAAAAGAGAAGAAAAAAAGTATTAAATGGCACTATTATCAGCAACAGAAACAATCGGAGGTTTGTTCAAAATTATACCAATGCAATGCAACGCAGCACTATAACAACACAAAATAATGGAGTAATAATTTAATAATAGTAGTAATAATAAAAGCATGTTAAAAGGAAGGAGATGCAGAAGAGTGTGATCGGAGTATTACCGTGGACGTGTGAAAATCTCCGGTGGAGGGGAGTGCGACGGAGAGGGAGTGGTTGTGTTTTGAACTGTGGAGGTAGGAATAAGGATTTTGAAACAGTTTCATTTTACAGAGTCAATGCTAGTGAGAATATTTTATTTTTTGTTAATGATAATTTTGTATTATAAAGTATATATTAAATATAAATTTAGTGGTTTTTTTTAGATTTGTCCAAACTCTATCATTAATTATAAAAACAAAATTCGACTCCATTCAAACTCGGTCGAAGTCATCTTAAACTTAACATGGAAAATCTAGTTTAATTGGGACGGGGTAGAAAAAAATTGAATTTTAAAAGTGGAGCCGGAGTGGATGTGTGTTGTAAATTATTAATAATTAATAATCTTCGGTGTATTTTAAAATGACAAAAAAAATATGTAAGTGAAGATTAATTTTTGAATTTAGAAATAGATAAAATTTATGAAGTGTTATAATAAATTTGAATTCAAAAATAGACACACTTGTAAAATGTTACAATATGTTTGAATTCAAAAATAGACAACACTTTGTGAAGTGTTACAAAATGAAAATATGCAACTCTTGAATAATGTTGTTATGGATGAAACAAAGTAATCTTTGGTAAAAAATACGTAACCTTTTGATAAAAGAAAGTTGTTTCACCATTGATCGCAACATTGTGAAACAACACGAATATGATCTATAAATACTTCATTTCGAATTCAGAAAAACATAACAAAAATGTACATATTCTTCACTAAAATTTCATATACTCTTCCCTATATTCAAGTTTTCATTAGTCTTGTGCAAACTCGATTATAAACTGAATTATTCTGAGTATTTATGTATTCTAATTCTAAAACATTTGAGAGTGCTTGAAATATTTTTAAAGAAAATGATTTCACTCATGATTTTAGTTTCGATCCATTTAATTTAAATTAATTTTTATAACAATCTTCATGGTATGACGAATAATGGTAGTCCAAACTTCTGTTTCAAACATCAAAGAATAAATTATTGTGTTATAGACACATTCTATGAACATAAGAAGAATCGATATTATAGATCTAAATATGTTTTATTATTTCTCATAGAAATTAAATTATTGTGAAAATTATAACATCAAAATCAAAATCTTAAATGTAATTAAACAAATAGTTAGTATCGGAACATGATTACTGCTACTATGATTTTCTGAAAAATATATGAGTTTTTATGTTAAATCAAATTGATTCTAAAAGTTTGGAAAAGGATACAGTAATTAAACATATCATATGTATATATACTAGTAGTGCACTGCAAATGAATCGTACTGTATGGGATTTATGTTTTACATATATTTTCAAACTGAGTCACGTATTGATTCATAAAGTATCGGTTACCTTATTTTTGAAACCAAAGCCATTTACATACTGCAATATTAAGAAGCTATATTGACTAAGTATATGTCAAAAAGGGTATTGATACATTTAATTTTTCATAATATGTACACATATATAATTTGTGTTACATGTATGTTGATATATGTTGAAAGTTTGTATTACACTGCTAGACATATTTCTTCAAACAATGCATTATTATATTTTTTTTGTTAAATATAATTTATTATTTTGAAATAATTATATTGGAAATGTGTTAATTATCAAATTGATTAAATTTATTAAAGTTCAAGATTTTAAATTATGCAATTGAATTTGATTCGGGTTCTAGGGCAAAAACATGTTTTTATTCAATGAGACTCATTAATATAAGACATATAAAGATTATCCAAAGATGACTCATGACTTATATAGATGTCTAAATTTGGAGTCTAATATAACTATTGAATATCGAGATGTGGAATTTTGAGATCCTTATCACGGTGGATAAGAAATTTGAGATTCCCACAAATGAAGAACCTCGTGAGGAATGTTATCTACGGATTGTTGAAACACAAATAGAAAGTTTGTCATTAATAAAGAATCTCGTGAGGAAGATTCTTCATAGATTGTTGAAAAACAACCCGAACTTAGAATAAGCAAGAGAGACTGAAAGACTAAGAATAGAGGACCAAACAAAATTGATAGTGATTTTTTTTATCTAATGGAAGGAAATAGTAAGAATTTTGTTCATAAGCTTCCTATTATTCTTCAAGTGGAAGATGATCCTAAGACTTATAAGGAAGTAATAGCTTCAAGGGACTCCTTGTTTAAAAGGAAGTATCATAGTGTGATGGTACACTAAACACCTACAAGTATAGATTAATGACGAAGGGCATTTTAAACAAAAAGAAGGTGTTTATCATTTGACACATATGCACTAGTAGCAAGCACAAATGCATATGTGAAAATTAGAATATCATTTGCATTAGCTTCTTTGCGTGATCATATAGTTCCTCAAATGGATGTCAAAATAACATTTCTAAATAGAGATCTCGATGAAGAGATTTACATGGAGCAACTAGAAGTTTATGTGGAAATAACCAAAAAGGTGTGCAAGTTTGACAAATCCTTGTATGGATTAAAACAAGTACCGAAATAATGACATGAAAAGTTCGACTATGTTATTGTAAGATTGACCAATTAAAGGGAGACTTTTCAATCATTATCAAAAAACAAATTCAAAGAGTTTGTCATCATCAAAGGGGGGGAGATTATGAGGAGTACATCCTATATTTAGTTCAATTTTGATGAAGATAAAGATTATCAAAGAAGAAAAGGTTCAAAAGTGTCATGTACATCAATGATGAAGTTGATCAAGAAGGTTTAGCATATAAATTCAAGTGAGTATTTGAGACAAATGAACATAAATAAGGTGCTCATTGAAATTTATACTATACTAATTCATATTGCTCATAATTTCACCTCTCACTTCATCTAAAAAACTTATAGCATCATCATGCATGATTATCTAAAAACCTTCTTCATCTAATTCTTGTTGCAAGTGTTTGTACACAAAGTTGTGTGAGAATATTATGATATCATTTGTCTCCATGTTGATAATATGATTGATCATTAGCAACGAGATTAATGGAATTTTAGAAACAAAGATGTTTCTAACTTCCACATTCAAAGTGAATGATCTTGGACTAATTGACACACTTTTGGTGATCAAAGTAAAGCGAAATAGTGGGGGTCATGAACTTAGTCAAACACATTATGTTGAGAAAGTACTTGATAAGTTCAAACACTTACATTCTTCAAGAAAGTGAGTACTCCATTTGATCTTAGTGTCAAACTTCAAAAGAATGATTGAAGAGTTATGGCTCAATTGGAAAATGTAAGTGCATGCAATGTACTAGACCCAACATAGAATTTACAATTAGTAAAATGAGTAGATTTTACTAGCCATCCAAATTGTGAGCACTAAAAGGCCATCATTAGGATTTTCGGCTATCTTATGAAAACCAAAAATGTAAGTCTCCATTATGCTAGATTTCCTGCCATATTAGAATGATATACCGATGCAAGTTGGATATCGAGTGTTGAATATCATAAATCTGCATTTGGGTGAATATTTACACTAGTTGGGGTGCAATTTCTTGGAATAGCAAGAAAAAATGTGGATCACTCTTTAAACCATAGAACCAGAGTTCGAGGCTCTTGCTTCCGCTGGTGAAGAAATTGAATGGTTGAGAGACCTTCTATCGGAAGTTCCACTGACTAAATACAATATTTCAAAGGTGTTGATACATTATGGTAGTCAAGCCACTTTATCTAGAGTATATGATTAGTTATCATTTGTGTTAGTTTTAATGTCATTTGAATTCTAAAAGGAGGTGAATTGTTGTGAGTTTGGGCAGTATTTTAAGCTTATTTTGGTAGATTTTTATCATGACTTGATTTTCTATGGTTTTAGTGATTTTGAGCTATTTTACACGCTTGAGGTAGTGTTTCATGTGTTTACAGGTCTGAAGAGTAAAGAGGAGCTTGATCAGAGAAGAAATCGGACAATAATGCATGAGCAGGAGAAAAAAAGAGAAAATTGCACATCGCATTCCCATACGCGTATGAGGGCTCTCATACGTGTATGGTCACTCAGCCATACCCCAAGGATACGCGTATCACCAGGAAATGGGGATTTTTCAAGCTTCTTCCCATACGCGTATGGGAAGTCTCATACACGTGTGAGGCCACTCAGGCAACAGCCTTTTGCGCAGTTAAAGCCTTACACGTATGGCTCTAGCTGGGCCATACGCCCTACCCTGGGCCATACACGTATGAGGTAGTGTAAAAATGACCCATACACATATAGGTGTAGGTCATATGCGTATGGCACAACCCAGATCTGAAAAATCCCATAATTTATCTATTTAGCCTAAAAACACGAATTTCCAAGGGTTGTACGATTTTCGAGTACAGAGGACGTGTTTTGAAGGCTGAAGCACTGAAGAATCCATGGTGGATCGAGGATTTCATTAACTTTAGTGATTGAAGATCTCTTTTCTTCCATTAATTTGTAATGCTTATACTTTCTGTTATGTTTTTATTTACTGTTATCAGTAGATAAACCCCTCAATGCTATGGGATGTCCCTGATTCGTATTTATGATACAATTCTAAATTTCTACCTTGTAACGACTTTAATTTGGTGACATTTGATTTATTTGCAATTTGTGATTTATGCTTTCTCTTTCGGACAAATTGAGACTGATATGTGGTTGATAATTAGGCTGGATCGTCATTGTTAATGCTTAACTATGAGTAGTTCTTACCTAGGCCTAGGGATACCCTATGGACACTGGAATATTCTTGGTCAAATAATGCTTAATTTCATTTCTAATTCACTATGGACATAGGGATTAATTTGAATGATTAAAGTTTTTCTCACTAAGGACTTAGGAGTAAACACCCTTAAGGACTGGTAGTCAGTATTATTGGATTAAGTTATTGCAAGTAGGGGTGTGCAAAAAAACCGATTATTCATAACCAAATTGGTATCCAAATTGTTTCACTTTTAAAAAATCAAACCAAATGTTAAAATAAAAATTTGGGTATCCATTTTGTTATCCAAATATAAATCGTTACCCATTATAAAAATTCGGTTTTGTTATTGGGAATCCAAATTTTACTATGCCTTAAATTTTTATATTTGTCTGTTTTCATGTTTTATCACATTATAAATTAATTTTATATTTTAAATTATTTTAAATTTTATAAAAAAATTATTTTTAAAATAAAATTCACAATTTTTTTACTTTTCGAGAAAAATATTATATTCGATTTTTTTTTCGAAAAAATTCTATTTAAGATTTTTTTTAAAATAAAATTATTATTTTCTTCTAAATAAAATAATAATAATTTTTATCAAAAATATTTTGTATTTTTTTCAATAAAAAAATTTCTTTTTTAAAAAAAAATAGATTTTTTTTAAATAACTTTTTTTGATAATTTTTTTAATTTTCAAAAAGGTTTTTTTCAAATTTTCGGAATAAAAAAACTTTTATTCTCAGAAGAAAAAAAATTTAAATAATAATTTTTTATTTTCGATTTCTATTTTTTTTAAATACATTTTTTTAGTTATTTTTATATTTTAGAATAATTTATTTTTTAATATTTTTTGGAATACTTTATTTTTTGAATATTTGTTTTTTTGTTTTTTTAAATTGTTTTTTGTATGTTTTTAAAATTTTAAAAGAAAAAATATTTTAAAACCTCATAAAATTTGTTTATGTTTTTAGATTTAAAAATTAATATTAATTTAAAGAAAATAAAATTTAAATTAAATTAAATAGTTTTGATTAAAATCCAAACCCATTTAAAACCGGTTTTAACCCGATTCGGAACCGGTTTGGAATTTTAAATTGGTTTTTGTGAGAAGTGGTTTGGTTTATAAACCATAACCATAAAAATGGACTGGTTCATATTAAATGGTATTCATGCACACCCCTAATTGCAAGGTTAATTTACTGTTGTCGATGAATCCAACCATTCACCTTATCTAGTGTGTTCACTCATAATATCCTTTATAATGTTCAATTGTTTTATTTACTGTCTATTGCATTTTAATTTCTATTTTCAGACCAACAATCTAAAACCCCTAAGACTTTTGTTTAACTAATTTAGAACCAAAACTTTGTATCGTCAAGCAGTCCTTGAGATCGATACTTGGGAAATTTCTCATATTACTACATTAGAATATTAGTACACTGGCTAATTTATTGTTGGTGCAAAGGTAGAATAAAAGATGAATATTCTATTAAGAGAATGACGGCTACAAAAGGATTAAAAGTTACAATGATTGACACCCTATTTATAAGCTAAAACTAGGGTTACTACAATAGGATAAAATACTAAAATACCCTCTAACAAACTTAGGGGCTAAGAAAATAATACAATTTAAATATGAATTAAATCTAATAAAATCTAATACCATCCCTTAATTCATATTCCATCAAAACTTGTAACACCAATTCCATCCCTTAATATGAGAAATTGGTCAGTCTTGATAGCTTTCGTCAGAACATCTGCCAACTGCTTCTGAGTGCTGCAGTGTACAACTTCTAACACTCCCCTCTGAACTTGATGTCTCAGAAAATGATACTTGGTCTCAATGTGCTTGCTTCTCCCATGCAACACTGGGTTTCTGGCAAGATTGATTGCAGACTTGTTGTCAATCATCAGCTTCAGAGGTTTGTTTACTTTAATCTTCAGATCCTGCAATAGATTCAGAATCCACACAGCTTGGCATGCAGTAACAGCACCTGCAATATATTCAGCTTCACAAGTTGACAACGCCACAACAGGTTGCTTCTTGGAACACCAAGAAATGGGACCTCCCAGAAATTTGAATAAGTACCCAGACGTACTTCTTCTGTCAACTCTGTCTCCACACCAATCAGAATCTGAATAACTCAGAAGTTCTGACTCATCCTTTCTTCCAGAGGGAAATAATACTCCATACTTCAGAGTTCCCTTGATATACCTCAGAATCCTGACTGCAGTTTGGTAATGGGACCACTTAGGTTTACTCATGAACCTACTAACCATCCCAACTGAGTAGCAAATGTCAGGTCTGGTATTGCACAAATACCTCAGAGAACCAACCAACTGTTTGAAGATTGTAGCGTCCACATCCTTTCCATCAGAGTCAGAGTCCAGCTTCTGATTTGTATCAGAAGGTGTGACAGCAATCTTACAATTCTTCAGATCAAATCTCTTCAGAAGTTCTAATTCATACTTGAGCTGATGCAAAATAATACCTTTCTCAGAGTATCTGAATTCCATCCCTAGAAAGTATGTCATTTTGCCTAGATCAGTCATTTCGAATTCATTCATCAGAACTTTCTTGAACTTGGCTATCTCCTGTTCAGAACTTCCAGTCAGCAGTATATCATCAACATATAAACATACCAGAGTCATATTTCCTTCAGAAGTATGCTGAACATAGACACCGTACTCCATCTCACATTTCTGAAAGCCTTGCTTCTTGAAAAAAGAATCAATCTTCTTATTCCAAGCTCTGGGCGCTTGTTTCAATCCATATAGAGCTTTGTATAATCTGTACACCATCCCTTCCTGATTCTTTTTCACAAATCCAGGAGGTTGTGACACGTAAACTTCTTCTTCTAATGGACCGTTCAGAAATGCAGATTTTACATCTAAATGCATCAGAGGCCAATTCCTGTTAGCAGCTATTGCAATCACCATTCTGATTGTTTCATGTCTTGCTACAGGTGCAAACACTTCAGAGTAATCCAGCCCAGGTTTCTGTAGAAATCCTCTGGCTACCAACCTTGCTTTATGTTTGCCAATTGAACCATCTGGCTTTAACTTCTGCTTGAAAACCCATCTGACGCTGATGGCTTTCTTGTCTTTTGGAAGTTCTGTCAGCTTCCAAGTCTTGTTCCTCTCTATAGCATCAAGTTCTTCTTTCATGGCCTTCAGCCAGAGCTTCTGCTTAAGAGCCTCTTCTGTACTTATGGGTTCAGAGTCTACTAACATGGCACAATGAATAACTTCTCCTTCAGAGTCTACTTCAGTGTCTTGCAGCATGTCAAATTCTGCATATCTTCTGGGGATGTTTCTGATTCTTTGTGGTCTCTGAACTTGTTCAGAGTCTTCAACTTCAGAGTTTCTACCTTCAGTTGGTTGACTTCCTCCAGAGCTTTGACCATCTGAAGGTTCTGGCATATTTTCAAAGTCTGAATTGCCACCAGAATCTGGATTACCATCAGAGTCTGGGTCATCAGAGTCTGGATCATCAGAGTCTGAAACATCAGAGTCTGGAACATCAGAGTCTGGAACATCAGAGTCTGGAACATCAGAGTCTGGAACATCAGATTCTGGATCACTATCAGAGTCAGAATCAACGTCAGAGTTTACTCCAACCTCAGAAATTCTGAACTCTGACCTTTCTTCAGAAGTTTTAACATCAGAATCAGATTGAGACTTATCCCAATTCCAAACTTCAGATTCCTTCACAATCACATCTCTGCTGAATTCAATTTTATTGGTTTCTGGACAATAGAGCTTGTATGCACCTGTACTGTGGTACCCTATCAGAATCATCACTTTGCTTCTATCATCCAGCTTCTGTCTTCTGGCTTCTGGAACATGTTTATAGCAAACAGAACCAAACACCTTCAGATGACTAACACTTTGCTTATCTCCAGTCCACTTCTGTATTGGAACTATTTCCTTCAGCTTCTTCGTAGGACATCGGTTGAGTACATACGTTGCGGTGGCAACAGCTTCTCCCCAGAGCTTCTGAGGAAGCTTCTTCTCCTTTAGCATGCTTCTCACCATATCAAGCAAAGTGCGGTTTCTTCTTTCAGCAAGACCATTGTGTTGAGGGGTATAAGGAGCAGTAACCTCATGCTCAATTCCATTCTCCTCACAGAACTTCTGGAACTCTTTGGAGTTATACTCACCTCCACCGTCAGTTCTAAGAATCTTCAACTTCTGACCACTCTGATTCTCAGCCTTCACTCTGAACTTCTTGAATTCATCAAACACCTCGTGTTTAAACTTAATAAGGGATACCCATGTCATTCTTGTGAATTCATCAACAAATAACACAAAGTATTTATTCCCTCCAATCGATGCTACTGGAAATGGACCACACACATCAGAATGTACAACTCCCAAGGCATGTTTTGCTCTTGGAGCAGTTTCTGACGCAAATGGCAATCGTGGTTGTTTTCCTTCCATGCAAACCTTGCATGACTTTTCAGGCTTATTAATTGCAGGAATTCCATGTACCAACTTCTTTGAATTCAGATGTTTTAAGCTTCTGAAATTCAAATGACCAAATCTTCTGTGCCACAGCTCACTCTCCTTCTCAGCACTTGTTGCACTAAGACATTCTGAGTCTGCAGTTCTGACATTCACCTTGAATGCTCTATTCCTTCCCTGTTCTGACTCCATAATCAACTTCTGATTGCAGTCATACAGCTTCAGAAGATTGTCCTTCATGGTAACTGAGAAACCTTTCTCAATTAATTGTCCCACACTCATCAGATTGCTTCTGATGCCAGGTACATACCACACGTTCTGAATCAATGCTGTTTTCCCATTGTTCAGAGTCACTCTGACATTTCCCATACCTTCTGCATTAAGATATTTGTCATCAGCACATCTGATCTTTGTCCTCTTTTCAGAGTCAAAGTCAACCAGCCATTTCTTGTTTCCAGTAAGATGATTTGAACAGCCAGTGTCCATATACCACCAGTCTATCAGATCCATATTATCAGATTCAGAGGCCATCAATAGCACAGATTCGTCATCAGAACTTCTGGCTATATTTGCTTCTTCTGATTTTCTCTCCTTGTTTGACCAACAGTCTCTAGCAAAGTGACCAAACTTCTTACAACAGTAACATTGGATTTTCTTCTTGTCATACTTCTCTTTTCCCTTCTGAGCATTCTTTTGTCTATCAGAGGTTGAGCTTTCTGACTTCTGACCACCATCAGATCTTCTCCTGGCTTCTGACTGCTTCTGATACCTCCTATCAGAAGTTGCTTTCAGAGCCTGCTGCTCTACTTCCCTTTCAGAAGTTCTCTCAGTCAAACGCAACTCTTGCGCTTCTAGACTGCTCTGCAGCTCTTCAATTCTCATGGTGCTCAGATCTTTGGAATGTTCTATTGCTACCACGATGTAATCAAATTGAGAGGTAAGGGATCTCAATACCTTCTCCATAATTGTTTCTTCAGAAAGAGTTTCTCCACACGCTTTCATCTCATTAGTGATCAGAATCACTCTGGAGATGTATTCAGGAACTTTCTCATTATTCTTCATGTTGAGATTCTCATATTGCTTTCTCAAGGACTGAAGCTTCACCTTCTTCACTGATGCGTCACCACCATAACATCTAACCAGTGTGTCCCACGCAGCCTTTGCTGTCGTTGAATCTGCAATCTTCTCAAACACATTTACATCAACACATTGATGAATGAAGAACAATGCTTTCTGATCCTTCTTCCTTACTTCCTTCTGCGCGTTTTTCTGTTCATCCGTCGCATCTGCTGCTACCGGAACATAACCATCAGTGACAAGATCTAGAACATCTTGAGCACCGAACAGTACACGCATTTGGATCATCCAACGATTCCAGTTTTTACCGTCAAATACTGGAAGTTTGGTGTTCATGTTGCCGTTTCCGTTCATCTTTCTACCTTGCACAGTACACTCAGATTTCTCACACAGTGTTTCCCAACCCACAGAATTAAAATTCTGATCAGATTTTGTTCAAGATTCAACACGAATCTAAGAATCAAAATCAAACACACAAGACCTCACGTTCACTCGTGTTTCCCGTGTTTCCCAATGAATCCGAACCGGAGCTCTAGATACCAATTGTTGGTGCAAAGGTAGAATAAAAGATGAATATTCTATTAAGAGAATGACGGCTACAAAAGGATTAAAAGTTACAATGATTGACACCCTATTTATAAGCTAAAACTAGGGTTACTACAATATGATAAAATACTAAAATACCCTCTAACAAACTTAGGGGCTAAGAAAATAATACAATTTAAATATGAATTAAATCTAATAAAATCTAATAATAAACCATAACCATAAAAATGGACTGGTTCATATTAAATGGTATTCATGCACACCCCTAATTGCAAGGTTAATTTACTGTTGTCGATGAATCCAACCATTCACCTTATCTAGTGTGTTCACTCATAATATCCTTTATAATGTTCAATTGTTTTATTTACTGTCTATTGCATTTTAATTTCTATTTTCAGACCAACAATCTAAAACCCCTAAGACTTTTGTTTAACTAATTTAGAACCAAAACTTTGTATCGTCAAGCAGTCCTTGAGATCGATACTTGGGAAATTTCTCATATTACTACATTAGAATATTAGTACACTGGCTAATTTACCGATCAATATACAAAAGGTGTATAATAGAAAGTCTAGGCATGTAGGACTTAGATATTCTTTCGTGAGAAAATTGATTAAAGATGTAATCATTTTATTCACATATATACGATCAAGTTATAATTTGCTTGATCCATTTACTAAACCACTGACCAAAGATTTAGTAAATATTACCTCGAGAGGTATGGGATTGAAACTCCTTGAATAAGGGTTCCGACAATGGTAGCAACCAAATCTGAAGTTAAGAAAACCTTAACCTAAGATTTAATGGTTAGCAACGAGTCGTTGATTGTTACAATGTTGACTATTACATATTGAGGGTTGAGTGTTTCACACTCTTAATGAAGTGTTATGTCGAGAATAAGTATCTCAATAAATATATGCAATATGAACTTTACCTATGTGAATTTCGAGATGATGTCGTCTTAAAGTGAGAGTTGGAGTTTCTCTTATAAAATTTTTACGAAAATAGGAAAAACACATGGCCATAAATAATGCTAGGTTAGTGATGTAGGTGAATAACCATTAAAGAGTATGTGTAATATAACGCCGATATACTCACAAGGAATAATGGTTTAAAGCATTGCTAACTAACATTCCGATCAGACTTTGCATTATATTTATCACTACGCGAAAGCTGGCGACTCTGTTGGGGACCCAGTTTCCCTAAACAAGTCAAGCCTAGTCTAGGTTGTCTTTTTGCGTGTGTGGGTGTTTATATTTTATTTTATCTTGCTATCTAATTAGTTTCTTTGTTTCTGTTGACATTGTCTCATCTGCTACATGGCCCTTTGAGGATGGGGTACAAAATGGATACTATTGATTGTAAGAAAAACCTTGTGGGAAAGACTCTCTACCCGAGTCTAAAGAGTAAAATTGAGATAAAAGATGTTGAGTAGTATGGGCCACCGAGAAGATTTTCTCATAAGGGTCGATACGAGAACATCGCTTAGAGAAGATTCTTTTGAGAATATTGATGATCGTCAAGCTTTTGGCATAAGAATCAGTACTTTCATTAGAACCCTTGACTCTAAGGACCTTTATAGAACCCTGAACCTTTTGCCATATAGAAACGATGGTCGCATAGTACGGGTCCCCAAGAAGCTTTTCTCGCGAGGGTCGGTACGAAGACCTCATTCAGAATAGATTTCCTTGATAGAGCTGACGCCTGGGAAGTAAATTGACATAAGTGGAAAACAAAGAATCAACGCACAAACCTTCAACAATCAAACATGGTGTTTACACAAATTGAGCTCAAGAACTTTCAACCGATATTTTTTAGGTTTATCATGAAACCTTTGGGTCCTTTACAAATACAATTCACAAGAGAATCACACTTTTGAATAAAGCAATTTAAGAACGGAAAAAAAATCACTCCTAACAAGTTCAGATGAAAATTTTCAAAAGACTACTTAAAGTATTTTCCACTCTTTCTTTTTTCTTCTCTTCATCTAAAAACCCAAATTTAAAATTTGATTTACCATCAAATAAAAATTGAATAATCACAATGACAATAACTAGCTATTCTCTTTTCATATACGCAAACAATACAATAACACCAACAAAAATTAAAAATGGAAAAACATACTCATTAAGATAAATATCATTTCTACAAACTTGTTAGACAAAAATAACATAAAAATTACCTATTCTGAAATTTTATTGAAGTCATGAGCCGTTTTCACAAATGTCATTAAATTAGAACCAATTGCCAAAGGAATATAACATGATTGGGTTTTTATGCAAAAATCAAAGTAATGAATAAAGGGGGAATTTTCATATTTGAGTTGAAAGGAAATGGATAAAGGGAAAACTCTCATATTTGAGTGGGAAGAAAATGATTATAGGGTAAAATTATATATCTGTTAGCTAAGAATTTTATTCAAAATTTAATTGTATTGATTTTTGTGTTCATCGATGAGTTAAGATGAGGGGGGTAAAAATATAAATGTTTAGAATTAATATAATGTTATTTAAGTTATTTTTAATTAAAATACAAGTAAGAAAATAATGTGATTTTTGTATTCTTGAAATAAAAGAAGGGAGAAGGGAGAGAATGGAAAAAATGTGTCGGTATGATTCAATTTGTTTTATATTTTTTGGAATCAACTTGTGAAGAAGGTGTAATTTTAAAGAATGACTGCTTACCTAGTCTCTTTTGTGCGTTTTGATTTATGGTTGAATAAAAGACTATCACGAGCGTTATTTCATTTAATGGCTTAAGTTTATTATTCCTTCATAAACCACTTGAATAGCTGTTCATACAAAATGCGACATCAACCCCAAATGATGTAAACCGAAACTTTTTTTCAAATATGTTTATATTTGACTCATTCTCTTTGTTATGCAAACCAATTCATTCTTCAGAAGCAACGATTTCGTGAAAACTAGATAATTATTTTAGTATTTTATTGCTGATGAAAGCTCTGATATGTTTTAAACAATGAGGTCTAATCGTTGCACTCTAAAGCAAAGGGATGAGTTAGAAGAATAATTCATATCGAAATAGTTGTTTGGACTGTTGTAATTGATAACCTAAGAGTATTCCTTTGTCGTCCAGCGGTTAGGATATCTGGCTTTCACCCAGGAGACCCAGGTTCGATTCCCGACAATGGAAGTTTTATAAAAATAATTTGTTCAGATATTAGAGTAATAAAACTCAAATATGAAAATACTAGTTTTTCTATATGTTGAAGTTCAAATGTTTAACCCTTTTAATTTTAATAAAAATAATTTGTTAAGATATTAGAGTAATAAAACTCAAATATGAAAATACTAGTTTTTCTATTTGTTGAAGTTCAAATGTTTAACCCTTTTAATTTTAATATGCTGGAACTTTTAGTGATAAGAAATGAAGCGAGACTTACACTAAAAATTTGAAGAAAAGAATAAATTTGAAGAATTCTCTAAACCATGGTGTGTGCATACTGGTGCGACCCGATTCTGTAAAACTATCAATGTTGGAAGCCCTTGAAAATATTGTGGCACGTTGACATACCTATACGGCGTGTTTTCAGTTTTAATGTGTTTCCACGTCAATGAGAATTATGGATCATGACATGTTAGCTTACTAGTGCAATACGATTGTGCGAGAAATTAACCTAGCACTTAAGCTAAATGTAATATCCCATATTCCCTTAAATGCTCAATTAGTTGTCAGTTGAGACCAATTGAGTTCCTATGTACTCTATCTATTATCAGTTGTAATAATTTGAGCTCATATGTGCTCTAAGTTTTATGAGTTAGGACCAATAGAGTAACCAGTAACCTCTGAAGAGATTAATTATTAATAAAAGAGACATACCAATATTAATAAGTATAAGAGAGGACATTTTTGATAAAATTAAGAAGAAGAAGAATTTAATGAAGGGAATTAGGTTGTTATGATATTGTGGTTGTTGATAATAACAAGTTAATGTTGCTTCATATTGTTCTTGATGTTATCTTGTATGATTGTAGCTGTTTTAACATGGATTCATGATGGTGTATGTTTTGGTATGGATTGGGGTGGTTGAAATTGGAAAAAGGGGTGTTTAGAAGATGAATTTGTGAAGAAAATTGAAGAACCATTCGATTGGTCCTTAGCAACAATGGGGGTCGAACCCGGGACCTCCTTGGTATGGAACAAGCCTTACCACTAGGCTAAGCTCTTATTGTTGAATATTTGTGCAAGGAACAAAAGTTAACATATATTCTTGATTAAGTTAGATTGTTAAATTATTTGAGAGTTGTAACTCCGTTTTGGACGCGGACGGTTGCGCTAGAAAGATAACGTAAAGGACTATTATTCTTATTCCATTTATAGTATATTATGTGATTTATAAATGCTATGAATTATATTATGATGAATGTTAAACATTGTTGTTATGTTGAATGTGAAATAACATGATTAAAAACCTTACAAAGATGAGTGAGGAAACCTAGAAGAATAACTTAATTAATAACTTAAAAAGATAATATAGGTTATGGAAATGAGTATACGGTGATGCTTGGACGCAATGGTACCTAGGTGTGTATCATGGATAAGTATTCACTTGGTAAGCGAATCAATATGCTTTGTATGGAATATGTGTAATTTATGTATGAGAATGAACCATGTTATGATGCCATGAGAATTGATATGATATCATGAGATTGTTTGATATTTTGGTGAGGAACTTTTGTTCCAAAAGTCCTATTTTAGTGAGGAGCGTTGCTCCAAAAGTCCTATTTGTTATTATGAATTAATCATGTATTCGGAATTAGTTTTGATGGTGCACATACCACTTCAAATGCTTAGGTAAAGCGGTAAGTGGGAATGTGGCACCACTGATTCGTGCCTCAATTGGGTTTGAGCCCCAACCACGGCGGACGTAGGGGAAAGTTGGACACCTAAGTGGGTTAGAGTCACATACGGTGAAAGATACCCTAAGTGGGTTAGACTCCCATACGGGTGACGGTCGCTTGAAATGAGTTTGGAACTCATAGAGGACCCGATATCGACCGCGAAAGTCGAATCATACGAGCATGCATGAATCGGGCCTGTCTTAGACATAAGTCCACTCGGGGATTGATGTTTCGTGCATCTGAATAGTGATTTTGTTGAGTGGATGCACTCAAGTAACATGTTTCCATACATTGCGAGTATCCCTTAGATACTTGAGTCTTAGTTATCTTGTGTGTATGATACATAAGTAACAAGAGATGAAGACTCGAGTTAGGATTTGATTAGAAAACCATGTAGAGCCGAGTGGACCCATAGGATAGGAGAACTCACTGAGATTATTATCTCATCCCATTATTGTTGTTATTTTTCAGGTATTCCTTGCAGGTTGAACTCAAGAGAAGCTATCTACTGATGTTTCAAGGGACGATGATTATCGTGATCTTCCGCTATGAAGTTGTGTACAATGAAGATATTGTACATAGTCCTTAGATTTTTATTATTTAGGCACTATTCTATACCATATGTCATTGATGTTTTTGTTTGAACATGTGTATATAATGATTCCATTAGACACTTATGTTGTGACAGTACCAAAATTTAACACTTGTATGATATTATTCTAGATATATCTATTATACGGGTTGTTACAGCTGGTATTAGAGAAGGTCGATTCTCGACCTAGCCTTGAAACATCATAAGTAAATCTATTCTTGCCTCATATATGTGTTTAGCCGACATGATTCTTAATATCAATGTATGTAGTATTGGGCCTGATCGACCTAATGATATGTGCATGGTAGGTAGGATCATGGTTGAGCGACCACGAGGACTCTGAAGTGTGGGTGGAACTTATGCTTTGAGGGTAGGCTCAAGCCAAGAGTTAGAAAGTAAGGAGAACCAGATAGCCCAGTTAAAGTTTCAGAGGAGTTGTGATTCAGGTATTATGGAATTGAAGAGTATTGTATCGTTCAAGCAATTCGGCAGTGTTAATAGAGTTGAGAAGTTGAGGAATTCTATCGAAGGAGTTTGTCAGAATTTTGAGGAATTAGTGAATTTGCTAGTGGAATAAGATATACCTACTGATATGGAATAAGTATTATAAGAAATTCCATATGGTGAAGGAGAAAGTATAGACATGTTGCTCATATGTCATAAGGTCTAGAAGTGAGATAGTGCATCGGCGTTTCAATTTCTAAGGTCACTAGAGTATCTTGGAAGAACGAGAGTACTTAGTGGAGTATATATTTAGAATGGTACCTTACAAGTGGTTGAGAACTTGAGAGATAAGGAAGTTCAATCTTGTTGGGAGCCTAAGGTAGTGGTGAAGTCTAAGGAGAGACTCGAGGACATGACTACCTATTTCAAGTGAAATAGGTATGCACCAAATGGAGGCTAGAAGATAAATCAAGTATATTCAGTCTTAGAAGGGAGATCGGATTCAGGATAGCTCGTCAGAGCTTTAGTGTTAGTGAGAAACTGTTATGGAATGTTGAATTACCAAGGATCAGTTAGAAGAGGTGTGTGTCGAAGAGAGAATAAGCATTATATAACAACGGAAGGTCTAGTAGGATGGGTTGAAGGAGATTTGTGTTGAGGAAAAGAATAAGTAATTGGATTTAAGGAATTCTAGTAGAATGGTTCTGTAATTGGAACTGGGAGAATTACCATAGGAAGATAATTGAACACAGAGTGTGGAAGCAGTGTGAATGTTGCAATACAATTGTTATAATAGGGTACATTTTAGATAAAGGTACAATGGGATCATCAAGATTTATTAAGGCTAAGTTATGGGCGTGTAGTTGATGATTGTTCGCATTGAAGATTTCTAGAGTATGTAGTGGAGTGGAGGAAGTTATACCTTAGTATTAAGAGAAGTATGTGATAGCAACATTATGGTCACAAGTATGTGTAATGGATTCCTTGTCTTGAGATGGATGCGAAGTAACACACACTTCGTTGAGTAGTGAGTCTTGTATTCTGAGAAGTTGAGTTGATGATAGACAATGAAAGACAAGCCAAGCTGGAGCATGGGGACTAAGTGTAGGATGTGAAATATGTTATGTTGTAAGAGCTTATGGGGAGACAATGAGGATTGTCTATGGAAAGTCATCTAGACAAGTAACCCTAGTATGATGAAGTGTGTAGTAAGTATTGGGTTAGAAGAAAATTCCAGTCATAAGTGTGTGGCAATGATAAGGTTCATCTTAAATGCATTTTATTTGAGTTGTAAGAGTAATAGTGGCTTATTGGAAGTCTGGTTGTTATTTATCTTCTTGAGGAGTGTTTGGTTGGTTGATCACGGAGTATAAACATTCACACCGTGTTGGAGCTAAGGGTATCTTAAATGTCATGAGTGTACCGTTGTGGATGTACAAATTGAGGATGGAGTTACAAGTCACCATAAGTTAGATTGGTAGTTTTGAAATTGGGATTTCTGAAGGTGTAGTGCGTAGTTGGTCATCTGTAGAGATATCATAGAAGTCATATGTTTGGGGAACCAACCTAGTGAACCATATTCAGTGTGAGTAACTCTTGGGTGTATCACTACTACGGATAATGAGAACCATAAGGAGTGATGTTGGAAGAGGCTTACTAAGTGATGATCTGGAAGAGATTAGTTCAATATATTGTATGCGTTAGTAAGGTGTAAATTGGTTAGTCAGAATATGGCCTTCAATAATTTCTTGGATTCATGGCTTCGGATGAGGACCCCTAGGAGAGTAGTATTTTTGTATGCAACGATACTCTACCCTATTGGAAGGATTCATGAGTGATACTTCCGAGGAGGAAAGAGAATCAGATATTCCTGAAGTTAACCATGTAACTCAAGTGGTATATTATTAAGAGCATGAGCTAAGATTATTGAAGATGAATCTGGACGCTGAGATGAAGGGTTCTAGATAAGAAGTGCAATGTTATTTCTAAAGGTGTAAAGTGTCGTGTGACTTTATGAATAGTATGGAAACTCACAGTTACAGTCTAGTTGCTTAAGGTTTCTTGGAAGTGGCGTCTCGTTAATGACTTGAAGTTCCTTGATGGTGTTATTTTGTTATTGGTCGGGATCCTGTGTCAGCAGAAACCTTGAAGGAATTAGAACCCTATAAGAGGATTTGATATGGAACATAATAACAAGAATTGGATATTGTTAAACTAATTTGGATAAGTTCATTCGAGCATAGGATAAATCTGAATGTCATACACCTCTATGGTTGTAGTCGCGTGGCTTATATATATATATATATATATATATATATATATATATATATATATATATATATATATATATATATATATATATATATATATATATATATATATATATATATATATATATATATATATATATATATATATATATATATATATATAATATATATATATATATATATATATATATATATATATATATATATATATTATATATATATATATATATATATATATATATATATATATATATATATTATGGAGGATGTTGGTCATATTTTAAACCTTTTTGTGTCAGCGAGAAATTTATTCTACTAATGGATGTCAGTGAGGTCCTAGTATTGTTTTAGGTGGTGGGCCCTCTGGAGGATAAGTGTGATCTTCTATGTAGACTGTTAGCTAACTAGTGGTGCTTAGGAATCCTAGGTGTTCCACTGTTGGAATCGGAGTATCACAATGGAAGGTGATGGAAGAAAAGGCTCAATCAATATTATGGGAATCAGAGAGGTTGTTACTCATAAGAATGAGAGTAAGATAATCCCGTGCTAATGGTGCTATCTTAGTGGAGTAGTACGAGAGAAGTGAAATAGTAAGAGTAGAGGCTTGCAGCATACAGTATCAAATCAAGTGAAGTTGATGAGATTATCGTTAGATGGATTACAAGTTTGTCACATTTGTTGAAGGAATAATAAGAGAAGAGTAGTAAATATTGTGTGTGGTCAAGGAATCAATAAATTTTCTTATGAAAAATTAATGAGTATTGATTACCCAAGTCAATATAAGATGTAGTAATTATGATTTGTGTAACTTAGTTCAAGGAAGGGAAGTCGTGGCTTCCGGGAGGAAAGTGATCAACAAATGTAGAGCGGTATATCAGATGAATTAAGTGAGAGCAAATTTAAATGTTAATCCAGTATTGGAATGAGGATATGGTTAAGACCGTAGTATTGAGAGTTCACACAAGAAAGAAGTTGGCCAAGAAGGATAAGTTGGAAGAATGAATATGTCAAAGGTTTGAAATCAAAGAGAAGTCAGGTGTTGGTCTAAGACATTGATGCAAGAAGTGTTTATTTGTTGAGTGGAGGAAATTCGGGGGCGAATTTCAATTTAGGGAGGGGAGAATGTAATATCCGATACTCTCTTAAATGCTTAATTAGTTGTCAGTTGAGACCAATTGAGTTCCTATGTGCTCTATCTATTATCAGTTGTAACAATTTAAGCTCATATGAGCTCTAAGTGTTATCAGTTGGGACCAATAGAGTAACCAGTGAATATTGAAGAGATTAATTATTAATAAAAGAGACATACCAATATTAATAAGTACAAGAGAGGACATTTTTGATAAAATTAATAATTGGTCAATTGGTACTCGAAGATAAAATATCAATTGAAATATTTTCATTACTACTTGATATTATATATATATATATATATATATATATATATATATATATATATTGTGTGTGTGTGATGGGGATTAAAAAGAAAGAAGAAGTGGATAGGAATGAAAGATAGAAAGAAAGAGTAGGTAGGAGAGGTAGAGAGTTATCAAAAAGAAAGAAAAGAAAGGAAATAGGAAGAGAAGAGAAAAGAGAGAGGAAGAGAGAAAGAGGAAGAGAAAGAATGGGAAGAAGAAGAAGAACTCATGAAGGAAGCTACATATCATCTCATCTTCATCATCATCACCACCAACTCCATCTCTATTTCATCATATAGATTTAGCCTTGGGGAAGGGAAGAATTTCATGAAGGGAATTAGGTTGTTATGATATTGTGGTTATTGAAATTGGAAAGGGGGGTGTTTAGAAGATGAATTTGTGAAGAAAATTGAAGAACCAATCGATTGGATGAACTTTCTGTTGTGAAGAAGTGAAATTTATCAGCAACACCTGTTTTTGAAGAAGTTAGAATCGATTGGTAAATTTAAATATGCTACCAATGGGGTTGAACCCATTATTAGCATATTTAAATGTTAAATGTTAATCCAGTATTGGAATGAGGATATGGTTAAGACCGTGAAGTATTGAGAGTTCACACAAGAAAGAAGTTTGCCAAGAAGGATAAGTTGGAAGAATGAATATGTCAAAGGTTTGAAATCAAAGAGAAGTCAGGTGTTGGTCTGAGACGTTGATGCAAGAAGTGTTTATTTGTTGAGTGGAGGAAATTCGGGGGCGAGTTTCAATTTAGGGGGGGAGAATGTAATATCCCATACTCCCTTAAATGCTTAATTAGTTGTCAGTTGAGACCAATTGAGTTCCTATGTACTCTATTTATTATCAGTTGTAACAATTTCAGCTCATATTTGCTCTAAGTGTTATCAGTTGGGACCAATAGAGTAACCAGTGAACTCTGAAGAGATTAATTATTAATAAAAGAGATATACCAATATTAATAAGTACAAGAGAGGACATTTTTGATAAAATTAATAATTGGTCAATTGGTACTTGAAGATAAAATATCAATTGAGATATTTTCATTACTACTTGATATTATTTATGTTATATATGTATATTGTGTGGTGGGGATTAAAAAGAAAGAAGACGTGGATAGGAATGAAAGATAGAAAGAAAGAGTAGGCAGGAGAGGTAGAGAGTTATCCGAAAGGAAGAAAAGAGAGGAAATAGCAAGAGAAGAGAAATAGAGAGGAAGAGAGAAAGAGGAAGAGAAAGAATGGGAACAAGAAGAAGAACTCATGAAGGAAGCTACATAAAATCTCATCCTCATCATCATCACCACCAACTTCATCTCTATTTCATCTATTAGATTTAGCCTTGGGAAAGGGAAGATTTCCATGAAGGGAATTAGGTTGTTATGATATTGTGGTTGTTGAAATTGAAAAGGGGGTGTTTAGAAGATGAATTTGTAAAGAAAATTGAAGAACCAATCGACTGGATGAACTTTCTGTTGTGAAGAAGTGAAATTCATCAGGAACACCTGTTTTTGAATAAGTTATAATCGATTGGTAAATTAAAATATGCTATCAATAGGGTCGAACCCATTGGTAGCATATTTAAATGTTAAATGTTAGTCCAATATTGGAATGAGGATATGGTTAAGACCGTGGAGTATTGAGAGTTCACACAAGAAAGAAGTTTCCCAAGAAGGATAAGTTGGAAGAATGAATATGTTAAAGGTTTGAAATCGAATAGAAATCAGGTGTTGGTCTAAGACGTTGATGCAAGAAGTGTTTATTTGTTGAGTGGAGGAAATTCGGGGGCGAATTTCAACTTAAGGGGGGGAGAATGTAATATCACATACTCCCTTAAATGCTCAATTAGTTGTCAGTTGAGACCAATTGAGTTTCTATGTACTCTATCTATTATAAGTTGTAACAATTTGAGCTCATATGTGCTCTAAGTTTTATCAGTTGGGACCAATATAGTAACTAGTGAACTCAGAAGAGATTAATTATTAATAAAAGAGATATACCAATATTAATAAGTACAAGAGAGGACATTTTTGATAAAATTAATAATTGGTCAATTGGTACTGGAAGATAAAATATCAATTGAGATATTTTCATTACTACTTGATATTATATATATTATTATATGTGTATTGTGTGGTGGGGATTAAAAAGAAAGAAGAAATGGATAGGAATGAAAGATAGAAAGAAAGACTAGGTAGGAGAGGGAGAGAGTTATCCGAAATGAAGAAAAGAAAGGAAATAGGAAGAGAAGAGAAAGAGAGAGAGGAAGAGAGAAAGAGGAAGAGAAAGAATGGGAACAAGAAGAAGAACTCACGAAGGAAGCTACATAAAATCTCATCTTTATCATCATCAACACCAACTTCATCTCTATTTCATCATATAGATTTAGCCTTGGGAAAGGGAAGAATTCCATGAAGGGAATTAGGTTGTTATGATATTGTGGGTGTTGAAATTGAAAAAGGGGTGTTTAGAAGATGAATTTGTGAAGAAAATTGAAGAACCAATTGATTTGATGAACTTTCTGTTGTGAAGAAGTGAAATTTATCGGGAACACCTGTTTTCGACGAAGTTAGAATCGATTTGTAAATTAAAATATGCTACCAATGGGGTCGAACCCATTGGTAGCATATTTAAATGTTAAATGTTAATCCAGTATTGGAATGAGGATATGGTTAAGACCGTGAAGTATTGAGAGTTCACACAAGAAAGAAGTTTCCCAAGAAGGATAAGTTGGTAGAATGAATATGTCAAAGGTTTGAAATCGAAGAGAAGTCAGGTGTTGGTCTAAGACTTTGATGCAAGAAGTGTTTATTTGTTGAGTGGGGGAAATTCGGGGGCGAATTTCAATTTAAGGGGGGGAGAATGTAAAATCACATACTCCCTTAAATGCTCAATTAGTTGTCAGTTGAGACCAATTGAGTTCCTATGTACTCTATCTATTATAAGTTGTAACAATTTGAGCTCATATATGCTCTAAGTTTTATCAGTTGGGACCAATAGAGTAACCAGTGAACTCAGAAGAGATTAATTATTAATAAAAGAGATATACCAATATTAATAAGTACAAGAGAGGACATTTTTGATAAAATTAATAATTGGTCAATTGGTATTGGAAGATAAAATATCAATTGAGATATTTTCATTACTACTTGATATTATATATGTGTATTGTGTGGTGGGGATTAAAAAGAAAGAAGAAGTGGATAGGAATGAAAGATAGAAAGAAAGACTAGGTAGGAGAGGGAGAGAGTTATCCGAAACGAAGAAAAGAAAGGAAATAGGAAGAGAAGAGAAAGAGAGAGGAAGAGAAAGAATGGGAACAAGAAGAAGAACTCATGAAGGAAGCTACATAAAATATCATCTTCGTCATCATCACCACCAACTTCATCTCTATTTCATCATATAGATTTAGCCTTGGGAAAGGGAAGAATTCCATGAAGGGAATTAGGTTGTTATGATATGGTGGTTGTTGAAATTGAAAAAGGGGTGTTTAGAAGATGAATTTGTGTAGAAAATTGAAGAACCAATTGATTTGATGAACTTTCTGTTGTGAAGAAGTGAAATTTATCGAGAACACCTGTTTTCGACGAAGTTAAAATTGATTTGTAAATTAAAATATGCTACCAATGGGGTCGAACCCATTGGTAGAATATTTAAATGTTAAATGTTAATCCAGTATTGGAATGAGGATATGGTTAAGACTGTGAAGTATTGAGAGTTTACATAAGAAAGAAGTTTCCCAAGAAGGATAAGTTGGAAGAATGAATATGTCAAAGGTTTGAAATCGAAGAGAAGTCGGGTGTTGGTCTAAAACGTTGATGCAAGAAGTGTTTATTTGTTGAGTGAAGGAAATTCGGGGGCAAATTTCAATTTAAGGGGGGGAGAATGTAATATCACATACTCCCTTAAATGCTCAATTAGTTGTCAGTTGAGACCAATTGAGTTCCTATGTACTCTATTTATTATCAGTTGTAACAATTTCAGCTCATATTTGCTCTAAGTGTTATCAGTTGGGACCAATAGAGTAACCAGTGAACTCTGAAGAGATTAATTATTAATAAAAGAGATATACCAATATTAATAAGTACAAGAGAGGACATTTTTGATAAAATTAATAATTGGTCAATTGGTACTTGAAGATAAAATATCAATTGAGATATTTTCATTACTACTTGATATTATTTATATTATATATGTATATTGTGTGGTGGGGATTAAAAAGAAAGAAGAAGTGGATAGGAATGAAAGATAGAAAGAAAGAGTAGGTAGGAGAGGTAGAGAGTTATCCGAAAGGCAGAAAAGAGAGGAAATAGCAAGAGAAGAGAAATAGAGAGGAAGAGAGAAAGAGGAAGAGAATGAATGGGAACAAGAAGAAGAACTCATGAAGGAAGCTACATAAAATCTCATCTTCATCATCATCACCACCAACTTCATCTCTATTTCATCATATACCTGGGATGTCAGCTAATGTCCAGCCAATTGCCTTCTTGTGCTTCTTCAAAACCTGCAAAAGTTTATTTTCCTGATCGAAATCAAGGTTAGAAGAAATAATAACAGGGAGTTTTTCATCACTCTCCAAATAAGCGTATTTCAGATTATCCGGGAGTTGTTTCAACTCTAAGGACGGGGGTTGCTCGATGGATGGGGCGTTTGGGGCAGCCGGGACGTCGAGAGCATCAACTGCATAAACAACTTCGTTTACAACAACTTCAACTATAGGAAACATGTCACTCTGTAAGGCAACACCAATCTCAGCACATACAACAGAAATGTTTGTGTCAGTACAATCAGCACATGAGTAAACATCATCAAATCCAAGTAAGGATGGAAAATCAAGTGAAAACAATTCATAATAAGTTTCATCAACCAAATCAGATACCAACTCAATATGAAAAACAGAGTGCTCCTCCAAGGGATGTTTCATGGCATCGAAGATGTTAAATTTTGCGGCAATGTCACCAAATTCTATGGACATGGTTCCATCGTCAACATCAATTTTTGTCTTCGCCATTTTCATGAACGGTCTGCCTAAAATGATGGGAGCCCTGCTTAACTTAGTTTCTCCTTCCATGTCCAGGATGTAAAAATCTGCAGGAAAAATCAAATTGTTAACTTGAACAAGGACATCTTCCACTATACCAGCAGGGCGGGCATTGCTCCTGTTCGCCAACTGAACCATTAAACCTGTATGCTGCAAAGGACCAAGACAAAGGTTATTATAAATAGAAGTAGGCATAACATTAATGCCCGCTCTCAAATCAAGCATGCAATTATCTAATTTCTTATCTCCAATGGTATAAGGAATAGTAAAAGCTCCCGGGTCCTTTCACTTTTGTGGCAAGACCTGAGAGATGGCTGAAACATTTTGGTCGCCTGTAACTTCTTTAGAATGGGGCTTGGGCTGAATAAAAGCAGAAATATTTCTTCCCAAGTTGACTTTCTCACCACCTTTCATCTGCCTCTTGTTTGTACACAAATCTTTAAGAAACTTTGCATACTTAGGAACCTTCTTAATGACATCTAGAAGTAGAATGTTTACCGCAAATTTTCTAAAAACATCCAAGATCTCCCTCTCTTTGTCTACTTCCTCAATTCTATTATTTTTCAGAACTCTATGTGGAAAGGGGACTGGTGGTACATATTCTTTTTCTTTATTCTTTTCAGTTTCTACCACAACAGAAGAAGGTGAAGAAAGTTCAGATGTTACCTCAAGAATTTTTTTATTTTTTTGGGGGGCTGGTTCTATGACATTTCCGGACCTCAAAGAAATTGCACTGACATTGGCATTAGGACCTTTTGGATTCACAACTGCTTGGGCAGGAAGTTGGTTTGATCCTTGGGATTGCATGGCATTCATTAAGGTGGCAAGCTGTATAATCTGTGTCTGCAAGGTTTGAATACTAGATTTTGTTCTTTGTTGAAACTGAAGATTATTAACAGCTAGTTGTTTGACCAGATCCTCTAATTAAGGTCCAGAGGGTGTAGAAATGGTGGCTTGGGGGGTAGCTGCTGGTTGGTTGGCTGCTGGTTTCCATATCGAAGGTTGGGATGGTTCCTCCAATTGGGGTGGTATTTATTGGTGGACAGGTCAGGAATGTTGTTGTACTTGTTCCGATTGTTGCCTTGATTATAAAGGTTTGCTGCATAAGCTTGAGGCAACTCAGTGATTGATTCATCAGGCAAAATAGGACAAGTATCGGTTGGATGCTCAGGAGAAGTACAAATACCACACAGGTTTGCCGCTTGAGTCTTACCTACTGCCAACTATTTCACTAAAGAGGTGAGCTCGTCAATTCTGGTTTCTAAAGCTTTGTTGAAGGAAACATGAATTTTGTTCACACCCTTTGCTTGGACATAATTGTTTCTGGTTGTAAATTGTTGGGAGTTGAGGGACATATTTTCGATCAAAGCTTTGGCGGCGGCTGGAGTTTTATCGACGAGTGCTCCACCGCTAGCAGCATCAAGAATACTCCTATCCATTGGTAACAAACCTTCATAAAAGTACTAAATGAGCAATTGTTCGGTGATCTGGTGTTGAGGACAACTAGATACTAATTTCTTGAATCTTTCCCAATACTCAGCAAGTGACTCATTATCCTGTCTAATACCATAAATCTCTTTTATGATCAAGGCTGCTCTGGAGGCAGGGAAGTATCTCTCTAAGAACACTCTTTTTTGAGTATTCCAGCTTGTGATCGAATTTGGCTCAAGATAATATATCCAATCCTTTGCTGCACCCTGCAATGAAAAAGGAAAAGCTCGAAGTTTGATATGGTCTTTAGTTATTTCTTCAGGCCTCAACGGTGTAGAGCACACAACCTGGAATTCTTTGAGATGTTTATGTGGATCCTCACCTGCAAGACCATTAAACTTTGGCAACAAGTGTATCAAACCAGATTTTAGTTCAAAATGGGTGTCAGCTTCAGGATATTCAATACACGGGCCATTATAATTCACATCAGGGGCAGCTAACTGCCTTAAAGTTCTTTGGTCAGCCATATCAAAAACAATTTCAGAATCCGAATCAAACAAGTTATGAAAGTAATCAGAATCAGACTCAATTGTGGGTGGTGAACTATTGCTAGCCTGGCCTGCTCTACGACATGTGTGCAAAGTTCTCTCTACCTTAGGATCAAAATAAAAAAGCTCAGAACAAGAAGACCTAGTAGCCAGGACTAATGCACAACAATGCAACAACAATTATGAAAATATCAACAATGTCCCTGATAGTAAAAAACAAACACAATGAAGGAAAGCGATTAAAATAAATTCAGAAAAATAAACTTACACCGAAATTAATCTAATGACTTAAAATTAGAATTTTGAGATTTTTTTTTGGATTTTTTCAACTCTATGAAAAAAGTAAAAAAATTCATTAAAAATAGAAAAAAGGATTTTTTGGCGATTTGAGGCTGGAGCCCCATTACTACTCTGCAGTATGGGATAAAAGATTGGGTGAATTTTCTACTCCTAATAGATGGAACAGATTTTCGATCGGACTCAATTTTTCCAAAAACCGAATTTTTTGACTCTAGACGTGAATTGGCCAAAACCGCGAGGAATCTATGGCCTAAACGCAAGAACACTAAACCTATGACTCTAATATTGATTAATAATCACAAGAATCCCCGGCAACGGCGCCAATTTGATCCGCTGTTGCGTGCGGATCAAAACCGAGTTATTTTGAAAACGTAGCATAGCGACAATGACTCGAATCATCTCTCAGGGATTCTTGATTATTACTAACCAAAGGTAAATCGATTTAGGGGGGTTGGAGTCAGGATCGATTAAGGAAAAAAAGCGATTATTAAATAAGTGATTATTGAAATAAGTTGTTATGAAATATGTGATTATAAAACAAACGAATTCATTGTGTCGGGTTCAACTTATCATTGATTGCTACAACTACGGCTTCTATCCTATTTGAACATAATATCATTCAACAAGCGTGATCGACACTGTAAGGTATATATTCTTATTGTCGGATTAAGCATACGGTTATAGATATCGCAAATTTAACGGTTAAGCAGAGTTGAATTGCAATCAAAAGTCAAGAACATATATCATTCAAATTTAACCAACAATATTACATGGAAATCGGATTAAGCAAACAACAATCATATAATATTATTGAAAGGAATAGAATTCTAATTGCAATTATAACAATCTCAAAGTAGTGAACCTGAATACAGCAAATCCGTCCGGAAAGATTAGTTCTCCATTATGGTTCTTTCAAGTGTAAGAAAAATAATTCGTGAATAGTAAAAAACGTGAATCATGTTTTCGGATGCTAGGTATTAGGGGAAAATCAAGCAATCCGTTTACAACCCAACTAGGTCAAATACATAACCCAGGCCCAAAACTAACGACCCAAAACAAAAATAAAACTAATGTTGCAGCTTCAAACGAAATTCTGGAAAATAAGTGCTCCGAATCTGACTTCGACTCCAACACAAAAGTTGTATTTCTTTCTCTTAGCTTTCCGGCGATTATTAGAACGCGTCAATCGGATTCCAAGAGCTCCAGTTATGATCATTTTAGTGCAGACTGTTAAAGTTGAAAATTAAATACGAAAATCAAATAAAAATAAAAATAAACCTAAATATAAAAACATTATAAAATATAAAAGTAAGCAAAGGAAATCAAAGAAATGCTTAAGAACAAACATAGGAGAATGTGCATTAAAATGCACTCATCAGTTTTGACATCACAATTCAGGGACACACCTTCATGGTTAACCCCCTTTCTTGGTTTTGACACCACTTTTATATTTCTGTTCTTGGTTTTGACACCATAATTCAGGGACACACCTTCATGGTTAACCCTTTTCCTTGGTTTTAACGCCACTTTTATATTTCTGTTCTTGGTTATGAAACCACAATTCAGAGACACACCTTCATGGGTAACCCCTTATCTTAGTTTTGACACCATTTTCTATTTTTCTCCCTTACCATGTGAGACCCAGTGTTTTGGTAAGATCCTTGTCATATGAGTCCTTGTGCTATGACAAATTCCTGCTTTCCTTACTTACCATGTCAGTCTCAGTGCTTTGGTAAGCCTTTTCTCTTTGGTTTAAACACTACCCCCAATCATCCTCTTTTCCAGTCTTTGTCCTCCGAACTACGGAGCTCAGACTTCCTTATTGCACTATCAGGATACGTAGGCACGAGGATGCGAATCCTTGGTGAGCACCTTTTTTTCCCCTTTTCTCTCTCTAGTTCCACAAACTACGAGGCTCTGACTTTTCCATTACACCATGAGAATACGTAGGCATGAGGGCTCAAATCCTCCTCGAGCACTCTCTTTTTAACCCATTTTTCTGTTTTGTAGGTGTCGCGGCTGGAAAAATGACAGAGTCGTCATCATCCTTTATCTGTTCCTAAGGAATAGGGAAATAATGAGAAAACCTAATAACTAAGGGTGAGATACTGTGTTCGGGGGTCGGTTAAGTAAGGGGAAGGTGTTAGACACCTCTTACCTCCATTGTACTCAATGGGATCCTCCTCTAATTTTAGGGTTAGTGTGTCTTTGAGATGTTTGCTTTATTAATTATTATTGGTTAATTATTTATCTATTTATTGAAAATTATTTTATTATTTAAAATAAAATTGATTAATTGAGAAAAATATATGTTTTTGATTATTGTACTCGCTAGAGTCTTATAACTTTATGCCTACATATCCTCAAATTTATTGAAGGATCAGAGCCCCATAGTTCGTCTTAAAAAATGTTGGTTGGTTGGTTATTTTTATCCCTTGAAAGTTATCACGCATTGGGGGCAGAGAAGTAATTGATTTTAAAAAATGCCTCAATGCACTAGGGCAGATGACTTATAGTTTGAGGTGAATTTAGATTGATTTTATCCCAATTGATTATTTGCAAAAATATAGTTATTAATTTATTTAATAAAAATGATATTATATATTTATTTAATGAAAATAGTAAAAAGTTAATTATATAAATCCAAATATTATATCCATTATTCCTAAAAAAATTCATCTCTTAAACCCTAAAATTTCCTTCGAGATTTATCCCATGATTATCCCCATTGTTAATTAAAAAATAAATAAATATAATATAATACTTAATTTACTTATGAAAATAAATATTATATATTTATATGACATACCCCTTTTGATTGATTAAAAAAAATCTAACTATTTTGATTTAAGAAAGTAAAATCATAGTGATATTATATATATATATATATATATATATATATATATATATATATATATATATATATATATATATATATATACATATATATATATATATATATATATATATATATATATATATATATATATATATATTTATTTTAACAAACATATTAAAAGTTTAATTATATAATCTCAAAGACCATATCCCTTATCCCTGATGTTTATCTCATTTAACTATTTACAAAAATATAATTATTAGTTTATTTAGAAAAATAAATTAAAAGGATAATTATATAAACCCAAATATTATATCTCTTATCCCTAATTATTTATTCCTAAAACCCTAAAAAATTATCCCTATTTATTGTCCCAAAAATTATCCCAAAGTTATCCTTAAATCACCCCATAATTATCCCATAAATTTCTATCCCTTAAAACCCTATGATTTTATCCCATAACTTTATCCCATATTATCCCTAAAATTATCCCATTTAATTATTTGCAAAAATATGATTATTGGTTTATTTAAGAAAATAAATTAAAAGCTAATTATATAAAGTCAAATATTATATCTCTTATTCCTAATTATTCATCCCTAAAATCCTAAAAATTTATTCCTATTTATTGTCCCAAAATTTATCCAAAAGTTGTCCCTAAATTATCTCATAGTTATCCCATAAATTTTTATCCCTTAAAATCCTAGGGTTTCATCCCATAACTTTATCTCATATTATCCGTAAAATTATCTCATTTTATTATTTGCAAAAATATAATTATTAGTTTATTTAAGAAAATAAATTAAAAGGTAATTATATAAATCCAAGTATTATATCCCTTATCCCTAATTATTTATCCCTAAAACCCTAAAAATTTACACCTGTTTATTATCCCAAATGTTATCCCAAAGTTATCTCTAAAATTATCCCATTTTATTATTTTCAAAAATATAAGTATTAGTTTATTTAAGAAGATAAATAAACTTTATTTATAAAGTTCCACTAAGAAATAATATAATTAAAATATTTAATGAATTATTTAACTTTACTGATTAATCATAATCAAGTTCTAACTAATAATAATAAACCTACTCTAAATATTTTTCTAGTTAGTCCCAATCTCTTTTCTAAAGTAAGGATTATATGTTATCCTAATTAGTTAACTAATTGAAACTATATATTAAACAAAAATTAAAATTATACCCTAGAAAGCTCAAAAATAACAACTAAAGTATGATGAGATCAAAACTCCTAAAGAGTCAAAATAATCCCCATTTGACTTTTTAGGTCATTGGGTTTTAACAAATAACTTGTATGGGACTCTAGACATATCAATAATCTAAACTCTGAGTTAGCTGAAAAAGACAAAGAGGAATGGTCAAAAGGGGGTAAGACAGTAGGCACATGAAGATAGAAACACTCATTCAAGAAAGAGCATTTAAAATAATTCTCGTGGAGTACCATGGGTGTGAGGGGTGCTAATATCTTTCCCTTGCATAACCGACTTCCTCACCCATTTCTTTGTTCCCCTTGGGTTTTATCGATATTTTCTCTTCCATCTTTTGGGATGAATAACGTTTAATGGCGACTCCATTGTATGTTCGAGCGTGCGATGCGCTCGAGTATATTTTGCGTAGCTTCAAGTATACTCCATGGAAGACTTTGGCGAATCCTAGTACATATTGTTCATAAGGCAGAGTTGGAAGATGCCTAACTTTTATGAGATTGTGGAAAGGCTGGTCGTAGACAAAGTTTGGAGTTATCCAATCAACACTTAGCTAATGGAAATCACTCAGACAAGAAATTGGTGGGATCAAGTGGATTGTCACACACAAATACTTGGAACTGATTATTATGGATAGCAAGGTTATTGAATTAAGATCTTTTGGGGTCATGTTTTTGTTAGCAGTTTAAGTGCCGACATCAACATAAGGAATTATTATGTGATAGTTTTTTGTAATAAAAATGTTTGTATCGAACTTATCAAAATAGTGGAAGATCGTGATTATTTCCCAATGGTTCTTTAACACCATTGAAGAGTGGATTAGGAAAAGTGAGGACGAACGTCGAACCAATATATATATATATATATATATATATATATATATATATATATATATATATATATATATATATATATATATATATATATATATATATATATATATATATATATATATGTATGTATGTATGTATCTTTTCCTTCTTCCCTTATCTCCTTTAACTTTCTAGCATTAATTAATATTTATATTGTGTTAGTGCATTATTGTATAGTTTGTATGTCATATATGTTAGATTGTACTTATACATGTTTAATATTTAAGCTTAGGTATCTGATGCCTCAATCTTATTAGATTGTCATAAAGCCAATTATGTCTTGGAAAAACGTCTATGTAAAGATTTTTAAATCGATTTGTCTAAATGAGCTTTGGTTGTCTTGTAATTGACTTACATTAGAAGCGATCAGGTCCTTGGTGATATCATGTAATATTTCACTTGGTTTAATTCATTGAGATCCTTTAAATCTCTCTTAGTGTTGTGTTACTTAAAATCTCTGATTTCGTTTATGGGACCTAACATGTTTTTGAAAATTTCTTTTACGGGATAAGTTTATTCAACCCCGCTTCTGAACCACACAATTTACCCCCCCCCCCCCCCCCTCTTCTCTTGTGTGTGAAGTCACATGTCCAAGACTCGAGATAGTCCTGACTCTCACATTACTTCTTAATCTCTCACTAAATTTAGCGTTGGAGTGATAACCTTGAAGTACAACCCTTTTCCGTAGTACTGGAAACACAAGTCCTCCACAACAAAACATCACTTCACCATTTCATCGATCATTTCTAGTTCTAAAATGAATAGTGGCACTGTCTGTATGAGTCGAAGTCTGATTCACCTGATTTTCCACGTCTAAATTTAATATATGATACAAAAATTCAAATATACTTTTCTTAAGGTTTAAATATTTATTTATTTTTATCTTCTTTCTTGAAATTTCAACCTTTCCTTCGCAAGATCCATCCTCAGATTCATCAAGCATGGTGGCATCTAAAGCCACTAGATATGTCGTTCAATGATAAGCATCCACTAAAGCTGCTCGACCTCCACATCTTCCTCCTTCTCAAGTAGAGGACGAGTGTAACACCTTAAAATTTTCCCTCCTCTTCTTGAGACTAGCTTGGGACATTTCATTTCATATTTTTAGAGCATTAGGCATTGCATTTTGCATATCATATGGAAATAAGAAGGTCATCCTCCAAAGTCTTTTCAAAAGATGGAGAAGTTACATGATTCAAGCCTGAGGGTCTTTATGAATTGATTATCAACCATCTGAGGGTATGAGCTTCAATTAGGGTTTCTTGATTCTTCAAAGGTCTTGAGCATCATCTTGTTTGCAAGGATATATTACCATCATCATGGTTCTATCATCAACAAGGGTTTCATAATTCATTCTCAAGTTCCTTTGGATTAGAGTTGTGACCTCTGGTCAACCTTAATCAATGCCATTCTTCCAACTAGGGTTTCTCAAAGAGATGAGTTATTTTCTTAGTATGAGGATCACATGGTTATCATAAGGGGCTTACATGAGCTAGGGTTTCATTTTCGAGCAATTCCCCCAAGTGGTAGAGGCTCAAGTGGATCAAGGCATTTCAAGGTCATCTGAGGACCAAAAAGTCAACTGTGCAGTCAACTGAGGGCTATGAGGTGGGGAAATGAGTTGAGACACCTCAATCATGTTCAAAAGAGGTCCATTAATCATTCTAGACATCCATCTTGAAGATTTAGAGGTCATGGCAAAAGTTACCAAAAATGGAAAGTGACTTATAATTCAAAGTTTCCAAATTTGGCAAGTTTTTGGTCCACTTTCAACTTGACTTTTCAATATCAAAGATGTTTCAAATGGATTTTTGGTGAACATGAAAGTTGTAGATCTTTGTCTCCCCTTTCTGAAAAGCCCTAATTCATGTTCATATGATGAATTGTTGAGAAGTTATGGTCATTTGATCACAAGGTGTGCATGGAAATTCAAAATGGCCTAACTTTTGATACAAAGCTCCAATTTGGTCCATTCTTTTTGCAAAATGTTTCTCTTGATCAAGACATCTCAAAATAGCCTTTGCCATGCATGGGAAAAGTGTGTATGCTCATCATTTCTCATGTGATCATTTTGGAGGGAATTTCCACAATTCAAATTTGGCTTATGATACAAGCAAAACAACAATTCCATGATGATCCTTGGTTGATTTTAAGTGGATTCAGACTCTTGCATGAGGAAGAACACGTGGATTATGGCCATGCTAGCTCAATGTGCAAATTTTCAAATGGCTTCAGATCTCCTTAATCATGATTAACAAATGGAAAGTGTGATTAGCAGCATCATTAGCATGGGATATAAAAGCTCAAACCCTAGCCATAACTGCCATAACAAACTTTTGAGATCAAAAATCAAGAAAACTCTCCAAAATTTCTCTCTCTTCGAATTCTCATTTTCTTCACACAAAGTTCAAATATCTTTACATATTCTTGATCATCATCCTTCATTGATCAAGAATCATCATCTGTTTGGACCAATTCAGTCAAGGTTCGAGCAATTCAAGTGAAAACTCAAAGCAATGGAAGTTGGAAATTGAGCTAGATCCAGGTGGTTTCAACTGATTCTCTTTGCACAGAGCTTCAAGGCAAGGTCAAAGGTGTAGATCTGGAGCACTAGAGTTGGTGAGGACTCGTGTACAGTGACCTCCAATTTCAGGTGATGCAAATTTCATCATCTCCTTTTGATGTTTTCTGATCATAAATGTGTAGATCATGCTTAGTAGATCATGGATATGTGTTTAGATTTTGATTTAGTTGAGAATTGAGCATGAATGATGAATTTTCAGTTTAGATCTACAAAATGTTTTCATTCGATCTGGATAATTTAGGAGGAATTAGGAAGATTCATTGTGATATTTGGATTCTATGTTGCCAGACGATTCTAATGATGTATGCCTCGATGATTTCTGGAAAAAATTTGGTTGAGGTCGCCGGAATTATGATCGGAGAAGACGACCGGAGACTGTAGCTCCGGCGTCTGTGTGTTAGGGTTTGGTCTGATGTGGCCTCCATGTGGCTCCCTGCGTGTACGTTTGATTGGCCATGGTTTCTTTGACTGGATCCACGCGAGCGTTGAAACGCTGATTGTGCTGCTGACCGTGTTTAATGAAACGCGGCGTTTAGGATGTTTGAATGTGATCCGTTGATGCTTTTTGCGCGCCTCATCCAATGGCTGTGAATATTTCTGATTTTATTTGAATATTGCTTTTCCCTCCATTTAATTTGTTTATTTCATTTCTTTTGTTCATTTTGTTTTAATCATAAAAAATTGAAAAATGATCCAAATGAACTCCAATTTTTTTTCATAGTTTTGTTTTGATGTCTAGTTTTTTATGGTATCAATTTCATGATTTGTTGATCCCTGGTTTTTTTAATTGTGAATTTTTGAATCCATGTCGTGCCATTTTGATATGTTGTGTTCAATGCATTGTGAAATCCTTATCTTTGAGCCAATTGATCTGATTTTTGTGTGCATAATGATCATACATGATGTGAATTTTTGAGCACTGGTTTGGAATTTTTCTCATATGCTATCATTTTTTTTGACACATGGAGATAAATGTGACAATTTGTGTCACATTTTTGACATTGGATTGTTGCATTTTTGATCACATAGCATTTGAACCTTTCTGGATTTGATCTTTTGCATAATGATTGTTCATGACATAAGAAGCTTGCATAAAAAATATCAAAGTCATTGCATGCATTTCTGTTTTGATTTGAATTTTCTAAATTGGAAGTCCATTTTGTGCCATTTTGTGATCATTGCATATCATAGGCCATCTGAGATATTTGCTTTTTGATTTGATGCTGGTCCTTTTGAGGACATTTTGTGGAATGTTTAAATGTGCATTATGTGGAAGATTGAATTCTGTTTTGATCATTTGGTTTAGTTTTGAATCTAGTCTTTGCACTAGTGTTTTGTACATAAACTAACCTTGTTTTGTGTTTCAGGTTTGGACATTTAGCATTGATGGTTGATTTGTTCTCACTTTGTGAGATGCAAATGATTTGAGTTCTAACTTTTGTTTATTTTGTAGGATTTTAAGTGATGTGCTTGAGCTCATGAGTTCATTTGAGTGCTTGAGCATTGTTCATTGAGTTGTGCAACTGTGAATGGTTTCACTGTTTATCTGTTGGTTTAATAACTGAAGTACTAACTGGTTAGTATTTGTACAGGTACCTTAGTTTCTTGATTGCTTTAGCTCTTGCTTGAGCTTTGGATTGTGGTTGATACACCACTCAGGTAGTTAGCCTCTTACTTCATGTAGTCTGGAAGTCCTGTCACCTTTTTGGTAGGCATTTTGCTGGCAAGTCCTCCTTCAGAGGCTCTGTTTGTGTTTGTTTACAATTGTGCCCAAAGACCTCCAAGATGAGGCATGTGATACTTGATAAGACCTCCAAAAGTTGAGGCAATTGACGGATAAAAGGGATTAATAGTCAACCCCCCGTTAGTCAGTGAGTCATTCTTTATGCTCGCACTACGTGCTGATGCTTCTGAACATGTGCCCAAGATCTTTGTCCAGTGTCTGTCAAGTGGAATAGGATCCCACTTTCTGGATCCCCACGCTTTCTTTGTCATGAGCTCTGAGGTCTCATCCTCATTACCATTTTGATCTGCTCACCCTGACGTTCAATGTTAGTGGTTAAGAGCCCAGGTGATTACCCTTACAGTTTGGCTTGTTTGTCGAGGTTGATATGACCCCTCTTAACTAAAGCCTACCTATTGTTTGGGCCTCTTGTATGGATATATTGTGTGATGCTTGTTCACTTGTGTTGGTGTGGTTATTTGCTTTCTGAGTTGACTCGCTTCCTGTGTGAGTTAGATTCTTGTTGGAGACCTCAACTTAGGGATATTTGATTGCATGACAACTATTAGGCTCGAGTCTTAGTCTCCCTATTAGTTTGTTGTTTCCCTGGTCTCTGGTTAGGAGAGTGTTTTACCCCTGTTAAGGGGAACTACGTCGCCCTGATTCTCATACCAGATGAGATACGTAGGCAGGAGGTTGCGAGCAATCTCTCCGGGTACCCTTTTGTTTTTTTTTATATGTGTGTGTTCACCCTTTTACTTTTTTGCTGTATTGTCTTGTGTGTGTCCACCCTCTTCTTTGTTTTGGTGTGAGTATTTGCTTGTTCAGCATGGACATGTGTGGTATGTTTATACCTTGGGGACTTCTTCTGTTATTACTCGGGGTTCATATTGGGGTTTACCTGTATCATTTGGGGTTCATCTTCGGGGTTCATTTGTGACGATTGTTATTCATTCGGGGTTCATTTGTGATGATGGTTATCATCTTTGGGGTTCATTTGTGATGGTTGTCACTCACTTGGGGTTCATCTTTGAGATTCACTTGGGGTTCATCTTTGGGGTTCATTTATGACGGTTGTCATTCATATTGGGGTTCATCTCGGGGTTCATTTGCGGTAATTGTTATTCATATTGGGGTTCATCCTTGGGGTTCATTTGTGATGTTTGTGATGATTATTCACTTGGGGTTCATCTTTGGATATTTGGTTACTTTGTTGGGGTTCATTCTGATAGCCTTTTTCTTTGGTGTTCGCTGGTTAGCGTTGGTTATTGTTAGGAGTCGGATATAAGTCCATGTATTGGCATTCTGTTTCCTGTTTGTTGGTTATTGTTAGGAGTCGGATATAAGTCCATGTATTGGCATTCTGTTTCCTGTTTGATTGTTATTGTTGGGAGTCGGATGTAAGTCCATGTATTGGCATTCTGTTTCCTTTTGTTTGGTTATTGTCAGGAGTCAGGCATAAGTCCATGTATTGACATTCTGTTTCCTTTTGAGTGTTTCTTTTGACGTCTCAGTGTCCCATTTTGGTGTCTTGTTTCAGCGTGCGTTAGCCGAGCTACGAGTGCTCTGATTCTCCTCTAGATATAGAAGATACGTAGGCATAGGACGCGATGTCTTAGCGAGCATGTCTCCCTTTCCCGAACTACGTTGACTCTGATGTTTGTTTCTGACAAACTACGTAGGCCCAGGATGCGACATCCTGCCGAGTCCATTTCCTCCGTCTTCTTTCTTCTTTCACCTGTTTATTATTCCAGTTTATGCATTTTCTTTGAGCAGTTTATTAGCAACCTATTTCCTTTCCTTTGAGCTATCTTCTGAGCGTGGATCCCGTCGAGTACGGCGGACGTGAGGGGTGCTAATACCTTCCCCTTGCGTAACCGACTCCCGTACCTTGTAATCTCTGATTGTAAGACCGTTCCTTTCCCTTTCTTAGGTTAGTCCTGCGCTCCCTTTCCGTCATAGGATGAATAGCGTCGGTGGCGGCTCTGTATTTTTCCGCCGGTTGTTTTTCGCGTTGTGACAACGAGTCAGTTCTAGTGGCATCTCTTTCTATCCCTACACAACAAGATATTTCTCCTCTAAGAGTTAGCCAAATATCATTCAAGCTTTCTTGTTCTTCTGATCTGAATAACAAATTCAACAAGGTGAATGATAAGTTGTTTTCATACAATTATTTCTAGTCATTTTCACTTAGAATTTCATCGCATTTTGATTATTTTACTTTTTTTTACCATATTTTACGTTTTGGTTGTGTGTTCATACCTTTTCAAGGCCTAATGAGCATTCGAAACAAAAGGGGATCTAAAACAAGCAAAACAAGAAAAAAAAAGAGTCAAAAGTCAGATTTTCCCATACAAAATCCAGGGGGTTGCTACGGCCATCCGTAGCAGCTATGGCGCATAGGGTTTCGAATTTTGCATCTCTAGTACTATGACCAAGGGCCTGCTACAGCCACCAGCGGTGCAGCTACTACGGACTGTAGCAGGAACGCGGGGTTGATTTCTTTTCTTTCCTTTTTTAGCTTGATCTCGTGACTGTGGCTCTTACACATGATTTGATTTGATTGAACCAAAGATTTTATCCTAGTTTTATTTTTTCTATAAAACTCATAGTTTGTTATGAGTTTAACACCCAGTTTTCATTCTACAAAAGTTTCTACGTAATTTTGATTATCTCCATACTCAAGTCTCCCTCAGAGAAATTTGGGTCAAGGCTATAAATTCAGGTCTTATATTTGTTTTCATATTCAATTGTTTGTTTATTCCAATTGAATTATAATGAACTCATCTATGATTATTGGATTGATTTTGTCTGTCCTCGCCATGAGTGAGTAATCCATTAGGGACTAGGGGTTATGGGGATCATCTTATAACCCTTTGTATGATTTGTTACATGTCAATTACGAGAGTATTCGACTAAACTTATTTTATTGTTTGAGTTCATGTATTCCAACTCTTGTACGAAAGTAAAGTATCCTCAGGCATCAACCATAGTCTGAAAGGATATGTGTCAATACTAGAGCACAAGTTTTTAAACAGAAGATTCCAATACATAGAAAGTGGTTGGACAAATTTGAGAAAATTTTATAGCTGAGCAAAAGTAATGAGTCATTGACGAATAATCTGGTCGTGCGAAAGAAGATGAATTATTCATCATCGATAGGGAAATGCGTTGGCGAAAGCATGCATTGCCCATATTTATCTATTTTATATAAATTATGTTGAATTCTCGTAATAGAAGTGACTTGGATTGTGCGAATGTGTTAGAGTGAGAACCATAACCCTAGGTCATGTTTGCCTCAATTGGAATTTAAGTGATTTTATAAATAAGTTGTTTTCATTTAAGTGCTTTTTCAATTAAGCTATTTTCACCAAAACTCATATTATTGATTTCTCTAGATATACATCGACATGATGGAATTCAGTACTTAAACCATTGGTCTTTATGGTTCAATAACTTTTTACTACTTTACACAACCATGCACTTGCGGCGTGTCAAGTTTTTGGCGCCATTGTCGGGGGCCAATTGTGTTTAATATTGAATTACTGTTTGATCACCGTATAGACTAGAGCCTTATTTCTCTGTTTAATTTGTTGTGCTTAATTTGCAGTAGCTCTCTCGCTGCCCTTGTATGCGAGGAACTTGTTTGTATTTTTCCATTTTGTTATCGTAGAGATTAGAGAAACTTTTTATTTTTTGTTGTTTCTTTTATGGTATGCATGGGGTCTATCCAAAATATGTTCAACTATTTGAACAATAACCATGGAGATTCTTATCCTAATACCTATAATCCAGGGTGGACAGATCACCCAATATTTTTCTATAATAACCACTCCCAATATTTCGAAGAACCACCAAATTCTCAACAATCCAACCTTGAAATGATAATGGAGAAGTTTATTACAATGAAAACTTGCTTTAACTTGGAATATATGATGGAGAGTTTTGTGGCGACACAAACTCTCCAAAATGAAGAGTTTAGAAACCATAATCTTCATAATAGTGAAACCCTTAGGCAAATAAACATTGTGGTCGAGTCCCTCGTGACTCACAACAAGGCAATGGAGATCCAAATCTCTAGGCTTGCACACGCCCCTTTAGGACCCTTCCATGAGGGACATGGAAATGTTATAATAACTAGAAGTGAAAAACAAGTTGAAATTCCTAAGAAGAATGATAAAAAGGCTGAGAAGAGTTCTGGTGAGAAAAAGATAGAGATCAAGGAAAATCCACCGACGCCACCCGAAAAGGAAGTTGTAGAAGAGGTAGAGAAGGAAGCACCTTATGTTCCTCCTCCTTCATACAAGCCACCAATTTCTTTCCCGCAAATATTTTTGGAAGCTAAGGTAGACACCCAATCCAAAAGGTATGCGAAAATAATGGAAAAGATCCTCACTGATGTACCATTAAACAAGGTCTTGTCTAAAAAGAGATAATTAGAGGACCATGAAAGTGGGAAAATTATTAATGTTAAGAGGAGAAGGTTTACCTTTGAGGTGAGGGTGAAAGGATTAAATCCAAACCCAAAAAGCTTATACTTAGAGTAGAACCAAAACCTCTCCTAGAGGCTCAGAAGTATGAACCATCCCATATGAAGAAGAAAAAGAAGAGTATTGAATATGAGGGATGACTCGATAAGTGGTCATGGACACCTAATACTACTGAGAGTGAGGTTGAGGAATCATTTTTGAAAGGTCCACCATGAGTGTATGCACTCATCGACCATCGAGCTAATACGATGTTAAACAAAACGCTACGTGGGAGGCACTCCACGCTTTTCTTGCATTAGTCTTTTGTTTTTATTTTCTTGCATTTTTATGTTCGTGTTTTCTTTCTTGTTTTTAGCTATTTCCATTTTATTTGTTTCAAAAGATCATTTTTTCATAGTTTTTCCCAAACTAGGTGTAACATCTCGGAATTTGATTAATTAATTTAATCGAATTATTTGTATTTTTTTAATTAATTGGTATTTGACGTGCTTTTAATTAAATGTGTATAATGAGTTGTATGTGCATGTTAGACATTGATGTGGTGTAGTGAGAGTCTTGGTAGGGTGGTAGAAGAATTAGAATTATTGAACAATTAGAAATAATTATTGTTTTTAGTTAATAAATTAAATAAGAAAATAATGAGAATTAGTGGAGTTGAGGGTGATTTAATATAAAAGGAAAAGTAGAGGGAATGGGGGGTACTTCTTTACTTTTCTTGCATTAGTCTTTTGTTTTTATTTTCTTGCATTTTTATGTTCGTGTTTTCTTTCTTGTTTTTAGCTATTTCCATTTTATTTGTTTCAAAAGATCATTTTTTCATAGTTTTTCCCAAACTAGGTGTAACATCTCGGAATTTGATTAATTTATTTAATTGAATTATTTGTATTTTTTTAATTAATTGGTATTTGACGTGCTTTTAATTAAATATGTATAATGAGTTATATGTACATGTTAGACATTGATGTGGTGTAGTGAGAGTCTTGGTACGGCGGTAGAAGAATTAGAATTATTGAACAATTAGAAATAATTATTGTTTTTAGTTAATAAATTAAATAAGAAAATAATGAGAATTAGTGGAGTTGAGGGTGATTTAATATAAAAGGAAAAGTAGAGTGAATAGGGAGAAAGAAGAGATAATATGAGGGGAGGAAAATATAATCATTAAAGAGTTTGAATAATTAGGTTTTAGAATAAAAAGGAGTTAGAGAAACCTAGAGTTGTTAGTACGTGAAAACATAATTTTAGGAGAAAATAGGCAAGGGAAAGGCTAGGACTTGAAGAGGGAAGAGCAACCTTGATCAGTTCTGAATTTTGTAAGGAACCCAAGGTAAGGGGGGAGAAAAGACTTTCTCTATGGATGTATAGCATGAAAGGATAGAGAAGGGAGATTCTTACTCTCTTTAGGAATTATGTGATTTGCTTTTGAGTTGTTGTTGATGTATGTAATTCTGGAATTTGAAGATTAAAGGTGTATGCATCTAATTTTCATGACTGGAATTATGTATATATGGTTATGTTTATCTGTGTATGCTTGTGTTCCATTGTTAGAGTTGTTGAAAGTATAAACATAAACATGAATTGATGAAATTGAACGAATGATTGGTGTGATTATATGAATTAACACATTATAATGATGTTAATACATGTGATATATTTTTCTGGATGTGTTTTGATGATTGGGAATTGAATTGTGGAGTTCAAGGGGACTCCCATGGCAGAAAATTGTGTTTTTTCCTTTTGGTGCAAGATGACGGGCATCACAAAGATGACAACTTATCTGTCATTGCTAATTCTCTGTATTTGTGATTGGCGGTAATTTTGGTAAAACTAACTTAGCAACAACATGTTGAACAAGATGTCCTAACATGTGGATCTGACATCTTGTCTGATACTGGTCTACTCTTGGTAACGGTTGGTTGATTAACATATTATTGGATATTCTGAGAATATTAAGTCATCCTATATGGTGTCCAAGATTGAGAAATCAGAGATTCTATTTGAATTTAAAGTTATTCAGTTTTCTAAATGTTGAGACATTTTAGGAAACTCTTGATTGAAGACCTAATTTTATGGAGGATTTTCTCGAGACTTTTAGCAGCTATCTTGCTGTGTTCTTGAAGCCCAAATCTAGTACTTTGGCTACATATAGAATGCCACAAACCTAATAAGAGGACGAATCAAATATTGTTTTACTGAGTTGTTAGGGTTTATGTGTTCTTGTTAATTGTGAGCCTCTCTAATATCATCTTGATATAAGAGTAGGAGTGTCTCTATTGAGTTGTAAGTTCTGTCAATCACTCATAAGCTTTTAAGCATTGAGTGATTGTGTGTCAGTGAAGTGTGACTTCTGAAACATTCATAATTGTATTGATTCATCACTATTGAGATTGAAAGGTAAGTGAGTCATACCTAGGTGTGATTAGGGAGTAGATTGTAAACTGGAGATAGTTTGCTAAAGGTCTACAAACTGATACTATTTAGTGGATTTCCTCCCTGGCTTGGTAGCCCCCAGATGTAGGTGTTATTGTACACCGAAATGGGTTAACAACTATGTGTGTTTTGTTATTTTCTGTTCTTATATCTGTATGTTATATTGTCATTGTATTTTGATCAAATATCAGTGTCTCTACATCTCTTAGGACATCTGATATCTGCATACCCGAATTTCAATTGGTATCAGAGCATGCATCCTGCTCTGTGTTTGGGTGAGATTCAGGGAAGATACTTTCTAGTACAATGGACAAGGAAGGAGGATTTATGAACATACCGCCCATTCTTGATGGAACCAACTATGACTATTGGAAAGCTCGTATGATGGCCTTTATTAAATCCATGGACAACAAGGCTTGGAAATTTGTGGTCAAGGGATAGGTTCCACCAATGACTAGAGATAAAGATGGTAAGATTATTGATATGTTGAAGGCTGAGGAAGACTGTGATGATGAAGATGAAAAATTAGCTCAAGGAAACTCCAAAGCATTGAATGCCCTGTTTAATGGAGTGGACAAGAACATCTTCAGACTGATAAATAATTGTACTATTGCTAAAGATGCTTGGGAGATCCTGAAGACTTCTCATGAAGGAACCTCTAAGGTGAAGATGTCAAGACTTCAACTTCTTACCACCAAGTTTGAGAACTTAAGAATGAAGGAGGATGAGAGCAATCATGACTTTAACATGAATATTATTGAGATAGCCAATGCCTCAAGTGCCCTGGGGGAGAAGATGTCAGAAGCTAAGTTGGTCAGAAAAACTCTCAGGTCTCTTCTAAAGAGATTTGACATGAAGGTAACTGTCATTGAAGAAGCCCAAGATATAAACAACATAAAAGTTGATGAACTTATGGGATCTCTTCAGACCTTTGAATTAGAGATCAATGAAAAATCAAAAAAGAAGAAAAACATATCCTTTGTTTCTAATGTTGAAGACTTCAAAGATGGATGTGAACTGGATACAGATGAAGGGATATCTAATACTATTGTATTACTTGTAAGAAAATTCAACAAAGTGATAAAGAAGATGGACTGGAAGACAAGATCAAATGTCAAGAACAAGTCATTTGACATCAACAAAAATAATTTTTTTGGGAGAAGGCCCAAAACTGAAGAAAAAAATAACCAAGGAAAAGGAATCCAACGTCATGGATGCGAAGGGTTTGGACACATAAGAGTTAAATGTCCCACTTATCTCAAGAAGCAGAAGAAGGGTTTGTCCGTGTCATGGTCAAAAGATGATTCTGAAAGTGATCCTGAAGTGGAACCTGCCAAACAGGTTACTACCTTGACTGGAATTTGTGATTTTGATGAAGAATTAGATTGTGAGGAACTCACTTTTGAGGAACTTGCAGATTCTTACAAGGAGTTATGACTCAGAAATGAAGATGTGTGTCAACTATGAGAAGATCAAAAGAAAGTTATTTCTCAACTACAGGCTGAAAAAGTGGAGCATCTGTCTATCATCTTTGATCTGAAGGATGAAGTTGTACTACTCAATTTAAAACTTGACAATATGACTAAGTCTGTAAGAATGTTTAACAATAGTTATGATGTGCTGGATGAGATTCTTCAAACTAGTAAGAATGTTGGAAATGTTCAAGCTCTTGGTTATGATAATCAAGTTGTGATGAACAAAGGAAAAGGGTCTGTAATGAATTTTGTTCAACCTAAAAGAAAACAGGAACAAAATATGTCAAATCAAATTTCCCAACATCAACAAAGACATCAGGATGATTACACAGGAAGCAAGACCCAATGATGGAAATGTCATCATTGTGGGAGGTTTGGTCACAAAAAACTCTACTGCTACAAACTATATGGCTATCCCAAACCTGCTTCACAACCCAGAAGAAAACAGACTATTATTAAAGTAAAGAAAAAGTGGATTCCCAGAAATGACACTTCTGGACTCATAGTTCACACCTCCCTCAGAGCCTCTGCTAGAAAGGATTTGTATTTCAATAATCGTTGTTCTATACACATGACTGGTGTCAAGAAATTCTTGGTGGACATTAAATCATATTCCACTAGCTATGTCACCTTTTGAGATGGATCAAAAGGAGAAATAAAGGGTGTTGGAAAGATGCACTATCCTGGATTGCCTAGTCTTGATGATGTACTATTTGTTAAAGGGTTGACTGCTAATTTAATAAGTATCAGTCAACTATGTGACCAAGGCCTTAAAGTTAACTTTAGTAAATTTGAATGCATGGTAACAAATGAGAAGAATGCAATTATCATGAAGGGAGCCAGATCAAAAGATAATTGCTATCTGTGGACTCCTCAAGAAACAAATTGTTTTTCCACATGCTTAATGTAAAAAGAAGATGATGTTAAGATATGGCATCAAAAGCTTGGTCACTTACATCTGAAAGGTATGAAGAAAGTTCTGTCAAAGGATGCAGTCAGAGGTATTCCCAAGCTGAAAATTGATGAAGGAAGAATATATGGTGAATGTCAAATTGGGAAGCAAACAAAGATGTTACATAAGAAGCTCCAACATCTGACCACTTCAAAAGTTCTGGAGCTACTTCATATGGACTTGATGGGACCTATGCAGGTTGAAAGTCTTGGAGGAAAGAGGTATGCCTATGTTATTGTTCATGACTTCTCAAGGTTCACCTGGGTGAATTTAATCAAAGAGAAGTATGAAGTGTTTGAAGTATTTAAAGAAATATGTCAAAAGATTCAAAGAGAGAAGGATTATGGTATTGTCAGAATTAGAAGTGACCATGGGAAGGAATTTGAAAATAGCAAGTTTGATGAATTACGCACTTCGAAAGGGATTAGTCATGAGTTCTCTTCACCCATCACCCCTCAATAGAATGGTGTGGTTGAGCATAAGAATATGATTATTCAAGAATGTGCCATGGTCATGCTTCATTCTTAGAAACTACCATATCATTTTTGGGCTGAAGCCATGAACACTGCATGCTATATCCTTAATAGAGTGACTATCAGATTTGGTACTTTGGCTACACTTTATGAACCGTGGAAAGGAAGAAAGCCAACTGTGACATATTTACATCTTTTTGGAAGTAGATGTTATATTCTGGCAAATCGTGAGCAAAGGAGAAAAATGGATCCTAAAAGTTATGAGGGAATTTTTCTAGGATACTCTACAAACAGTAGAGCATATAAAGTATTCAAGTCCATAACCAAGGTGATGATGGAATCCATAAACATTATTGTAGACGACTCGACTAAATAAGATGATGTCACAGATGAAGTTGAAACATCTATGAATGATGTTCTTGAAGATGTTGTAGACTCAAGTGCTAATACTGAACCTGCAGAGACTGAGTCAACTGACAAAGGACCTTCCATTAGAATTCAGAAAAATCATCCCAATGAGCTTATAATAGCAAATCTAAATTAAGGGACAATTACCATATCAAGGGAAGTTGTGTCAAATGCTTGTTTTGTTTCTAAATTTGAACCCAAGAATATCAAGGAGGCCTTGACTAATGAGTTCTGGACTAATGCTATGCAAGATGAACTTTGCCAATTCAAAAGAAACGAGGTTTGGGATTTGGTACCAAGACCTGAAGGGACAAATGTTATTGGTACTAGATGGATGTATAAGAACAAGTCAGATGAACAAGGGGTTGTTACCAGAAACATAACCAGACTTGTTGCTCAAGGATACACTCAAATGGAAGGAGTGGGCTTTGAAGAAACATTTGCTCATGTGTCCCATTTGGAGTCTATCAGATTGTTACTTGGAATAACATGCCTTTTAAAGTTCAAGTTGTTCCAAATGGATGTTAAAAGTTCCTTTTTAAATGGCTATTTAAATGAAGACGTGTATGTTGAACAACCAAAAGGATTTGTTAATCCTACTTTCCCAAATCATGTGTTAAAACTAAAGAAGGCATTCTATTGTTTAAAACAAGCTCCAAGAGCATGGTATGAAAGGTTTGCCGAGTTTCTCATCAACCATGGATATAGAAAGGGTGGAATTGATAAGACTCTCTTTGTCAAAGAGAAGGATGGAAAACTTATGATAGCTCAGATCTATGTGGATGATTTTATATGCGGAGGGATGTCAGATGAGATGGTCCAACATTTTGTCAAGCAAATGCAATATGAGTTTAAAATGAGTTTGGTAGGTGAATTAACTTACTTTCTTGGACTCCAAGTCAAACATATGGAAGACTCCATTTTTCTTTGTCAAAGAAAATATGCAAAGAATATTGTGAAGAAATTTGGATTGGAGAATGCTAGTCACAAAAGAACTCTTGCTCATACTCACTTGAAGTTATCTAAAGATGAAAAAGGCATAAGTGTTGATCAGAGTTTACATAGGAGCATGATTGGTAGTCTTCTATACCTTACAACAAGCATACCAAATATAACTTTTGTTGTTGGAGTTTGTGTTAGATATCAATCAGAACCCAAAGTGAGTCATATCAATCAAGTAAAAAGGATTCTGAAGTATGTGAATGGCACATGTGATTATAGAATGTTGTATTCTCATGATTCAAATTCCATGATAGTGGGGTATTGTGATGCAGATTGGGTTGGTAGTGTTGATGACAGGAAGAGTACCTCTGGAGGATGTTTCTTTTTAGGAAGCAATTTGATTTCATGGTTCAGCAAGAAACATAATTGTGTATCCCTATCTACGACTGAAGCTGAGTACATAGCAGCAAGTAACATCTGCTCTCAACTAATATGGATGAAACAAATGTTGATTGAATATAATGTCACAAAAGATGTCATGCCATTATTCTGTAACAACTTGAGTCCTATTAATATCTCCAAAAATTCTATTCATCACAGTAGGACTAAACACATTGACATCAGGCATCATGTTTTTTTAGAGAACTTATTGAAGACAAAGTCATAACACTTGAGCATGTTAGCACTGAAAATAAGCTTGCTGATATTTTTACCAAAGCCTTGGATGCAATTCAGTTTGAAAAATTAAGAGGAAAACTTGGGATTTGTGTTAATGAGCATTTATAGCAATTGCAATTATTTAAGTGTGTCAGGCAAGTTTTTAACTATCATCATTACACACGACACGCTTGTCTAAGCCCATTACTCCATTGTGTATCCTTTTGGACAAAAACACGCTACCCATTTCATTCAAACACTTCGTTTCTCTCCAGAAATCTGTGCTCACCTTCCCTCAAGTGTCTTTCCCAATTCCATATGTATCAAGTGTTACCTAAGATATCAAAACAATCTTCACCCAAACACATGCATGTCTTAAATGAAACCAGTGGATTATCATTCCTAACTGCTAGGGCAGATGAACCATTCCAAATGATCAATCTGTCTGATGTTGTCTTGGATTTTGCTCCCTTATCCACGATTCATCCACCTCTCAGCAGAAAGAAACGCAATCTATTTCAAAGAATGTTAAGACTTTTGGTAAGTCTTCTGTTTATGAGCCTACAATCCCTAGTGAAGATAAGACTGTTGTTGAAGAGGGTTCTAGGTCTAAAGGTTCTGATATAAGAAACCCTACTAAGCATATTGGTGGCACTAAGAATCAAACCGAAGCGGAAAGGATTACCATTGATAAGGAACTTCAAAAGTTTGTTACCTCTATGTTGAAGGAAGTGAACTCAGATGTTTTGCCAGATGTTCAAACATCTTTGGCAAAAGAAACTAGCCCTGATGTTGATTCTAGTGAAAATGCTGAGGAATGTGTCCCTGAGCAAGCTACTCATGAAAGAAGGAGTAAGAAAAAGGCTATGATGTTTGAAGATTCTCCCTCTAAGGAAATCAAAAGAAAATATGGTGGTATGAAAGGCACTCCCTCTAGAAGTTCCAAAGGAAAATCTTCTGTTAGTTCTGCTAGATCATGGAGTAAAGTTGTTACACCTATGAGGAAGAGGAAAAATGTTTCTTCTAGTGATTCTGAGTTTGAGGTCGAAGAGGGTGTCTAGGACATCACTCATGTGAGAAGATCTGCTACAAAGAAGCCTTATGATGTTGTGCCTAAGGCTCCATTGGACAATGTATCATTACATTATGTGAAGAATGCTAAAAGATGGAAGGATGCCATTCAAAGGAGGATAGATTTGGAGAGGGAATTGGGAAAGGATGCCCTAAAATGTAAGGAGGCTATAGAGCTTATAGATGCTGCTGGTTTGATGAAGACTGCCACAAAATTTGGCCCTTGCTATGAAAGTCTAGTAAAGGAGTTTGTGGTGACCATTCTTGATGGGTGTAATGATGTGAAGAGTGAAGACTATAGGGAGGTGTATGTTAGAGGAAATGTTGTGACATTTTCTCCTGCTCTAATCAACAAGTTTCTGGGAAGAATTGAAGAACCTCAGGCTGAGCTAGAGGTTACAAATGACCAAGTGTGCAAGGAGATAATTGCCAAGCAGATAAAACACTAGCCAAACAGAGGAAAGTTATCTGCTGGGAAGTTGAGTGTCAAGTATGCAAACCTTCATAGGATCGGAACTGCCAACTGGGTGCCTACTAATCACACCTCAACCATCTCTATTGGGCTTGGGAAGTCTATATATGCTATTGGGACAAGAAGAGATTTTGATTTTGGGAAGTACATATTTGAACAAGTTCTGAAGCAGGCCTTCTCAACGGCTGTGAAGATGCCTATCTACTTTCCCTCACTCATCTGTAGGATAATCCTGAACCAACATCCTGGAACCTTATTTCCTATTGATAGTGTGAAGAAAAGGGAATCTCCTGTATCCCCCTACTACAAACTGTTTGCTGGAACACATGTCCAAGATATTATCGTAACATCTTCACAGGTACCTGGCCCTACCACTTCCAAGAAAAGTGTTATTGCACAACTGAAGGAGACTTGTAAAGAGTTGGAGGATTCCATCAGGTCCAATACTGCTACAAAGATAAAACTTGAAAATTTGATTAAGGCTTTGATAGAAGAAAAGGAAAAGGAAGATGAACATGATGGTGATCACACTGTTGGAGCTGATGTTGAGGACTCCATTGGTGGCAATAATGATGAGACTGATGAAGATAAAGAAGCTGAAGGAGAGGAGTATGCTACTGAAGACTCAGATAATCGGGAAGATATCTGATTGTAGTTTTATTTTTGGTTTTGTGGTCTCTGACTAGGATTTTAAGCACCCTTGTGTGCACTTTTATTTGTGCTACTTAGCTTTATGGATGTGGTTTCTTTGTTAGCTGCTTACCTTTGTTAGATTATGGATAAAAGGGGCGAGTAATGCCTACATGCTCTAACCACTAACCACTAATTGCTGGTTGTGTTTGAGGAGGAGTTCATGTTCTGGAACTTTTGGGTTGCTATGAAGAGATGTCAGACATGATGTCCTGACATCAATTTGTCTGAGTAATTATTGTTGTGTGAGGCTTATTTTTCTTCTGCTGCATATGATTATGATGTTTGAAATTGGACAGGTCATTGCTATTTTGGTTGTTCTCTTGATGGGGAGTCCCGATTATGTGTGACTGGGGGAGTACAAAACCTGTCTATTATGTTACTGCATGTTTACCTCTGATGTGTGTGTTTGATTTGTTTTTTTAAACTTATGTAGTTCTGTTGTAACCTAGATTGCGGTGCTTGTGTGCAAGGGGTAGTTAGTTGTTTTAGCCAAAATTTGCCAAAGGTGGAGATTGTTAATTCTTTGTATTTGTGATAGGTAGTAATTTTTGTAAAACTAACTTAGCAACAACACTTTGAACAAGATGTCCTGACATATGGATCATATATCTTGTCTGATACTGGTCTACTCTTGGTAACGGTTGGTTGATTAACAGATTACTGAATATTCTAGGAATATTAAGTAATCCAATGTGGCGTCTAAGATTGAGGAATCAGATATTCTATTTGAATTTAAAGTTATTCAATTTTCCAAATGTTGAGACATTTTAGGAAACTCTTGATTGAAGACCTAATTTTATGCAGTATTTTTTGCAGACTTTTAGCAGTTGTCTTGCTGCATTCTTGAAGCCCAAATTCAGTCTAGACTTTGGCTATATATAGAATGCCACAAACCTAATTAGAGGACGGATCAAATATTGGTTTACTGGGTTGTTAGGGTTTATTTGTTCTTGTTAATTGTGAGCCTCTTTAATATCATCTTGATATAAGAGTAGGACTGTCTCTATTGAGTTGTAAGTTCTGTCAATCACCCATAAGCTTTTAAGCATTGAGTGATTGTGTGTCTGTGAAGTGTGACTTCTGAAACTTTCATAATTGTATTGATTCATCACTGTTGTGGTTGAAAGGGAAGTGAGAAGGGTCTCATACCTAGGTGTGTCTTAGGTAGAAGTTAAGCACGGGTAGCGATTATGGAGTAGATTGTAAATTCGAGATAGTTTGCTGAAGGTCTACAAACTGATACTATTTAGTGGATTTCCTCCCTGGATTGGTAGCCCTTAGATGTAGGTGTTTTTGTACACCGAACTGGGTTAACAACTCTGTGTGTTATGTTACTTTTTGTTATCATATTTGTATGTTATAATGTCATTGTGTTTTGATCAGATATCAGTGTATCGACATCTCTTAGGACATCTATTATCTACATACCAGAATTTCAATCATGTACCTTGAGACGCTGACGGCCGCCAATGCTCTAACGGGGAGAGCATCATGATCTCCAGGCTTGTTTTTCAAAGTTGGTCGTCATGATGATGATGGTCTGGGAAATTGGGAAGGTGACGGGTGTCACCATAGTGTGGGGTTACCCGTCAGCTTGTCAGAATGAGCGTTCTTGTCCCTGTTTGTGTAATTTGAGCAGCCAATTCACATTTTTGACGTTCTATTGTTGTTTGGGTGTTGATTGGTGATTATTTGGCTATGTTTAAGTGGTTAATTAATTATTATTAATGTAATTAATTTTGTTGAATTATCGTTGCTGAATTATAATTGATTTACTCACATGTTGATGCTATATGATGTGAATATGGCTGACATTATGTTGAAAATGCATGATTATATGATGATTAATTATGTCTTTGTTGGTGTCCATTGTCGTTGTTATTAGTGGGTAGTAATTCAGATGAGGGATTACTATTGTGTGTTAATGCATGTTGTTTATGGTCAAAAAGGGGTCCTAAAGATTAATATTGTTGCATTGATTTGAATGACATGCATTATTGTGTCGTGTCGTTGAAAGAGACATGTTCGCTAATTCATAATGGGGGACTAGTGGCTTGTCCCAAGCTCAGAAGGGGGGCTCATGGGCTCAATTAGAATTTAAGTGATTTTACAAATAAGCTAGTTTCATTTATGTGCTTTTTCATTTAAGCTATTTTTCACCAAAACTCATATTATTTATTTATCTAGATATACACTGATACGAAGAAATTTAGTACTTAAACCATTGGTCTATGTGGTTCAATAACTTTTTACTACTTCGCACAATCGTGCTCTTGCAGCGTGTCGATGAACCATCATATCAACCTCCTCCGCTACCTGTTATACTTGGATAGGAAATGCTCCTTGGTGTTTAGTTGTTACAGTCTAATCTTGGAGTATACGATGCCATCGATATGTTAAATAATGTTTATAATCTAGTGTATCAGCAAAATTCACAATTCTTAGAGAATAGGCTATTCAAAATTGAATTGAGCCTATAACATATTATGCCAATGAATATCAATATGCGATAAATGGCCCAGGGAAATCAAGTTGGTATACCTAAGTGGGTATTTTTTAAGACACTAATACCATAAGGAGAAGCCTCAAGGTCACCAGCTCGCGACCAACATCAGAGATATATAACTACTCCATATAACCCTGAAGAAAGAAGCGATAGTCATGCTCCTCTTAAGGTTCTTCGTCCTCGTCATTTACCAACATGACATCCTCAAAGAAGAAAAAGATACAACAAAGTCATTTGTGTTTTAGGGCAGAAAAATAACTCATTGTACGCTCGCATCCTCAATAGCAGGATTCTGAAGTCATTAGAGATGACCTTAAAGAAACAGAGCTATGACGAAATTGGAGATCTAAACGAGCATTTTGAGCATGAAGGAAATCAGCTAGACTATTACTGCTCTTAAAGGGCAGTATTGGGTTAGATTTTTGTACTAACCCTTACCAGAGCCGCAATGATGTGGTTTAAGATGTGGATATATGTGCTCATAGGTACTATTATCTATAACCATCATATGTTCACGATGGTTTTGATGAAGATAATACTATATGTCAAATGACATGATGTAAAGTCTTTATTTGACAATAAGAAACAATGATCAAGATGTTATATCAAAATGCTTCTGTGAGATCAAGATGAAAAGCCTACTTCAATAAGGACAACACCTAATGTTAAATGGTGTTCAGTAAAATCCTTGGCGACCTCCGGTCAAACAACCTCTAATGATGATGTCTATCAAAGAAGCTATATCAAGCCTCGTGAGTTAGAAGAACTTAGTCATTGATAAAGTAATGAATAAATGATTAATCAAGCAAGAGATATTAAAGCTTCATGGTTATGTAAAGAGAGAAAGTGTAAAAGCTCGCTTGGTCTTGTGTCTAAGTGATCAGTTAAATGTAAAGGTATAAAAGTAATTTTCGAATTACTAAGGAAACTCACACGCTCACTTGAAAATGTTTTAAACCTTTATGAAATTTCTAAAGCTCCTTAAAACCTATGGAAGAACTATCAAGGTGAGAATGGATTTGACCAAGAGTATTCTTGATCATTTGGGAAGCATTTTTACACCGTCTAATTGATTAGGCACTTGATGCAATCGATTATAGCAAGGAAAAAGGTTCCTTAATCGATTAAAAATACCCTTAATCGATCAAGACACATAATCATTGTAGGGTTTCCATTTTGGTATTAAGGTTGTCGTCATTTTGAAGCTCTTAATCATCTTTTTGGACTTGATACTTCACATACAAGAGGAGGGTGAATTGTGTGGTTTGGAAAAACTTGCTTTTAAAAAACTTTTAGAAATAAAATCAAAGTTTGAAAACATTTTAGAAAACTTAGCAACGAAAAATAAATTACAGAAATAAAATGAGTTAAGAGAAGAAGAAGAACACCAAGAGTTATACAGGTTCAGTAAAAAATGACTTAGTCTTGTCCCCAAGAATTTTTCTTGAGAGTTTCCATTAAACAATGAGAGCTTTTAGTAGGAAAGACTCACGAACCCCCTTATACAAGGAATGGTGGTTGATCTTCAACCAAGAGACACAAGACGATATATATTGGTGTTTGCGTCCTGTCTTGAGAATAAACTTGAGAGTGAAGTGACCAATATTCCTTCCCAATGGTGGATTGAAATAGTTAGTCTTCTCTCCACAAACACAAATCTTGGAGCGGTTAGTCGTTGTCGCAACCTGAAAAATAAAGTGCGCGAAAAAAAACAACCGGCGAAAGAAAAAGACAGAAGAGTCGCCACCGTGCGTTATTCATCCCAAAGGAGGGAAAGGAAACGCTCGAAGTAAACCTGAAAAAGGAAAGGACAAGACGGGGTCTCGCAACCAAATCTTGGGTTCGGGAGTCGGTTATACGAAGGGAAGGTATTAGCACCCCTACGCATCCGTAGTATTCTACGGGATCCACTTTTGTAGTTCTTGTCTAAAGGGTGTGGGTTTATCTAATGTACTATTTACTAAAAAAAAGGGTTAAATGAAAATGACTCGCGCGGATGTCGCATCCACTGCATACGCATCTCATCTGAATATGAGAATTAGAGTCTTCGTAGCACGGCTGACCTATGGGTTGGGGGATGTGTGCTCGCTAAGACATCGCGTCTTATGCCTACGTATCTCATCTGGAATGAGAATCAGAGCAAGCCGTAGTTCGGCTAACTACGGGGTTGTGGATTGGGTTTTGGACGAATGACGTCACTACGCAATCTACCGGATGCTCGACCTTTGGAGACTTACTCGCCTGTAGTAGAAGGAGTAAACGTGTGTTATGGGTTTTAGGGTTTGGGATGCTCGAGGGCAAACAGGCAGTCCTTGACGAAGGAACCGCGCTACATGTGGGGATATGAATACAAAACACAAAACATGTATCTCAAAGTAAACATGCCAACAAGGGGCTAAGAAGTAAATAAACAAAAAAAACAAATGCCTCCTATCGAGGTCTTCCAGCTAAGAAAGTGATAAAATGCGGAAAAAGAGGTAAAAGTACCACACGGATAAAGATCCGAAGTAACAGCAATTAAAGGAGTAAGAAACCCAGGGATCTCCCGAGCTAATGCCATCAAAGAAAGTGGAAAACCACGCAAGTTATCCCTGCAAAAGTCATGTGAGCCTTCACAAAAACTCAACAAAAGGGTTAGTGAAACACCATAAGCATTTTTTTCATGGATAACAGTATGGTTTCAGAAACCTCAAACCCTGTGGCATACACTTCAGAAATTAAACGATTAAGCATTCAAGGCATTATTCACATATTCATACACAAATATAAACCCGTGGGCAAAACCTGATGTTACCTCATACATTCATAGCATTCAAATTCAAGGCATAAAGTAATAGGAACAAAGGCATACCTGATGAGAGAGATTGATTAAGATTGAATGGTACGGCCGGATCTGCAAAGTAATACTAGGGTTTGTGTGAGGCGGAGTGAACTTCTCAGGGCTGCCTGAAGGTCGCTGCAGAGTAGTTCCTAGGTTTCCTTCTCTCAAAATCTTTCTCCAGTGAATCTCCCAGTGTAACTCCAAGTGTCTTTTTCTCTACTGAAACTTCAGTATTTATAGACTGATTTTCGTGGGTAGTGGGCTCAAATGAGGGAGGCCCAAGTCCAAAAAAATTTGTTATATTTTATTTATTTATTTAATTAATTTTATTTATTTATTTATTTTTAACTTTTTTTTTTCGTTTTTTTTTTCCAGGAAAAATGAAGGGTAAATTTTGGGGTATTACAACTGCCCCTATTCAATCAACTGGAGACCCGGAAAGAAGATGGCAGCTACTTTCGTACTTTCGAGGTATCAAGGGATTGAATACAATAAAAGCCCAAAAATTTGCACTGAAGTGAAGTGAAGTAACAATGTCTGTCAGAATCGGCAAAGAGGTGGTCTTGAAAGAAGAATCCGTCTGGTACGGTGAGAGTCAGTCTGAATACCGAAAAAGAATGTTAACCTGGATACCAAAATAAATGGTAACACAGAAATAACCATGGCCTGAATGCCGCTCATCAGTCTGAATACTGAAAATGACTTCGATCTGAACATCGGGAGATATGAGATTATTAATATCAGTCTGAACACCGAGAGGTTGGCCTGAATGCCACAAGTTGCGTCGACCTGAACGTCGGAAACTTCTTCGATCTGAACATCGGAAAATTGGCCTGAACGCCACAAGTTGCATCGACCTGAACGTCGGAAACTTCTTCGATCTGAACATCGGAAAATTGGCCTGAACGCCACTTCGGTCTGAATACCAGAAACTGGCCTGAACGCCACTTCGATCTGAATATCGGAAATTTCTCCGATCTGAACATCGGAAAATTGACCTGAATGCCACAAGTTGCATCGACCTGAACGTCGGAAACTTCTTCGATCTGGACATCGGAAATTGGCCTGAACGCCACTTCGATCTGAATATCGGAAATTGGCCTGAACGCCACTTCGATCTGAATATCGGAAAATTGGCCTGAATGCCACTTCGGTATGAATACCGGAAAAACTTCATGCCTGTCAGCATCGGTAGAAATATGGAAAGAAAATAGAGGCGACGCATGGGCCAATGACACTTGCTGGGGATAACCAAGGTGCGTCATGAACAATCTTCAGTCTAAGTACTGGAAACAACTTCTAGCATATCACTTGGGATACCGAGAATGTTTTATGCTTACATGCGTATGTTTGAATCTTTCAATGGCGTAATGCTCCATGAAAATGGAAATGCTACGCGATTTGGGAGAATGCAATGCAATATGGTTCTACATGCAGGGATGTGAAATGTTGGGTAGAATGCCAAGCTGAGGCAAGGGGATCTGCTGGGGAAATGATCACCATCTTCTGGACCCTGGCAAGGCTGTTGGAGATGCACAGCGCAAAGAATTCTGTGGGGAAATGACCCGCCACACGGTGTTCTAGCAATGACGAAATACCGAGATTCTGACTAGGGAGAGAACGACACTGAACACCTGCTGTTGGGGAAAGCGATAGTGGTTCTGGCAACCATGATCTGCGAGAGATGACTCAACAGGGGAAGCAAACACTGATACGGTATCGAGGTTCTGCTTCAAGGAAAGAAACCATGGATCTGGCATTGAGATTATCGATCTGGCCTCGAACTCTAAGGAGCAGCCACTTCTGCTGGAAAGATACAGTTTGGCACTGTCAACTCCGTTGGGGATATATAGTCTGGCACTGTCAACTCTACTGGGGAGTGTATGTCTTGAAACAAACGCTTGGGGAAGTACAGTGGTGAGAACCTGCTGGGGATTGAAGAATCCAACACTCTGATCAGCTCTGCAGGGATAAGACACCAGATTCGTCTGTTGGCGACTTCATTGGGGAAGATATTCACGATCATCTGCAGGGGATTTTAAGGAAATGCCCTGAGGGTATCTGTTCTGAATAGACGATCCAAAGCACTTAAAATTTACAGCAATTTTAAATGTTTATTAAGCATGTACCTGTAAAGCCCTTATGTGTCATGATGCAATGTTTATCAAAAATTCGGACGTCATTTTTGCAAACAAAACAGTAAAATGAAAATGAAAACAGAGATATACTGAATAACATGATTTTATTGATTGAATGGCCTCTGAATAGGCATTTACATCAGGAAGCAATCCCTGGAAAGAGGTAATCACACAAAAGATAAAAACAGAAATTAATCTAATGGCAATGTGAAATGGATTTCTATTGGATTCCAATTCTGCTATGACTTGCTCGTCTTTAAGATCCTCCAGATGATCAGCCTTCTGAAAAGGTGATTGGACTGTTTCCTACCTTTCGAAAATTTCCAGTCATCGACATGAGATGAGATTCAGAACTAACTCAGAACGCAGTCATTCGCTTAATCCCTAACTTTTGCCTGGATCGCCCTTTTCGGGTTTTCAATCCACCGGGATACCCATTTTTGCCTAAGTTGCCTTTTCAGGTTTTCAACTTACCGGGTGTACGATCTTTTCATTTTTAATCCCTAATTTTTGCCCGAACCTTTTCATTTTCTTGGTTCGTCGGGATGCCCATTTTTGCCTGGACTATTCTTTTTACTGTCCAGCGGGTCTATTTTATGCGAAGTATTTTTTAACTGCGTTTGAGTTCACAGGGGAAGTGAAGTTTTCACCATCCATAGTTGCAAGCATTAAGGCCCCACCATCAAAAACCTTGGTGACAATATACGGTCCATCATAGTTAGGAGTCCACTTGCCCCTGTGATCTGTCTGAGGAGGAAGGATCCTTTTCAACACTAAATCTCCGACTTGGAAACAACGAGGACGCACTTTCTGATTAAAGGCTCTCTTCATCCGACTCTGATACAACTGTCCATGACAAATGGCTGCCATTCGCTTCTCTTCGATAAGACTCAACTCATTGAACCTTGTCCGATTCCATTCGGCTTCGTCTAACTTGACATCCAACAAGACTCTTAGAGAAGGAATCTGTTGAAAGAGTATATCTTCGGCAAATATTTTTGTATCGTATCCACAGAGATTGGGTAATATTACCGCCGTTCTATAATTCAAATGTTATAAGTTTAGAAAGTAACAGGGTTGTTTTGTTTGGAAAAATATCTTGTTAATAAATGTTAACAAAAACTATTAAGTGGTTTTAGACAAATATAAAAGCTTGGCAAGATTGGAGTTCACTATTTCAAATATCTATGATTCCCTATGATAAATAATTAGATTCAAGATTATTGATGATGTTCAAATATCCTCTCAAAGTCATTTATGTCTAAATAAAATCGTGATAGTTACTATATTGATCCTTAGACGATCTCTCCACCTAACTATCAATATAGCAACCTTTAATGTTCAATATCAAAGAATAGTAATGAATAAATCTATCTCTACAACTTATTCACTACTTGAAAATCTGTTTTATGTCTAAACTCGAGTAATCTCTCTCGACAACTACTCAAATCTGGTTTTCAACTTAAAGCAAAAACAGTAATCAATACATCAACAATCTCTATCTCATATATAAATCAAAGTGAATACATAGATAGATGAGAATAGCTACTACCTCCAATCTTGACAAAAGGGAGTTTAGCTCCTCATCACCATTGTTACAAAGCAGAAGGTTTTTGAAGAAAAACTCTGTTTTTCTCTATTACAAAAGCTCTACAGCACAATGTGTCAATGATAATCAATAATTAATTCCTAGAATAATGTATTTTCTCTCCTAAAAGAGTTGACATTTCCTTAATTGGTCATTCTCATCCAATGCAGAAAAGCAATTCCAAGGCAGACCCAAAATGGCAAAAACAGCTGGCCTTCAAAACAGCACTTTTGACCCAAAAATCAGTTTGCTGGATTCGCAGGGTTCGCGGGGCGAACTTTGTTCGCGGGGCGAACTGGTCCTGTCATGCAGTTCGCGGGGCGAACTTTGTTCGCGGGGCGAACTGAAGCTGCCTCAGTTTCCTTGTTTTGCAAGCTTCATCCAAAATCTTCCATATTATGATGCTGCAATCCAAAGCTTTCTCATCCAAAAATTCTACAAAACTAACAAATATGTGAAATAACTATTCAAAACAAAATAAATTAAACTTAATTGCATTTATACAAAATAGTAAGAATAAAAGTGTGTAATTACATCAAAACTTGGTAAAAGGGACCAATAAAATGGTATAAAAAGTAGTACTAATTGGTCCCTAACAACTCTCCCCAACTTAGCATTTTGTTTGTCCCTAAACAAAAGTTTCCACCCTTACAATCAAAGCAATGACACAAAAGATTGAAACAAGGATTTACCAAGAACATTCAAATGGTTCAAAAGTGTTTGGCATTTTCTCAATTCACCTATCTCAATTCTAGACAAAATATGAATAAGGGAAATGGTAAAGTGCAAAAATCATTCCAAGGAATTCAAAGCCATATATGTCAAAATTGAATCAAGCTTACACACACATCATAATAATGATGAATAACATGAAGGGTTACTTTCACTCATCCAAGCAATTAAATCAACAACAACTCAAATCATGCGGTTATCACAACAAGTACCAAATCATGTGAAAAATGAGAAACAAGAGGTCTTTCAAAGGTTGTAATGTGGCTTAGGTTACAAGAAAGGATATGATTAAGACAATTCAACCAAATTGCCTATCCTAAGGGAGCATTCCCAAAGATTCACTCTACACAATTTCCCTTTCTTTGATCCCTATCTTTTTCTTTTTCTTTTTCTTTTCAAATCCACACAACCATGAGCATTTCCTTTGCTTTTCTTTATCTAATTTTTTCTATGCTCTATGGTTTCAAGGGTGATTTCTTTTTCTTGTTTCTTTTCATATTTTTACCCTTTCATAGAAACTCACTTTTCCAAGTTTCTAATCAACTTTTCACTTTACTCTCCCCAACTTTAGATTCCAAAACCAAATTTATTCAATAATGCTCCCTACTTAGACATAAGCAAAAGGCAAAATTTTGCAAACAACTCGTTTGAGGTTTCAACTGATACGAAAGAAATTAGGATTCATTTATTCCACAATTTTCAATTGATTTTACAATGATCAATCAAATGAATCCTAAATTAAGCTCAAAGGGGGTTAACTAAGGATTATTCCTCACAAGGTTAGTTGATTCAAACTTTTTTGGTCAAGTGGTTTTTCTCACAAACAATGCCTTTATCATTTTCAAACATTTCACACAAAAATGGATTGATGCATGATTTAGCATGATAAGAATGAGTTAAAACAATGCTCGGTTTCCCGCTTTTTAGTGTACAATGGAAAGTCTCCTCACAACTGGCTAAGTCCTATTTTGATTCAAAAATGACATATACTTCAATGAATTTATGACATGGAATTTGCACACACCATCAAACTACTCATGTTAAGTCTAGAAAGCGATAAAGTGTACCTTGAAATGCCGACACTAATTCTTATCATCACCACTCGAAGTGTCCTATGCTTCTTTCTTTGCGATCATTTCTCGGTTGCTTAAAGCTTGACTTATGAGTAAGAACAATTAAACAAAAATGTTGGCAAACCAATATTTGATTAAAACACACTTAAATTTCAAAAAGTATTCATGCAATTATCAAGACACACTCTAAAATTCAACAAACTCCTCAATCTTCCTTCAACTCATCGCCATGGTTTACACCACCTCCTGCACCCCCCCAAAATTTTGGCCTGCCCTCAGGCCACTTAGCATAATCAACAAAATCCTCTTAAGAAAGGAATGGAAAGGGGAAGTTTTGAAATTTGGAGGTTTGGATGTGGAGTAGCGAGGTTGTTGAAAGAATCTCCTAAGTTCGTGAAAATAGGAATGAAACGAAAATGACATGAAACAAAAGTTTTTTTTTTCTTTTTCAGTTCGCGGGGCGAACTGAAGGAAATTTCAAAAAAATTAGTTCTGTTATTTACTGTTCGCGGGGCGAACTTTGTTCGCGGCGCGAACTGAAGCTGTGAATTCAGTTCGCGGGGCGAACAGTGTTCGCGGGGCGAACTGTAAAAACCAGAACCCAATTTTTTTCAAAATTTAACACAGCAAAAACTCACACAGCAGAAAAAAATTAAAATACAGACTTACAACGTTGGGTTGCCTCCCAACAAGCGCTTTGTTTAACGTCGTTTGAGCTTGACGGTCCACTGATTAGCCCGGTTTAAATAGAGACACGACATCCACATCACGATTTATGTCGCCACCATGGTAAACTTTGAGTCTTTGACCATTTACGGTCCAACTCTCTTGTGACTTTGGATCCTCGATTACAATGGCTCCATAATTCCGTACTTCCTTGACAACGAACGGTCCTGACCCTTTTGGCTTCAGCTTACCCGGTAATAACTTGAACCTTGATTTGAAAAGCAGTACCATTTGTCCGACATGAAACTCCTTGCGATGGGCCTTTCCATCATGGTATTTTTCTTCAATTGCATCATTTCGGAATGAATCATGTTTGTCATGTGGATGCTTCATAGCTTTAAAAAGATTAAAGGTCACCTCTTCGTCTTGCACTCTCACCTTCATTAGTCCATCATCTACGTCAATCATCATCCGAGTTGTTTTCATAAAAGGTCTTCCAAGAATTAGGGGCACATCACGGTCCTCATCCATCTCCACTATTACGAAATCTACCGGAAACAAGAATTTGTCCACCTTCACTAACATGTCTTTAGCAATTCCGTATGGTAAAGTGGTAGACTTGTCGGCTAGTTGTAAAGTCATTCTCGTCGATTTAATCTCAACATTCCCTAATCTTTTAACAATGGAGAGAGGGATTAAATTTATACTAGAGCCCAAGTCAATCAAACCATTTCCAGTGTATGTGCTTCCAATGGTCACCGGTAGAACAACCCGGCCCGGATCGGACTCCTTCCTTGGGAGAGTCTTTTGGATGATAGCACTACACCGTGCATCAAGCAGTATGGTCTCGTCTTCCACGTGTCTCCTTTTCTTTGTAAGAATATCCTTCATGAACTTGGCATACCGTGGCATTTGTTCTAATGCATCAGCAAATGGAATGTTGATTTGAAGTTGCTTGAAGATGTCCATAAACCGTGCATAGTGTCTAGCGTTATCCTTCTTTGATGGTGCGTGCGGATATGGTAGATGTTGAACTGGAATGACATTCACTCCTTTGTCTCCTTTTTTCTTATTTCTTGGTTCGATTTCCTTATTCATTTCCGCTTCACACCGCTGCTCTTCCATCAGTTGTTGGTTCTGCTGTTTTCGTGGCGCGAAGGGAGATCGCGGCGCGAACTGAGCAGTTTCTACCACTTTCTTCTTCCCACAAGCCACATCCTCATTTTCCAGCACAGCATCCATATCATTCTCAACTGTAATTTCCTCACCTTTTTTACTTGTCAACTCTCTACCGCTTCTAGTAAAAATTGCTTTGCAATGCTCCTTTGGATTAGTTTGAGTATTAGCGGAGAAAGAAGATCCTGCAGTTTGTTCCGACAACTGTTTCGCAAGTTGACCTATTTGATTTTCCAAATTCTTGATTGCTGCTTCATTACTCTTCTGATTTGCCATGGAAGCTTGCATGAATTGTTGAAGAGTGTCCTCTAGCTTGGAACTTCCTCCTTGCGATTGTTGGCCTTGAGAATTGGGGTGTTGATAAGGACTTTGCTGCTGAAAATTTTGATTGTTGAACCTTGTTGGTTGGTAACCTTGATTGTTCCTTTGATAGCCTTGATTTTGATTGTTCACATAGCTCACTTCTTCTAGCGGAGGGCAAAAACCAGTAGGATGATCTCCTTGGCATAACTCGCAACATGCTACTTGATGTCGAACTTGAGAACTTTGAATCTCCTTCATTTGCTGTGGAAGCTTGGCCATTTGTTGAGTGAGAAGCTCCACTTGTTGAGAGAGTAGCTTGTTTTGAGCAAGGATGGCATCATTGGTATTTAATTCAAGAACTCCCGGTTTACGTTGTGAAGGACTACGGTCATGTTGACTTTGACGATCATTGAGTGCCATCCGGTCAATAATAACGTTAGCTTCTTCCGCAGTTTTTGACATAAGAGAGCCACCCGCGGTAGCATCCAAAAGTGTTTTGTGAGTTGATTGGAGCCCATTTAGAAAAATATGGATTTGAGTGAGCTCATCAAAACCATGACCCTTGCATTTTCTCAACATTGACTTGAATCTTTCCCAAGCCTCATTTAAAGACTCGTTGCTTCCTTGAGTGAATACCGCAATAGCCGTTTTGGCTTCCATGAATCGGGATTGAGGGAAATATCTTTCTAAGAACTTTTCTTCTAACAAATTCCAATCCGTCATAACTCTTGCTGCTTGATCAAGGTACCACTCTTTTGCCTTTCCCACTAAGGAGTGTGGGAACATCCTCTTAAATAATGCTTCTTCACCTGCTTCATCAATTCCCGTCGAACCCGCAATCTCATAGAATTTGATGAGATGGGAGTACGGATCTTTATGATCCATTCCGGTGAATGGAGTTGCATAGAGAAGTTGGAGGATTCCGGTCTTCATCTCCGTATTTCTTCCTCCACGGGAAAATTGAGCATTCCTTCTTGGACTATTAGCGGACATTTCGGTACGATTATCCTCCGCCATGTTTCCTTCACAAGCCTCTACAACCACTTCTTTGATTGAAACAAGTGCGGAAGTAGATGCTTCTTCTCTCTGGTTCCTCTCTTCGGCTAGTTTCCTTCTTCTTCGTGTTTTGCTATTGAGCTTCCGAAGTGTTCTTTCAATTTCAGGATCGAATTGAAGTTGCTCCTCGGTTGCTTTTCCTCGCATGCACTAGAATCTACAAAACTAACAAACCAAGTGAAACAAAAGAGAGATAGTAATAAATGTAACAAAACTTAAAACAATGAATTATTGCAATGCTTGTAATATTGACACCAATCCCCGGCAACGGCGCCAATTTGTTGAAAGAGTATATCTTCGGCAAATATTTTTGTATCGTATCCACAAAGATTGGGTAATATTACCGCCGTTCTATAATTCAAATGTTATAAGTTTAGAAAGTAACAGGGTTGTTTTGTTTGGAAAAATATCTTGTTAATAAATGTTAACAAAAACTATTAAGTGGTTTTAGACAAATATAAAAGCTTGGCAAGATTGGAGTTCACTATTTCAAATATCTATGATTCCCTATGATAAATAATTAGATTTAAGATTATTGATGATGTTCAAATATCCTCTCAAAGTCATTTATGTCTAAATGAAATCGTGATAGTTACTATATTGATCCTTAGACGATCTCTCCACCTAACTATCAATATAGCAACCTTTAATGTTCAATATCAAAGAATAGTAATGAATAAATCTATCTCTACAACTTATTCACTACTTGAAAATCTGTTTTATGTCTAAACTCGAGTAATCTCTCTCGACAACTACTCAAATCTGGTTTTCAACTTAAAGCAAAAACAGTAATCAATACATCAACAATCTCTATCTCATATATAAATCAAAGTGAATACATAGATAGATGAGAATAGCTACTACCTCCAATCTTGACAAAAGGGAGTTTAGCTCCTCATCACCATTGTTACAAAGCAGAAGGTTTTTGAAGAAAAACTCTGTTTTTCTCTATTACAAAAGCTCTACAGCACAATGTGTCAATGATAATCAATAATTAATTCCTAGAATAATGTATTTTCTCTCCTAAAAGAGTTGACATTTCCTTAATTGGTCATTCTCATCCAATGCAGAAAAGCAATTCCAAGGCAGACCCAAAATGGCAAAAACAGCTGGCCTTCAAAACAGCACTTTTGACCCAAAAATCAGTTTGCTGGATTCGCAGGGTTCGTGGGGCGAACTGGTCCTGTCATGCAGTTCGCGGGGCGAACTTTGTTCGCGGGGCGAACTGAAGCTGCCTCAGTTTCCTTGTTTTGCAAGCTTCATCCAAAATCTTCCATATTATGATGCTGCAATCCAAAGCTTTCTCATCCAAAAATTCTACAAAACTAACAAATATGTGAAATAACTATTCAAAACAAAATAAATTAAACCTAATTGCATTTATACAAAATAGTGAGAATAAAAGTGTGTAATTACATCAAAACTTGGTAAAAGGGACCAATAAAATGGTATAAAAAGTAGTACTAATTGGTCCCTAACAGAATCTCCACTTCAACAGGTAGGACTGCTTCCATACCATACATCAGGGAGTAAGGGGTTGCCCCGGTCGATGTACGTACTGAAGTGCGGTACCCATGCAAGGCGAAAGGTAGCATCTCATGTCAATCTCTGTACGTGACGACCATCTTCTGCACAATCTTCTTTATGTTCTTATTTGCCGCCTCAACAGCGCCGTTCATCTTAGGGCGGTAAGGGGAAGAATTGTGATGCTGAATGTTGAAGTTCTGACACAACTCCTTCATCATTTTGTTGTTGAGATTAGAACCATTATCAGTAATGATTCTTTCGGGAATCCCATAGCGACAAATGATTTCTTTCTTGATGAAACGGGCAACCACATGTCTGGTGACATTCGCGAATGACGCTGCTTCGACCCACTTGGTGAAATAGTCGATGGCAACAAGGATGAAGTGATGCCCATTGGAAGTTGTCGGCTCAATCTTTCCAATCATGTCAATGCCCCACATAGCAAATGGCCACGGCGAAGTCATCACATTCAGAGGATTTGGCGGCACATGCACCTTATCAGCATAAATCTGGCATTTATGACACTTCCGAGCATATTTGAAGCAATCTGACTCCATGGTCATCCAATAATAACCCGCTCTCAACAATTTCTTAGCCATTGCATGTCCGCCGGCATGAGTACCGAAGGAACCTTCATGAACTTCCTGCATTAACATGTCCGCCTCGTGTCTGTCCACGCATCTGAGCAAAACCATGTCGAAGTTCCTCTTATACAACACATCGTCTTTGTTCAAGAAGAAACTGCCTGCCAATCTTCTCAAAGTCTTTCTGTCATTGTTGGATGCCCCTGCAGGGTACTCTTGATTCTTCAGAAAGCACTTGATATCGTGATACCAGGGCTTGTCATCGACTACCAGTTCAGCAGCAAACACATATGCGGCCCTGTCAAGGCGCATCACATCGATCCTGGGAGCATGGTTCCAGCGAATTACTTTGATCATGGAGGATAGAGTAGCAAGTGTGTCTGCCATCTGGTTCCCATCACGAGGTATATGATACAATTTTACTGTTGTGAAGAAAGTCAACAGTCTTCTCGTGTAGTCTCTGTAGGGGACCAGAGTGGGCTGGAGAGTATTCCAATCACCATTCACTTGATTGATCACCAGAGCTGAATCTCCGAAGATGTCCAGAGTCTTGATTCTCAGATCAATGGCTTGCTCAATACCCAAAATACAGGCCTCGTACTCAGCTTCATTATTTGTGCACTCAAAAGTCAAACGAGCGGTGAAAGGTATGTGCGCACCTTTCGGAGTTGTAATGACAGCGCCAATTCCACTTCCTCTAGCATTGACAGTCCCATCAAACAACAAAGTCCACTTTTCGTTTGGATCAGGTCCCTCCTCAACAACTGGCTCTTCACAGTCTTTCATCTTGAGGAACATGATGTCTTCATCTGGAAAATCAAGCTTCATCGGCTCATAATCATCAATCGGCTGCTGAGCAAGATAGTCTGACAGAATACTCCCTTTGATGGCTTTCTGGGATGTATACTGGATATCATACTCTGTTAAAATCATCTGCCAACGGGCAACACGTCCGGTGAGAGCCGGCTTTTCAAAGATGTACTTCACTGGATCCATCTTAGAAATCAACAAGGTAGTATGGTTCAACATATACTGCCTCAGTCGGCAAGCAGCCCAGGCCAAAGCACATCAAGTTTTCTCAAGCTGCGAATATTTGATTTCACAGTCGGTAAACTTTTTGCTAAGGTAGTATATGGCATGCTCTTTTCGACCAGACTCGTCATGCTGTCCCAATACACACCCCATCGAGTTCTCGGCCACTGACAGGTACATTATCAGAGGTCTCCCAGGAACTGGAGGTATAAGGATTGAAGGTTTCTGTAGATACTCTTTTATCTTCTCGAAAGCCCTTTGACAATCTTCATTCCACCTGATAGCCTGATCTTTCCTCAACAATTTGAAAATTGGCTCACACGTGGTTGTTAGGTGAGAGATGAACCTTGCAATGTAGTTCAACCTCCCTAAGAAACTATGGACTTGCTTCTCTGTTCTTGGCTCTGGCATTTCCTGTATCGCTTTTACTTTGTCGGGATCCACCTCAATCCCTTTTCCGCTAACAATAAAACCCAGCAATTTTCCCGATCTCACCCCGAAAGTGCACTTGTTCGGATTAAGTCTCAGTTTGAATTTCCTCAAACGCTCAAACAGTTTCTGCAAATTCACCAAATGTTCTTCTTCTGTCTGAGATTTGGCAATCATATCGTCCACATAAACCCCGATTTCATGATGAATCATATCATGGAACAGAGTCACCATAGCTCGTTGATATGTTGCTCCGACATTTTTCAGACCAAACGACATCACCTTGTAGCAGAAGGTTCCCCATGGGGTTATGAAAGTTGTCTTTTCCATGTCCTCTGGTGCCATCTTGATTTGGTTATAGCCAGAAAAACCATCCATGAAGGAGAATACCGAGAACTGAGCTGTATTATCCACCAAAACGTCGATGTGAGGTAATGGGAAATCATCTTTAGGGCTAGCTCTGTTCAGATCCCGGTAGTCGACACACATCCGTACCTTTCCATCCTTCTTAGGTACGGGGACGATGTTTGCAACCCATGGCGGATAATTGGTGACTGCTAGAAACCCTGCATCCAACTGCTTTTGCACTTCTTCCTTTATCTTGACGGCCATCTCTAGTCTTGTTCTTCTGAGCTTCTGCTTGACCGGAGGACAACCTTCTTTGAGAGGCAAGCGGTGTACCACGATGTCTGTGTCCAGCCCAGGCATGTCCTGATAAGACCAGGCGAAGATGTCAACGTATTCTTGCAGCAATTCAATCAGCCCTTTCTTCACATTGTCTTCTAAAGCAGCCCCTATCTTGATTTCTCTCTTGGCGTCCTCGGTGCCGAGATTAATCACTTCAACAGACTCTTGATGCGGTTGAATAACCCCTTCCTCTTGTTTTAATAACCTGGTAAGCTCTTCAGGGAGTTCACAGTCTTCATCACCCTCTTCTTCAGCTTGAAAGATTGGATTTTCAAAGTCGAAACGAGCCGTAGCAGAAACGTTATCAATAGGATCCGGTGATGTGCATCTGCATGAGTGATGGTATGTGCTTATGAGTGTGAACAAGAAGTGAAAACTAAACAAAACATTGCCATTTTTTTATTTTGAAAAACTGCAAAAATAGAAAGACAGGGAACGAAATATTTGAATGCAAAAATACGTCCTTTATTTATGATAAAAATGCAAGTGTCACATAGACGGGCCCTACAATAAGTCATTACGCCCTGGGCGGAACGTAAGACTTGGATATGCATGAATAAACAAAGAAAATTACTCTTCAAGAAGAGTGACTTGGATAATCTCTTCAGAAGACCAATTGTTGATGACTTCACCCGGGATCCTCGGACGCACCCAGTTGTCAATGTCACAATCACTATCCCCATCTTCTTCGTTGACCGCAGAGACTTGGCCATAATGAATGATGCCAGCACTGGAGAAAGTGATCGGCCCCTAAAGTGTTGTAGAAGTCAAAACTGGCTGATACCCAATCCCGAACTTATCTTCTTTCACTGGTAATTCCAGCAGACGCCCCCAACCGGGAGCAACACCTGAATCCACCACGGCCCATGCCTGCTTAAAGGATGAGATAGAGGCACCCGCTTTAACCTCTTCCACCGGAGTTGCATCCTTGATTTGAACTGACTCAAAAGCCTGACACAGAGTCTCATGAATTTCACCTTCTACTTCTACATACTTGAATGTAGACAGGTTACTGACCAGGATGTCCTCCTCACCACAGACGGTGATAATTCGTCCGTTGACCGGAAACTTAATCTTCTGATGTAGAGTTGAAGAGACTGCCCCAGCATTATGGATCCAAGGACGACCCAGCAGGCAACTGTAGGAAGGACTGATATCCATCACGTAGAAGACAGTGTTGAAGGTTTGTGATCCAATCAGAATTGGCAATTCTACCTCTCCAAACACCGATCTCTTAGAACCATCGAAGGCTCTCACAATAAGATCTGAAGGTTTCAAGACCAAACCCTCTACTTCTATCCTTGACAGGGCTCTCTTGGGTAGCACATTGAGAGAGGAGCCTGTATCCACCAGAACATGCGATAGCACGGTGTCTCTGCATTCCATCGAGATGTGCAGAGCCTTGTTATGATTGCGTCCGGCTGGTGTCAAGTCAGAATCGGTAAAACCCAACCCGTTACTTGCATGCACATTGGCGACGATCCCTTCTAGTTGGTTTACCGAGATTTCTTGAGGTACATATGCAGCATTAAGAACCTTCAGAAGTGCCTCCCTGTGTGCCTCCGAACACAACAGGAGTGAGAGAATGGATATCTTGGACGGAGTCTGAATCAACTGATCGACTACCTTGTAGTCGCTTTTCTTTATGATTCTCAGAAGCTCGTCCACATCCTTTGCAAAAGTGGGCTCAGAACCATCCTGGGGTGCAGAGGTACCCTCATTCACGACTTGCTTGCCTTTGGTTTTCGCCACAGCATCAGCATTATCAGCTTGGGTAACCGGTGGTGAGAACAATCTACCACTCCTGGTGAATCGGCCGATTCCACCGACATTATCCACTGCGGGACCGTCAAGTTCAGGCTTCTGACCCTCTTCTACTTTCAGTGGCCGTTCCACCTTATGATCGTGCATATACACACTCCCCCCATAATGCCACGGAATGGCCCTTTCACTGGTGAATGGTAAAGGACCAGGGGTTGTGATGGTCATAGTAGATCGTCGCACTGGTGGCACGGGTTGTGCTTCTGGCACACTGATCTGATTAGTTGGATAGAAAATAGTGATAGTAGCAACATCACAACCGTACTCGGAAATCTCATTCATTGAAATGCAAGCATCCGAAACATCGGGATCAAGTTCAATTACATCAGGATCATCCACATTGGAAAAAATAAATACATCATCATGGATTACAGAATCAGTAGGAACAACATCTGCGAATTCATCAGTAGCATCTTCAAACCCTTCTTCCTCAACCCCTTCCACAAACTCTTGGGCAGACAAATCTTCAACCTGGAGGATACCTTTGTCGAGCAAGGCCTGGATACCCTGCTGTAGCTTCAAACAACCTCCACTCTGAGTGGCACAATCCAAACAACCCTTCCCACAACCGGGGAAAACATCGGCCTTCAGCAAGCATCCTTTGATATCCAACAATGAAGTCTTCAACTTCAACACATCCTTAATGGACTTGGCTTTTCCCTCTATCATGTTAACGTTCGCACCACCATGCTGGGGCATGAGATTGTTAACGACATTCGGAGCCGGTGCAAGGTCGATGGCCTTTGAATCTATGAGGTCTTGAACTACGTGCTTAAAAGCTTTGTAGTTCTCAATATTGTGGCCAGGTGCCCCAGAGTGGAAGCTACACCTAGCGTTGGCGTCCTAACCCACCGGAAGTCTACCAATAGGAGGAGCCAGAGTGCGCAGTTGCACAAGTTATAGTTGTTGAAGACTAGAAAGCAACTGAGCGTACGACATTGGAAGGGTGTCGAAACGCTGGTCCATCATCCTTTGCCTCTGTTGATAAGCGGGTCTGTTACCCGGTTGCTGTTGATACTGAGCTGGTTGACGTTGTGATTGTTGTTGTTGTAGTGGCGCTGCAGCTGGAATGGTCACAGCCGCAACATACGGTTGCTGATGATAATTCTGAAAATTATTCCTCCGGTTATCCCTGTTCTGATAAGAAGATATGGCATTTGCATCCCCTTCTCTCCTCTTCTGTCCCTGAATGAACGACTTCTTCACCCCTGATGAGGATTCACCTCCACTCTGGCTCTTATAGGTCTTTAGGTAATTCTCCACCCTTTCTCCAGTAGAGACCACATCAGCAAAGTTGGAAGCATTGCAACCTACCAGACGCTCCAAGTAAGGTCCGGGCAGAGTGTTTATGAACATGTTGGCCATTTCCTTTTCTAACATCGGAGGCTGAACACGGGAAGCTGTCTCCCTCCAGCGATGAGCGTATTCCCTGAAGCACTCATTGCTTTTAAGAGACAGATTCTGAAGTTGAGTTCTGTTCGGAGCCATGTCTGCATTATACTGATACTGCTTCACGAAAGCCTCTGCCAAATCCCTCCAGCAACGGATGTGGGCTCTGTCCAGCCTCATATACCATTCCAAGGATGCCCCAGCTATGCTATCCTGGAAGAAGTACATAAGTAGCTTCTCGTCATCAGAGTATGCAACCATTTTACGGAAATAGGCTTGCACGTGAGTTTTGGGGCAAGAGCTGCCATGGTATTTGTCAAATATCGGGACCTTGAATTTCGGTGGCACTCTCACACTCGGAACCAGCCCCAAGTAAGCAACATCTACTCCCAGAAGATTCTGTCCTTCCACTGCTTTCAACCTCTCTTCCAATCTTCTAAACATGGGGTTCACACCAAAGTATTCCTGAAGCAAGGGGAACTGATCATCCTGACCATCCTGAATGGGTTGTTGATCTAGGTTGACATGCGGGATCGGGATAGGCCCCGGTCCATTGGGACCATTAGCCTCTCCAGCTGGAGGATCAGCCAACGTCTCCGGTTGAGTAATAGGGGGATCCCTCTGTACCAACAATCTAAGCTCCTGCTGTCCTTGAGCCACCCCTTGAACCAAATCCATGAATTGATTCATGCGAATCTTCATCTCGGCGATCTCTGCTTGTAGGCTCTCCATCGCTCTCTGTTGATTCCTTCGGGTACCGTATCGGTGAATGCCTGAGTCAGCTATCCTGCTAGTGGGACACCAAACAATATGAGAACACTGCAGTGGTACCTGTTATGCAAGATATGACAATGAATATGTAAATGCAATGCCATGTTTATCAAATCCAAAAGGTATTCTACCCCCTTGATTCCAGTCTCACATCAGGCGAATAGTGCAAGAAGACTGAGTCATGGATAAACTTCTGAGATCAAGATGCAACAAAGGGAAACCAACATACAAATGAGTTCCAGGAAAGGGGCCTTAGCCAAAAGTACATCAAAAGAGGATCCCCACAACAAGCCTGTGGATTATCACTATACAGCAACAAAACAAAAAGTAAAGGGAGGAACATAAACCAGGGATCAGCCTCATGTATACAACCCATAAGGACTGCTCCCCACTTCATCCAGTAATGCCACCGTGTCAGGATGATCTGGAGATTCTGTCAAATGCCGGATAAGCAGATTCCTCTTGTGAATGATCCCATCCAGTTCGTTGATGTGCTCTCTGTAGTAATTCCCATCATCTTCTCCGAATACCTCTTCAAGTCTGGATTTCTTCAAACCTGCCAACACCTTGAGTTCTTCAATCTGTCCTCGAGCCTCATGGAGTTGATCTGTGATGTAGCCATTAGTAGAACGGGCGCACAGAAGCTCATTGTTCTTCCCCTTCAGCAAAGTCTTCAATTTCTCCATCTGACCAGTCAGTTCGGCTACTGTCTCCTCCTCCTTTGCCTTCCGAGAAGTTGAAAATGCATCCCATTGCTCCTGCCACCCAGCTAATTTACCATGAGCATCTACTAACTGCTGCTTGACTCGCCTCAACTCAGAACTGGATGATCTCAAGGCTTCGTCTGTCTTCCTGAAGAAGTCCGCCTCCACAGCAAATCTCCTCTCTACTTCCTTTTGCACTCTGACGGCTTCCCCCTTTTGATATTCTGCCTCCTGGAATTGATGCATACAGTCTTGCAACTTCTCACTTAACTCTGAGTTCTTGGTTTGAAGTCCCTCCATGGCACTCTTCAACTTGCCGTACTCCTCTCGGCTCACCATTGTTGACTGCTCAGGAGTAGGTGGATACAAAGGTTCTTCAATAGGGAACGGCAAACCAAACTCTTCGACTCTTCCTTGAAGCCACTCTTCATACCGAGGGTAAGTTCTACAATCTCCTTTTCCAAGGACGGTTCTTCCTCTCTTGATCACCTTGAGCCAGGCCTCAGCTGCCTTACGGGATACCGTCAAATCAGGCGAAGAATGGAAAAACAGAGATTCTTCCACATCCTTTTCCAAAGGCGGAGTTCTTAAAGCATATCCAAACTGTCTAGCTGCTAGAGAAGGATTATAGTTGATTCCTCCTCTTCTTCCTACCAACGGAACATTTGGGAAGTTCCCACAACTATGAATAATATCTGCCCGAAGCAAGCTCCGGTCGGACCACCAAGGAATATCTTCAGCTCTCAACCCCATCAATCTCTTCGACCAACTCAACGAGTCCTTGACATTAACGAACACTCCTGATTTGGGTAGGTGAGAACTGAACCACCTATAAAACAAAGGCACACAACAATTCAACAATCCCCCTTTTCTATTCTTATTTCTGTGGTGCACTGAATGAAAGAAATCTCCTAGCAAGGTCGGTACTGGATTTCTCAACACGAAGAGGCATATTGCGTCCATGTCCACAAATTTGGCGACATTAGGGAACAAGACAATCCCATACACGCAAAGAGCCAACACAGCATTGAAACCCCTCTGGTTACCGTCTTCCAGCTTCTTCTTTGCTTCTCCCAGTAAGAAACTCAGATGAAAACCACTAACTTCTCCCTTCTGACACATATTAGCCTTCCAGACTGATTCCTCCAAATATGTGGCTGAAGCAACCATGCTGAGATCGGGCAGAAACTCAGAACTGTAGAACAATAACTGTGACCTGATAGGAACTCTGAGAAAACTGGCAATCTCCTCCAGAGTAGGGACCAAAATATAATCCGGGAATGTGAAACACCTCAATGGAGGGTCATAGAACTGTAGCAGTGTGAATAGAGCGTCATGTTGATCTTTGGAAGGAACCGTGACGAAACTTAGAATCAGACCGTAATCCTCTCGGAATCCTTCTAGAGAACCAGGATCCATTAACTGCATCAACTGTTGGATGGGCTCCAGACAGACCACCGGAAACTTGTAGGCGACAAGTCTCTTTCTGCCAATATCCATCTTAAGAGAACCAGAAAAACTCCGACTGGAATCAAGAAGAAGATGTAAACCCCCTTGAAATGGATAAACATGTGTTAAATGATATGAATGCAAATGATGTGATGATGTGAATGCAGTGCAGTGGTATGTCAATCAGGATTGATGTATCTGCTTGAACATCTGTCGGGTTACACTGTCTGAAGAGAAAACCACTGAGGAATATAATACAAGATCAAAGCTCTGCTCCAGAAAACCGGGTTGGTTGGAGGTTAAGGTTTCCTGAATTTAGCCCGCCCCTCACTGGTAGGTTCTAAGAACAGAAGTTCGTCAACTTCAGCCCTTCAGTCGCGAATAATACGTTTACCACTGAAGGTTTGGCATTATTACGGGATAAAGACCTCCACTGACTCCCCTCAACAGGACATCCTAAAGCAAGTTCCCAGTCTCGGGGTCCTCGGATTGATCAGCGAGAATGCGCCCACCAGAGCTAACATAATCACGTCTCGGAGGAGAGGCCTCGACTGAGTTCTCGGGAAATGGTCACCAGAGTCGACGATTTCTAAAGGAACATCATGTCGTTATGGAACATCCGTATGACATAATATATCCAAGAGAAACCTCGTCTGGGTGTGGTTCTTCACGAACGACTTAACGTAGCAACATGCCACGCAAGCCTCATGATCATCCACTCTAAAACCTGTGTGTACACTCAAGCCTGGGTAATGGGCTTATCCCTCGTAGAACATCCCATCCCAACAAACAAACAACAACTCCAACAGATACAGCAGATGAATGCAAGCAAGTAAGTAAATAAATGTACAAAAGCATGAACACCCAATAAACAAGAAATCACACGAGCTAGGAGGGACTCGCTTAGGGAAGATGGACCAGCAAGAGGTCAACTTCTTGAATCCCCAGCAGAGTCGCCAGCTGTCGCAACCTGAAAAATACAGTGCGCGAAAAAAAACAACCGGCGAAAGAAAAAGACAGAAGAGTCGCCACCGTGCGTTATTCATCCCAAAGGAGGGAAAGGAAACGCTCGAAGTAAACCTGAAAAAGGAAAGGACAAGACGGGGTCTCGCAACCAAATCTTGGGTTCGGGAGTCGGTTATGCGAAGGGAAGGTATTAGCACCCCTACGCATCCGTAGTATTCTACGGGATCCACTTTTGTAGTTCTTGTCTAAAGGGTGTGGGTTTATCTAATGTACTATTTACTAAAAAAAAGGGTTAAATGAAAATGACTCGCGCGGATGTCGCATCCACTGCATACGTATCTCATCTGAATATGAGAATCAGAGTCTTCGTAGCTCGGCTGACCTATGGGTTGGGGGATGTGTGCTCGCTAAGACATCGCGTCTTATGCCTACGTATCTCATCTGGAATGAGAATCAGAGCAAGCCGTAGTTCGGCTAACTACGGGGTTGTGGATTGGGTTTTGGACGAACGACGTCACTACGCAATCTACCGGATGCTCGACCTTTGGAGACTTAGTCGCCTGTAGTAGAAGGAGTAAACGTGTGTTATGGGTTTTAGGGTTTGGGATGCTCGAGGGCAAACAGGCAGTCCTTGACGAAGGAACCGCGCTACATGTGGGGATATGAATACAAAACACAAAACATGTATCTCAAAGTAAACATGCCAACAAGGGGCTAAGAAGTAAATAAACAAAAAAAAACAAATGCCTCCTATCGAGGTCTTCAAGCTAAGAAAGCGATAAAATGCGGAAAAATAGGTAAAAGTACCACACGGATAAAGATCCGAAGTAACAGCAATTAAAGGAGTAAGAAACCCAGGGATCTCCCGAGCTAATGCCATCAAAGAAAGTGGAAAACCACGCAAGTTATCCCTGCAAAAGTCATGTGAGCCTTCACAAAAACTCAACAAAAGGGTTAGTGAAACACCATAAGCATTTTTTTCATGGATAACAATATGGTTTCAGAAACCTCAAACCCTGTGGCATACACTTCAGAAATTAAACGATTAAGCATTCAAGGCATTATTCACATATTCATACACAAATATAAACCCGTGGGCAAAACCTGATGTTACCTCATACATTCATAGCATTCAAATTCAAGGCATAAAGTAATAGGAACAAAGGCATACCTGATGAGAGAGATTGATTAAGATTGAATGGTACGGCCGGATCTGCAAAGTAATACTAGGGTTTGTGTGAGGCGGAGTGAACTTCTCAGGGCTGCCTGAAGGTCGCTGCAGAGTAGTTCCTAGGTTTCCTTCTCTCAAAATCTTTCTCCAGTGAATCTCCCAGTGTAACTCCAAGTGTCTTTTCCTCTACTGAAACTTCAGTATTTATAGACTGATTTTCGTGGGTAGTGGGCTCAAATGAGGGAGACCCAAGTCCAAAAAAATTTGTTATATTTTATTTATTTATTTATTTTTAACTTTTTTTTTTCAGGAAAAATGAAGGGTAAATTTTGGGGTATTACAGTCGTTAAGTTCCAAAATCGTTGAGCTTAACATCTTGATTTTACATGGGATAACAAAATCTGAGAGATTTTAATACCGGGCTGATCTCCATCCTATGAAGCTTTTAATATCGGGCTGAGTTTCAACCTATCTTGGTTTTAACACCGGACTAACCAAGAATCTATGATATTTTATCACGGGCTGATATCCAACCTAAACTAGGACTGAGTTACACAATCCCAAACAAAAAAGCTTTTTAAGGGTTTAACTTTTAACCCAAACAAATTCCTAAATGGACAGTGTTCAACCAAGGTCTATACAAAAGATTCCTTGGTGAACTTACAACTCTACCATTTCCAGAATTACAAAAAATAATCTCACTTAAAAAAGGACTTTTCTCACAAAATCACTTAGGTTAAAAAAATAGTGAGAGAAAGTTAAAGAAATATATATATATATATATATATATATATATATATATATATATATATATATATATATATATATATATATATATATATATATATATATATATTATATATATATATATATATATATATATATATATATATATATAATAGAGAGAGAGAGAGAGAGAGAGAGAGAGAGAGAGAGAGAGAGAGATATGAAAGTGTCAAAACATGATTTTGTATGGTTTGGAATGAGAAATGGAACCTCTATTTATAAGCTTGAGGTTGGCTCAAAAAAGAAATTTCAATGAAAAGTATTTTGTAACAATCTAATCGATTATCACCTAATCCTAATTGATTAGAAGATAGAAATGATCGTTTGTAAGTTCTCAAAAAGATGTTTAAGATATCTAGTCGTTGCACAAAATCAACGCGCCTTCAAGACAACTTGGGCCATAAGTTTGCGCATTTCTAATCGATTGGACAAATATTCTAATTGATTAGAAAATTCAAAAGTTCGCCTATAGCTATTTTGATTGCTCCTAATTCATCTGACACAACTTATATTTTATGATGAAGTCATTTTGCCTCACAATCATTCACTCATTACTAAATTTGGAGACCACCACATTGCTTAGACTTTGTCGAATATAACTCCTTATGTTGACACATGCTTAAGATCAATCAGACAACTGTTGGCACTGCACGCCTGACTCTTTGCAGACGATTTTAACAACTCTCACTATATAAGAAAGAAAACACGTCATTTTCAAGTATTCAAATTCATTCTCACTCTCATTACTTCACATTCTCTCATTGATATGGACGCTGGAGTACTTTTCTGTCGCACTAGAAACACAATTTCACTTATATTTTTAGTTCTAAAACAAAAACGAAATACAATTCACATTTAATTTCACTTTAAAAATGTGCATTTTAAATTTTTTTAATAATAATTTATAAGATGAAGGGAATAATGATTAATCCATTTTGTCATATCTAATTCATTTCATTTCGCTACATCTAATGCTAGTTCTAAAGACCATACAAAAAGTTCTCTTTTAGGTTTTGCTTTTTTTTTTCTTTCAAATTCAAATATAATCAATTGAACTGAATTAATAACATTTATCACTTTTAATATTATCATATTTAACCTCTTATTTATTAATAACTAAAATAGAAAAATCCCGCTTTCCTAAAACACAAATATATTTGAATATGTTAATAATAGATATAATAACGTATACTTTTTATTTTTATATCTTCCCCCAAACTTTAACGTATACTTTTATTTTGAGATAGTAAATAATAACGTATATTCACTATATTATGTCGAGTTTTCTTTTACTGATTAATTAAAAAAATTTCAAATCAGACGTTAGTATATAACATATCATCAAGAAAAAAGATCACAGTGATAATTTTAATTTCCCTCTGAGTTCAAATTTCAAAACATTCTTCAAATTAGTGCAATAACGTAACCCATTTATTCACACTTAACGCGCTCTTTCTCCGCTCCATTTTCATTCACCGATTTCGAAACGAACAAAGAAAGGTTCAGAAAATCACAGTGAAAATCATCGCGAAATGTTGAGCTTCGTGAAGCGTGGATTAGGTTTTCTCCTCCGATTCTTCTTCCGTTCCGTTCAAGCTGCTATGAGGTGCTTCTTCGGATTCAGAGGTAATAGCCGGCATCATCTCCCTGAACCTCTTCTTGTCTCCACCGCACCTTCTCGCTCCACAACAACGGTAACTCTCTCTCTTCCTTTCTCTCTCAAGATTTTTTCAAGAAAATGTAATTGAGGTTTTGTATGTGCAAATGTTGGATGAATGTTAGGTTTATAATCGGAATTAGTTGTTCATTTTGTAATGTTGATTTTCTGAATCAGGATACGGTGATATCTGGAAATCGTTTGTGCTCGTTGTTATCGAAAGGTAGTTGGCTGTTGCGTTTTTTTTATAGTTTTCTTTGTGGTTATATACTGATTTATGTTTTGGTTTATCTGAAGAGAATGGAGATTCAGCTAGGAATGATGCTGATGAGGTGTCTCTGAACGATGAGGTATAGCTATTTTTGTAAATGTTTCTTTTAGCTGTTGAAGTAACGGTTGCATTGTGTCGAAATCGATGATATAAGGTCAATGAGATTTCAATCATAGAGAATGTGATTTTGATTGTAGTTGAATTGCGGTTTTGATGACATCTAAAACTGTTATGAGTTATGTCTTAGCTTAAATTATAGTTGTGTGTCGAAAATTGAGATCGATGATATAAGGTCGATGAGACTTCAATTGCAGCCAATGCGACTTCGATTGTAGTTGCATTGAAGTTTCGATGAGAGTTCAATTGCTGACAATGCGACTTCGTTTTAGTTCATTGCAGTTTTGATGAGACTTCAATTGCCAACAATGCGACTTCGATTGTAGTTCATTGCAGTTTCGATGAGATTTCAATTGCTGGCAATGCGAGTTCAATTGTAGTTGCATTGAAGTTTCGATGAGGTTTCAATTGCAGACAACGCGACTTCGATTGTGGTTCATTGCAGTTTTGATGAGACTTCAACTGCCGACAATGGGACTTCAATTGTAGTTGCATTGAAGTTTCGATGAGATTTCAATTGCAGACAACGTGACTTCAATTGTAGTTGCATTGAAGTTTCGATGAGACTTCAATTGCAGCCAATGCGACTTCGATTGTAGTTGCATTGCAGTTTCGATGAGATTTCAATCGTAGACAATGCAACTTCAATTGTAGTTGCATTGCGGTTTCGATGACATCAAAAACCATTATGAATTATGTTGTGGCTCAAATTGTGTCCTGTGTACCTTTATTTGAAATAAAACCATGGCTTCAACTTGGGTAAATGAATATGTTTACTGATATGTAACTTTAATAGTATGCATTTCCTTGAGTTGTTTGTGGAAATGTGTAAATTTTGGAATATATCATGTAAATAAAGTAAGGAGAGTAGCACAAAGTAATTGCTAATTATATAAACCTTGTGCGATTCAGATGAAAACAATCAAATCATGACCTATCAGTTAGGTTTCTTTTTTTCAATTTTGACAAGTAATAAGGCATTGCAGTGTCATGTTTTTTAAGAGATACCATCCTCAAATTATATATTCTGTTTTGCATGCATTGCCTATAGTTGTATCTACTAATTATATAACCTTATATGATTCAAATGAAAACGATCAATTCATGACCTAATTAGGACCTTCAGTTAGGTTTCTTTTTTCAATTTTGACAAGTTACAAGTCATTACAGTGTCATGTTTTTTTAGGAAAAGCTATCATCAATATATATATATATATATATATATATATATATATATATATATATATATATATATATATATATATATATATATATATATTGTTTTGCATGCCTTGCCTAAAGTTGTATCTAACTATCTATACACCATAATATCATTTTTAAAGTGCTTCTAACATATTTTGCAGGCAAAGTTTCTTCAAGCTTGCGGTGCGATAGCAGGAACGCCTCCTGAAATTCGCAAAACGTCGGCGAAATTGAAAGTGTCACCCGCTTGCGAAAGCAATAGTGACACTTCAAGGTTTCATTCTTGGCTTCCCAGTACTTCTGTCGAGAAACTTCAGCTGGATGTCCATTCTTTTGAGAAGACGCCTAGCAGGTGGCCTTTTAAAATTTATCTATTTCTGAAATTACATAGAAGATATAGAACCAGAACCTGAGATCTTAGTTTAATTTCTTTTGCAGCTTTGTCTTCAAGGCACAGGACCCTCAATATGACTCTCCTGACTATGTGGAAGGAAGTTGGACTAGGAGTCCTCATACTGCATATAGGATTAGAAAGAATGAAGCTTGGACAGGCACCGAGACTCAGAAGAAGAACAAATCGGTGCGCTTTGAATCTGAGAATGATCTAGTATCATATCAAAGCCCGCCAGTTGATGATGTGCAGAAAAACAAGTCATTGAAAAGCCAAATTGCAAGTAGTCAATCACCTTATCCTACCCCGTTGAAGTTGTTTGATGAGGTGCAAACACCTGGAACCGTATACCCTACCTCATTAGATGACCTATGTGATGATAAGCGTCGTGTTCGGTCACAAATTGTCTATGCAAATTGCAATGCTGGTGAGAATCTCCTGCTGACTAAGTTACTTGAAGTGCAAGGTTTTAACCCGGAGCACGATTCAAGTGAGCAACAACATAAGCTGGAAGCAAGTTTATCTTCTTGGTTAGAACCTGCATCAATCATTATGGAAGAGGGAAACGGGGAAACGGAGTCTGCTGCTGATTTTGAGATCCTACAATCTGCTGACACACCTAATATTGGGGCGGTTCCTGCTCAATTGAATGAAGATGAGAATTCTCATTTTGTTTCTCCGAAGAGGCCCGACGTCAATGGAATACCAAACACGACCAAGAAATACAAGGAGGCATGACTTGTAATCATTACACCTTATTTGAAAGATTTTTTAAACCTAAATATTCCTTATCTTAGTTTTGCTGATTGTTTACAGGATCAGACAGTAAAATGGCATGCAACGCCTTTTGAAGAGAGGTTGGATAAGGCATTATCCGAGGAGAAACATCTCTCTCAAAGGTATCCCTAAAACATTCATGCTATTTTACATCTATTCATTTAAGTTGAATACAAATATAACTCAAGTTTAGCATGCTGTGACGATAAAAGATGGTCAAAGAATGCCCGTTTGCTTGATATGTATGAGTGTGACAAATCTACTGCTTTTGTATGAATTTGTTATCTCAATATTTTGAGGAATTTTTTATTTCATAAGTATGCATAGATGATGCGTGTATTTGTCATTTTTGATTTACAGGAAACTCGCCTTTGCAGAAACAAGGGAATTTGAGGATATTGAGGAGTGATACTCAGCTGTCTCATCAACAATCATCCGCAGTTAGTGGTGTTATGAAACATGTACATGTCCATTGATCCATCCAGAAATCGTTCAAATTTATAGACTACCAGTAAATATGCTGATTCATTATACAAATTTTGAGATTCTACATAGAGCTGTCAGGCTATTTGGGACAATACAGTTCCATCCCTAAGTTTAAGAACATTAGGGAGAACCTTCGTTTATTGGAAAGGTAATAGAAATGAAAGCTTTTAATGAACATGATAGGAAGTTTAAAGCTGGATCCTCAGCCACTATTGCCTCTTGCAAAATCTCAGTTGTTTGATTAATCTCAACTTTTCGTTTTTTTATTGTTTCGTTCATTTTGATTAAGAGAAAAGGATACTTGATAATCCTTTCACTAAGCTTCTCATAGTATTTACTTTCATGCTGAAAATATTCATTGCACCAAATTATGTGGCAAAATGTTTTCACTTAAATTCAAGATCCAACATGATGAATTAAGGTATTTTTAGGCCAATTTTCAACTGCAAAATTATAGGTAATCTGTAAGCCCATTTCCGACTTTCACCTATACTAAAAAAAAGTAGTATATATATATATATATATATATATATATATATATATATATATATATATATATATATATATATATATATATATATTTTTTTTCTTTTCTTTTCTTGTGTATACAGATAATTCGATATTACTAAAATACTTTTTCGTTGGTGTAAATGTGTGCAACACTGCTACCTTCTAAAATAAAGTAGTAGTAATAATAAAAGATATATTTGTACAAAAATAATAAATAAACCGAGTATTTAGTATTTCAAATTCAAAATGACTTAAATTTAAAGATAAGAGCGGACCTAGAATTAAGAGACAAGTGTAGTGTGTTTAGAAGCTAATCAATTGTCTAAATTGCGCCCAAAAAATATTAATTAATTGTTTATTTAAATTAAACATATTTAACGATAAAAGAATGATATCTTTTTGTCAAACAAATACGAAATAACATAGTAATTGTTGGCTTATTTGGCATGCAGATGCTACATCAACATTGTAACAATCATGTAGGCTTTTTCCTTACAGAATAGCATTATTTGAAAAAAATATGCAACACCATCAATTTCATTGTCTTTCCAATTATAATGCAAATTATAAATAATGTGATTTTATATATTTTTTTCTTTAGTGCATCTTCTCACTTTTCTTTAAATAACAATGTAAAATATTTATGAAAGAACCATTCTAGAATGTTTCAAGTTACTTTTGGAAGGTTATCCTTTTAATAAATACATATGCAAATTTTAATATACAATTTCTACATTGAAATTAAATTAAATTAGACACTTACTACCTACCTATTCCACATGCAACGAGAAACACACACCTCATAAAACAGTAACATAGATATTAAGTCTTTGAGATATGTGGGAGGTGAAATGAGAACTTACCAATAAAATACTTCCTTAATGCTTGAAGTTAAGTTAATGAACTTTTGAAATAATTTTGGATAAAGTATGCTACTTATGTTGGATCAAGACCAAGTGTGCAAAGTTTCCTTTCAACTCAAGCAACTCATGAAAGAGAGAGAATTGATAAATAAAAGTTGTAGAATGAATTGTATTATGATTAATGTATTATAATAAAATAGTGCATATGTCTTTATATCTCAATTCCCTTTTCCAAAGTTAGTTAATCTTAACTAACTTTTAATCATCTAATTTAACAAAATAACCACAAACACACCTAGATAGTTAGGTTGCAATTTAAGCTTTGATGTAATCCTAGGATTACATTAATCGACACCCATTCTTAATCTTAAGCTAATCAAAGATAATGATTCCAATTTTTCTCCTAAATTTTAGAATTTAGTCTCTTTTGTTATATTTGGGGAACAAATCTTCAAATTGATCTTAGGTAGGGAATACTTCACTATAAGGTTCTCTTTATTGTCTTGATCTATTAGGTAATGAATATTTGTCTCAATGTGTTTGATTTTATGGAAAATGGAATTTCTTGCTAGATTGATGGCTGGTTTGTTATTTATTTTTAACTTGACTACAATATTGGTGTTGATCTTCAATCCAATTTCTCTCCAAAGCAAGACACAGATCAAGAAACAAGTTATGACACATCAATACATTTTTGAAACACACTAAGGTTAATGAAAGCTTGAAGACCAAGAAGAAATTATGGAGATTGGGATATAGAAATGAGGAGTTGACATTGGTCAACTGTTTGACGAAAAGTCAATAGTTGATCAAAAGTCAACAATGGGTCAAAATATGTAAAATAGTGTAGTTTGGTATTCTAGAATATTTTTTGTAATGCAATGTTGAACATTTGAATTTGTACTTGAATGAACTTGAATGAATCTTGAATTTGAAGGAATGAACCTTGATTTCTCTAGTTTGACTCTGAATTGCAAAACCTTGCCTTGAATCCATCCCAAATGACCAAGTTCATAAAAGATTATCCAATCACACTTGCAATCCATGGTAAGATCCAATGACATAATGTCATAGGCTTGATTCTTGAGAACACCATGAAGAGAAACTTATCTAACACTTGTGCCATGAACACCAACCTCTGAATTAATGATGTTTATCTAAGAAATGCAATTGTACATGAATATGTCATGAATATGCAGATGAGTTTAGGGTCAAAAGTCAGATGAAAATGTAAAAGAAGTAGGGAAAATTTTGGGGTATGACAACGGCCAGGTTACTCATGAAGTGAAGATAATGGCAAAGAAGAACCAAGACTTGACCTACGTTTGGGCATCCTAACATCTTCTTATAGGGAATAAGATTCTTTGCGCCTTCAGAGCGCCTTACTGACTCCATAATTAGTCGATTGTATGAGCGTTACTCTTGAGGAAGTTTCGCAGTCGTTTAAGAATGCTTTGTAGCAAGTGAAACATTTTCACCGACCTTTAATTGTCTCGAGGGAGAAAATTCAGCTGGACCAAATGCCCAAACCTAGAGAGATCATTTCTCTACGAAAGTAGCCTTGTCGGCCTCTTTTTTCTTTAATAAATTTCTTATGTGTGTACTGCAGGTAAAGTACCCTGAAATGGAAGCATATATGTCTGTATACTCTCTTTTTTAATGAAGTTCTTTTCACCTGTTGAAGGTGCATTTGTAGGATCCTGAGTGCGTATCACTGGATCTTTATGAACTTATGAGGTATTCCCATGAAGTTAATTGAACGTCACTTGGGTCGTGCCCCTCAAAAGATCGGTTCCTCTCCCCTCACCAGATGAAATCTCTATCAGGGGTAGACATGTGGGTAACTAACTGCGGCCTCTGTAACACCCTTCTAAAATACCCCAAATATTTAATTAAAATAACAACATATATCACTCAGAGTAGATATGCAATTAAGGGTGTCACACAATTACTTCACACCATTCACCATGATAACTGTCATGCTCTTTTATTAATTCAAAACATAAAGCATTTGTACAATACGCAGCGGATAGAGATTAAATCAATCTTGCAAAACATGTAGCATATTACATGTAAACTGGTTCATAACCAACAAATAAACATTTAAAACATCCCACCCCGATGTTACATCTACCAGAGCATGACCCACTAAGGAACTACACTAGACTCCAAGCACTAGCTCCTACTCAATCACTGCTCGTTACCTGAAAAATAGTTGTAAGGGTGAGTTCCTCAATCGATATAATAAGCATTATAAAATATCATGCAATGTTAAGTAATTTAACACATTTCATCACCCTAATCATAACACACATTCAGTAACGGCACATCAACTCAAACATCATACTCAACACCAACATAAAGCACATGTATAATCTCAATTCATACTCAACACCAACACAAAACACACGTATAATATTGGCATACATCCAGTCATATTATACGTCATACATACATTATGCAATGAGACTCCATGCATGCGGTACCGACTATTCGTGAACATATAGTTCAACTTCACCGACCAAATCCAGGTACGGCTACCAAGCTCACTAGTCCCACTCATTTGAGACCTAGTGACTCACATCACTAATTCCTCACCATGGGAGTTAGCTACCACCCCAAGGGCCATGCTATGCACACTAATCACCTAGCATGCAAACATCAACAACAGTCCAAAATGACTAACATCACTAACTCCTCACCATGGGAATTAGCTACCACCATAAAGGCCACATTATGCTATGCCAAATCACCTAGCATGCAACATCAACAACAATCCACAATGGACATATGCTCACACTCTAAGCCATAAAACAGTCCATCCACAATTACATACATAATATATACATTCACAACATTATGCATATTTTCACACATCATCAGCATATTTATCACATAATCATATCATGTCATGCCAAATAATTCAATCACAGTATTAGCACACTCTACTAATACCTATCCTACTCAAAACAACGGGAAATAATCCCTACTATATCACACACCGATATAGGCCAATCACCAATTATGTTCACAACATTAAAATATCAATTTTTCCAATCTCCAACAGTGTTAACCGGTTAACGCCCTGGGTTAACCGGTTAACGCAACACAGAACACGCTTTCTGGCAAAACTCAACAGTGTTAACCGGTTAACGCCCTGGGTTAACCGGTTAACGCAGACAGAACAACAATTTCTCAGAAATCACAACAATGTTAACCGGTTAACGCCCTGGGTTAACCGGTTAACGCAAGCAAAACAACAATACTTCACAATTCCTAACAGTGTTAACCGGTTAACACCCTGGGTTAACCGGTTAACGCAAGACAGAAAGCTGTTCCTGCGCTAACACGAAGCAGAATGCAGAATTCTCCGCATTTTCCGCCGTTGGAGGACTTCCGGACCTTCGATTTCAATTCCGTAAAAAGCTACACTTTCGGGAAATCAAGACTCATCCAATTACAGATTCAATTTCAGTTTTAACACAACTTATCCAACACAATTTTTCAGCATTCAACATCCCAATTAGGGTCAAATCAACGGTTCCTCACTACCCATTACATGTTAACCCATAATACCCATTAAACGATGATAAACCCCCCTTACCTGAGTTAATCCGGCGAATCTTTAAGCTTCAAGCTTTTCTCTTCTCCAACCTTCTTCCTCTTGCTCTGTCTCTTTGCCCTTTTCCTCTTTTCATCCGCTTCTCTGTTTTTCACGTAAAACCCTTTCTTTACCAAATGGGACTCTTTTTCTTATTTCCAACTTATATATATTTTCCAATAATTATTATTCCAATAATAATAATAATAATAATCCAATAATTCCAATTATTTAATTAAATTAATAAATATAATATTAACTTAAATTAAATAATTATCTTATTTTTATCGGGGTGTTACAACTCTCCCCCACTAAAAGAGTTTTCGTCCTCGAAAACATACCTCAAGCGAATAACTCCGGATAAGACTCCTTCATCTGACTCTCCAGTTCCCAAGTCACATTGCCACCTGCTGGTCCTCCCCAAGCTACCTTCACCAAGGCAATCTCTTTACCCCGCAACTGCTTCAACTCTCGATCCTCGATCCTCATAGGTGACGTTTCAACAGTCAGGTTATCTCTCACCTGTACATCATCTACTTGTGCCACATGCGACGGATCAGAAATGTATCTCCTCAACTGAGACACATGAAAAACCTCATGCAAATTCGCAAGCGACGACGGTAAAGCGATACGATAGGCTACCTCCCCTATCCTCTCCAAAATCTGATAAGGACCAATAAATCGAGGTGTCAACTTCTTCGACTTCAAAGCTCGACCAACCCCAGTTATCGGAGTAACACGAAGAAACACATGATCTCCCTCTTGGAACTCAAGTGACTTCCTCCTCTTGTCATGATAACTCTTATGACGACTCTGAGCAATTCTCATCTTCTCCTGAATCATCTTAATCTTTTCCGTAGTTTGTTGAACAATCTCCGGTCCAACCACATCACTCTCACCGGACTTATACCAACATAAAGGTGTCCGACATCTCCTACCATACAAAGCTTCAAACGGTGCCATACCAATGCTCGAATGAAAACTATTGTTGTAGGTAAACTCAATCAAAGGTAAATAACAATCCCAAGCACCTCCCTTTTCCAAAACACAAGCCCTCAAAAGATCCTCCAGTGACTGAATCGTCCTCTCAGTCTGACCATCAGTCTGCGGATGATATGCAGAACTCAATCTCAGCTTAGTTCCCAAAGCCCTCTGCAAACCTTCCCAGAACTTCGATGTAAATCTAGGATCTCTGTCCGAAACAATACTCGACGGAATACCATGCAAACTTACAATTTTCTCAATATACAACTCAGCTAATCTCTCTAACGGATAATCCATTCTGATCGGAATGAAATGAGCCGATTTTGTCAATCTGTCAACAATCACCCAAATGGCTTCAAAATTCTTACTTGTCCTCGGTAAACCCGAAACAAAATCCATACTGATACTATCCCACTTCCACTCTGGAATAGCCAACGGTTGCATTAGCCCAGACGGCTTCTGATGCTCAATCTTTGACTTCTGACAAGTCAAACAAGAATAAACAAAACTCGCAATTTCTCTTTTCATTCCCGACCACCAAAATAACTTTTTCAAATCATGATACATCTTCGTAGCCCCAGGATGAATACTCAGGCCACTACGATGTCCTTCCTCAAGAATACTCTTCTTAAGTTCGGTAACATCCGGAATACACACCCGATTACCAAATTTCAAATTACCATTCTCATCAACTCTGAATTCACCACCTTGACCTTGATTCACTAGAGTCAACTTATCAACCAAAAGCACATCAGATTTCTGACCCTCTCTAATCTCATCCAGAATACCACTCGTTAACTTCAACATTCCCAATTTAACACTATTGTGAGTACTCTCACACACCAAACTCAAGTCTCTAAACTGCTCAATTAAATCCAATTCCTTAACCATTAACATAGACATATGCAATGATTTCCGACTCAATGCATCAGCCACTACGTTTGCTTTACCCGGATGGTAATTCAAACCAAAGTCATAATCCTTCAGAAACTCTAACCATTTCCTCTGTCTCATATTCAGCTCTTTCTGATCAAACAAATACTTCAAACTTTTATGGTCACTGAAAACCTCAAATCTTGACCCGTACAAGTAATGCCTCCATAACTTCAGAACAAATACCACAGCTGCCAACTCTAAATCGTGCGTCGGGTAGTTCCTCTCATGAACCTCCAGTTGTCTCGAAGCATAAGCTACAACCTGCTTATTCTGCATCAAAACACCACCCAAACCCAACAATGAAGCATCACAGTAAACCTCAAATGGTTCCGATGGACTCGGTAATATCAGAATAGGAGCAGTAGTTAACCTTCTCTTTAACTCTTGGAAACCTTCTTCACATTTTGAGTCCCAAACAAACGCTTGCCCCTTTCTAGTCAACATCGTCAACGGTAACGCCAACTTAGAAAATCCCTCAATGAATTTCCGATAATAACCTGCAAGTCCAAGAAAACTCCTTATCTCAGAAACTGACTTCGGAGCTTCCCACTTAGATACCGCTTCTATCTTAGAAGGATCAACAGCAACACCATCTCTTGAAATCACATGACCAAGAAAACTAACCTCTTCTAACCAAAATTCACACTTTGACAGTTTAGCAAATAACTTCTTTTCTAGTAGAACTCCTAAAACCACTCTCAAATGCTCAGCATGCTCTTCTTCAGATTTCGAATACACCAAAATGTCATCAATAAACACCACAACAAACTTATCTAGGTACGGATGGAAAATCCTATTCATATACTCCATAAATACTCCAGGCGCATTAGTCACACCAAAAGGCATTACAGAATACTCATAATGTCCATACCTTGTTCTGAAAGCAGTCTTCTGAATATCCTCAGTTTTCACACGTATCTGATGATACCCCGATCTCAAATCTATCTTGCTGAACACACTCGCACCAACCAACTGATCCATCAAATCATCAATCCTCGGCAAAGGATACCGATTCTTGATCGTCACTTTATTCAGTTGCCTGTAGTCCACACACAACCTCACAGTACCTTCTTTCTTCTTAACCAATAACACTGGTGCACCCCACGGTGACACACTCGGACGAATAAATTTCTTATCCAACAGATCTTCCAACTGACTCTTCAATTCAGTTAGCTCAACAGCAGACATACGGTACGGAGCCATCGATATCGGCCTAGTACCAGGTACTAAATCAATCGAGAACTCAACTTCACGTTCTGGCGGTAATTCATTCACTTCTTCAGGAAACACATCAGGAAAATCACACACCACGGCTAGATCGCAAATCACCAGTTTATCTTTAGCCTCCAAAGTCGCTAACAGCATAACAACTCTGCCCCATCTGCTACTGCCTCATTCACCTGCCTTGCTGATAGAAACAGACTCTTTCCTTCCTCAATCTCAGAAAAGATCACAGTCTTATCAAAACAGTTGATATAAACTCGGTTAAACACCAACCAGTTCATACCCAGGATAACATCAATCTGCACTAGTGGAAGACACACTAGGTCCATCCCAAAGTCTCTACCAAAAAGACTCAAAGGACAATTTAAACAGACTGAAGTAGTAGTCACTGAACCCTTCGCAGGAGTATCAATCACCATACTTCCATGCATCTCAGATATCTCTAATTTAAGTTTCACAGCACAATCCAAAGATATAAAGGAATGAGTCGCACCTGTGTCAATAATAGCTACAAGAGGAAAGCCATTAATATAACACGTACCTCGGATCAAACGATCATCTGCATAAGTCTCAGAACCCGGTAAAGCAAAGACCTTGCCTCCCGACTGATTCTCTTTCTTCGACTTAGGACACTGTGGACTGATATGACCCACCTCTCCACAGTTGAAACAAGTCACAGTCTTCAACCGGCACTCTGCAGCCAAGTGACCACCTTTGCCACATTTGAAACACTTCCTCGCAGCACTGGTACACTCATGGACATGATGTCCAGCCTGACCACAACTGTAACACTTAGCAGGGGCACTAGAGTCTCCCCCACTAGGCCTCTTCATCCCACTCTGTCTCTGAAAACCTTTGCCAACTGCATCCGGTTTTCCATGGTCATTCTGATTCTTGCCTTTCCTATCAACCCTCTGCTGATAGCTTCCGCTCTGGCCTTGGTATCCTGTTCAAACATTCAGCAACAGTCGACCAAATTAGAAAACACTCTAATCCGCTGATACCCAATAGCCTGCTTGATCTCGGGACGTAACCCGTTCTCAAACCTCACGCATTTTGAAAATTCTCCAGTAGCCTCATCATAGGGAGTGTAATACTTCGACAGCTCTGTGAACTTAGCAGCATACTCAGTAACAAACCGGTTGCCTTTCTTCAATTCTAAGAACTCTATCTCTCTCCTTCCTCTGACATCCTCTGGAAGGTACTTCCTCAGAAATCTCTCTCTGAACACCGCCCAAGTGACCTCAGCACTCCCGGCAGCTTCCAACTCAGTGCGGGTAGCAACCCACCAATCATCTGCTTCCTCTGACAGCATATGCGTACCGAACCTGACCTTCTGGTTATCGGCACACTCAGTCACTCGGAAGATCCTCTCGATCTCCTTCAACCACTTCTGAGCACCATCTGGATCGTATGCTCCCTTGAACATTGGAGGATTGTTCTTCTGGAACTCACTCAGTTGACGAGCAGCTCCCATTCCCACAACATTCGGATTTCCCCCAAGTACTCCAGCTAGCATACCCAGAGCCTCAGCAATCGCAGCATCGTCTCTACTTCTTCCAGCCATCTCTATTCTGAGAACCCAACAAGATAAAACAATAAGTACTGATAGGGTTATACAACACCTATCCCGTACAGGGGAAACAGAATAATTACGACTCGACTCGACCGACTATGCTCTGATACCACTAATGTAACACCCTTCTAAAATACCCCAAATATTTAATTAAAATAACAACATATATCACTCAGAGTAGATATGCAATTAAGGGTGTCACACAATTACTTCACACCATTCACCATGATAACTGTCATGCTCTTTTATTAATTCAAAACATAAAGCATTTGTACAATACGCAGCGGATAGAGATTAAATCAATCATGCAAAACATGTAGCATATTACATGTAAACTGGTTCACAACCAACAAATAAACATTTAAAACATCCCATCCCGATGTTACATCTACCAGAGCATGACCCACTAAGGAACTACACTAGACTCCAAGCACTAGCTCCTACTCAATCACTGCTCGTTACCTGAAAAATAGTTGTAAGGGTGAGTTCCTCAATCGATATAATAAGCATTATAAAATATCATGCAATGTTAAGTAATTTAACACATTTCATCACCCTAATCATAACACACATTCAGTAACGGCACATCAACTCAAACATCATACTCAACACCAACATAAAGCACATGTATAATCTCAATTCATACTCAACACCAACACAAAACACACGTATAATATTGGAATACATCCATTCATATTATACGTCATACATACATTATGCAATGAGACTCCATGCATGCGGTACCGACTATTCGTGAACATATAGTTCAACTTCACCGACCAAATCCAGGTACGGCTACCAAGCTCACTAGTCCCACTCATTTGAGACCTAGTGACTCACATCACTAATTCCTCACCATGGGAATTAGCTACCACCCCAAGGGCCATGCTATGCACGCTAATCACCTAGCATGCAAACATCAACAACAGTCCAAAATGACTAACATCACTAACTCCTCACCATGGGAATTAGCTACCACCATAAAGGCCACATTATGCTATGCCAAATCACCTAGCATGCAACATCAACAACAATCCACAATGGACATATGCTCACACTCTAAGCCATAAAACAGTCCATCCACAATTACATACATAATATATACATTCACAACATTATGCATATTTTCACACATCATCAGCATATTTATCACATAATCATATCATGTCATGCCAAATAATTCAATCACAGTATTAGCACACTCTACTAATACCTATCCTACTCAAAACAACGGGAAATAATCCCTACTATATCACACACCGATATAGGCCAATCACCAATTATGTTCACAACATTAAAATATCAATTTTTCCAATCTCCAACAGTGTTAACCGGTTAACGCCCTGGGTTAACCGGTTAACGCAACACAGAACACGCTTTCTGGCAAAACTCAACAGTGTTAACCGGTTAACGCCCTGGGTTAACCGGTTAACGCAGACAGAACAGCAATTTCTCAGAAATCACAACAGTGTTAACCGGTTAACGCAAGTAAAACAGCAATACTTCACAATTCTTAACAGTGTTAACCGGTTAACACCCTGGGTTAACCGGTTAACGCAAGACAGAAAGCTGTTCTTGCGCTAACACGAAGCAGAATGCAGAATTCTCCGCATTTTCCGCCGTTGGAGGACTTCCGGACCTCCGATTTCAATTCCGTAAAAAGCTACACTTTCGGGAAATCAAGACTCATCCAATTACAGATTCAATTTCAGTTTTAACACAACTTATCCAACACAATTTTTCAGCATTCAACATCCCAATTAGGGTCAAATCAACGGTTCCTCACTACCCATTACATGTTAACCCATAATACCCATTAAACGACGATAAACCCCCCTTACCTGAGTTAATCCGGCGAATCTTTAAGCTTCAAGCTTTTCTCTTCTCCAACCTTCTTCCTCTTACTCTGTCTCTTTGCCCTTTTCCTCTTTTCAGCCGCTTCTCTGTTTTTCACAACCCTTTCTTTACCAAATGGGACTCTTTTTCTTATTTCCAACTTATATATATTTTCCAATAATTATTATTCCAATAATAATAATAATAATAATCCAATAATTCCAATTATTTAATTAAATTAATAAATATAATATTAACTTAAATTAAATAATTATCTTATTTTTATCGGGGTGTTACAGCCTCTAGAGTAGCTGTAGCACCTCAAATTTGCACCTATCATTATGCATACATTTTCATATTAGGTCATAGCATATCATGGTCCATTGCATAGCATTTGCATTGTTCACAGTTGCCTCAAGAGCAAGCAATCAAGAATTAGGTCAAACTAATCTCCTGATCAGTCAACCAAGCAAGCAAAGGAATTTCTCATTGAACCAAGGCCTTGGGGTTTGTCCAACAAGTTCACATGGCTTGGAGGTCTATTTGAAGTATTTTGGTCAAGGGTTGAAGACTTGGAAATCCTCAGTTCATACACAGACAGTCAAAAACCCTAAAAAAGGTCAACTGTCAGTCAAAGCAGTGGATGGTGGTCATTCTTGTGGAATTTGGGCACCATGGTCAATAATCAAGAGTTCATACAACTTGGGACATCATTTGAAGTCAAGTTCTCAAGGAATTAGGGTTTGGAAGTCATCAGTCAATGCACAATCAATCAGAAACCCTAAAAGTCAACTGTTGGTCAACTGTCTGTTTAATCAGTGATTTGATGATTGGATTTGGTTTGTGAGAGTTCATTCATGTCCAAATAGTCATCATACATCATGCCAAACACCATCATGGAAGAATTTGAAGCCAGATCATGAATTTCCCAAAACAGAAACTGGGCCTGTAACTGAAACCTGCCATAAATGGAAAGTCTTGATCCTCAAACTTACATCATGATACAAGCCTCAAATGAATTTTTGCCCAACATGAAAGTTGAAGATCTTGTTCTCCCATTTCCAAAAAGTCCTAGAACTCTCAATTCCCATGTGTGGTTGGCAAGTTATGATCGAATCGATTTCAGAAAATCTTGAACTTCAAAGGGCCATATCTCCCAAACCGTTTGGCCAATTTTGGTGGGGTTTTTTCCTACAAGTCACATTTGATCCCCTCTTTCCAAAAATATAAATTTCATGTGCCAAAACTTCACCAATCAAAATGGCATATTTTGACTTTTCTCATTTAAATGCAAGTTTGACCAAGAGTTGACTTTTTGATTTAAACATTTTTCCAACATTTGGCCAATTGGGACAGCTCATAAATATCATTTTAAGTGTGTTTGCAAGCTCAAATTATGCAGCACATGTGAATCATTGCTTAGTTGCTTGGAATTTGCAAAAAAAGGACACTTTCATCATGCTAAACCATGCTACTTCATACCATGCCTTGTACCTCAAAAGGACAGCAGCATTATGCATCATTTGCTGTCATTTGAAGCCTCATTTGCAGCAAGATAACCAACAGAAAAAGCCATGCCAAGTTGCTTGGGATTTTGGAAGGCAAGTACATTTTCACCATATCTCTCCACAAATCCATGGACCATACCTTGTACATCAAAACAGAAGATTTTCTGTCATTTGTAAACCAGAATTGCAGCCATACCATACAGAAAAAACACACTGCACATCATTTTTTTTCACTCTCCAAAAACACTTCATTTTATGCATTTTCCAAAAACAGTCAAAAAACTCACAAAGAACTGAGCTTGGCCTTGCTTAATACTACATCTATTCATCATTTTGAACCTATTTTTAACAACATTCTCCAACTGGAAGCTCCTTTTCCTCTACTGTTTTAAAGAGGCATCATCAATGGCAAAGTTTGGTTAAAGCTATTTCAAGCTGTTTCAAGCCCAAGCATCTTCACCATTCATCATTTAGAGCATAAGTCTACATCTGTTTGAGCTTATAACATCAAAACAACAACTGTTTCACTCATTTCTTCAAAATCAAGTAAGATATCAAATCTCTCTATTTCTAAAATCATGAACTACATCTTGTAGATCTTTTTGCCATGAGCTTACTGTGCTTTGAATCGAAGGAAACGGTTGAGAATCGAGAAAGAAATTTGAAATCCAAATTTGATGTTCATTTACATTTTTACTTGATTTGTCCATTTTAGCATGATTTGGGATTAATGGAGTTTGGTTTAGGTTTGAGCATGTTTAGATGCACATATTGGTGTTTTTTATTTTTTAATTTGGAAAAAAAAATTGGAGAAAAAATTTTTAGCATGATGGATACGTTGCTGTTGCTGCTGTAAGTAATATGTTTTCTGCAATATGTACTGTAGCATTTGTATGTGCCTTGCCTTTCCAAATAGCCTTTCCAAATAAATGCCAAAAGGTCTGGGGCGAGGGGGATTCGAACCCCAGACCTTTGCTTCAAATACCAAGTGTTTTACCACTGGGGCGCAATGCCAATTCATTAATTAAACGCCTTCCACAAAATATATGTTAAAAAAGGGCGCTGACTTTGCAAATTTAATGAAACGCTGGGTTTCATACTCAGCATGGGGGGCGTTTTGGTCATTTACCACAGCGCCTATTATTTAATCCACTTTAATTCATTTAGTCTCAATTTTTATTTCATTTACCATGCCAATCTTACAAAATTCATAGATCATTCATTTTAAATCCAAATTTCATGGGAATTTTTGCATAATGATCATCACAATCTCTAGTTTTTTATCATTATTTTTCCAGATTTTTTGGTTGAGTAATTTTTAATTGGCTTTAGGGTTTGTGACATGTGACCCATTCTTGTACACTTTGCCAAAACATTTGTGAAATGATGAGAATGTATCCAATGGCTCCCAAATTTTTTGTGCTTAAACTAGACACACTCATGGTGATTTTGGTATAGAGTTTGTGAATTTATCATTTGTGGTTTGTGAGTTATGATTTTTTGAATTAGGGTGTGACAATTTGTGTCACACCATTGATGTCCAACTTCATGATTTTCATTGCCATGCTTCTTGACCTCCAAATGACTTGATTTTTTGCATGAGCTTACTCTTGTATGTCTAGTTGATTTGTGAATTTTCTTGGATTTATTTGAACTATTTTCCATTTGTTTGAGAGTTTTCCTCCCTGCCTAGTCAAATGTTGACTTTGTGTGACACATGTTCCCATTTCATTTGTGAAATTCTCATACTTTATTAGATGGACATGAAATTTTGCATGAGATAACTAGACATCCTCATCTTTGCCATGGTTTTGATCCCATTCATTTATCATACACCATTCTTGACTTATGATTTTTCTAAGTTGATGCATGTTTGGTTGACCTCCTTAAGCATGTTCAAAATTGCCTTGACTTTCTGATTTTCATTGACTGCCTTCCACTTGTCCAAATGAGATGAAATTTGACATGCTCACCATACTATGTGTTAGGATTGATCATGATTTATTTGGTGATTTTTGGAAATGTTTAGGATTGCTTTTGAGTCAAGTCTTGCTGTCGACTTCCATGAGCTTCTAAATGCCATGTCTTGACTTCTTTTGTTCATGAAATGATGATGATGATTGATATGAATGTGAACCCAATTGGTTTTGTTTCTTGAATGTTTAAACTTGACTTTGATTGGATATCCCTTGCTGTTTTGACTTCCTCATTCACTTTTAACCCTAGGCTTGCCCTAGTGGTCCTGTTACTCACCTTTGAGTTTGTGATTTCAGGTTGACCATCAAATGGCCATTGAGACCAATTCTTTTGACTGAGCTTGCTTGAATATTGTTGTCTAACCTCCTTGTTTTGTAGATGGCTTGGCTCACATGCCTTAAGCCTTGTGCCTTGCACATCCATGTGCCTCCAATTAACTGTTGGTGTCGGTTTCTGTTTGTTTTGTTTGAAGTTGTATACTAACGTCTGCTTGACTGTTTCAGGTGCTTTAGTTGCTTTTAGTTCCTTGTGAACTTTTGCTTTGCTTTGCTTGTATAAGCAATTTGCATTGAGGTATGTCTCTTTTACTTCATGTAGTCTGGAAGATCTGGCCTGTTACTTGGCCAGGCAACTGTCTGAAGCCCTCCTTAAGAGGCAATGTTTGTGAATGTTTAACTTTGTCCTTGCATAGAGTCAAAGACTTCAATGAGGCAATTGGTGGAAGGTAGGGATATGCAATCTATCCCCCACTATTCAGTGTGTCATCCGCTTTGCTCACACCACTGTGTTGATGCATTGCAGATACAAACCCAAGATCTTGTACAATTGTACAGTTGAGTCAGTTTTAATGTGTAGAAGGGTTCCCACTTTCTGAACCCACACATTCTTGTCTTGAGCTCTCCCAGGCCAGGGATAAGAGCTGTGAGGTCTCATCCTCACTTCATCCTTTCATCTGCTTCACCTTAGCCCCTCAATGGCAAGGTTAAGAGCACATTCACCCAATTCCAGAGGTTTGTTTGTCGAGGTTGATATGACCCCTTGACTAAAACCTAACCCTTGTTTGAGCCACTTGTTTGTGTATAGCGTGTGTTATCTGTGCTTGTAGGATTGTTTGACTTGCTTCCTGTGCAAGATAGGATTGTTTGACTTGCTTCCTGTGCAAGTTAGGATTAGTTTAGACTTGCTTCCTGTGCAAGATAGGATTGTTTGACTTGCTTCCTGTGCAAGTTAGGATTAGTTTAGACTTGCTTCTTGTGCAAGTTAGGTTTTGCTTGGCTTGCTTCCTGTGCAAGTTAAGTGTGTGTGGCTTGCTTCCTGTGTGAGCCATGCTTAAGATAGGTTGGCCCTTGTGCCATTTAGCTAGAAACCTTAACTTAGGGATGATCTGCATGATAACATCTAGGCTCGAGTCGTAGTCTCCCTAGTTGTGTCTCCCTCTGTTATCTGGTTAGGCTAGTCCTTCATCCCTGCGTAGGGGAACTACATCGCCCTGATCTTCATACCAGATGAAGTATGTAGGCAGGAGATTGAGCTGATCTCTCCGGGCGCCTTTTTCTTTTTTTTGTGTGTGTTTGGCAACTATTAGGCTCGAGCTCTGGTCTCCCTATTAGTTTGTCCTTTCAACCTTTGTGTTCCTTCTGACGTCTCAGCGTCTCTTTTTGTTTGCGTGGCAACTATTAGGCTCGAGCTCTAGTCTCCCTTTTAGTTTGTTTGTTCGCCTTTTTCTTTTTGTGTGTGTTGTCTGACAGTTGCTAGGCTCGAGTGCCTGACTCCTTAGCAACCTGTTGTTTGTTTGTTTGAGTGTGTGCTTGACAGTTATAGGCTCGAGTCCCCGACTCCCTATTAACTTGTTGCGTTGTTGTGTGCTTGGAAGCTGATGTAAGTCCATCGAGTGGCATTTGGGTTCCAGTGTGCGTGTGTTTGGTTCGGATGCTGATGTAAACCCAGTGATTGGCATTCAGGCTCCATGTTTGCCTTCTTGAGCGCGTTTTGGTTCGGATGCTGATGTAAGTCCAGTGATTGGCGTTCAGGCTCCATGTTTGCCTTTGCCTGTGTTTGTTTGTGTGCGTGTCAGCCGAGCTACGAATGCTCTGATTCTTCTCTCGTCCGAGAAGATACGTATGCATAGGATGCGATATCCTAGCGAGCATGTGTCGTTTCCCCCAGTCCGAACTACTTCGACTCTGATGTCTATGCCTGATAGACTAAGTAGGCCCAGGATGCGATATCCTGCCGAGTCAGTTTCAGTCTTGTTTTCTTGTGTCTCTTTCAGCCAGTGTGTGTGTTTATGAGCAGTGTTTTAGCAACCATATTCCTTCCTTTTGTGCGTTGATCCCGTAGAGTACTACGGATGCGTAGGGGTGCTAATACCTTCCCTTCGCATAACCGACTCCCGAACCCATTCTCTTTGGTCGCGAGACCATGTTCTTTCCCAGGTTTACTCTGAGCGTTTCCTTTCCCTCTTTGGGATAAATAACGCACGGTGGCGGCTCTGTTGTTCTTTCTTTTCCCGCCGGTTTTTCGCGTGATGCGACAGCTGGCGACTCTGCTGGGGACATAAGAGAAGTTGACCTGTGCTGGTCCATCTTCCCTAAGCGAGTCTCTCCTAGCGCTCTCTAGGTTAGGGCTTTGGTTGCTTTATGCTGTTTTATTGCATTCTTTGTATATATTTGCATTTACTGTTTGCATTTATTATTTGCATTAATGTTTGCATTCATTCATATTCATCTGTTCATCTGGCTGTGTTTCTCTGTTTGGGGTGGGAATTACTCAAGGTAAAAGGCCCAATACCCAGGCTATGAGTGAAATCTAGGAAACCTAGGAATAGAGTGATTCATGGGAAGCGGGTGGTATGGCGCCACTTAGCGGAACATTGATATCACGAGCAGTTCAGACCCTGGTGGGATGCTGTCGTTACATACTTCGGGTGTGTATATGACAGTATTCTGCGAAAGGTTATTTATGCTGCGTTTCTCTCAAGCTTTACCCTGGCCTAGACTACACCCGTGAGTGGGGAAGGGTTATTTCATTACAGGTACCGTTGGTGACTCGGTTCTGTTGGTGACTTGGTTCTGATGGTGACTTTGTATTCAGACAGTGTTCAGTTGACCTTAAGTTGGATTTATGTTCTGATTTTGACTAAAGCTTCGACCTAGTGATCAGAGATCGCACAACCAGCCAGTCCAGTCTGCATCATGTGCATCATAGCATATTTATTTTTCAAAAGAAACGCAATAAAAAAAAATCAAAAAAAAAAAAAAAAGAAGAAGAAAAAAAACTAATCTCTGCATGCATATCATTTCTCAGGTACATTCCCGAGCTTGTCTACTGATAGAGATGGCAACAGTTCCCGAGTTGAAGCGGAAGACCTGTTCCTACAGTTTCCACCGTGAGCCGTTGACTCCCCTAGTTGAGTTGGGTAGCCTTGTTACAGACGATCATCTGAAGAAATTCGTTGGGCGGTATGGAGATATTCTGACAGTGTTGAAGACGGTAGTAGATCCAGTGCCTCTGCAGACACTACTTCAGTTTTATGACCCAGAACTCAGATGCTTCACATTCCAGGATTACCAGTTAGCACCCACTCTCGAAGAGTATTCTATCCTGTTGAGTATCCCTATTCAGCGTCAGACTCCCTTCTTGGACGTCCCAAAGGAGGTTGACTTTAGATTGATTGCCAGAGCTCTCCGGTTAAGTGTTGAGGAGGTTGGTAAGAATTGGAAACCCTGTGGGGAAGTTGTAGGTCTGCCGTTGAAGTTCCTTCTGAGAGTTGCTAGAGATGAAGCCGAGAAGGGGAATTGGGAAGTTTTTCACGCGCAGCTTGCCACCATGATCTATGGGATTGTCCTATTTCCCAGTATGCCAAATTTTGTTGACCATGCAGCTATCAGTATCTTCATTGGAAGGAATCCAGTCCCTACCCTTCTAGCAGATACTTACTATGCCATTCACAGCAGGCATGGTAAGGGAGGAGCCATCAGGTGTTGCCTACCTCTTCTGTTCAAATGGTTCATGTCTCTTCTGCCAGCCAGTGGACCATTTGTGGATACCCAGAGCACTCTTAAGTGGACTCAGAGGGTCATGTCGCTTACTTCCTACGACATCAGGTGGCAGTCGTACCGGATGGATGTGAAGGATGTCATCATAAGTTGTGGTGAATTCCGGGGCGTGCCACTCATAGGGACCAAAGGCTGCATCAATTACAACCCAGTTCTTTCTCTTCGCCAGCTAGGGTTTGTTATGAGTGAAAGACCGCTCGAAGCAGAGATAGCTGAGAGTTTCTGTTTTGAGAAGAAGGATGACCCTGCTAAGTTGGAGCAGATAGGGAAAGCCTGGAGAGATGTGGGAGTGAAGGATGGATCCGTCTTGGGGAGGAAGTTTGCCGTTGCTATGCCCGATTACACTGATTGGGTCAAGAAGAGAGTGGAAACTTTGTTGTTACCCTATGATAGGATGGAGCCGTTGCAGGAGCAACCACCTTTGATCCTTGCTGATAGTGTGCCTGCTGAGCACTATAAGCAAGCCTTGATGGAAAGTCGCCGTTTGAGGGAGAAGGAGCAAGACACTCAGATAGAGTTGTACAAAGCTCAGGCTGATAAGCTGCACTTGGCCCATCAACTCAGGGAGGTGCAAGGAGAGGATGCTAGCAGACTGAGAAGCAAGAAGAGATCCTACGAGGAGATGGAGAGTATGTTAGATGCAGAACACCGGGAGCGCTTGAGGCTGCAGAGGGCTGAGGCCAGTTATCAGAAGAAGATCAGAGACTTGGAGAAGCAACTCAGAGACAAAGATGCTCAGTTGAAGAAGGAGATGGAGTTGAGACAGAAATCAGAGGACCACCTTGGAGGAGAAGTCTTGGAGCTGAGAAGACAGTTGAAAGAGAAGATTACCCCTCTACCAGAATGTTCAGAATGCACACTGTTGATAGACCAGTGCCATTACCTGAAGACCCTCATTCCGGAAGACCGTCTGTCTTAGTTTGTATCTCTGATTGTATTTTGTTGAGAATCACCTCCAGGCTTGTTGGATGGGATTCATTTGCGTGTAAGCCATCTCTTGGATCTTTTGTTGAGAATCACCTCCAGGTTTGTTGGATGGGATTCTTTTTCTTTGTACGTTGTTTATTCAGATATTCTGTTGACATTGGTTGTATGCCTTTTACCCTTATGTATATATAAGGATGTCAGCATTTCCTTGTATCTGTTTGTTCTCTTGTTGCTGCAGGTTGCCATCTTTTCAGGATGGGTCAGGCTCTTTGAATGCCTGAGAAATGAGCATATCATGTGCATCATACGCATCATTAGCATCATACTCATATCATTTTGCATAACAGGTGTTCTTGATCGTGACTTCTCACTCTTGGTTCCTGTTCAGGCAGGATAGCTGATCAACGTCCGCACCGCTACTCAACAAGACTGAATCAACAGAGAAGTATGGATCAATTTCAAGCTGAGTTGGCTGAGATGAAGGCTAGCATGGCCCAGTTTATGAATATGATGCAAGGGGTTGCGCAAGGGCAAGAAGAACTTCGAGCTATGGTTCAGAGACAAGAGGCTGCAAATCCACCGGTCAATCACGCTCCGCCAGAGGGAGGCCCGGTCAATGATAACAATGTTGCTGCTGCTGTACCCGTCAACAACTATGCTGTAGGTGATGAGTTGGGGGGAATTCGAATCAACGGTCAACCTATTGTTCCAGATGCCGCTAATGCCAGAGTAGTCCGTGCTCCGGCCCGTAACCCTGTTCCGATTGTTGACAGACAAGAGGATATGTTCTCTCTGCTCAGTGAAGACGAAGACGTTCTGGGAAGGGTTAGTGAGAGAGACCGCAAAGTTGAGGCTCTTGCTGAAAAGATCCGTGCTATGGAAAGTCAAAATTCTCTCGGTTTTGATGTTACTAATATGGGGCTGGTAGAAGGTTTGAGAATCCCTCACAAGTTCAAGGCACCGTCCTTTGACAAATACAACGGTACTTCTTGCCCTCGCACCCATGTGCAGGCTTATTATCGAAAGATCTCTGCGTATACTGATGATGAAAAGATGTGGATGTATTTTTTCCAAGATAGTCTATCTGGGGCTTCTTTGGACTGGTACATGGAATTGAAGAGAGATTCTATCCGCTGTTGGAGGGATCTGGGTGAGGCCTTTTTGAGGCAATACAAACACAACATGGACATGGCACCGAGCCGGACTCAGCTGCAGAGTCTATGTCAGAAATCCAATGAAAGCTTCAAGGAGTATGCCCAGAGGTGGCGTGAATTGGCTGCTAGAGTTCAACCCCCTATGCTGGAGAGGGAGTTGACAGATATGTTTATCGGTACTCTTCAAGGTGTGTTTATGGACCGGATGGGGAGCTGCCCATTCGGTAGTTTTTCTGATGTTGTCATTTGTGGAGAGAGGACTGAGAGTTTGATCAAAACTGGGAAGATTCAAGATGCTGGTTCCTCTTCTTCTAGGAAGCCGTTTGTCGGGGCACCTCGTCGAAGGGAGGGTGAAACTAATGCTGTTCAACACCGCAGAGATCAGAACAGAATTGAATACCGTCAAGCTGCTGCAGTAACCATTCCGACACCTCAACCTCGTCAACAACAACAAATAGTTCAACAACCGCAACAACATCAACAACAACAGCAGCGTCCTTTCCAGCCTAGGCAGAAGTTACAGGCTGATAGAAAATTTGATCCTCTGCCTATGTCTTACGCAGAGCTACTACCCGAACTACTCAGGTTGGGGATGATTGAGTTGCGAACAATGGCTCCGCCTACAGTATTGCCTCCTGGATACGACGCCAACGCCCGTTGTGACTTTCACTCTGGGGCACCAGGCCACCATACTGAGAAGTGTCGAGCTCTCCAGCACAAGGTTCAAGATTTGATCGATGCCAAGGCAATCAACTTCGCTCCAGTGCCTAATGTCGTAAACAACCCTATGCCTCAGCATAGTGGGCATAGAGTGAACAACATTGAAGGGAAAGAAGCTGAAGATCTGGTTGTTAATGTTGATGATGTTCAGACTTCTCTGCTAGTCGTGAAGGGTCGTCTGCTGAATGGGGGTGTCTACCCGGGCTGTGATGAAGATTGCTTGGGCTATGCAGAATCTGAGAACGGTTGCGACCAGTTAAGGACCGGTATCCAGGGTATGATGGATGAGGGTTGTCTGCAATTCAGTAGGGCTGTAAAAGATCGTGGAACAGCGTCAACTATCACCATTTACTTTAAACCGTCTGAAGAACGTGGACAAAGGGTCGTCAGTGCACCTGCAGCAAATGGTACCCCAGTTACCATTCCCGTGCCTGTAACCATCAGTGTTCCAACTACTATCGTGGCGTCTGAAAGAAGGACTGTTGAGAATAGTAGAGCTGTGCCGTGGAAGTATGATAATGCTCACCGCAATTACAGAAGGGCTGAAAGTCAGACAAGACCAGTGAATCAAACTCCAGTGACAATTGGTTTACCGAATAGAGTTCCTGCAACTGTTGGTCCGGCTGTGGATAATGTAGGGGGTCCAGGAGGTTTTACCAGAAGCGGTCGTCTATTCGCACCGCAGCCTTTGAGGGACAATAATGCCGAAGCTCTCGCCAAAGCAAAGGGTAAACAAGCTGTGGTTGAGGAAGAGCCTGTTCAGAAGGAAGCGCCCGAGGGCTCATTTGAGAAAGACGTGGAGGAGTTTATGAAGATAATCAAGAAAAGTGACTACAAGATTGTAGACCAGTTGAATCAAACTCCGTCCAAGATTTCTATACTTTCGCTGTTGATGTGCTCTGAGGCACACCGTAATGCCTTGCTGAAGATGTTGAATCTGGCTTACGTGCCTCAGGAGATTTCTGTCAATCAACTGGAGGGTGTGATGGCCAATGTGAGCACCAGGCATGGTGTGGGTTTCACCAACTTGGACTTACCGCCTGAAGGGCGAAACCATAACAAAGCCTTGCACATCACCATGGAATGCAAGGGGGCAGTGTTGTCTCACGTATTGGTAGACACCGGATCGTCGTTAAATGTGTTGCCTAAGCAGATTCTGAGGAAGATTGATGCGGAAGGGTTTGTGCTTAATCCCAGTGACCTGATCGTTCGTGCTTTCGACGGATCCAAACGTTCTGTGTGTGGGGAAGTTACCTTGCCTGTGAAGATAGGTCCTGAGGTTTTTGATATCATCTTCTATGTTATGGACATCCAGCCCGCCTACAGTTGTTTATTGGGGCGTCCGTGGATTCATGCAGCAGGGGCAGTCTCGTCGACTCTCCATCAAAAGCTCAAGTATGTCTGGAACGGTCAGATCGTGACTGTGTGCGGTGAAGAAGAGATTCTGGTGAGTCATCTGTCCTCGTTCAAATATGTTGAGGTGGATGGCGAGATCCACGAAACCTTATGTCAGGCGTTTGAGACTGTGGCTCTTGAGAAAGTGGCGTACGCTGAGCAGAGGAAGCCAGGTGCTTCAATTACCTCTTACAAGCAGGCTAAGGAGGTTGTTGATTCTGGCAAAGCTGAAGGCTGGGGCAAGATGGTGGATTTGCCAGTTAAAGAAGACAAATTTGGCGTTGGTTACGAGCCTCTCCAAGCAGAGCGGAATGGTCAAGCGGGTCCGAGTACTTTTACCAGCGCTGGGCTGATGAATCATGGCGACGTCTCTGCAACCGGTAGTGAAGACTGTGACGGTAATTGCGATTTGGACAACTGGGTTCGCCCGTGTACACCAGGGGGGTCTATCAACAACTGGACGGCTGAAGAAGTGGTTCAAGTTACTCTTCTGACAGAGTAATTTTCTGTTGTTTTGTCATTTTGCATGAAAATCCTACGTTCTGCCCAAGGCGTAGTGATTCATTTTTGTAGGGCCTCATCATGTTTTAATGATTATCATTAATGAAGGACATTTTTTGAACAAACTTTGTGATCCCTGTCTTTCTATTTTTTGTTTTCATTTTCTTTTCCAAAAAACAATAAAAATGGCAATGTTTTTATTTTTTGCGACCTTTTTGAACTCTTTTTCTAAAAACAAAGCATTAAACATGCAGAAGCGATCTTATGGCATTCGCTATGAACAGTTCTGTTATGGCTCAGTATGATTTCGACAATCCCATCTACCAGGCTGAAGAGGAGAGTGAGGAAGACTGTGAACTCCCTGCAGAATTGGCCAGATTACTGAAGCAGGAGGAAAGGGTCATCCAACCTCATCAGGAGGAGTTGGAAACTGTTAATCTGGGTACTGAGGACGACAAAAGAGAAATCAAGATTGGGGCTGCTTTAGAGGACTCTGTCAAGAGGAGGCTGATTGAGATGCTGAGAGAATATGTGGAAGTGTTCGCCTGGTCGTATCAAGATATGCCTGGTTTAGATACAGACATTGTGATGCATCGATTACCTCTTAGGGAAGGATGTCCCTCGGTCAAGCAGAAGCTTCGTAGAACGAGTCCTGACATGGCAACTAAGATCAAGGAAGAGGTTCAGAAGCAGTGGGATGCAGGTTTTCTGGCTGTTACCAATTATCCACCGTGGGTAGCCAACATTGTTCCTGTGCCGAAGAAGGATGGTAAAGTCAGAATGTGTGTTGATTACCGGGATTTGAACAGAGCGAGTCCGAAAGATGATTTCCCATTACCTCACATCGATGTATTGGTTGATAATACGGCTCAATCCTCGGTATTCTCTTTCATGGATGGTTTCTCCGGATATAATCAGATCAAGATGGCGCCAGAGGACATGGAAAAAACGACATTCATTACACCTTGGGGCACGTTCTGCTACAAAGTGATGCCATTTGGGCTGAAGAACGCTGGTGCTACCTATCAGAGGGCAATGACGACTCTCTTCCATGACATGATGCACAAAGAAATTGAAGTGTACGTAGATGATATGATTGCGAAGTCGCAGACAGAAGAGGAGCACCTGGTTAATTTGCAGAAGCTGTTCGACCGGTTGAGAAAGTTCAAGCTGAGGTTGAATCCGAACAAGTGTACGTTTGGGGTGAGATCAGGGAAGCTTTTAGGCTTCATTGTCAGTGAGAAAGGGATTGAGGTTGATCCAGCGAAAGTCAAAGCTATTCAAGAGATGCCTGAACCGAAAACGGAGAAGCAAGTCTGTGGGTTTTTAGGGAGGTTGAACTACATTGCAAGGTTCATATCTCACCCAACTGCCACATGTGAACCAATTTTCAAACTGCTCAGAAAGAATCAGGCGATCAAGTGGAATGATGATTGTCAGAAAGCTTTTGACAAGATAAAGGAGTATTTACAGAAACCTCCAATCCTTATACCTCCAGTTCCAGGGAGACCTCTGATAATGTACCTGTCAGTGACTGAGAACTCGATGGGGTGTGTATTGGGACAGCATGACGAGTCTGGTCGAAAAGAGCATGCCATATACTACCTTAGCAAAAAGTTTACCGACTGTGAAACAAGATATTCACTGCTCGAGAAAACTTGCTGTGCTTTGGCCTGGGCTGCTCGCCGACTGAGACAGTATATGTTGAACCATACTACCTTATTGATTTCTAAGATGGATCCAGTGAAGTACATCTTTGAGAAACCAGCTCTCACCGGACGTGTTGCCCGTTGGCAGATGATTCTAACAGAATATGATATTCAGTATACATCTCAAAAGGCCATCAAAGGTAGTATTCTGTCAGACTATCTTGCCGAACAACCAATTGACGACTATCAGCCAATGATGTTTGAATTCCCTGATGAAGACATCATGTATCTTAAGATGAAAGATTGCGAAGAGCCTCTCGTCGAGGAAGGACCGGACCCGGATGACAAATGGACACTGATGTTTGATGGGGCTGTGAATATGAACGGTAACGGTGTCGGGGCAGTGTTGATCAATCCTAAAGGTGCTCATATACCTTTTTCTGCCAGATTGACGTTTGACGTCACCAACAACGAAGCTGAGTATGAGGCTTGTATCATGGGGATAGAAGAAGCCATTGATCTGAGGATCAAAACCCTTGACATATTTGGAGATTCAGCTCTTGTGGTCAATCAGGTCAACGGCGATTGGAATACGAATCAGCCGCACTTGATCCCGTATAGAGATTATACCAGAAGAATACTGACGTTCTTCAAGAAGGTGAAGTTGTATCATGTCCCCCGGGATGAGAATCAAATGGCTGATGCTTTGGCAACTTTGTCTTCCATGATCAAAGTTCATTGGTGGAATCATGTGCCACATGTTGCGGTGAATCGACTTGAGAGGCCTGCGTATGTGTTTGCAGCCGAGTCTGTTATGGGCGATGAGAAGCCGTGGTATTATGACATCAAGAATTTCCTCAAGACTCAGGAGTATCCTGAAGGTGCGTCAAAGAATGACAAGAAAACCCTGAGGAGGCTAGCTGGAAGCTTCTATTTGAATCAGGATGATGTGCTGTATAAGAGAAACTTTGACATGGTCTTGCTCAGATGCGTGGACAGACCCGAGGCAGACATGTTAATGCAAGAAGTTCATGAAGGTTCCTTCGGTACTCATGTCGGCGGACATGCAATGGCTAAGAAATTGTTGAGAGCGGGTTATTACTGGATGACTATGGAATCCGATTGTTTCAAGTATGCTCGGAAGTGCCATAAGTGTCAAATCTATGCTGATAAGGTGCACGTACCGCCGAGCCCTCTGAATGTCATGAATTCGCCTTGGCCGTTTGCCATGTGGGGCATTGATATGATTGGGAAGATCGAGCCTACTGCTTCTAATGGACATCGCTTCATCTTGGTTGCGATTGACTATTTCACCAAGTGGGTAGAAGCAGCTTCCTATGCTAACGTTACCAAACAAGTGGTTACCCGGTTCATCAAGAAAGAAATCATATGTCGTTATGGAGTTCCTGAGAGAATCATCACTGACAATGGTTCGAATCTCAATAACAAGATGATGAAAGAGCTTTGTAAAGATTTCAAGATTGAACATCACAATTCTTCTCCTTACAGACCAAAGATGAATGGTGCTGTAGAAGCGGCAAACAAGAATATCAAGAAGATTGTGCAGAAGATGGTCGTTACGTACAGGGACTGGCATGAGATGCTGCCTTTCGCTTTGCATGGGTACCGTACCTCAGTACGTACGTCGACCGGGGCAACCCCTTACTCCCTTGTATATGGTATGGAAGCTGTTCTACCTGTTGAAGTGGAGATTCCTTCTCTGAGAGTTTTGTTGGATGTCAAGCTGGACGAAGCCGAGTGGATTCGAACAAGGTTTAACGAGTTGAGCCTTATCGAGGAGAGACGGCTAGCAGCTGTATGCCATGGACAGTTGTATCAGCGAAGGATGAAGCGAGCCTTTGATCAGAAAGTGCGTCCTCGAAGCTATCAGATCGGTGATCTAGTTTTGAAGAGAATCCTCCCTCCCGGTGCAGATAACAGGGGCAAGTGGACTCCTAATTATGAAGGTCCGTATGTTGTGAAGAAGGTCTTCTCTAGTGGAGCCTTGATGCTTACAACTATGGATGGTGAAGATTTTCCGTCTCCTGTCAACTCAGATGTAGTCAAAAAATACTTCGCATAAATTGACCCGCTGGACAAAAAGAATAAAAGAGTCCAGGCAAAAAATGGGCATCCCGGCGAACCAAAAAAAAAACAGAAAGAAAAGGTTCGGGCAAAAATTAGGGATAAAAGGAAAAGAATTTGTACACCCGGTAAGTCGAAAACCCGCAAGGGCGGCTTAGGCAAAAATGGGTATCCCGGTGGATTGAAAACCCGAAAGGGCGATCCAGGCAAAAGTTAGGGATTAAAGCGAAGACTACAGTCTGAGTTGTCTGTACTTCATCACGCTTCGTCAGCTGCCATCTCGAAAGATGTGATCTGTCCAGTCATTCTTCTCAGAAAGCAAGGAGTTGGGAGGAAAACTGATGATCTGTGAGTTATAACAGAATTGGGAGATAGTGGATGCCGTGTTCACGTTGCCATTAGGATAGATTTTTTCCTTTTGTGCGCAATTACCTCTTTCTAGGAATTGCTTCCCAATGTATTTGCTTCTTCAGGCACATTTTCAATCAATAAAAATCGTTATTCAGATAAATAGCTCTTTTGTTTTTACTTTTACTGTTTTGTTTGCAAAAATGTCCGAATTCTTGATAAGCATTGCATATAAAAAACATGAAGGCTACACAACAATGTGCAGAATGATAAAACATTTGAAAATCATTTTGAATGTTGAGGACACTTGAGCGTATCTTGTCCATGTACCCCCTGGGGGCATTTTGTTGTGCTGTTTGTTTCAGATTGGCATCTGTGAGGACGTTTCCTCAACAGATATTTTCCCCAAGCAAGTTTGGAAGCTACCAGAGCTATGTTCCCCTGCAGAGACATCCGCGGATAGTGCCTTCTATTCCCCAACAGATCTAAGGATTGCCTATCCCCAGCAGGCCTGTATCTGCCGATTTCCTCCCCGAGTGAGGCAGGTTCATTAAAGTTATCTCCAGCATTTATCCTACCTGTGGACTGAAGGATATCCCCAGCGGAGTTTACCTTTTCCCAGCAGCAGTGCTTTTCTTCAACATGAGTGTGAAGTCGTTTCACCATTCCTCAAGCAGAGTTCCCCGCAGAATATTTCCCCAAGAGGAGTCTCCCCACAGAGTCAGAGTATCTGATCATTTCGGCTCCCTAGCCAGGGTTCATTTGCATTTTGCATGTAGTAATCATTGCATCCTCAAATTGCGTAGCATTTCCATTCATAAATGGAGCATTACGCCATGAAAAATCAAACATATGCATTCATGTGTTAACTTCACCAGACCGTATCCCCGGCAGAGGCGGATCATTTCATTCAACATCAGCACAGCAAGACTGCTACAGTTGCTCTTGACAGCATTCAGAATTGTTTATTCCCCACAGAGGTTTATTTCCTCACCCGATGGTGACAGAGGTTTATTTCTTCACCCGATGGTGACAGAAAGTTTGTTTCTCCTCAGTGAGACCCCCAGCAAGTGGTCAACCTTGCCTTGACATATCTCAGATGTCGTTCCTGTGATACCAGTAAGTGTCATGCCAGCACCCGCGTGTGCTTATTCGTTTGGTGTCGGTAAACACCATTGTTTCGGTGTCGGTAAACATCGAGTATTTTCTCCAGTCATCAGTAAATGTCTGGTCATCATTTTTGGTGTCGGTAAACACCATTATTTCGGTGTCTGTAAACATCGGTATTCTCTCCAGTCATCAGTAAATGTCTGGTTATTATTGTTGGTGTCGGTAAACACCATTGTTTCGGTGTCTGTAAACATCGAGTCTCACTCCAGTCATCGGTAAATGTCTGTTCATTTTTTTTTTTTTTTTTTTTTTTTTGATGTCGGTAAATATCATCTTTCGATGTCGGTAAACATCGAGTCTTTCCTTCAGTCATCGGTAAATGTCTGATAATTCCCCAACTAGAAATCCCCAGTAGAGTCATCTGTAAATGTCCTACCCGGTTTCCTGTTGCAAATATTTGTATCTCCCCAATAAATTTCTCAATCCCAGTCATCGGTAAATGTCTGGTCATTTCTTTTGATGTCGGTAAACATCATCTTTCGATGTCGGTAAACATCGAGTCTCATCCCAGTCATCGGTAAATGTCTGGTCAATAAAATCAAAATCCCCAGAAGTCGTCGGTAAACGTCTTGTCTGATTCCCCAAGTGGAGATCCCATCGGTAAATGGCCCAGTTTCCTTCGATATCGGTAAATGTCGAATTCCCAGTTGCAGCAGCCATCGGTAAATGGTATTGCTAAGTTTGACATCGGTAAATGTCAAATTTCTTTGAAGCCACCATCGGTAAATGGTCTCGCTTCCTTTCTGCATCAAATTTTGTTTCCCAGCAACCATCGGTAAATGGTTGTGCTGAAGTCGATATCGGTAAATATCAAAGTTTCCAATTTTAACCATCGGTAAATGGTTTTGCTTTTCAGAAGTTTATTTTCCCCAGCCACCATCGGTAAATGGTCGTGCTGAAGTCGATATCGGTAAATATCAAGTTTCCAGTTTCTAACCATCGGTAAATGGTTTTGCTTTTTCTGAAGCTGTCATACAGTTTTGTCATCGGTAAATGACGTGGTTCTTGTATCATATCCAGTACTGTGCAAATTCTACGGTTCTTTGGTATTCAATCCCTGTTTACCCTGAAAGTCTGACAGCCGTTGCTCTCATCCATTCGGGTTCCCAGCTGATTGAATAGGGGCAGCTGTAGCACCTCAAATTTGCACCTATCATTATGCATACATTTTCATATTAGGTCATAGCATATCATGGTCCATTGCATAGCATTTGCATTGTTCACAGTTGCCTCAAGAGCAAGCAATCAAGAATTAGGTCAAACTAATCTCCTGATCAGTCAACCAAGCAAGCAAAGGAATTTCTCATTGAACCAAGGCCTTGGGGTTTGTCCAACAAGTTCACATGGCTTGGAGGTCTATTTGAAGTATTTTGGTCAAGGGTTGAAGACTTGGAAATCCTCAGTTCATACACAGACAGTCAAAAACCCTAAAAAAGGTCAACTGTCAGTCAAAGCAGTGGATGGTGGTCATTCTTGTGGAATTTGGGCACCATGGTCAATAATCAAGAGTTCATACAACTTGGGACATCATTTGAAGTCAAGTTCTCAAGGAATTAGGGTTTGGAAGTCATCAGTCAATGCACAATCAATCAGAAACCCTAAAAGTCAACTGTTGGTCAACTGTCTGTTTAATCAGTGATTTGATGATTGGATTTGGTTTGTGAGAGTTCATTCATGTCCAAATAGTCATCATACATCATGCCAAACACCATCATGGAAGAATTTGAAGCCAGATCATGAATTTCCCAAAACAGAAACTGGGCCTGTAACTGAAACCTGCCATAAATGGAAAGTCTTGATCCTCAAACTTACATCATGATACAAGCCTCAAATGAATTTTTGCCCAACATGAAAGTTGAAGATCTTGTTCTCCCATTTCCAAAAAGTCCTAGAACTCTCAATTCCCATGTGTGGTTGGCAAGTTATGATCGAATCGATTTCAGAAAATCTTGAACTTCAAAGGGCCATATCTCCCAAACCGTTTGGCCAATTTTGGTGGGGTTTTTTCCTACAAGTCACATTTGATCCCCTCTTTCCAAAAATATAAATTTCATGTGCCAAAACTTCACCAATCAAAATGGCATATTTTGACTTTTCTCATTTAAATGCAAGTTTGACCAAGAGTTGACTTTTTGATTTAAACATTTTTCCAACATTTGGCCAATTGGGACAGCTCATAAATATCATTTTAAGTGTGTTTGCAAGCTCAAATTATGCAGCACATGTGAATCATTGCTTAGTTGCTTGGAATTTGCAAAAAAAGGACACTTTCATCATGCTAAACCATGCTACTTCATACCATGCCTTGTACCTCAAAAGGACAGCAGCATTATGCATCATTTGCTGTCATTTGAAGCCTCATTTGCAGCAAGATAACCAACAGAAAAAGCCATGCCAAGTTGCTTGGGATTTTGGAAGGCAAGTACATTTTCACCATATCTCTCCACAAATCCATGGACCATACCTTGTACATCAAAACAGAAGATTTTCTGTCATTTGTAAACCAGAATTGCAGCCATACCATACAGAAAAAACACACTGCACATCATTTTTTTTCACTCTCCAAAAACACTTCATTTTATGCATTTTCCAAAAACAGTCAAAAAACTCACAAAGAACTGAGCTTGGCCTTGCTTAATACTACATCTATTCATCATTTTGAACCTATTTTTAACAACATTCTCCAACTGGAAGCTCCTTTTCCTCTACTGTTTTAAAGAGGCATCATCAATGGCAAAGTTTGGTTAAAGCTATTTCAAGCTGTTTCAAGCCCAAGCATCTTCACCATTCATCATTTAGAGCATAAGTCTACATCTGTTTGAGCTTATAACATCAAAACAACAACTGTTTCACTCATTTCTTCAAAATCAAGTAAGATATCAAATCTCTCTATTTCTAAAATCATGAACTACATCTTGTAGATCTTTTTGCCATGAGCTTACTGTGCTTTGAATCGAAGGAAACGGTTGAGAATCGAGAAAGAAATTTGAAATCCAAATTTGATGTTCATTTACATTTTTACTTGATTTGTCCATTTTAGCATGATTTGGGATTAATGGAGTTTGGTTTAGGTTTGAGCATGTTTAGATGCACATATTGGTGTTTTTTATTTTTTAATTTGAAAAAAAAATTGGAGAAAAAATTTTTAGCATGATGGATACGTTGTTGTTGCTGCTGTAAGTAATATGTTTTCTGCAATATGTACTGTAGCATTTGTATGTGCCTTGCCTTTCCAAATAGCCTTTCCAAATAAATGCCAAAAGGTCTGGGGCGAGGGGGATTCGAACCCCAGACCTTTGCTTCAAATACCAAGTGTTTTACCACTGGGGCGCAATGCCAATTCATTAATTAAACGCCTTCCACAAAATATATGTTAAAAAAGGGCGCTGACTTTGCAAATTTAATGAAACGCTGGGTTTCATACTCAGCATGGGGGGCGTTTTGGTCATTTACCACAGCGCCTATTATTTAATCCACTTTAATTCATTTAGTCTCAATTTTTATTTCATTTACCATGCCAATCTTACAAAATTCATAGATCATTCATTTTAAATCCAAATTTCATGGGAATTTTTGCATAATGATCATCACAATCTCTAGTTTTTTATCATTATTTTTCCAGATTTTTTGGTTGAGTAATTTTTAATTGGCTTTAGGGTTTGTGACATGTGACCCATTCTTGTACACTTTGCCAAAACATTTGTGAAATGATGAGAATGTATCCAATGGCTCCCAAATTTTTTGTGCTTAAACTAGACACACTCATGGTGATTTTGGTATAGAGTTTGTGAATTTATCATTTGTGGTTTGTGAGTTATGATTTTTTGAATTAGGGTGTGACAATTTGTGTCACACCATTGATGTCCAACTTCATGATTTTCATTGCCATGCTTCTTGACCTCCAAATGACTTGATTTTTTGCATGAGCTTACTCTTGTATGTCTAGTTGATTTGTGAATTTTCTTGGATTTATTTGAACTATTTTCCATTTGTTTGAGAGTTTTCCTCCCTGCCTAGTCAAATGTTGACTTTGTGTGACACATGTTCCCATTTCATTTGTGAAATTCTCATACTTTATTAGATGGACATGAAATTTTGCATGAGATAACTAGACATCCTCATCTTTGCCATGGTTTTGATCCCATTCATTTATCATACACCATTCTTGACTTATGATTTTTCTAAGTTGATGCATGTTTGGTTGACCTCCTTAAGCATGTTCAAAATTTCCTTGACTTTCTGATTTTCATTGACTGCCTTCCACTTGTCCAAATGAGATGAAATTTGACATGCTCACCATGCTATGTGTTAGGATTGATCATGATTTATTTGGTGATTTTTGGAAATGTTTAGGATTGCTTTTGAGTCAAGTCTTGCTGTCGACTTCCATGAGCTTCTAAATGCCATGTCTTGACTTCTTTTGTTCATGAAATGATGATGATGATTGATATGAATGTGAACCCAATTGGTTTTGTTTCTTGAATGTTTAAACTTGACTTTGATTGGATATCCCTTGCTGTTTTGACTTCCTCATTCACTTTTAACCCTAGGCTTGCCCTAGTGGTCCTGTTACTCACCTTTGAGTTTGTGATTTCAGGTTGACCATCAAATGGCCATTGAGACCAATTCTTTTGACTGAGCTTGCTTGAATATTGTTGTCTAACCTCCTTGTTTTGTAGATGGCTTGGCTCACATGCCTTAAGCCTTGTGCCTTGCACATCCATGTGCCTCCAATTAACTGTTGGTGTCGGTTTCTGTTTGTTTTGTTTGAAGTTGTATACTAACGTCTGCTTGACTGTTTCAGGTGCTTTAGTTGCTTTTAGTTCCTTGTGAACTTTTGCTTTGCTTTGCTTGTATAAGCAATTTGCATTGAGGTATGTCTCTTTTACTTCATGTAGTCTGGAAGATCTGGCCTGTTACTTGGCCAGGCAACTGTCTGAAGCCCTCCTTAAGAGGCAATGTTTGTGAATGTTTAACTTTGTCCTTGCATAGAGTCAAAGACTTCAATGAGGCAATTGGTGGAAGGTAGGGATATGCAATCTATCCCCCACTATTCAGTGTGTCATCCGCTTTGCTCACACCACTGTGTTGATGCATTGCAGATACAAACCCAAGATCTTGTACAATTGTACAGTTGAGTCAGTTTTAATGTGTAGAAGGGTTCCCACTTTCTGAACCCACACATTCTTGTCTTGAGCTCTCCCAGGCCAGGGATAAGAGCTGTGAGGTCTCATCCTCACTTCATCCTTTCATCTGCTTCACCTTAGCCCCTCAATGGCAAGGTTAAGAGCACATTCACCCAATTCCAGAGGTTTGTTTGTCGAGGTTGATATGACCCCTTGACTAAAACCTAACCCTTGTTTGAGCCACTTGTTTGTGTATAGCGTGTGTTATCTGTGCTTGTAGGATTGTTTGACTTGCTTCCTGTGCAAGATAGGATTGTTTGACTTGCTTCCTGTGCAAGTTAGGATTAGTTTAGACTTGCTTCCTGTGCAAGATAGGATTGTTTGACTTGCTTCCTGTGCAAGTTAGGATTAGTTTAGACTTGCTTCTTGTGCAAGTTAGGTTTTGCTTGGCTTGCTTCCTGTGCAAGTTAAGTGTGTGTGGCTTGCTTCCTGTGTGAGCCATGCTTAAGATAGGTTGGCCCTTGTGCCATTTAGCTAGAAACCTTAACTTAGGGATGATCTGCATGATAACATCTAGGCTCGAGTCGTAGTCTCCCTAGTTGTGTCTCCCTCTGTTATCTGGTTAGGCTAGTCCTTCATCCCTGCGTAGGGGAACTACATCGCCCTGATCTTCATACCAGATGAAGTATGTAGGCAGGAGATTGAGCTGATCTCTCCGGGCGCCTTTTTCTTTTTTTTGTGTGTGTTTGGCAACTATTAGGCTCGAGCTCTGGTCTCCCTATTAGTTTGTCCTTTCAACCTTTGTGTTCCTTCTGACGTCTCAGCGTCTCTTTTTGTTTGCGTGGCAACTATTAGGCTCGAGCTCTAGTCTCCCTTTTAGTTTGTTTGTTCGCCTTTTTCTTTTTGTGTGTGTTGTCTGACAGTTGCTAGGCTCGAGTGCCTGACTCCTTAGCAACCTGTTGTTTGTTTGTTTGAGTGTGTGCTTGACAGTTATAGGCTCGAGTCCCCGACTCCCTATTAACTTGTTGCGTTGTTGTGTGCTTGGAAGCTGATGTAAGTCCATCGAGTGGCATTTGGGTTCCAGTGTGCGTGTGTTTGGTTCGGATGCTGATGTAAACCCAGTGATTGGCATTCAGGCTCCATGTTTGCCTTCTTGAGCGCGTTTTGGTTCGGATGCTGATGTAAGTCCAGTGATTGGCGTTCAGGCTCCATGTTTGCCTTTGCCTGTGTTTGTTTGTGTGCGTGTCAGCCGAGCTACGAATGCTCTGATTCTTCTCTCGTCCGAGAAGATACGTATGCATAGGATGCGATATCCTAGCGAGCATGTGTCGTTTCCCCCAGTCCGAACTACTTCGACTCTGATGTCTATGCCTGATAGACTAAGTAGGCCCAGGATGCGATATCCTGCCGAGTCAGTTTCAGTCTTGTTTTCTTGTGTCTCTTTCAGCCAGTGTGTGTGTTTATGAGCAGTGTTTTAGCAACCATATTCCTTCCTTTTGTGCGTGGATCCCGTAGAGTACTACGGATGCGTAGGGGTGCTAATACCTTCCCTTCGCATAACCGACTCCCGAACCCATTCTCTTTGGTCGCGAGACCATGTTCTTTCCCAGGTTTACTCTGAGCGTTTCCTTTCCCTCTTTGGGATAAATAACGCACGGTGGCGGCTCTGTTGTTCTTTCTTTTCCCGCCGGTTTTTCGCGTGATGCGACAGTAGCTACCAGAGGGGGTGGACTATTATTGCATGTGGGGAATTGATTGTTGTAGTCGGATGTACAAAGTGTCTCCTGAAGTATCCCCTAACTTTAGGTGGAGAATTGATTGTTGTAGCCTAATGTACAAAGGGTCCCCGTTAACACCCCTAAGTTTAGGTGGGGAATTTATTGTTGTAGCCAAATGTACAAAGCGTCTCTGGAAGCATCCCTGAATTTAGGTGGGAAGTTGATTGTTGTAGACATACGTAGAAAGCGTCTCTGACAACACCCCTGACTTTAGGTAGGGAATTGATTGTTGTAGCCATACTCACAAAGCATCTCCGACAACACCCCTGAATTTTTGTGTGCCAGGCCTCGAGCTCATAGGTCATACGCCAGACTCGTCGTTAACATGCACAAATTGAAAGAAACAAACATTTCATGAAATGCCATATATTATTTATAACCGTAAAATATCCATGTACATAAGGATGATGGTTATACAATCACATCATTTACTATAAGTGAGGCATAGAAATCATAACCAGGTGGGCTAGTTGCTCTTATTCCTTTTGCTAGCCTTTGTTGGTCTAGCCACTTTTAGGAGGATAAATACATATCCTGATGAGTTTTCTGGTGAGGGAGGCTACATTGATCTCCATTGATACTCCTTCTACTTGATCTTTCTAGAGGGCTTGGCATATTATTTTTTCCCCCTTTAGGTCGACGCTTATGTTGGCCGATTCTCCTTGAAGATTATGATACTTCAGCTTTAGGTGCATCGGCGAGGCTACGATGTCTAGCATGGATGCAAAAGGTCTTTCCATGATATAGTTGTAGATGCTTCTACAAGGGACAATAAGGAATTGTGAATTGACCACCTGAAGGTCCATCCCATCTCCTATAGAGACCATTAGTTCCACATATCCCTATGGACGGATGTTGGTCCCATTGAACGCTTGGAGGTCGGAATCCTCGTATGGACATAAGCTACCCCTGTCAAGGCTCGTCTTCTCATACAACTCCAAGTACATAATGTCGCAAGAGCTGCCACCATTGATGAGGATCCGGGATACATAAATATTCCCTATTGTGGCAGTGATTACCAAGGGAAGAATTTGTTAGGGATACCTATGACTTTCTCCGAGTTCTAGAACCCTAACATAGGTTGATATGTGACTTTTGCAACGTGCTTGCATCCTTTCTATAGATAACCATCATCTTGGATATCTTTCTCTTCACTGTCCATTTGGAGGGGAGGTTTGCTCGAGGCACACTTCCAATGATAAAGGTGATGTATATGAGCTTTCCTTTACTAGGTTCCTTGCTTTCGTCATTGGTCCCGACATCTGCAGTCTTTGAAAGTGATTTATATTTAGGTGATTCCTCATTATCTCTTTTTCCCCATTGACATACTCAGACAGTCGACCTTTCTTAATCAGCCATCCAATGACATCCTTCAGTTGGACGCAATCATCAGTGTTATGGTCGTTACTCCCATGAAAGTGGAAGTACTTCGACTTATCAATGCGAGATTTTTCCCTAACGGGATAAGGAAGTCGAACCCATGCTCTCCAAAATTCAATGTTGGCGCAATCTTGGTAGATCTTTTCCTGAGAGACGTCGATGGGGCGTACTTGTCATATTGTTCATGCATACCTCGATGAGATTCATCGCAACACCGTTGAGATTCCTTCCCGACATAGCGACTGGAGTTTGTTTCGACTGGCGCGAGATTGTCAAAATGCATACTCAACTTTTCCTCTACGAGCATGTACAACTCATCCATGCTAAGCATCTCTTGGACGAGTATTCACTTTCTTCGTCCATATCTTTGACTAGAATTGATGGTCTCTCAGGAGGCCATTCTTAAAGACCCACCACTGAAGGCCCTCTTCGACTTCTACTTTGACAACAACTTTCCTGAATCATTCGATGTAAGATCGTAAACTTTTCTTCTTTCTCGGGATGATCCCACTCATAGTGGCTTCAGTCACATGTAATCTCTTCCAAGCTGTGAAGCACGGAGAAAACCGCTCATAAGAGTTCACCCATGATATAATGCTACCGTCTGGCAAGCCATTGAACCACAACCTATCTGATTTGAAAAGAATTAATGCAAATAACTTGCACTTAGATGCTTCATCAACAATGAAGTAATTTTGTCGGTCATTGACGAGCTGCACGTGCTCTTCGGGGTCCCTTTCCATCATACCTGCCCAGGTTGGGAGGATTCTCCATGGACTTTGTATTTTTATTTCCAAGGTCCCTACCATCAGTGTATACTTTGGTTGCAACTTTCCCAACCGACTACTTTCTTGAGTCGGGAAAGGAGTGTGACTACCCCCCCCCCAATGGCTCTAGGGAGGAATCCAATGCTTCTTCCTCCTATGTTGATATCTCGATCGAGGAGCTTCATCTTTATTTGCCTCACAAGGCTCCTGGATGAAAGTATGGGTCTTCATTGATGAGACCCCTCGAACGGAGTTTCCGTGAGGTGGAGCGTTACGAGGGCTCTCTCCAATGTGTTGTAGCCATCCTTCGAGTGCAATTGAGTTTTGCTATCGAGCAATGTTGTACACATTTCTCAATAGCTCGTTAGCGCTTTGCACTCTTAGGTTTTCTTGCAACACCTGGAGACCAGGTAAGGCTTCTGGTAGCAAAACTGTAGGAGAAACATGAGGATTGATCGGAGTAGCATGAACAAATCTAGTTATCCGTGGAGCCTGGACCAGATCTGAATGAAATGGAATTGATGCTCCAGAGTTTATGACGCCTTGTGGAGAAGGGACAAGTGGTTGATTGATCGCTGCTAGAGTAGCATGGACTATTTCACGTGTAGAGGTAGCTTCGTGCGTGGCGATATATCATGTATCTCTAGATGCAACCATCATTGGAACTCATATAAATTGGAGATCTAGAAATTCAAGGAATCCAAACTGAGATGATGCTTGATTGAAATTAAACGCGATGGATCTTTGAAATTTATTCAGAATGTTTTTGATTAGGTGACCTGAATAGGTTACGGGCCGATGGATCAGAGAATAAATATGAAATTTCAGAAATCGTAGGAATCAGAAGTCGATTCCCACGGACGGCACCATTGTTCCATTCAAGAACTAGAAATGATTTGGGAAGTGGTGGTGATGGTGGTTCAAGACTTCTGATGTAGATGAGTGGATAGACCTACAAGGTTATCACTTCAATGCTTAAGTTAGTATATAAGAAAGAAGAGTGAAGTGAAATTGAATTTGAAACTTGTCACCTCAATTTGGCACCTTCTCTCTCTATATAGAGAGTGAAATAACAAACTTGTTATTTTTTAGGAGTGAATTACAGAGATACGTTGAATATTCTCGCAATTGAGATCCTTTGTAATCACCAAAAGGATACTTCTTGTGTGATGAGAGGTTCTGGAAAGAGTATGCTACCTTCCCGTTGGTCGTTTTGGGTCGATATGACTGACCCATAACATAACCTCTACATCATACTTGGCTTGATGATGGGTTAAGCCTTTTGGTGTTTAAATAAATTTCATTCTTAGGAAGTAGGAAACTTTTCCTAGTTCTGTCATTTCAAATTCAAATTCCATCTTCTGCTTGAATGCCTCAATTTTAATGTTTCAATCGCTTGTCACCTATAGGTCATCTACAAACAGGAAGATGATTAAAATTTGGTTTCCAACATTGTCCTTTGTTTACACACCACAATAAACACTTCATTGTTTTAATTCTGGCTGAACGAATAGTTTTCAATTCTTTCATTCCATACTCTTAGGGATTGTTTCAATCCGTAAATAGATTTTTGAAGCCTATACACCATGCCTTTCTTGCATTTTATATCAAAACCTGGTGGTTGGTTGAAGGATACAATTTCTTCTAATTACCTACTTAGAAATGGATATTTGACATCTAAATAAAATAATGGCCACTTCCTGTTGTAGGCTAAGAATGACAAGCCTAATTGTTTCATTTCTGGTCATAAATGATAATACTTAATAATAGTCAAGGACTTATCTTTGAAAGAACTCTTTTTCTACCAATCTTGCCTTATGCTTCACTACTTTTCCATCATGTTTTTTACTTTAGCTTGTAAACCCACTTCATATTAATGGATTTCTTGTTATTTCGTAGTTTGGCTAATTCCCAAGTTATATTTTTCTCAATAGATCTCAACCCATCAAGCATAGCATATTTTCACACTTGTTCCTTCAAGGCTACTTTAAAATAAATTGGTTTAACATTAACAAACATTGCACAATCTATCGGTCTTCACCAATGGTATTGTAAGAAATTACATCAAAATCAACCAATCTTCTAGGAGAGTTTATGTTTCTTTGTGCCATGGCCTCTATTTCAGGTTCTTTATCTAATCCTCCATCACTCTTATTAATGTTTGAATTTCAACATTTCTTGCCTTATAATTCAAGTTAACTTAACAATTTAAGTTGGATACACCACCTTATTTCCAATCTCAAGCTTCCTCTTCCATCACCTTGACATCCTGACTTACCTCAATCTTCTTCAACACAGGATTATACAATCTATATTTATTAGTCATGTGATAACCAAGAAAATTCGTTATTTCACTTGTATCAACTTGCTTTTTCTTCCAGCATCATGGATATGCTGGAAACATAGCGAGACAAACATTTTCAAATGAGTCATAATTTGCTTTCTTCTTGACCAACCTTCCTCAGGTACCTTATCCTTAAATCTCTTGGCATCTATTCAAGATATAAGCAACAATGTTAATTGCTTCTCCCAATAGATTGTGAGGTAGCCCTTTCTGATATAATATGTTTCTTTCCATGTTCATTACACTCTTGTTACTTCTTTCAACAAGTTCATTGTGATGTAGAATATAAGGTGTTACGACTTCGTGTATAATGTCATGTTAATTTAAATAGTATTCAAACTATTTGGATGTATGCTCTCCTCCTCTATTTTTCCTCATCATTTTTAACATCTTACCACTTAGTTTCTCAACAAGCCTCTTGAATATTTTGAACACCTCTAAAACATCACTTTTAGCCTTGATCTAATTGTAATACCTCAAAGTTTTCCCCCCTCATTCATGCATTCATTTTTAGGTCATTTAACATTTCATATTGCATTTCATCATGTCAATCGGAATTAGATCCAAGAAGCTTGAATATCATCCAAGACACTTTGTGGGTCCTATCTGGGTGATCAGTCAACACAAGGGAATGGCTTGAGATACTTCCAACATGTTCAAATGGGGTCTATTCATCAGTCAAAACGTTAATCTTGAAGAAGCAAAAGTTTGTTCATGAGCTGTCATGCTCGCTAGGCGAGCAGAATGGGTCGCCTAGCGAGTCCCAAGAAAAGCCACCAGAATCACCTACGCTCAGAGGAATTTCTTGAACTGTCATGCTCACTAGGCGAAGCCCATGCGTTTTGAAAATAATAATAATAATAATAATAATAATAATAATAAAAAACGAAAAAAAAAACGAAAATAAATAAATAATTAAATAAATAAAATATAACAGAAAAATCTTGGACTTGGACCTCTCTCATTTGAGCCCACAAAGCAACGAAAATCAGGTTATAAATTCTAAAAAAAATTCAGTGGAAAAACCCTAGAGAGATTCTAACTAATTCAGAGCAACCTCTAGAGACTGAAGGGAACTCATCTGCAAAGAACCAATTCCCTCTCATATAAACCCTAAGATTTTGTTCTGCAAAGCCAACGGTGCAATTCAATTTCAATCGATCCTCCCCAATCAGTTTTTTGTGAGGGCTCACATGACTCCTGAAAGGATAGCTTGCTTGGCATTCCACTTTATTTGTGGGATACCATTTGGAGATTTATTCCGATTACCTATATTGACTTGCTTTCTTTGATGGTGCCAACTCGAGAGATCTCTGGGTTTCTTATTTCTTTAGCTGTTATTACTTCGGATCTTTATCCGTGTGGTAGACCTCTTGATCCCTTTATCTTTCCCGCATTTTAACGCTTTCTTAGCTGGAAGACCTCGATAGGAGGCAATGTTTTCTTTTGTTTGTTTACTTTTGTGCCCAAAGACCTCCAAAAGGAGGCACCAGTGCTAAAGACCTCCACGAAGAGGCAATTGACGGATAAAAGGGATTAGTAATCAATCCCCCGTTATTCAGTGTGTCGTTCTGTATGCTCTCACTACGTGTCGAAGCTTCAGAACAAAAGCCCAAGATCTTTTGTCCGGTCAGTCAGTGGAGAGGGTTCCACCTTTCTGAATCCCCACTTTTTGTCATGAGCTCACCCTGTCCAGGGTTAAGAGCTATGAGGTCTTATCCTCATTACCCTTTTGATCTGCTCACCCTGACGTTCAATGTCAGTGGTTAAGAGCCCATTTGATTACCTATTCCATGGCTTGTTTGTCGAGGTTGATATGACCCCTCTTGACTAAAGCCCTACCCATGTAGGTTTGAGCCCCCTTGGTGGCATTTTACTTTATGCATGTTTGTTTTATATGGTGTGATCGTCTCCCCATAGGATTGCTAGGCTTCGTATAGTCTCTCGTTTGCATGTCAATTAAGGTAGCACTGTTCCTTCGTCTAGGACTTCCTTTTTTGCATGAGCATTCCTAAAACCCAAACAAACTCATTGATTTTTCTTCTCCTAAGAACACGTTAACTCCTTCTACTACAGGCGAGTAAGTCTCCAAAGGTCGAGCATCCGGTAGATTGCGTAGTAACGTCGTTCATCTAAAAAACACAACCCTTAACCCGTAGTTAGCCGAACTACGATTTGCTCTGATTCTCATTCCAGATGAGATACGTAGGCATAAGACGCGATGTCTTAGCGAGCACACTCCTCTTTAGCCCATAGGCAGTCGAGCTACGAAGACTCTGATTCTCATATCCAGATGAGATACGTATGCAGTGGATGCGATATCCGTGCGAGTCATTTTCTTTTGACCCCCTCTTTTAGCAAATAGTACATTAGATAAACCCACACCCTTTAGACAAGAACAACAAAAATGGATCCCGTAGAGTACTACGGATGCGTAGGGGTGCTAATACCTTCCCTTCGCATAATTGACTCCCGAACCCAAGATTTGGTTGCGAGACCTTGTCTTTTCCTTTCCTTTTTTTCCAGGTTTACTTCGAGCGTTTCCTTTCCTTCCTTTGGGATAAATAACGCACGGTGGCGACTCTTCTGTCATTTCTTCTTCGCCGGTTGTTTTTTCGCATCTCCTTTTTCAGGTTGCGACACTAATACAACATCAAAATTCTTGAAAACTCATCTACAAATGTGATGAATTATTTTTTCCCACCTATTGGAAACACATCAATGAGGCCACAAATGTCCGAATGGACTACATTTAGTATCTCAGTAGACCTTATTGTCAAGTTATTTATGAAATTTGATCTTGGATGCTTTTCCATTGGGAATTCTACGCAATAAATCTCAAGAGTTGTAATTGTAGGGATTTCTTAACACCATCTTCTTTGAATTAAGATGCTTAAATTGTTAAAACTCAAGTGGCCATACCTCTTATTTCATAAAATGATCTCATTGTCTTGACTCATGGTTGTAACACTGACAACCTTCATTGCATTTATCAAGGTCGTAAAGGTTCTATCTTTTAAAGCATTGATTTCAAACCATGTTTCTTTTTAACACCTTACATTTTAAGTGAATCACCCTCCGTGATTATTGAGTATTCATTCTCTACTAGGTGATAAACATTCATTAGATCACACTTCATCTCAGTGATGTATAAAACATTTTCTATCATTGCTTTCTTGCCATCTTAAATACGAACAATAACATTTCACACACCTTCCAATTCCATTGAATTATTATTAGCTAGCTTCACTATGATTATTTTGCTTGAGTCTAACTCAGTGAGTAGATTCTTATTGCATGTCATATGATTTAAGCATCCTATGTCAAGGTACCGAGTTATTAAATTCAATGCATTTTCACTTGTTGTCACCATCATCATCAATGGTTCATAGTCAAAACTAAATTCTTCTTGTGTAACCTTTTCTTCTTATTTATTTCTACGATATTTTTCGCCTTTCCTAGAATCATTCATCAACATAGTGTCTGAATTTGTCACAATTGTAACATTGTACATTCTTTTCAAAAATATTATTCTTGCTTTGATTCTTCTCATTCCCCCGACCTCCTATAAGAGGATTCAAGTTTGTCTTCATGCTTACCCTTTCCTTTCCATTTGGTTTGCTTCACTTCTTCTTGTCATCTACACTCTTATTGAATATAATAAGAAAAATTTGTTCTTTTTTCCCCACTATTTCTTTCATTCTTGATTTCGTTAAATTCCTTCATTTTTTCAATTATCACCATAATATGATCAATTTTTTTGGTCAATACTCAGATCAATTTCTCTATAGCCACTTCATGTGTCTTGACATCACCACATCTCTTCATTTGGTAGGTGAAAATCACCAATCTTATGAAGTAGTCAACTATCTTCTCATCATTCTTCATCTTTATCAACTCATAATGTCTCCTCAAGGTTTGAAGATTTAGTTTCTTTACTTTTGCATAACCTTCATAGCTCTTCAAAAGGATAACCATATCACTCTTGGAATTTATATATTTAACAATCTTCTCAAACACCTTAGCAACAACACATCGGTGAATGAGGAACAAAACTTGCTATCTTTTATCTTTACATCCTTCTAAGTTTTTCTCTATGTCTTTGATGGATTTGAAAACAGTGGTTTCACACTATTGATTACTTTTTCATACACACCATGAACTAAAAATATCAACTTTATTTACCTGAGCCACCTATCCGAATTTTTTCTATCAAGAATGAGCAAGTTAGCATGAAAGGCCTAATTTCCACCATCTATTTTTCTTTCACAAGATCTCTCTCACATCTTAAAATATCAAAACTTTCCTTTGTTTGTGTAAAGTCCTTAGATACTAAGATGTTGGATATTACAACCAAGTGTTTCCAGTTACCTTGCAACTCAAACAATCCATGAAATAAAGAGAATTGAGAAAATTATTGAATGAATTGTATTATTATTTATGTATTCAAATACATTAGGGAATGAGATGTTATAGCTCAATTACCACTTTTCGAACAAGTAAGTCAGTATAGTTTGTTAATCTTAACTAACTTTCAACCACATAACCACCTAACTTAACAAACTAATAACCACAAACACAACTAATTAATTAGAACGTAAAATTAACTTTGATGCAATCAAAGGATAACATTGATCAAGAAGTTGCCTTGTCTTTTTTTTCATGGTTACACCCTTCAAACACAAAATATTTAAAAATAATAGCCAAAATAACTAACTTCAAATTTATTTAAATTTTAAAATCTTTGAAACACATGCTTACCTACATTTTTTTAATCCGTAAAATAAAATAGTAACCTGAGATATTTTTCTTAACGTTTCGACATGACTATGAGATATGAGATGTACATAAATGTTGAGTGCAGATAGCTAAGTTATGTTTTCAACACCAAGTAAATCTTTTCACAAATTCGAAAATTAGACTTTTCGACATATATGATTAGGTAACTTGAAGACACTTTTGACATCAAGAACGATTTGAAGTTGTTCAAAAGACCAAAGATACGTGGAAACACATTAGAAGATGAAGACCCATGTAGCAAGATATGTGTCGAATTTTGGTGAGGCAACTGTTGTTGACAGTTATCGATGTACCTAGTATATAAGTAGATTTTGATGTTGTAATGAGGGTTCACATTTCATTCTATTCTCTTTAGATTTCACACATCCGAGTCACAAAATAAAGAATTTGCGAGAAATGTATGTCTCACTCTTAATTCAAACATTCTTTACCCAATTGCTTTACTATTTTTCTTCATTTACTTTATCCCTTTAAGAACTTCAACATTTATCTCTTTGAATTTTTATTCAATTTCCCTAAATTCAAACATAAAACATTTTAGTACTAGCATATTTTTCTCAAACGTTTTTCACAAGTTATCCTTTAAGATTTTTCGAATTTGATCATATAAGTGAATTAAAACTCGTAATTGTTTACTACAAATATTAGTAGATAATAATACCCAAACTAAACTCATATATAAGTGTTGTGAGATCATGTGTTTGAATTTGAAACATGATATTAAACCTAACAATATTCATATTATCTATTGCATTATCTCTTACAAATTAGATTTTTTTTTTCAAAATAACCAAATTTTTCAAAAAAAATCGAAAATAACCAAATTTTCAAAAAAAATACCAAAATAACCAAGTCTGGTAGAGGATGCGCCAGATGAATTGGCGCACCCCCATACCAATAAGAGGAGGCGCCAGTAATGTAACACCCTTCTAAAATACCCCAAAATTTAATTAAAATAATAAACATATAATCAGAGTAATAGTGCACCAAGGGTGTCACACAAACATTCCACACCATTTCAACAATATAACAATCATGCTCTTTTATTTAATTTAAATATAAAGTATTTGCACAATTACGCAGCGGATAGAGATCAACTCAATCATGCAAAACATGTAACATCACATGTAATTTAGTTCAACAACAACAACAATAATAATCAAAGTGTTCCCGCCCGATGTTACATCTATCAGAGCATGACCCACTAGGGAGACTACACTAGACTCCAAGCATTTGCTTCTACTCAACTCATTTCTCGTTACCTGAAAAATAGTTGTAAGGGTGAGTTCCTCAATCAATATAATAAGCATTATAAAACAACATGTAATGCCAAGTAATTAACACATCAATCACCCTAATTGCAATACACATTCAGTAATAGCTCATTGGCTTAAACATCATACTCAACATCAATATACAATACCAGTATAATCTCAAATCATACTTAACAACAACACAACACACGTATAATATTGGAACACATCCATTCATATTATACGCCATACATATTTTTATGCAATGAGACTCTACACATGCGGTACCGACTATTCTTGAACATATAGTTCAAGCTCACCGATCCCTCCAGATACGGCTACTAAGCTCACTAGTCCCACTCATTTGAGACCTAGTGACTCACTCACTAATTCCTCACCATGGGAATTAGCTACAGCCCCGAAGGCTAGACTATGCACACTAATTATCTAGTATGCAAACATCAACAACAAACCCACAATGGTTCACTCACTAATTCCTCACTATGGGAATTAGCTACAGTCCCGAAGGCTATGCCATGCATGCTAATCATCTAGCAATGCAACATCAACAATAATTCAAAAATAAACATATGCTCACACTCTGAGCCATACAACAGTCCATTCACACATACATGCATAATATATACATTCACAGCATCATGTACATCATTATACATCATCAATCTTTCATCACATAAGCATGTCAGATTATGCCAAACAACAACCACAATATTAGTACATTTCAATATTGCATATACTGCTCAAAACAGCGGGAATTTATCCCTATTACACCATAGGCAACATAGGCCAACCCTCAATTAGGTACACCATATTAAAAACAATAATTTTTCACTCTGCAACAGTGTTAACCGGTTAACGCCCCGGGTTAACCGGTTAACGCAGGAAAAACTCACTTTCTGGCAAAACGCAACAGCGTTAACCGGTTAACGCCCTGGGTTAACCGGTTAACGCAGGCAAAAACTCAATATTTTCACATTTCAATACAGTGTTAACCGGTTAACACCCTGGGTTAACCGGTTAACGCAGACCAAACAACAATTCCTGCGCTAACACACGGCAGAATGCAGAATTCCGCCGTTGGAGGACTTCCGGACCTCCGATTCCGATTCCGTAAACAGCTATACGATCGGGAAAACATTACTCACACAAATACCGATTTAATTTCAACTTTCAGCACAGTTCATCCAACAACATTTCAACATTTACAAATCCCAATTAGGGTCAAATTAACGGCTTATCACTACCCATGACATATTATCCCAAAATACCCATTAATCGACGATAAACCCCCTTACCTTAACAATCCGGCGAATCTTTGAGCTTCAAGCCTTTCCGTTCTTCTTCAAGCCTTTCCGTTCTTCAACCTTTTCTCTTCAGCTCCTTTCTCCTCTTCTCTGCCCTTTTCCCTTTTCACGATTTTCTCTGTTTTCACGTGAAATGTTTTTACTCCTAATGGGACTTTTTCCTTAATTCCAACTTATATATACTTTCCAAATAATAATTATTATTCCAAAATAATAATAATTCAAAAAAAATAATAATAATAATAAGATTTCCAATTATTTAATTAAATTAATAATTAAATTATTAACTCAATTCAAATAATTATTTTATTATTATCGGGGTGTTACAACTCTCCCCCACTAAAAGAGTTTTCGTCCTCGAAAACATACCTCAATCGAACAACTCTGGATAAGACTCCTTCATCTTACTCTCCAGTTCCCAAGTCACGTTGCCACCTGCTGGTCCTCCCCAAGCTACCTTCACCAAGGCAATCTCTTTACCCCGCAACTGCTTCAACTCTCGATCCTCGATCCTTATAGGTGATGTTTCAACAGTCAGGTTATCTCTCACCTGTACATCATCTATTTGGACTACATGCGACGGATCATGAATGTACCTCCTCAACTGAGACACATGAAAAACTTCATGCAAATTCGCAAGCGACGGCGGTAAGGCGATACGATAGGCTACTTCTCCTATCCTCTCCAAAATCTGATAAGGACCAATAAATCGAGGTGTCAACTTCTTCGACTTCAAGGCTCGACCAACACCAGTTATCGGAGTAACACGAAGAAACACATGATCTCCCTCTTGGAACTCAAGTGACTTCCTCCGCTTGTCATGATAACTCTTCTGATGACTCTGAGCAATTCTCATCTTCTCCTGAATCATCTTAATCTTTTCCGTAGTTTGTTGAACAATCTCCGGTCCGACCACAGCACTCTCACCGGACTCATACCAACATAAAGGTGTTCGACATCTCCTACCATACAAAGCTTCAAACGGTGCCATACCAATGCTCGAATGAAAACTATTGTTGTAGGTAAACTCAATCAAAGGCAAATAACAATCCCAAGTACCTCCTTTTTCCAAAACACAAGCCCTCAAAAGATCCTCTAGTGACTGAATCGTCCTCTCAGTCTGACCATCAGTCTGCGGATGATATGCAGAACTCAATCTCAGCTTAGTTCCTAAAGCCTTCTGCAAACCTTCCCAGAACTTCGATGTAAATCTAGGATCTCTGTCCGAAACAATACTAGACGGAATACCATGCAAACTTACAATCTTCTCAATATACAACTCAGCTAATCTCTCTAACGGATAATCCATTCTGATCGGAATGAAATGAGCCGACTTCGTCAATCTATCCACGATCACCCAAATGGCTTCAAAATTCTTACTTGTCCTCGGTAAACCAGAAACAAAATCCATACTGATACTGTCCCACTTCCACTCTGGAATAGCCAACGGTTGCATTAGTCCAGACGGCTTCTGATGCTCAATCTTTGACTTCTGACAAGTTAAACAAGAATAAACAAAACTCGCAATTTCTTTTTTCATTCCCGGCCACCAAAATAACTTCTTCAAATCATGATACATCTTCGTAGCTCCAGGATGAATACTTAGGCCACTACGATGTCCCTCCTCAAGAATACTCTTCTTAAGCTCAATAACATTCGGAATACACACCCGACTACCAAATTTCAAAACACCGTTCTCATCAACTCTGAATTCACCACCTCGACCTTGATTCACTAAAGTCAACTTATCAACCAAAAGCATATCGGATTTCTGACCCTCTCTGATCTCCTCCAGAATACCACTCGTTAACTTCAACATTCCCAATTTAACACTGTTGTGAGTACTCTCACACACCAAACTCAAGTCTCTAAACTGCTCAATTAAATCCAATTCCTTAACCATTAACATAGACATATGTAATGATTTCCGACTCAATGCATCAGCCACTACATTTGCTTTACCCGGATGGTAATTCAAACCAAAATCATAATCCTTCAGAAACTCTAACCATCTCCTCTGTCTCATATTCAGCTCTTTCTGATCAAACAAATACTTTAAACTCTTATGGTCACTGAAAACCTCAAATCTTGATCCATACAAGTAATGCCTCCACAACTTCAAAACAAACACTACAGCTGCCAACTCTAAATCGTACGTCGGATAGTTCCTTTCATGAACCCTCAGCTGTCTCGAAGAATAAGCTATGACCTGCTTATTCTGCATCAACACACCACCCAAACCCAACAATGACGCATCACAGTAAACTTCAAATGGTTCTGACGAACTCGGTAACGTCAAAATAGGAGCAGTAGTCAACCTTCTTTTTAACTCTTGGAAACCTTCTTCACATTTTGAGTCCCAAACAAACGCTTGCCCCTTTCTAGTCAACATCGTCAACGGTAACGCCAACTTAGAAAATCCCTCAATGAACTTCCTATAATAACCAGCCAAACCAAGGAAACTTCGAATCTCAGTAACAGACTTCGGAGCTTCCCACTTAGATACCGCTTCTATCTTAGAAGGATCAACAGCAACACCACCTCTTGAAATCACATGACCAAGAAAACTAACTTCTTCTAACCAAAATTCACACTTAGACAGTTTAGCAAATAACTGCTTTTCTCGCAGCACTCCTAAAACCACTCTCAAATGCTCAGCATGCTCTTCTTCAGATTTCGAATACACCAAAATGTCATCGATAAACACCACAACAAACTGATCCAAGTACGGATGGAAAATCCTATTCATGTACTCCATAAATACTCCAGGCGCATTAGTCACACCAAAAGGCATTACAGAATACTCATAATGTCCATACCTCGTTCTGAAAGCAGTCTTCTGAATATCCTCAGTTTTCACACGTATCTGATGATACCCAGATCTCAAATCTATCTTGCTGAACACACTCGCACCAACCAACTGATCCATCAAATCATCAATCCTCGGCAAAGGATACCGATTCTTGATCGTCACTTTATTCAGTTGCCTGTAGTCCACACACAACCTCATAGTACCTTCCTTCTTCTTAACCAACAACACTGGTGCACCCCACGGTGACACACTTGGACGAATAAACTTCTTATCCAACAAATCTTCCAACTGACTTTTCAATTCAGCTAACTCAACAGCAGACATACGGTACGGAGCCATCGATATCGGTCTAGTACCAGGTACCAATTCAATCGAGAACTCAACTTCACGCTCTGGCGGTAACTCATTCACTTCTTCCGGAAACACATCAGGAAAGTCACATACCACTGCTAGATCACGAATCACCAGTTTATCTTTAGCCTCTAAAGTTGCCAACAGCATAAACAACTCTGCCCCATCTGCCACTTCCTCATTCACCTGCCTGGCTGATAGAAACAGACTCTGCCCTTCCTCAATCTCAGGAAATATCACCGTCTTATCAAAACAGTTGATATAAACTCGGTTAAACACCAACCAGTTCATACCCAAGATAACGTCAATCTGCACTAATGGAAGACACACAAGGTCTATCCCAAAATCTCTACCAAAAATATTCAAAGGACAACTCAAACAAACCGAAGTAGTAGTCACTGAACCCTTTGCAGGAGTATCAATCACCATACTTCCACGCATCTCAGATATCTCTAACTTAAGCTTCACAGCACAATCCACAGATATAAAAGAATGAGTAGCACCTGTGTCAATAATAGCTATAAGAGGAAGGCCATTAATATAACACGTACCTCTGATCAAACGATCATCTGCAGAAGTCTCAGAACCTGATAGAGCAAAAACCTTGCCTCCTGACTGATTCTCCTTCTTCGGCTTAGGACACTGGGGACTGATATGACCCAACTCTCCACAGTTGAAACAAGTTACAGTCTTCAATCGGCACTCTGCAGCCAAGTGACCACCTTTCCCACACTTGAAACACTTCATCTCGGCACTGGTACACTCATGAACACGATGTCCAGCCCGACCACATCTATAACACTTAGCAGGAGCACTAGAGTCTCCCCCACTAGGCCTCTTCATCCCACTCTGCTTCTGAAAACCTTTGCCAGCTGCATACGGTTTTCCACGATCCATCTGATTCTTACCCTTCCTATCAACCCTCTGCTGATAGCTCTCTGCTCTAGCCTTGGAATCCTGTTCAAAAATTCTGCAACAGTCAACCAAGTCAGAAAACACCCTGATCCTCTGATATCCAATAGCTTGTTTGATCTCAGGACGCAACCCGTTCTCAAACTTCACACATTTCGAAAATTCTCCAGCAGCCTCATTATAGGGAGTATAGTACTTTGACAGCTCGGTGAACTTCGCAGCATACTCAGTAACCGACCTGTTACCCTGCTTCAATTCCAAAAACTCTATCTCTTTCTTTCCTCTGACATCTTCTGGAAAATACTTTCTCAGGAACCTTTCCCTGAACACAGCCCAAGTGATCTCAGTATTCCCAGCAGATTCCAACTCAGTGCGGGTAGCAACCCACCAATCATCAGCTTCCTCTGACAGCATATGTGTACCGAACCTGACCTTCTGGTTATCAGCACACTCAGTTACTCTGAAGATCCTCTCGATCTCCTTCAACCACTTCTGAGCACCATCTGGATCGTATGCTCCCTTGAACATTGGAGGATTGTTCTTCTGGAACTCACTCAGTTGACGAGCAGCTCCCATTCCTACAACATTTGGATTCCCTCCAAGTACTCCAGCCAGCATACCCAGAGCCTCAGCAATCGCAGCATCATCTCTACCTCTTCCAGCCATCTCTATTCTGAAAACCCAACAAACCAAAACAATAAGTACTGATAGGGTTACACAACACCTATCCCGTACAGGGGAAACAGAATAATTACGACTCGACTCGACCGACTATGCTCTGATACCACTAATGTAACACCCTTCTAAAATACCCCAAAATTTAATTAAAATAATAAACATATAATCAGAGTAATAGTGCACCAAGGGTGTCACACAAACATTCCACACCATTTCAACAATATAACAATCATGCTCTTTTATTTAATTTAAATATAAAGTATTTGCACAATTACGCAGCGGATAGAGATCAACTCAATCATGCAAAACATGTAACATCACATGTAATTTAGTTCAACAACAACAACAATAATAATCAAAGTGTTCCCGCCCGATGTTACATCTATCAGAGCATGACCCACTAGGGAGACTACACTAGACTCCAAGCATTTGCTTCTACTCAACTCATTTCTCGTTACCTGAAAAATAGTTGTAAGGGTGAGTTCCTCAATCAATATAATAAGCATTATAAAACAACATGTAATGCCAAGTAATTAACACATCAATCACCCTAATTGCAATACACATTCAGTAATAGCTCATTGGCTTAAACATCATACTCAACATCAATATACAATACCAGTATAATCTCAAATCATACTTAACAACAACACAACACACGTATAATATTGGAACACATCCATTCATATTATACGCCATACATATTTTTATGCAATGAGACTCTACACATGCGGTACCGACTATTCTTGAACATATAGTTCAAGCTCACCGATCCCTCCAGATACGGCTACTAAGCTCACTAGTCCCACTCATTTGAGACCTAGTGACTCACTCACTAATTCCTCACCATGGGAATTAGCTACAGCCCCGAAGGCTAGACTATGCACACTAATTATCTAGTATGCAAACATCAACAACAAACCCACAATGGTTCACTCACTAATTCCTCACTATGGGAATTAGCTACAGCCCCGAAGGCTATGCCATGCATGCTAATCATCTAGCAATGCAACATCAACAATAATTCAAAAATAAACATATGCTCACACTCTGAGCCATACAACAGTCCATTCACACATACATGCATAATATATACATTCACAGCATCATGTACATCATTATACATCATCAATCTTTCATCACATAAGCATGTCAGATTATGCCAAACAACAACCACAATATTAGTACATTTCAATATTGCATATACTGCTCAAAACAGCGGGAATTTATCCCTATTACACCATAGGCAACATAGGCCAACCCTCAATTAGGTACACCATATTAAAAACAATAATTTTTCACTCTGCAACAGTGTTAACCGGTTAACGCCCCGGGTTAACCGGTTAACGCAGGAAAAACTCACTTTCTGGCAAAACGCAACAGCGTTAACCGGTTAACGCCCTGGGTTAACCGGTTAACGCAGGCAAAAACTCAATATTTTCACATTTCAATACAATGTTAACCGGTTAACACCCTGGGTTAACCGGTTAACGCAGACCAAACAACAATTCCTGCGCTAACACACGGCAGAATGCAGAATTCCGCCGTTGGAGGACTTCCGGACCTCCGATTCCGATTCCGTAAACAGCTATACGATCGGGAAAACATTACTCACACAAATACCGATTTAATTTCAACTTTCAGCACAGTTCATCCAACAACATTTCAACATTTACAAATCCCAATTAGGGTCAAATTAACGGCTTATCACTACCCATGACATATTATCCCAAAATACCCATTAATCGACGATAAACCCCCCTTACCTTAACAATCCGGCGAATCTTTGAGCTTCAAGCCTTTCCGTTCTTCTTCAAGCCTTTCCGTTCTTCAACCTTTTCTCTTCAGCTCCTTTCTCCTCTTCTCTGCCCTTTTCCCTTTTCACGATTTTCTCTGTTTTCACGTGAAATGTTTTTACTCCTAATGGGACTTTTTCCTTAATTCCAACTTATATATATTTTCCAAATAATAATTATTATTCCAAAATAATAATAATTCAAAAAAAATAATAATAATAATAAGATTTCCAATTATTTAATTAAATTAATAATTAAATTATTAACTCAATTCAAATAATTATTTTATTATTATCGGGGTGTTACAAGTAACATTGGCGCACATGCATTGGGCCTCATGAGGAGGCGTCAATGCTTGTGGCGCCTGCATTGACCCTCATGAGGAGGCGCTAATGCCTCTGGCGCCTGAGTGAATTTTGCATGGTGGATGTATGCGCCAATTCATCTGGCGCATACACCCCATCCTATTATTTTTTCAATTTTTTTATATTTTTTTAGTTTTTTAAATTTTTAATTTTTTTTAACATTTAATATTTATTATTTAATACATAAGAAGTAATAATGAAAAAAATCATTAAATATGTAATAATTGGTTACATTGGACAGACAAAAAACTAATGACCCGACCGATTATAACGTCCCCCGGTTCCACATCCCGATGCGTTAGTTTGTCTCCGAGGTCTCCCACGATTTTCTTGAGGTGTTGGTGGTCTTTGGGTGCTGACCTGATCGAGCGATGGATGGTTGGAAGGTCCGGCGGAAGTTCCGGCGGTATTTGACAGATGTGTCATCATTTGCCTCACAATATTCGGAGGGGCTCTAGTCAACAACGTTTCCGTAATGGAGTTCGGTGCCCATGTCATCGTAGTTAGGGCGTTGGGGTTGGGTGAATTGGGGACGGTATAGTTGCCCAAATTGGGCCATTGAGTCGTTTTGAAAACAAAGTAATGGTTCCTGGCGCGTACTATAGTTAAACAATGGTTGGGTGTTCATTGGTGGAGGGCTATGATGAAGTGACCCATATGAATCATCTGGGCTATAGACGGTTGTGGTTGTGGGGTTTGATTCTTGGTTTTGTTTTTGGGTGGGTGGTATGAATGGATTGCGACGTTGGATGGTTGGTTGTTGGGTGGTTGGCATGAACGGGTTGCGATGTTGGGTGTTTGGTTGTTGTGTATATGTGGTTGGTTGATGTTGTGTGGTTGGTTGTTGGATTTGGGTGGGTTCACATTGGTGTTGGGTGGTGAATTGATGTGGGGCATACGATGACGAAGCAAGTTGGCATGGATCCATCAAATACCGCGGCTCATATGCAAATTGCTGAGTTGTTACAGACCTAAACCATGCCATATATTGCTGAGTGGGTCTTGCACCTTGGATGACTGGTTCGTTCAAGATGTGTTGTCGTTGATTCCTCCATTGACGACACATGTCTTTTGCGAAGTCTCTCCAGTCAGAATAATCCCACTGTGCATCGACCCTTTTTTGATGCCAATTCCCCAAACACGTGGGAGATTCTGGAATATGTTGTAGCATTCCGAACTGCAGTTTGACCCGATCACTTTGGTGCATTTCCACCGTAGTGAATCAGATAATCGGTGTCGTCGCTGTCCAAACTACAACATCGTCATGGTTCACATCATGATTTAGACCCAGATATGGCCTCCAAACAAACTGTAAAACAAAACCAAATGGTTAGATGGAAAATAATTTGAGAAGTAATTTTAAATTAAAATATAGTTCGGTAGGATTATTACATCGTCATGTCCAATGTGGTCCAATAGATTTCGATAGACTACAATAGCGTGTTTCGGACACCTATTGTAGTTCATTCCCCTTACTGACCACCTAAGATAATAAAAAGAAGTGAAAAATATTATTTACTGTTAATTATAATAATAAATATAATTAACTAAATGGTGAATGGTAAAGTGTTAGACTTACTTGGTTGCAAACGGGAACACGAATGGGCGCTCATTTATCGGGGCGAGCGACGGCATTCTCGACCACCCCCAAGCTTGAAGCAAATAAGCACATGAAAAAAAAGTACAGATATTCTTTTTTGCAGTTCTACACATTGCACTATATAGATGGGCCAACACAGCTGAACCCCAACTATAAGTGTTTACCTTATTAATGTTGCGTAATAAAGGTAAATACATTATATTCACCGAATTAACTGTACTTTCTGGAAACAAAAAGTTACCAAATAAAATCATAATGTAACACCGAGCTTTTATTATTTTCTCATACTCGGTTGAATCTCCAGACAATACTATATTGGCATAATATTATATTAGGTATTTTAAATTTATACCTTGCCCCCTTGCTTGACCGGATGTGTCTCCCTCAATTTCGTCGTCTAACAAAGCGGCACCCAATAATTCATTGCATATATTGTTGTCTTAGTTAACTCGCCCATTCATTGCCTTTCTGTCTATACGGAAACCCAACAACATGTACACGTCCTCAAGTGTGACGGTACACTCACCAATCGGAAGGTGAAATGTGTGGGTCTCGGGTCTCCACCTCTCTAACAAAGCCAGAATGAACTTATAGTCCACCGAGTACGAAACAATGTTTAGTAGATTTCCAAATCCACATCCTCTAATATATGATTCTATTAAAGGATCGTGGGGTACATAATCATGTACACAGCATTTAAACCGCTTCGGATCCTAATAACAAAAAAGTAAGAAAATACAATTAGAAGAAGAAATACAAACTCAACAAACACACATCTATAAGAAGTATTCCAAAAATAGAAACTAAAAAGAGAGAGATTACAAAGGTATAACACAAATAAGATATCTATTAGAAGTAATCCAAAAATAGAAACTAAAAAGGGAGAGACAATAAAGGTATAACACAAAAAAGATATCTATTAGAAGTAATCCAAAAATAGAAACTCAAAAGAGAGACATAACAAAAGTCTAACACAAAAAAGATATCTATAAGTAATAATCCAAAAATAGAACTAAAAGAGAGAGAGAGATAACATGCAAATGCCGAGATATTCTCGATTTTACCTTTGTGTTCATCGCCCATAGTCAACAAAGACATTACTTGAATTTGCAAAACTTGAATTTGCAAAATGGATACGACGAACAAAATGGTTAGACTATGTAGTTCATACCGTCAACCAGGTCACAATCGTAATAAGTGCCCTAGTGTTGGAATGAGCACAACCAGATAAATTCAGATGTACCTCTATTGTTATATATGAAAAACTAAATTTATTTCATAGTACCTCTGTTGCAATATATGAAAAACTAAATTTATTTCATAGTAGATGTCTGTGACGAAAATACCATTACATAAAAAATAACACAAACAATTAAAACAATTAGAATACAAAAACTATGCGATTACAACCATCAAAACAATTTTGAACATGTAATGCATCATCCTACGAGCGTCTTGGTCGGTCTTAATATCCACCCATTCGCGCACTTCTCCGTGTTGGTTGAACGTCGACACAAGCCATTGTATTCTTCTAATCCATTCATCCTCTCCAATTTCTCCCTCTAACCAATTGTACAACGTCCGATTAAGACGTTCAAACGTATATGCGTTCCAAAGTCGAACCTGTATTGGAGCCGCAATGGCAGAAAATATTACATCAGCATTTCGTTTCTGAATGTATGCAGATATTGTTGAAACAAAGAGAATTGAAATTGATGGTTGGACTAGACAACTTATGGTATTAGGAGATGAATTTGAGTGAAAATAATTGTATACAAGGCGTGGTATTTATAGAAACGGAACATCTATTGCACAAACCACATGGACACCAGATGAATTGGCGCCCACATGACCATCACATGCAGGCGCCAGATGAATTGACGTCCACCATGCAAAATGTACTCAGGCACCAGAGGCATTGGTGCCTCCTCATGAGGGCCAATGCAAGCGCCACAAGCATTAGCGCCTCCTCATGAGGCCCAATGCATGTGCGCCAATGCTACTGGCGCCTCCTCTTATTGGTATGGGGGTGCGTCAATTCATCTGGCGCATCCTCTACCAAACTTGATTATTTTGGTTTTTTTTTGAAAAATTGGTTATTTTCGATTATTTTTTAAAAAATTTGGTTATTTTGAAAAAAAAATCTACAAATTATTATGAAATAAATATTTTAACATAATAAAAACTATTTACAAGAATTCTATACCAATCTAGTTTTATATTTAAGACTACTATTAGTCCTTAATATTTACTCATTAAAATAAAGTTAATACTAACTTATTCATTTATAACAAATTCTAAAGAATCAAATATATATAAATATTCATCTTAAAAATTACATTCAAATTTTTCAAACTCAAAAATAATATATTATTTAATTAATAAAATTCTAATTTTTTAATTTCTAGTTCATTTTAATATCCTTAAAATAAAATATGTTTTTTAAGGTGTGACTTGTTGGTGCACAAGGTGAAGTGGATGAAGATGGAAGAAGAGAGAGAATAGAGAATAACAAACTTTCACTACTCTGCTAAAATAGTTACGGTAAATGATTGCACACACACACACACACTGCTATACAGATTTCTCTTACAACTATTACATTAGTGTATACAACTGTTGACAACTACAATATTATATATATACAAATAATAATGCCACATAGGATATATGCTAACCTATACTAGCTAGGTTAAGCTTAACAAAACTAATACTACACTACTGAATATGAATTACTTCTAACACCATCCCTTAATTCATATTAAGATAATCAAAATTAACCAAAACTATCAACACCAATTTCATCCCTCAAGTGAAAAAATTGATCAGTCTTGATCGTTTTTGTCAGAACATCTGCCAAAAGTACCACCTTCAAAGTCTGGAACATTTCCAGAGTCTGGATCTTTACCAGAGTCTGAATCACCATCAGAATCAGATTCACCTTCAGAGTCAGACTCGTCTTCAGAGTCACTTTCAGAATCATTTTCTGATTCTGACTCACCTTCAGCTTCAGAGTCATCTTCTTACTCTGACTCTGACTCATCTTCAGAACACTTAGATTTTGACTCTTCTTCAGAGCCTTCAGATTCTAACTCATCTTTTGATTCTGACTCATATTCAAAATCAGACTCGACTTTAAATTTAGAGTCTCTTTCAAAATCAGAAATCGTCAATCGCGCAGGTTCATTATCATCAGATTCATAAGCCATCAATAACACAAATTAATCATCAAAATCTCTTATGGCTATGTTTTCTTCTTCTAATTTCCTTTCCTTGTTTGACCACCAATCAGCAGCGAAGTGGCCAAACTTCTTACAATAGTAGCACTGCACTTTCTTCTTGTCATACTTCTCCTTCCCCTTATGAGCACTCTTTTGCCTTCCAGAAGTTGAGGTTTTTGACTTCTGAACACCATCAGATCTCTTCCTGGCTTCTGATCAAGACTGCTTCTGATACTTCTTACTAAAAGCTGCTTTCAGAGCCTGCTGCTCTACCTCCACTTCAGAGTTTCTCTCATTCATACACATCCCTTGTGCCTCTAGAGTGTTTTATAACTCTTCTATCCTCATGGTGCTAAGATCCTTAGAATGTTCAATTGCTACAACGATGTAATCAAACTGAGGAGTAAGAGATCTAAATACCTTCTTAATGATACTTTCTTCAGAGAGAGTTTCTCCATACGACTTTATCTCATTTGTGATTAGAATCACTCTGGAGATGTAGTCAGGTACTTTCTCATTATTCTTCATGCTAAGATTCTCATACTACTTACGTAGAGACTGAAGCTTTACCTTCTTCACTGATGCATCACCGTCGTAGCATCATACCAGTGTGTCCCACGCAACCTTCTTCTTCGTCGAATCGGTGATTTTCTCAAACACATTCACATTCTCACATTGATGGATGTAAAGCAATACCTTCTGATCCTTCTTCCCCAAATCACGTTGAGCATTTCTCTGCGCATCCGTTGCATTTGCTGGAAGTGCAACTTGAATGTAACTGTTGTTGACGAGATCAAGAACATCTTGAGTGTCAAACAACACATGCTTCTGAATCGACCACCGATTTCAGTTCTTGTCATCGAACACTTGAAGCTTGGTACTCATATTACTGTTCTCGTTCATCTTCAACCTTGTGCAATACACTCATATCTCACTAAACACTAGTGTTTCTCAATCTCGTAGGATTAAGAAATGTGATTTTGTTACTATTTCAATCAAAAGTTCAACACGAACTCAAGAAACAAACTCAAGAAACGAAATCAATCACACAACGCCTCCTTATTCACTCATGTTTCCTTGTGGATCTGAATCAGGGCTCTAGATACCAATTGTTGGTGCACAAGGTGAAATGGATGAAGATGGAAGAAGAGAGAGAAGAGAGAATAACAAACTTCCGCTACTCTCATAAAACGGTTACATTAAATGGTTGCGCGCGGGCGCTCACACACACACACACACACACTGCTACACAGACTGCTCTTTCAGTTATTACATTAGTGAATACAACTATATATATATATATATATATATATATATATATATATATATATATATAAATAATAATGTCATGTAGGCAACATGCTAACTTACACTAACTAGGTTAAATTTAACAAAACTAATACTACATTACTCCCTTATCACACAATAAGTGATCTAGTTGACCATTTTATACAAATTAAAAAAATAATATTTTTATTAAAATACTCCTAATCGAATATTAAAAATGATAAAAATAATATTAATTAAATAGTAGAATTAAAAAAAATACATTAAAAATTAAAATAGATCATTTATTTTAAGATACTTATTTATTATGAACCACTTATTATAGAACGAGTAAAATACTAAATATGAATTACTTGAATTCTTTCTCCCGTTACTTTCATAATAATCCATCACCTATTAGGAAGATCACAAAGATCGAATAACATGTGGTGTCTTTGTTTATTTAGATAATAATCGATAATTCTTTCCTATCTTATTAACATTACGTATTTCCAACGCTCTTCCAACCAATTTGATGTTAATTAGTCCTCTTTCCTATCATATTACCCTTAATCATAACGATAACCACCACCACATGTGAGTTAGCAAAGATAAGACGCAGTTCCAAAAATCAACTATATTGCAAAAAGAAACAACATAATGGTTTCTCCATATCTAGAAATTTGTTATTGAACAATGCTAAGAGATTATTTTAATCTTATTTCAAATTTGATGAGGGGTTGCTAAATATATAAAACCATTTTTCACTTTTTATATTACAATATACGAATGATAACCAAATAATATCAAGTTTATGAGTGCTAAAAATATTCACTTTAACAACTTATGTGCAATATTCATTTTTATATTAAATAAATTTACAAGAATTTCATTATTTTAATAAAGAATCTCACATAGTGCGACCTACACAATTTTCCAAATAAATAAGAAAGAGAATATTGAAAATATTTTTAATTTGACATTGTTGGATATTCATCAATATCAAAAGCAATAATGATATTAGTTTTAGTATTTGAAAATATTAGTTTTTTACTAATGAGATAACAATCTTTTATAAACTTTAGAAAATTAATTGCAAAAGAAATTACTTGTCAATTGCAAGAGAAATTATTTGAAACCTTTTTTCTTTTCTTAATACTGACACGTATTATGTTTTAAAAGTTTTATACGGAATTTTTATTAATATATTATATTAATTTGATAATATAATGATTTTACTATAATAAATCACTATAAGATGTGTGTAGAACATTCTCGCCGATTCTTCGCCAGACATGTGGTCCATCATCTTTAAATAAGAGGTTGATGTAGTTTTCGCAATTTCGAACCAAAAAGTTTTATAATCTTTGTTCTCTCTTATTGAAGCATTTTGTTTTGTAAGAAAAAGCATACCATGGTAGTGAAGGTGTATGGTCCTCAATGTGCCTCAGCCAAACGGGTTCTGGTTTGTCTGATTGAGAAGGAAATTGAATTTGAGGTTGTCCCTGTTAATGTCTTGACGGGAGAACACAAAGATCCTCAGTACCTCAAATTACAGGTTCTATTTTCCTTTCCTCTTTCTCAAATATATTTTTATTTATTTCTTCATTTTCTGACTCATCATGTATTCTGCAGCCTTTTGGAACTGTTCCTGTCATTCAAGATGGAGACTATACCCTTTATGGTTATACTTTTCTACTTAAATCTTATATTTTACCACGGAAATTACTATTTGCAACTATTATATTTTTATGAGTGATAATAACCACCGGAAACTCTCGAACCTGAGATGAACAATATTTTGCATGTTTTCATTTGTTTGTGCAGAATCTCGAGCTATAATGAGATACTATGCTGAAAAATACAGATCTCAAGGAGTTGAGTTACTTGGAAAAACAATAGAAGAAAAGGGTCTTATAGAGCAATGGTTAGAAGTTGAGGCACATAGCTATAATCCACCAGCATACAACTTGACGGTTCATGTTTTGTTTCCTGCACTAGCAGCTAGCAAGACTTCGGATCCTAAGGTGATTGAAGAGAGTGAGGCAAAGCTTGGGAAGGTGTTGGACATTTATGAAGAGAGGCTTTCAGAGAGCAAGTATTTGGCTGGTGATTTTTTCAGTCTTGCTGATTTGAGTCACCTTCCTTTTACTGATTATATTGTTAATAATATGGGGAAAGAGTATTTGATTAAGGATAGGAAACATGTTAGTGCTTGGTGGGATGATATAAGTAGTAGACCGTCGTGGAAGAAGGTTCTTGAGTTGTATAAACCTCCCATTTAAGTGCTTAAGTGCGTGTTCGGTTTCACGATGAATCGATTTTATCAAACTCAAAAGTGGAATTGGTATTGTTGAAGAGAATAAATGTGGTTGTAATAATAAGTTTGAAGGGAAGTGAGAGATTTAGGAACATAGTGGATTGTTGTCCACTATTAATTGTTTTTCTCTTATGAATTTTAGTAATGTTGAAGTTAGATGCGATCAAGTTTTTTTTTTCTTTTCATTTTTGATGAATCAATAAGATTATATAAATTTCAATAAAAGAATTGTTTTTAACTATGTTTTTCGACACGACACGGTCCGATTGAATTAAATTAACATGATAAGATATTATAATTTTGTATTTAGTCATTCATACATTATCAAATTTGATAATAACTATCTATTTAATATATAAAATTTAGATTAGATAAAATTAAAATAAATTAAAATAATAAACGTAAAATAATAGTATGAAATAATATATGAAAGAAAGAAATAGAGATGAGAGATTAATGAAGATGAAAAAAAAAACAAAAGAGAAAATGTGAATGAAAAATAAAGAATATAATAGAGTAGAGATTAAGGAAGAAAATGAGAGATCTTTCTAACGAAGAAGGCGTTATATTGCTAGAAGAGATTTGAGAAGATTGAAACTGAATATGAATCGAATCGCATGGTTTTGATAAAAAATTGTTCAAACCCATCTGAGATTTTCACTTTAGTTTGATTCGTTTTGCAATTTTTTATTAGGGTGGTTCGATTTTGAACATCCCTAACTATTAAAATTAAGGTTGATTTAATTTATCTATATAAAACCTGTAAAATTGACACCTAAATTATTTTTTAGCTTTATTTTAAAAATTAAATTATAATATACAAAGTTGGTTCAAGTATTACTTATTACTTTCTCATTTATAAATAACTTTTTTTTAAAATTTATTCAGTAATTAATGTATTTAATCTATTTAGATTTATTCAATAATTGATATATCTAATCTATATATATAGTTAAATATATAATTTATTTAATTAATCTAAAAAATAAAATTTGCTTATAAAAGAAAATGAAAGAAATATGTGTTTGTGAAGTTTCTGAATTGTCAAATTTCACTCGAATATGATTAATTTTGACACGTCAAGATCGAAATCTTCGTGAGTATTAATTAATAAATTTGTGACAAGATCATGTCCAATTCATTAAATTATTAGAGAATTAAGTAAATTTAATTCGATCAATTATCATTTTCGACTATCAATATAAAATATACTTAAATATATTTAAGTGTAATTTAAATCATTTATTTAAGAATATTAACTTGCATCCACAATGACTATTCTGTTAAGAGCATGAGAAATATATCTCGCGGAGATGGATTAAAATCCCCTCAAAAACATTTTGAAGATGAGGACAATCAACATATTCTTAGTTCCGAGAGTTTTTGTCCCGCTTAAAATACTAAAATATCTTTTGATTAATATAAATAATTTTAAGTTATTTCATATAATTTATTTTATAAAAATTGTTTCAAATATAATATAATTTTAATAAAATAAAAGAGATTTAATTGATTAAATTTAATTATAATTTTAATCCTCTTATTTTATCTGATTCAGATCATCAATCTCATGATTTCAAAATAAAATGTTTTTGACCCTTCTTTCACGTTTTCTTTCACTTAAAATTGACTATTTATCTATTTGTAAATATGTATCACTTGTAAAACTTAGAAGATCATCATATTAGAATCTTTTATGAAAGATTGATTATAAATAAATAAAAAATATAATTTAAAAAATACACATTTCATCGATTTGTAGTGTAAAAAGTGATAAAATAACCAAAATTATTTGATTTTAAAATAGATGATTAATTTTGTGAATGATATAAAATATGATCATCAAAACTACAATGCAAGTGCAACTGGCAAAATAATACAAAACCATCAATGTATGTGCTGATTTGTTGGCTTATTTGAGTTACATTTTATCTTGTTGGACTATTGATAATTAGAATCCAAACAACAACGATGTATCTTTGGTTAAAATTTTGAAGATAATATATAGATCAGAATAGCATGTGGGTGTAATAATAATAAATGAGATTTTTTATTGAAAAAGCCAAGAAAGCAATAAGCAGAGTTTGTTCGTAAGTTATCAAAAAAGAATTCACATGTAAAACAAACACCATTATAATATAGAAAAATGATTTTTATATTGTAAATAAAAAATTATATTGATCAGCTTTATAGTAATAATTAGAGTTTGTTTGTAATGTTTAAAAAATAACACACATGTAAAACAAACACTATTATAATACTTTTTTCATGAGTAGGAATAAACTTAATACCTCGGAGCTTATAACACTCACTCGCACACTTTGCATATACAAGATCAAAATCTTTTATTTAGGTTTTTTTTTTATGGAAAAGAAAATTTCAGTAAGCAACATACGAAAGAGGGACAAACAAATATAGCCTCCAATCCAAATTTTAGAACTATACAATTTTTCAAACCTATCGAATTGTGAACATCGACATTAAACAACCTAGGTAAATACATTTATTCCACCCACAGAGGGAATGTGATAACTCGGAATGGAGGAGAAGAAAGATTGTTTGGCCAACTCACAATGTAAGGGCAGATGGTGAACAGACTCAACAATAGACTGACATAAGGAGCAAGTGACTTCTAACATGATACATTTCTTCTGAAGATTGTCTTTGGTTGGAAAAATGTTCTTGGCTAACCTTCAGAGATAGTTTCGGGTTCAGTTGTGGAAAGGGGAACGCCAAATTTCCTTCCAAAGTTTCTGATTAGGGATACACGAGGGGTCAGAATTCTTTGCTTCTTTATTAAGCAAACAAATCTGGTACGCAAATCGAATTGAATACTCACCATTCTTTTCGTGGTGCCAAATTAGTTTGTCCTCTGTTTTCCTATGAGAGATGGGAATGCTAACAATCGGTTTTGCTTCCTCCATATCATAGCTTTCGAAAATCAGTTCCCTCTTCCACTTACCCAAGTCACTATCAATGTACTCCCCTTGGAATCCATCTCCAAACCTTTCACAGGGTCAAGGATTTTAAACCCAACATTTTGGGGAATCCATCTATCCTTGCCCATAAGCCCTTTCTATCCATTGCCAATCCTCCATCAAGCTTCCTATTGAATAAGTTCATTTGCACTTAGGATACTCCTCAATGCGTAACTTGGAGAAAAAACAACAGAATTATCCTCAATGGAACTCCTAGGAAAGTATCTTTTCTTGAAGACTTTCCCCAACAAGGTGTGGTCTCCTAACAAGAGGAACCAGTAATGATTGTCCAAAAGACTAGTGTTGAAATCATTGATGCCACGAAAACCCATCACACAGGCATCCTTAGCACGAGTCACCTTATCCCAACTCATCCAATGAACTTTTCTCTCCCCATTTTTAGAACCCCACCAGAATTTAGCCAACATGTCTTCTATCTCATGATAAATAGTCTCTGGAAGCTTGTAATAACTCATGATATAACTCGAATCGCCTGGGCAAAAACTTTAATTAGGACCTCCTTTCCTACTCTTAACATAAACTTTTCCTTTCAACCTTTAGTTTTCTTCAAAACCCTTTCAATGACTAATGCAAATATGTCCCATTTCGATCTCCCAAACACAACCAATAATCCCAGACATGTTAAGTGTCTTGACACAATCTTTATTCTCATCCTTGAATGGATCATATCTTTGTCTTCATCATGAACATTTCGATTAAAAGGCGCTTCGACTTATCTAAGTTCACCACTTATCTATAAGAGAGCTGGTACACTTGGAGGTAGCCATTATACTATCATCTTCAAGAGAGTTTGCTCGAGTAACCAATAAACTTTCATCGGTGAAGAAAAGATGAGTAACCACCATAGCCTTCCTAGCAACTTGAATCCCTTGAATCTTCTTTTCATGGGCCTCTTTCTTTAATAAAAATGAAAGCACGTCAGTGCATAATATGAATAGGTAAGGTGAGAGAGGGTCTCCTTGTTGGAGACCCCTCACTGGAAGGAAGCACAAGCTATGTTGGCCATTAACTAGTACTTTGTAGGAGACAGTGGATATGCACTTGTTGAGGAGATTAACCATGGAATTAGGGAATCCCGTTGAGTTAAGGACTGCTGAGATAAAAGGCCACTCCAAACGACCATAAGCTTTTGAAATATATAGTTTGAGTGCCATAACTCCCATTTTTCCTTTTGTCTTCTTTTTCGTCTAGTGTAAACACTCCATAGCTACCAAAACATTATCCGTTATAAGGCGGGTTTTTACAAAAGCATGTTTCTCTTCATCAATGATCTCAGGAAGAATCTGTTTGACCATGTTTGCAATTGTATTCGTAACCACCTTCATCTCCACATTGCAAATACTTATAGCACGAAAATCCTTAGGGATGGATGGTTTTTACACTTTAAGTTTAGAGCAATATGGGTGTTCTTTATCATTCCAGGATCTTCGTTGTTGTTTAGCACATCCAGAACCAATTTTCTAACCTCTAGACCAACAATGTCCCAATACTTCTGGAAGAAGAGAGCAGAAAGTCCATACAGACCTGGAGCTTTGAGGGGATGTGTTGGTTCTATGTGTTGGCAGCAATTTTGGTAAAACCTAGAATGTTCACAAGTGTTGTCTTGAAATAAGATAACATGTACCTGCAGGATGTTTAAAATGTGATTATGCAGGTTTTTACTGAGATGTCAGACCCAATGTCATGACATCTGTATACAGAACATTCAGTCTGAATGTTATGTATTATGTGATTGCGTTTTTAATTCTAATCTATGTATGATTGATGAGATGATTGAACGCGTTATCAATCAGTAATTACAACTAGATTGACTTATTTTCCAAAGAGATATAATCAACTGTCATGAGAAGATATGAATGGAAAATAGTTTTATGGTTTTATGATGTCCAAGCCCAGCCAATTGCTTCTATAAAAAGGACATGGAAAACCTGGTTTTATACACAAGAAATAACGAACGAAATATTGAGAGAGAATAAGGGTTTTAGTCTTGTGTGGTTGTGTGAATTGTAAGCCATTCAATTCATCCATAGATGATTGAATTGGTCTGATTTTTGAGTTGTAATTTGTCCACTCTAAGCTTTGAAGCATGAGTGTGTGTTTACTTGATTGAAGCTTTTAAGTAAGATCAAGTATGTGTCTTTAAAGAGTGTCTTCTTTTCATTGTAATTCTCGTTTTATATCACTGTTGTGATTGAGGGGGAGTGAGTAGGATCTCATATCTAAGAGTTCTTAGGTAGAAGTCACACGGAAAAACTGTAACTTGAAGTTGTTTACTGAGAGTCTTTGAACTGATTCTGTTTAGTGGATTTCCTTCCTGGCTTGGTAACCCCCATACGTAGGTGAGTTTGCACCGAACTGGGTTAACAATTGCTTGTGTCTCTTGCATTACTATTCTTTATCTTTTATCTTGTTTGTATTGTTTAGATATTAGTGTCGTGACATTACCTTCGACATCTCATATCTGATACCAGAATTTCAATTGGTATCAGAGCAGGCATCCTGCTCTGGTTCTGGGTGAGATCTAGGGACGTTACTTTCTGGTACTATGGAGAGAGACAGAGGATATGTTCATATACCACCTATTCTGGATGGATCCAACTATGACTATTGGAAACCTCTAATGGTAGCCTTCCTAAAATCTTTGGATAATAAGGCTTGGAAGGTTGTTTTAACAGGATGGGAACATCCAGTTATTACTAAGGATGGAGAAGCTACAACTGATAAGAAGGTTGAGGAACAATGGACCAAGGAGGAGGAGGATCTAGCCCTTGGGAACTCTAAAGCATTGAATGTTATATTCAATGGAGTAGATAAGAATATCTTCATATTGGTAAACAACTGTGAGGTGGCCAAAGATGCTTGGAACATTCTCAAAACCACTCATGAAGGCACCTCTAGAGTGAAGATGTCTAGACTGCAGCTGCTCACTACCAAGTTTGAAAATTTAAGGATGAAAGAAGATGAAAATATTCATGAATTTCATATGAATATTCTTGAAATTTCTAATGCCTCAGGAGCCCTGGGTGAGAAGATGTCAGATGAAAAACTAGTGAGGAAAATACTCAGGTCACTTCCTAAGAGATTTGTCATGAAAGTGACAGCCATAGAAGAGTCTCAAGACATTTCCAATATGAGAGTTGATGAGCTAATTGGATCCCTCCAAGCATTTGAGATGGGAATGTGTGATGGATCTGAAAAGAAAGTCAAAAGCATAACCTTCATGTGAAACACTGAAGAGAAAGAGGAAGAAAGTGGTCAAGATACTGATGATGATCTGGCAAATGATGTAGCATTACTGGGAAGACAGTTCAACAAACTTCTGAAAAAGATGGATGTAAGGTCTAAGTCTAATGTCAAGAACATCTCATCTGACATCAGTAAGTCCAATAATGCTGGAAGAAAAACAAGATCTGATGAAAAGACCAAAGAAGGAAAAGGAGTTCAGTGACATGAATGTGATGGTTATGGGCACATTAGAGCTGAATGTGGAACCTACCTCAAGAAACAGAAGAAGAGTTTTGCTGCTATTTGGTCTGATGAAAGTGAAACAGAAGAGTCTGCAAATCTTGTGACTGCATTGACTGGAAGATGGGGTTCTGATGAAGACTCAAGTGATGATGAAGTAACCTTTGATGAGTTAGTCACTACCTACAGAAAGTTGTGTCACAAAAGTGAAGAAGTGTGTCAACAAGTTGAAAGTCAGAAGAAAGTGATAACACAACTGGAGAATGAGAAGGTAGAACACTTGGAAACCATCTCTAAGTTAAAGACTGAAGCAGTGTTCTTGAATTCCAAACTGGATGAGATGACAAAGTATGTCAGAATGCTAAACAATGGATCTGGCTGTCATACCCCAATTTTGTCCGGGCATATTTAAATTTTTGTAAAATCGATTTCATTTTTAATTTGCATCATATGCACAACATGACATGCATTCCATCATGAATAATAACTAAAATATCAGTCAGAATAAATTTATTAAAAATACAGACAAATCGGTTGAATCATTTCTCAAGAACGTGCACAAATCAGCAGGTAAAAAGTTTCAAAATTAAAATTACAGACACCAGTATTATTAATCTACGGTTCACGTAGTTTAAACTGGTGTGCTCGTTGTTTATTTTAGCGGCTGTTTCGATTGCATTTTGACCCGCCTGAGCCTTTTAACCGGTGCAAATTTATTTCAGAATTTGAAGAAACGTTGTATTGTTTCAATAAGTATTTTTTGTGCTGATCATTTTTAGTGTGCCTGATTTAATTTTTCGAACAAATTTACGGCCGACTTCTATTTATAATCAATCCTTTTATTTCTTTGTTTTAATATTCAAAATTAGAGATTTGTCCTATTATTATAATTTTCTAAATTAAATTACTATCTAAGAATTTTTAATAAATATTTTTCTTTAAATAATAGATAATAAGAATTATTAATAAAAAAGAAAAATAAAATAAAATTAAGACACCTCACGTTTCCTCTCTTCCACAATACTCTCTCTCACACGTTACCCTCATTTCCATCACCACCTACCCACTCCATCAGTCTCTCCCAGCGAAAATAAAAAAAGAAAAGAATAAGATTTTGTCCGTTGGAGATTGTTATATTTTACTCTCTCTGCTCACTTCACAAAGGGGACCAACAGACACTAACTTACTCTCTCTCTCTCAAAAAATAAAGAAAAGGATTAAAAACGGAAAAAGAGAAGAAGCCTCTGGGTCTTTCCCTGAGCGCCTCACCCTTAACCATTACCATTCCTCTTCTTCAAATACTCCATCATCTTCCACCCTTTCACCACACTAACACCTCATTTTCACTTCCGTCAAAACAACCAACCGCGCCTCCGGCGGTTCTCCACCACTTCGTCCTCTGGATTCAACACCTCCAACCTTCGTCTCTGTTGAATTTCCATCTGGTTTAGAAGGCTCGTTCAGCCATCACTGTATGTTGCAATAGTGGTGGTGACGACGTTTCTTTTGTGACTTAAAAACTATGAAAAAAGACCAGGTTTTGTAAAGGTAAGACAATAACGACCACAACCTCGACTCAACCCGTGTTTCCGCAACAATGGGAATTTGAGCAACTTCGCCTCGTTTCTTTCCGCCGGGCTTCCATAACCGACGAAACCAAGAAAAAAACCTTCCAGCTCTGCAACGACAACAAATGACAGCAGTGACACAACTTTGGTAAATATCTCGATTTCGTATGCTTACTGTGTTATGATTTTGAGAATAATTTTGTTATTACAGTAAACTTGTATCACTGGTTTGTGTTGATTTCTCTTGTATCATAACTTGTTGCAACTATTATAGTAATATGGATATTCTGAAATTGATTCCATTTGGTAGTCGGTTTGAATACGACTTTGGCCTAATTATTCTCTACTGATTTCATATTGTATTTTAGTCTGTAGATTATCTTACCAAAGTGTTGTTGTAACTAACTCTAGAAGGTTTTTGCTGTTATGATAATTTGTGAGCATTATACATATTGAATTACAACTTATATTTGGCACGTCCAGTTGGTTTTCTGTTTGGCAAAGTGTTATATTATTCTTATGGGCAAGGCTTTTGTTTATTGTTATATCCAACAGGTTTGTTGATGTTATTCTCTTTACGTCCTGTTAATCGTATCATGTTGATTCTGTGGGCATATTGAACTTCATGATATGTTATGTCGGGGTAATTTAGTATTGATTACAATGGATTGGTTATAGGTTTACTGCTATTATTTTCTTGCTGCGGAATTAAAATGGTTTAGCATCGCGTATAACAGTTTATGTCATGTTTTCCTGGATGTTATGCTGTTTGTTATAGCCATAGATTTAGTTTTGATTCGGTTGCAGTAATCTATGCTGATGGGTATTTTGTAATATTCTTTTCCGGGGTATTTTCGATGTGACCGTGTTGTTGTTGTTGTGTGCTTAAGTTGTCGCGTTTAAAATCGAATATCATTCGCAGCTTCGACGTGTAAATGTTTCGATTATATTTCTGTTTCAATTGCATATTTACTTCCTTTCCGATTAGGTTATACCGTTTTGGTATTCGATATTATAATGTTGAAGATATTGTTATAAACAGGAACTTGTATCATATTCTGGTTATGTTCTAGCTGTTGAATCATGCTTATAGCTCTAATATTTGTTTCGGTTTCAATATGGTTGCATTACATATCGGCTTTATTGCATAAATTTCAATGCCGTATGTTTTGTGATGGAGTGTGTTTCGGGATGAATAACCTTGTAAATATTCATAAGTTGTTTTTTATTATGCTACATTATTATGCTAGTTTCTATAATATTGATTTCGTGGAAGATTCTTATAAGGTTCAAGGTATATCATGTACTGTTTTTCTATAGGCTTTTCTTGTTAATTTTGATTTGTTTACATTGTTGTTGGTGTTTGTTTTGTATAAAAGCATTTGTGAGTATCCTGTATATTGGGCATTTGGGGATTGTGTAGATGTTGTTAGCTGGTGCTCATTCTTGGCTTAAGTTTGATACTATTATGAACTTGCCATGAATTCTTTCGTGGTAATTTCTAAAAGGATGCACACGGAGTTGATGAGTGTTAATCATGTTTGGTGGATATTTCCCAAAACTTATGTTCTTCCGTTTCTAAACATTCTGATATTGTTAAGTTTTTTTTAAATTATTAAAGTAGTGTACATTGAATAATTAGATTTTAGTTTTGTTTCTAATAGTATAATGATTATTAGTTATTGAAACTCAATTTTATGTTTTGTTCCCAAGAGCACAATTGGTTTTGTTTTGGTTGGTTGTGTTAAAAGAAACATAGACTTTTTATTTAGTCTATGATGTAATCCCGTTTATTTTACCATTGTGAAAATGAATTTTATCTTTCTATCCATGGGTATCTTGTCATTTATAATGTGCCCATTAAGAGTGCAATGTAAATATAATATTGTGTTGCTACTATTTCATTCCATTTTAAACCGAATTTTTTTTACTTACGGATTCGACTCTATGTCGTTATGCCGCCAAAATTTCTATAAATTAATTGTATATTTTCACCGTGTTACGATCTTGCGTATGACACAAATCATTTTGTCATTTCGCTCTAATCGGTTTTGAGCATATTGTAACCAATTCAATCCAATCTTTTTTTAATCGACGTTATCACATATTTTCATTCTTTTAATTAAATTGATTAATCAATTGAAATTTTGCTTAATTAGTTAATTACTATTAATTAATTATAATTAACATGATTATTTGGTTTGAATAAATAATTTTGATAATTAATCTTAATTAATTTAATTAATCGATTTAATCAAACTTTAATTAATTAATTTGGTTAACTAAATATTGATTGATTTATTTCATTCCATTTCATCATCAATCCAAAACCATTAAAATCATAATTCTCGATTCAAAATCGAGCCCATTTTCAAAAACCTTTGTAAGTCGATCGCTTTTAAAGCATCGTCGTCAACCTCACATAGCTTACTCTTGGGCTTTCTTACAATGAGACCTATTCGATTTTTTAGTCGAGTAGATGATTAATTCACTAATAAAATCCATTTCATTCGTAAACACAAATTTAAAACCTTGATCCAACATCGAGTATTCTTATTTAAAATTAAATTGAAATACCTAATCATAATTAAACACCATTTCATTTGGAAATGAAAAAGGGGGATGGTTTTGAGTTTTCAACTCCTCTCCTCGATTATTTGAATACGAGTTCTCTTACTCGGTTAGTCAAATGGTCGTCACTTCTATCCACCTAAGCACAAACAAATCGAATCATTTTATAATAAGAAACGAAAAAGGAGATGACTTTGAGTAAATTAAGTAGTAGTAGGAAATATGGATATTTGCATGGAAGTTTAATGGAATTAGCTGGCCAAAGATTATTGTGAAGAAATGATGACACACTAATTATGTATTTTCCATCTCATTTGCAATTTTGCAAGTTGTTTACTTTTTTCTATAAGGTTTTCCAAAATTCAGATGGTGGGAGCGTGTCCCCCAAGAAGGCTATTAAAGGCATGTTGAATTTGATAGATTTCTGTATAAAATATAATAGAATTTAATTTAATTTCTATATACTATTAGAGACTCATAATTAAAATGTTTGATTTTTAATATATTTTCTTCATATTAAAATAATAATATCGTTGTCATTTCACAAAAAAAAATTTAAAAATTGTTTGAATGAAATATTATTAAAATATATTATGTTTTTAAGTTTTGTGATTTAATAAATATGTATCATCATTATAAAGAAATATTATACGGCCATTTAATAAGAAATCACAAATTTGTGAATTCATCAAAATCGTTTTTAAATATCAATAGGATGCATATTGTTGATTAAATGACGGTGTAAGCATCTTTTATTCCATTATTTTTTATAAATAAAATATTAAATTAATAGTGATATAAATAGTATTATGCATTAAAAATAATTATTTTAAAATATTTTTATTTAAATACCATTTTATCTACCAATCAAAATATAACTCAATTTGAAGTAGATAAAATTATATTTTAAATTTTTAAATATGACTATTTTGATTTATTAATAAGGGATTAATTACTATGCACTATCGATGTAAAAAGATTTACACGGTCGATTCATCAATCACCATCACCCGTGTATTACATAATAGATTTTTAAAATAAAAGTTAAATTTATTTTAATATTCAACGTTTAAAATTGATTGACGATGTAAAAAAAATTTATACTGTTAGTATATTTTAATTAAATCTTATTAATAATTTAAAACTTTTTAGCTGCTTAAAAACTAAACTCTTTATTGCTTGTTTTTAACGTTATCGTGACATAAAATTATGTACTTATATATTATTTTGGTCAAAGTGGAAAAGAAGTTTCTTTTCAAGACTTGACCAGAGTCGGTCTCCTCTGATATATAATGAAGAAATAAATATAAAATAAGAGAAAATGACACCTTAAGAAAATAAATAAATTATATTTTTTTCTCTAGTTATTCCTCCAATTTTGGAATTATTTAGCCATGTTATATTTGCTTTTCCACCGATCCACTATCATAGCAACGGTATGAACTTAAAACTTGACAAGATTCTCTTTGAATATAGGAGTCAATTAGAATAGTAAGAGAGTAAAGTTCAAACCAAAAGTTTAGTAAATCTAGCCATTTGCTAACACTAATCTTAAAATAAATAAATAATTAGGACTTTTAAAGGATTAAATATAGTTAACAAAAATATAATTAAGAGTACTCGTTGATATTAGAAAACCTTATATACATACCAAATGAAAATATAAAAAATTATTTAGAAATAAAATTTAAAACACACCACTATTTTTAGGAGTGTTTGATTTATAGTTTGGATCGACTTTACGATTAAAATTCATCTGATTTAAAGATAAATTTATCCAGAGTTCAATTTAATTTTGTATGATTGGTCAAAAAAAATTGATATACCTATAGTAGAAAAGCGTGTGAAAAATAAATTTAGGTGGTTTAGACATGTATACAGAAGATTGATAGATTATTGGTTTTATCATATAGACATAAGATTTGTAGATTATGTGGTAAGAATATTAGATCTGAGAAGTCAAATAGACAAAAATAAAGGAAGACTTAGTAAAACCATAAGGGAAGTTATTAAGAAATATCGTCGAGTTAACAATTTGAATAAATACATACTCTTTGATAGAACATTATGACAGATATTGAATCTTGTAGTCAGTCTCATTTAATGGGATATAAGACTATGTTGTTGTTGATAAAAGAAATACGATTGATTCCATCTAATTTCATATTGTTTAATTTGGATGAATTTTTTAATATTCAAATTATAAATTATATTTTTTTATTAAGATTATAAAATATATATAACATATAATATATAAAAATTAATATTATAAAAATAAGAATGATCATTTATACAAATGAAATAATTAAAGTAAATATATTAAATTAAACTAATAAATAAATAGTATTAAAAAATAAGTATCATCAAATAATAAATTAACACAACATATCATACGAATAAAAAATAAATAAGTATAAAAATATATGTGGTTGATTCAGTTTGATTTAGATCATTTTGAAAAATAAATTTGAAATCTGATCTAAAACGAACCGTTTTTATAAAATGACATTCAAACGCATCCAATAATATTTGATTTTTTGGATTGGTTTGTGATTTTGATTCAAGTCGGTTTGGATTTGAAGACTCTTACTTTATGAAAATTTTACATGCCACCCCCTAAATTTTAGAAGCCTTTGCAACTTGGATCTCATTGAGGTTTGCTCCTCTATTTCTTATCTCTTTTGCTGTAAGTTAAGGTCAACGGTATTAAGCATCCCTCTCAGTTCAAATTCCTAAATGTGTGGTCCTTATATCCATACTACAAAAGACTTGTGATTGATAGCTGGAAAAAAATGTTGTAGGGTGCCTTATGTACATCTTAAACATAAAACTCAATATCATCAATGAAAATCTTAAAACTTGGAACGATATTGTTTCTGGAAACATTCATGAAAATATTAAGAAAGTCGAGGCCATGTGGATGCAATGCGGATTCTCATTGACACCAATGGTCACTCTGACTTGCTTGTGAGCCAAGAAAAACAAGCTCAATTGGAATTTGAGCAAGATCTTACATATGAAGAGGCTTTTTGGGAGGAGAAATCTAGGATCACTAGGCCCTTGAAGGAGATAGAAACACTTCTTACTTTCACAAGCTTACAAAAATCAACAACACAACTAAAAGCATTTCCTCTTTGAAAGTGGAGGATATTTTGCTGACAGACCAAAGAGACATAGCTAGACATGTGGTGTCTCATTTCACTAACCTTTTTAATTCTACCTCTATTTTGTAGGAAAATGATCTAATCACGGAAGTAGTTCCTAATCTAATCACTGAAGACATTAACATTATGCACACTCTTCTCCCCCTCGGTAGAGGGAATCCATCTTGTTGTTTTAACTCTCAATCACAATAGTGCCCCTAGGCCTGATGGGTTTGGACGCCTCTTTTTCTATAAATTTTGGGACATCATTAAAGATGATGTGATCAAAGTTTTGTTAGAAATTTTCACATCCAATTGGATCTTGCCAAACCTTAATTACAACTCCATGATGTGCATACCTAAGAAGGATAATATTGAAAATATGTGTGAATAGAGGCCCTTAGACATGGCTAATTTAAGATTCAAAATCATTTATAAACTCCTTGTTAATATGCTTGCTACCATCATGCAATTCATCATATCCAAAGAGCAAAAAGGCTTTATACATGGAAGACTCATAAAGGATTGTATTGGCATAACCTTTTAATCTATTTTCCTCCTTCAAAATAAATATTTTGGTGGAAACCTTTGTCTCAGTATTGACATGTCAAAGGGTTTTGACGCGCTCGAATGGAGTTTTATTTTAAAGTTTTGAAACAGTTTAGTTTTTGCACAACTTTCTGTGATTGGATTAAGATTATTCTTCATTCAAAAAAGCTTTCAATCTCTCTAAATGGAGCTCATCATGGTTATATTTCTTCACAAAGAAGAGTCATACAAGGGGACCCCTTGTCTCAGCTTCTCTTCTGCCTTACAGATGAGGTTTTAGCAGAGGTATCACTAGTCTTGTAGAACAAGGAAAGATTGATTTGATCCCAAGGTGTAGAGCAATGAAGATTCACTCACACTCACTTTCTCATGATGATATAGTGATATTTTACAAAGTAAATATGTATAACATAGAGGTCATTTTAAATATGTTTGATATGTATGCCAATATTTTTGGACAGAAGATCAACCCCTAAAGTCCATTATTTTCTATGACTTCATCACCACCCAAAGACTCAACATAATTGCTAAAAAGTTGGGTTTCGAGATTGGTTGTGCTCTTTTCTCTTTCCTAGGGGGCTATTTTTAAAGGGAACCCTAAATCCAAGTACCTTAAAACTATTTGCTGACAAAATCAAAAACAAGCTTTCAACCTGGAAGGTATCTCTTCTCTCCACTGCTGGAAGGGTTCAACTTGTGAAAGTGTCATACATAGTATGCTTCTGCATAGCATACTCGTATACTTATGGCATATCAATCTTATCAAACAAATATAGATATGGATGAGGAACTTTATATAGAGTGGAGACATCACTAAGAGAAAATGGGTTGCAATTTCTTGGGCTAAGGTTTGTACACCTACTTCTAAGGGTGGCCTTGGCATTAGATATCTTTTTAAGCTTAATGAAGCATCTAACATGAAAATATTTTGGAGTTATTCTACTCTCAATAACACTAGGCAACCCTACTAAGGCATAGAATGCTAAGGAAAAAAAAGGTCATTGATCATCATATTTACTCTTCCATTGGGAGAAGCATCAAGCATAAAATCCAGATGATTATGGTCATGTATACTCATCTGAGACTACTTCACATGTATCTGATCTTGCTGAGCCGTTTCAAACATTTCTTGCCACTCAACCATATGTTAGGTTTGCCTCATCTGTTAAAGTTTTGACCCCCTCTAACTTATCATGTATATCTTCTTCCATGTTTTTTTATTTTGGTGTATCACATCATATGTCATATGATCATAAGTCTCTTACATCTTTAAATCCTGCATCATCCATGTTTGTCTAGAATGTTGACTTATCATTATTTGATGTTTATTATATTCCTAACCTCACTTTGAGTCTTGCTTCGGTGAGTCAATTATGTGATTCTGGTTATTCACTTGTGTTTTCTTCCATATCTTGTTATGTGTAAGATTCGTAATCCGGGAGGAAGATTGGGACAGGTCGTAGATAGGGGGTAATATGTCTTGGATAAGCTGAGAGTTTCAAATATTACAGCCCTAACTTCCATTGGTGATTTATCATCATTTGGTTTGAATTCGTCTTCTACTAGTTTTTATTTCTGGCATTCTCGTCTTAGACATATTTCCACCTCTAGATTAAAATATTTGGCTTCTACTAGAGCTTTAGGAAAGTTATAAACTAGTGATATTTCTGATTGTTGTGGTTGTAAACTAGCTAAGTTTTCTACTTTTCCATTTAATAAAAGTGTTTATATTTCAAATACACCTTTTGATCCAATTCCTTTTGATGTGTGGGGTCCATCATTGATTCTTACCAAAGGTGGATCTAGATATTATGTCTCTTTTATTGATAATTATACTCGTTATTGTTGGGTCTATATTATGAAAAATCATTCTAAATTTTTTGATATCTATCGTATTTTTTGGGCTATGATTAAAACTTAACATAATGTTGTTATAAAGTGTTTTCGTTTTGATTTAGGTGGTGAATATACCTCTAATAAATTCTATGAGTTACTTACTAGTTATGGTACTATTCATAAGAGTTCTTGTACTGATAATCCTTAACAAAACAGTGTTGCCGAAAGAAAGAACCATCATATTGTTGAAACAGTTCGTTCTCTTTTGTTGTCGGCTTCGGTTCCAAGTGAATTTTGGGGCGAAGCAATTTGTGTCGTTGTCCGTGTCATTAATAAAGTTCCAACATCAGTCACCTCAGATTTGTATCCCTTTGAAACTTTATATGGTAGTACTCCTGAATATTCTTACTTAAAAGTATTTGGTTCTACTTGTTTTGTTCTTCTTCCACAAGTAGAATGTAGCAAATTGTCTCCTCGTTCTACAACATGTGTTTTTCTTGGCTATGGGGATGGTCAAAAGGGTTATCATTGTTATGATCCTACTAAATATAAAATGTATGTTTATTGCCATGTTGTCTTTATTGAACACATATTGTTTTACTCTTTTTATTATAATTTGCATACTCATATTAGATCTGAGTTTATTCATATTGATCTTTTTTCCTTTGATGATGATATTTCTAGTGATTATAATGTTAGAATTGCAGGGCTGATACTGTTACTCTATATGCAATGTTTCTCTTGTCTTTGCGGATTCCTAACAACCTCTTGCGATTGTTGATCCTACTCCGCATACAACAACACCGCCACATCCTTCTCGTCCCCCTCATTCTCGTCGGTATCCTTCTCGTGATTGTAAGTCTACTAAATTGCCCATTTATGTTTACTCCATTTATTCTACTTATTTTGCTTCTTTTGTAACCTATATTAATAGTTTGACTAAGCCATCTTCCTATAAAGAAGTTATGTTTTATCCTCTTTGCCACCAGGCTATGGCAAAGGAACTGGCTAATTTGCACAAGACAGATACTTGGGACTTAGTACCTCTTCCATCAGAAAAATGTGTTATTTGATCTCATTGGGTATACAAGACCAAAACCAAATATGATGGGTCAATTGAGCGATATAAATCTTGTCTTGTTGCTAAGGGATTTTCTCAACAATATGATATGAATTATGAAGAAACTTTTGCTCATGTGGCCAATATGACCACTATTCGCACCCTTATTGTTGTTGCATCTATTCGCCAGTGGCATAGTTCTCAATGGGTGTCAAAATTGCATTTTTGAATGGTGATCTTCTTGAAGAAGTTTATATTATTCCTCTTCAAGGTGTTTCTCATAATCAATGGGAAATGTGTAAGTTAAAGAAAATCCTATATAGTTTGAAACAAGCTCTGCGAGCTTGGTTTGAGAAAATTTCTACTGTGATTACATCTTTTAGATTTCGCCCTAGTGATCACAACTCTGCTTTATTTGTCATGTATATTTCTCATGTTCGTATTATACTCTCCTTGTATGTTGATGATATGATTATTATAGGTGACGTTGATGATGGAATTAATAAGTTGAAGTTACAGTTATCTAAGCAGTTTGAGATGAAGGACTTAGACATTCTTCATTTTTTTAGGGATTGAAGTTGCCTACTCTCCTAGAGATTATCTTCTTTCTCAATCTAAGTACATTGTTAACATTCTTGAGCAAGCTCACTTATCTTATACTCGAGCAGCAGATAGCTCTCTTGAGCTAAATGTCAAATATGCTTCTTCTGATAGAGTTATTCTACCAGGTCCCACCTTGTATCGTACTTTGATTGGAAGTTTGGTGTACCTAACTATTATTAGACATGATATTGGTTATGCAGTTCATGTTGTGAGTCAATTTGTTGTTTCTCCTACTACAATACATTGGGCAGTTGTTCTTTGTATTCTCCGTTATCTCCGAGGAACACAATTTTAAAGTCTCTTGTTCCCGTCAACCTCTTCCTTAGCATTATGTGCTTACTCTGATATTGATTGTGCTGGTGATCCCACTGATCGTAAGTCTACCACAAGATTTTGTATCTTTCTTGGAGACTCTCTCATCTCTTGGAAGAGTAAAAAGTAGGACATTGCCTTTCGCTCTTCTACAGAAACTGAGTATCGTACAATGGCTTCCACCACTATTAAAATAATTTGGTTGCGTTGGTTACTCTCTAATATGAATGTCTCTCTTTCTGGACCGACTTCTATGTATTGTGATAACAAAAGTGTCATTCAAATTGTTCATAACTCAGTTTTTCATGAACGTGCAAAACACATCGAGATTGATTTTCATCTCACTCGTCATCACTTTCAGCATGGCACCATGACTTTGTCGTTTGTTTCTTCCGCTTCACTGATTGTTGATTTGTTCACAAAAACTCATTCCATCTAACGTTTTCGTTTCTTGATTGACAAACTCTCAATGCTTCATGCATCGTGAGTTTGAAGGGAGATGTTAAATAATATGCAATGAAATTTTAGTATAATTAGACTAAGGATATTATTGTATATTTATATTTTATTATATATTATCTTGATAAACCTTATATTTGACACTTTTAAACACTCCAATAGAAAATGTGTCTGCTTTTTCTTTTTACTATTTCTAATATTTACAAAAATATTTTTAAAAAAATAGCCATAAGAATTAATAAAGACAAATATGAACTTTCTTTCTAAATCTATCATTATATTTAATGACTAGAGAATCGGGGAGAATTTTAATGACTATACAAATAGAGAAATTTCATTTTTGCATCACTACTTTATTTTTCAAATAATACAATTTTGTAAACAATTTACATGCATAATGTTAATATCTTTTTGGTCTCAATTTTTTAGTATAAATTTTTTTCAACAATGATTATGTAATAACTTTGATTATGGCATAAACCAAATGTGTATGGCTATTCTATCCCATCCATATATATGCATGAAATAGTCAAAGTCATGCCCACTCTAGTAGACTTTCTTTTGATATTTCTATAAAAACCTAACACTCATTCAAGATTATTGTCATTGCCATTTCACCTTCCATCATTAATATTCAACGTTTGTCTTTTGGTGCCCTCATAGGGTAGGGACCCCCAAAAAAAAGTCTATATTTATATCATCCATTAGGTCATAAGCTTGAAACCTTTTGAACTATTTTTCTAACATACATACATCTCATAATGGAAATATTTGACTTATTTTCCATCTTAATTAAATGATGAGAAAAATCTTAATACTAACTCTCATTCTTTCTTCTCATATAAATAAATGCTTATATATTGAAAAGAAGGAAAGTTATTTTCATGTCATAAGAAGTTTCAAAAGTTTGTGGTGGGTGCTTAACTTTCACAAAAAATGGATGCAACTAAATTAGATAACTTAGAGAACAAGAAAGAAGATGAAGTTGTTCTTCCCGGATTTAGATTTCATCCAACGGACGAAGAGCTTGTCGGATTTTATCTTCGGCGAAAAGTCGAGAAGAAGCCTCTTCGAATCGAACTCATCAAAGAAATCGACATTTACAAATATGATCCATGGGATCTACCAAGTAAGATTTCATTTCCTCTATATTTATGTTACTAAAACTAGTATATATGATTATATTCATATGTTCAGATCATATTTTGTTTGATCGACAGTAACTATAGCATTATTTTGATATTACTATATGGTTTCTGATTTCAATTTATGAACATGTTTGTGATGAAACATGAAGAACCTAGTACTATGGGGGAGAAAGAATGTTATTTTTTCTGTCGACGAGGAAGAAAATACAGGAACAGTATAAGGCCAAATAGGGTGACAGGATCTGGATTTTGGAAAGCTACAGGGATTGATAAATCTGTGTATTGTGTTAAAGAATCACATGAATGCATTGGATTGAAGAAATCATTGGTTTACTATCGTGGAAGTGCTGGAAAAGGTACCAAAACTGATTGGATGATGCATGAGTTTCGTCTTCCACCAGCTAAAGGAAAATCTGGGAATAGTTCAGTTGTTAATCATCATGGCAATGATGTTCTTGAAGCTGTAAGTCATGATTTTTTGCTTGCATTTTTATTTCTCTTTCCACTTTATGCAACAAAGTCAACTCTGTTTGACCTAGCTAGCTTGTTGGTTTTTGTTGAAAAAACCAACAAAAGTGTCTTTGTTTCTAACGATGTACTTTATGATGTTTGTTTCTATTGCAGGAAGTGTGGACATTATGCAGAATATTCAAACGAATCCCATCATTCAAAAAATACATACCAAATTTGAAAAAAGACTCGGAAACAACACCACCATTCACTACCACCACCAACAACAACTCTTCATCTTCCAACACATGCAGCTTCGAATCCGACAACACCAAATCGTACTCGACTTTCACTGACTCGCAACTTTTTCAACAGAATCATGAAACAAAACCGTTCTTCAACGGACATGTTGACCAAAGGATTAACCACTCATTTCTAACTCAAGTTCCAACAACTTTGTCTCAATCAAGTTTATGGAACGAACATCCGAATGTGGTGGTTGACGATGAAGCATTCGCAAATGAGAATTGGGATGATCTTAGATCTATGGTTCAGTTTACCTTTGATCCTTCAAAGGTTTATGATTGTAAAGACTTTAATTAGTTAATTCAATAGCATCATAAACTACTACTACCACTACCTTATAGAACTTCACTACCAAGTTTGATCGCGTTTAATTGATATGTAAAGCATTTTTGTTGTATAACATTTTTGTCAGAACATAACACAGCTTAATTAAGTAACTGGTGAAATGAAAATCAATTAAGTTTACACGCTTAATCAACAAAATGGTATATAATTAATTACACTCTATAATGTTGAAAAAATTCTCTATCTTGTACATGTTTTTGGTTTATGATCAAGGCTGATGGAAAGAGTTTGATCCTTGTTCATGGTGATGATTGATACCTGGCTGGCTAACCACTGGAATATCCAAGCTGTTTCCGTCGGTTTCTGGTGCTGCTACTTCCCTTACGTCAGCTATTCTTGCCTCTGTCGCTTGAATATCGCTCCATTCGTTGTCACCAACTGTCTGGATGCTGTTCACCTGATCTGTCGCCATGTGAACTACGTTCTCGGCAGGGATAGGGTTTGCTCGAGAAACACTAAGGCATGCTTTATCGACATTCTCTTCTGTAGGGTCGACATGCTTTGTATCGGAGCATGACTCCGTCTTCTCCACAACTTGAGTTGCATCGATGTGTTGCCTGTTAACAAACCAAAAAAAAATATCTGATACGTCAGATTTGTTTTTCCGATACTCCACATAGGCGTGTTCGCGAGTACAGGTCAATCCGGTAAAGAAACCTAGTCGACAAATATAATTAACAAAGCTTCGTGCAAGACGTAAAGAAAACAAGATGCTGACCGACCTTTGAAGTTGTGCTTTTAGCATGTTAACATATGCAAGAAGCTCCTGCTTCTCTTTTGTTGCCGCCGACTCTCTCTGTACAGCCTCCTTTATCCTAGCTTCGGCGTTTGCCTCTGCAACCCTAACCTTCTCTTCTGCCCTTACTACAGTTGCTTCTAAGATCACACCATGCTCTCGAGCTTTCCCTAGTTCGGTACGCCACATATGTGCCTCCTGGATCGCAGCTTCTCTCTGGCTGATTAATTGCTCTCTTTCTTTGCTTAAGCCCGTAAATTTTTCTTCATACTCCTTTAGCTACAAAACGACGATTTAAAACAAAAGAACGTCGAGAAACTTTCATTGAAAGTACTAATAAACATTCAGAATTGAAAGTACTAAGAGCAAAGGGCCAATCATTCAAAACAGATTATCAGAATTGGTTAAATTTACCTTCTGTGCATAAGTCTCCTTCTGCTTCTCGGATTCTTTTCTCAAACGATCGATTTCTGCACAGGCGATTCTCCGGTGGTCATCCATAGTATAAGCAGCAGATGCTGCGGCCTCAGCAGCTTCGGCAGTCTCGGATAACTTATCTGCTATTTCTTTTATAGTTGAATCGCGTGCCCGAAGGTCTCGAGCCAAACTCTGTAGCTCCTCGTCCTTAACCCTTAGTGTTTCCTATAGAGTAAAACAGCATTTTCACAACCGAACGCAAATCAATAAAGAACCGTAAAAATCCAAGAAGACAATCTATATCTATAGGGTGTACCTTCATGATTGCTAAATCATCCATAGGACCATCAGTGGTCCTATTTGGCATCATTCCAAGAGCATTTCGCAAAGAAATCTGCATAGCTGCTTCGATTTCTTTAGAACATTCTGAGGCTGTTGAGTTGGCGGCGGCAACAACGGTTGCAACAGTTCCTAATTTCGCGGAGCCATTCCCACTTAAGGAATTCACAGCTTCTTTATGAGCTTTCAGAACCAACTGAGTGGCACTGGTGTGCGAGGAAAATAAATCAGACAAGGAAATAATTACAAACTATTAGACGAGAAAAATTGCAATACAAATTGATTCGGTTTAGTGGTAGCTAGAAGAACCCGAATAATAGAATAAATAACAATAAGATGAACATAGAACACGTCTCCCTTTCAAAGAAAAAGCATATTCCTGAGTACAGAATACATGGTGGAGAACACTTGCAACATTATCGAGAGGAGATACTACAATAATGAATCTCCCATAGTTTCGAATGGGGCAAGGAAGCGTAACTTTCAAAAACTAATTTTAGCAAGAAATTGGAGAATTAACGAAAGCGCCATATACATAAGTAACAGTAGTTTTACGCTAAGTTTGGAACAACAAAAACTAACAGAAAAGTTGGACGAAAAAAGGAAAGCGCATAACTCGAAAACTCTTCCGCAATTTGGAGTCCCGTAAAAGTGAGCAAAGATGGGAAAATGTTTGGTGGCCCCAACAAAAATACTCTCTTTCGTAATTCAAACTGTCTTTTTGTTACAGTGTTGTCGATGGCAGATGGTGGTCCATGGCAGAGAGCCAAAACCCCACCATACCGGCCGCTTTGTGGCGCTGTCATAGCGGGATTATGAAACACCCGCAATATTGGCTGAAATTTAATACTGCGGCGAGCCCGAAAACTGCCATAATATCTGCCAAGGCCGATATGTGATAACGCTGCTTTGTAATATCTCTCTTTCTGGGAGGTATTTATGTAATTTAATATGCATGATTCTTTCTTTCCTCTTACCTTTTACACAATCAAGCAAGAGAAGAGATATGTCATAACTTTTTTTCCTTTTGTTTCCTCTCCTACCAAACAACCAAGTGCAATCATCTTATTTTATACCAGAGTATTCAATAGCGGCGCTGTCCTGCTATAGCGGAGCAGAGGCAGGCCGCTATGAGATGTGTCTTAGCGGTGCAGAATACTATAGCGGCCGCTATAGGGTAAATAGCAAGTAGCGGGTAGAAGCGGTTTCTGTCCCGCTATCTTTTTCCCCTATGAAAACCCGAAATTACCCCTTAAAAATCACAAGGACCTCCCTCGCCTCTCTCGGCACTTCATTCTTCCCTATGCACTTCATACATTCATAATTATTCATGTAATTTGTCCAAAAAATGATCAAATAGCGGCAATCCAGCTATACGCTATCTCACTATCCTATTTTTGGGGTCGGCCGCTCCGCGCCGCTATCCGGAATCAACTACTTTGTTTTATACCCGTTTTCTTATTGGAACCCAACGGGGCCTTAAGCTCCAGTATAAAGATGCACCTCTATAAATATCTAATAAATCGTTGCATTACACATGACAATGTTGGTACCATTTAATTTCTTAACATACTGCACGACGATATGGTATTCATAAAAAGGAGAGAAAAATCAGGGAGTATAAAAAACATACTGCAAAGTTGACACCCATGCTCTAGCTGCGCCAGGAGTCTCCGCACAAAGAAAATAATCCTTTTTCTGTGGCGTCCCGATATCTAAACAAGGAAGTTAAGAGGCGACAAAAAAGAACAATTCCCATGCATAGGTTACCAATTAATGACTCGTAAGTGTCAAAAACATTAAAGTTACACAAAAGGATACAAATGCAGCACCCGTCATACTTCGTTGGCCCGCTGCAACACACCGAAATAACTAAATAAATACATTCTGAAACTAATATAAAAATAAAACAAAACTATAAAGCAAACACTCATTAATAATATCTAAACCATGCAAAATAGGGTTATGTTATAAAACACAATCCTTACTTGAAATTCACAGGAGACACAGTAATGGTGCTATTCGCGTCAAACAGAATCGTTCCCTTAACAGTCGGCTCATTTCTTCGTAACCTAAAAAACAAAGAAAAACAACAACAAAGAGGATCAACAACCAAAATGTTACAACTTTTCCCTTCTCAAAGAGAAACAATATATGCAAACACATACTTGTATTCCATTCTTCCGGTTGTCGGGTCCAAGATCACCCAACGTTCATTCCATTTCCTCAGCTATCATCCAAAAAAAAAAACAGTTTTTTTCACATGAACTACCCAACATTCAAAACAAGATTGAATATTCAAAGGATCACAAACCCCACCACACATTTGAATAATGAGTTAACCATAATTCAATTTACACAATAAAAAACGAAACTTGTAGGTTAATAACAAAAGGGTTAATAATCTTAGCAATGAAACAAAAATAACACAGTATTGAAAATTGATCATCAAAGTTGATTACAGTTTCGGATCTCTTGAGAAGTGGTCCCTGCAACAAGTTTCTACCAGAAGCGGAAGCTAGTTGGCGCTTGATCTTGTCCAAACTGTTCTCTGTGTTTTCGATAGCTCGCTGCATCATTGTGATTCAGCTCAGTGTTAACAACAACGTTTGAAGCTTCAATTCAACAATAGAGACACAGGGAGAAAAGGAGATAGAGAGAGATTGGTTACCGGAGAAGCCATAGACGTAGATCAACTCTTGTCGGAAGATTCTTCAAACCCAACAAAGGGTTTTTGTTTTTGTTTTTGTTTTTTGATGATATGTTTTTTCAGATTTGGTTGTTGTTCTGTTTTTTTTTTTTAATCTGCTTGAATATAAATATTTGAGAGTAAATTTTATTTTAAAATTTTTAATTTAATTTATTTGATGGGAAAAGGGAAGACTGGTTGGTAATTTGGGAATGCTGACTAGAAGGTGCACTTTACTTGATTATGTGTGATTGTTTTCATTGCTTATATTTTTTATGGGAACAAATTATATATATTACATCATGCATCATGATACATGAGATAATGTAAAAAGTTTATTGAATGGTTAATTGAGAAAAGAAATTTAAGAGAGTGGTCACTACAAGTGTTTGGAAATACATCATGTCCATTAATAGAGAGAACACAAGTTTCAAAAAGTTTGTGGGGGTTAAATTGTGTTTAGAAGGATTAGATGATGGTGTTTTAGGGTTTATGTATTATTTGAAAAAGTGTTACTATTATGAACCTCTAAAAATAATTTTGGTAATATATAAGTGATATTGCTAGTATATTTAATATTTTTTTTTGATGAATATTGATCTTACCTGATCAGGAGGGCCTTCCAAGGTCTTGGTGAATGGGCCAGAGAATGAAATGAGAGGGGGGTGTACCTGCAAGGTGCTCCAATGCTTAAGTCAGAAAAGGTACAGAATGAGGTTATCAGAGTGTGAGTTAGAATACCTGCCCCTTTGCCATGAAAGGGGTATTTATATTGAGCCCCCAGCGCTGGGCCAAGGCTCCTAATGGGCTGGATTAGCTAGGCCCAAGGAGGAGCTGCCAGGGGACGCGTAAGAAGCGTTAAGACCTAGACCAAGGTCTGCCCCCTGGTCCAACTGCCCCTATCCCTAAGGAGACAATATAGGGGAGTTGGGTGACGTGGTGAGTGAGATGCCGTTATGGCTCTGCCCGACACAACTTAGGTGTCCGCGACGTGGGTTGACGATGAGTGGATGGAGATCATATGAGGAGGACCCGCTCGTTGTCCGACACGTATTTAAGGGGCCGGGGAGACGTTCGTCGGGCGGACGGTCGTTCACCTGACGTGTCCTCGTGGTCGTTTGGACACGGTCGTTTGGACGTGGGCTTGGCGAGCATTGGGCCGTGCCGTGCCTAGTGTCATGGCCCAGTCCAGAACAAATATGTCATGATTTTTTATTTATTTTAGAGTATAATGTTTGTTGTTGTTCTCGTCTTATCATAGTTCCTCTAATAATTAGTATCAGAACTTTGATTCGATATAATGGAAAAGCAGAAGTTGTGATAAAATAATATATGTATAGAAGAGTTTGACTTAATGAAAAAATTGGAGATGTGAATTCGCATATCAAAATGAATTAAGGTTAAGTATGAATTGGTAAGATTTTTTTGTGTAAATATGGAATTGCATATCAAAATGGATATAATGAACATGACAAGGATTTCTACATGATTTGAGTTAATATCATTTGTCTCTCGATGTAAAGATTCACCGAACATTAATTTTAGAGCATATCTCTAATTTATGTATTGTCTATTTCGATGAAAGATTATACTAGTTATGATTTCAGAGATGAAATACTTTAAGGGAATATAATTGTATAATGTTATAAAGATATGCATGAAAAATATTATAGTTTAGGTGTTGCACGAAATGTGTGGTTGGAGTACGTATAATGTAGAGTGTGAAAGATGACGTAAATTATTTTAGTCATGAGCGCTATCAGAATGACATTTGTATACGAGAATGAAATGAATAAATAGTAGTCATGAAATTAAATTAAATGTTCAATATTTTTTGTATAAAGGCATAAGGGTGTCCCGGGAATATCTAAAGCATCACGACTAGGTCGGCACCTCAAATATACTACCACCTAAAATATGTGAGCGGCTTTCTCTTAAAGTAACTATGATTAGACCATCAATTCACTTTCATTAATAGATATGATGTATTTAAAACATATTTTTAAATAAGAAAGTACTAAAAATAAGATGTATATATTGTAACATCTGAAGTGTCTAAGGAACTTTTGTGCATGAGTAAATTCCTACAAGAATTAGGTGTTGAGCAAGAAAACTTTGTGTTGTTTTGTGAAAGTCGGAGTGCAATTCATATTGGTAAAAATCTGACATTTCATTTTAGGTCAAAACACATTGAGGTGTAATATCATTACATACGTGATATGTTGGAGACTCATTCATTTTCACTTGAGAAAAGTCATACTGACAATAATGGTTCAGATGTAATGACAAAGACTTTGCATGTGACAAAGATGATTACATGCATAAAGAAGGTAAGCATGATGGAACATCTCCTTTCCACTTGAGTCGCGCGATGGAAATTGCTAGGGTAGACTTACTCTTAAAGTGAAATCGACCATTTATTTCAATTTAAAAAATGTTTTTTAATGAGTCATGCCACATGTTACTACCAATAGGGTTTAAGTCATTTATTATATAAACAACACAATATCAAAGAAGAAAGGCAACAAAAATAATATCAGGAAAAAAAGAACGAAAAAAAAGAGGTTATTGTTGGGAGAGAAAAAAAAGGAAAATCTCTCAAGTGATAGACGAGTGTTACAAATTTTCTGGGTTTTCACTATAATAGTTAGTTGTGCATATCACCTAGGGAGGCAAAATTGGCTCAATCCATCAGGCATGCCCGTTTTACCCATACTTTTTGTGGGGTGTGTCGAGGTTTTAGACCCCCACCCTCTAATATTTATGTCCTATTTTTTTTGTAGGCGCATACATTAACATTAAATTTTGTATTTTAAAAACTAAATGGTGCAAGGGTCGCGGACTCCACCCACCCCGCCTCATTTTTTTTGGGGAGGGACAAGGTTTTACACTCGCACCCTCAACTATATATGTTCTGCTCTACCCTATTTTTTTGTGGGCTTTGCGGAATTGGCCTAAACGAGAAGGACATGTCTGTTTGTCACCCCTATTTTGACTAGACTAAATTCCATGATTTTATTCTCTCACTTTTAGGAAAGTTTTTCACATTACAAATTTGGTGTCTCTACTATTTAATTTTTCTGTTATTATTATCCTATGTAATGTAATTGGTTTTCTTGGCTACCTATTTAAATTACATAAATTTGAAAAAAAAATTGTTTTAAAGAGATTGATTTATTTGGTTATTTTCCAGTTGTTCTTGACTATAAATTTCCCTTGTGCTTTGAATTGAATTTGTCATTTGAAATATTATTATCAATGTATGGTTTGTTTTCATATATATATATATATATATATATATATATATATATATATATATATATATATATATATATATATATATATATATATATATATATATATATATATATATATATATATATATATATATATATATATATATATATATATATATATATATATATATATATATATATATATATATATATATATATATATATATATATATATATATATTATATATATATATATATATATTTAAAGTTTTCCCTTATTAATCATTAGTAAACAGTTGTGTGGTTTTATGTTAGAATGAAAGCTCAATGTTAAATACTTTGATAAAAATATTTCCGTCTTTCATTCTCAATGACTAGATATGAAACCTAATTTTTTGTTCCTTTTGGATTGGTTCCATTATCCAAAACAACATAGAGTATGTTCAAGTTGTTTGGGTGTTGAAGGGACACGTGTGGAACACAATGTTTTAACATGTGTGCAGTGCAACATCTTGTTGGACGATATGTTTAGATCTATAGGGGTGAATAGATCCTGAGTTAAAACTTTGACAAAAAATAGTTTTGAAAAATTTATGGAGCGGAAGCAAGTTTAAAAATATCCCAGATCAAAATCGTTTAACTGAATCCGCTATGAAAAAGCTCGGATATGCATAGTAGTGACAACAATATGATAATGATTCACAAATAGATCAACAACAACTAATCAAAACTAGTTGAATGCAAAGTAATAAGGAAAGTCTACTTCTAATGAAAATTCACACAAAAATATTGATTGAAACAATTTGTCGAACACCTAGTGTGCAATCGATAATGTTTGGAATTCTATGTGGTATTGTTGTTCTTAAAATTCAATCACAATTAAATGGTATGTGTTATACACAACAACACCAATTTCAAAATATGTTCAAAATTATGATCCAAACAAATCGAACGAATGATCGATGAAATCAACAATTTACAAACCGAAAATAAAATAGAGATAGATAAAATGATATATATATATATATATATATATATATATATATATATATATATATATATATATATATATAGAGAGAGAGAGAGAGAGTACACAATGATCTGTTTAGGAAGTTCCCCAATCGACCTCGTTATATGTATGTATGCCTCAATTCGAATGCTAAATAAGATAGTGTAATATATCTTACTTTGCAAATGTATGTATACAAGAGACGTGTAGCAATCTAACCATGCAAACCCTAAGTTTGATGTTGATTCTACCATATTTTCTTCCCTTGATCAAAGCTTGATCAAGTAACCAATAATGAAGCTTCGATTCACCATCTCACGCTACTTTTTTTGTAAGAAACCCCTTGTTCTTCAAAGCTTTCACTCGATCGAATACCAAACGTGCACTTGTTGAAACCAAAGATTTACCAATGTGATTCATCATTCCATGCTACTCCTTTGTAATAACCTATTGCTCTTCAAAGACTTCACTCAATCGGATCCGGATTGCGTAATCTTATCCAAAACCTTCAAACCCTAAAAGATCTTGAAGGAAAACCCTAGCTCGGTTTTCTGATTTGAAACCATCAAAGTTCTCAACCCAATTTTACAATACAATCAACATAAATTAAACGTTATCAACCCTAATCTAGATGACACTCAATCAAAAAATAATTATGTATAGTTTGATTGTGTGTATGCATAGAAAAAGGTTGAAGATGATGAGAATGATTTGAGATGCCAAATTCGTATAGGTTTTACTCACTAGAAACCTTACTAGTCAATGATGCATGTACCAAGTATATATATGTAAACAAGTGAGAAGAAAAAGGAATGCAAAAACGAATGTAAAACAATGCAATTATTCAAGATTTTTGATCTATAGGTCAACCTATACAATTCATGTGTCAACTTACTCATGTTATGTGTCGACCTGTAGAGACATGACATCTAAAAGAGCCTATAGACTTTAAAATTGTAGCACATATATCGACCTATATATCGTATGTGTTGACCTGTTTCAGAAAAATTTCTTCTATAGGTCCACCTATAATCGTATGTGTCGACCTGTAGACAGTTTTCACACAAAAATGAATTTTTGATGCATAAAATGTTTTCTTGATGCATGAATCTTTTCTAAACCATTTCCAAACATGTTAACATGCTTTCTAATGCTAAAATGTACAACTAGAATCAGATGATATTGTCTAATGTACATAAACGCCAAAGTATCTTAGTTTTGACATCATACAAAATACATCTAATAGAAAATTGCACTCACACATATGACTCTTGTCAGCATGTCATGGTAGATTTTGTTAGATGCAAAATTTATGATTGAGATTCAATCAGATTTGTTGCATATTATTTAGCAATATATGTGTGATTTGTTTAACAATTGTTGAAGATCAAATCATATTTAAAAAAATATTTAAATTTGAATTTGAAATATAATAAATCATATCTTTTTGTTGGAGATTTTTATGGATCAAATTAAATCCAACAGATTCAACTATTATTCTGGACAAAATTAAATCAGAAATCCAAAGGAGAAAAACCCATAATGAATTTCTATTTAAGGAGACTCAAATCTCGTGTTTGAGAACAAGTTTTGTGTGCTAGAATTAAAGTCTTTCTGCTAGGTTTTTGAGTTTTTGTTACTTATATTCCGTGCTAATGTTATCACTCATATCATAAGAATTAATGTTGGATCCAGTTTATGTACACCAAGTTATTGCTTTAGTAACTTGGCATGGTTGTTGGTTTGTCTTAGTTGAGTTGCAAATTCAACATTCAATATAGTTGTTATTGAAGTTGATCCCTTGGGATTAGTGATTGAGGGAAAGTGAGGGGGGGTCTCATATTTAAGGAGAGTCCCATATAGAAATTCATTAGGATTAGAAAGAGGCGTTGAACATCATGAAGTTGGTGGTCCTATAAGATTAACTATAAAAATTCAAAGTAGTGAATTTCCTTTCTTGGGTATAATACCTTAGGTGTTGTTTGCACCAAAATGGGTTATCAATCTCTTGTGGCATTTTATTGCTTTCTACATTGTGTTGTTAGTGTTTTTATATTATAGTCATACTGATTTAACAAGTTGGACTAGTTGTCCCAACATCGTGTCCAACATTTGTCCCTTCAGGAATATAATTTCAGTTGACATTAGAGCATACACCCTGTTCTGTTTGGGTAAGCTCCATAGAAGATATTTTATGTTCAAATGGACAAAACTAAGGATGGAAGTTCATCAACAAGCCGCCTATTTTGGATGGCACAAATTATGACTATTGGAAAGCCAAGATGATTGTTTTTCTCAAATCTATGGACAACAAAAATTGGAAGGTTGTGGTCAAAGGTTTGAAACATCATATGATCACTTCTCAAGATGGTTCAACCAGCTTAAAGCCTGAAGCTAATTACCTTAATTAGTTTTATTAAATCTTAACTAATTAATTTCATTTTCATAATCACGTAATAAGACAACTTAAAATGAACCTTATTCAATAAACAAACCATTGGTCAAACGACAAACGAATCTTTTATCTAATTCATTTCATCCTATTTCGATTCAATTCAAATTTAAACCTAGACAAACTCATTTTTGCAATAACTATAGGGAAAAATACTGATTGGGTTTAGATCATCCCCAATCTCTGAATGTTTGGACAATGCTATAGAGCTTCATGTTAGAACATTCGTCTTCTATATTAAAACACAATAATTAATTGGATTTAGTTGGCTCTCTTATAGAAGGAAAAAGACTGATTGAGTTTAGACCTTCCTCAGTCTTTGATCGTTTGGACACTGTTGTAAAGCTCTATGTGTGAATAATCATCTTCTGTTAAGGAATCATGACTGAAATTTGCCACACATCTTTAGTAATAATTAAGAAGAAAAAAGATTGTTTGGGTTTAGACCTTCCTCAGTCTTCGATTATTTAAACACTGTTGTAGAGCTCCCTGTTTGAGTACTCATCTTCCAAGTCTAAAACATACTCAAACACATTAAACCTAATTTATCGCCCTAGTGCGATCAACAACTTCTTTTCAAACGGACATTGTTTAGTCCTTTCTAATCCGTATACAAACTGACACTTAAGTCTCCCCCACGAGTAAACACGTCAATGTTTAAATGTTAAAATGCGATCTAAACACTTGTTCATTAAAAAACACCAACCATCAAATAGTAGCCTTCACCCGAACTACGAAGCTTTAGGACTCACAATCTCGTTAAGCATCCATTGATAAAAAACTTTTTGTGGTTTCCTTTATTTTTCTCTTTAATCTTTTTATTACTCGAAGAAAACAATTGGCATTAGTTAACATTCAAATCGCAAGTTTAACTAAAATGTTCCCGTTTGAGTACAACGAAGGTGAAGGGTGTTAATACCTTACCTTTATGTAATCGACTCTCGACCCTGAATATGGTTGCGACAACCATTTTATTTTTTAAAGGTTTTATTAATACTTTCCCTTTCCTTCATTTGAATAAATAAAGTTCAGTGACAACTCTGTTCGAATCAATTTTTTAGCGACCATCGCAAATGATCGTATTTTTCGAGATGCGATAGTCCCTGGTAAGAGTTTGTTGGGATGGTCATCATATGAAGGATTAATGAGATGACGTGGAAGGTGACAAGTGTCACCTTGGTGACAGGTAACCATTCATGCTGCCAGAATGAGCGTCATTCACTTAGTTGCATGTAATTGCTTTCTCGTTTCAATTTTTGATGTGTTATTGTGATTAGGCCACTGTTTGACCACTAGTTTGAGCTATTTGATGTTTCCTATTATGTTATTGTGGAATTAATTTACGTGTGTAGTATGAAGAATGTTGTTATGCATATTGGTGATATTCATATGGTGATCATTTTTGTTGATGTTGCATGTTATGGTGAATCATGCGTCATGGTGTACGAACTTTGATCTAGTTTTGGCGTGCTCTGGTCCGGTGGTATGGATTAAGGAGTATGTAGATAATTTTAATGAGGAATTAGTAAAACGTTACCTATGGTGATGGTAACGATTTTGGTGTGCTCTGGTCTGATGATGTGGATTTAGGAGCGAGTAGTCAGTTCCATATGGGAAACAATGAAGTGTTATTTATGGTGATAATAACAATTTAGTGTGCTATAGTCCTATGGTGGAGATTCAAGAGTGAGATGGACTTATGTTGTCCATAATGGTACCACATGCATTGTCGAGTCATGGTGTTGAGTATATTGCGTTTATTGTTGCATTTGTAATTGTCAATTATGTTGGTGTTGGTGATTGAGAATACTCATATTTGTTGATGTGAATGATTTGTGATTGAATAACCGACAATGGTTGTTTAGGCCACCCTTGCATACTTTTGCACCATTATGTATTATGAGTGTATTCTCACATCTTTGTTGTTTGTGTGATTTTGTGCTCCTTCTTGGGGTACATACGAGCAGGTAAATGAGTAGCTGTTTAGAGGCTGAAGGATGGCGTAGAGGTTATTCTTCTTTTTTTCTATTTTATGCAATTATTTAGATTTTGTTTCTCTAATCAGTAACACGGGGAAATTGAATGATTGTTTTACTATTTATTATTATTTGCGATGTTGTCGATGTTGAACGCATTTAGCCATGACCTTTTTTTGTGTTATGATATTTATTTAGTAGTTGAGTTATTTCAATAACTTTAAGTTTCGCTGTGATAAGCCTATGTTGAGGAGAGTATGTGATGACATGCGTCTAAATTATTGCATGTTTTATATAACATGTGTTACAAAGGAGGTCTATGTTGTGTTTGAGTGTCACTCTAAGTGTGTAATTGTTTTATCCTTGCATTATTTCACATTTAGGGGCTTAGAGTGTTACAACTATTGCTCCTTCCAAGAAGGCTAAAAAGGACATACCTAAAAAGGTTAAGTCCTCTCACGACAACGTTGATGGCATGATGTTTCTTACTTGCACGTCTACTAAGCACCATGAACACTTGCCAAATGAAACAACAAATGCAGGTCCGAGTCGTGGCAAGAAGAAGAAATCCTCCGTTGATGCCCTTAATTCTAAGGTGGTCGAGAAAAATAAGAAGAAAATGAAAAAAAAATGATTTTCATCCCTCTCATACCAAAGAAACAAAGGAAGGACTTGACCCCTAACTTCCAGGTAAAAATGACATTGCGTTGTTCAACCCTTTCTTCGGTCCATATCTTGACACAAACACTGATTTATTGTTTCGCATGGCAATCCACTATCCAACATATATGTGCCAACTCAAGGCACTAGCTCTCCATTTGTCCAACTAACAAAACTCGTGAGTCTGGTCGATGTTGTAGTCGTCGAGCGACCTACAATTGAAGAGGGTAATCAATCATCCATTTCAAATTTACATACTTTTAAGCGTTTGTCTCCCAAAGCATATCAAGACCTCGAGGGATCAAATAGCTCCCTTGTCACTCCACAACATCTAAAGCATGCTAATCAAACACAACAAATCCAGGATCATATGGTCATTTGGGCTGACGCCGTCGGTCCGACACAAACTCAGATTATTCAAGTAGAACCATCAGTGGGCGCTAGCAATCCTTCCCAGACTATAGCTACAATTGTTCAATGTTTTATCCTTGACTTTTCGTCCAATAACTTTCTTAGTCGAGAACAGATAATATCCATTAAGGATATAAACCGTGCAGAGGTTTTAAGGAGATTGCTAAAGAGTCGAGGGTCCAGTTCTGTTGGTAGATTTTCCAGCTTTTCATCTTTTTCTGGTGGTGAGATTTGTGGCGACCCTATCATTACGCTAGTTGCTCAGTTGAAGCAAAGGTTTTCGACGTGGACTTCTTCGCAGCTATGCAAAATGATCCTTCTGTCGAGTTTGAAGTTAAACAATTATTAACGCAACTTGGTGACCATGCTTTACCTGACCCACTCCTTCAGTTTGTGCCAGATTTTGACCTTTTCCTTGGACAAGCTTGCAAGAGCGTGAGGTTACACCAGACATTTGTCAATCAACTCCAACAGGAGACTGAAGTTGCATTGAAATAATGGTCTTTGAGTACCTTGTCTAATCAACAAGTTGACGCGTTGGAGGCTTAGGCTTAAAAGAACTAGAATCAAATTTCATCTTATAACCAACAAATCTTGCAGCAGATGAAACATATTGAAGATTTACAACGAAAGAAAGTTTACCTGGAGAAGTCTGCATCAAACAACTCTAAGGAACACATTTATAAAGATGCCATTATTAGTCTTCAACATGTCCAAGTCGCTGTTCGCTTGGATGATGAGATTGCACTGTTACACATTGAAGAATCCAAGTTAGATGCAAGAGTCAAGTTTTCCAAGGTGCAGTTTGAAAAATTAAAAGCCGAATTTTATTTCTAAATGTAACTGTCAATTTAACTTCTTATCTCCTTTGATTTTTATCTAATGCTATTGCCAATTTGGCCTTTAGATTAACGATATTTTAACATTACGCTATTTCGCGCATTATCATTTTATTATTCGAATTTCTTGCAACATAGACATATACTTTTTCAAATATTTGCCATCTACTCTTAGAATTTGACTGTCAAAACCTAACTCCTAAAATCCGTAAATATTATTTAAAAGCACGTGATTAACTCGAAACGGTTCTCAATTGGATGATCATTTTCATAAGACTATCCTTTAATCCATAAATAGGATTACCTTCCAGAAATAGTCACCAATTACAAAAACCTCCAACTTAGCTTGCTAATTTTTTCTTATTCAAAATTTAATATTATAAGTATTTTAAATTGTCTCAATGTTGCATGTGGTAATGAAAAACACAATATTTATATTTTATTTATTAATTTTGATAAATACTTTTTAAAAATATCTACACTTGAAATTTTGAAAACCAAATTTCAAAATTGATTCAATTTATTTGTTCATAAAACGAGGAAAAATATATTATTCAAAAATAAATTTCAGTTTTAAATTTCTAAACCGGAGACACATAAATAATTTTCCCGGTTAGTTAATTAGTAGCATGTGTTGTTCGTTCCCCACAGTTTTCTTTTCTTTTTCATTTTCATTTTGAAATAACGAAGTCCAAAATTCAAACCCTACACAAAACCTCCATTTCTCGTTTTGTCATTTCATCAAACAGAAAGTAGGCAAAACACAGCGAGAGAAAAATTTGAGAATTAATGGCTGGGATGTTGAAACAACCAGGTTCATTTGCAATAACGCCACACAAAGTATCACTCTGCATACTCTTCAAGATCTACGCTCCTCCATCTCAAACTTCAGTTCCTTTCCCTTTCACCTCCGTCTCTCAACACAATCGTCTCGGTCTCTTCCTCTTAGCTCTCACCAAGGTACTTTTCTCATCTTCATATTCGTCACTATCATTGATTCTATTGTATTACATGCTTGTGACTCTTCTGTGAGTTCTGCAGTCATGTGATGATATTGTGGAGCCAAAATTGGATGAACTCATTCATCAATTGAGATTGATAAGTCAAGACTGGGAAGCATCTTGGCTTATTGATCAGTTGATAAGTAGACTCTCGTCTATCTCGTCACCGGACGATTTGTTTAATTTCTTTACCGATATACGAGGTTAGTTTATCACCATTATTCATTCCTTTGGCTTTCTATTTTAACGCGCAGGTTGCAATGTAGTTGGTTGTTTCTATGTTAATTGACATGGAAATGTTGTTTTTTTAGGGATACTTGGAGGTCCTGATTCAGGTGCTATTGAAGATGACCAAGTTATTTTGGATGCGAACAGTAATTTGGGATTATTTCTTCGCCGATGTATACTTGCTTTTAATTTGCTACCGTTTGAGGTATGATGTTTTGCTTCATTCCTTTTGTGACTTCAATATTTATATGGTTATGTTATAGGAATTAGTGAAATGTAGGAGAAGGTGCAACACTGAGCTTAGTTAGTGCATGTTAGTCCACTTTAATTTGAGTATTGTTTTATCTTCATTTTGTTCGCATCGTTCTGTTATTTTGCTCTCTTTTTCTTATCTATCTACTACACTTTTTATTTGAGCATTTTGTAAGTTTCACTCTGTATGGTTCAGTTATTTTGCTCCTCTTTTCTCCACTAGTTCACTTTGCTTTGAGCATTTCACCTTTGCTTCACTTTTGTTTAATTTATTACATTCTGTTTTTTTGGGTATATTTTATTTGTAAGGCCCTGTACTTCTTATTGTTTGAAACACCACATGCTATTTCTTGGGTTTGGTTTGCCTCCACGAACTTCCATCCGCCATTAATAACATGTTCCCATCAAAGAAAATATATCACTTTCTCTCTCTCATATGCCCAGTTTAAAATTTTACACATTTTACTTTTATTCTTATCCTCCCGGTAACCATTTATTTAAATGTCCAGGGTGCATGCCATCTCTTAACAAACATAGGGATCTATTGTAAAGAATTCTCAAGTTGTCATCCGTATGAAGACACTAGTTTAGACGATTCTAGTAGTAATCTTGAGACATATTCAGAATATGAGAACATGGACTTGGAGAACTTTGTCTATGAAAAGGTTTCAGAAGAAATTGAAGCAAGAAAGGAGGCCAGTGAAAGAGTTCCATTTCATCTTCATACACCCAATGCACTTTTGAGTTTAGTAGATGGTATAAGTCTCAAATTCACTGGGATCCTTTTTTTTTGTTTTATGTAATTGTGAAAGTACTAAGGAGTTATAAAGACCATAATTTTTTCAAGTAACAAAATCCCACTTTTCTGCTCCGACTCTTATTTACCCCAACTTCACTCTTGGTTTTCTCTATTTATGCCTTTGCTTTTAGTCTTGCTGATTGACACAATGGTGGAACTCATATGCAGATATTGATGTGCCTGCCGATTCTGTATCCAAACAGAGTGGTAAAGTAAGAGGAGCTAGTTCTTATGAAGATCCTCAAAGTAGCATGGTACAGGATGTTGATCCCAGTAGTGCAGTGTTTTTGCGCACAAACTGGCAGATACAGGGTTACTTGCAAGAACAAGCTGATATCATTGAAAAGTACGCAACTCGAAGTCCTGAAACTTTTAGGAATCTTTTGAACATAATTTTAACTGTATAGTTTGTATATATATTATCTTTCAAATTTTATTCATTTTGCAGAAATGGTAGTGCTGTTTCTTTGAATGGGTTTGAAGTTATTCTATGCCAGCTACAAAAGTTGGCACCTGAACTACATCGTGTAAGTTTAGGGGGTTATTTTTTTAAACATTCATTGGACCTGTTTTTCTTTTCTTGATTGCCCTGAAGTTTGCTGCTTGAATTTCACTTCTATTCAGGTTCACTTTTTGAGCTACTTGAATAGTCTTTCTCACGATGATTATATCTCTGCTTTGGAAAATCTTCATTGCTATTTTGATTACAGGTAATTGAACTATTGATTATGTATCTAAAATCTCTATTGCCTGTTTATATTACCAGAGGCACTGTTACCCTGCCAGCATTCTACCTTCTTTTTTTCTACAATCTCTCTCTCTCTTGAACTACGATTTTGCTTTATACTTTTCAGTTTTCTTTATGTAAATTTAATTGTAAATTCGAAGTAGTAGTTTACTTTTTTTTTTTTTTTTTGCAAATTCAATTATAAACTTTTAGTGGTTAACTTCTTCTGATGTTCCCAGACTTTCCTGACCATAACTCACCGTTGATACTGTGTCTATAAAGTTGTTGATTCCTAGTAATATACTGTAAACTCATAAATATAAAGAAAGGTCTTGAGTTATTAAAGAAACAATACAAATAAAATATCCAAAAAATGAGTTGTTGCCTAGGAAGTAAGTACCTCCTGTTAAAAGAATTCTGTTTCATTGTTGTCTTCCACGCGATTACTGAGGCTGCTCCACCTTATTAATACTTCCAGTCCCAGTCCCAGTTTCATTGATATTGTTGATTGTCAAAATTTAGAATCACTACAGCCGCAAGTTTAAAGTTTTCCCCATATTGTCATTTTTAGTTGTTGTATTTTCCTGGGAATTATAGGACTTTAGTGCTATACCTCTTCTCATGTACACATACCAATTGTTGAGTGCCTTAATAGTCAATAGAAAGTGCTTAGATCCCATACCGGTTAGGTGTATGTATGGCCAAAGTAGTCCTTAAAAGCACAGGAAATCGTCACCTGTTGAACAAATTCTGAGATTAAATTAGGCCCAAATTCTAATACGAACTTGGAGCGTATCCTAAATCTTATACTGGACACCCCTAGATGTCCAATCCCGCAATCTTCACAATTTAGATGTCCAGCTCTAGACATGAGTGGGGCCCGTTAAGATCCCACATAAATTTTCTACATGGCCAAAGTAGTCCTTACAAAGGCTTGGGCAGACAGAAGTCTTCACCTATTGAGTTAGCTTTCACGCTTGTGTTAAGCCAAGATTATTATAAAAGGGATAGAGTGAGACCATTCTGAACTGAACTTGTTTATTTGTTGGATAAAAGTGCAGGGAACGAAGGATTTGATTTTGTTCCTCCGGCTGGTGGAAATAGCTTTGGAAGATATGAAATTGCTTTATTATGTTTAGGGATGATGCATTTCCACTTTGGGCATCCAAAGCTGGCTTTAGAGGTGAATTCTTTTTAACATTTTGATTTTGATACGTGCTACATGTTTCTAGCTTTCTTAGACCTCAAGGGTTTATATCATTTATACTATGTTGTCCACAGACAGATATCAGGACATTGTTCCTCTATCTATTATATTTCCGTGCATTACTCACATTGTTTTGTTGTGTTTAGGTTTTGACTGAAGCAGTTCGTGTATCTCAGCAGGTAATAATCATATAAAAATGAAGTTTGTTTATTCATTAAAATAGCTGACTTTGTGTTCAACAAGTGGCACAAAACTAAAGTAACAGCAAGTTCAGCCTTACAGTATATGTGCTTTACTACCACATATACATGGAAAAATAAATCCTAGCAAGTGTGGGTGGCCATTTAAACTGAAATATGTCTTCCCCATACATTAGTTATGTGAATACTGACACTTTTCGTTTATGCAGCACAGTAATGATACCTGTCTTGCATATACTTTAGCAGCTATCTCAAATTTGCTGTTTGAAAATGGCATATCAAGTACTGCTGGGATACTGGGGTCATCATATTCACCATTTACTAGTATGGGTATTTCTCTCTCTGTTCAGCAACAACTGTTTGTTCTCTTGAGAGGTTCTTTGAAGAGAGCGGAAAATTTAAAGTTAAAACGGTTGTTGGCTTCAAATCATTTGGCAATGGCGAAGTTTGATTTAACGGTAATGTGATTTTCTGACCACATTAAACTTTTTCATTACACAGTTAAGATGTTTTTTGTATGAAAGTGGTCATATAGCATTGTCTTTGAATTTGTCCCCTAAATGATAAACTGAAATCATTAATGTCTTGTCAAGTTGTCAGTATAAGAATATTAGCTTGTTAGTATCGTAACATATTCAACCCTAAAGTATATTGCTCCCTCTGTTTCACAATGAGTGTCACTTAGCAAAAAAAATGTTTCCAAATGAATGTCACTCTCAATATAACATTATTTTTTTTCTTTGATAGAAACATGGTCTTGGATAGAACATCATGACGGAATCTGATCCATGTAGCCGACTCCACCCGGTGGAATAAGGCTGGGTTATTGTTGTAATTGTACTCTCTAATTAATATTATGTACACTACTTTCAAAGTATTATATTCCACTTTTCATCTATAATTGAGAAAAACACATCAATACTAACTAAGGCTACTTTAGTAAAATTACTATTATCTTTCTTTTATTCATTGCATATTTTAATCTGTGTTTAACAACCTTAAACGTCTTAATGTCATTCATTTTGAAACAGAAGGAGTAGCTTCTTAGCAGAAAAATATGAGATACAAAATTGTGCAAATTTTAGACAAAGCTAATCAATGGAACTATGAGAAAGAGTTATTGAGGGTAGATTTAGATGGGATATGCGTATCAGAGAGTTGTTTTGGTTTTATGCCAAGGAGGTTAATGACAGAAGCTGTATATCTATTGCAAAGTTTGATGTATCTATATAAAATGAAATAAAAAGAAACACATGGTCACCATTGAGATTTGGAAAATCTGTGCTGGGATACTTTGAGAAGTTTTTCGGAACGCTCTAGAGGAGGGTTGAATTTTAGTTTGTCTTTGTTAAGCTAAATTGATTATGACACATTTTGTCACACAGTGCAAGATTTTCCTGTAGGTATGACCTAGTTGATTATATATATATATATATATATATATATATATATATATATATATATATATATATATATATATATATATATATATATATATATATATATATATATATATATATATAGGTGTTGAAATACAAGAGACTAAGAGACATTTGAATAAACCGTGTGTTTTGAAAAGCACTACGGAGACTTTATTATATATAGAGAGATTATAACTAATTACATGATATAGTCGATGTGGGACTATTCGATATACAAATATTCTTAATACTATATTTACAAATATCAACACTCCCCCTCAAGCTTGAGCATATAAGTCAAATGCACCAAGCTTGTTACATATATAATTAGTTCTGGGACTTCGCAGAGATTTTGTAAACACGTCTGCCAATTGATCATTAGAGTTGACAAAGTTTGTGACGATGTCACCTGATTCAATTTTCTCTCTGATAAAGTGACAGTCTATCTCAATATGTTTGGTCCTCTCATGGAAGACTGGATTTGAAGCAATGTGCAATGCGGCTTGATTATCACAAATAAGTGTCATTGGTCGTGCTTCTTCAATTTGAAGTTCCTTGAGCAATTGTTTTAACCAAATAAGTTCACATGTTGCCATGGCCATGGCCCTATACTCTGCCTCGGCGCTTGATCTTGCAACTACGTTTTGTTTCTTACTTTTCCAGGATATAAGGTTTCCTCCAACAAGTACACAATACCCAGAGGTGGATCGTCTATCAATGGGTGACCCTGCCCAATCAGCATCGGAGTATCCAACTATCTGAGTATGTCCTTTATTTTCATACACTAGACCTTTTCCTGGAGCACATTTGATGTATCTCAGAATCCGGATAACAGCATCCATGTGTTCCTGACAAGGGGAGTTTAAGAACTGACTTACGACACTAACTGCAAAAGAAATGTCTGGACGAGTGACTGTGAGATAATTCAACTTTCCAACCAATCTTCTATACCTTCCTGAGTCAGATAAAGGCTCCCCCTGATTGGGAAGTAGTTTGACACTTGGATCCATAGGAGTATCAGCTGGTTTAGCATTCAACAAACCTGTTTCTTCCAAAATATCCATAGCATATTTCCGCTGAGAAATCACCAAACCATCTTTAGATTGAGCTACCTCAATACCCAAGAAATAGCGAAGTTTACCAAGATCTTTTGTCTGAAATTGATTCGAGAGATGTTGCTTTAACTGGAACATACCCTGCTGATCACTACCAGTTATGACAATATCATCTACATACACAATAAGATAAATACACCCTTGGGCTGAGTGGCGATAAAAAACAGAATGATCAGCTTCACTACGGATCATACCAAACTGTTGTACTACAGTGCTGAATCTGCCGAACCAAGCTCTCGGAGATTGCTTAAGACCATAAAGAGACCTGTGTAACCTACACACCATATTCGATGACTCCCCCTGAGCAACAAATCCAGGTGGTTGCTCCATATATACTTCCTCTTCAAGATCACCATGTAAAAAAGCATTTTTGATGTCAAGTTGATGAAGAGGCCAATGTCGAATGGCTGCAATGGCTAGAAGAAGTCTAACAGATGCCATCTTGGCTACAGGCGAGAAGGTATCACTATAATCCAATCCAAAAATCTGAGTGTATCCTTTGGCTACCAAACGAGCTTTAAATCGATCAATCTTACCATCTGGACCAACCTTCACTGTATAAAGCCAACGACAACCTACTAAAGATTTCCCATGGGGTAGAGGAACCAATTCCCAGGTACCACTGCTTTGAAGAGCACACATTTCATCAATCATTGCTTGCCTCCACTCAGGGTGAGATAATGCTTCACCTGGAGTTTTAGGAATAGAAACAGAAGACAAAGAAGACAAACAAGTATACTGCAAAGGGGAAAGACGATGATAACATAAATCAATATAATGTGGAGAAGGATTTCGTGTTTGACGTATACCTTTTCGAAGGGCAATCGGAAGATCGGACTCAGGTTGCAAGATCAGATCCGGTGATGACGGAGGCGTCGGAGGAGAGTTTTCAATGACCTCAGGGACAGGTATGACTTCCGGGACAGGTATGACTTCAGGGACAGGGACGACAGGCGTTGGGTGACGACGCTGATATGTTTGAAGTGGTCGAGAAGTGGGCGGGTCAGGAGCCCTAGACTGATGGGGGATAATGGTAGGTGGGACATTAATAACTGCCGGAAAAGGTGTGGGAGTACTTTCTTGAATGGGTTCTGGAGTTACGTGACTGGACTCGAAATATGGAACCGACTCGAAGAAGGTAACATCGGCCGATACTAGGTATCGTTGTAAAGTTGTAAAGTATGTGAATAACAACGATAACCTTTTTGGGATCGATGATAACCAAGAAAGACACACTTTAGTGATCGAGCTGAGAGTTTATCAAGACCAGGAGAGAGATTGTGTACAAAACATGTGGACCCGAAGACTCGAGGAGGAATTGGGTGAAGTGGGGAATTGGGAAAAAGGATTGAATGAGGGATTTTATTGTTAAGGACAGATGAGGGCATGCGATTTATAAGGTAACATGCCGTTAGCACAGCATCCCCCCAAAACCGAAGTGGAACATTACCATGGAGAAGTAGGGTCCGAGTGGTTTCTACAAGATGCCGATTTTTGTGTTCGGCTACCCCGTTTTGTTGAGGTGTGTGAGGGCAAGATGTTTGATGGAGAATACCATTGCGTGACATAAAATTCTGAAATTGTTGGGATAAATATTCACGGGCATTGTCACTTCTTAAGGTACGGATAGACACACCGAATTGAGTTCTTATTTCTTGATAGAATTGTTCAAAAATAGAAAATAATTCAGACCTATTCTTCATTAAAAATAACCACGTGCAACGTGAAAAATCATCAATAAAGGTGACAAAATACCTAGACTCAAGAGTAGAGACAGTACGCGAGGGACCCCAAACATCGGTGTGAACTAAAGCAAAAGGGGACGAAACTCGTTTATTGACTCGATTGGGAAACTGACCACGAGTGTGTTTCCCTAGCTGACATGACTCACAATGTAAATTAGATACCTTCGATAAATTTGGCACCAACTTATGTAGTTTGGAAAGACTGGGATGACCTAACTGAGCATGGATAGTGAGTGGAGAATCTTTGGCTGAGCATGTCTGAGATGACACTGAGAGGTAATAAAGGCCTTGAGACTCACATCCGACACCAATTGTCCGTCCCGAACTCCGATCCTGCAGGGTAACATTATTGTTAGTGAATGTGACACTACAATCAAGAGAACGAGTTAAACGATTGACTGAAAGTAAATTAAATGGACAATTAGGTACATAGAGGACAAAAGTAACCGAGAGAGAAGGTAGAATTTGAACAACACCAATCCCTTCAGATCGGGTTTGAGAACCATTGGCAGAAGTTATAGTAGGTAAGAAACCGGATGTAGAGAGGGAAGAGAAAAGATTTTTATTACCGGTAACATGATCAGACGCACCAGAATCAAGGACCCAAGATCCAAGAGAAGATGATTGAGAGAGACAAGCAGATGAATTACCAGTGTGTGCTACCGAAGCAGTAGAATCTAAGTTCTGATAATTCTGATACCACCTGAGAAAATCATCGTAGTTTGGCGTAAAGTTACGAGGAGTAGCCATGAGTATCGGATCTGAAACAATTGCCCTATGGAGAGTGGAGCGGTGGGAAAATTGCCGGGATAGACCGTCGGAGGTGCTGTCACGTGCGGAGGTTTCTGCCGATGAAAAGTGGGGAGCGGCTGGATCGGAAGAGGCGCTTTTGCTGGTTGGTTACCGGAGAATTTTGAAAAGTGAGAGGCAAACCGGAGTGATGACACGGTTTGCAAAAAAAATAATAATAATAATAATTCACCGGAAGACAGTGGGTCAACCGGGTAAAGCACAGCGAAGAAGAAATTGCCTCTTAGCAGGCTCTAGATACCATGTTGAAATACAAGAGACTAAGAGACATTTGAATAAACCGTGTGTTTTGAAAAGCACTACGGAGACTTTATTATATATAGAGAGATTATAACTAATTACATGATATAGTCGATGTGAGACTATTCGATATACAAATATTCTTAATACTATATTTACAAATATCAACAAGGATTGAAGTTTGTTCAGAATTTGATTTCTATCATGCATAAACTTCAATTTATAGCATTTTGCACTATACCAAGTAAGAAGGTATTTGTTGTAATGATAAAAGTTTGTATCTTTTTATCCCTCAAAGAACCTCTAAATGGGTCGTTCAATCTATGTCTTTGGTAAGATGTCCTTACTGCTACCAAGTTTGGATCATTGCTTTAAATGTTGTAGGTTGCAAATTACCCTGTTTGAGAATGAACATTCCCAAATGTGGGACAATTTTTGATATTTCTTGGTACAAGCATAATATCAAGAACCAAAATTGCATGTTGGCTGTATTTCCACCAACGAAACCGACAGACAAGAGTGTTGTTGTCTGCAGCACAACGACTACAAAGAGATTCACCGCATTCTCCAACCTACTTAGGGAAGGCCAACAAATGCCACTGCAATAATCTCAAAATGCTTGGTGATTTGTCCTCCCAAGTGTGGGACCCAGGGGGGATATTGGGTTGCGGGATGCCAATAAAATAGTTTTGTAATTATTGCTTTTGATTTTATTTTCTAGTAATCACCTTGAGGACAAGGTGATAGTTTAGTGGGGAGCATTGTTAGATACGAGCCTCAATTAGGATAGTAATAGTAATGAGTCTTGTTAATCAATATTATTCAGCAGTTCTATTATTAATAGGCAGTATTAGTAATTTATTTATTAGTAGGCAGTTTTCATTAAAAATAACTGTCATATGTAACTGCGCTGCATAATTAGGAGAATGAAAGTGCTTTCTATAAATAGAGGGGGTGATGAAACACAGACATGGACACGATACCGACACTAACACTTTGACACTGTTAATAATTTGAAAAAGTGAATAAATTGAACGTAATCAAAAGTTTTGGTGTCATGTCGGTGTCAGTGTTGGTGTCCAACATTGACACGGACACACCTTAGTCCAGAGGTGTCAGTGCTACAGTGATTGAGAGAGAAAATATCTTGGAATTTGATTGGAAAGGGGCCATTATGGCATTTCTACGAATTTTTTTTTTGTAATCAAAGGGATTTTCCCAATTTACTTTTCTATATGACTTGGTTTCTATCAAATCCCTAGTCCATGTTGCTAATAGTGTATCATCATTATTTGTCATACTTAAGTTGATTCAAACTCTACCATTGTGAACTGAATTAAATAATTTTACATCATAATAGTATCTTCTCTGCAGCATGTTCAAAGGCCCATGTTATCATTTGGTCCAAAATCTTCCATGAAGCTCAGTACTTGCCCAGTTAACGTTTCCAAGGTACTATAAATCTGTCATTATTCTTGGTTGGCGACTGTTTGAGAACTAGAGAATTATACTCAACGCATTTTTTTCTTACATATTTGGTAGGAGCTCAGGTTGAGTTCTCATCTGATTAGTGATTTTAGCTCAGAGAGTTCTGCAATGACAATCGATGGCGCCTTTAGTACAACTTGGCTCAGGGATTTACAAAAGCCAACAGGTTCTCTAGTTTTCTGTCAGGATTCTGGATCTGGCAGCAGTTCCAGCATTCCCCAGTTCTGTGCCCAACCAACCTCAATTCCCGGATCTGTGTTGCAAGTACTGGGTTCATCTTATATACTCCGGGCAACTGCATGGGAGTTATATGGAAGGTAAAGTTGCTATCTGTGTTGTAGATACGCATGATTATATGAATTACGGCTGTTGCACTAAATTATTATTCTCTTTTTCTTGAAACTGCCTGTTAACAAAATATAATATAGTTGATCAGCGTTTAAATTGATTTAACTATGAATTCTTATTAAAAGAAAATAATCCCTGCTTTAGAATGATGGTATTGCTTTTCTTTGAAGTATTTGGCACCAACACTTGGAACTCATTCTCTTTGCAAGTTAGATTATAGTTCTTGACTTATTAACAACATCCTATATAGGTCATACCAATTGTTGGGCAAAAGCAAAAAGATGAGCACCAAATATATCGATTTAATCAAAGATTGTAAATGAGCCTTAATAGAAGGGCCAAAACTCTGAAATAAATTTGTATACAAAAAAACTAATATTGGGGAAAATGATATCATAGAGTGAGAGACAGAGAATGATAAACTCCTATTGGTTTTATGTTAACATGTATTTAAGATTGAGTACCACAGTGCGAATGAATGCAGAAGGTGAACACCAGTCGCTCCGATCAAACTTCTGAATTAAACTAACGAAATAAATTAAATATCCTCTTTATTAAAACATATGCTTGATAGGGAGAGAGAGAGAGAGCTTCAGAATATGCACTTTTTCTGTGTACAGACCGATATACATGTAACGTTATATACTTATATCCCATGATTAAACAGTTTAGTAGGTGGTACGGCCTTACAAACATGCATGCAGAACCCAATTTTCACAAAATGTTTTCTTTATCTTGATGTAATCTAATGAGTATGGTTTTCAAGCTCATCAAGATAAATTGTATCATAATGGGCACGGCCAATATTCTTGAAGCCTTGACTTTGTTGCATCAGACTTTTGGTTATAAATGAAATTGAGCAAAATGCTTGTTTTTATTCTATCAGTTTATACAAGGTTGTTTTGTTTTGAGATTTTTTCATCATTATGAGGTGATGAAAGATATTTAATTGTAATGTTTTTTTTCCTTCATAATTTTATATTGTCTTGGAAGCTTGTTGTGTGTATCTCATAATCTGATTTTGTTCTTTTCCTTTTCTTTTTTGAACTGTCATTAGCACTCCCATGTCTCGCATAAATGCGATAGTTCACGCAACTTGCTTTGCCGATGCATCAAGGTAGCTACTTAACTGAATGTACCACAAATTACAAAGATCATATTTCAAGTTGCTAATTCTGTATCACCTTTGGTTATTAAAAAACAGCTACTGAACAACCATTTTTCCTCTTCAATGTTTTTATCCCTAAATTTTTTTAAAAAAATTATAAACTCTATCATCTTTTTTTGCCTCAGTCTCTATATTAATAAAAAAAGACTTCCAGTCCTCGAATGGACTACAGCAAACTATTATCTACTAAATGTTTTTTACTAACTATATATATTTTTTTAATTTAAAAAAATCATATTTTTAGGGATTAAACTTATATGTAAGCCTAATTTTGTGTTTGCTTTAACTTTGTTCATGGTTACCCCAGCTCATCAGATGCAGCATTAGCATATGTAAAGCTCATTCAACATTTAGCAGTTTTTAAAGGATACAAAGGTTAGATCGGTTGCATTAAATAGAACAGACTCCCGCCCTTATATATATATGTGTATGTGTGTTTTTTTTCTAAAATTTCATCGTTTTACTCTGTTTTATGCCATTTTTAGTGGTTTGTAAATCAATAGATTAATTGTTTATGAATAAATTAATGGCAATTGTTTGTAATGCAAATTGCCTTTTGTAAATACGGAGTGGTTTTTCTCTCTTTTTGTTGTGAATGTTGATAGAAGATTAGAGGGTAAAAACCCAGTCAATTACACAGCACACATTCCTTCTCTTGCTCCTTATTGTTCTTCTGTTTTCATTCTGTGTTCAGAGGCCTTTTCTGCCCTTAAAATAGCAGAAGAGAAGTTTCTATCTGTCTCAAAATCACAAATCTTACTGCTAAAGCTGCAGCTGCTTCACGAGCATGCTTTACATGGGTATGTAGTCTAGGTCAAAAGTTGTGTTCATATTTTTACATACTGTAACCAGATGCGACTTCAGCATTGTTAATAACTTAATTGAGAATTATGTAGCGGACGTTTAAAGTTGGCCCAGAAACTGTGCGATGAACTTGGTGTTTTGGCATCACCTGTTACTGGTGTAGATATGGAGATAAAGACAGAAGCAAGCCTTCGGCATGCCCGTACATTGCTTGCAGCAAAGCAATTCCGAGAGGTTCCTCCCTCCCCCTCTGTCTGCACTAAAGATTAGTATAATGCACATGTAATCAATCATATTTTACTCCAATAAAAGAACAGAAAATAATTGTTTTATTTAATTTTCGTTTAATTATTTTCTTTTTCAGGCAGCTTCAGTGGCACACTCCCTCTTTTGCATGTGTTACAAATACAATCTGCAAGTTGAAAATGCCTCAGTTCTTCTTTTGCTTGCTGAGATTCACAAGGTATGCGATCACATCGGTCTGATACACTACGCAGTTCATGTAGTTGAGATCAAGCTATTTTATCTTGTTTGATCTCTTTTCGGGCAACTTGGCTATTTTATCTTGTTTGATCTCTTTTGGGGCACCTTTTTATTTAATCAAAATTTACTGATGGGTTACAAATTACTGCGGGGTGACATCCCCTCTCCAATTCATTACACCAAATGATAATTGTGTTTCAAATAGTTATTACGTGTTACACAAGTCTCCACAAGAGAAGGAAATAAAGAGGGAAGAATTGAAAAAAAACAAACAGAAAACTATAATATGAATATTCAGTAAACAAAAACAGATGTTCCTAAAATGTCTCGTTATGCATGTATTAAGCACTCATTGACATCCTTCTTTTATTCAAGGAAAAGTATTTCCCAAGATTCAATGTGCATGTTTTTACTTATTGATTTAACTGTATGATAATTTCTTTTCTTTTTTAATGCTTTATCTGTTGGCTCATCCTAAGTTAATTGATGTGTACTACACTTCCAAACCACCAGCTTTCATGAAAAAATAAAACAGAAAAAGATTATATGAACATTTAGTAAACAAAGACAAAGATTTGTTTATAGTGTCTCTTTATACCTGTGATAAGCACATTCTTTTATCCAAGGAAAAACATTTTTTATTAGTCATGAGTTATGACAATGTATGTTTGATTTCTTATTGATTTAAACTGTACAATGATTTTCTTTTATTGCATTATCTATTGGCTCATCCTAAGTTAATTGATGTATACTACACTTCCAAACTACCAACTTTCATATTGCTGTGTTCTCCACAATTTGTTTGCTTTAAATCTCTGATTTTTATTATATTAAATTTTATCAGAAATCTGGCAATGCGGTTTTAGGGCTACCATATGCTTTAGCAAGCCTCTCATTCTGCATATCATTTAACTTGGATCTTCTAAAAGCCTCAGCTACTCTTACTTTAGCTGAGCTATGGCTCTCTCTTGGATCAAACCATGCAACACGGGCTCTGAACCTTGTTCATGGAGCTTTTCCGATGATTCTTGGTCATGGAGGTTTGGAGCTCCGCTCACGAGCCTATATTGTTGAAGCAAAATGCTATCTATTCGATACAAATTTCAATGGTATGTTGCTGAAGGTGTAAATGCCATATTCTCTTCTTTTCTCCCCACAACTAAATCTCCTTTTGCTCATTTGAATTGTGATTTCAGTCTTTGAAGATTACAATCTTGTGATAGATTCATTAAGACAAGCTTCTGAAGAACTCCAACTTTTGGAGGTAAGCAGACATATGCATTTTAATCTTTTGGTTATTTTCTTTATTATAAATAAAATAAAATAAATGGTGCTATCATTCTTGCCTGGAAAATACTTGCCTTCATTATTGTCTGTCAAAATTATATCTTGAGTGCCCTGCAGTTTCATGAATTGGCAGCCGAAGCCTTCTACCTGATGGCCATGGTCTATGACAAAGTTGGGCAATTAGAGGAAAGGGAAGAGGCTGCATCTTCATTTCAGAAACATATATTGGCTCTCAACAATCCTCAAGATCACGATGATCCTCTTGTTAGTATATATTGAATGTTCCGTCTACCCAGTTTTGTTTTATGATAGACTGCTTATCAAATTATATACAATACTAAACCCTAAATCCATACACCATGTTCTGTAATTATCATTAGTTGTTTATAACATTAGCCTTTTTGTTTTTATTGAGGCTGATTGTCAAATTCGCTAAAGTTCATGATACCATAAACCCCTTTAATATTTCTGGGCCAGCCACACCATGCCACACCTTACAGAGGACAACAGTTGAGTGATGATTATAACCATTGACAGTAAAATTACAGACATCAATGTTTATAACTCGTTAATGATGATTATAGCTCGTTAATGCTGTATTCACCACGCCTTCTGGACATTCTAAATTTAATACTAAAAGTTCTTGTACTCGTAGATTTTTTGATCAATCGATGTATTTATATTTTAGAATAAAGTTTTGTACACCAGGTTGATTCAATAAAGGGATTTTACTATTATGGAGATACATCTTCGTATTTTGGTTGATTCACACATACTTCAGATGAAATTACCGAGAAATCTTTATTTTGTTAAAATCTATTTTGGAGATACATCTTCGTATGAATTAAAACTTAATCTGAAGATGCATATCCGTAACCCCTTTGGTTCAATATTCAGTGAGTTATTTTAGAGATGTAATTCTATAATATGCTATTAGTTCAAATTAGAAACATGCCAGAACAATGGCAGAATGAAAAAATAACATAAAATAATATCAAAATAAACATTATATAGATATTTGTCAACAGATATTTGTCAACGTTTATAGATAAATTTAACATTATAAGTCATTACAAACGGGTGATTTAGGATGTAGCAACATTCTTATAATATCTTTGGTTGCTCTTGTAATCGTTGCATCAACCTTAATCAAATCATTTGTTGAGTAACGATAAAAGATACTCCATATAACCTTTAAATTATTAATGTCTTCAGTTCAAGCACGGTGAATCATATATTCCATTTATTGTCAATCGAGAGTGAGCGGTATTTGAGCTTGACAACTCTCTGATTTTCTGGTATTGTAGGAGAGTATTTAATTTGGATTTCAGATCGACGAGAAGTATGTTTTTGGAGACGCTAAATTGAAGTGAGAGATTTGCACTATTGAAATACACAAATGCAAGATCTGAATATGTATTAATTTTGATTTTTGTAAAGAAAAAGGAATGAGAGCTTATTTATAGAAGTTGTAGATCAATAAGGACATTACAAACCATATCCTATCATTAGGACATATTTCAGAAATGCATTTTAGGATACGTTTTTTTTTCTTTAAAAAAGAAGGATCTTTATGGAGATGCATATTCCCATATTTGTTTTTTAAAATAATTAAAAAATATGTTTGAAGATGCATTTTCAGACCTACCAAAACCACTGTTCACACATAACCTGTGTACTATGTTGTGCTGACTTTAGAAACATAAAAATTGTCCAAAAACTAACACCCAGTTTTATAACATTATGGATAACATTACATACAAAAAATGAGTTACATTGTTAGATTAATACTGAAATGTATTAAGACATGTGCCTCTACCTATTTTTTTTATCGGTGGTTCATTCTTTGACATTTTCTTATTTGCATCTCTTTCAACGTCGCTCAACATGGTGAACTCTTCCATCCTTTTCAGAAAGTGATTCGGCCAAATTTTAGCATCTTGTGTGAAATGTGCATCCACTCTAGCGACATTTTGGTATATGACATCCCAGTTTTAAATAAACATGAACAAAATGTTGTTTTTTGATAGCCAACAATATACATGATGCATTCAAATGGATTTTGAGGTGGTTTACTCCGAAGTGAAAAGAATGTTTTCGAGAAACCATATCGTGTTAAATCAATAAACACCATATCATAAACACTTGCAATAAGGTGCCCCATTCCCGAGAAGCACATCTATTTGTCAAACTGAGTCAGACCATCAAGACAAGGAAGAAGAGCATTGAGAATTACATTGTAATTTTCTTTGTTTTAGTATACCTTTGTGTATGATTTCCTATGCGTCATCATTTCTTGTATAAGATGTTGACGGACAAATTTGTAGTCACCCTCTCTTTTACCGAGCAAACACGAAACAACTCTAAAACCACAATTGCCGTCACCTTCAACATTAACAATCCGCTCAATGTATTTATGCATAAAAAGAGGCATCTCGTCAATGTGTTTGATTTTTGGTAATGGAGGTGGAGAAAATAGTTTGCTAATGATTTTTTTTGGGATTTTGGAGTCGGAGAATACGAAAAAGTGAGTCGACATGTTCAAAGTATGAAGTAGACCGTCTCGTGGAGTTGCCGGTTTGACTTTTTAAGGACACCCTTTGTTTTAACTGGTTCAGACGACGGTTTCAAATCCGTTGTTCCTGGATAGACAATCTTCCTCAAACAACATTAGTGCAAGGAATGAGACAATCTTCTTCAACTCCGTTATTTCAAATCCGTTGTTGTATTTCGTATGAAGATACATATCCAAATTCAAAATTCATTTTTTCATCTCAAACAACACATTAATGCAATGAATAACAGATGAAATGAATGAACTTTACATGCAATTCCAGCTTCTTTTCCTCCCTTTGATGTGATGAAATAAAACAATGATGTTTGGTGTTGAAGAGTTGATTGAGAATGAAAATAACTTTTTTAAGGGTTTTAAAAATGAAGTATGTTTGGGCATGAAGAAGAAGATCATACAAGGTGGTGTTTTATACAATTTCCCGCTTGACATTTTCGGAGATATATCTCCGAAAATATTGCCGAGTTATTAAACAAACCAGCTCAATGAATAAAAACACCATAAGTGAATACAAGAGATAATTCAGAGATGCATATCTGGATACATCCAGATAATTTACGAAGATGTATCTTCAAATCATATTTTATTTAATATGGGATGAATTTCAGAAAGGCAAAAAAGACTTATATGATTTTAGATGTGTCTGGAGATATATCTTTCGAATACATATAAACATTTTTGAATTTTCAAAAATGTGGGGCACATCTCTAAGAATAGAAAGAACATTTTCCAATTAATATTAGTGAATATATTTATTAGATCAAAATAAATGATTGAGATTGAGCAGAAATATTATATCACTGATGACAATCTAGAACTTTGGAATTGACGAAGAGAAAATACCAATTGATAACTATTTTTGAAATTTAAAATTTTAAAAATGAAGCAAATTTTGTTTTCAAGAGTTGCTACCTTAATAATCTCTAGACTTAATAACAATTATGTTCTCATTGTTTTATCAAATTTGTGAAAATAAATTTTCTTTTAAAAATCGAATGTTATAGGTCTTTCACTTAATATATCTATTATAGTTCTGGTTTCAATTACGTTACACTCTCTAAAAATAGTGATTTATGATCCTGAAATTAGTGACTTAATACTCCAATTTTGAACACTAAAATTTAGATTTTTTAGCTAAAAAAACAAAAACAGTAGGATGTTAAATGTATATGTTGGTCAGTAGGTTTGGTCTCACTTTCTCACCTTTTCTAATGGTTAGATATATGGAGATATCAACTTGATTCACTTGGTTGCGGTCAAGAGGGCGATGAGGTATCTCAAAAGATCATCTCTTTTTGGCATATTATATTAGAAGAACATAGAGATAAAGCTGCAAGGATGATCTTGATGATAAAAAAAAATACTTTAGGGTATGTTTTTATGTTTGGATCGGGAATTATATCTTGGTCAATTTAAAAACCAAAGGGCAAACATTACTTCTCCAATTTAACCAGTGGAGAATTATCTTATGGAAATGCAAAAATGTTAGAAGTATATTTTTGAATGTAGTCATTTATAGCAAATTCATATATAAATGAGACACAGATGGAGATGCACTTTCATATTTATCTTTATATGCACCCCATCTATTCCTAACTTAAACACTTTTATTTTGGCATAAATTTGTTCAAAGATGCAAAATTACGGATATACACTTATGTATTCATCCAATAGATAGTAAATTTTGACATTTTTTTTAGAAACACACCTATGTAATAGACTATGTATTATAAATATTTTATCATAATAATTTTTTTAAATAAATTAAAGGTCTAATGCATATTTTGGTCCCTTAGCTTAATTTATTGTTTCACTTTAGTCCCTTAACTAAAAAATGTTACAAAGTAGTCTCTTAAAAATCATTTAGTTACCTGAAATTGTCCATTTCGTTAGTTTTTCTAGAAAAAAGTGTTAATTTTTGCCTTGTTGGACATATAAAATATGACCTGATTTTTTTTATTTCTCTTTGTATTTTAATTATGTATCTAAATTCTGAAAATTTAACAAAAGAAGAAGAAACGAAACTCGCTGCATTCCTTTTTTCACTTTCAAACCCTAAAATCAGTTGGAGAAGACGAGTGGTGCAAAGAAGAGCAAGGTAACGAGACATAGAAGAATCCATTTGTATACTAAATGAGTGTTAACATCCATTGTGCATTTCCAGACGAAGACCTCCTCAAGGTATGATTACTAGTGTTAACCATTATTCCTCATCGATATTTTTCCTTTTAGGACTTTCTCCAATAAAGCATTCATCTTTATTTATCCTGATTAGGTTTATAATATGAAGTTTGAGTGTGTTGTACATCATGGGGGTGAGTTTCCTGAGTTTAAAAAATAAGGTTACAAGGGGTTAGAGGAGGTTTGGGTTGTAGACCATAATTACTGGATTTATTTTAAAGTGTTGGGTGGTTTAAGGGACTTAGGGTATCCAGTTGTAGAGAGTTTGTGGTATTATGTTGCGATGGATATTGATGAACTTGTTTTGTTGAAAGATGATATGGGAACCAAAGAGAATGAAAACCATAACAACGCTTAATGGGTCTATGCATTTAAATGTCATTCATCCCGTAGGACAACTTGAAATTATTGAAGAGCCACTTTTGTCCTTTGAATATGATGTAGTAACCAATGGAAATGAAATTGAAATGGACATTTTTGAAGTTATGAATAATGAAGAAAACAACTCTTTTGATGATGTGAGTTAGGAGAAAAGGGCAAGTTTGAACAAGGAAGGATCACTGCGCTAAAGTGGATGTTAATTTGGATGAGACCACTGATGGAGTTAACTACAAGATGTTAATTTGGAGGGGACTACTGATGGAGTTAACTATAACCAACAAGATGTGAATTTGGAGGGGACCACTGACGGAGTCGATTGTAACCAACAGGATGATAATTTGGAGGGGACCACTAATGGAGTAAATTGTACCTAAGCTGACATGAAGGGACCAAACTGTAATGGAGAAGAAGTTGATGGAGTGGACTGTAACCAAGAAGATGTGGATTTGGAGGGAACCACTAATGAAGTTGACTATAACCAATCAGACATGGATGAACCAAATTGTAATGCAGAATAAGTTGAGGGAGTTAACTGTAATCAAGAAGACGTTGAGGTGGAAGGGACCATTTACGGAGTTGACTGTACCAAGCAAACATGGATGAACCAAACTGTAATGCAGAAGAAGTTGAGGGAGTTAACTGTAAACAAGAAGATGTGGAGGTGGATGGGGAGTTTGAGGGTAGTGAAGATAACCAAGAAGAAGTAGAGGGTAGTGAAAAAAATTATTTAAATGTCAATTTTGAAGGCTCAGAATATGATATATGAATTGTTGGAGAGATAGTAGTTGACGATGAGGAAGTAACTTGTGAAAACCAAGTGAAAATAAAGGGAAAAGGCAAGACTAAAGGTGTTAGACGATAGTACCGATCTAGAAGAGGGGTTGAATAGATCAGTATTTGAAATTTAGCGCTTTTTAAAAATATTTTCAACGGTTGCAAAAGCTCCTAGGTTACAATCGTCTAAACAATTCGTTAATGGAAATATCAGATATGCGTGAAACTGGATGAAATAACTACGATAGAGATAATCAACCACTATCAAAATCAATCCATTAACTACCACAATCCTTGATATCATTAGCTCTAATAATGCGTTAACACAATAAGAGAGCAAGTAAAATATTAATAGATTTGTGTGAGATTAATTTTATCGAACACTTGGTGAGCACTCCTCACCAAGTCTCAATTTCACTCAAATTGAATATGGCGAATTTTACTCAGTTGCAATCAAAGTGATTGCACCAATTTATCGAACAGCTACTATACACAACAATCAAGCGAGATCGATTTTACTATTAATTTAACACAAAATGTAACTAATGCAGAATTGAAAGAGTTAAGAGAAAGCGAGAACAACACCATATTTGTTTAGGCAGTTCCCCTACCGTCCTCGCTTAGGGCACGTCTGCCCTCAATTATAAATCTAGAATTGAGATATATTTATTATTAAGTTGCAAAGTTGATACAAGAGAAGAAATGATCACCACCAATCAACCCCTAGTGTTGTTGCAGATCCTATTCGCTTCTCTCCCCTTGATTCGAGCTGAACCAAGTCCTTCAAGCGCTTCGAACAAACCTCTGGTTATAGCTACCTTATTGCAAGAACTCCATATTCTCCAAAACTTTAGCTCGGTTGATTTCGATCATAAGTCGCTAGAACCCTAAGCTTTCTTCACAATCCTCCAGCTACCTTTACTTATTTGACCGAACCCACTATTCTTCAAACTTTTCACTCGGCTGAATCTGTGAAGCAAAGGTTAGTGCAGAAACCCCCAATTCTTAGAGGATAAAACCCCAATGGTTTTATTCAATAAAAACCCACACAAAGCCTCAACCCAAACTAAGATTACACAATCCTATTTGGACGTTATCACCACAATAATGCACAATGATCAACAAAAATTGTTATGTGTATTTGTTGAGAAATCAATGGAGAATGAAGATGAAGAGCACTTTGGTGCATATCTTTCACTTTTATAGTTAATTGTTGAAGAAGAGACTCTAGAATATTTATATGACGCATGGACAAAGTAACAGACATAACAGAATAATTTTGCAAAAATGCATAGTAGAAAATTGAGTGCCAACAACGACCAGTCGACCTGTTCACACAGGTCACTCGACCTATTCAGACCCGAGGAAAAAAAATACTCAAATGAAGCAGGTGATGAGTCGACTCAAACAGGGGATGAGTCGACTCAAACAGGGTTTTTCTAGAGTTGAGTCGATTCATGACTCGACCTGTTCAGACCCGTGGCAACATGGTTCAAATGAAACAACCAATGAGTCGACTCAAACAGGGGATAAGTCAACTCAAATAGGTTTTTCCAGAGTTTAGTCGACTCATGACTCGACCTGTTCAGACCCGAGAGTTACGCTCCAATTCATGAGTCGACTCATAGTTCTACTGCTCCAAGTCATGAGTCGACTTATAACTCGACCTGTTCAGACCCGAGAGTTACGCTCCAAGTCATGAGTCAACTCAAAATTCTTAAACCGTCAAAAATGAGTTTTTGATATTTTGGTCAATTCAAACCATTTTCTTATGAACCTAAGGTACCAATGATGATCAAGTGCATTATTCACATCTATGAAATGCTCCTATATGCATGGACACATTTCAATTATACTTTGAGCATGTTGGAGGATAAGCATTCTATGATATGATGACACTGTCCAAAGCACACATATGAGCAACTAAAAAGGTTTGACATTATTAAAATAAGGATAAAGGATCTTTGCCCTCACATACTCCCCCCTTTTGATGATGGCAAACCGTGGCACAATCGCGTACTTTAATAGACATCCTTCCCCTGATTTTATGCATGCCTTCAAAAATTCTGCTATTATAAATCTGCTATTGTGTTTTCATTGCTTCTCCCCCTTTGACAATATCAAAAAGAAACAATGATACAGTCAACGTGAAACAAAGATTTTTATAAGCACTTAGTCAACTACTTTGCAACAGATAGACATTAACAACCATGCACATAACATGAAGTCAATGTAAGAATTATAGGCATAAGTATTGCACGGAGCCAAAGAAAATAAGTAAATAACATTGCCACATTCGTTTAGCATAAACTTTAAGAAAAATAACTAAATATAATAACATGCATGTTAAATATGATACCTAAGCAAGTTCAAGTATAATTCAAACATAGAAATTGATCAAACTTAGATCAAACCATAAAATGAACATCAAGAATTACATAGATCAAGTATATACATACATAGTTGATCAATATAGGTCAAATAGATAGGAATGATATTACCTCCAATGATGATAGACGATGAGTGCCCTTGTAACACCTTTCTAAAATACCCCCAATAATTAATTAAAACAACCAAACATAAATCAGAGTAGATATGCAATTTAAGGGTGTCACACTTGACACTTCACACCATGTTCCAAATTAACTCGTCATGCTCATTTATTCATCAAAATAAACATTTGCATAATTCGCAGCGGATAGAAATTAACAACATGCAAAACATGTAACACATTACATGTATAGTTGTTCAACAACCAAAATGAAAACAAGGTAAAACATCCCGTCCCGATGTTACATCTACCAGAGCATGACCCACTAAGGAACTACACTAGACTCCAATGACTAGCTTCTACTCAATCACTGCTCGTTACCTGAAACATAGTCGTAAGGGTGAGTTCCTCAATCGATATAATAAGCATTATAAAATACCATGTAATGCTAAGTAAATTAACACATTTCATCACCCAAATCAGATCACACATTCAGCAACGGCAACATCAACTCAAAATCATAATCATACTCAATCCAACATAAAACACACGTATAATATTGGAATACATCCATTCATATTATACGCCATACATACATTATGCAATGAGACTCCATGCATGCGGTACCGACTATTCGTGAACATATAGTTCAACCTCACCGATCAAATCCAGATACGGCTACCAAGCTCACTAGTCCCACTCATTTGAGACCTAGTGACTCACTCACTAATTCCTCACCATGGGAATTAGCTACCACCCCAAGGGCTATGCTATGCACGCTAATCACCTAGCATGCAAACATCAACAACAATCCACAATAACTCACTCACTAATTCCTCACCATGGGAATTAGCTACCACCATAAAGGCCACAATATGCAAGCTAAATCACTTAGTCATGCAAACATCAACCATCATCCACAATGGACATATGCTCACACTCTAAGCCATAAACAGTCCATTCACAATTGCATACATAATATATATATCCACAGCATCATGCATACAATCATACATCATCAACATATTTATCACATAATCATATCATGTCATGCCACATAATCAATCACAGTATTAGCACACTCTACTAATACCTATACAGCTCAAAACAACGGGAAAATGATCCCTCCGATATCATACACCAATATAGGCAAATCCTCAATTGTACACAACAATTAAATATCACTTTTTCATTTTTCAAACAGTGTTAACCGGTTAACGCCCTGGGTTAACCAGTTAACGCAACACAGAACACGCTTCCTGGCACATTTTAACAGTGTTAACCGGTTAACACCCTGGGTTAACCGGTTAACGCAAGACAAACAGCAATATTTCACAATTCATAACAGTGTTAACCGGTTAACACCCTGGGTTAACCGGTTAATGCAAGACAGAAAGCTGTTCCTGCGCTAACACTAAGCAGAATGCAGAATTCTCCGCATTTTCCGCCGTTGGAGGACTTCCGGACCTTCGATTTCAATTCCGTAAGAAGCTACACTTCCGGAAAATCAAGACTCATCCAATTACAGATTCAATTACAGCTTTAACATAACTTATTCATCTCAATTTTTCAGCATTCAACATCCCAATTAGGGTCAAATCAATAGCTTATTACTACCCATCACATGTTAACCCATAATACCCATTAAACGACGATAAACCCCCCTTACCTGAGTTAATCCGGCAATTGATTCTTCGACCTTCAACAATCGTGAATCCTCCTCTGAGCCCTAGCCTCTTCTTCTCCCTTTCTCAGTTCTTCTCTTTTCTCCCAATATTACGTGTTCTCTGTTTTCACGTGAAAACCCTTTTTACCAAATTGGACCTTTATATATATATTCCAACTTTATATTCCAATAATAAAATCCAATAATATTTCCAATTATTTAATTAAATTAATAAATATACTATTAATTTAAATTAAATAATTAGCCTTATTTCATCGGGGTGTTACAGCCCTCACTTATAAATAAAGGAATAGACAAGCATAGATATAGAGCAGACATCATATATAGATTTAAACGCGGTCTGAGATGTCGAGAACACCAAGTTCCTTATAGATGTGGAAGAAAGGCTCTGTCGCAAGTGGTTTTGTGAAAATATCGGCAAGTTGATTTTTGCTATCAACATGCTCGAAGACAACATCACCTTTCTCAACATGATCCCTAAGGAAGTGATGCTGAATTTCAATATGTTTAGTGCGCGAATGTAGATAGGATTTTTGGTTAAATTGATGGCGCTTGTGTTGTCACAAAAAATGGGAATACGTTCAAGTTGAACATTGAATTCGAGTAATTGTTGTTTGAGCCACAAAATTTGAGCGCAACAATTACCCGCATCAAAGTATTCCGCCTCGGTCGTTGACAAAGCAACTGAAACTTGCTTTTTGCTGTGCCAACTCACTAAGGAATTTGACTAAAATTGACAAGTGCCATTAGTGCTTTTCCTATCCGATTTGCAACCGACAAAGTCGGAATCGGAGTAGCCAACCAAAGATCAATCACTTCCCTTAGAAAACCAAAGCCCATACTTTGAAGTACCACAGAGGTATCTACGTATGCGCTTGTCGGCCTTTAAATGTGATTCTTTGGGACATGATTGATACCTATCACACATACATACACTAAACATAATACCTGGTCGAGATATGGTAAGATAGAGGAGGGAACCGATCATACCTCTATACCTTTTTATGTCTACGACCTTACCATTTTCATCCTAATCCATATTAACCGCAGTAGGCATTGAAGTGTTGATTACTTTGGAGTTTGCCATATCGAAGCGCTTGAGTAACTCATTGCCATACTTTGTTTGGCTCACAAAGTTCCTTCTTCAAGTTGCTTGATTTGAAGTCTGATCGCTCGACTGGGTGAGTCGAGAATGGGATACAAACTGCAAGTGCACAGTTCTATCGCGTAGTTTTAAAAGATATCGATCCCACAGGGACTTATGAATCGATATACCGTTATCTAAGGTTACTACGTAAATCTAAGGTGAAAATGTTTGATTGTTTGGGAAAAACTAAGAGCTAAACTAATATCTAGATTAAATATTAATAAGACGGATATCGGTATGTAGTTCGTCAAAACTAGGGAATCAAGTCTTTGTCGGTTTCTTAGTTGTAAAATGAATCGTTTCGGTTAACTTTATTGGTTAAAGGTTCTATCTCAAACTCTCGCTCTGTTGAATAAACCATGATTTTATATTAATGTTGCTGTCACTTATAATTAAGTCAAAAACCATATTTTGAAAACAATAAAGTTGCGAAAACTCTTTTTAAGAAAATACTGACCGTTTTAAACACCCTTATCTCAAACTCTCGCTCTGTTGACTTAGGTTATATAATTAAATCCAAATGCTTAACTCTCGTCCTCACATTCAATCTTTAAAAATACTTTTTGGAAAAGGTCAGAATTTAATTAACTCTAAAACTTGCTCTCGCCCTGATCTAGAATTAATGCCTAACTTACACTGTCCAGTTAAAATCTCAAACTCTCGCTCTATTGATTTTAACTTCTTTATGTCTTTTACTTTTGTAAAAAATCTTGTCATTAAACCTGTAAGTTGAAACCGTAAAAAGATTGATTTTGATTTTAAGTTTAGATAGACCGACTCAGTCTTGATCCCTTATTCTGCTTACTTTACATACCGATACCTAGGCAAATTAGCCAGACATGCTAAATAAATAAGAACTTATATCATGCATAAACAGACTCATTCCAGGCAGATAATATAGATAAATAATAAAACAAAATATTAAATAACGATTAAAGAACCTGAATGCGTAATACAATGGTCTTGAACACTCCACCACAAGCCGGTAGGATTTGTTCTTGGATTCTTCAATTGAACAGTAAATTAAATCAAGGAAATAAAACTGCGTAATAGAAAGAATTTCTTTTAAGAATTTAGCATATGAGGGCATCTGCGTAATAGCTTCGGTAAACGGAATTGTAACGTTTAATTGTTTAAGGAGATCAACAAATTTTCTAAATTGGCCTACATCTTTGGTTTTAACAAGCCTTTGAGGGTAAGGTATAGGTGGTTTGTAAGGAGGTGGAGGTACATAAGGTTCCTTCTTTTCTAGGGTTTCCTTATTACTCTCTTCCTTTTCCTTAGGTTCACTTTCCTCAGTAGATTTCTTAGGGTTTTGGTTTTCTATCCTTGGGTCAGACGGTCCTTCCACTTCCGTTCCACTTCTCAATATAATTGCATGAGCTTGGCTTCTCGGATTGGGTTGGGGCTGTCCAGGGAATGTACCAGTTGGTGCAGCAGTAGGTGCTTGTTGTTGAGCTACTTGAGATATTTGCGTTTCCAGCATTTTGTTATGGGTAGCCAGGGCATCTACTTTGCTTGCTAGTTGTTTAAGTTGTTCGCCAGTGTGTATGTTCTGGTTTAAGAAATCTTTATTGGTTTGTTGTTGGGAAGCTATAAAGTTTTCCATCATGATTTCCAAGTTGGATTTTCTAGGGGTATTATTGTTAGGATTCGGTTTCTGATATCCCGGAGGTATAGATGGGGCTTGATTTGGAGACTGTCCAGGTGCGTATAAAGCATTATTACTCTTATATGAGAAGTTTGGATGGTTCTTCCAATTTGGGTTATAGGTATTCGAATAGGGGCTTCCTTGAGCATAGTTTACTTGCTCTGTTTGGATTCCAGTCAAGAGTTGACATTCCGCAGGAGTGTGGCCTTGGATTCCACAGACCTCGCAATTCTGAGTTATAGCAACCACGGCTGCTGGAGGCGATACGTTTAAACTTTCAATCTTCTGGACCAAAGCATCCACTTTTGCATTGACGTGATCAAGGTTACTTATCTCGTACATGCCAGTTTTCGGTTGAGGTTTTTCCACATTCGTTCGTTCGGTTCCCCACTGATAGTGGTTTTGGGCCATGCTCTCGATAAGCTGGTAAGCATCAGCATAAGGTTTATTCATTAGTGCACCACCTGCAGCGGCGTCTATTGTTAACCTTGTGTTATATAAGAGACCATTATAAAATGTGTGAATTACTAACCAGTCTTCCAAACCATGGTGTGGGCAAAGTCTCATCATGTCTTTGTATCTTTCCCATGCTTCGAAAAGAGACTCGTTGTCTTTCTGTTTAAATCCGTTTATCTGGGCTCTTAACATAGCTGTTTTGCTTGGCGGAAAATATCGGGCAAGAAAAACTTTCTTCAACTCGTTCCATGTGGTGACTGAGTTGGAAGGAAGAGATTGAAGCCATCTTCTAGCGCTATCTCTTAATGAGAAAGGAAAAAGACGAAGTCGAATTGCCTCTGAAGTGACACCATTAGCTTTAACAGTATCAGCGTATTGGACAAATACGGATAAATGAAGGTTTGGATCTTCGGTAAGATTTCCAGAGAATTGGTTCTGTTGCACAGCCTGCAACAACGAAGGTTTAAGTTCAAAGTTGTTTGCTTCGATTGCGGGCGGAGCAATACTTGAATGCGGTTCATCTTGCGATGGAGCGGCGTAATCTCTAAGAGCACGAGCTGGTTCTGCCATCTCGGTTAAAGAAGGAAAATCTTTGAGATCAGGAAGTTCTATAGGAGGGAGATTGTTTTCAGCACGATATTCCCGAATTCGTCGTAAGACTCAGAGATATAGTTCGATATCGTTGATTCGTAAATAGAGCGGTTCGCCTTGAGAGCGAGTGCGTGGCATACAAATCAACGAAAGAAAGAAAATAGAAGAAAAAGAAACCTTAGTCTCTACAGCGTAACGGAAGAGTTACGATATCGATTGAATAAAAGTCCCTGGCAACGGCGCCAAAAACTTGATCGCTCGACTGGGTGAGTCGAGAATGGGATACAAACTGCAAGTGCACAGTTCTATCGCGTAGTTTTAAAAGATATCGATCCCACAGGGACTTATGAATCGATATACCGTTATCTAAGGTTACTACGTAAATCTAAGGTGAAAATGTTTGATTGTTTGGGAAAAACTAAGAGCTAAACTAATATCTAGATTAAATATTAATAAGACGGATATCGGTATGTAGTTCGTCAAAACTAGGGAATCAAGTCTTTGTCGGTTTCTTAGTTGTAAAATGAATCGTTTCGGTTAACTTTATTGGTTAAAGGTTCTATCTCAAACTCTCGCTCTGTTGAATAAACCATGATTTTATATTAATGTTGCTGTCACTTATAATTAAGTCAAAAACCATATTTTGAAAACAATAAAGTTGCGGAAACTCTTTTTAAGAAAATACTGACCGTTTTAAACACCCTTATCTCAAACTCTCGCTCTGTTGACTTAAGTTATATAATTAAATCCAAATGCTTAACTCTTGTCCTCACATTCAATCTTTAAAAATACTTTTTGGAAAAGGTCAGAATTTAATTAACTCTAAAACTTGCTCTCGCCCTGATCTAGAATTAATGCCTAACTTACACTGTCCAGTTAAAATCTCAAACTCTCGCTCTATTGATTTTAACTTCTTTATGTCTTTTACTTTTGTAAAAAATCTTGTCATTAAACCTGTAAGTTGAAACCGTAAAAAGATTGATTTTGATTTTAAGTTTAGATAGACCGACTCAGTCTTGATCCCTTATTCTGCTTACTTTACATACCGATACCTAGGCAAATTAGCCAGACATGCTAAATAAATAAGAACTTATATCATGCATAAACAGACTCATTCCAGGCAGATAATATAGATAAATAATAAAACAAAATATTAAATAACGATTAAAGAACCTGAATGCGTAATACAATGGTCTTGAACACTCCACCACAAGCCGGTAGGATTTGTTCTTGGATTCTTCAATTGAACAGTAAATTAAATCAAGGAAATAAAACTGGAATATAACGTAAGGTTAAATCCAGTATAAAGTTGCACAATAGTTTCCGGTGTAGAAACTATTATGCGAAAAAATATCTAAAAGTTAAAATTGGAAAGGTAAATTTGCAAGGGGAAAAAGAATGTAAAGCTTGCAAAAGAAATAAATAAAATAAACAATGCTAAGTGCTGGAAAGGAAAAAATAAGCAAAAGGCGTGAAAAGAAAATTTGGCAGAGCTTCGGCAATGTGAGCGTGGAAAAACCGGTCCTTTGAAACTTCCCAATTAGCTGCTATTTATACAGCTGCTGGTGTAACTACTTTTCAAGGGTTTCCGTGTGCGTGGTCTCGTTCCGAGGGTTAAGCGTGCGTGGAAGTAGGCTTCAACGTGGTCAGTTGAGTTCCTTACGCCAAAAATATAGGGGACTGGTGTGACGTTCGTCACACCATGTGTGACGCTCGTCACAGGAGTGCTTTTAGTGTGACGCTCGTCACAACCCTTGTGACGCCCGTCACAGTCATAACGCGCACTTTCTTTGGGCTGGGCTTGGTCTTTGTTATTTGTTTCCTTTTTATTCCTTTTTACACCTCCTTTTCTTCCCTTTTTCACTTTTGCTTCAAAATGGATACCTGACATAAATAGCAAGGAAATACTGCATAATATCTGATAAAATGAGATAAACTAAAGTAAATGATAATATAATCTAATTGAATTAAGTCTTAAAATGTGATATAATTTCGTGTTATCAAACTCCCCCATACTTAAATCTTTGCTTGTCCTCAAGCAAAATTCAGTATAGAACTTGTTAAAAGTTTTAGCCAGATGAAATTTCAAAGCACACATCAATTCGTACTAGGTTGCAAAAGGATTTTTGTTTAGGAGGACTTGAGTTTAATCTTGACATCAACAACTACCGTTACAACTTAGATAACCCTACCCTATGCAAATCAGTTCAAGTACCCTATGATAGCTATCCTGGTTCCTTTAGTCTTATTTTACCCGTTTTCATTCTAGCGAAATCACATTAAGCCCTTTATCTTTTCGCGCACATAGTGGAGTAACCGGTTAGTGATTATGATCCGCTTTTAGCTAGAAGTTCTGGTACATAAGTCGGATAACTTCATTATTCAGTCCATTGCAAATTGCGGGGGATCGAACCGTAGTCCGCCTTACCAAGTTCAGTACCAGATTCCTACTGAACCAACTCATAATGGATCTTTCGTATTGTGCTTTTGCATGATCTGCAACCTTTAGATTAAATGATCTGGTAAGGATCACCTAATTTAATTAGTGCATTTCTTGATATATTTATATATTTTAGGTTACTTTGGGGATCATTCACTTATATTCATCGGCTCTCCACGTAGTTTGCTATTAAGATGGTGCTGACTTCTGTATAAACTACTTGGGGTTGCCATAGAACTAAAAGTTCAAGGAATCGGTATAATAGGTACTTTATCCTGATCTAACATATTGAGGTTCTCAGAGTGTTGTTACGGTAATGATTTTGTTTTGATCTCACTCAAGTTTTATAAAGTAAGCAACCTTTATACTTATTGGGTGTGTTAAAATTTTTTTTTGTTATGGCTCAAGAAAATTGAGGGGAATAGATAATAAGAATTTTTCACACTAGGGACTTGACTTAAAATAAATATATATTATAATAATTTTTTTTTTTTTCATAATAAGAAAGGGAAATAACAATGAAAGGGAAAATAACATACTTGAAAAATGGTAATAGGAAGAATATTGTTTCCCCCCCATACTTAAACTAAACATTGTCCTCAATGTTTTAAGGGAAGGAAATACAAAATGGAAATGAAAAGAAAATAACAACTAAGGCTGCCTTCCGCCTCTGGTTCTTGGACCTGGTGATCTTTGACGTATGTCTAAGTTGTCGAACCTGCTGAACAATTCAGTAAACCGCTGGTCGGTTATGGCATTCCGAGCGTCCTGTTGCTGTTGCATTTGACGCATCATCTGCATCATCTCTGCATTCTGTACCTGCATTCCATCGATAGCATCCATAATGTCGTCGTTGGTCGCAGGCCTTCTTCGTCGACGACGTTGGGAGGATGGGCCGGCTGCATTTCTGGAAGGGTTGAGCGGGGCTGAATGTTGTGTAGGAGGATGATCACCTTGTTCCATTTCTTCAAACTCATCTGTTTGTGGGTTTGTTTGTAAAGGCTCGGTGGTTTCAGGAGCGTTTAGATCATAGAGGTGGCGGTCGGGGTTTGTGACATCAGTTAGGGCGATATTTGGTAGAACAACGCTTGGGACAGCCTGGTTGTTCACCATAAGATAATACCCTCCGCCGACTCTGTTTTTAATCAGGCGGCTGGAGCGGCAATAGCTGATATCCATAGACAGGGGAGGTAGGGATTCTAAAGTTTGGAGTCTATCCCCTAGGTGTAGGCCAAGTGCTATGGAGGTTATTAATCCACCAATTATAAAGGGTTGCCGGCCTCTAGCACATAAGGTGCGGATATGATGAAAGAGAAAAGAGGCGGCGTTTACCTGAGTATCCGGTTCGAAGACGCATTGGAGGAAAAATAGCTCCTTTGAGTTGACCTTGCTGTTGTTTGGTCTTCCAAAAATTGTGTTTTGTAAGATGCGGATGAAGTACCAGATAGTGGGGTTATGTATATGGGAGAGAAGGAGTTCTTCCCAGTTGTAGGTATCTATACCGGTAATTTTCTTAAAAAGGCCAAAAACGCCAACTGTGTTCCAGTTTGAGTTTGGAGGGATTCTGGGATGTACCTGACCTTCTATGGGAAATTGTAACATGGTACTCAATTGGTTTTGGGTTAAGGAGTACTCAGTGTTGAACATGCGGAAGGTTGCGGTACCGGTTAAAAATTCGTCTTCACCGGCGGGAGTGGTGTAGTCGTATGAACTTAAGAATTCTAAGGTTAGGGATGGGTAGGTGGGTTGATTATGAGTGCAAAGGAAGGTTAAGTCGGCTAGGCGGAGCATCCATTCGATACCTTGGAGTAATCCTAATTGTTGTAAACAAGTTAAATCGGGGTACCTGGTGGAAGCGACGCCTCGCTGTTGGAAACGTTCGAATTGCTCTTGCTGGTAGTTGTCATCTCCGGATCGGAAGATGATATTTCCGAAATTTTGATTTCCCGCCATTGTGATGAATTTTTGAAGGGGTGATTTGGAAAGAAATGTATTTGATATGAGAGAATTGTTTTGTGGTGAATGAAGGAAGTTTTGGTAGGTATTTATAGGAGAAGGATTGGAAGATAAAAAGAAAAAGTGGTTGAAGAGTAATTAAGTGTGGTAAATGAAAAATGAATGGGGAATGTAAAAAAAATTAAAGTGTAACGTTCGTCTCCAACGGCTCCCTAACGTTCACATGTCTGAGGGGCGTTACGCTCGTCACAAGGCTGTGACGCTCGTAACAGGCAATAGGCGTGCCGTCCGTTATGGGTAGTGTGACGCTCGTCACACATTTCTTTTTGGAAAGGCTTTCAGCAGCGCCTCACAGAATTACTTTGGTAGGTATTTTAATGTTTCATTTTGCTTATGATCATTTTTAGTCTGCAATTTTAATGTATTGTGCACGCTTACTTGCTTTGTATAATAATAATAATAATAGGTAACAACAGTAGAGCATAATAGCCATTGCATAATAAAATTAACTAAACAGCTTCAATAAGAATGATCATAATGTATTACAGGGAAAAAAAAACAATGAAATGAAATAGAAATAAACATGAATTCGAACAACATTAATGAAAAATCTAGCCTAAAACTAAATAACTTAGAAAGAAATAACTAAATTCCATCTATCTTCGGATCTCTGGCCGGAGGAGCAAAAGAGTTAACATGATGCCGTAAGATACGTAACTGACTTGCAGTGCTGCTCATGTATTCTAGGATTTCAAGTCTCAAGTTATGGAAATCTTCCCTGAGGGCGTCTTGTTCTGACATCAAGGCTTCAATGATGGTTTTAATATCTGTTCCTGGCATATGATGTCGGAGATCAGGCATGACTGATTCTTCGGTCAGGGCAGGCTGAGGGGGAGGATCAATATCATAGTAGCCTGAAGGTGTCTGAGGGTCAGATTCAGCAAGAGAGATATGGTCAACATAGTGCTCATAGTCATCACAAATCTCATAATCCTGGATGGATTCAGTGGATCCAGCAGGAGTTGGGGTTTCATTCAGGTTATAGAGCCAGTTCCTTTGATTATGAACACTAGTTCTAGGATCGGGCATGGTGAATAGGCAGAGAACCTGGTTATCAATAATAAGCTCGAACTCATCAGACCCTATGTTTGCTATAAACATAGTGTTGAAGAGGAAGGGTATACTCATAGTGGTAATGCCACAAAAAGGGCTAAGGTCAAGCATAGGCTGACGTAATCCAATAGCATTACCTATCATAGTGATCAAACCGCCTATTCTAATGGGTGCTCGCTCATCCTGGATAAGGTGGTCCAAATTAGCTAACATAAAAGTAGCACCGTTTACTGGACGGTTCTGGGAAGCACAAAATATGATGAAGAGTTCATCACGTGAAACTGAAGTACTATTTGGCTTCTTCCCAAATAAAGTGTGGGTCAGGATCTTATGGAAATAGCGAAAAGCCGGGTTATGTATGTTTCCAGAGAGAAACTCGTGTTCTTCGGGCTCATCATTTCCAGTCAGCTTACCCCAAAAGTGTTCAAGCTCTCTATATTCAAAAAGTTCTTCCTGGCTTACAGTGAATGTATCAAAGGAGGTAGGAAAACCCAAAAGGTTGGTGAAGTCTCTAATATTAAATTGGTACTCCATATTGAACATTCTGAACTGGATAAAACCTCTGCTAATTCCTTTTCCATGGCTAGGTAGATAGATTAATGAACTAAGGAATTCTAGTGTGAGTCTCCGGTAGGTGGTGAAATGTCTCAGGATAGGGGAGGTCTCCCATCCTATCTGATTCAGCAAAAACAGGACACTCTGTCTCAATCCAAGGGCAGTCATAGCCCAATCATCAGCATATAAACTAGGTAGCATCTCTCTAGCGGCTAGTTCTTCAAACTTTCGTTTCTGAGCCATTCCTCTGAACTTGATACCCATACGATCAGAATGTCCCATCTGGTTAGTGTTAGCTAGAGAAAAGAAACATGAGTTTAAGTCAGGATTTGGCCAAATGCCGAAAGAAGAAAAGAATTATTATTATTATATATAGATATATTTTTTTTCTTTTTGAATAAATCAATAATGAATACTAAATAGAAATTAAAAGAATAATTAAGAGAAAAATAAGGAAATGATAATAATAATAGAATAGTAAAATAACAAATTAATTTGTGGGTTGTCTCCCACTAAGCGCTTTGTTTAAAAGTCGCAAGCTCGACAAAGAAATTGTTAAATATAGTCTATGAGTCCTGGGGGCGTTTCGTCTAAGTGTAGAATTTACGAATCCTCGTTGGTTTCCGCATAGTGATAATGTTTCAGACGTTGCCCGTTTACGGTGAACGGTTCTGTAGATTGTCCTTTTATTTCTACCGCTCCACTGGGAAAGATTTTAGTGATATGAAAAGGTCCTGACCATCTGGATCGTAGTTTTCCCGGGAATAACTTTAGTCTAGAGTTAAACAAAAGTACTGCGTCGCCTTGCTTGAAGATTTTCCTTGATATACGCTTGTCATGCCATTGTTTTGTTCTTTCTTTATAGATTCTGGCATTTTCATAGGCGTCTCTTCTGAGTTCCTCTAATTCGTTTATGTCAAGGATTCTCTTTTCACCGGCGGCTTTATAATTCAAATTTAAATTTCTAATAGCCCAATAGGCTTTATGTTCTAATTCTACCGGGAGGTGACAGGATTTTCCATAAATGAGCTTAAATGGGGTCGTCCCTATGGGAGTTTTATAAGCAGTTCGGTATGCCCATAAAGCTTCTGGTAATTTCAATGACCAATCTTTCCTTGAAGTGGCGACCGTTTTTTCTAGTATTTGCTTGATTTCTCTGTTAGATACTTCCACTTGTCCACTGGTTTGAGGGTGGTAAGGTGTTGCTATCCTATGTCTCACTCCATATTTAAGTAGTAGTTTTTCGAGTACCTTGGATATAAAGTGTGATCCACCATCACTGACTACTATTCTTGGGATGCCAAATCTCGGAAATATTATATTTTTAAAGAGTCTAGTTACTACTCGGGTGTCATTTGTTGGAGAAGCTATAGCTTCGATCCATTTTGATACGTAGTCAACTGCCACGAGTATGTATTTGTTACCGAAAGAGGATGGGAAAGGTCCCATGAAGTCTATCCCCCACACGTCAAAAATCTCTACTTCCAAAATACCTTTTTGTGGCATCTCGTCACGTCTAGATATGTTTCCCGTGCGTTGACATCTGTCACACTCCTTAATAGCCGCATGTACGTCCTTCCATATAGTTGGCCAATAAAAGCCAGCTTGTAGGATTTTAGAGCAGGTCTTGGATGTACTTGTGTGTCCACCATAAGGCGCAGAGTGACAGTGTTGGATTATATTTTCTACCTCTTCTTCGGGTATGCATCGACGGAAAATACCATCGGGGCCTCTTTTGAAAAGTAAGGGATCATCCCAGTAATAGTGTTTTATGTCGTGGAAGAATCGTTTCTTCTGCTGGTAAGATAAAGTAGGTGGAACTATTCCGGCAGCTAAATAATTGACTAGATCAGCGTACCATGGTGTGACAGATATAGCTAAGGTGGTTTCTACTTGCATGTCGGAGTTGTTCTCTTCCAAAGTAGCTATGAGTTTATCATACGAGAAATCATCATTAATGGATGTTCTTTCCGGTTCAAGGTTCTCAAGTCTAGAGAGATGGTCTGCTACTACGTTTTCAGTTCCTTTCTTGTCCTTGATTTCTAAGTCGAATTCTTGTAGTAACAAGATCCATCTTAGGAGTCTAGGTTTAGCATCCTTTTTTGTTAAAAGGTACCTGATAGCAGCGTGATCAGTGTAAACTATTATTTTGGCTCCTACCAGGTAAGAACGAAATTTATCTAGCGCAAATACCACTGCTAGGAGTTCTTTCTCGGTTGTGGCATAATTCATCTGCGCTTCATCCAGGGTTCTGCTAGCGTAATATATAACATGAAGCTTTTTATCCTTTCTTTGTCCTAGAACAGCATCTACAGCATAATCACTGGCATCACACATTATTTCGAATGGTTCATTCCAGTCTGGTGTCTGCATAATGGGTGCGGAGATCAATGCTTGTTTAAGAGTTTGAAATGCTTTTAAACAGTTATCGTCGAATATGAATTCAGCATCTTTCATCAACAGTCCGGTTAAGGGTTTAGTTATCTTAGAGAAGTCTTTGATGAATCGTCGGTAAAAACCGGCGTGTCCTAAAAAGCTTCGTATTTCTCTCACGGTTCTTGGGGGTTGAAGATTTTCGATTACCTCTATCTTGGCTTTGTCTACTTCAATTCCTCTGTTCGAGATGATGTGTCCTAAAACAATTCCTTCTTGTACCATAAAGTGGCACTTTTCCCAATTAAGTACTAAGTTTACTTTTACACATCGCTCAAGAACTCTTTCCAGGTTTTCAAGGCATTCTTCGAAACTTTGTCCGTATACAGAAAAGTCATCCATAAATACTTCCATGATGTTTTCGAGAAAGTCGGCGAAAATCGCCATCATGCATCTTTGAAAAGTTGCAGGGGCATTACACAGACCAAACGGCATTCGTCTATAAGCGAAGGTACCAAAAGGGCATGTGAATGTTGTCTTTTCTTGGTCATCAGGGTGAATTGGTATTTGAAAGAAGCCTGAATAACCGTCTAAATAACAGAAATGTGAATGTTTAGCTAATCGTTCTAACATTTGGTCAATGAATGGTAAAGGGAAATGATCTTTTCGGGTTGCTTTGTTTAGTTTCCTATAATCAATGCACATTCTCCATCCCGATTCGATTCGTTTAGTTATAGTTTCTCCTTTTTCGTTTTCAATAACGGTTATGCCTCCTTTCTTTGGTACAACGTGTACAGGACTAACCCATTTGCTATCAGATATAGGATATATAATACCTGCTTCCAATAACTTGGTTATTTCTTTCTTTACTACCTCACTTAGGATCAGATTTAGTCTTCTCTGGTGTTCCCTAGAGGTTTTACAGTCTTCTTCTAACATGATGCGGTGCATACAAATAGAAGGGCTTATTCCTTTAAGATCGGTTATGTGGTATCCTAGTGCGGTTGGGTATTTTCTTAAGATATGTAGGAGTTTTTCTGTTTCGAGTCTTCCTAGATCGGCATTAACTATCACAGGTCGTTCAAGTTCTAAGTCTAGGAATTCATATCTCAGATTTTTGGGAAGTGTTTTCAAATCAGGGGTTGGTTTGTTAAGACACTGCGTAGGGTCCGGTGTTATTGCTAAACATTGGTTAGATTTGTCCTCTAAAAGATAGTCTGATGATTTGTCTTCTCCTGACTTTGCTTCTTTTATGCATTCATCGATGATATCCATGAAGTAACATGTATCTTCTATTGCAGGTGCTTTCAAGAATTGGGAAAGAATGAATTCAATTTTCTCTTCACCTACTTCGAAGGTGAGTCGTCCTCGTTTTACGTCTATGATTGCACCGGCAGTTGCTAAGAATGGTCTTCCTAGTATAATAGGTGTAGTATCATCTTCTCTAATGTCCATAATTGTGAAGTCAGTGGGAATGTAAAACTGACCTATGCGTACGGGAACGTTTTCAAGGATTCCTACAGGATATTTGATGGAACGATCTGCTAATTGCACAGACATTTTGGTCGGTCTTAATTCTCCCATTTCCAGTTTCTTACATATGGATAAAGGCATAACGCTAATTCCGGCTCCTAAATCGCATAAGGCTTTGTCGATGACAAATTTTCCTATGTGACAGGGTATAGAGAAACTACCCGGATCCTTGAGTTTAGGGGGCATGTTTTGGATTATAGCGCTACATTCGGCAGGGAGTGTAACGGTTTCGCTATCCTCAAGTTTCCTCTTATTAGAAAGGATTTCTTTTAAGAATTTAGCATATGAGGGCATCTGCGTAATAGCTTCGGTAAACGGAATTGTAACGTTTAATTGCTTAAGGAGATCAACAAATTTTCTAAATTGGCCTACATCTTTGGTTTTAACAAGCCTTTGAGGGTAAGGTATAGGTGGTTTGTAAGGTGGTGGAGGTACATAAGGTTCCTTCTTTTCTAGGGTTTCCTTATTACTCTCTTCCTTTTCCTTAGGTTCACTTTCCTCAGTAGATTTCTTAGGGTTTTGGTTTTCTATCCTTGGGTCAGACGGTCCTTCCACTTCCGTTCCATTTCTTAATATAATTGCATGAGCTTGGCTTCTCGGATTGGGTTGGGGCTGTCCAGGGAATGTACCAGTTGGGGCAGCAGTAGGTGCTTGTTGTTGAGCTACTTGTGATATTTGTGTTTCCAGCATTTTGTTATGGGTAGCCAAGGCATCTACTTTGCTTGCTAGTTGTTTAAGTTGTTCGCCAGTGTGTATGTTCTGGTTTAAGAAATCTTTATTGGTTTGTTGTTGGGAAGCTATAAAGTTTTCCATCATGATTTCCAAGTTGGATTTTCTAGGGGTATTATTGTTAGGATTCTGTTTCTGATATCCCGGAGGTATAGATGGGGCTTGATTTGGGGACTGTCCAGGTGCGTATAAAGCATTATTACTCTTATATGAAAAGTTTGGATGGTTCTTCCAATTTGGGTTATAGGTATTCAAATAGGGGCTTCCTTGAGCATAGTTTACTTGCTCTGCTTGGATTCCAGTCAAGAGTTGACATTCCGCAGGAGTGTGGCCTTGGATTCCACAGACCTCGCAATTCTGAGTTATAGCAACCACGGCGGCTGGAGGTGATACGTTTAAACTTTCAATCTTCTGGACCAAAGCATCCACTTTTGCATTGACGTGATCAAGGTTACTTATCTCGTACATGCTAGTTTTCGGTTGAGGTTTTTCCACATTCGTTCGTTCGGTTCCCCACTGATAGTGGTTTTGGGCCATGCTCTCGATAAGCTGGTAAGCATCAGCATAAGGTTTATTCATTAGTGCACCACCTGCAGCGGCGTCTATTGTTAACCTTGTGTTATATAAGAGACCATTATAAAATGTGTGAATTACTAACCAGTCTTCCAAACCATGGTGTGGGCAAAGTCTCATCATGTCTTTGTATCTTTCCCATGCTTCGAAAAGAGACTCGTTGTCTTTCTGTTTAAATCCGTTTATCTGGGCTCTTAACATAGCTGTTTTGCTTGGCGGAAAATATCGGGCAAGAAAAACTTTCTTCAACTCGTTCCATGTGGTGACTGAGTTGGAAGGAAGAGATTGAAGCCATCTTCTAGCGCTATCTCTTAATGAGAAAGGAAAAAGACGAAGTCGAATTGCCTCTGAAGTGACACCATTAGCTTTAACAGTATCAGCGTATTGGACAAATACGGATAAATGAAGGTTTGGATCTTCGGTAAGATTTCCAGAGAATTGGTTCTGTTGCACAGCCTGCAACAACGAAGGTTTAAGTTCAAAGTTGTTTGCTTCGATTGCGGGCGGAGCAATACTTGAATGCGGTTCATCTTGCGATGGAGCGGCGTAATCTCTAAGAGCACGAGCTGGTTCTGCCATCTCGGTTAAAGAAGGAAAATCTTTGAGATCAGGAAGTTCTATAGGAGGGAGATTGTTTTCAGCACGATATTCCCGAATTCGTCGAAAGACACGGAGATATAGTTCGATATCGTTGATTCGTAAATAGAGCGGTTCGCCTTGAGAGCGAGTGCGTGGCATACAAATCAACGAAAGAAAGAAAATAGAAGAAAAAGAAACCTTAGTCTCTACAGCGTAACGGAAGAGTTACGATATCGATTGAATAAAAGTCCCCGGCAACGGCGCCAAAAACTTGATCGCTCGACTGGGTGAGTCGAGAATGGGATACAAACTGCAAGTGCACAGTTCTATCGCGTAGTTTTAAAAGATATCGATCCCACAGGGACTTATGAATCGATATACCGTTATCTAAGGTTACTACGTAAATCTAAGGTGAAAATGTTTGATTGTTTGGGAAAAACTAAGAGCTAAACTAATATCTAGATTAAATATTAATAAGACGGATATCGGTATGTAGTTCGTCAAAACTAGGGAATCAAGTCTTTGTCGGTTTCTTAGTTGTAAAATGAATCGTTTCGGTTAACTTTATTGGTTAAAGGTTCTATCTCAAACTCTCGCTCTGTTGAATAAACCATGATTTTATATTAATGTTGCTGTCACTTATAATTAAGTCAAAAACCATATTATGAAAACAATAAAGTTGCGGAAACTCTTTTTAAGAAAATACTGACCGTTTTAAACACCCTTATCTCAAACTCTCGCTCTGTTGACTTAGGTTATATAATTAAATCCAAATGCTTAACTCTCGTCCTCACATTCAATCTTTAAAAATACTTTTTGGAAAAGGTCAGAATTTAATTAACTCTAAAACTTGCTCTCGCCCTGATCTAGAATTAATGCCTAACTTACACTGTCCAGTTAAAATCTCAAACTCTCGCTCTATTGATTTTAACTTCTTTATGTCTTTTACTTTTGTAAAAAATCTTGTCATTAAACCTGTAAGTTGAAACCGTAAAAAGATTGATTTTGATTTTAAGTTTAGATAGACCGACTCAGTCTTGATCCCTTATTCTGCTTACTTTACATACCGATACCTAGGCAAATTAGCCAGACATGCTAAATAAATAAGAACTTATATCATGCATAAACAGACTCATTCCAGGCAGATAATATAGATAAATAATAAAACAAAATATTAAATAACGATTAAAGAACCTGAATGCGTAATACAATAGTCTTGAACACTCCACCACAAGCCGGTAGGATTTGTTCTTGGATTCTTCAATTAAACAGTAAATTAAATCAAGGAAATAAAACTGGAATATAACGTAAGGTTAAATCCGGTATAAAGTTGCACAATAGTTTCCGGTGTAGAAACTATTATGCGAAAAATATCTAAAAGCTAAAACGGGAAAGGTAAATTTGCAAGGGAAAAAGAATGTAAAGCTTGCAAAAGAAATAAATAAAATAAACAATGCTGGAAAAGAAAAATAAGCAAAAGCTAAAACAGAAGGTTTGAAAAGCTTCGGCAGAGTAGACGGCAAAAGAGGGGAGAGGAAGCGGAACCCTTTTAGGTTTCTAATGTAGCTATTTATAGTAGTGCTTCTAACTGCTTTTTGTTTCCCACGAGTCTTCAGCATGGCTAAATACACGGCGTGGGCATAGGACACGAACTCTCTCAACGTCTCTTCAATTCTTCTGAGGGCGTGACTTGCGCCAAAAAGCTAGTGGAATGGTGTGACGCTCGTCACACCATGTGTGACGCTCGTCACAGGGGTGCTTTTAGTGTGACGCTCGTCACAACCCTTGTGACGCCCGTCACAGGCACAACGTGCGCTTTCTTTGGGCTGGGCTTGGTCTTTGATATTTGTTTTTTTTTACTCCTTTCTACACCTCCTTTTCTTCCCTTTTTCACTTTTGCTTCAAAATGGATACCTGACATAAATAGCAAGGAAATACTGCATAATATCTGATAAAATGAGATAAACTAAAGTAAATGATAATATAATCTAATTGAATTAAGTCTTAAAATGTGATATAATTTCGTGTTATCACCTATGCCAAAGCCACGAGTCTTCACTCATGGAGACGAGACATTTAGCGCTAGTCAAAGATACTTCATTCAAGTCAAACATGTATACATTATTTTCCCTCCATCCCTTAATCACATCATTATTTTTATCATTATGTTTAATCATGCAACAATCTTTTGAAAATGATACTTTATATCCTTTGTCACATAATTGGCTAATACTAATGAGATTGTGCTTAAGGCCTTTAACTAAAAGGACGTTTGAGATAGTAGTAGAGGAGGGATTACCTACACTACCTTTTCCGAGTATAACTCCCTTGTTATTATCATCGTAGGTTACAAACCCTTTCTTCTTAGCCACAAAGTCAAAGAACAAGGAAATGTCACCCGTCATGTGTCTTGAGCATCCACTATCGAGAACCTATGTTCTCTCCGTATCCTCAAGACATTCCACCTACACATTTAAACAAGGGAAGGAGGTATCCAATTTTCATTGTGTCCTAGTGTGTGAGTGAAACTTTGGTTGCATTTGGGCAACCATTAAAAAATGCCTTTAGGAGCCAAGAATCTCCTAAATTGACATTTAGCAATAATATGTCCCCTTTTGCAACAATATAGACAATTTAAGTTTGGATGAGAGTTGCTTTTGCTAACTTGATCCTTTACCATATAAGTGTACTTTTGATAAGGATTATTCATGTTACTTCTAAAATGTGATTGATCAATAACAAAGGTAACTTTAGGTTGTAAAACCTTGTCTAATTTATCTTGAAGAGTTCTAACTTCTCTTTGCCAAATGTGACAAGTTTCACATCCAGACCATCTAAACCAAAATCCCTTATCATCTTCAGTTTTGCCTTTAGTAACCTCTATCATAGATTTCTTAAGAGTTTCTAATTCCTTTTAGGAATCAGAAATCTTCTTTTCTAAATAACAATTTTTTTTCTTATTTGAGGCCAAGCGTTGAAAAGTTTCCTTGGCCTCATTGTGTAGAGTACTAAAGGCATTTTGCAAATCCAAATAAGAAATTTTATCAACATGATTATACTTAGAATGACTTACATTCTTTTTCTTCTTTTGATGAGCTGTAAGATAAATATTGACATTTTCTTCTTCATCACTTGAGTTATCATCGTTTGAGGACTCACTATCGCTCTCCCATGCAATGTATGCTCTTCTAGCTTTGCTAGATTTGTTGTGACGTTTGTCTCTTCCTTTGTCTTTCTTCAACAAGGGACAATCTGACTTATAGTGACCGGCCTTTCCGCAATTATGGCATGATCCTTTTGACTTAATTATCTTACCTTCCTCTCGATTCGGGAATTTTGATTGTCTTCTATAGTTGACAAGATTTTTATCCGAATGTTGAATTTCATTCTTTCTAAGGTATCAGTTATACCTCCTTACAAACAACCCCATGTCTTCATTCGAATCTTTATCATCATCACTTGATTCACTCTCACACGCATGATTGGTGGATGACTTATATCTTGAAGCCTTTAAAGCGATAAACTTCATTTCAGTGTCCTTAGCTTTCTCCTTCTTTTCCTTCTTTTGACTCTTCTCATGTTTCACAAGGTTCATGAGCTCTTGCTCATGCTCTTGAATCTTACCAAACAATGTTGTCATGTCCAATGTTCTTAGATCGTTGGCTTCCTTAATCGCGGTGACCTTTGGTAGCCAATCCCCGTTAAGACATATTAAGATTTTGTTAGTAGCAACATCATTAGGGGTAGTTCTATCAAGAGCATTTAACCAATTGATTAGATGAGAAAATCGATTTTGCATATCGGCAATGGTTTCACCATCCTCCATATGAAAAAGATCAAATTCTTGAGTTAGAGTGTTGATTCTAGCTAGTTTGACATCATTGGTTCCCTCATGGGTAATTTGCAATGAGTCCCACATAGCTTTAGCACTAGTACAATGGGAAACCCTATAATACTCATCAACACCTAAGGCGGAGATGGGTATGTTTTTGGCTTTCCAATCATAGCTATACTTTTTTTCATCTTCTTCATTGCATTGTACTTCAGGTTTAGGTATAACAACACCATCCGCATTGGTCATGGTTATTTCCATAGGACCATCTTGGATGACTTTCCACACCTTCCTATTAATAGAGTTGATATGGATACGCATACAATCTTTCCAATAACTGTAGTTTTCACCGGTAAAAAAAGGTGCCCCATTATACGTCCCTTTAGGATCGTTACTCATTTTCTAAAAAGTTATATGCGAAGCACTAGATGAACCGCCGCTCGTGATACCACTTGTTAGACGATAGTACCAATCTATAAGAGGGGTTGAATAGATCAATATTTGAAATTTAGCGCTTTTTAAAAATGTTTTCAAAGGTTGCGAAAGCTCTCTAGATTACAATCGCCTAAATGACCCGTTAATGGAAAGATCAGATATGCGTGAAACCGAATGGAATAACTATGATAGAGATAATAAACCACTATCTAAATCAATCGATTAACTACCACGATCCTTCATATCGCTACCTCTAATAATGCGTTAACACAATAAGAGAGCAAGTAAAATATTAATAGATTTGTGTGAGATTAATTTTATTAAACACTTGGTGAGATCTCCTCACCAAGTCTCAATTTCACTCAAATTGAATGTGCAAAATTTTACTCAGTTGCAATCAAAGTGATTGGACCAATTTATCGAACAGTTACTATGCACAACAATAAAGCGAGATTGATTTTACTATTAATTTCACACAAAACATAATTAATGCATAATTTTTAAGAGAAAGAGAGAACAACACCGAATTTGTTTAGGCAGTTCCCCTACCAGCCTTGCTTAGGGTACGTCTGCCCTCAATTCTAAATCTAGAATTGAGATATATTTATTATTAAGTTGCAAAGTTGATACAAGAGCATAAATGATCCCCACCAATCAACCCCTAGTGTTGTTGCAGATCCTATTCGCTTCTCTCCCCTTGATTCGAGTTAACCAAGTCCTTCAAGCGCTTCGAACAAACCTCCGGTTACAACTACCTTATTACAAGAACTCCGTGTTCTCCAAAACTTCAGCTTGACTGATTTTGATTGCAAGTCGCTTGAACCCTAAGCTTTCTTCACAATCCTCCGATTACCGTTACTTGTTTGACCAAACCCACCGTTCTTTAAACTTTTCACTCAGTTGAATCTGTGAAGCAAAGGTTAGTGCAAAACCCCCTAATTCTTGGAGGACAAAACCCTAATGGTTTTATTCAAGAAAAACCCACACAAAGCCTCAACCTAAACTAAGATTACACAATCCTATTTGGACGTTATCACCACAACAATGCACAATGATCAACAAAAAATGTTATGTGTATTTGTTGAGAAATGCAATGGAGAATGAAGATGAAGAGCACTTTGGTGTATATCTTTCACTTTTCTTGTTAATTGTTGAAGAAGAGACTATAGAATATTTATATGATACATGGACAAAGTAACAGACATAATAGAATAATTTTACAAAAATGCACAGTAGAAAATTGAGTGCCAACAGCGACCAGTCGATCTGTTCGCACAGGTCACTCGACCTGTTCAGACCCGAGGCAAAAACTACTCAAATGAAGCAGGAGATGAGTCGACTCAAACAAGGGATGAGTCGACTCAAACTGGGTTTTTCCAGAGTTGAGTCGACTCATGACTCGACCCATTCAGACCCGTGGCAACATGGTTCAAATGAAACAACCAATGAGTCGACTCAAACAGGGGATGAGTCAACTCAAACAGGTTTTTCCAGAGTTGAGTCGATTCATGATTCTACTCACAGTTCTACTGCTCTAAGTTATATGTCGACTCATGACTCAACCTGTTCAGACCCGAGAGTTACGCTCCAAGTCATGAGTCAACTCAAAATTCTTAAACAGTCAAAAATGAGTTTTTGATATTTTGGTCAATTCAAACCATTTTCTTATGAACCTAAGGTACCAATGATTATCAAGTGCACTATTCACATCTATGAAATGCTCCTATATGCATGAACTCATTTCACTTATACTTTGAGCATGTTGGAGGATGAGTGCATTTTATGATATGATGACACCATCCAAAGCACACATTATGAGCAACTAAAAAGGTTTGACATCATTAAAATAAGGATAAGGGATCTTTTACCTCACAAAAGGGAATGGGAAAGGCAAGGGGTGGGAAAGTCTAAAGACAAGGGGAATGGGAAAGCCAAGGTTGGAAGACCATATAAACAAAGCGAAATGGAAGGATCATGTGAAAGGAGTGGTTCACTTGATGATGTGAATGAAAAATGCGAGGTCTTAAAGGAAATTTTAAGAGGATTAAGTGATATTAAGGAATATGATAGTGATGAGTTACCTTATCATTATGATAGTGAAAATGACAATATTAAAGGATGGCTTTGTAACCTTCAAGCCTCATAAAAGAATGGAAGACTACAAGTGGGAATTAGGTACTTATTTTGCTACAAATAATGAATTTAAAGAGGGAATAAGGAACTTATGATGTATATTATATAAGGAACCTAAAATTTAAGAAAAATGATAAGAGGATAAGAGTGACATACATGTTAGGTTGTCCATGTGAGGCATACTGTGCAAATATCCAAGATGAAGAGACTTGGAAATTGAGGAAAATAATGGACAAGCATAAATGTAGCAGGGATTACAAGGTTGGGTTCCTTACTTCCAAGTGGTTAGGAAAAAATATTCAAAGTAATGTTAGAGAGAATCCAACTTTTAAGTTGGCTGATATAATGGAAAAAACACATGAAAAATGTAATGTATGGATCAGCAAGACACTTGCATATAGAGCAAAGACACTTGCTATTTATATTGTGGGTGGTTCATTTAGGGATAAATATACAAGAATTCATAATTATGGCCATAAACTATTAAAGGAAAATCTTGGTGACACTTTGGTGAATAATATGTAAGAGGCTTGCAACTCTGTATTTGTAACTCCAAGAACCAAGCCTATTGTCACTATGCTTGAATAAATAAGAGTGTATCTTATATAGAGATGGGAGTCAAATAGGAAAATGATTGTAAAATATGAAGGTACAACTCTACAAAATATCAAAAAGAGGATGGAAAAGGAGTCACAAAAAAAAACCATTGGATTGTGAGGTAATCTGATCATATTGTGCTTTCAACATGTAATATGATTATCTTACAATTGTATTATCATCATATTGTGCTTTATACATGTGTTACAGACATGCATGTGAATATGACTACGAGGTTAGGCATAGATCATTTAATGGAGAAAAATACGCAGTTAATCTTTCTAAAAAAGAATGCTCTTGTAGAATGTGGATGCGGACATGACTACCATGCTTTCATGAAATGTCATGCATGAATAATCAAAACTAAGAAATTAAGGATTTTGTGCCTGACTATTATAAAGAGGAACACTGTGATGCTTGTTATGCATCAATGCTTTATCAAATTATTGGGAAAACTTTATGGACAAAAGATGACACTGTTAATCTACAACCACCACCCATATAGAGACAACCTGGTAGTCCCAATAAGAAAAGGAACAAGAAGGCTGGAGAATGGTGAAATGAGAAAAACATGGAATCAAGTGTATTAGTTTCCATAAGGATGGTTACAACATGACCACATGTAAGCTACCAATGCTACAAGCACCTCCCAGTCTTCCACTAGAGGAACTTCCTAGTCAAGCACCACCTACTAGTCAACCACCACAAGCACCTACCAGTCAGGCAACATTAACACCTTCAACTCAGCCACCACCCAAAAAGAAAAAAATACTTCAAAATAGGGGGGGGGGAGCTGTTTCAAGTCAACCATGATTTCTAATTTATGATTTCTATTTTGATGTTTTGTTATGCTGTTTTGGAATGTAATGAATTATGGGAATGATATGGATTATAATTTCATTTCTAATTATGCACTGATATGTAATTTTGCATTATGAATCATAATGCCATTTTGAAGTGATATGTAATTCTATTAATGCTTATTGGAATGATATGGCTTATAATTCCATTTTGAAGTATGCACTGATATGGCTTCTATGAAATTATGACATCACTTTCTTTAACTTTATTTTAGTCCCCTTAATGCAATAAAGTTTCACATTAGTCCCTTAATTGTATTATAGATTTCAAATTGGACCCTTAACTAAATTGTATCATTCCACTTTAGTCCATAAACCAGTATGTTACATCAGTTTTTTCCTATTTTTTTATACTAGTGTTTTGTTTCATTATTATACCATTATTTTCTGTGTGTGTTATACCCGTGTTTTGTGTGAGTTACAATGGTACAATATAATGAATATATTTTTTCTTATAACAATAATTATTAAACCGACAACAATGTTACATATAATTCTCATGATATGTTCATAATCTGAAGTACATTGATAAACTCAAAATTCAACAAACATAGTGCTTTGCCCAAATCCTATTTGAAATACATTGTTACAAACACAAGATTTAACCCGAAGCTCAAAATCCCAACCACAATGGAAATTTTCAACCATCCTCTAGTGTGGAGAACCCCGTTCTTCAATTTTTTATTTTGCTTCTTTTGCCTTTCAATCTTAAAATTCATTTCATCAAAATTTTTATCACCTAACCACTTAAAGAAATTACAACCCTTATCCATGTGATTTCTATAATTTATACAACTCTAAAATTTTCTCCCATAGTTCACATTGTTCATATTGCTGACAGTACAAAGAACACTTTCATCTTGGAAAAACCACTTCGTCCTCTTGTTTCTACAAAGCATAAATTCAACAGTCCCAAAGCTTTGGTTGTTTGACATTGAAGCACTGCTTGCATTCCTTGACATTAAGGACAAAAATACGTAACAATGGAAAGGTGATGATTGAACAGAAGGATAGGTAATGATTCAACAAAATGCAGAATAAAACGAAAGAAGGAAACAAGGAACAATGATGATTTCAAAAGGCGCAGAAAATGAAAGATGGAAGATGATGATTCAACCATATAAGGCGTTTATAACACATTTTTCGAGTCAACATTTTACCATTTACCTACCTGTCATTTTACCACATGCCACGTAGTCAGTACTTAACGTTTTTTCTAAAAAACTAACGACAAAGATCCTTTTAGGTAACAGAATGGTTTTTAGCAGATTACTCTATAACACTTCTTAGTTAAAGAACTAAAGAGAAACATTAAATAAAGTTAATATAGTTGGGGACTAATTATGCCTAAATTAAACCATACACTTATCTAATATGATGAAAATTCCATATATAAATGAATCAATCCTGAATCCATAATAAAGTCAAAATAACAAATTATAAACGAAAATACTATCCATAATCTCTAATACAAATACAATGTTGTTGAGTATATCAGATTCCCTTGTTTCTTCGTTGCTTTCTATATTGCAATGACGTTTGTGCCTCAGTAAGAATGAAATTACAATGGCCCTTCTAGAAGAGCCTTCCGAAAGGTCTCCTTTGTCTATACTCTGCGCACAAGATCTATAATATGACGACATTTCGGAAACATCAACGACATGATTTTCCCTAGCATGTTCCTCCTCTAATATCTCCGAATGAGTTGGACTAGGTAGCTTTCCCTTAACATCTAGTGTCATATAAGGATGTGACACTCCATTCGCTAGTAGCTACAACACCTCATGCTTTAGCTGTGACTAGATGATTTAGGAAACCATCATACACGACCATCTACATCTCTGTGGGCCATAATAGAAGGAGAAGACACAAAGTGTCTCTTATAATAACGTGCATATACCTGATTTGGCGCATGAATCGCTTAGGCAGATACAAATACATCACCGTGAAATAGAAGCCAACCATCCAGAGTAGAAGGCTATGTCATCCAAGGGACACACTCGATGGTGATATTTGTACTACCAAAAGCATATATCATATGCTTTTTTACAGTCAAGATACACTCTAAAGGGTTCGATTTGATGATTCCCTATGAGCGAGATGAGTGAACAAACACATGACATATCCTTAGTGTAGTGATCAACATATGACCATCCAGAGATGCGTGGGAGGTGTAGGAGGATCCATGCCTGAAAATTGTACAAATGAATTATTACTAATGGTGTAACACAAGTGTTATGAAAATGTTATAAATCAATTATTAATAATGGCATAGCACAAGTATTATGAAAATGGTACATAAACAGTAAAGGATGAAAATATATTACCATTAGCGTGTAACTAGTTGTCATATGTCAGGTCTTCCAAAGACAACCTTCAGCTAACTTGGAGTATAATTAAACAAAACAAGCGCCTCTCAATTGTACTCATGAATCCTCTCCAAGTCACTAAAGTATCTAAGGTAAACTACATCCATATAAAAGGCACTATTATCCACAAATATGAATGTGTCAATCAAGTACAACATGTATGTCCTCAATGTATATGCTCTATGTTGTATAACATGTTCATCATCACCATTGATTGCTTTGCCTCCATCAGATGGTGTGCATACAACCTCTCCACAAATTAAAATATAGCATGACACCCTCAGGTTTCTTCTATCTTATTCAAGGAATCATCTGTATCAACTCCTAAATAGTCCATCATCATCTCCAATGCATCGACTTTGGTAATACTGAAGTGGTATAATCTCCCCTTGATCAGAAGATGCAACATCATGACACATCATGTAGTGTGATGGACATCTTACCATGTGGTAGAAGAAAATATGACATTCCAGAGTGCCATCTCTCAATAAATGCTGATAACATACGATAGTTAATAGTAGTATAACCGTTCATGCGTAAATCTCATATCCCAAATAGTTGCACCGCATCATGAAACCACTGCTCATCATGCCACTACAACCTTGCAATCTTCTGACCATGATTAATGCATTTTAAAGCATCACGATACTGTATAAAAATAAATTATTGTCAGAAAGTTCAAATATTATAACACATTTGTTTCAAAGAAGAAATACAAATAAACTTTACCTCTCCGTCCCACACGCCTAACATCATGGTTCGTATATAGAGGTAATGTGATAAGTCATACAAGCCTCCTCAAAACTCTCTAGGAACGATTTCATCAATAACTGGTGTATCAATCTAGACTGGTGGGACTTTAGAGGCACCAGGAGGTGATACATGCCTCATCTAGGAAGACATAGCCAAAGATGGATGGGACCTCGAAGTTGGCGCATCCGCATCAAATGAAGTAGCATCTACCAGTTGTTGTGAGAGCCTGGATCTTTCCTTGTGAATCCATGCATGTTGGGACACTCTGCCGAGCCTCAATCAATCTTGGTTTTCAACAATGTTACCTATAGTTAAACCAGACAAGCCAAACAATGTAGAAAAAAATCAAATCCAGATGAAACATGTAATGCCCAAGACGACTTTCAGGATTACCGATTGACCCCAAAAACCAACACGGATCTTTTCAGCATGTTTTGTCCTCACTCACACGCTTTCCGAGAAATGTCCCAGAAGGTCACCCGTCAAAATACTACTCAAAGTCAAACACACTTAACTATGACTTTCTTATTTTTTGAGGCTACCGAAAAGAAGATACATCTTATTTTCGGTAGCCTAACAAATAAGAACTCCATAGTTAAACGTGCTTGACTTGAAGTAGTATTTGGATGGGTGATCTTATGGGAAGTTTCCGGGAAAGCGTGTGAGTGAGGACGAAGCATGTTGAAAAGACCCGTGTTAGTTTGTGGAGTCATTCGATAATCCCAAAAGTTGTCTAGGGCATTGCAAATGGTATCAAAGCTCGAACTCTCCCAGTACAACATGGTTCGGGGACGAACCAAGTGAAAGTTGGTGGACATGTAACACCTGAGGCCGAAAAAAGAGGAGAATGAATGTAACACTCGAGGCTGAAGAGGGCGGAGAGTGGTCGTTGAATTCACATCGAAATGAGAGGGATCATGAGGCTACGCAGGGAAGTGACTTCATGGTTTAAGGAAAACTTGTAAGGATTGATTGGTATTACCTATACCAACAAGGTGTATCTTATTTTCGGTAGCCTAACAAATAAGAATTCTATAATTAAGCGTGCTTGACTTGGAGTAGTATTTGGATGAGTGTCCTTCTGGGAAGTTTCCCAGAAAGCGTGTGAGTGAGGACAAAGCATGCTGAAAAGACCCATGTTAGTTTATGGGGTCAGTCGGTAATCCTGAAAGTAATATGAGTCGTTACAAAACACATTAAAAATCAAGCCAAAGAATGCAAACATACAAAATACGTAAAGATACTTCCGTATTTTTGAAAAATCAAAATTCGAACAAATACAGAAGTACATTTCCGTATTTATATGCAACTCATAAAAAAGGAAATTGACAGAAGTGAACGGAAACCAAACATGCTCAAAACACATTGCTCATGTAAACTACCTATTAAACACATTGCTTAGTTATACTGCCTAATGTATATTGATTTATATTACACAACCTAATGTTCAATTTCCACAAATGCTTGTATAGAGAAATCAAATGTTAAAAACTAGGATAAAAAACTTACCAAGTGTGAGTTTGATATTGACCACTTTGATTAATTGGATGTTGATAGTATAAACTTAGAAGTAAGTTGTGAGAGTTTGATAGAGTATGCTGAAAATAAGAAAGGGGAGGGTCAGACGCATTTTTGATTAAACCTGTCAGGAGGTGCATTTCCATAAGTTCTACGGAGATGTACTTCCGTAATAATTTATGACAAAAATTAGGGTTTGACTCACTTACAAATAGGTTGTGTGTGAACTGGGGTGCGTCCATGTTGGAGAGTTTTTTTATTATGGAGCATTGAACATCGTGGGACTTATTTTAGAGCAACACCTTTGTGAGAGACACATCAAATATTCACCCAAAATCTTAAGGTGATAGGTGAGTGGGCTCTCTCACTTATAAATGCTCAAGTCTCCATATTTCCAACCAATGTGAGACTATTACCCACACTACTCAAACTCACTATATTCTCAACACTCCCCTTCAAGTGTGAGTTCACAATGTTCCCCCTCAAGTGGAAGCTCTTCTTACTTCTACAAACTCTTGTACCTCACATAAAGTTTCTTAGTCACCACCCTGGCGCCATTGACACTCTTCAATGAAACGTTTCTTACTCATCACCCTTGTGGCGCCGTTGACTTTCGATACAAGTAAGTCGGTCCATTTCTCTAACCAAAGGCTCATGATACCATTTGTTGGGGGAGTTTTTTACTAGGGAGAATTGAACATTGTGATACTTCTTCTTTTAGAGCAATACCACATATTCATCCAAAACCTTAAGGTGATAGGTGAATGGGTTCTCTCACTTAAAAATGCTCAAGTTTTCATATTTCTAACCAATATGGGATTATTACCCACACTACTTACACTTGCTACATTCTCAACATTCCCCTTCAAGTGTGACTCCACAATTCTCCCCCTCAAGTGGAAGCTCTTCTTACTTCTATAAAATCTTGTACCGCACTGAATGTTTCTTACCCACCACCCCTGTGGCACCGTTGACACTCTTCAACAAAATGTTTCTTACTCACCACCCTTGCGGAGACATTGACTTTCGATACAAGTAAGCCGATCCCTTTCTCAAACCAGGCTTTGATACCATTTGTTGGGGGAGTTTTTCACTAAGGAGCATTGAATATTGTGAAACTTCTTTTCTAGAGCAATACCTTTATGAGACACACACCACATATTCACCAAAAACCTTAAGGTAATAGGTGGGTGAGTTCTCTCACTTATAAATGCTCAAGTTTCCATATTTTTAACCAATGTGAGACTATTACCCATACTACTCACACTTGATAGATTCTCAACAGTCCATAAATACATTTTCGTATTCCAAGGATAGTTTTAATTTTTCACAAGGATGTGAAAGTAACCTTCAAAATGGGAAAAGTAACACGAAAAGTAAACCACCGTCAATTATTTCACCATATAACATGAGTCTGTGGCATCAACTTCTTCTTGTGCCTGTCTCTGTCATAACATATGATTTAGAATTCTTGATCATGACCGATCTCAAACAAAGCAAACTGTGATATTCTGTAAGAGTAGCTCTTCTAAAAACCTATAAAAAATTGAATTATACATGAAAGATGCAAACACATATACATGTGATATCCCTTCCTTAGAGATCATACAAGATAAATAAAGGGCGAGCTAAATCATTATAACTCTCAATATTAACTTTCAAACATAATGCCTTTAAAAGCTTGAGTCATTTTGCAAGATAAAGGAGAAACTACACATTTGCTATTTGTCAAGTTTAGATGAACTTGGTTGTAATTATGTTACACTGGACTAATCAGTTGTTTTGTGATGTCGCGTTTAGTTTAGGGAAACATGTTATAATTATACATTTTAATTAATGAATTAATTTGTAGTTTAGCCTACTTGGTTATGATGCAAGTAAGCCATCAACTGCAAATGTTTTTAAATGTCATCAAATTATATATATATATATATATATATATATATATATATATATATATATATATATATATATATATAAAAAATTCCTTTCAAGAATCAGAATTAGTATGCCGTTGAGGAACTGATGATCTTGAATCGGTGATGCCAATCTCCGGTACGGTGGCGTGAGGTGGACCTACAAGGTTAACACTCCAACACTTAAGTTAGTTCAAGGTTCAAGATGAGTGTAGTGAAAAATGGATATCAGAGAATGTACCTTGATTTCTGTTTGAACTGAATTTTATACATTGGGTCATGTGGAGTGGATCTAAAATGAATTGGGTCTTAGCTATATGGGCATTTGGCCAGCCCATAAAAATTGCCCATAAGGCTTTGCCGAACACTGAGAGAGTCCAGGAAACCTTTAGTGATTTTGGCTGGCCTCCAAGGATGTTGTTAGATGCTATATGAAAATGAAACGCTTTAGGTCAGTTGAAAAAGTAGTGAGAAACAAGTGTATTTAATGCATTTTCATAATTAAAACATTTAACTACTTCCTTCAGACACATGGGTTGACGTGACAAATTAGGGCATGGTGTGAATTATAGTGTGGTCGAGTGCACTTGAGTTTAAGTGTATTCCCAAGGGGAAATCCATCTGTTGATTTCACACTCCATTCAATTGCAAATCTGGATCATTCAAATGTTTTCGCTTATAAATAGGAGGATTTGAGCGCTAAAAAATATTTCGAAATCCTTGGCCTTTAAGTTTATTCTTATTCACTTTATTAGCAAACACTTTTGTCTCTTCATTTTTGAGAGTCTTATCCAGAGTAATTTTAATTCCTTGATCAAATCTTTGCCCCTCTTAGCTAACTTTTCTTCATCAACTTCACACAACCAGGTACCTTTCTCAACTCAAGATTTTATTTACGCATTTCATGTTTTCCAACCAATATGAGCGGTAACACTGTTAACCTAGTGAGTTATTATGAGAATAATACTTCTTTGGATATGGGAATTGGGGCATATTTTGATTCTCATCATTCTCCCATTGCTCCCAATCACATGGGCCAAAACATTTACCCTTATCTGAAGATTCTAACTCATAATGGATATTTAGGAACACACTTCATGAAGGAGCTTATTTATTTGATTATTTTGAAGCCTTCTTATTAGATGATGGAGAATAAGGGAGTCATATTGAAGTTCCCATCCCCCCTCGCAATTTGACCGAGGAGGAAATACAAGCCATCAAGAAGATGAAGGAACACACTAACAATTTCATTAAAACCTTTCAAGAGAACCAATAACCGAAAGCCCAACGACATTGATGTGAATGCCCACTTGGAGTTTCAGGGAAGGTTAAATGTAGTATCTTGGATAACACCCAAAGAACATTCTAAATCTAGCCATTTAGACCAGAGAGGCATAGTGTTGGTGGAACCAAATGATGCAATCAAGTATGGTTGGGTGGATGTCGAGGTAATGAGTATGCCGTCTATTTTGAATACTGAATTTATAATAGAGGCTATCTACATTGTGGTTGGAGACCCTCAAGATTGACTGATTCTTCCAGTGGGTCTGAAGAAAAGGAGATGCAACTCTTTTGACGAATGCGCTGTCCAGTTTCACAAGTGTCTATTCACAAGAAAATTACCTGGCAAAAATAACTTTGGATAATACTCCTTCATCCGACTCTCCATCTCCCACATAATGCTCCCTCTAATAGGTCCCCCACACTCCACTTTCACCAGAGAAATTACTTTACCTCTTAATTACCTTACTTCTCGATCCTCAATCTACATGGGTGATGTCTTTACAATTAAATTATCTCTTACTTGTACATCATCCATTTGAATCACATGTGATGGATCATGAATGTACTTCCGAAGCTGAGACACATGGGTGACATCATGAAGGTTCGAAAGAGATGGGGGAAAGGCCACTCGATAGGCAACAACTCTAACTCCCTGGGTAATCTAATAAGGACCAATGAAGCAAGGAGTGCGCTTCTTAGACTTCAGCATGACCCACACTAGTCATGAGATTCACTCTCAAAAACACATGGCCACCCTCTCGGAACTCAAGGGAATTCCCACGCTTATCATGGAAGCTATTTTGCCTGATCTGCGAGACCTTCATCTTCTCTTGGATCATCTTGACTTTCTCAGTAGTCTGTTGAACAATCTCCGATCTAGTACCAAACTCTCTCCAGACTCAAACTAACACAAATGTGTCCTACACCTCCTTTCATACAAAGCCTCAAAAGGCGTGATTACAATACTATAATGGAAATTGTTGTTGTAAGTAAACCAAATAAGTGGTAGTTAACTATCCTAAGTACCTCATTACTCCAAGGCACAAGCCCTTAACAAAGCCTCTAAATAATAAATAGTTCTCTCAGTCTGACCTTCCATTTGCGGATGGTGGGTAGAACTCAACCTCAGCTTAATGCCCAAAGCTTCCTGTAAACTCTCCCAAAACCTGGACGTGAATCTCAGATTTCTGTCAGAAACAATACTCGACGAAAAACCATGCAACTTCACAATTACACTGATGTAGATCTCTACTAGTCTTTAGAACGGAAAACTGATCTTAATCAGAATGAAGTGAGCCGACTTAGTTAGTCTATCCACAACAACTCAAACCACATCACTTCCTCTAGGAGAATTCAACAATCCTATCACAATATCCATAGCGATGATGTTCCATTTCCATTTAGGTATTTCCAACGGTTGCATCAGTCCAGATGACTTCTGATGCTCAATCTTTGACTTTTAATGAGTCAAACAAGCATAAAAAAACTCTGCAATTTATTTTTTCATTCCCGACCACTAAAACATCTTCTTAAGATCTTAGTACATTTTAGTAGCCTTGGGATGAATACTCAAACTGTTTCCGTGACTTTTCTCTAAAGTCATCCTCTTAAGCTTCAACACATCAGGCACATAAACTCTATTCAAGAACTTTAAGATTCCATTATCATCAACTCTAAAGTCATCATCTTTATTCTGGTCAACTGATGACAAACGATCAACCAAGCCTACATTCAGCTTCTGACTTTCTCTGATATCATGAAGAAAACCACTAGTCGGCTTCAGCATACCCAACCTCACACTATTAGGAGTCACCTTGCATAATAAGCTTAGATCTCTAAATTGTTCGATCAAATTCAGTTCTCTAACCATTAATGCCAACATATACAACAATTTTTGACTCAAAGCTTATGCTACAACAATGGATTTACCAGGATGGTAATTCAAACCAAAATCACAGTCCTTCAAAAATTATAACCATCTCCTCTGCCTCATATTGAACTCCTTCTGATCAAACAACTATTTGAAACTCTCGTGATCGCTGAATACCTCAAACATCGAACCATACAAATAGTTCCTCTATAATATCAGCACAAACACCAATGCTGCCAACTCTAAATCAGGGGTAGGATATTTCCTCTCATGATTTTTTAGTTGTCGCGAAGCATAATTTACTACTTTTCCATATTGCATAAGTACACCACCTAAGCCCATCTTGGACATATCACAATATACCACAAAGGCTTCCTTCACATTTGGTAAAATTAGAATTGGCGTCATCGTCAACTTCTTCTTGAGTTCTTGAAAGCTTTCTTCGCACCGGACATCCCACACAAAATCTTGACCATTTCGAGTCAACTGAGTCAAGGGCAGAGCCATCTTCAAAACAATTTCGATAAATATTATGTAGTAACCAACTAACCCCAAAAAACTTTTGATCTCTATAACAGACTTAGGAGCCTCCCATTGTAGCACTACGTCTACCTTGGACGGATCTACCACTATCCCACCACCAGAAATCACATGACCAAGAAAACTTACTTCTTGCAACCTGAACTCATATTTGGATAACTTGACATACAAATTCTTCTCCTTCAAAAACTGAAGCACAACTCAAAGATGTTCAGTATGATCTTCATTCAATTTAGAATACACTAGAATATCATCAATAAACACTACAACAAACTGATCCAAGTAGGCATGGAAGATGTTATTCATATACTCCATAAACACACCAGGGGCATTAAACACACTGAACGACATCACCGAGTACTCATAGTGACTGTATTGTGTCCTAAACATAGTCTTAGGGATATCTTCATCTTTCACTCGGATCTAAGGATAACCTGATCTCAAGTCGGTCTTACTAAACACACATGCCCCAACCAACAGATCCATAAGGTCATCAATCCTATGAAGAGGATACTTATTCTTAATTGTAACCTTATTCAACTGCCAAAAGTCAACACATAGCCTCATAGTACCTTGTTTCTTCTTTACTAACAACACTGAAGCTCCCCACAATGGTATACTTGGTCTTAAACTTCTTTTCAAGCAGATCGTCTAATTGAATCTTCAGTTCACCCAATTATGACTCAAAATTTCTATATGGAGCCATCAACACATGTCTATTACCATGTACTAAATCTATGGCAAACTTAATTTCACGTTTCGAATGCAAGTCACAAATATCTTCAGGGAAAACATCAGGAAATTTACACACCACCGACATATCACTAGCCGCCCAATCGTTCTCCACTCTCAGAGAAGCGAACATCACAAGAACTTGATCACCCTCCCACAAAAACATCTCGACTTAATCGGCGGACATGAATCTCGAATTTGTACTCTATTCGGGTTCGAGAAAAAACAGAGTCTCATCTAAAAACAACACTCCTGCAATCAGCAGCACGCTAAACCAACCCTCGACACCATGCAACATCTCATAGAAGCATAAGCTTCTCCCCCACTTGTTTTAATCCTGCTCTTGCTAGCAAGAAATTAGAAAAACAAATAAGCACCGGCAGTGCTTCACACACATATCACATACCAGGAAACAAATAAAAATCACAGAACCTGGCCGAACGGACGGACCTACTCTGATACCAACTATGTAACACCCTAATTTTCTGACTTACAAAATAATACAATGATTAAAGTATATTTTCACCTAAGGGTGTCACACATTCTCAAATAAACTCCTGTTGTTAAATTAAAAATCTCACAGCGAAAAATGAAAACATTTAACAATACTTTCACATAGTCTCATATAATGAAATTACTCAATTAAAAATATTAGTTGCGAATGTTGGTTCTAAGTGTTGGTAGCAATTTTGGTAAAACCAAGAGTATTCACAAGGTGTCACATGTGTTATCTTAACATAAGATATCATGTACCTGCTAGATGTTTAAAATGTAATTATGCAGGATTATTCCAGGATGTCAGACCCGATATCATGACATCTGTATACAGAACATTCAGTCTGAATGTTATGTATTATGTGATTGCGTTTTTAATGCAAATCTATGTATGATTGAAGATATGATTTACACGCACATTCAATCATTAATTATAACCAGATTTACTTATTTTCCAAAGAGATCTAATCAGCTGTCATGAGAAGATTTAAATGGAAAATAGTTTTAGGGTTTTATGATGTCCAAGCTCAGCCAAATGCTTCTATAAAAAGGACATGGAAAACCTGATTTGTAACACAAGAAATAAGGAACGAAATATTGAGAGAGAATAAGGGTTTTAGTCTTGTGTGGTCGTATGTTTTGTAAGCCATTCAATTCATCCATAGATGATTGAATTGGTTTAATTTTTGAGTTGTAATTTGTCACTCAAAGCTTTTAAGCATGAGTGTGTGTCTACTTGATGTCTACTTGATTGAAGCTGTTAAGTAAGATCAAGTGTGTGTCTTTGAAGAGTGTCTTCTTTTCATTGTAATTCTTGTTTAATATCACTGGTGTGATTGAGGGGGAGTGAGTGGGATCTCATATCTAAGAGTTCTTAGGTAGAAGTCACACGGGTAGAGATTAGGTGAAAAAGACTATAACTTGTGTTGTTTACTGAGAGTCTTTGAACTGATTCTATTTAGTGGATTTCCTTCCTGGCTTGGTAGCCCCCAGACGTAGGTGAGTTGCACTGAACTGGGTTAACAATTGCTTGTGTCTCTTGCATTATTGTTCTCTATCTTTTATCCTGTTTGTATTATTCAGATATTAGTGTCGTGACATTACCTTCGACATCTCATATCTGATACCCGAATTTCAGCGAAAAACAACTCAACAATCATCCAAATAAAAGAAACAACGTCCCATCCCCTATGTTACAGTACCAGAGCGACACGAAGGGCACTAAGCAAAACGAAAAACAAAGGAGAAGGCAATGACAGTCATATACTTCATACTCACGACACAACCTTTTGTCCCTTTCCAACGGGAACACCTCCAAGTCCAAGGAAAGAACCACCTCGATAAAAGCATGATTTAGTTCTCTTTTCCTGGTGAACACAAAAACGGTGTCCAACGTCTCATGGTCCACCTAGGATATCAAATCTCCGTCCCCTCCATTCTAAGCAATTCAATGATTGTTTTCTACATTTCAATCTAACTTCCAATATATAAAAGGAACGAGTGTAAGTATAAGCACGAGATATGGATTTCAAAAACCACATTACTTCCTTATCTGTAGGGTCGTGACCAAAAGTGTGACAATGTACACTGATGTATGTCTGGGCCATTTGTTCTTGCTTGAAGTCGTTTACGATAATTGGATAGGCTAAATTGGGAAAGAAAACCCCTTGGGTATTTCCCCATAATCAAGGCCACCAACCTTCTGTCCACCTTTAGCAGTAACATCTCCTTTCGATTCTTCTATAATTATCCTCACAAGAACCCTGGAAAACGATAAACAAAAATAACATAAAAGACATGCTTATTGTTACCTTTATAAAGTAGCAATTTTCAATGCACACGTGAAAATCAAACCACCAGAGCACTGCAAAGGATGTCTGAACTGTAATTGGCATAAACTATATTTGAAAATGGGATTCAAGGTAAAGAAGGTGACGAGAGAGTCTTTGGAATTTTAGAGACAACGAACGCCAAAAGAAGGGAACAATTCTCTCTTGAATAATTGTATATTGCTTGTTCAACTACCACACGATTACTATCGAAAGACACAGGGAAAGGTATCCACCTTATCAACGACCATGATTGAACCTCGAGTTGCTCAAGTACTCGAGTACTCTAAAGGGGTCACTTTTATATCTGACCTATGGTTGTTTGTTGAGTTTATCCTACAAACCGATGCGATTATAAAACAAACATTTAATGTGCGTGTTCCTAAGGCCACCTTCTCCCACTCACTAGACTTATCCTCTTTTGCATACCAAAGGCTAGCTCAGAAAGATCACGACGACTATAAAGGATGGTCTGACAATATCAATCATCGCTTCACCAAATATCAACAAGAATTTGAGGAGTAACTGTATCGGGCTAAACAAAGGTCCAATCTAGATTATCCATGTAGCAAACAAGAGAACATGTGGAACACCGCCAAAAGCCAGACACCTGATTCTGGCCGCTAGCGCATCATCTCTCGTCTGATCTGATCAGACGGATTTTTCACTTTTTACACCGAGTTAAACATAAATAATTTTAATAGTATACCATATATAAATCTAACTACACGCCATTTCATGTATCATCTCACACTCTCTCATTCCCAACCCACATTTATACATTTATACAATTTTTGATGACATAAACATTGAAAACTATCATTTTGATACTTCTCACTCTACTTCACTAGAATTTTTCGCCGTAACATCAAAAAAATCATCAATTTGTATTAAGTATTTTTTGTTCTACCTCAAGACATAATATATATATATATATATATATATATATATATATATATATATATATATTATGTAGCGATGAGGTTATCCCAATTTCCTTTTTGCTGATTGTATTCTTAATCTTATCTTATATTATCATCTATGTATCTATCTATTAAAATATTTTATTCCACAATGTGTGAAATGAATTTTTGTTTGCTCAAGTGAAAGCCAAAAGGATGAAGCCAAGGCTGGCGTGTTTGTCTGCTGAAGTCCATCCAAATCAACATGGAATTTGTTTTTCGCTATGTTCGATGCAACACTGCATGTTGCCGCATTCACTTTTTATTTATTTATTTATATACTTTTTCATTTTAACGTGATAGATATTGATTTCTATTTTATTAACTAATTCAGTTTACGTTTTTAAATAAATTTAGTTGAAAAAAAATAGTAAGCCGAGAGATCTCGAGTTATATATAAATCATTTAATAAGAATAAATTATATCAAACTCTAATATAATATCGATAAGATTGGTTTATGAATCGTCTTCGATTTCAAATCTAATTGAGTGTTGAACTTGAGGGACTATATTAACAAAATTCCAAATCCCATATTAATTAAAGATAATATTATTATTTCTGATCTTATTTATAAAAAAAAAAATTCTTTAGATTTATTAAATAAATAATATATTTAAATAAAATATAAATTAAATACATTAATTATTAAATAAATTTAAAAATTAATTTTTTAAATAAATAATATAAAAATAAAAATAAAATTATATAGAATGGTAATCTTCATTTTACTATTCAATTCAAACTCCTTATAATCATGTCAAAATCTAAATACATCCATAAAAATCATATTAAAATGAATTGTGCACACTTATGGATACAGTTTCAGTCATAATAATACATTTCGATTTTTTTTAATTGAGTTCTTCTTGTGTTTTCATATTTCATATTTTGCAATTATTCTTAAAAGAATTTATACAACGGGTCGATGGAAGAAATGCTATGTGAATGGAGATCTTACGAACAAACTTCCTCTTATTCGTTCCAACAAATCTCCATTGATTTTTTTTAAAAAATATTTCAGAAATAACATCAAATGCTTCAAAAAAAAAAAAGTGTATAAACACACTTTAATAATCCTACATGTATATCTTAATATTAATATTCACATAGGCGATTATCGCAAATATTCGTGTAATTAGACACTCCATTCTAATAAAAATATATATCTCATCAAAAATTTCTATTTTGAGAGATTTTTTTACGCGATTAAAATAAAAGTCTGCTATCTATTATTGTTCCCATAGTTAATAATTCTAAAAATCATACTCTAACATACATATTACGTCATTTAAAAATAAGATGCATTTCACTAAGTTTTATTTCTTTTATTTTTTAAAATATTTTTATATCAAATATTATATATTAATATAATAAAATTAATATTTAATTGTTTTACGTTTCATTACAACTTTCTCATATTCCATTAGTTTGTGTTATGTTGAATATTTATTTATTATTTTAAACAATTTCAAACTTATATTATATTTAAAAACATAGTATTTTTTTATAGATATAATTAGTCATCAAATTTTTTAACTTAATTTAATGTTTCGTTTTAGTCCATTAACTAAAAAAATATTATAAAGTAATTCCTTAAAAAACATTTTGTTATCTCAAATGGTCTTTGTCGTTAGTTTTTTCTAAAAAAAACATTAATTTTTATCATGTTCAGTATACAATAGGATCTGTCTGCATCTTGTTGCCTGCTCTTCTTCACACCACTCGTCTTTTCTTCTCCTTTTGTTAAAATTTTAGAATTTAGATAAACAATTAAAAAACAAAGAGAAAGAAAAATTAGGTCAGATTTTATATTTTCAACAAGGCAAAAGTTAATCTTTTTTTCTGAAAAACTAATGGTAAGAACCATTTCAGGTAACACAATGATTTTTAAAGGATTACTTTATAATATTTTTTAATTAAAGGACTAAAATAAAATATTAAATTAAATTCAGAGACCAAAAAATACATTAAACTTATTTTATGAAAGTAATATAGTACTTAAATGGTTCTATTGTTTGGATTTGCAAATAATGGATGGAATGAAATGAAACATGATGGAATCTATTCAATCTAATTTCATTCAAATCTCTATTTTTTGTTCCATCCAATTTGGGGTGTATGTGATGGAATGAGATATTTTTAATAAAATAATCAAACAATAGAGTGAGATCTATATTCCATTCCACTCCACTCCGTTATATTTGATTAATCCAAACATAGTCTAAAATGAACATACTCCTTGTGATTATGAGAAGGTTTAGAAGATTTCTACATTATCTCTTTAACTAAAACATTATTGTATAAGACGAACTTTATATTTCTCAATAGTTATATTATATTTTAACTTTTTTTTTCAAAATTCATTTAAAATTACGAGTTTGCAGCTATTTATAGATTCTTGTCATAAGTATGCATCCAAAGAAGACAAAGCTTCTTGGATCCTTCTCTAATATATAAATTGTGTAGTTAGTTTTATAATCCTTAACGACTCTTATTTTTCATACTTTTTTTCAAGATTCTACTTTTTCTTGCTTGTTATTTTTATTTTTCATGATACGTGAAAATGAATTTTTCGATGCTCCCACTATTTTTTTTTTCAATTTGAAAGAGAATTTATTTTCTTAAAAATCGACATTGTTTAACTTTAGCTTTCAAGTCATAAAACCTATATACTCTATTGTTTTTGTATATGTAACATCCCATCTTTTCTCTTAAAATAAATTCAAAGGGGTGTATGAGAAAATTTAAAGTACATTTAGCAACTAAGACTCAACTATCCTCTAAATGATGAAATTAGAAGAATAAGGGTAAAATGAATATTTTATAATTTGATCATTTCAAGTATGAATTGTTATAAACTAGAAGTTAATGATTTATTATTGAGACTTATTGACAATTTTATTTCTAAACCATGATTTCAAAAGACAAGTACCACTTAGCGATAAGAGTTAAAAGAGGGGGCATTTTGGTCACTATGCAAGAAATTATAGAAACATATAATTGAAAAAAAAAGATTTGATTGTGTTGGAGAGGATGCCACACGAAATTTAAAGGGAAAGAGAGAATTTCATCACCAATTTCAAATCATAATGAGATGAGAAGATAAATAAACAAGAAAAAAACAAGAGAAGAGAAAGAAGGAATTAAAAATACCTAGAAGAGAGAAGGAAAATGGAAAACAAAAATTAAATTATTCATCATCCACAAGAAGCAAATAAATTGGGTATAAATATGAATGATTTACTAAAAATAAAATAAAAAATATGAATAACAGTTTATTTAAACATTTTTTTTATCTTAAACATTCAATAAAAATATATTTTTTTTCCGTCTCTAATCGCAATTTTCTTAGTAGTAAATACATTTCTTTTACTCTTGAATTGTATTTGGTGTTCTCTTTTTAATGGTGATTTTTTCATTAGAATTATATCTAATGTTTGAATCAAATTTGAACTTATTTTTTTATTTCAAAATATCTTATAAATATTAATTATTATTAGCCGTGACTACTCGATTTTGCTTATTTAATTGTCAGTAAAAACTACTAGTATTTTCTAAATTTCTTTGTTGAATATGTAGATTTATTATTTTAAAACGATTTTTTTTTATTACATGAACAATATATATAGATATGATATTTTAATTTTATTAGAGAAGTATATAATAGAAATAAAATTTATAGTACTGACAATGATTTTATATATTAAATAGATTTTATATTGACAACGATTATGTTTTTAGAAAATAGATATAAATATTTTTGAATTTCACAAAAAATTAACCATGATTTATGTGTTAGTAAATTATATAATTATAGACTTTATATTAAAATATACGTGTAAGAATTAGAGTATTGTGTAACAAAGGAATTATGATCAAAATTAATTTCTTTATGAAGATGGTTGTTACTTCACATGTTTTATTATTTTTTATTTTTTTACCATTCTTCTTGAAGATCTTATACATATTGCAGTTCATCTTCTTCAAGGTTTTTGAGTTGACTTTAGAAAAACGATTATGAATTTATTTTTATTATTTGAGACAAAAAATACTTCTTACATTTATGTTGTTTTTGAGATTACTCATGTATACAAAAGTGGATTATTATACTTTCTAGAGATAAATATTTGGTTTTTTGCCTTAGAAATTTTTACAATTCTTGCAAGAAAGAGGAAAATTATCATAGTGATAGCTACAAGAAATTTCTCATTTAAAGTCATATTTTAAGTGATGATTTCATAAGTTATATTTAGTTTTCATGGGATTGAGCCTCCATAGATATGTAATCAATAATTTGGTATTTGAGGTAGCGACTCATGACATACTTTATTTTGTGTCGATTTTCTCACTGTTGTACTTCTTTTTCATAACACCCCAAGTATCTTTGGTAGAGTTGTAAACATTGTAAAATAATACAAATAATCAATAATTTCATGAAGAGTATAACTTTTTGTATATATATAATAGTTTGTATTCCATTGGATTAATTCTTTAACCTTGTTATGATTTCTGCCTTGCTCAATTATTTTATCCATGCCTAACTTTTTCTTGTGTCAAAATGGTGACAACTTTGTTAACATTTTAGTAAAATAATTTCTTTTGTGGTCATTGTTTACAATGATTTTTCTCAAACTTAAATGGTTTGATGAGATCATAAACAATTAAACTAAACTAGTAATATCTTTGGTAGATATGACATGAAAAACATCTTAATTATTGTTTTCGTAATAAAATAATATTTTTTCCACCAAAGAGATTATTGGATTGAGTCATATATAAGATTGGTCTCTATAAGACGTTTCACGATACAATCCAAAATAATGCAAGCAAAAATCAACCACAAAGTCCCCAAGATTAAACAACTTAGTTACACTATATTGCTATGTTAGTGCCTTGCAAGAGCAATTATAAAATTTAATTCTCAAATGTGGTACGAATGTCCCTCTAAAATTTAATTCACAAATCCAATTGGTTGTGTAACATAAACTTCTTCTTCTAAGAGGCCATTCAAGAATGCACATTTCACACTCATCTGGAACATCTACCAGTTGTTCATGTTTGCTAGACCAATAATCAACCTGATTGTTTCGATCCTAACAACATGTGCAAAAACTTCATCGAATTTGATTCCTTCTTTCCGAAGAAATCCTTTCACCACAAGTCTCGCCTTTTGTCGAGTCACTTCTCCTTTGGGATTCAACTTCCCCTTGTATACCCATTTCACATCGATTTCCTTCTTGTCTTGGGGCAATTCGATAAGTGACCAAGTGTTGTTGACTTCGATTGACTTCAATTTTTCGTTCATTACTTTCATCCACTTCGAATCTTTCAATGCCTCAGCTGTATTGAGAGGTTTGACATCTGCGTAGAAAGCATAATGTACCAGCTCACCTTCTTCATCGACCATATCATCTGACGTAATCATACATTCTTGCAACCTTGCAGGTATATGTCTTGTTCTTTGAGGTCTGCTTGGGCCTGCTTCACCTCTGACTTCTTCCTGTCAAACTTCTCTTTCGACTTCACTAGCTGGTTCATCATAAAAGATTCTTACTGAATATTTCTTGACATTCTCAGTCCAATCCCACTCCTTAAGCTCATCTATAATCACTTCCATGCTGATCACCACTTGCTTATTCATTGGGTCGAACAACTTGTATCCTCCAGTCGAATGATATCCTATCAGGATCATCTGATTCGACTTGTCATCAAGTTTTCTTCTCAACTGATTTGGCACATGTCTATGTGCTATAGATCCAAACACCTTCAGATAACTCAAGCTAGGCTTGACACCAGACCAACATTCTTCTAGCGTGATTCCTTCTAGCTTTTTCGTCGGACATCTGTTCAGGATATATGTAGCAGTCAACACAACTTCTCCTCATGATTCTTTGGATAGATGTTTGCCTTTCAACATACTTCTAACCATATTCATAATGGTTCTATTATTCCTTTCCGCGACTCCATTCTGCTGTGGAGTGTAGGGTGGCATCACCTCATGCACAATCCCTTCTTTCATACATAATGCATCGAAGTCTTTCGACACATATTCTCCACCACCATCAATCCTCGAAATCTTGATCTTTCGACCGCTCTGTCTTTCGACTATAGATTTAAACTTGGCAAATACCTCGATCACTTTACTTTTTTTCTTAATCAGGTAAGACCACGGTTTTTGACTAAAATCATCTATGAATATAACAAAGTATTTGTTACCTCCAATCAAATCCACCTGGAGAGGACCACATACATCAGAGTATATGACTTCAAGAATTGCCTTCGACATGCTTCCTACATCCTTACTGAAGTTGTTCTTATGTTGCTTAGCTTGCCCACGTTCTTCACAGACTTCGTTTGGAATGTCGATTTTTGGTAATTCTGAAACCATATTTCTTATCTTCAAATTTATGATGTCTTTGAAATTAAGATGACGAAGTCTATAATGCCATATCCATTCGTCTCTACTGGCTGCTGTTGCAAGGCACTTATGCTCAATCACATTTAGTTCAATCTTGAAGGTTCTATTCTAAGATATTGGATCCTTCAAGATCAATATTCCATTCGAGTCGAGAATTCTCATCATCTTGTCTTCGATCGACACCTTGTAGTTATTTTCGACTAACTACCCTATGCTGAGCAAATTACTCTTCATGCCTGGTGTAACACCCCACTTTTGACCCTAAGATCCCTCATGCAATTTCATCATAAGCATTAGCATTGGGATCATACCTTGGCATCCTCCTTACCCCTATTTCATTGGGTTTGTTTTGGGAGAGATTACCAAGCATTTTTTTGATTATATCATACTTGTATTTTATTATTTCACTAACCAAAACACCAAAAATATATCTTTGCATTTGTCTAACTCTTTTGTAGGAAGGGCATGATTTCATTGATTCATCAAGTGCACATCTAGGGTTTGAGACCCTCATGAAAAAAAAACACAACCATGAATTGATTCAAGAATGGTTATGAACATCATATATAAGTCCCAATGATCTTTACATGTTATTTTGATCAAGTTTTCTTCAAGAGTTTGAGGGTGATTTGCCTTGGAAACCTTAGTTTGACTAGGTATCTTGAGTAACTTCTCCAACAAGCTATCTCACCAATTGATCAAATTTCTCAAGGGACACTTCAAAATTAATCATATTATTAATATATGATCTACCATGAGCCAATAAAGTCAAAAGAATTGGAAGTTAGCAAGTTGGTTGATGGTGGTTGGCCAGATGAATTCATCTAATCAAAACTAGGTCTCCCTAGACCCTATCTCCTACAATTTTCACCATATGAAAATGATTCCAAGATAAAACTTACTCTAAATTATATTACAAACAACTTTCATGTTGAGACCTAGATCTAGTTTTTCTTGGAAAATCATTTTTTATGTTGAAACATTATAGGTCATTTTGTCTAAACCCTAATTTGAAAGTCAACTTCCCAAGGCCATAACTTGCTCAATTTTTATGAGATGAAAGATTTACAAGTTTCACAATTAAACTCAATGTGTTACTTAAACTTTGATGTTTGGAGTGGTAGCTAATTCAACTTTTTTGAGCATGTGATATGAGGTTACATTATAGGTCACTTTTGACCTATACCATTGATCAAGTGATTTTTCCAAACTTCAAAAATGCATAACTCTATCATTTAAAATCCAAATGACATGAAATTTGTGACCCTTTTGAATGTTTTTGAGATAGATACAACTTTGATGAAGACACGTTTCTCATTTGAAGCTCATATAAAAAGTTAAGCAAGGTGGAATATTGAGACATATGGCTTGACATTTAGAAAATTTTTGATATGTCAAAAATTTTCAAACTTCCATCTCAAATATCTCCAAGTTCCAAGCTCCAAATGAAAAAGTGTTGAACATGAAAGTTGTTCCTCTTGATCTCACCTTTCCAAAGAGCTGAAATTCATTCATTTTGGACAAGAAATGCATAGGCTGCACATGGCTTAAACAGGGTGACATCACTTGGCAAGGATCAAACTTCAAACATCAATGTGCATTTGCCTTGAAATCCAAGCTTAGTTCAGAGCATCTGATATTCATTTGTGGACCTCAAGCAATCATTTCATGGGCCTATGCACGCCCATGCACCATTGCATCACCATTTGCCAAAATTAGAAAGTAATTGGAAGTGTGCATTTATCAACCATTTCCGCTATAAATAGAGCTTCAATTGCTTAGAAATGAAGAGACCTTCGTGCCAACTTTGATCCCCCATCTCAAACCCTCACTTTGCAAAGGATAAGCCTGAAAAATTCTCTTGAATTTGATCTTGAATTTCCACTGTTTTGAAATTCAATTCTTCAGGAATCCATAGCTTCTTAACCATTCAATCCTTCTCCTGCAAGCAAGTGGAGTGAGATCAAGCATAAGCAAGATCAAGATCAATTGAATCTAGACCTCCATTGAAGGTATTTTTCAGAAATTTTAAACTCTTCGATTCTCTCAAATTCTTGCTCAATTTTATTGATTCTTTGGTTGTCTGGAGTCCTACCAATGTAGGCAAGAAACTTGAGTTGCTTTGAGGTCAAATCGAAGCAATTCAGTTCATGTACCTCAAATTTCAACTCCATGTATCTCTCAATATACTTGGAGTTGGAGTGAATTGAGGTCAGATTCGAGCTCAGTGCTATTTTTTCTTTAAGATCATGTCCTTGTTTTTCATTTTGGTGATGGTTTGTGGTGGACCAGTCCGGTGAAGTTCACCAGAGAAGATGACCGGAGCTCTGGCTCCGACGATGAGTTGGCAAAGCTCTGAACCACATGATCCGTTCCTTTTGTTTTAATCTTGATCGTTGGTTTTAATTACCACCTGTGCAACGCTGTTGACTAATGACCATGTGGAACGCGCGCTAGAGACCATCTGATCTGCCACCTCAATTAATAAGGGAGATCAGATGGTCCACGTATTTTTGATTTTCTGAATTTTTATTCTAATTGCATTATTTTCAATAATTCATATTAAATTCAATATTGATCCAAAAAATATGGGACTTTCACCAAAAAAATTCAAATATTTTTCTCTTTCATATTCTGAATTAAAATTATTTTTTGGATCATTATTAATATTTTTCATGAGTTAATTAATTTTGCATTTGTTTTTAATTGTTTAAAAATATTTTTAAATGTCCAAAAATTATGAAATTTTTTCCCCAAGGTCCTTTGACCTTGTTTGACCTATGATAAATCTCATGACCATTTCTTTGGTGTTTTGATGAGATTTTAGGAATTGGACAAAACATATTTGATTTAAATGCACTATTTTATTATTTTTAATTGAATAAATGCCATTTATATTTGTTGACCACTTGTATTGACTTGTTTGAGTTTGCTTATTGTTGTTGCGCCTTGGTCAAGGTTGATTTGACTTTGTCAAATTAATATCATTGGATTTAGGGGATTGATGGAATGTACATTCCATCTCCCAAAATGAATGAATGATATTAATTTGGCAAAAGTCCTCCTTTGACCAATTTGTGATTTCATTCATCCCCTTCCCACTTCATCTCATTCCTCTTCTTAATTCATTCATTCCATTTGGCCTATGACATCTCAAAGTCCTAATGCTAGTTGATTGAAAAATTGACATGAGTATGGATGAGATTAAGCCACACCTTTTGCATATTCTTTTTTGTGTGTGGAATGTTTCATGAGCATAGTCCATTATACTATGTCTCTAACATGCATTAACACCAAAATTCTATTTCCCGGCCTCAAATAGTTGTGACTTCTACATAAGTCCAATTACGATTGCTTAACATAGCGCTAAATTTGTGACATAAAAGGCATAAGCATTCTAGTTAGTGAGATTGTAAGTCTCCCCTCTTTCATGGTATTGTGTGGAAACTTGGCATTCTTTCCTTCCTTTGGAAGATGTTTTGGTTCAAGGATTCATGCTTGTGATAAGTGGGTTGAGTGTTCTCCAAAGAATGTCTTGAAAAGCAAAAGAAAAAGCAAAAGCAAAACAAAACTAACTTCTAACCTACTAACTATTAACTTTTAATTTCAAGCTTTTACTTTAATGCAATTTAATTTTTACACTTTATTTCATTTGCCATTGTTCATATCATTCTAATTGTTTATGTTAATGTAATTTTCACTTTGTCCATTTGGACCATATTGTGTGATATATTTTGTTTGTGTATACTTTGCTTATTTGTGTGGTCTTTGACCATTAATGTACATAATAATAACAAAAACCTTAAAAAACTTTTGAGTGGGCTGTTGGTTTGATCTTGAGTAAATGGACTTAGAATCTAGGAAACCTTCCTATGCTAATGGACTTGGCCAATACCAACTTGTTGAAGAACCAAGTGCTTGCAATTTGAAATTCATCTGATACATCTTTGAAGATCTCTCTAAGATTCATCTGCAACATGATCATGGTGTATCTGTTATCTTGAACCTATGACTTGTGGAATTCATCTATTACATAGGCAATTTATGAAGAAGATCATGGAATGGATAAGCTTGGATAAGGCCATCTTTATTTGATGCCTTTCTCTTCAAGATAATATAATCGTGCATTTGTGTGTTGCTTGATTCTAAAAGTCCAAGGGAATTTTGAGTTTCTATTGACATTTTTGTCTATTGGTTTGCTACCCACTTGGTAATATCTTTTCAACTCTAAACTTTTAAATTTTGTGCATAGGGTAGTCTTTTCATCTTCTCCCTATTTCTTTAATTTCAAAATCTCTCCCTCCATTTTCAAAATCTTCTTTGTGTGAACTATTTTGTTCTAAAACTTTGACCACTTTTGCAAAAAGATAGAAACTTTGGCCTTATGCCATTGCATTTTCAAACTTATTTTCTTAAATCAAACTTGTAAATAAACTTAACTATACTTGACTTAAACTTTCAAAAAGCCAAAAAGAACTAACTCATTCAAATCATTTTAGGCCTTTGTGCCTTTCGAACTTAAATTTTGTTAAAATCAATGCATCCATTTTAAAATTTGTATCACGAACTACGAGATTTTGATCCCTCATTTTTATATTGGTACGTAGGCACAAGTTCGAAGGTCTTGTCAAACACAAAAATATAATTAATGAGTTCTTTTCTCATCCCCCCATTCTATTTGTTTTGTAAACAACACTTTGTACAAAATATATATGCACACAAAAAGGGCTCCCTAGGAGTACCTAGGACACTTTGGGTGCTAACACCTTCCCTCTGTGTAACCAACCCCCTTACCTGTGATCTCTGACTTTTATTAGTTTTTATTTGAAAACTTCTTACTTATTGGGTTTTGTTCGTACTTTTTTCCTTTTCCCTTGGAAACAATAAAAGCGTGGTGGCGACTCTTGTTAATTGATCTCTAGCTTGTCAATAGCTTGATGATCATGAATTTCCCGCTACATCTGGTATGTACAACACATTTGAAATTACTGACCTCTTGTCATCTTTCCTCATAATCAGAACATCACTAGCAGCTTCAACTGCTAGAGTGTTGTCATTTGAAAATTTCACCATGTTCTTCATTGAGGGATTTATGTTGACAAACCAATCTTTCCTTCCAGACATGTATGATAAGCATCCTGAGCCCAAGTACCACTGGTCCTTGAATCTCTCTCCATCTCTTGTTGTAACCATTAGCAACGTCTCTTTTTCTTCATGTTTTGCCAGCTTTGCATAAGTTCCTTGATTCTTCTGCTTTTCCGGACAATCACTAGAATATTGACCATACCTTTGACAATTGTAACATTGAATATGACTCTTGTCTGCCTTTTGACCACCACTTCTTCCTCTACCTGAAACACCACGTCTTTGGGTGCCTTGGTTCTAGGGTTTTCTCTGATTTGACCAGTTTCCTTCTTATTGATTTCAACCAGTCGAATTGTTGTAACCTCCTCTGCTTTTGTTGCCATTCCAACTACCTTTACCTTTCCTTTCTTTTGTTGATTTAGCCTGCAAAGCCATATCACTCTTCTACTTTCATGCAACTCTTCCATCCATTCTTTGTTCATGAGATTCAAGCGTCCCTTGAAGCACTTCCTTTGTTAATTTTGACAAATCTTTCGACTCTTCTATGGCTACTACCACATGGTCGAACTTTGGAGCCAACAACCTCAAAATCTTTCCAACAACAGATCTTGATATCAACACTTCTTCACATACCTTCATTTGATTCATCAGTTTCGTAACCTTGGTAAAAAAAAATAGTTATGCTTTCATTGTCTTCCATCTGAAGTAATTCATACGTTCTTTGTGAGTTTGTAACCTCACATCTTTCACCTTCTCCGCGCCTCCAAAGGATTTCTCTAGAATTTTTGATGTTTCTTTCGTTGACTCTGTATCACTAACCTTTTCAAATTTATCTGCATCAACACATTGATGGATTATAAAGAGAGCTTTATAATCTTTCTTCTTCAATTCTTTATGTGCAACCTTTTCTTGATCTATCGCGTTTTCTGCAAGCGTTGTTACTCCTTCCTTCACAAGATCCCAAAGATCTTGATAACAGAACACAACATTTATCTGCTTGCACCAATTCTCATAATTGTTGTTCTTGAGAATCAGAAGATTTGCTGGAAAATGTCCATTTGGATGATTCGTTGCCATGGTGATTTTCTTCCCACAAGTCGATTAAACCGAATCTCTTGATACCAGATGTTGGAAATCCCCTAAAACCTATGGAGAATTTCAATCAATCTTGATGAACAAGATTGTTATTACCCATACAATAGCAATGAAAAGAGAAGAACAATGGAGAAAGAAAGAGTGTAAAGAACGATGGAGGAGAAGAGTAATAGAATTCTGCAGAGTTTCTCTCTGCCCACAAACTGTGGAAAACTTCTTATTCACTTTGCAACTGCAAAATACTGTGAATACAATGTTATGAATTCTCTATTCACTTCATTACAAAAATAAGGGTTACTCCCTCTATTTATAGATTTAGGTTAACTTGGACCTCAAACCAAAGCCCAAAAATATAGAAGCCCAAAATAGTTAACACTACTAAAATAGGCCTAAGTCAAAATCCTGTGTGAAGCAACATGCTTCGACACACTAACACAACTTAACACACTAGGTGGTTCGACACTTCCTTGTTCCTATCGAGCAACATGCTTCGAAACAAGGAATTACAATTCAACACACCACCTAATTCATTGTGTCTAAGCTATCTACATTCATCATAACTCTTAGTCTTCTGAACACTTCGAGTTACACTCCCTTCGTCGTCATGTCTGCAATCTGATTCTCAGTTCTATAGTGTTCCACATTCATCTTCCCATCTACTATCTACTCTCTAAGATAATGGAACCTCATCTCGATGTGCTTGCTTCGACTATGTGTTATTGAATTCTTCTCCAAATTGATAACTGATATGTCGTCGATCTTCATGGTAATTGCTCCATGACTCTTTACTGTTATCTCTTCGACCAGATTCACCATCCACGTTGCTTGACATGCACAAAGAGAAGCAACTATGTGTTCTACTTCGCACGACGATAATGCCACTACTGGTTCCTTTCTCGAACTCCAAGCAACTGGTGCACCACCTAGCATAAACACATAGCCAACTATGAATTTTTGATCCTCAGAATCATTACACCAACTTAAGTCGGTGTATCCCACTATTTTGCATTCTTTTCCTTCATCAGCTGCAGGAAACAAAATGCCATAGTCGAGAGTTCCTTTATGATACCTTAATATCCTCTTCGTCGCTGCTAGATGTGATACCTCCGACTTCTGCATGAACCTACTTACCATACCTACACTGTATGCTAAGTCAGGTCTTGTATGACAAACTAGTTAATACAAATTAAATATTTCTTCCACAAACTAGTTAGTAAAAAATATAACATTTATACCGCTATTCATTAAATTCATATATTTTTGTCTTTTTTAAAACTCATTTCCAGTTATATATTTTTTTGCCTTTTCCCCCCTATTTTACCTCATTCATGAAATTAATTTGTCAATTTTAAATTTAAATATTTTATCGCTTTATATTAAATTTAAACAATTTTGGTCCTCCTATCATACTTTTTTTCACTTAGAATTAAAGATATTGTTATTTTTTAAATGACAAGTTACTTGTGAAACATAATAAATCATCGTATATAAACATATTGTTGAACTTTATAGATAAAAATAAAAGTTAAAAAATGAATTTTTCATCGATTTTCTATAAAAAAAATGTGAGAGGGATTCAAACCGTTTGAATTTAAAATAGAAGGATCAAAACTGTTTATATTTAAAATTAAGAGACTATTCATAAATCAGACAAAATAGAGGACCAAAACTATTATTTATCCATAATTTTTTTAAAGAAAATTAAAGTGACATTTTCCTTTTCTAATTGATCCCCTTAACAAAAATGGAATCTCCAACCTTTTCCCTTTTATTAATAATCTTTTTTCATCATATTTTTTAATTTTTATATTTTATTTGAAAAAATTCTATAATTTTTTTTACCAAAATAAAACCTACTTTTTCCCTTTTTTATTAGTTCACTTTACTTTTTCATAAGTTTTTTTTTTGGTTTCCTTTATCTTTTAAAAAGTTAATTTATAAAAAATAAAGAATTAAGTTTTTTCTCATTGAGTATTTGTTGCATTGTTAATAGTTTTTTTTTTCTAAATTATATTTTTATATAAAAGATTTGAACATTCTTTTATTTTATCAAAAAATTAGTAAGATACACGTGCACTCACATATGTAAATTTACAAGAAATAGATACAAAAAAGATTTGTGAGATAGATAAAGAAAAAAATAGAAAATTTTGACATTTGGAAATGTAAATTTTGTCTCTCAAATAAAGACGATTGTTGTTAAAATAAAACAGATATTGTTTATTATAATATCTCATGAGATGAAAAGTTAGTTGTCTTCACAACTATGGAGTATTATCCAATTTGGTATGATATAAAATATATTTAGATACACATATAAATTTGAAATGAATTACTTAAGTGTAAAATGAACAATGATCATATATACTCAATTTTATTAATTAACCTTAAACAAAAAAGACTTGTGAAATTGAGAAAGAAAAAAAATTTTGAGTTTTGAAAATATGAATTTTGTCTCTCAAATAAAAACTATTGTTGATTAAAAATAAAATAGATATTTTATTGATAATGACTTCTAAATTGTCTGAATAATTTGATAAAATAATTTGTTAATTTTATATCTATGAACTATTTTTTAATAACTACAAAATAGTTATATTTTGTCTGTTAGATTATAGATTGTGTTTTAAAAATGCAACATTTTTGTTGTGTTCTTCTTTATTATATTAAGAAGAGGTTCAATTTTTTTTATTTATATTTAAAAAAATTAAAAAGGAAAAGAGAGAATAAAGAGAATTTTTTTTTAAAGAAAGTGAGAGAATTTTTTTTTGTGAGGGATTTAAAATTTGAATTAAGAGAATAGAAAGAAGGGTAAAAAAGTTAAAATTAAAAAAATAAATTAATGAAATGAAGTCACTGTCAATTCGTAGTTGTTAGAATGAAAAAAGTTGAGACATTAATTAAACAACAATGTTATGTCTACACCGTATAATGTTCAACGTATTTATAAGGTGAACAATGTTTATTTTTATAAATAAAATATAATATTTGTAAAAAAATAAATTATTTTTAAACTAATTTTTTTAACATAAATTTAAAATTTATTATTAACCAATTTTATTATTGCATTAATCATAAAAATATATATTATTAACCCCTTATTTTACTTATAATTTATTAACCAAGTTTACTAATTTATTAACCAATAAAATACACAATATTAACCAAGTTCTGACATTAAATTATAAAATATAGATTAATTATTATATTTAATATTTTTTAATGTCAGAATTTAGTTAATGTTGCGTAATTTATTGGTAAATAAATTAATAAATTTGGTTAATAAATTATAAATAAAATAAGTGGTTAATAATATATATGTATGATTAATATAATAATAAAATTGGTTAATAATAAACTTTATAATTATATTAATTTTTTTATATATATATATATATATATATATATATATATATATATATATATATATATATATATATATATATATATATCTTTTATAAATATTATTGGTGTATGAAAAATATTTTTTATAAATATTATTGGTGTATAAATACGGTGAACAGTGCACGGCGTATGTGTTGGTGTATGAAAATAGTGTAAGAATACCATTTCTCTTAATTAAATACTAGTTTAACATTTTAATAATGTAAATTAATGTAACAGAGAAGAGAATGACTATTTAAATAGTTTTGATATATTTTTTTTCCAGTTATATAGTTGATTTTAATATTTATAAATAAAAATTTTGTTTTTAAATTACTTATTGTTATATTTTAAATTTACAAATTTTATGCAAAATGGTGCAAGTATTTCTTCTAAGACTAGAGAATAAGTATGTTTGTTTTAGTTTTTTTTAAATAATTTTTATAGTATAACATTTTTGTTGAAAATTTTTTTGCAAAGAATTTTTAATTTTTTTTTTAGTTTATATAATTATTTTTAAAATGTTATTTTAGATATTTTATAATTTTTATAACTTTTTTTGAAAATCAAAATTAAAATGTTAGTTATAAATAGATGTCATTCATCATGAAGCATCCTTGCAAATGTAGGAGCATGCGTCATTGCATGTGATTACTCATTTATTTATTTTTACATGTATGCGTCCAGTGCACGTGGCTATTCCTTTAGTTTTTTACATGCATGCAACAATTACAGTGATGTTTCATCTGTAAAAATCCAATACATGTGTCATAAGGATTGACTCCTCCACCTCTTGAAACATGTTTAGTTAGATAAATAAATAAAAAATATAATTATTTTGATATATAATTTGCAAAAATTGGTTATTTCAAAAAAAATCTAGAATAATAATTTAAATTTAAAAAAATAAAAAAATAATTTGAGTAAAAAATTATAAATTAATATCCTTTCATAAAAAGAAATATAAAAAAAATGCCCCAAACTTAATTTTTTTGTTCTCAAATTTTAAATTTAGGATTCTTTTTACTTAACTTATTTTTTTTCTCCATAAATATCCATTAGTTTTTAAAAATGTACTATATTAATTTTCTTTTTCTAATTAAGAATGAAAAAATTGAAAATTAATCATTAAATTTGTTATTAATTTGATAAAAAAATATTAATATGATAAAAAAGTCTAATATAATACTCTCTCCGTTCCTTTTTTAAAGTAAATTTGTTCCTTTTTAATTGCCACTTGTAAAATTCAAGGTAGTCTTAATTGCATTTTTGTCAAAATTACCCCTAAATAATTATTATAGAGAGAAAAAAATAAAATTAATATAATAAATAATTAAAAATATTATAGATAAAAGAATAATTATTATTTGAAAAGTGATCATAATGATTAACTTTCTTGATAGGGATAAAAAATAAAAAAAAAAACACTTAAAAAGGAATCGAAAAAATACATTTAAAAAAGTTAAAAGATGAATTTAATTTTTTCAAATTAAAGGATGAAAATGAATTTTAAATCTAAAATAGAATATTAAACTAAAAATTGATGTTTGTAAGTAGATACATCAACTCATTGCATACCATTTTTGTTTATACTAATAAAAGAAATCTAGATGGTCAAGAAAAAAAACTATAAAAACCATAGAAAGTCTTTTTCTTTTCCACTTCAACTCATATCATCTTTCCTTCTCTTTTTTCCTTCCATCCTCATCTCCTCATCCATCCACTCTCACTCCCCATTTCTCCCACGCAACTACACAAAACTCAAATACATTCCTCCACGTGTCACTTCTCACAGCTTCCAAAATAACAACACCACTAACAACAAACTCACCGCGGAAACAACCACAATCATCTCCATGGGCACCGAAACAGAAAACCAAACCGGGTTCAAACTAGTTGGCTACAAAAACTTCGTCCGAACCAACCCGAAATCAGACCGGTTCAAAGTGAAACGCTTCCACCACGTCGAGTTCTGGTGCGCCGACGCAACCAACACCGCGCGGCGGTTCTCATGGGGACTAGGAATGCCAATCGTCGCTAAATCAGACCTTTCCACCGGAAACTCAACTCACGCTTCATACCTCCTCCGCTCCGGCAACCTCAATTTCCTTTTCTCCGCCGCTTACTCCCCTTCCATTTCACTCTCTTCCTCTTCCTCAACAGCTTCCATTCCCACCTTCGACGCCGCCACCAGTTTCGCCTTCTCCGCCTCCCACGGCCTCGGTGTACGCGCTGTTGCTATCGAAGTCGAAGACGCTGAAGTCGCCTTCACCACAAGCGTCGCACACGGTGCTATCCCGTCGTCTCCTCCCGTCGTCCTCGACAACCGCGTCAAGCTCGCTGAAGTCCGTCTCTACGGAGACGTCGTTTTACGCTACGTCAGTTACAACAACCCGAACCAAACCTCCGAACCTAACCCAGACCAGTGGTTCCTCCCTGGTTTCGAACAAGTATCAGATGAATCCTCTCACTCGTCGCTAGACTTCGGAATACGACAACTAGATCACGCCGTCGGTAATGTACCGGAGCTTTCATCTGCTATAAAATACCTAAAAGAATTCACAGGTTTTCACGAATTCGCTGAGTTTACAGCTGAAGACGTCGGAACAGCTGACAGCGGGTTGAACTCGGCTGTGCTAGCAAACAACGAGGAAACAGTTTTGCTTCCGATCAATGAACCGGTATATGGAACCAAGAGGAAGAGTCAGATAGAAACTTATCTGGAGCACAATGAAGGTGCTGGTTTACAGCATTTGGCTTTGAAATCTGAAGATATATTCAAGACTTTGAGAGAAATGAGGAAGAGAAGCGGTGTTGGTGGGTTTGAGTTTATGCCTTCTCCTCCACCTACTTATTATCGGAATCTGAAGAACCGTGTTGGAGATGTTTTGAATGATGAACAGATTAAGGAGTGTGAAAAGCTTGGGATTTTGGTTGATAAAGATGATCAGGGTACTCTGCTTCAGATTTTCACTAAGCCTGTTGGAGATAGGTATATCCTCTTTTTTTCATCATATGATTCTGTTTATTATTTCATTGATTTCATTATTATCATAGCGACTTAGATTATAATGAAGTGATTCGACTGAAAAAGGCTTTACTTAAGACCTAATTGATGGGAGCACCTGAGTTCAATTTTAGGATGAAGTTGAATTGTTTGTTTTTGGGTTCAAGTTTGGGTCTGGATTCTCTACAGCAATGTGTCTGAGCCGTTGCAATAGCTGGATCAGTGTTGCGTAAAATTTTAGACAGATGATTTTACGCGCATACAAGATGACCTGAGCTATGAGAGTAGAGTTCTCGTCACTTAAGCGAATAGTTAGAGATTCCATTTCTGATTTTGTGTATGTAAGGAGAAATCCATTTTAATCTTTTGGTTTAAAAAGATTAGTCTCTATTGATGCAAGATGTCCTGAACTACTTGTGCACAACATGGACCAAAGAAAGTAGTACACATGATCTCAATGATCTCTGTTAACAAAGTTTATTATGATCAAACTTTTATGTTGGGTTAACCCATTCGACTCTTCAGAAGAACTGACCGTTGACTACTATGGTGTTTAGTCGGAGATAAGTCAAGTAAGTCAAGTCTCGTCAAATATTATTCTAGATTCAAATCAAATTCAAAATCTATCCAAATGATTGCATGATCATACTCCTAGCTTTTTCATCCAATAATAAAGTGTAACTAACTAACCTTAGAAACTCCCTTACCATGCCTAACAATAATTGGTCCTCAACTGGATTGGCCTAAACCTGTTTGATGTTTGGATTTGGTCTACTCAAAACTAGTTCATAATATAGTAATTATCAGTAATGTTCTAGGAGAAATATTGGTTCATATATTGCTTACAATTTGATTCACATTTTCCCTTACCGATAGTGGGAATTTCCCTGCATAGTATTAGAAGAATGTCAGAATAGGTAGGAGTAATTTAGTAATCAACTCAGCATATAGAAATTAAATTGATTGATTTACCATGTATTTTGGTCGGATGTTTTCGGGTATTTGAGTTGTAATAATGCTCTTCGACTTGACAGTGAGGCCTTAGTGATCGAGATTGTTTATAAAATTGATTAAATGAATATCTAGTCTGTGCCGATGATCTCAAATGTCAAAATTGTTTACTTCGTGAAACTATATGAAATTGTTAATGTTTTATTTTCTCTTGTGTAAAATATGCAGGCCAACTATATTCATAGAGATAATTCAGAGAGTTGGATGCATGTTGAAGGATGAGGAAGGAAAAGAGTACCAAAAGGGAGGATGTGGTGGCTTTGGCAAAGGTAACTTCTCAGAGCTTTTCAAATCCATTGAAGAATATGAGAAGACTTTGGAAACTAGAAGAACTGCATAATTCATGTTGTGATCTTGGATGGTGGGAGTTTGAAGCTTTTGTTGGAACAAGACTGTTCTTTTATAGTGAGACAAATAAATGTCAATCAATACATATAAACAATACATAATAAATGTTTTATATGTTAGTATATTTTGTTAGAATACATACTTCAACATAATAAATATGATGTCTCTTTAATAACAGTGGTTGTGAATTAACAAGCACAATAAATTTTATTAAATTTTAAAAAGAGAAAGAAGAAGGAAGAAAAGGAAGAAAAAGAAGAAAACATAAGGATTTATTGTAACTGTTTTACTTTTTCATTAGGGTTGAAAGATTACTAGTGAATATCAACAACCAATATGTCTTAACAACTTGAGAGATCTAGTCTATTTATAGACTACTATGCTAATTTAAGCTACAAGCTAATTTAAAAATTTGAGTTTAAACAAAAGGTCCAATTTGACATGCTAATAAACCTAGCATTTTGACTACTGCGTACTTGAGCATACTTCGACTACAGCATGTAGAATAAGTCTGTGAACAAATTTCGATTACATGCTAAACCTTTGTCGAACCAAGAAGCTACCATAGAGTTCGATCCAAATTCTCACAAATCTCCACCTTAGAACAAACTCTACAACATCAAGGGAACAAACTAGCTTTCTTCATGCAGCTTTATCAACTGTATACAGTGGAAAAATTTGCAACTTGGTGTCATACGTCGAAAAATATGATCATTCGCGAAGCGCATCGCACGCTCGCGAAAAAATGTTGTTCGAACAGAGTCTCCATCGAACTTTATTTATTTCAATGAAGGAATAGAAAAATATCGATAAAACCTTTGAAAAGAACATGGTCATCGTAACCATATTTGGATTCGGGAGTCGATTACACAAGGAGAAACTATTAACACCTCTCACGTTTGTTGTATTCAATGGGAACATTTTAGTTTAACTTACGATTAGATGTTAGCTTATGTTTAATTGTTTTCTTCTGGTGATTAAAAATGAAAATAGAAAAGGAAAGGAGTCCCAAAAAAGTTTTTTTTAGGGTGGTTGGTTATGACGTCAAGTTAGTTTTCAAATCTCACTATTCTCAAGTTATCTCAAACTATTTTCAAGTCATTTTCAAACATACAAGAATCAAACCTCGATCAACTATCGAGTGACTTTTCTTAAACCAAATACAATATTCAATTTTTTTTTATAATAAACACGAAAGAAGAAGACTGTTGGAATCTAGCATTCCAGCAAAACCCTCGAATGATCGATCCCGAGGCACAAGTTTTGGGCTAACCGTTCATTCTTTTCTTCCAGTCTTAAAACCCTTAATAACTTTGGACTAAAAAGGACCATTGAAATCTAGCATTCCGATGGAACCCTTGAACAATTGATTTCAAGGCATGCATCTTGTTCTTATCAAGCTTTCCTTGTCCATCAAATAAATTTCTTAAATACCTTGAATGAAAAAGGACCGTTCGAATCTAGCATTTCGGTAGAACCCCGAATGATTGATCTTGAGGCTCGTATCTCTTTCTCATTGAACGCTCGTCATTCACCTAAAAAAAATTCAACACCTCAAACTCTTTTCTCGTCGCCGTGCGATTGATCTTCAAAATCTTTTTTTTTTCAAAACGAAAGATATTTCTTCTTGGAACGATGCAAAACAACGCTTCGTCCACATACATATTGAGTTGAGATAAATGACGTTTTCCCGTGAATGTTGATTTGTAAATCCATTTTGTGTGATACAAATGTCTGCTCCTCACCTGTTTTGGTTAAGTAATATTTCCGTTGATTGACACAAAATAGTTTTCGCTAAAATCGACCAACAAACAAACAGTTTCTACCCAGAACTACATATGCCTTGAGTTCTCCATCGCACTTGGAGATACGTAGAAGCAAGATCCGCAATCTTGTGAAACACATTAATTAAAAAAAAATTGCGACCCCTTTTCTTTTCTCTTTTCTCTTTTAATTTACTCGAAGAAAATAATTAACATAAGCTAACATTCAATCGCAAATTTAACTAAAAGGTTCCCGTTGAGTACAACGGACATGATGGGTGCTAATACATTCCTTTTACGTAATCGACTCCCGACTCAATATGGTTTCAACGACCATGTTCTTTTCAAAGGTTGTATCAATATTTTCCTATTCCTTCATTGGAATAAATAAAGTTCGGTGGCGACTCTGTTCGAATATTTTTCCGCGAGCGTGCGATGCGCCTCACGAAGGATTGTATTTTTTGAGGTATGACACTTGACAATGTCTTGGAGATCATATTAGAAACATTATCATAAGTCAAAACCTTCAGCACTTGGACTTCTCCACACTCGATTATCTCTCTGATAAAATGCAGCCTCACATCGACGTGCTTGGTTCACTCATGATAGGCTGAATTCTTCGACATATGTATTGCACTTTGACTATCACATTTAATAGTGATAACTTGACCTTGAAGTTTCATCTTCTTAGCAAAAACTTCAAGCCACAATGCTTCTTCCACAACTTCAGTGAAGGTAATGTATTATGCTTAATTGATTGATAAGGCAACAACATTTTGAAGCGTTGCTTTCCAACTAAGTGTTGTGCCAAACATAGTGAGCACATATCTAGAAATATATTTTCTAGAATCCATACATCATGCATAATCATAGTCGAAAAATCCTTCGATATTGAATTTGCTATCTTCTCGACCTGTCTCTTGCCAGCAGGTAGTTATTATCAGTTTCCTTAGCTTCGACAACAACTTTTGCTTCTTCTTCGACTTCATCTGGGTTATGCAATTCAGCATCAACATGCTCCACCTCAACAAGAATTTCTTCCTATTCCATCTCTTCTTCAGAGATCTTGGTACTTCGACCAACATCATCAGTTTTCTTGAACGCCATTTCTACTTCATTGAAAACTACATCTCGACTTGTAATACACCTCATGTGACCTGGATTTAGGCACCACAACCTATAAGCTTTGACTCCTTCAGGGTATCCAAGACACATACATCTTAGAGCTCTAGATTCAACCTTGTCTTGCTTAATGTGAGCATAGGCTAAACAACTAAATACTCTAAGTCTGTCGAGATTAGGTGGATATTTCGACCATACTTCTTCCGGTGTTTTCATCCTAAGGGCAGTCGAGGGGCACCTATATATCAGGTATGTTGCAGTCACAACAACTTCTGCCTGAAACACCTTCTTCAATCCAACACTAACCATCATGCATCTAACCCTTTCCAGAATGGTTCGATTAAACCTTTCAGCCAAACCATTTTGTTTGGGGAGTTCCTATCGTAGTTATGTGCCTTGCAATGCCAGACCCAACATAATAGCTATCAAAAGCCTCATTACAAAATTCAAGACCATTTCTAGTCCTCAACCTCTTAACCTTCCTACCAATTTGGTTTTCGACCAAGGTCTTCCAACTTTTGAAATTTTCAAAAGTTTCATCCTTACCTTTCTGAATGAATACCCATAACTTTCTAAAATAATCATCACTATGGATAGGAAATACTTTGCACCTGAGTGTGAAGGATTTGTTGCACCCCCCCAAAGATCATCATGAATTAATCAAGGGATCCATGTGCTCTTTGTTTATCTTTGTTAAACTTTATTCTAAATACACAAGGTTCACAAAAATCCAGTTTTTCGACCTTGTCACCACACATTTGATTTTGTTTCGACAATTCGACCATGCCTCTTTCACTGACATGGACAAGTCTCTTGTTCCATAGCTCAGTTTTCGACATAGGTTTTATAGATGCCGCATCTGCTAAACCACTTACAACCCCAGTCTCAAGGGTATACAATCATTGTTTCTTCACGCCTCTCAAGACTTCCTTTGACCCCTTCATCACCCTTAGGATACTTTGCTCTCCTACGAAAACGTATCCTTTCTTGTCTAATTCACCAAGAGAAATAAATTTCCTCTTAATATCAAGTACATACATGACATCAATCAATAACCTTATTAATTCATCATGAAGCTTGAATCTCACAGATCTAATACCTGCAATTTTGCATGCTTTGTTGTTTCCCAACAACACTGATCCACCATCTTGATCACATAATTCCTCAAACACATCCTTGTTTGGAGTCATGTTCCAAGTACAACGTGAATATATAATCCACTCATTTCTAGAGTCGCTGCTTGAAACCACCAGGACATCAGATGATTCATAACCATCTTACACAATGGTTGTATTACCATTATCCTTTCCACCATGATTATTCAGACGATGAGGGCATACTTTTCTTGTATGACCCTCCTTCTTACAGTGATAACACTTAATAGAAGGAGCATTACCACCATAAGATTTATGTAGAACTTTACCCATCTTCTTCATAAACCTACCATCTTTCTTCAAGAATTTTCCTTTAAAAGGAAATCCTTTGCCAACTGAAGATGGTTTATGCTCCTTTCGTTTGTTCAAATCCTTAGAGTACAAGGATGATTGATTATCTTCAAAGGTCAAAGAATCTCTTCCATACAAGAGAGTTTATTTGAAATGAGCATAAGACTTAGGTAAAGCACACAACAACAATACTTGTTCTTCATTATCAATCTTGACCTCGGTATTCTCAAGATCAAGAATCAACTTGTTAAATGTATCCAGCTGCTCAGCCAAGACTTTGTCTTCACTCATCTTGAATGAATACAATACTTGCTTCAAGTAGAGATGATTGACCAACGATTTCTCCATGTACAAACCTTCGAGTTTCGTCCATACACCAACTGCAGTTTTCTCTTTCGAAACCTGTCGGAGAACCTTATCACCAAGGCTCAATAAAATGGCGTTATGGGCTTTCTTGATTATCATCGTCTTCTCCGATAGGGCAACGCCCATCTTCTTCGATCCTTTCAACGCTTCTAATAAACCCTGCTGAACCAGTATGGCTTTCATCTTCAAGCGCCACAAACTTAAATCATTCACACCGGTGAATTTCTCAATCTCATACTTTATTGACGATATTCTCTTCTCCATGCTCATCACACCAGTTTGTTATAAATTGATGTCATCAAGAAAAAACCAAAATATGAGATAAAGATTGAGTTTCATGAACAAACACAAGAAACTCTATTAGGTTTTATGAGTGAGAGAGAGAGAGAGTGAGAGAGAGATGAAGAAGAAGAAGAAAAAAATCTGAATTGGTTATAACTGTTTTACTATTTATTTTCTCATTAGGGTTCAAAGATTACAAGTGAATATCAACAACCAGCCTCTCTCAACTACCTGAGAGAGCTATTATGTTTATAGACTACTAAGCTAACTTTAACTACAATCTAACTTAAAAAATTGGGCTTAAACAAAAGGCCTAATTCGACATGCTAAATAACCTAGAATTTTGACCACTGCATACTTGAGCAAACATCGACTACAACATGCATGATCAGCATGTGAACAAACTTTGACTACATGCTAAATCTTTGTCGAACCAAGAAGCTACCCTTGTCGAGAATAGAGTTTGATCCAAATTCTAACAATAGTATATGATAAGTGTCAACTAAGTTTTCTTATTTTCATTTTTGATGAAGAAATGTAAAATAACGTGGCTCTGTTTAGGGGTACAATGCAAAATAATTTTTTGTTATCCTTATTGAAGTATTATGTTCCAAGTGACAAATAATTTGAAATTTTGACTAGATGATTATTTAAGTATAACTTTCTATTTTATGTTTTGAGATTAAAAAAATTTAAAATCAAAATTTTTTATGAGCTTTGAAATTTTTTAAAAATTGTTTGAATATATGTGATAATCTTATGATGATGGTTCATAATCAATCCAACTTGAGGTTTATAAGGAGAAAATGATATGCTCGCCAAATTATTTGTAGTTTGTAGTCCACCGTGTGCCATAAAAATCAATTTAGTATTTGAAAGTTATGATGGTTCATATTACCTAAGCATTTGCAAGAGATATGTGTTATAATTAAGTGTTATGTTCCTCTAAATAGGTTGTCGCACCTCGAAAAATGAGAACACGACTTTACGAAGTGCAATCGTACGCTCGCGGGATGGACTAAACAGAGTCGCCATCGAACTTTATTTATTGCTAAAAAGGAAATAGAAAATATTGATAAAACCCAAGAAAGAACGACAATGATATTTGTCGTCACAACCAAATCAGGGTTCGGAAGTCGATTACGCAAGGGGAAGGTATCAACACCCCTCACGTCCGTTGTACTCATGAGAACCTTTAGTTTAGTTATTTGTATTAGTGTTAGCTTAGAAATTTCAGGATTCTAGAGTTATTAAGAGGGAAATAAGAATTGAAACAAAAGAGAAGAGAAAATGTTTTTGGATTTTTTATTAATGTGCCTGACAAGATTTACAAATCATGCTCCTACGTATTTCCGGGTGCAATAGAGAACTCAAGGCTTATGTAGTTCTGGGAAGAAAATGTTTGTTTGTTGGTTGATTTTAACGGAAGCTACTTTGCGTCAATCGACGAAAACATTGTTGGCTACCCAAAACAAGTGGAGAAGGGAACTTTTGTATCACGGTCGAATGGATTTACAAATCAGCATTCGTTGGCAACATCACTAGCTTACTCTCACGTTCAAGTGGACGAAACTTTTTTTTTGCGTCGTCCTGAGACAAGATACCTTTTGATTACAAAAAGGGTTTGTGGATCAATCAAACGACGGCGAGAAAATAGTTTGATTGGTTAGATGTGCTTTGAGTAATGGCGAGAACTTGGATGAGCGAGATATCCATCTCGAATCCTAGCCTCCGGAGTTCGTGGTATCCACCACATTCCGTTTCCATCTTACTTGCAAAAGAGTTTGATATTTTTAGGTGTTTTTAAGATTGATTGAGAAAAGGTTTGAAGAAACCGCAATGACAGTTTTGGATGATGGCGAGAGCTAGGATGGGCAAGATATTCATCTCGAATCTTAGTCTCAGGAACTCGTGGTATCCACCATGTTCCGTTTCCATCTTTATTGAAAAGTGTTTGATAAGAATTAAGTATTTTTTATTTATTGTGAAAACGACTTGACGTTGGATCAGACTTTTGATTAGCGATTTCAAAAATGATTTGATAGACTGGTTGGAGAGATTTGGAATGGTAGAAATGGTTGAAATGGAAGGTTTGCAAATGATGGAGATGTCTTTGAGAAAATACTCAATGTTGGATTGAGTTTTTTTTTTTTTTCTTTTATGAGAAATGGTTGATTTTATTCTTGTGTTAAGAACTACCTAAACAAAAAGCAATAAAAAATAAAAGAGATAAAATTATTACACGTCATAGGAATGGGGGTGCATTTGTCGAATGAGGATACAAGATAATGAAACGATTAAATCGAAACCCAATTAAAAAACGCAAGTAAATGAGTGTACTTACACGAGGAAATGATCTCATTGTAAGAAGGCCCAAGAGTAAGCCATGTAAATTGGAGATATCAACACAACGTCATATGCACAACACAACTTCATATGCACAACACAACGTCATATGCACACCACACGTTCATCTTAATCAAATCGAAAAAAATAAAATGAAGCATGCACATATTAAAATCATGATGCGAGGATGTGAATAGATGTCACATAACGCAAGAACATGCAAGGCAAATGGAAGTTGACTTCAAATTCGATTTAAACAACAAAGATGTTGGATCATTGTATGTTATCATGAATTGAAGGAAATGCTAACATGAAGCGTATCATTGCAATTTGGAATGGAATGGGAATGAACTCAAGCACTCAACCGAATGAAGTCATAAAGTGAGGTTTAATTCGTATGGCAAAGCAAAATTATATCAAAGCCGATAAATAGGGTCAAACCAAGGTCATGGGAATTGAGAGACCAAAACCTTAACCAACTCAACCAATGAACCCAATCTGTCAAAACATGGCACCAATAACATATAAGGAAAGAAACGAGAATAATGGAACAAATGAAATCAAACTCAGAAACCCCAAAAAAGAAAATGTATCCTGCAGGTATCGAAACTAGGTCAAGGGAGTTGGGAGACCAGAGCCTTAACCAACTCAACCACTAACCTCATCGTGTAAAACAAGGACATTGACTGATATATAAGAGGGAAAAAACAGAAATATATGGAAAAAAATGAACGTGAATTCAGTATAGCATGCTTCCATGAACACAACCACTGTTCATCTTCTTCATGAACGTTTCAAACAACCAAGATGTAAACATACAACAAACAAAACCAAATACAATACAAAGCACATGTAAATGAAAAAAACAATCTAACAACCATCAGACACAAAAAAATCAAAATGGAAATTACCGAATTGGCACCAAAATCTCAACAAAGTGGTGTAGCAAAAGTTGTTGCTTTGAGATGTCGAGATTACATTTGAAACTGATAAATGGCTTTGATAGTTAGCATATCCAGGTGTAACAACCCATGGTGATGGTGAATATCTTGCAGGTTAAAGGTGCAATATGTTTGTTAAGGGAGTATGTTTCGTGGTGTTGTGCAGAAATGGTGAAGACGGAGGGAAGAAGAAGGAGTGGATGAGTTTTAATGGTGGGTTTGGAATCACGACTGCGGAGGAGGTCGTTGAGGGATGGAGGAAGAGAGGTGGGTGCGATTGGTGTTTATCGGAGTTGGGTGGTGGTGGTGGAGCCGTTAGAAACTGTTTGCTTCAGGGAGGAAGAAGGTGTGTTTATATTTTGTGAGGTTTGTTGAAGATATCTTAGTGAGAGAAGATAAAAAATATACAAATGGAGAGTAGAAGGTCCTCTTATGTGAGTGGTCCATGCACAGTTTTATGGTGGTTAGTGGGAAGGATATTGGTGATGATGCTCTGATGAAGAAAAAGGACAATGTTCTGAAATCATTTTCTTCCTTATCCGAGAGAGAAGTCTCTTTTTTTAATATATATTATCTCATATTTTTTTCTTTTATCCAAAGCTTCCTCTTTTTCAATGTATTTTACACCCGTCTCCTCCTTTTGTTTTTTATGATCCTTTCACTCTTTGTCCCACAAAAGAGAGACGTTGGGGTCCCCACATGAGTGAGAGGAATCTACTTTTTTCGAATTGTGAGTCTCTTCTTTTCTAGCTAAAAAACGTTGGGTATCAAATGAAAAATGGTGAGTTGTCCGAAAAATGAGGGAGAGAGATGAATGAATTATATTGCTAGTTGTCATCACACGACATACTCTCTTATCCAAATGTATTTTGAACATTCTCCCCATAACCAAAGGCAAATGGGCACGTGGCCTTATGCTAGTGAAGGAAGAGAGATATTTTCCTATTTTTTCTTGATTTTCTTTAACAAATTTAAATTATTAAGTGGAATTTCAAAAATAAATTAAAAATAAACGATACAACCAAAATTTAAACTAAAAATGTGATTAATTCTAAATAATTATCCCGATTATTTTGACTAGTAAACGGAAATAAATGGATAAAAAATGAATAAAAACTGGGTGCAAAAATACCCAGAAAATTAAAATGAATGCACCACAATCATCAGCGCGAAATAAAATTCCCGGAAACATATATGTTTTTGTCAAATTTTGAAAATAAAAAATGACTAGTTAAAACACTCAGACGGATCAAAATGTGACCGAAAAATTAGCCGAAAAAATAAATCGAGCATACCAGGTTAAACTACGTGAAACATCGATTAACAAAACAGATGTTTGCAAGCTTGATTTTTTTTTTTTGCACGTTGATTTGACGCACATTTGAACATTGATTCAACCGGTCTGTCTATAAATCCAAATATTTATTTTGACTAACATTCTAGGCATTATGCAACATGGAATGCATACTATGATATGCACATGTACAAAAGTTATAATGTATGTATCGATTAGGCAATTCTGAATTAAAATTGGGGTGTGACACATGCCTCTATTTAAGTATCTTCAACCAGAGAATATGAAGAAGGACACTTTTCATATAACTGAGGTGGGAGATAGTTAAATACTTAGAAGACCCGAATTTTAATCTTGAATGCATATGACATGGTATGATGTGTAACGCATGTATGCATGACTCCTTTTTATTTTGATTTTCTAGGGATATGGTGTGGTGTAAGATGCATCCTAGCAGGATACTTTCATGATGGATGAATGATGAAAGACAAATTTGTGGGGAATGATGGAAACCTGGTAACGATGGTCCGCAGAAAACGAAAATGACAATGAGGTGGGTGAAAACTCACTAGGGATAACAATCCTGCTGGAGAAATGACACTAGAGAGTGTTCAAAGTGAAGTTTGACAAACGATAATCTAGAATACAAGAGAATTCAAAAGTTTTGGAGATTTATGACAAGAAATACACCCCACACACAAATTTGAAGCTTTCTAACAAGAAAAGAATCCAACCAAATAAAAATGGTAATCCCTAATAATGAATACAACCAAGGAAAAACTGGGAGCTTTCTTACAAGAAAGTCATCCTCACAAAAGAAATAAGGAGATTCTTCACAAAGAGATCATCCAAGACAAAACTCGAGAGTTTATTGATAAGAAAAACATCTGATCAAGAACTTTGAGGATTCCTAATAATGAAATCAATCGTCACAATATTCTAGAATTTCCTTACAAGAATATCAAACAACCAACAAAAGAAACCCCTAACAAGGAATACAAATTAGGACAATCTCGGGAGCTTTCTTACAAGAAATTCATCCATGCAAAAGGAAACATGGAGATCCTTTACAAAGAGATCGTCCAAGAAAAAATTCGTGAGTTTTCTGACAAGAAAAACATCCACGCAAAAGGCTATGATGATTCTTTACAAAGAAATCAATCAAGACAAAAAATCGGAGTTTTATAACAAGAATGGCATCCATAATTCTGGGAATTCCTTAGAATGATGAGTCATACACGACTTCCTAGGAAACATCAGAACAAACAGGGTATAAAACTCTTTATAGGTGCCAACAACAGTTGGACTTTGACCGTAAGCATTGGTTACAACCAACTTCAAACAGATTGGTGTCAGTTACAACTAGACTTTTTCAAAATAGGGGCCAGTAACGACTGGACTTTAAAGGTGCCAATGACCATTGGACTTTTCAAACGGTGTTGGTGACAATCATACTTAAGGTACCAATTACAATTGGATTTTTCAAACAAATGCCAGTGACAACTAGACTTTAGGAAGGATGCTAATAACAATTGGACTTGCGAACAATGCTGGTGACAACCAGACTTAAGGTGCCAATTACAATTGGATTTTTCAAACAAATGCCAGTGACGACTAGACTTTAGGAAGGATGCTAATAACAATTGGATTTGCGAACGATGTTGGTGACAACCAGACGTAAGGTACCAATTACAATTGGATTTGAAACAAAGTGCCAATCACAACTTGGACTTTAAAAATGATGCCAATGATAATTGGACTTGTAAACGATGCTGGTGACAACCATAATTAAGGTACCGATTGCAATTGGGTTTGAAACAAAGTGTCAGTCATAACTGGACTTTAAAAATGATGTCAATAACAATTAGAATTGCAAACAGTGCCATTAACAATTGGATTTAAAGAGTACCAAAAACAATTTGATTTTAAATAGAGTGCCAGTTGCAACCGGACTTAGCAGGGTGCCAATACAAATTTGATTTTGAATCAATGTGCTAGTTACAACTGGACTTAACATGTACCAATAACAATTGGACTCTAATAATGTGACAGTTACAACCGAAATGAAAAGGTACCAGTGACAACTAGATTTTAAATTAATGTGCCAATTATAATTGGACATAAAAGGTACCAATGACAACTGAATTTTTCAAACAATGCTGGTGACAACCTGGCTTAAGGTACCAATTATAATTGGATTTAGAAAACTGAGTGCCAGTTACAACTGGACTTTAAGAATGACGTCAATGACAATTGGACTTGTAAACAGTGACAGTAACGCATGGACTTAAAAGGTACCAATAACAGTTGGATTTTAAAATGGAGTTACAGTTACAACTAAACTTTTCAAATAGTGTTGGTGACAACCATACTTAAGGTACCAATTACAATTGGATTTTATAACAAAGTGCCAGTTACAACTGAACTTTAAGAATGATGTCAATAACGATTGGACTTGCAAACAGTGCCAGTAATGACTGGACTTAAAAGGTACCAATAACAATTAGATTTTAAAGCAATGTGCCGGTTACAACCGGACTTAAAAGGTACCGGTGACGACTCAATTTTAAAATAGAGCGCCAATTACAACTGGACTAGATATCGGTGACAACTGGATTTGGAAGACATCACTGGTAACAACCAAAGTTTGCAAGTGATGCCAGTGACGAATGGGCTTAGGATACTAATAATAATTGGATTTTAGGACAATGTGCCAATAACAATTGGACTTTGAGAGTAAAGATGGTAACAACCATGCTTGGAAAATGGTTCCAGTGACAACTGGACTTTGGATGCCAATGACAATTGGACTTTGAAAAGAGAGTACCAGTTAAAAGTGGACTTTTAAAAGATACATGCTGGTAACAACCAAACTTTGGTTACCAATATAATTGGTGTTTGACAATAGGTGTTAGTGACAACTGGAATTTAAACTGTGCCAATAACAATTGGACTTTGAATACCAATAACAATTGGATTATGAACATTGAGTGCCAATAACAATTGGACTTTTGAATGATACCAGTGACAACTGGGTTTTGAAGATGACGCCAGTGAAAACTAGACTTTATAGGATGCCAATGACAATTCAGTTTTAAGACTATACCAGTGACAACTAGAAACCAAGGATACCAATAACAAATGGATTTCAAAAACAAATACTAGTAACAAATAGCCTTTGAACAAGATGCCAATGACAACTAGACTTCAGGGAGTACCAATAACCATTGGGTTTCAAACAATACCAGTGATAAATGGACTTTGGGTATACCAATAACAATTGAATTTGCAAAAATTACTAGTGGTAATTTGACTTTGAATAATTCCAGTAACAACTGGACTTAGGGGTCAAGGGATAATAATCAACAACGAGACATGAGTCAAATTCAAATGAGCGTAAAGTACACTTTGGGCTATGAATGATTTGAATTTGCTTCTATGCATGATATATGAATGATCATGATGTGCAAATGCTGACATTATGCACATTGGGAGTTCATAGAGGCTTTATAGAGGTTATGAATCCTCAACACTAATAACTCAACCAAGTGATGATGATAAATGCATTCAAAGGAGGATCTATCAAGCTTGACAGTTACAACTAGCCAAGAGGATCCTTTCAGAGGATTGATGGGTTGTGCTCCATGGAGATTCTTTTTGTGATTATCCAGGAGAAGTCTTACAACCTTGAGACTTACGGGGAAACAAATGATTTCCTTTCAATATTCTCACATATCAAAGCAAAATTGTGTTTTTTCAATATGTTGAAGATTCTTTTTAAGTTCAAAATTTTCATTATTAACAAATAAGTGACATTTTGCTTAACAAAGAAAATCAGAGAAAAATAACAAATGATAGCAAATGATAGGCAAGATTGTATTTATTCAAGAATGGTAGCATACAAATGGTGTAACTCCATGGAATGTTACAAATTTGAAAATGGAAATGAGAAAAGGTTTACATTGAATTACAATGACCACTACTATCCCTAATAACCATGACTCCACAAAAACTTGCTTCTGAAGGGAGCGTCTGGATTGATCTTTCACTTTTGGCTCTTCTGTGTTGATCAGTAATGTCTGATGCAATCTTTGCCTTTTGTCCATAATCTTTATCTTTTGTCCCTAATTTTTGCCTGGATCGTCTTTTTAGGTTTTCAACTTAGCGAGCTATCATTTTTTATTATCCCTAACTTTTTCATGGACCGCACTTTCGGGTTTTCGGTCCACTGGGATACCCATTTTTGCCTAAGTCGCATTTCCAGGTTTTCAACTTAGTGGGTTTTAGCTAGGCATGGTATCTTTTGACTGTATCAGAGTTCACAGAGTGAGTGAGCTCTTCTCCATCCATAATTGTGAGGAATAGAGCACCTCTAGAGAATGCTTTCTTTACAACATCTGGGCCTTCATAATTGGGAGTCCACTTCCCACGTGAATCCTTGTGTACAAGCAAGATCTTCTTGAGCACTTGATCTCCTTCCTTGAACTCTCGAGGACAAAACTTCTTGTCAAACGCCCTCTTGAGTCGTTGTTGGTATAATTGTGCATGGCATAGAGCGGTCATACATTTCCCATCAATGAGGTTGAGTTGATCATAACTGTTATGGATATATTCCGTTTCTTCTAGCTTGGTCTCCATTAGGATTCTCATTGAGGGTATCTCTACTTCACTAGGAGAACTGCTTCCATCCCATATACCAAGAAGAATGGGGTTTCCCCTGTTGAAGTGCGGACTGAGGTCCAGTACCGATGCAATGCAAATGGTAGAATTTCATGTTAATCCTTGTAGGTTTTCACCATTTTTTTGCAGGATTTTCTTAATGTTTTTATTGGCAACTTCAACAACACCATTCATCTTTGGACGATATAGGGAAGAGTTATGATGGTCAATCTTGAAGCTCTCGCATAACTTTGTCCTTGTCTTTTTGTTCAGGTTCGACCCATTATCAGTGATGATCTTGCTTGGAACTCCATAGCAACAAATAATCTCCTTCTTTAGAAAGCGAGTGACCACTTGTCTCGCCATGTTGGTGTAGGAAGAAACTTCTACCCATTTGGTAAATTAATCAATGGCGACCAGGATAAAGCGATGATCACTAGAGGCTTTAGGCTCTATGGTGCCTATCATGTTGATGCCCCACATTGAGAAAGGCCAAGGCGATGTCAAAACATTCAGCAGCATTGGCGACACATGTGCTTTGTCAGCATAAATTTGACATTTATGACACTTCCTAGCATAGCTGAAACAATCAGACTCCATAGTCAACCATTAATAACCAACTCTTAAGATCTTCTTAGCCATGGCATGCCCATTAGCATGGGTTCCAAAGGATCCTTCATGAATCTCCTTGATTAACATGTTTGCTTCGTGTCTATCCATGAATCTGAGCAGAACCATGTCATGGTTTCTCTTGTAAAGCAAATTATTTCTTAAGAAGAATTTAGATGATAACCTCCTCGAATATCCAATAATGTATTATCTGTTGGATATTCTTGACTTTGTAGATAGTTCTTGATGTCATAAAACCATGGTTTACCATCAGTTTCTTCTTCAATCAATTAACAGTGTGCAAGCTCGTCTCTTTCCCCTATTTGGATAAGCGGAGCTTCATTTTAGAACCTGATTTGGTACATTGATGCTAACCTCGCCAGAGCGTCACCCACTTGATTTTCTGCTCTTGGGATGTGATGGAATGTGATATCATCAAAGTATCCCATCAACTTCACAACATAAGTGCGATACAAGATCAGGTTGGCATCATGGGTCTCCCATTCACCTTTGACTTGATAGATCTCCAAGGATGAGACTCCATATACCTCAAGAACCTTGGTTCAGAGGTCAATTTTCGCTTCAATACCAAGGATACAAGCTTCATACTTTGCGACATTGTTAGTATAATCAAAGCATAACCTCGTTGTGAAAGGAGTATAGCCATCTTTTGGGTTCATCAGAACAACTCCCACATAATGAACACTGTAGTTGGAGGAACCATCAAACGTGAGCTTCCATCGAGATCCTAGTTCGGGTTCTTCATCAGGGCATGGGATCTCACAATCCTTTATCACCATAATATCCTTATCAGGGAAATCAAATTCCAAAGGATGCTAGTCTTCAACTGGTTGATGATAAAGGTACTCTACCGACACACTTACCTTGATAGCCTTTTGGGTTACGTATTAGATGTCGTACTCAGACAATAACATCTACCAACAGACAAGTCTTCCAGTTAAGGCGGGGTTTTTGAAGATGTACTTTATTGGATCCATTTTTTAGATCAACAAAGTAGTATGACAAATGATATATTGCCTCAGACGACGAGTGACCCATGCTAGAGTGCAACAAGTTTTCTCCAAGAGTGAATATTTGGTTTCACAATTGGTAAACTTTTTGCTCAGATAGTAAATAACACGTTCTTTCCGACCAGTTTCATCGTGTTGCCCTATCATGCATCCTATTATCTCTTCAAGAAAATCGTATACATGATTAATGGCTTTCCCGGGACAGGTGGAATTATAATAGAAGGCTCTTGCAAGTATTGTATTATCTTCTCAAAAGCTTTTTGACAATCAGAGTTCCATTCAATTGCTTGATCTTTTCGAAGCAGCTTAAAAATCTACTCACACGTAGCAGTCATATGTAAGATAGACCTGGAGATATAATTCAAACTTCCAAGGAAACCCCTGACTTCTCATTCAGTTTGTGGAGCAGGCATTTCTTGTATTGCTTTGACCTTGTCATGGTTTACTTTAATTCCTCGTTAACTAACAATGAAACCAAGCAACTTCCCTGATTGAACACCAAATGTGCATTTAGCAGGGTTCAGTCGTAGCTGAAATTTTCGGAGACACTCAAACAAGTTCTGCAAGTGGCTCATATGATCTTCTTCATTTTAAGATTTAGAAATCATGTCATCGACATAAACCTCTACCTTCTTGTGCTTCATATCATGGAAAAGAGTGACCGTCACTCTTTGGTAAGTTTCCCCGACATTTTTGAGACCAAATGGCATTACCTTGTAGAAAAATATTCCCCAAGGGGTAATGAATCTTGTCTTCTCCATATCATTTGGAGGCATCTTGATCTAGTTATAACCTGAGAATTCGTCCATGAAAGATAATACAACAAACTTAGCAGTGTTATCTACCCGAGTATCAATGTGTGTCAGAGGGAAATCGTCCTTCAAACTAGCTTTGTTCAAGCCCCTGTAATCAACACACATCCTGACCTTGCCATCCTTCTCTAGGCACAAGTGCAATATTAGCTACCCATTAAGGGTACTTCGCCACTACGAGAAAATCAGTGTCAAATTATCGTTTGACTTCTTCATGAATCTTCAGAACCATGTCTGGTCTTGTTCTTTAGAGTTTATGTTTTACTAGCAGACAGTCTGGATGAAGCAGTAGATTATGCACAACAATATCGGTGTCTAGACCTTGCATATCCTGGTATGTCCATGCAAACACATCCACATACTCTTGTAGCATCTTGACTAATCTCTCTCTAACGCTTGTCTAAAGTGTGGTCCTGAACTTGACCTCTTTCTTCTCTTCATCTGTGCTAAGGTTGATTGTCTCCACCGGTTCTTGATGTGGCTGAAGAGCTTTGGACTCTTGCTCGAGCATCCTTGCTAATTCATCTAGGATATCACAATCTTCCTCACCCTCTTCTTCCGCTTGGTAGATAGGGAACTCAAAGGTATGAGAGGGACTAGAGTCATTGGATTCAACAGATTTATCAATTATTTTGCATATTTGAATTATTGATTTTTTAGAAAAATAAAAAATAAAAGATGCAAAAAGGAAAAAAATGTTTTGAAGAAGATTGCCATTTTCTGAAAAGAAAGCAACAAATAAACAATAATATTTGAACAAGATGTCTTTTATTTACCAATAATGACATGGAAAATAAAAAGTGGGCCTACAACATGATCCATTAGCCTTGGGAAGAGCTAAGGATTTGAAAGAAAAACAACAAAGATTACTTTGACAAAGGGAAAATCTCATGGATTTCAATCGCCTTCCAGTTGCCCAAAGCAGTTTCACATCGGTAAACCAAACATGGCATATCTTCATCTTTGGTGTTGTCCTCAATAACACTAACTTGATCTCCATGGATAAAGCATGTCCTGAGAAAAACTTCGTGGATGCTTTGTGTGCTGTCCTTTGTAGGGGCCAAGGCTCCTCTCACAGCGGAAGGCACATACCCCAAACTGAAACAATCCTTTTTCTCACGTACATCATTGAGTTGACCCCAACCTTCAGGGATCCCACCTTTAATTATTGACTTTGCGCTCTTCAAAGAGGCGAAAGACGAACTAGCTCTCCCAACAGGGTTTTTCATCTCCATAAAAATGGCATTGTCTATTTCAAGAGCTTGGAGAGAAGTTTCCAAAGCATCCTCATTAGCCTCAACATATCGGAAGGATAAATGGTGACTAATCACAAAGTCTTCTTCTCTAGAAATGATTGAGTTGATCATTGACCATAAAATTCATCTTCTGATGTAAGGTAGGGGTCACTGCCCTTGTAACATGTATCTAGAGGTGTCCCAACAAAAAACTATACACTGGATTAACATCCATGACTTGGAAAATAATATGTAATATATGAGGGCCGATCTGTATTGGTAGTTCCACCTCTCCAATCACCGTTCTTCTGGACCCATAAAAAGCTTTTACTATTAGCGCATTGGGCTTTATTACTAGTCCTTGATAAGATAACTTGGCAAGTTTACTTTTCGGTATAACATTTAGAGAAGACCCATTATCTATTAGGGCTCTTGCCAAAGCATCATCTTTGCATTTCACTGAAATATGGAGAACAAAATTGTGATTCTGTCCCTCTTCAGGTAATTCTTCACCACTGAAGCTCAAAGTATTACAAGTTGTTATGTTGGCGACCACTCTATCAAATTAGTGTATTGTTATGCTTTGAGTCATGTGAGATTGAGCAAGCACGCTCAAAAAAGCCTCCGTATAGGCTTGGGAGTTCAACAACAGAGATAAAATTGACATCTTGGATTGTATTTGGTGCAACTGATCCATAACTTTGTAATCGCTTCTCTTGATCATTTTCAAGAACTCAACAACCTCTTCAGATTATACCATATCATATTCCTTTGCAGGAACTAAAGCTGTAGCTTCTTTGGTTGATGCTTAAGGGGTCACATTAAACTCAGGAGTATAAATTTGACCATTACGGGTCATTCTACTCATTTCTGCGATGTTTATGAAATCTTCATCCACAACTTCTAAGCCTTTCCCACCTTCACTTTCTTCGCAGACCTTGTCCACAACAATGAACTCGTATTTCGAAGGTGCAACCTTGGTGTTCTCATACGGAAAAGGTATAGGCATACAAATTACCACAGATGACAAATGATTATTTGAAGGAACAACCTCCCTTCCATAATAAGGTATCTCAACTGGCTTTGGCAAATTGAAATAAGAATCAATTACCGAGACGTCCTCATTCTTTGAAAAATTAGTGACTTGTAGCACTCCATGATTCATTAGGTCTTGAATATTGTCTCGTACCATCTTACATCCTCTTGGATGAGTGACACACTCTTCACAATCGTCATGGCGAACTCCAATTAAGCCAGTTTCCACCAATCGGGAGTGGAATGATACCAAAGGAGTCTTGACATCATAAACCTTTTCAATCACATAGCCATTAGATGCCTCTTCAATTGCATTCATTGTAGGGGTTCCATTCACATGAAGAGGATTGTTCGTCACATTGGGTCCCATATCCTTGAAAGACATAATCTTGCTCTCAATCAATTCACGTACTATATTTTTCAAAGTATAACATCCTTCTAAATAATACCTAGAAGTACCTTCATGAAAAGGACAATGTAAATTTGGGTTATACCATAGAGGTAAACGATCAGGTGGAGGACCCAAAGGCCTATGAACCACTAGTCCCTTTTGCAGCAAAGAAGAGTAAAGCTCAGTGTACGATATCAAAATTGGATTGAAGGCGGCTTTATCCCCTTGTCTCCTATTCTGAGTTTGAGCATTTTGACGAGGAGCCTAACCTCTTGATTGTTGATAAGATGGGATTACCAATGCTTTCTGATATGCAGGGGGAGCCGGAGCATGATGATAGGCTAGAGCAGGCTGATAAGCTGGAGCAGGTTGTTGACTAAAAGCCAGTGAAAAAACGGCTACATACAGTTGTTGAATGTATTGAGTAGGATAAACTGGTTGTGGATAAGCAAAAGGTTGCTAATAGACATACTGTTGAGGTGCATACTGTTGTTGTTGTCTTCTTCTCTGAATTCTTCCTTGGCCAATAGACACTATATTGTTTCACCTTTCTTCTTCTTGGGAAACCCTCCAGATAATTTCTTCGGATTAGCATTGGAAGTACCGACAACAGCTGCAATCTTTCCATTTCTCAAGCCATGTTCAATCTGGGCTTCTATAGCAACAAGTTCAGAGAAACCCAGGGATGTAATTCCAACTATCTTCTCATAGAAGGCAGGTTGAACAATATCTATGAACAATTCAACAAGTTCTTTTTCTGCAAGAGGTGGTTCCACCTGAGAGGCCAGTTCTCTTGACCTTTGTGCGTATTCCTTGAATGATTCTTTGTCCTTTTGGGACATGTTCTGCACTTGTCTCTTATTAGGCGGCACCCCCATGTTATACTTATAGTGCTTGATGAAAGTGTATGACAGGTCTTGGAAACACTTGATTCTACTCTAGTCGAGGCTCAAGTACCACTTAGAAGGTGCACCACTCAGACTATCTTGAAAATAGTTGTCACACACTGATTTTGACCTTGAATTTGCGATTCAATACATTCATCATAGGTTTTCATCCCTGCATAGCATAACATGCATTCCATACTGCTGTAACACCTCAAAATTTGCCCTCCTCTCTTGGGACTAGCATTAACATATTGCATATCATTTTAGGTCATTAGGCATTGCATGTTGCATATCATGTGGTTACATTGTGCAAGCCATTCTCCCAAGTCTTGATCAGAAGATGAGGAAGTCAAGTGCAAGCCTAGGGTTTACTGACTGATCATTGGCCATTTGAGGATTGGGCAGTGAATTAGGGTTTTGTGATTCTCCAAGGATGTTGGACTTCATCTTGATTGCAATGATACATCATCATCATCATGGTTGGATGTCATCAGAAGATTGAAGAAGATTCCTTGAGATTAGGGTTTTGACCACTGGTCGACCCTAATCAGTTGTATTGGGCCAATCAGGGCTGGATCAGGAGATGGGGTCTGTAATGGTGATGGGGTTCATTATGTGATTATATTGTGCTTATTGAGGCTAGGGTATCACCCTTGAGCCATTTCAGTTGAAGATTGGGGCTTAATTTGATCTATGCATTGCCAAATTCATCTGTCAGATGAAAAGTCAACTGTGGTCAACTGTACATGATCTGATGGATTTGGAGGTGGAAATGAGTTGGATGCACTTCATTCATGTTGGAACAAGTGTTAAATGACATCTCAAAGCTTAAGAATGAAGAAAATCAAGTCAGGACAAAAACTGCCAAAAATAGAAAGTGACTTGTAACTGAAGTTTCCAAAAATGGAAAGTTTTGGACCTCAAAGCCACGTGTCCAAGGAAGCTTCAAATGAAAAATTGTTCAACATGAAAGTTGTATATCTTGTTCCCACCTTTCTAAAAAGTCCAAGAAATTGAAAATCCCATGTATGGTTTGAAAATTAGGGCTCAGTGAAATTCAGAAAAGACATGTAATCAGGAGGCCATAATTACCACATACTTTGTCCAAATTGCAAGTTCTTTATATGCACAAACTCCATTTGATATGTACTTCAAGGGTGCATAATTGGATTTTTCCAAAAATGGTCAATGCAAAAAGTCAAATTTCAACTGGACAGTTAAAATGGACCAGGGGCAAAATTGTCCAACTCTCAAAATAATTGGAATTTTTGAATGGGACTTTTTTCTACACCTCATAATTGGCATTTTAAACTTGTTGGAAGCATCATTTTATGGCTAATGCATATGGTTTGGAAATTGGCTTGAAAAATGCAATGGTTAAAATTGGACATTTTGCCATACACATGTGAATTTGAGAAATACACAACCAATGAAGTTGAAACAAGTTGCAATGGTTCACATATGATATTTAGAGATTGTATGTGCTGTCAAAACAGCTGGCATGAGCTGGCATAGTGTATTTACATTTTTGCCCTTGTTTACAAATTGCCATTTTCACTAACTATGCCAAATTGGTTAATTACATGATTAGTGATGGATTAGTGCAATGTATATAAACCAAATCACTTCCTAATCATAACAGACTCTCACAATTACCAAGATTGGATCTGAAACTTCTTCATTCTCTCAAGATTGCTCAAGAACACCAAACCTTCAACTTCACAATTCTCCCTCAATCTTCAACCAAATTTGAAAATCCTTGTTGCATTCACTTCCTTTAATCATCTTCTCGAGCTGTTTTTGGAAATTGAAGAGAGGAGAGCTTGGAACCGCGACTGTTCATCATCACCTCATCCATGGCAAAGTCGAATTGAGGACTCTAGGAGCAGAAGCGATCGAAGCTAGCATCTCCTATCACCTTCTATATCCTTCTAATGTTGCTGTTTTGAGGAATTAAAGCCAAAGCCACGCGCATCACTACTGCCATTTCCAGGTTTGAGCAAAATTCGACTTTCACCAAATGCTTCATAATTATATGCGTTTGAAAGGCCTTGTTATGTAGATCATGGATATGTGTTTGGTTTTGAGAATGATGTACCATAGCCTGAGAAATCTGGAATTGAAATTATGAATGCAAACCCTAGGTTGCTCGATTCAGGAATTTTAGGAACCTTTAGCCAAAATCAAGTTGATATTCGTGTTGTGCTCGATTAGACGGTTAGAACGGTTATAAGCTTGCTAATTTTCATGATGATTTTGTGTTCGTCGTTTTTCTGAAAATCTGGAAAGTGGTGGTTTGGAACGATGAAGTTTGCACTGTTCAATCCAAATTCTTGTTTAAAAATTTGAATAAGAGGTTTCCCTCCCGCGCCAAGCAATATTACAAAACTGCCATTATGATGTTTTAATTAATTTAAATTAATTCACAAAAAATTCTAAAAAATATTTTAACACCTTAAAAAATTCATAAAAAATAATAAAAAATTCAGAAAAATATGGAAATTTTTTCTATGACTTTGTTGTTGACTTTAGGATCTTTTTGACCTATTGGTCAAAGTTGTGCTTGGCAAAAATATTATTTGACCTAGGCTTGTTTCACATGTATCCATTTTTGACACATTTTACCATTTGGTTCATGAAATGCTCATAGTGTTAAATAAATTCTTGAAAATTTTTGTGATGATTGTGGACTCATTGATGCTCATTTACATGTAAATTTCATGCATTTTTGATACCTGGTCAATGAGCAGCAAATTCTGGAACTTAGGTGTGACAATTTGTGTCACACCTCATTATGTCAACTTGCTGGATTTTTTTGAGTGACCTATACTTGTTGGATTAATGTGAAATTTTGCATGATGGTTGATTAACATGTCAAGATGCTATGTGAATTTTTGTGGAATTTTATGTTGCATTTTCTAATTGATCATGATTTTTCATTTCTGGTGGTTGGATTTGCAAGCTCATGTGACATAGGTTGGTAGAATCATTGTGAAATGCTCATATGGTATTGGATAGTCATGAAATTTGATATGCATGTAGTAGACACATTGTGTGACATCCCTGTTTTGGTCTCATCCATTTCTTTATTGTTTTCATTGAGTTATGAATTTTTGAAGTGGATGTATGCATTGATGTTGTGGTTTGAAGCATGAAATTGTGACTGTTTTTGTTGATTTTCATTGACATGGTTCTATTTGCCCAATTGAGCTCAAATTTGACATGGTAGACCTTGAAGATCCCCTGTTTAGGTGTAATTAATTTGAGAATTTTTGGATGTGTTTTGGTATGGATTTGAATGCAATAGTTCTGTTTATATGCTTGGTGCCTCATTTGGACTAGTTTGCCTTGTTTTGTGCACAACATGAGCATGATGAATGATATAAACATGAGACCAATGGTGTTTGCTCTTGTTTGACTTTAATTTGAGTTTGGTTGGTGAATACCTTGCTGTTTAGGAATTTTTCTTGCTTTGGACCCTAGGCTTGGCCTAGTGGTCTAGTTGCTAATGTTTGCTTGATTTTTCAGGATCAAAAAGGCAATGCATATGGAGAATGATTCAAATTAACTTTAATTGACGTTGTTGATGTTTGTACACTAACATAATTGTGTTTTGCAGGTTGTGAAGCATAGGCTTGAGCCTTGGCTTGCTTTGTTTGTGCATAGCTTGTATAGTTTGTCTGATTGAACTTGCTGTTTGGTTTTGTCTGTCTGAGTACTAACTGTGTTTGACTGTTTCCAGGTACTTTAGTTGCTCAGTTCCTTGTGAACTTTTGCTTTGCTTTGCTTAAGCAACTTGCATTGAGGTATAACTTCCTAACTTCATGTAGTCTGGAGACCCGGCTGTTACCGGGCCGGGCAAATAAATGTCTGAAGTCCTCCTTAAGAGGCAATGATTGTGGTTGTTTATTTTTAAGCCCAAGCAGGTGAAAGTCCTTTAAATAAGGCAATTGGTGGAAGGTAGGGGTATACAGCCTACCCCCCACTATTCAGTTGAGTCTTCTCCTTGCTCCCATTACATGGTTGTAGCATTGAGATCAAAAGCCCAAGATCTGTGCAGTGCACATTGAGTCAGAGTCTCCGAGTATAGAAGGGTCCCCCCATTCTGGACCCATGCTCATTTGTCAGACGCTCTCCCTGGTTAGGGATATGAGCTGTGAGGTCTGATCCTCACTTCACCTCTTCATCTGCTTCACCTTAGCCTCGTAATGGCAAGGTTAAGAGCAAAACCAGCCTGTACAGACGACTTGCTTAGGCAGTCAAACCTGATTGATTGAGCCCCCTTGTTTGGCTATAGTGTGTGATATGTGGATATCTGATTGACATGCTTGTTTGAGATGCCTGTTCTCATTTGATTGTATGCTTGTGTGCTAGCTTCTTTCCTGGTTAGGATAGGCTTGTTTATGCAAGTAGGATAGAAAACTGAACTTAGGGTTAACGATGCATGACAACATTAGGCTCGAGTCTCAGCTCCCTAGTGTCGTGTTTTCCCCTCTGTTTCTGGTTAGCAATTTAGTCCCTTTCAGGGGAACTACATCGCCCTGATCCTCGTTCCAGACGAGGTATGTAGGCAGGTGGTCGTGCGAGACCACTCCGGGCAACCTTTTTCTTTTTTGCGTGTGTTTACTTGTTATCTGATTGTGTGTTTTGGGTTCGGATGCTGACGTAAGCCCAGAATTGGCTGTCGGGCTCCACGTTTGCCCTTTTGAGTGTGTTTGGGTTCGGATGCCGACGTAATTCCATCCAGTGGTTGTCGGGCTCCATGTTTGCCACCCTTGTTTGTTTTTGTTGTTTTGTGTTGTTTGGCGTGCGTAAGCCGAACTACAGAGGCTCTGATTCTTGTTCCAGACAAGATATGTAGGCATAAGGTGCGATACCTTATCGAGCTCGTTCCTCTTAATCCCACCTGCGTTCCCCGTGTGTGTGTGTGATGTTTAGCAACCTTTTCTTTATTCTAGGACGTGGATCCCTAGGAGTACCTAGGACGTGAGGGGTGCTAATACCTTCCCCTTGCGTAACCGACTCCCGAACCTTTTCTCTCTGGTCGCGAGACCATGCCTTTCCAGGTTTCTCTGAGCGTTTCCTTTCCCTATCTTGGGATAAATAACGTTTAGTGGCGGCTCTGGGTGTTTTTATTTTTAGTCTCGCCGGTTGATTTTTCGCAGGATGCGACAGCTGGCGACTCTGCTGGGGAGATCTGGATGTAGACCTATGCTGGTCCATCGTCCCTAAGCGAGTCCTTCCTAGCGTTCTAGGATTAGTTTAGGTTGCTTGTTGTGTGATTTATTGCATTTATTATTCTAACCAGTGTGTATATATTTGCATTAATGTCTGCATGCATCATTACTGTCATGTTGCCATCTTCCTCTGCAGGTGGTTCTGTTACTTTGGGGTGGGTGTTCTGAGTGGGGCTAAAACCCAGGCCCGAGTATACACCTAGGATTAGTGTGGTCTCATGTTCCTCATTTGCTGGATCAGCATATTGTTGCAACGTGACATACCACAAGCCAGACGAGGTTCATCTGATAGTGCTTTCCTCTGTGGAGTATCCACTTTGGTTTAGTTACGTCTTCTGAGCTATTGACTCTGGTGACCGATCATTTCCCGGATCTTTGGTTTAGACGATCTTAAGGGAGCTACAATGGCACACCCGAAAGGGCAAACCCATTGAGTATCTCTGCCCGATTGTCGAGACTATTATCCGCCTTAGGATGACCTGTTTAGAATTTACCTGTGAGGGGAGGGTGATTCGTTCAGATGCATAATCAGATGGTGACTAATTGTTCCGTGGATCAGAGTCCTTTTTATAAGTTGGATTTATGGTCATTTATTGCCGTGACGCCGGAGTGCTGTCCGTGATTTATCAGTGGGGATCCGTTTATTTCAGGATTCCCCGGGCCGAGATATTTATCAGTGGGGATCCGTTTATTTCAGGATTCCCCGGGCCGAGATAGTTATCAGTGGGGATCCGTTTATTTCGGATTCCCTGAGCCGATTCAGATGGTGGTGTGTCTGCTCAGAGACCAGTGATGATGATGATGTATCTGTCTTCCGTTTATTTCGGAACCCGTGGGTCTGATTGATGATTGTACACTCCTCAGATGGTTATGATCAGTTCAGAGACCAGATTCAGTACAGATGATCAGATGGCTTGGAGGATGGCAACGCATTGCATTCATTCATCAGCATCATTACATTTTGCATTAATTGCATCTAACACATGTTTACCCATATGCAGGGACATTTTTGATCGACATCCTGGTTGAGAGATTTCTGTTCAGAGATGAGAACCGGCTTGAAGCATGATGTTGTCTACAGTTTCTTCAACCCAGAGATTGATGAGTTGAGAGACATGATTGCATTGATTACACCTGACCATGTGGGGATGTTCAGGGAGTCATACGGTAGTATCCTGAAGATGGTTTTCAGACTCACTGACAGTGACAGAAGCGCCATTCATACTCTTCTCCAGTTCTATGACCCGGGGCTGAGATGCTTTGTATTTCCGGACTATTTGGTGGGACCTCTGATGGAAGATTATGCTAGCATCCTGGGTGTTCAGATCCGCGATCAGATTCCTTTTTGTGCTATTAGGAGAGAGCCTGACGTCCTTGGGATTTCCCGTGCTCTTTATTTGAGTCCGGAAGTGACCAAGGAGGGTTTGAAGGAGAAAGGAAAATTACCCGGTTTTCATTTGAGTTTCTTGGAGGCTAATGCCAAGGAACATGCTGCTAGGGGTAACTGGAAGACGGTTTGTGCTCTGACCGCCGTGAGCATTTATGGGATTGTTCTGTTTCCTAATCAGAAGGATTTTGTGGACCATAATGCTATCAGATTGTTCATGCAGAGAAACCCTATTCCTACTCTGGTCGGAGACGTTTACTACTCGGTGCACAACAGGAATGAGAAGAGGCGTGGTGGTTTGATCAGATGCTGTTCTCAGTTGCTCTTCCGATGGTTTATGGGGTATTTGCCTTCTCGGGGCGCCTTTGCTCATATTGATCCCACTGTCAAGTGGTCGTTCAGGTTGATGGGTTTGCGGGCTGATGATATCGCTTGGACTCATAATGGGTTGGCTGGACGGGATTTTATATATAGCTGCGGGGATTTTCCCAATGTGCCTCTTATAGGAGTTCAGGGTTGCATTAATTACAACCCGACGCTTCTTAGGAGACAGATGGGGTTCGCTATGGAGGTTCCTCCTCTCGAGTGTGAGACTCAGGAGTCCTTTTATTTTCCTGTGGAGGGTAATCAGGCCAAGCTGATGCAGGTGTGAGACTCAGAACAGTGGGGTCAACCTGGATGGAGTCTCCAACCAGGGGCAGGGATCTCGTGATGGTGGAAAGAGGACAACAGTTGGTCTGGTGAATAATGCTGGTGCTGCTGGTCAACCTGGGCCTAGTCAAAATATGAAGGACAATTTTGTGCCTCCGTTCTATGGTTTTGATAAAGATCAGGAAGAGGATAGGGAGGCTGACCAATTTTCTATGCAGAACGAGCCTTTCGTGCCTTACAACATTCCTCCTCAGAATAAAGAAATTCAGCTGCTGGCTGAGAAAATCAAAGTGCTGGAGAGCTATGCCACGCCTGGGGTGGTAAATATGTCCAACATGGGGCTGGTGGAGGGGATTGTAATCCCTCAGAAATTCAAGGCGCCCGCATTCGACAAATACAATGGCAGTTCTTGCCCGGAAACTCATCTCCAGGCATTCGTCCGCAAAATCTCGGCATACACCGCAGATCAAAAACTGTGGATGTACTTTTTCCAGGACAGCCTGTCTGGGGGCTCCCTGGAATGGTACACCAAGTTGAGATCTTCTGATATCAAAAGCTGGCAAGATCTTGGGGATGCGTTCTTCAAGCAGTACCAGTTTAATGCAGATATGGCTCCGAGCCGTACCCAGTTGCAGGGTATGTCTCAAAAGCATAATGAGGGCTTTAAGGAGTATGCCCAAAGGTGGAGAGAACTGGCTGCGAGGGTGCAACCTCCTCTTGTGGACAGGGAGATGTCAGATCTGTTTATGGGGACCTTGCAGGGGCCGTTTGCCGAAAGAATGGTGGGTTGTCCTGTGACCAATTTCTCAGACATTGTGGTGGCAGGCGAAAGAATTGAGAGTTGGTTGAAGTTGGGCAAGATTCAGGGTGCGTCTTCTTCTTCGTCAGGATCGAAGAAACCATTTGGTAATAACGGTGGGCAGAGGAAGAAGGAAGGAGACACTAGTGCAGTGTACACTCAACGTGGACCCAGTAGGGACCGTTACTTCCAGCACAATGCTGCGGTAACAATTCATGCTGAGTCTCAGTCAGCACAACCGCAACAGCAACAACAGCAACAGAGACAACAACCCTTTCAGCAGAGGCAGCAAAGGGCTGGTTATCAGATCCGGGGCAGAGCGCAGGATCGTCAATTTGATAGGCCTCCGGTGAGCTATGCTTTCTTGTTTAAGAAGCTGCAAGATTTAGGCCTTGTGTAGACCAGAACTCTGGCACCTTTGAGACCTGATCAAAGGCCGCCCAGCTATGATGAGAACGCGAAGTGTGAATTCCACTCAGGTGCGCCTGGGCATAACATTGAGAACTGTAAAGCTTTTAAGCACACAGTTCAGGATCTAGTGGATTCCAAGGCTATTAATTTTGCTCCATCTCCCAACGTCAACGCAAATCCCATGCCCGCGCATGGTCAAAGGGGGGTGAATGCAATTTCTGCTGAAAATAGGGTTGGACTGTCTGAGGTTGATCAACTGAGGACGCCTTTGGCTGAGTTGAAAAGACAATTGTTGATGAATGGGGTTTACCCGGGCTGCGGGTCTGAGTGTGCTGAGTGCACTACTTCTGCAAACGGTTGTGAGCTTCTGCGGAAGCATGTCCAGGGTTTGATGGACGCAGGGGTTATTCTGATTGAAAGGGCTGGTGAAGAGAAGGAAGAGGTCTCCACCATAACCATTTTCTATGATCCGGTGGATTTGTCTAACCTGGTGGAGGAGGCTCCAGTTACCATCACGGTACCTGGGCCAATTCCTTATGACAAAGATGATGCCGTACCTTGGCATTATGGTGGAGAAGTGTACTGCAATGGGGAGAGGATGGAAGAGCAGACTGCTAGTGAAACCACCGTGCTAAAGGTGGATAATGCCGGTCCCAGTGGTTTCACGCGCAGTGGTAGACTATTTGCTCCTGATACGTTGAGAAGGAGTGAAGAAGAAAAAGATAAAAAAGAAAAGGCCGAGGCTTTAGCCAGGGAAAAGGGGAAGGCTGTGATTGAGAATAGTGGAAGTACTCCTGTGATGACACCGGCGCCCGCGGGGTCGGATAACAAAATTGATGATGATGCGGAGGAGTTCCTCAGAATCATTAAGAAGTCAGAGTATAAATTGGTGGATCATTTGCAGCAAACTCCTTCTAAGATCTCAATTCTTTCACTGCTGTTGAGTTCTGAGGGTCATAGGGAGGCTTTATTGAAAATTTTGAAGAAAGCCTATGTGCCTCAGGAGATCACCATTAACCAATTGGAGACGGTCGTATCCAACGTGCATGCTAGCCACGGGTTGGGCTTTACTGATATGGATTTGACCGTCGATGGAAGGAACCACAATAGGGCTCTACACATTGCAATGGAGTGCAAAGGAGCCGTGCTTTCGCATGTGCTGGTTGATACCGGCTCCTCATTGAATGTGTTGCCCAAGAAAGCCTTGGCGAAGTTGAACTGTGATGGGCTGATTTTGACCCCGACTGATCTGATTGTGCGGGCATTTGATGGGTCAAAGCGGGCCGTATTTGGGGAGGTGGAATTGCCGGTGAAGATTGGCCCAGAAGTGTTTAAGTCGACCTTCTATGTTATGGACATCCAGCCAGCTTACAGTTGCTTGTTGGGTCGCCCATGGATTCATGCTGCAGGAGCAGTTACATCGACTTTGCACCAGAAGCTGAAATATGTTTGGGGTGGTCAAGTCGTCACCGTCTGCGGAGAGGAAGACATCTTTGTTAGCCACCTGTCTTCGTTTAAATATGTGGAGATGGATGGAGAAATATGGGAGACGCCTAGCCAGGCATTTGAAACCGTCAAGGTGGAGAATGCTCTGTTTGCTAAGCAGGAGGAGGAGAAACCATCCATCGCTTCGTACAAACAGGCTGCTGAGGTGGTAAAAAGCGGGGAAGCTCCCGGTTGGGGAAGAGTGATGGAGGTCCCCGAGAAGAAGGACCGTTTTGGGGTTGGATATCAACCGAGCCGAGGCTCCGGACGAGGAAGAGGACGTCGTGCGTCAGTAACTTTTACGAGTGCCGGAATGCTGGATCCGGATCACATCTGTATGATGGATGAAGACTCTGACAGCGATTGCTATATGGACCACTGGATAAAGCCGTGCGAACCAGGGATGGAAATCCAGAACTGGAAGGCCGAAGAAATCATCCGGGTCACTCTCCTCGAAGAGTAATATTTTTCTTGTTTCCTTCTTATTCGCATGAAAGCCATACGTGCTGCCCGACACGTAATGGTCCATTGTAAGGGCCTCCTCATGTTCATAAATTTGCAAGATTTTGCATCATTAATAAAAGGATGTTTTTCAGTCAAAAGCGGTGTTCCCTGTTTTTCATTTATTTTTGCAGTTTAAAAAATAAAAACGAAATAAAAATGGCAATGTTTTCATTTTTCTTTTTCGATTTCTCACACCGGTTCTAAAGTAGTGCATGAATCAACATTCATGCAGATGCGATTCTTCTCCGGATCTCATTGATAACAATCCTGTTACACCCTTGTATGACTTCGACAATCCGATCTATCTTGCTGAAGAAGAAGACGAAGAAGATTGTGAACTGCCAGGGGAATTAGCCAGGTTGTTAAAACAAGAGGAGAAGGTGATTCAGCCACATGAGGAACAGATTGAGGTGGTGAATCTGGGTACCGACGAGGTTAAGAAAGAAGTGAAAATCGGGGCTGCTTTGGAGGAAAGTGTCAAGAACAGAATGGTGGCATTGTTGAAAGAGTATGTCGATATCTTTGCCTGGTCTTATCAAGATATGCCAGGGTTGGATACCGATATCGTTGTGCACAGACTACCATTGAGAACAGACTGTCCTCCAGTAAAGCAAAAGTTGCGCAGAACTCGACCTGATATGGCAATGAAGATCAAAGAAGAAGTGCAAAAGCAGTGGGATGCTGGTTTCCTTGCTGTCACTAATTATCCGCCATGGGTTGCGAATATTGTGCCAGTCCCGAAGAAAGATGGTAAGGTGAGAATGTGTGTGGACTACCGAGATCTGAATAGAGCTAGTCCGAAGGATGATTTTCCACTACCTCACATTGACGTGTTGGTAGATAATACAGCTCAATTCTCGGTGTTTTCCTTCATGGATGGCTTTTCTGGCTATAATCAAATTAAAATGTCGCCAGATGACATGGAGAAAACAACGTTCATTACACCGTGGGGTACCTTTTGTTACAAGGTGATGCCATTTGGTCTCAAGAACGCCGGTGCTACTTATCAGAGGGCCATGGTGACTTTGTTTCATGATATGATTCATCATGAAATTGAATGCTATGTTGATGATATGATAGCAAAGTCCCAAACAGAAGAGGGGCATTTAGTATATTTGGCCAAGTTGTTCGACCGGTTGAGACAGTTCAGACTGAGGTTGAATCCGAACAAGTGCACGTTCGGAGTGCGGTCCGGTAAATTGCTGGGGTTCATTGTAAGTGAGAAAGGAATCGAGGTTGATCCTGCAAAAGTAAAAGCAATAAAAGAAATGCCTGAACCGAGAACGGAGAAAGAGGTTCGTGGTTTCTTAGGTAGATTGAACTACATTTCGCGGTTCATATCTCATCTAACAGCCACGTGCGAACCGATTTTCAAGTTGTTGAGAAAAGATCAAACGGTCAGGTGGAATGATGATTGCCAAGCGGCATTTGAAAAAATAAAAGAGTATTTGCAGGAGCCTCCGATTCTGATGCCTCCTGTGGAGGGAAGACCGTTAATACTGTACCTGACAGTCCTCGAGGGGTCTATGGGGTGTGTATTGGGGCAGCATGACGAGTCTGGTCGAAAAGAGCATGCCATATACTACCTTAGCAAAAAGTTTACCGACTGTGAAACAAGATATTCACTGCTCGAGAAAACTTGCTGTGCTTTGGTCTGGGCTGCTCGCCGACTAAGGCAGTACATGCTGGTTCATACCACTTTATTGATTTCCAAGATGGATCCGATCAAGTACATTTTTGAGAAGCCAGCATTGACCGGACGGGTTGCGAGGTGGCAAATGATTTTGACTGAATATGATATACAGTACACCTCTCAGAAAGCGATCAAGGGGAGTGTATTGTCTGATTACCTCGCCCAGCAGCCTATTGATGATTATCAACCGATGAAGTTTGAATTCCCTGATGAGGACATCATGTTTCTCAAATCGAAAGATTGTGAGGAACCAATCCCGAAGGAGGGGCCTGACCCTGAATCCGAATGGATTCTGATGTTTGATGGGGCCGTTAACGTGAATGGAAGCGGTGTTGGTGCTGTTTTGGTTACGCCGAAAGGATCTCATATTCCTTTTGCTGCCCGGCTAACATTTGAGTGCACCAACAACGTAGCTGAATATGAAGCTTGCATATTGGGTATCGAGGAGGCGATTGATTTGAGAATCAAGAACCTCGTGATATATGGAGATTCAGCTCTGGTGATAAATCAGGTTAACGGAAAATGGTATACGCATCAATCTCATTTGGTTCCGTACCGAGATTATACGAGGAGATTGTTGACGTTTTTCACCAAGGTGAAGATGCATCATGTGCCCAGAGAGGAGAATCCTTTGGCAGATGCTTTGGCTACTCTGGCTGCCTTGATTAAGGTGCAGAGGTGGAATCAGTTCCCCAATGTGGAAGTGGGTCGTCTGGATAGACCGGCTTATGTGTTCGCTGTTGATACAGCGCCTGATGATGAAAAGCCGTGGTATTACGACATCAAGCGCTATCTTGAGACGCAAGAATATCCTGAGGGAGCGTCAAAGAAAGATAGAAAGACTCTGCGGAGGTTAGCCATGGTGTTCTACTTAAATAAGGATGGGGTTTTGTATAAGCGGAATTTCGATTGGGTCTTGCTCAGATGTGTTGATGATGCAGAGGCAAGCCAATTGATGAAAGAGGTTCATGAAGGCTCGTTCGGTACCCATGCCAGTGGGAATGCGATGGTGAAAAAGCTGCTGAGAGCAGGTTATTACTGGATGACAATGGAGGCCCAATGTTTTAATTTCGTGCGGAAGTGTCATAAATGCCAGATTTATGCTGATAAGGTGCACGTGCCTCCAAATCCGTTGAGCTTGATGTCGTCTCCATGGCCGTTTGCTATGTGGGGCATTGATATGATTGGAAAGATAGAGCCTACGGCTTCGAATGGGCACAGATTCATATTAGTGGCTATTGATTACTTCACCAAGTGGGTTGAAGCAGCCTCTTATACGAATGTGACGAAGCAGGTCGTGGCCAGATTTCTCAAGAAAGACATCATTTGCCGATACGGGGTTCCCGAGAGAATTATTACTGATAATGGTTCTAATTTGAACAATAAGATGATGGCAGAATTGTGCCGGGAATTCAAGATCGAGCATCACAATTCTTCTCCTTATCGTCCGAAGATGAATGGGGCGGTTGAGGCAGCCAACAAGAATATAAAGAAGATTGTGCAGAAAATGGTGGTAACCTATAAGGATTGGCATGAGATGTTGCCGTTTGCACTGCATGGGTACAGAACGTCGGTACGCACATCTACTGGGGCAACTCCTTTCTCATTGGTATATGGGATGGAAGCAGTATTACCTGTTGAGGTTCAGATTCCCTCTTTGAGAGTCCTGATGGACGTGAAGTTACAAGAGGCTGAATGGGTAAGGACCCGATATGAAGAGTTGAGCCTGATCGAGGAAAAGAGGCTAGCAGCCGTCTGTCATGGGCAGTTATACCAGCAAAGGATGAAGCGTGCTTTTGACAAGAAGGTGCGACCTCGGGTATATCACGTAGGTGATATGGTGCTGAAAAGGATCCTTCCTCCTCAAAACGATCGAAGGGGCAAATGGACACCGAATTATGAAGGTCCATTCGTGGTCAAGAAGGTTTTCTCTGGCGGAGCCTTGTTGTTGACGACCATGGATGGCGAGGATTTCCCATCCCCTATGAATGCGGACGCAGTTAAAAAATACTTCGTATAATTGACCCGCTGGACGAAAAGAACAAAATAGTCCAGGCAAAAATGGGCATCCCGGCGAACCAAAAACAGAAAGAAAGGTTCGGGCAAAAATTAGGGATAAAAATGGAAAATGTACACCCGGCAAGTCGAAAACCTGAGAAGGCGACTTGGGCAAAAATGGGTATCCCGGTGGACTGAAAACCCGAAAGGGCGGTCCAGGCAAAAGAGGGATTGAAACGAACAACTGCGTCCCGCATGATCGTTTTTGCTTTGGTTAAGGCATCATGGATAATACCCGGTAGGGATCAGTCGGAATCGTCTTGTTCAGAAGGCAGAAGCATGGAGAGTCTGAGGACATATGGGGTGTAACCGAGTTGGAACTCGATGAGATCACGGGTTTCACATTGCCATTAGGATAGATTTTTCCTTTTGAGCGTAATTACCTCTTTTCAGGAATTGCTTCCTTTTGTATTGCTCATTTGAGCCACACACTTTTCCAATCAATAAAATGCATATTCAGTCAAATAATTTTGTTTTTGTTTTTCATTACCGCTTTGATTGCAAAAACATCCAGAAATTTTTGATAAAGAATCTTGCATTTTAAGACATACAGGTTCCTTCCAATGCATGCTTATAAGATTGAAGGCTCGAAATCTTATTTGGAAGGTTGAGTGACCCAAGTGTTGAAATCTTGACACGCCTGGGGCACGGTTTTATCTGACGGTCTGTTTTGCAGGTACTGTTAGATATTTTCACTCACTTGCAGGTTGTGGTGTGGAAGCTTTGTCATAAATCCCCAGAGAGTTCGCTCAGGAACGAATGAATGAAAGAAATGACGAAGACGTTGAGACGTACGACGATCCTTGATGTTAATCAAGAAGACTCTTCAAAGTCGGAAGGTTTGAAAGTTTGTAGAAATTCCCCGCAGAGTCCGCTCAGGGACGAGTGCGTGAAGAAAGGACGGAGAGAAGACGAGACGTCCGACGACCTTTGGAATTAACCAAGAAGACTCTTCAAAGTCGGAAAATTGAAATTTCTGTATAAATCTCAGGAGTACGCTCTCTCGTCGATCGCGACACGATTTTGGAATACAAGATGATGGAGCAGAAAAGGTCCAGACGAATCTGGGAATTCTCAAAAGTGGAAAGCTGATACGAGATCGGGAGGTGGATACCGTGGTTCGACGAGTCGACGGGTGTTCTGTACCAACTTTTCTCATTCCCCAATAAGGTCCCTAAGCAGGAGTAGAGGACCAACTTCCCAGCAGATCCAAGGTCTGTGACTTCCCCAGCCGAATCAAGATGATTATCCCGGCAGGTTTACCGTGGTGCTCCTCAGCAGCCAGGTCTGAAGGTTGTTATTCCCCGAGTGGAGCGGGTCTTTTTCAAAGAAATATATCTCCAGCAGTGTTCATCCTACCTGTGGATTGAACAAGTTCCCGTGGCGGACGGATTTTTGCATCCCTAGCTGAGCTGATTCTACCTATGGACTGCATGGGTTATCCCCAGCGGAGTGGTATGCGGTTCCCTAGCAGGGTCAAGATGGTTATCTCCGGCAGGTGATAGTGTGATGTATCCCCAGTTGAGCCTGGAGATTGCTATTCCCCTAGCAGAGTTTCTGTGAGTATTTCCCCAGTGAAGTCAGCCGGTATCTGTGAGGGTTTCCCGAAGCAGAGTCAGGATTGATATCCCTGGCAAGTCAAGACTGTTGTATCCCCACAGGGTGTTGGTGGTGCTTATCCCCAGCAGTTTCTCGAGCGGATTGGGTGCAAAGGAGGTTCTTCCCCAGCAAGGGTGGCCTTATTCCCAGCAGCAGTGCTATTCCCCAGCAGGGCGGAATCGGAGCGGTGACGAGTTCCTCAGCAGAGCGTCTCGTGTTCCCCAGAAGAGTCCCTTGAGGGGGATGTTTTTACTTTTTATGCATTCATCATGAAAAAATAACATGGCATATTGCATAGAAAAATAATAAATCGCGTAGCATTTCCATGATTATGGAGCCTTACGCAGAAAAAATCAATCATGCATCATTGCAAGCGCAAGCTAGTCTCAAGCCGTGGTTACCGTTTGAGAAGTGGTTTTGGCCCGGCAGTGAAGGTGTTACTCCGAGGAGTTTAGCCTCATGATTAGATCAAAAGTATTTCCCCAGTAGTACGATACTGAGGAGTTTTTCCGTCAGGGCGGAGATGGAAATATGGTGAGATCAATGCAACTCAAGCCGTGGTTACCGCTTGAGGTTTTGTTGCATTGAATGGTGAAGGTGTTACTCTGAGGAGTTTAGCATCATGATGTCAGATCAACAGTGTTCCCCAGTAGTGCGATATTGGAGGAAATTTTTCCGTCGAGCAGAGATGGAAATAAAATCAGAGGACGTTACGCGATCAGCGCGATTTCGGGGTTCAAATGGAGAAAAGGAAATGCTGAGGTATTTTCTGGGGTTCAAATGGAGATGGAGTTGAAGAGTGTATCCGGGATGAGGTCCTCAGGATCATCTTCTGTTCATGTGTTGCCTTAGACTCTGGCTGAGGCCAATGGAGGTCGTTATAGGTGTCTTCTGAGGAAGAGATACGCATGCTACCTTCTTTATGAAGGTTTACCCTCTGACATGTCGCCCTCAGAGTGGGTTGGTGTTATTTCCGACGTTGCCAGCGGAATTATCACGGGAGAATGGAGAAAAGGATATGCTGAGGCATTTTCCTGGGGTTCAAATGGAGAAAGGATATGCTGAGGCATTTTCCGGGGTTCAAATGGAGAAAGGGAGATGTTGCGACATTTTCTGGAGAACGGGGTTCATTCTGGCGATCGAGAGTTATCGTCAGGCGACTGGGGTTCAAATCGGAGAATGGGGTTCATTATTTTGGCAAAAAGGAGTGCTGAGGCATTTTCCGGGGTTCAAATGCAGAGATCTGAGGATCGTTTGCGCAGAGAAAATTTCGGGGTTCGAGGAAAGAAAAAAGATAAGAAAAATTTCGGGGTTCAAGAAAAGCTTAAAGAGAAGAGAATAATAATCCCGAGTGGATGTGTGGTGTTCAGGCCATGGTTATCCCTGAGTTACCATTTATTTTGGTATCCAGGTCGACGTTTCAGAGTTTGTTTCTTCGCCGATGCTGACAGGCGTTGTTGATTATTTTCCCATCAGAGTGCAAATTGTTCGTCTGTTCTTGGTATTCAATCACTCTTCATCCTGATCATCCGAAAGCCGAGGCTATTTCGTATCGACAGGTTCACAGTGGATTGAATAGGGGCAGCTGTAACACCTCAAAATTTGCCCTCCTCTCTTGGGACTAGCATTAACATATTGCATATCATTTTAGGTCATTAGGCATTGCATGTTGCATATCATGTGGTTACATTGTGCAAGCCATTCTCCCAAGTCTTGATCAGAAGATGAGGAAGTCAAGTGCAAGCCTAGGGTTTACTGACTGATCATTGGCCATTTGAGGATTGGGCAGTGAATTAGGGTTTTGTGATTCTCCAAGGATGTTGGACTTCATCTTGATTGCAATGATACATCATCATCATCATGGTTGGATGTCATCAGAAGATTGAAGAAGATTCCTTGAGATTAGGGTTTTGACCACTGGTCGACCCTAATCAGTTGTATTGGGCCAATCAGGGCTGGATCAGGAGATGGGGTCTGTAATGGTGATGGGGTTCATTATGTGATTATATTGTGCTTATTGAGGCTAGGGTATCACCCTTGAGCCATTTCAGTTGAAGATTGGGGCTTAATTTGATCTATGCATTGCCAAATTCATCTGTCAGATGAAAAGTCAACTGTGGTCAACTGTACATGATCTGATGGATTTGGAGGTGGAAATGAGTTGGATGCACTTCATTCATGTTGGAACAAGTGTTAAATGACATCTCAAAGCTTAAGAATGAAGAAAATCAAGTCAGGACAAAAACTGCCAAAAATAGAAAGTGACTTGTAACTGAAGTTTCCCAAAATGGAAAGTTTTGGACCTCAAAGCCACGTGTCCAAGGAAGCTTCAAATGAAAAATTGTTCAACATGAAAGTTGTAGATCTTGTTCTCACCTTTCTAAAAAGTCCAAGAACTTTAAAATCCCATGTATGGTTTGAAAATTAGGGCTCAGTGAAATTCAGAAAAGACATGTAATCAGGAGGCCATAATTACCACATACTTTGTCCAAATTGCAAGTTCTTTATATGCACAAACTCCATTTGATATGTACTTCAAGGGTGAATAATTGGATTTTTCCAAAAATGGTCAATGCAAAAAGTCAAATTTCAACTGGACAGTTAAAATGGACCAGGGGCAAAATTGTCCAACTCTCAAAATAATTGGAATTTTTGAATGGGACTTTTTTCTACACCTCATAATTGGCATTTTAAACTTGTTGGAAGCATCATTTTATGGCTAATGCATATGGTTTGGAAATTGGCTTGAAAAATGCAATGGTTAAAATTGGACATTTTGCCATACACATGTGAATTTGAGAAATACACAACCAATGAAGTTGAAACAAGTTGCAATGGTTCACATATGATATTTAGAAATTGTATGTGCTGTCAAAACAGCTGGCATGAGCTGGCATAGTGTATTTACATTTTTGCCCTTGTTTACAAATTGCCATTTTCACTAACTATGCCAAATTGGTTAATTACATGATTAGTGATGGATTAGTGCAATGTATATAAACCAAATCACTTCCTAATCATAACAGACTCTCACAATTACCAAGATTGGATCTGAAACTTCTTCATTCTCTCAAGATTGCTCAAGAACACCAAACCTTCAACTTCACAATTCTCCCTCAATCTTCAACCAAATTTGAAAATCCTTGTTGCATTCACTTCCTTTAATCATCTTCTCGAGCTGTTTTTGGAAATTGAAGAGAGGAGAGCTTGGAACCGCGACTGTTCATCATCACCTCATCCATGGCAAAGTCGAATTGAGGACTCTAGGAGCAGAAGCGATCGAAGCTAGCATCTCCTATCACCTTCTATATCCTTCTACTGTTGCTGTTTTGAGGAATTAAAGCCAAAGCCATGCGCATCACTACTGCCATTTCCAGGTTTGAGCAAAATTCGACTTTCACCAAATGCTTCATAATTATATGCGTTTGAAAGGCCTTGTTATGTAGATCATGGATATGTGTTTGGTTTTGAGAATGATGTACCATAGCCTGAGAAATCTGGAATTGAAATTATGAATGCAAACCCTAGGTTGCTCGATTCAGGAATTTTAGGAACCTTTAGCCAAAATCAAGTTGATATTCGTGTTGTGCTCGATTAGACGGTTAGAACGGTTATAAGCTTGCTAATTTTCATGATGATTTTGTGTTCGTCGTTTTTCTGAAAATCTGGAAAGTGGTGGTTTGGAACGGTGAAGTTTGCACTGTTCAATCCAAATTCTTGTTTAAAAATTTGAATAAGAGGTTTCCCTCCCGCGCCAAGCAATATTACAAAACTGCCATTATGATGTTTTAATTAATTTAAATTAATTCACAAAAAATTCTAAAAAATATTTTAACACCTTAAAAAATTCATAAAAAATAGTAAAAAATTCAGAAAAATATGGAAATTTTTTCTATGACTTTGTTGTTGACTTTAGGATCTTTTTGACCTATTGGTCAAAGTTGTGCTTGGCAAAAATATTATTTGACCTAGGCTTGTTTCACATGTATCCATTTTTGACACATTTTACCATTTGGTTCATGAAATGCTCATAGTGTTAAATAAATTCTTGAAAATTTTTGTGATGATTGTGGACTCATTGATGCTCATTTACATGTAAATTTCATGCATTTTTGATACCTGGTCAATGAGCAGCAAATTCTGGAACTTAGGTGTGACAATTTGTGTCACACCTCATTATGTCAACTTGCTGGATTTTTTTGAGTGACCTATACTTGTTGGATTAATGTGAAATTTTGCATGATGGTTGATTAACATGTCAAGATGCTATGTGAATTTTTGTGGAATTTTATGTTGCATTTTCTAATTGATCATGATTTTTCATTTCTGGTGGTTGGATTTGCAAGCTCATGTGACATAGGTTGGTAGAATCATTGTGAAATGCTCATATGGTATTGGATAGTCATGAAATTTGATATGCATGTAGTAGACACATTGTGTGACATCCCTGTTTTGGTCTCATCCATTTCTTTATTGTTTTCATTGAGTTATGAATTTTTGAAGTGGATGTATGCATTGATGTTGTGGTTTGAAGCATGAAATTGTGACTGTTTTTGTTGATTTTCATTGACATGGTTCTATTTGCCCAATTGAGCTCAAATTTGACATGGTAGACCTTGAAGATCCCCTGTTTAGGTGTAATTAATTTGAGAATTTTTGGATGTGTTTTGGTATGGATTTGAATGCAATAGTTCTGTTTATATGCTTGGTGCCTCATTTGGACTAGTTTGCCTTGTTTTGTGCACAACATGAGCATGATGAATGATATAAACATGAGACCAATGGTGTTTGCTCTTGTTTGACTTTAATTTGAGTTTGGTTGGTGAATACCTTGCTGTTTAGGAATTTTTTCTTGCTTTGGACCCTAGGCTTGGCCTAGTGGTCTAGTTGCTAATGTTTGCTTGATTTTTCAGGATCAAAAAGGCAATGCATATGGAGAATGATTCAAATTAACTTTAATTGACGTTGTTGATGTTTGTACACTAACATAATTGTGTTTTGCAGGTTGTGAAGCATAGGCTTGAGCCTTGGCTTGCTTTGTTTGTGCATAGCTTGTATAGTTTGTCTGATTGAACTTGCTGTTTGGTTTTGTCTGTCTGAGTACTAACTGTGTTTGACTGTTTCCAGGTACTTTAGTTGCTCAGTTCCTTGTGAACTTTTGCTTTGCTTTGCTTAAGCAACTTGCATTGAGGTATAACTTCCTAACTTCATGTAGTCTGGAGACCCGGCTGTTACCGGGCCGGGCAAATAAATGTCTGAAGTCCTCCTTAAGAGGCAATGATTGTGGTTGTTTATTTTTAAGCCCAAGCAGGTGAAAGTCCTTTAAATAAGGCAATTGGTGGAAGGTAGGGGTATGCAGCCTACCCCCCACTATTCAGTTGAGTCTTCTCCTTGCTCCCATTACATGGTTGTAGCATTGAGATCAAAAGCCCAAGATCTGTGCAGTGCACATTGAGTCAGAGTCTCCGAGTATAGAAGGGTCCCCCCATTCTGGACCCATGCTCATTTGTCAGACGCTCTCCCTGGTTAGGGATATGAGCTGTGAGGTCTGATCCTCACTTCACCTCTTCATCTGCTTCACCTTAGCCTCGTAATGGCAAGGTTAAGAGCAAAACCAGCCTGTACAGACGACTTGCTTAGGCAGTCAAACCTGATTGATTGAGCCCCCTTGTTTGGCTATAGTGTGTGATATGTGGATATCTGATTGACATGCTTGTTTGAGATGCCTGTTCTCATTTGATTGTATGCTTGTGTGCTAGCTTCTTTCCTGGTTAGGATAGGCTTGTTTATGCAAGTAGGATAGAAAACTGAACTTAGGGTTAACGATGCATGACAACATTAGGCTCGAGTCTCAGCTCCCTAGTGTCGTGTTTTCCCCTCTGTTTCTGGTTAGCAATTTAGTCCCTTTCAGGGGAACTACATCGCCCTGATCCTCGTTCCAGACGAGGTATGTAGGCAGGTGGTCGTGCGAGACCACTCCGGGCAACCTTTTTCTTTTTTGCGTGTGTTTACTTGTTATCTGATTGTGTGTTTTGGGTTCGGATGCTGACGTAAGCCCAGAATTGGCTGTCGGGCTCCACGTTTGCCCTTTTGAGTGTGTTTGGGTTCGGATGCCGACGTAATTCCATCCAGTGGTTGTCGGGCTCCATGTTTGTCACCCTTGTTTGTTTTTGTTGTTTTGTGTTGTTTGGCGTGCGTAAGCCGAACTACAGAGGCTCTGATTCTTGTTCCAGACAAGATATGTAGGCATAAGGTGCGATACCTTATCGAGCTCGTTCCTCTTAATCCCACCTGTGTTCCCCGTGTGTGTGTGTGATGTTTAGCAACCTTTTCTTTATTCTAGGACGTGGATCCCTAGGAGTACCTAGGACGTGAGGGGTGCTAATACCTTCCCCTTGCGTAACCGACTCCCGAACCTTTTCTCTCTGGTCGCGAGACCATGTCTTTCCAGGTTTCTCTGAGCGTTTCCTTTCCCTATCTTGGGATAAATAACGTTTAGTGGCGGCTCTGGGTGTTTTTATTTTTAGTCTCGCCGGTTGATTTTTCGCAGGATGCGACAACTGCATAAGGCTAAAATATCAGCCACAATAAATTTTCGGATCTACAAACAAACTAATTAAACTGATTTTCAAATGCACGTGAAATTAGCGGGCAAAAAATTATAAAATCGAGCTTGCATAAGTCAATTTTATTAATCTACGGTTCACGTAGTTTAACCTGGCATGCTCGTCTTATTTTTTCAACTATTTTTTCGGCCGCATCTTGATTAGCCCGAGCCTTTTAACCGGTCATTTTTTATTTCAAAATTCGATCAAAACCTATATGTTTCCGAGAAATTTATTTTGTACCGATCATTTTAGTGCATTCATTTTAATTTTTCAAGCACTTTTATATTCGACTTTTTATTTATTTTTACCCTTTTTATTTTTTTGCATTTTGTCAATATTTTAAAATAAATAAATAGATTTTTTTTTTGTTTCAATTCAATTTTTTTTATTTAGATTAATTCAATTTTTATTTGATTTTATTTTTCAAAATTTATTTGTATACTATTTTTACTTATTAGGGACATTTTTGGGATTTTTGAAATTATTAAAACCCTAAAAACTAGTGTATATATATTAACGTTTTAGGCCAATGCGAAGGGGGAACAATAGTCGCATCTCATCACAAATTATCACATCCAATTCAAAGAAAGAGAGAGTGAGATGATTTAGAAAGAACACTCAAGGAAAGGATAAGGAGAAAAAAATTTCCTTTTTCATTTCATAGGTACTGTTCACGCAGGCCCTTTTCTTCATACCTTTTCACAACACACGTTACCTCTCACTTTTCTATCTTCCATTTCATACTCTCTCTCTCTCTCAATTTTTACATAAACCATCAAAACACCCTATCAACAATATCATCATCACTTTGTAACTCTATCTTAAACAACTCATAAACTTCTCTCTTTAATCATAAACAATATCATATATCTCTCATAAATAAAAACCTCCTTATTTCCCCGGTCGTCGGAACCGTTGCTAATTTGTTGATATTTTTATGTTTTTTTTAAAGCTTTAGATTATTTATTTTACTTTATGTGAGTAAATTTATATACATTATATATTTTTATCTTTTTTATATTATTTTTATATTATATATACTCTCTCTTTTGTTAATTTTATAATATACTACTGATTAATTTTATTATATACTCTTGGTTAGTTTATGATGTACTACGAGTTCATATATAATATCAATTGCTTTATACATAATTTATTTTTAAGTTTTGTATATTATATTTTTCGGTTCTGAGATTCAATATATATAATCTCTAATTAAAGTTTCATAATATATACTTTACTTTACTTTATTGTATAGATTAAATATTACTTTATTTTCTATTGTAGTTTTATATAAATACCGCTTTATGTTTTAAGTTTATATATATATATATATATATATATATATATATATATATATATATATATATATATATATATATATATATATATATATATATATATATATATATATATATATATATATATATATATATATATATATATATATATATATATATATATATATATATATATTATATATATATATATATATATATATATATATATATATATATATATATATATACTTTACGTTTTAATTTTGATAATTGTATATATATTTTACGTTTTTAAGTTTTATAGTTATACATGTATCTTTTTAAATTTTATGGTTATATATATATTTTTTATTTTTGTGAGTTATATATATTTTAGTATATTAATATTTTTTTCTTATTTTATTTTATTTGAGCTTTATTTCGATTCTGAAGCAATTCAAATTTATTGTGGAAAACGAGTGCTTGTGTTTAGTTTTTTTTTCTTCTCGATTATCTTGAGTTGATGTAAAAAAATTGTGAAACAATTGTTATAATGCTATTTTATTTGTTGCTCGATTTAATTGCGTTGCAACCTCAAATTTAAATTCAATCTGACTACCGAAAGTCTCTTGGACGCATAGATTCAATTGGCTCAACTTCTTATAGAGTTGTTCTTACATGAATCCACTCTAAGTTAGCTTAGAGTTAAATTCAATTTGCTCTGAATTTCAGTTGGCATTCAGTCCCATGACTTACTCTTGGGCCTTCTTACAATGAGTTCTTGATCAATATCACGTTAGTTTTCAAAATCTCACCAACTCAAATTATTTTCAAAATCTTTTTTCTCAATAAAATCTGAAGAAAAAGATTACCTTGGATGGAATATCCAGCCGTAATCATGAATATTAGGCCCAAGTTGTAAGAGCTTGCAAGTCATAAGTATTCGTCTTCTCTTCAAAACACTCCAATATTCAAATCTTTTTTTTCTCAATAAAATCTGAAGAAAAAGATATCCTGGAGGGAATATCCAATCGTAGTCCTGAATATTAGGTCAAAGTTGTAAGAGCTTGCAAGCCATAAGTATTCGTCTTCTCTTCAAAACACTTGTAAATATTCAAACCATTTTCATAATTAAAATTGGAAGAAAAAGATTACCTGGGTGAAAGGTTCAGATGTAGTCCTGAGTATTAGACCTCAGTTGTAAGAGATTGTAAGTCATAAATACTCGTCTTTCAAACCCAAAAATAATTTTAACTAATCAAACTCTTTCCTTCGCCGCCGTACTATCTTTAAAACCTTCTCATAAACGAAAGAAATCTTGTCTTAAGGTGATGCAAAACAATGCTTCGTCCATAATTGTTGAGTTGAGATAAGTGACGTTTTTCCGAATGTTGATTTGTAAATCCATTCGATGTGTGGTATACGTCTGCTCCTCATCTGTTTTGGGTAAAACAATGTTTTTCGTCGATTAATACAATATAGATTTCGCTAAAATCGACCAACAAGCAAACATTTTCTACCCAGAACTATGTAAGCCTTGAGTTCTCTATTGCACCTGGAAATACGTAGGAGCAGGATTTGTAAATCTTGTCAGGCCCATTAATAAAAAACTTAGGTTTAGTCTCATTCGTTGCAAAAATCCAATTCTCTTTTCTTTTGATCCTATTATTCTTTCCCTCATAATAACTTGAGAAGCCTAACATTTCAAGCTAACACTAACGCGCACAATTAACCTAATGGTTCCCGTTGAGTACAATGGACGTGAGGGGTATTAATACCTACCCCTTTCTTAATCGACTCCAGAATCCTGATTTGGTTGTGACGACCATAATCATTGTCGTTCTTTCTTGGGTTTTGTCGATATTTCCCCTTTCCTTTTTAGGAATAAATAAAGTTCAGTGGCGACTCTTTTCAGTCCATCATGTGAGTGTGCGTTTGCGCTTCGCTAGGTCGTGTTCTCATTTTTTCAAGGTGCGACAAACAGTGACTCTGCTGGGGATGCGATTTCCCTAAGTGAGTCAAGCTTAGTTAGGTTGTTTGTGTGCCTCTGTTTGTTTACTTGTGTCGCTTTTCTTTATTGTTTTTGCTATCTTTATTGTCATATTGATAAAATCTGTTGTATTGGTTCCATTATGCTTTGGTACTTGGATACTCTGATTGCAAACCTTGTGGGAAAGACTTTTTACCCGAGTCTCGAGTAAAAACATAAGATAGGACGAGGTTGAGTAGTGCGGGTATGCGAGATGAATTTCTCATTGGGTCAGTACGAGAACCTCACTTAGAGTAGATCCTTTGGAGGATGTTGTCGCCCGACAAGTATGATGCCGTAAGCTTCGACATTTTCATTAGGATCCATGACTCTGAGGACCATTTGTAGAACCTTAATACTTTGGCCAATTAGGAAAGATGGTTGTGTAGTGTGGGTCCACGAGATGAATTTCTCATTGGGTCGACACGAGAACCTCACTTAGAGTAGGTTCTTTGGATGGAGTTGATGCCCGACAAGTAAGTTGCTATAGGCAGCAAACAGTCTGATGGATCCATGACTCTGAGAACCTTTGTAACCCTAGATCATACTCGGTGAGAACCTATTCATGGGAAGCAATCAAATTCATCAGTACCTCAGACTTTTGAACTTGTGTATTGAAAAAAAAACAAATATACATGGCTTGCATTGCATTTATTCACATTCCATTGCATCTGCATCTCATCAGAATGCATGTCATTTTCCAGACAAAATACAAAAGACTCATCCATCCTTTGTCTATGATCAACAAAGTTATTCCCAACACGCGTCTAGAACAAAGAACCATGTCTCAGGAGATGATGGACGAGCTAAGGAAAATTCAAGAAGCATTGAAGGAGGAACTCAATCTTTTGAAGAGCCAAATGAGATGGGTCGTGGAAACCCTGCAAGCCTTATTAAGAAAAGAGGGTCATCCCATACCTATTATTGCAATAGATGGATCTACTTCTCCACATCCATCCGGTATTACCCCAAGTCAAGGGAAATTCTATGTGACAACTCCTCATCTACCGGCATATGAACCTCCCTCAGGATTTCATCATCAACATCCTCTGGCTATTACTCCTCAAAATCACTGAAGTCAGGTTTGGAACAAAAATCAAAACAAGGGGAACAAAGATCACAACAACCCGATTCCGGTGCCATATAGAAAGCTCTACCCCCAGTTGATCCAGAATGCTTTGGTGAACCCTCGAGCTCTCACACCTACATCACCATACCTGTCATGGTACAACCCAAATGCAACATGTGAATTCCATAAAGGGGCAGTGGGACATGACTTGGATTCTTGCTTAGCACTGAAAGCCTTGGTACGAGAACTAATTAACAAAAATAGCTTAGTCTTTGAAGAAGATCACCTGAAGGTCAAGTGCGGATACCATACTAGAACAATGGGGCAGTCCGTCAAGGAATGTGTAGCGGTGTATTCGTCGCTATATGATCTATCGATTAAATCATAAGCAAGAGATACATTGAAATTTCGAGTCGCCACCGCACTTTTATTTATCCAAAGGATTGGCTAAAAAGCGAACAAAAGCCTAAGAAGTTTTACACGTAGAAAACTAATAAAAAGATCAGAGAGTCTGGGTAAGGGGTAAATTACGCAATGGGAAGGTGTTAGGCACCCACTACGTCCTAGGTACTCCTAGGGAGCCCTTTTCACACTTGTTGTAAAAGATTGTTATTTGTTATGACATAAAGATTGTGCAAACATGATTGGGATGATGAGAAAAGAATATACATTTTATTTATTGGGTATTGGGTTTGAACGGATGAACCCGCTGCCTACGTACCTTCCATCAAAGGTAAGGATCAAAACGCCGTAGTTCGGCTAAAAGATTTCCAAAAGTTGGTGGATTCAATTTTAAACACAAACCCTAAGGTCTTACGTTATCCACGGGAGAAAACTCAACCTTATACAAACAACAAAGTCCACCATGTGAGAACAGCTTCAACTTGCCAGGGAGGGGTTAACCCTATAATAGGCAAGGAAGACTTACAATTCAATCACTAAAGACAGAAGGTGAGATTAACATCAACCACTAAGATAAATCAAACCTCTAGCTCATGTATGAAAAGATTAACAATGGACAAAGCCAAAACAAGTGAATGAGTGAAGTTAATTGATTGTGATTATGAAAATGGAGTCAAGGTATGATTAAGATTAATTCAAAGAAGTATTATGAAATGAAGTTTGAAAAAGTCAAGGACTTGGGTCCAGGTTTTTAGTTAAAAAACATGAAGATGTTTGCACAACACTATGTCAAGTTTGAAAGTAATGTGTGAAAAGGTTTAGGACATAATGAGGATGAATGGATGAGGATGGATTGTAAAACTTCTTAGAAGGTTAACTTCTTGAAATCATATGGGAGATGATTCAAGTGTGTCCTTTGGAATAGCAATGGATAATAACAAACAAACAAAGAAAGTCAACAAAAGCGGATATCGGATGCCAATCACTGGGCTTATACCAATCTCCTAAAATAAAACTGGATATCAGATGCCACTCAATGGTCTTACACTAATCTCCTCAAACAAAGAAATAAAAGGTGGATACCGGATACCAATAGATGGATTTACACCAATCTCCTAAAACAAGACTGGATATCAGAAGCCACTCAATGGTCTTACACTAATCTCCTCAAAAGAAAACAAAGATGAGAAATGGAAGTCAACTGCCAATCTATCTGGACTTAGGTTAACTCCACATATGATCACAGGAAAACCAATGCCACACGACAGGGACTTACAATGGATCCTCACATACAAGAACAAAAGCAACAATATGATCATAGGAAAGCAAATGCCAACTTACGGGGACTTATAACTGCATCCTCACATACAAACAAAGCAACAGAAGATATGAGTGACCAATGAGGTCTTACACTCTATCCTTCCATATCATAGGAGCAAAGGCCAAAGAAATGGACTTATAATTGTCCTCAATGGGCAAACAACAATGATAATGTCACAAAGACAAATGAGATGATTATGCATTGATGAGCAATAAATGATGATGATAAATGCATGGAGCATATAAGCAAACATGTGCATATGAAGTAATCAATCAATCAATGAATAACAAACAGCACACTCTATAGCCAAACAAGGAGGCTCACACAAGAGGGTTAGGCACGGAGGCCAACTGGAATAGGGTAAAAAGTTGCTCTTAACCTTGCCATTGAGAGGCTAAGGTGAAGCAGATGAAAGGAGATGAGGGGTGTGCCTCATTGCTCTTATCCCTGATCAGGGAGAGCATTTCAGAAAGTGTGGGAGCTCAGAAAGATGGAGCTCTTTCCACATTATTAGACTCGATTGATCTTGGGTTTTGATCTCAATGCTACAACCATGTAATGGGAGCAAGGAGAAGACTCACAGAATAGTAGGGGATAGGTTGCTTATCCCTTTGATCTACCAATTGCCTTACTTGAAGGACTTTTCCTGCTTGGGACAAATATAAACACACACAAGCATTGCCTCTTAAGGAGGACTTCAGACAGTTTGCCCGGCCAAATAACAGGCCGGGTCTCCAGACTACATGAAGAACAAGGGATTATACCTCAAAGCAAATAGCTAAATAGCAAGCAAGCAAGTTCAAAGAACTTAAGCAACTAAAAGGGTACCTGAAATAGTCCAACTAATCAGTACACAGTTCAACAGTTTAAATCAAAAGGAATGGACTCAACAGTCAACATAGAGAAACAAGTGTGCAAAGCACAAGACTCAAATGATATGAGTCATACCACCTACAAAACAAAAGTTAGCACATGATATATAATCAAGCTTAAACAAATTGGATTGTTCTCTTTGAAGCATTTGTGCTTAACCTGAAACAAATGAACTCAACATAAGCCCAAAAGACCACTAGGACAAGCCTAGGGTCAAAAACAAAAGGGAAAGTCAAAACAGCAAACAATAGTCAACCAAAGTCAAGTTCAAGCATTTAAGAAGCAAGCACAATTGGTTTCAAGTTTATATCATGCATCAACATCATTTTATAGACCAAAGAAGTCAAAACATGGCAAGAGGGAGCACACAAAAGGTCAACAGCAAGACCAAGCTCAAACCCAAACATAATCAATTCCAAAAATTATGAAATAATTCATACTCAATCACAATCCATAACATAGCATGCATATGAAAATTCAGCTCAATTGGATCATGGGAAGATAGTCAATTAAAATCAGGAAGTCAAAACAATTTCAAGCATGCATAAAGAAGTCAAACATTCATGGGTCAACTTCAAAAAATCATAACAAAATGAAAACAGATGAGAAATGAATGGGATCAACACCAATGCAAAGCTCAAGATGTCTAGTATGCACATATAAAATTTCATGATCATCCAATAAGATATGAGAATTTCACAAAGGATTTGGCAAGATGTGTCACACAAAGTCAACATTTGACTAGGCAGAGAAGAAAAATCTCAAACAATTAAGAAATGGTATGATTAATTCCAGGAAAATTCACACATCAACTAGACATAGAAGAGATGGCTCATGCAAAATTTCACATTATTTGAAGGTCAGGAAGCATGTCAACAAAAATCATGAAACAACATAACAATGGTGTGACACAAATTGTCACACCCTACTTCCAAACTTCATATCTCACAAACCACATATGATAAATGCACAAACTTTACATCAAAATGAACATGAATGAGTGTAGAATAACCACAAAAAATTTCAGGGTCATTGGATGCATCATCATTATTTCACAAAAGGATTGGCACAAGGTATCAAATGTGCATACATGTTAAGAAACCTAAAGCCATTTAAAATCCAGCCAACCAAAAATTCAGCAAAAATCATGATAAAATAGTGGACATCCTCATGAACATGATGCAAAAAATTTCATGAATTTTGGATGTGAAATGCACCAGTTATGATTTTTGTAAGATGTTGTATCAATTTGGAATGAAATGAGCAAAAGAACATGGTTTTAATAGGTCAACATTGACCGAGTGGCATTTTAGTAAATACGCGCGTCACTAATCAAAACGCAGCGTTTGAGGGAGGGAAATGAAATGTTCTGATTGGCCCTCACCAATAGAACAGTAACTCGGACCAATCACACTTGAAAAACAGATTTCTGGAAAATGGCTAGGGTTTCTAAATGGAACAGCATATGTTCATCTTCATGGTTCATCATCATCATGCGAAATTTATCCAGAAATGCACAAGCATCATGGCAATGGAACAACAATGTTCGTGCAACATTAAACACCAACAAACAGACACATTCATGCAAACGTGAAACAGGATTTTTCTGGAATAATACTAGGGTTTAAGAAACAGCAAGCATGTGTTCATCATCAACAATTAATCATGAAAATCAAAATGCCCAGAACATGAATTTAAGCACGGCAATCAACACAACAAGTATCCAGCATGTATATTCTAAACCTCATTTGCATGGAAATCATCTAAGTAACATGAATCGAACAGAAATCAACATGAACAAACAATTTCAAACCCAAATATCTCATGCATTTCTCAACGGTTTTAAGTGATTCAAGTTGTATTACAAACAGCAAATCAAGATCTATTAGAAACATGGCATGGATTAGAGAAAATGGAGCATCGAAATCTTACTTGGATTTGAAGAAATTTGAGATGCAGTAGTTATTTGGATGTTTCCAGCTCAAACAGAGGTCCACAATGCTTGGAAATGATGAACACTTGAAGCTATTTGGCTCAGCAAAGCTTAGAATCCTTCAAATCTCGATTTGCCATTGTTGGTCCATGGAAAAACAGAGCTCGAAAATGGAGTTCCAGCTGGGATTTTACACTTGGAAACAGCTCACAACGATGATGGATGATGAAGCAATGCAAGCTTGCTCGTGGTTCTCTTGAGTTTTCACAGAAAAATGCAAGTATGTCAAAATGAAAAATGAGAGAGCATGAGAGTTTCTGTGCGATGGAGGCTGCTATTAGGGTTGCAATGGCCAGAAAATGCAACTTATATTTGCTGTTTAGCATTAGTTAATGAAGTGTTAACAAGGATTAACTTAAATGAAGAGATTTGCAAAATTGCTAATTTGAACCAATGTGCACATGGAGGTATAAGTTCTGCACGAATTTGGGCTTTGGATAAGTTGCAAATGACCTTCCAAACAATTCCCAAATGTCCAAATTGTTTAAAAATAGCCAAATCAAAAAGTCAACTTTTTTGCTCACTTGAAATGAATAAAGTCAAGCTTAAAAATGCCATTTTGATTGGCAAGGTTTTGGTTCATGATGAATGCATTTTTGGAAAGAGGGGGTTAAATGGAGCTTGTAGGAAAAAACCCCATCAAAATTGGCCTTGTGGTTTAGAAGTTATGGCCTTTTGAAGTTCACAAATTTTTGAAATTGAATTGATCATATCTTGACAACCATTCATGGGATTTGAGAGTTCTTGGACTTTTTGAAAATGGGAGAACAAGATCTTCAACTTTCATGTTGGGCAAAAATTCATTTGAAGCTTGTATCATGATGTAAGTTTAAGATCAAGAAGTTTCCATTTTTGGCAGTTGAAATTACAGGTCCACTTTCTATTTTGGGAAATTTCTGATTTTGCTTCAAATTCTTCCATGATGAGGTTTGACATGATATATGGGGCTTGTATGAGCATGAATGAACTCCTTCAAATCAATTCCATCCATCAAATCACTGATTAAATCCACAGTTGACCAAGTTTGACTTCAGTTGACTTTTCTAGGGCTTTGCATGATTGAACCATCTCTGATGAATTCCAAACCCTAATTCTTTGAGACCTTGACTTCAAATGGTGTCCCAAGTCATATGAACTCTTGATTATTGATCATGGTGTCCAAATTCTGCAAGAATGGCCACCATCCATTGCAATGACTGACTGCTGACTGTCTTTGACCTAATTGCTGATGATTGCTTCAACTGCAAGCAACAAGGTTAGACTGACAATATTTTTGTACTTTTTGGTGATAAACATATGAAAAAGCAAAGATATACAAATGCAAGGTATGCTTGGTGATCAAGAAACAACCCACAAGGCAACCTACCCACTAGGAGGGAAACCAGGGCATGCAGTGATCCTTGAGGCCATGATATGATATGATATGGGCCATGAGGGATCTTAGGGCCAAAATTGGGGTCTTACAGATGCCCCTATTTAAGGTCATTCTAGCCGGAGAAGTGAAGTTTAGAAATCTTCATCTCGACGCGGTAGAATGGGCTTAAATAACAGTAATGAGACAAATTTTGGTCCCTAAGAGACCTCATGATGCAAATGTATGTATGCAAAAGACGCAAATTCTGTGGGGAATATGATTCACACAGAAGAAAAGACGATCCATTGGAGAAATACACTCACCAGGAACAGAGACTCTGACAAGACTCTAGTTGGGGGTAAACAAAACTGACACAGCGTGAACAAGACACGACTCTGATTAGGAAATAACAGAAAACGGACTGGAGAACTCACTGGGGAGTGAAGAACTCACACTGGGGAAAAGAATTCCAAAGGAAAATAAATCCGTTGGAGAGACACAAGTTGACTCCTGGGAAGAAGCAACAAGAACACTTCACTGAGGAAGCACCAAAGAAAATGAGATGTTACCAGGCATAAGGGTAACAAACTCAGGAGAATCTGACTCCACAGGGGGACCGAGGTCATAATAGGGAGCAGAAAGGAGGGAACACCAAGGATACCGGTTACTGGGTATATAATAGGTGACCAACCAAGGCGTGAATTGGTTTTCACTTCCAATACACTCATCATCCTGAAGAGAGCTAGAAAAGCAAACTTGTTTATAGGATGGATATTCAATTCTACAAAGAATACGAATCTTACTCAACTGGGGACACAAACCCAAAGAGTGCATGAGATACAATATCCATTACCGGCAGACCGTGGATAAGATACTCGCATGAGATATATTATCTATTACCGTCAGAACGTAGATAATAAACTCGCATGGTAAGAAACACCAGAGATACCGGTTACTGGGTATATAATAGGTGATCTACCGAAAACGTGAATTTGATTTCACTTCCAAAACACTCATCATCCAAAACACAAACTGGTTAAAGGATGGACATTCGATTCTACAAAGAATACGAATCTTGCTCGGTTGGGGAAAATCAACAAAGGATTCCAACTAAAGAGCGCATGAGATATATTATTCATTACCGGCAGACCGTGAATAATATACTCGAAAGGAAAAGACACCAGAGATACCGGTTACTGGGTATATAATAGGTGACTAACCACAATAGAGGGACAATCGATACCAAGCATCCGGGTAAACGAAAGACAACTCAAAGGGATAAATTGCAAGCGTCCGGCAATTATCCAACAACAAGAATATTCGACTCCACAAAGGGAAATAACGAATCTTACTCGACCGGGGAAACGCAAAAGGCTTCGACTGAAGAGTGCATGAGATATATTATTCATTACCGGCAGACCGTGAATAATATACTCGCATGGAAAATTATCCACAACCGGTTACTGGGTTAATAAAGGATAAATCAACCGAAAAGAAAGGCATCGGGATACCAAACTAGGTATATAATGATGACCAATCAAAAGGGAGCAACAGACATTACCAACAAAAGGGTAAATGAAAGGCAATCTGCTGAGGATAATTTGCAAGCATCCGGCAATTATCTACAGGGACTAGCTGGGGATGTATTGGTATACAACCAATGATCCGGGGGACAAATCACTAGCAAACGGTGAAAGGACCCGCTGGGGATAAAATTGCTAGCATACGGCAATTATCCACAAAAGACTTGCTAGGGATATAAGTGCTGATTTGAGCAACTTATCCAAGCAAAGGAAAATCAACATTAAGAACTAGATGGAGATAACCACAAAATTAGGGTTTACATCTACCGAATATGGGGTAGAAGACCAAAAACTCTGGCTGGAGAATAAAGGTGTATAACCACAAATTCTGTCAAGAAAGCCAGGAAAATAGGACTTATAACTACCGGTATGAGGGTAGAGGCCCAAAAACTACTCCACTGGGGAACAACCCACTAGGAAGCACAAGACTTTTGACAAATAGCCAAATCGGGAATGATCCGAAAAGACAGACTGAATCAAGACACGTCCTAATGAGGATATAACTCAAATAGGAAAATCCATCCCAATATATGTGTTGGGAGGAAACGGAAGAAACCGTCATCCACGAGGATATATCTCGGTGGGGAACTGCAGAAAGAAAGACAGACGCATTTTCTGCTTACGGGCTGACTCTATATGGAGAGATTTTAAACACCCGACATCTGCTTGGGGAGATCTGTAAAGAGATCTATATCACCATAGCAGGAGACACGACAAACAAAAGATATATGGCAAGAAATGCAACATGAATATCTGAATGTTTTATGAGTATGCATGGATATGCGTGATTTATGTTTGATGAATGCTGACAAAACAGACAATTCTAACACAAACAGGTTCAGGAACCAAACGTCCGGTATTATACTTCCAGGGGAAAAACCAGCTGGAGAGCCAATCTGCGGAGATCTACATGCTGAGAAGCAAAGATCTGCGGGTACTGCTGAAGAAGCAGAGAATCAGAGATATCAGGAAACAACCCAATCAGGGTACAGAAAGTCACAACGGGCAAAGCAGCCACCAAGACGAATCTGTAGGGGAACAAGAGAAGTCCCAAAGATATCTGCAAGGGATCCCAGTGTCAACTGAGAAACAAAAAGGGTGCATAGCACGAGCAAGAACTGCTGTAGAAGCAACTCCACACAACTCCGCTGGGGGAATACCCACTGAGGGAGAATGAATCATCCAAATAGAATCTAACTGCATAAGCAACTCTACTGGGAGAAAACTGTCGGCTACTCTCTTGGGAACAAACCACTGAGGAAGGACAGATCAAGTAAATAGATTCTGCAACGAACCACTCCACTTGGGGAGAATATACATAGCAAACTGATCACAACAAGTAGATTCTGCAATATAAGCCACTCTACTGGGGATCACAAACAGTCAGGAAATCAATCCGTTCACTGGAGGCTAGAGCCATCATCCGACCATATTGGGGATTGAAGGAGTATTCAACAGGCAAAACTGCCACAGCAAACATTCTGCAGACTATGCTGAGGAAAAGGTGAATGCAATATACTGGGATATCAACCCAAACAACCACTGAATAGGAAAATAAATCCTGCTCTGCTGAAGAGAAATAAGCACTCTGATGGAGAGATAGCAACAATTCCACAGACGACTTCGCCGGGGAAAGGGTAAAGTACCGGGTATCACACCACTGACTTACCGAGTCTTTCAAAAAGAAAGCTATCGTGCTGAGGAAACAGACGATTCCGCTGGCAACTGCACTGGGAAGAGTGACAACAACTCTGCTCGCGAATCCGATGGGGATATTAAGAACAGCTCTACTCATGACTGCTGAGGGGAATATCAATCAACAGTTATACTTATGACTGCGCTGAGGAGACAAATAAAGTCTGGGAATGCGACCCACTGGAGAAAGTGACGGGGCACCACGATGACAAACCATCAACCGCCGAAACTTCACAATAAAACAGCCATGATGGGGAGAACTGCTGCTGGAGAAAACGAAGTCTTCAACAACGCTCTGCTTGCGACTGTACTGGGGAACAACCCCAACAACAACTTTGTCCGAGGACCAACCCCAACAAAGGTCTGAAGAAAGAAGATACAACCAAACCAGGAATATGAACCAATGTCTTACTTGTTGGAGATCATGCCACCCTCGGGAGAGCACTGAGATATTCTTGAGTATCCTTTCAATCTTGTGAATGTTCACTTTGTCTAAAACAATATATTTTGAAAAATTTGATTTGTTTAAAACAATGACATTTTATCAATTTAAAACATGCAAAACATTTGTTGAATTGAAACAAATAAGAGTGCAAATAATTGGATAAAAAGCTCAAATTGATTTGATAGAATGGTAGCCTGCAAATGGCAAGACTCCATAGATCTGTACAAATTTGAAATCAGTGATATATATTGGAAGAGGGCTACATTGAACATAATGATCCTTTCTCTACCAATTTGAATCTCGATGTATCCGAAGCTTCAGTTGACGACGAATCGAGAATCTTCTGACGAAATGACGACTGGTGAACAGAAAGTCTTGTCAGGATGCAGTTACTTGCCAAATCCCTAATTTTTGCTTAGATTGCCCCGGGGTGAGGTACTCAATCTAGCGGGATGCAAATATATTCTTTTTTTTTTCAAGTCTCTAATTTTTGCCTGGATTACCCTTGCGGGTTCTCCACCGAGACGCTCATTTTTGCCTAAGCCGCCCTTTCGGGTTTTCAACTTAGCGAGCTATTCTGTTTTTTTTTTATTTGTTTTTTCCATTTGCATATACTTTTTTTCTAGGCAAAGTATCTCTTAACTGCATCTGAATTCACAGGACGAGTGAAATCCTCCCCATCCATTGTTGTAAGCATCAAAGCACCGCCTGAAAAGGCTCTCTTAACAACATATGGACCCTCGTAGTTTGGAGTCCACTTGCCCCTGGAATCGGGCGCGAAAGACAAAACTTTCTTGAGCACAAGGTCACCTTCTCGGAACACACGAGGCTTGACCTTCTTATCGAATGCTTTCTTCATTCTCTGCTGATATAACTGACCATGACACATGGCAGTCAATCTCTTCTCTTCGATCAAATTCAGTTGGTCATAACGACTCTGAATCCATTCAGCATCAGTCAACTTGGCTTCCATCAAGACTCGCATTGATGGGATCTCCACCTCTACTGGGAGAACGGCTTCCATGCCATAAACAAGAGAGAAAGGGGTTGCCCCTGTTGAAGTGCGTACAGACGTACGATATCCATGCAAAGCAAATGGCAGCATCTCATGCCAATCTTTGTAAGTGACAGTCATCTTCTGGATAATTCTCTTGATATTCTTGTTAGCAGCTTCAACAGCCCCATTCATCTTAGGTCTGTAGGGAGAGGAATTATGGTGTGCAATCTTGAATTCAGCGCACAACTCATCCATCATCTTATTATTCAGATTGGATCCATTATCAGTAATGATCCTCTCTGGCACACCATAACGGCAAATCAATTGGTTCTTGATAAACTTCACAACCACCTGTCTGGTTACGTTCGCATACGAAGCGGCTTCAACCCATTTGGTGAAGTAATCAATTGCTACGAGAATAAACCGATGTCCATTGGACGCTTTCGGCTCAATCATGCCGATCATGTCGATTCCCCACATGGAGAAAGGCCATGGTGATGAAATCACATTCAGGAGTGTCGGAGGAATATGGATCTTATCCGCATAAATTTGACACTTGTGACATTTCTTCACATACTTGCAACAGTCAGACTCCATTGTCAGCCAATAGTAGCCTGCTCTCAACATCTTCTTAGCCATGGCATGTCCATTGGAATGAGTACCAAATGAACCCTCATGGACCTCAGTCATCAACAGGTTTGCTTCGTGTCTATCCACGCATCTGAGCAAAACCATATCAAAATTTCTCTTGTACAACACTTCTCCACTGAGGTAGAAACTGCCTGACAACCTTCTCAAAGTTTTCCTATCTTTCACAGATGCCCCAGGCGGGTAGACCTGGTTCTGGAGGAAATTCTTGACATCAAAATACCAAGGCTTGTCGTCCTTCACTTCTTCAATCGCAAATATGTGAGCGGGTCTGTCCAAGCGCATCACAGTAATATTGGGAACATCATTCCACCATCTGACAACTATCATGGAAGCAAGCGTAGCAAGGGCATCTGCCATCCGATTATCTTCTCGAGGAATATGATAAAATTCAACTTCTGTGAAGAAAGTTGAAATTCTCCTTGCATAATCTCTGTATGGGATGAGACCAGGTTGATTCGTTTCCCATTCACCCTTGATCTGATTGACAACCAAAGCTGAATCACCATAGACATCAAGATACTTGATTCTCAAGTCAATGCATTCTTCAAGTCCCATTATACAGGCTTCATACTCCACCATATTATTCGTGCATTTGAAAGTTAGCCTTGCTGTAAACGGAATGTGTGAACCTTGAGGAGTAATGATCACTGCCCCAATTCCATTTCCATATTGATTAACAGCGCCATCAAACACCATCGTCCATCTGGAACCAGGTTCCGGACCTTCATCAAGTGTAGGCTCATCGCAATCTTTCATCTTCAAATACAGAATTTCCTCGTCAGGGAAGTCAAACTGAACAGACTGATGATCTTCAATCGGCTGGTGCGCTAGATGGTCAGCCAAGATACTACCTTTGATAGCTTTCTGAGCTCGATACTCGATATCATACTCAGACAACAACATTTGCCAACGGGCAATCCTCCCAGTTAAAGCAGGCTTCTCGAAGATATACTTAATCGGATCCATTCTGGATATCAACCAAGTTGTATGATTTATCATGTACTGGCGCAAACGCTTAGCTGCCCAAGCTAAAGCACAGCACGTCTTCTCAAGCGTAGAGTACCGAGACTCACAATCAGTAAACTTCTTACTGAGGTAGTAGATAGCAAACTCCTTCTTCCCTGATTCATCTTGTTGACCGAGTACACAACCCATCGAGTCTTCAAGAACTGTTAAGTACATAATCAGAGGTCTTCCTTCCACAGGCGGAGACAAAATCGGAGGTTCGGATAGATACTCCTTGATACTGTCGAAAGCTTTCTGGCAATCCTCGGTCCAATCATGAGACTGATCTTTCCGGAGGAGCTTGAATATCGGCGCACATGTGGCAGTCATGTGCGATATAAATCTGGAAATGTAGTTCAAGCGGCCAAGAAAACCTCGGACTTGCTTCTCAGTTTTGGGTGCGGGCATCTCTTGTATTGCTTTGACCTTTGCAGGATCAACCTCAATACCTCTTTCACTTACCACAAAACCCAACAACTTGCCGGAACGGACTCCAAAAGTACATTTGTTCGGATTCAAGCGAAGTTTGAACTTCCTCAAACGCTGAAAAAGCTTCAACAAATGCTCAATATGCTCAACTTCCGTTCGGGACTTGGCAATCATATCATCAACATAGACTTCTATCTCCTTGTGCATCATATCATGAAACAAGGTAGTCATAGCTCGTTGATACGTGGCTCCGGCGTTCTTCAAACCGAAGGGCATCACTCGATAACAGAATGTTCCCCAAGGTGTGATGAATGTTGTCTTCTCCATATCCTCTGGTGCCATCTTGATTTGATTATATCCGGAAAATCCGTCCATAAAGGAAAAGACTTTGAATTTGGCTGTATTGTCTACCAACATGTCAATGTGTGGTAGAGGAAAATCATCTTTGGGACTAGCTTTATTCAAATCTCTGTAATCAACGCACATACGGACTTTTCCGTCCTTCTTAGGAACATGCACAATATTGGCCACCCATTGAGGATATGTCGAAGTCACCAGAAACCCCGCATCAATTTGCTTCTGAACTTCCTCTTTGATCTTCACTGCCATATCTGGATGAGTTCTTCTGAGCTTCTGCTTCACAGGCACGCACTCAGGCTTCAAAGGCAGGAAATGTTGCACAATATCTGTATCTAAACCCGGCATGTCTGCATAGGACCAAGCAAAGATATCTGAATATTCTCGTAGCAAGCTGATCAAATCTTCCTTGACAGACTCTTCAAGAAGTGCCCCAATCTTCACCAGACGAACACAATCCTCAGACCCCAAGTTGACTGTTTCCAAGTCTTCGAGATGCGGCTGAATGATCTTCTCTTCGTGCTCAAGGAGACGGGTGATCTCATCAGGAATCTCTTCAACATCATCTTCCTCTGCCTCGAATACAGGGAATTCAAAATTGGGAGATGGCGTTGGATCATTATGTTCAATGGGTTTTAGGATCAACCTGCATAATGATTTTGGTTAAGAAAAAACTTCAGAATTTAAACAAGCAAATCATTATGCAGATGAAAAAATGTTTGCTTTTATTGCTTTTGTTTTTTTTTTTTTTTTTATGGTTTTTTGTGATCACTGATTTCATTACGAAAAGCAAAAAGTGAAAACAAAGGAAAAACAAATGTTTAACAATGCGAAAATTGAATGAAAACATCATTGTATATATGCTTTGCCAACAATGTCATCACTTCTCCTTTTGGCATGGGAGAAGGGTTTTAAACAAAATGAACAATTACTCTGATCTATGGATGACTGTAGGAACATCTACAGCGACCCAATTGTGGCAGACACCACCAGGAATAACAAAATTGTTCAAGTCCTCTGCATCTTCTTCTTCAATGATAGCAGCAACTTCCTCTTCAGGTTGATCAGCATGGATGAATCCTCCACTTGTGAACAAACCTTGCTCATTGCATGCCCCAGAACCATAGCCAATGCCAGCCCGGGATCGATTATCTTCAAGTTCAAGCACTTTCCCTAATCCAGCAACTGCACCACATTCAATGGCCAGCTTCGCATCTCGGTAGGAAGTGAATGAAGGAGACTTCTTCTCGATTGGTTCATCAATAGACAAAGCTTGAAATTGAGTTCCAACTTCATCCTCTGCGTCAATGTACGAGAAAGAAGACAGGTGGCTAACTAGGAGAGCCTTTTCTCCCCCTACTACAACCAATTTCTTGTTTTTGACAAACTTCAGCTTCTGGTGTAGGGTGGATGTCACGGCGCCAGCCTCGTGAATCCATGGTCTGCCTAAGAGACAGCTATAAGATGGGTGGATATCCATTACTTGGAAAGTAACTTGGAAATCACTTGGTCCTATCTTGATTGGGAGATCAACTTCCCCAATCACGGTCTTGCGTGACCCATCAAAAGCTTTTACAACAACCCCACTCTGCCTCATAGGAGGACCTTGATATGACAATCGTGAGAGTGTGGATTTTGGCAATACATTAAGGGACGATCCAGTGTCCACCAGCACATTGGACATTGCATCAGATTTGCAATTCATGGAGATGTGTAAAGCCATGTTGTGGTCTCTTCCCTCCTCAGGGAGATCAGCGTCACAAAAGCTCAAAGTGTTGCAAGCGGTAATATTTGCAACAATGCTATCAAATTGTTCCAGGGTGACGTCGTGATCGACATACGCCAAGTCCAAGACTTTCTGCAGAGACTCCCTATGAGGTTCTGAATTCAGCAACAAAGAAAGGATAGAAATCTTGGAGGGCGTGTGTAGAAGCTGATCTACAATATTGTACTCACTCTTTCTGATGAGCCTCAGCATCTCATCAGATTCTTCATCAACAATGCCACTCGGGCCAACTGAAGAAACAGGAGTCTTTTGTACGGATGAGGAGGGTTTGGCAACATCAAGTGCCGGATTCTGAACTTTGGCAGCAGTCCCCACAGGACGTTCAACAGATTCAAAAACAGTAGCCTTAGCAGGCGCAGAAAATACACGACCGCTCCGGGTCAACCCACTAACATCAGCAATAGTGGTCACGGAAGTTGAAGGCAAAGGCACTTCGACCCCATCCTGGACAGCAACAGGATTGTACTGGAATGGCACAGCTCGATCTGATGAATAAGGCACAGGGCCGGCTGGTTTGATGATCAAAGCAGGGGAAGCCTTCGGTTTGTTGCTATTGTAGCGAATAACAACGGGCTCTGGCAGCTTGAACACTGGTGATATGACATTCACCTCAGGTTCCACTGTATCAACATTGCGATTCTGGAGAATCTCAATGGTACCTTCATTCAACATCTTTTGAAGCTCTCGGCGAACCTGGTCGCAACCCAAGCGATTGACCGAACAAACACGGCACTTGTCGTGGTTATGCTCCAAATAGCTGTACTGACACAACATCTTATGCAAATCAACCAACGACTGCCTGATGTGGCTGACGTACTTAACCTTGTACTTCCCAAGGCATTCCTGAATCATGTTGACAGATTTCCCATGCGAAGGCAATGGGTTCCTGGTGACATTCGGGTTTGAGTCTTCAAAACTCAGAATTCCACTTCTCATAAGGTCTTGAACCTTATTCTTCAGTGGGAAGCAATTCTCTACATTGTGGCCCGGAGCACCGGAATGGTAGACACAATGCTGGTCTGGTTTGTACCACCATTGCGGGTTTGCAGGAGTAGCAGGAGGATCCCTGGGAGAAACCAATTTCCTCTCCAACAAGGAGGGATAAAGCTCGGCATATGTCATAGGAATTGGATCGAAGCTGACCCTTTTCCTATCATAATTCATGTTAGCTTGATTGGTTGTACTTCCACGAGGCTGGTAAGCCTGTTGCTGTGGACGTTGCTGTTGCTGATACTGCGGTTGCTGATATTGCTGCTGATGCTGATATTGTTGAGCATTATCTTTGAATACAGGTGCTACATTAGCCACCTGGTGTTGATGTCCGGCACGATGTGCAGGCTTCCTCTGAACAGAGGGTCTTCTATGCTTTGGCTGAGATTGCACAGCATGCGCTTCGCCTTCTTTCCTCTTAAACGCCCCATATCGCTTAGAGGAGGAACCATCATCTTTAGCCAACCGTCCTTCACGGACACCTTCTTCGAGACGCATCCTCATGTTCACCATCTCGGTGAAATCAGAGGGAGCGCTAGCCACCATTCGTTCATAGTAAAATGAACCAAGAGTCTTCAGAAAAATCTTGGTCATCTCCTTCTCTTCCAACGGTGGAGTGATTTGAGCTGCCAGCTCACGCCATCTCTGGGCGTACTCCTTGAACGACTCTTTGTCCTTCTGCGACATGGACCTGAGTTGATCTCGGTCAGGCGCCATATCGACATTGTATTTGTATTGCTTGACGAAAGCTTCGCCAAGGTCATTGAAAGATCGGATGTTGATACTGTCCAGGCTCATGTACCATCTGAGCGCGGCACCAGACAGACTATCTTGAAAATAATGGATCAAGAGTTGATCATTATCAGTCTGTGTTGACATCTTCCTGGCGTACATGACCAGGTGAGCAAGTGGACAGGTGTTCCCCTTGTACTTTTCAAAGTCTGGGACCTTGAATTTGATTGGTATCTTGACACCGGGAACTAGACAAAGTTCGGCTGCAGACTTGCCGAAGAGATCTTTGCCTCGAAGAGTCCTCAATTCCTTTCTCAGCTCAAGGAATTGATCGTTCATTGCGTCCATCTTTTCATGAACATCTGAGCCCTCAGAAGCTTCAGAGTGATAGATGGTGTCGTCTACCCTAGGCATGGTATGCACGACAGGAGGAGCGGGAACAGGGACCGGGCTAGATGCCGGCATTTGAACGAATGTTGGAGCTGGCAGATCGGGCATAAAGCCTGGAGGCATCCCCCAAGGAAAACCGGGAGGCATGGCATTAGGCTGATGGGCACTGACTGGCACCGTTGAAGTAGCCACTTCGGAAATAACCGTCCGCTGAACCGGAGTTGCTGGCTGTTGGGCAGGCTGATTCTGAGCAGCAAGGAGTTGCTCCATCAGAGCGCCAAGTCTGGCGACCTCTTCTCTTAGATCTCGGTTCTCTTGCTCTAACTGCTCCATGATTCTGGCAGAGTTGACCCTTGTATAATACCGGTGAGTCAGCTTGTCTTCAAAATAAATGAAGAGCAAAGGTTAGAACCAGAAGACCGGAAACAAAGGGGTACCTGTTTATGCAAGAATGATGCATGAAATGCTTGTGCAAATGCTTTGTTTTCAAGGAAACCTTTAGGGTGTTGTTTGCAATATTTTGAATATTTAAACATTTTAATTGCTCATGGAAAATATTTCATTCAAAATACTAAGACAAAGAAGTACAGCATTTTTGATTCAATTATTACAAAGAGAAAAGGTAAATGACATCCTATGGATCCCTATTAGCTCGGGATGCTGGAAGACGAGAAGTGCACAACTTCTTGATCTCTCTCTCATAGGCAGCCTCCATATCAGTTTTCTCTTTAGCAAGTCGATCATACTTCCTCTTCCAGAATTTGGATGACTGAGGAAGCAGAGAAGTCCAAGCGTCGTTCGGATCATCGATCACTCAGTGCTCGAGAAATTCAATCATAGCATCCTTCTCCTTGAGTTGCTGCAGCAATTCCTCTCTTTCACGGATCCAAGCACGCGAAAAGGTCTTCTTCTCTCAACTCCTCTACACGTTGGGTAGGGAGGGTTGAAGGCCCAGCCACATCCAACAGTGTAGGTCTCGGATGATCGTACGGCATCAGGTAGGTGGCAGCTCTCAGTCTGACCCAAGAGGTGTATGGCTCCAAAGCAATGCAGTTCTTTGGACCCAACTCATTCCTACTCTTCTTGCGAATACTGCGCCAAGCGCGGACAAATCTGGCTTTCAGGCCTTGGGGATCTTTACCCTCCTGAAAAAACACACCTTCTAACAGAATGTTATTAGGTTTATCCTTTAGGGGGAACCCAAGCTGACGACGTGCGAGAATAGGATTGTAGGTAATCCCACCACATGTACCAAGAAGAGGCACATTCGGGAATTCACCACAATAGTCGATGATCTGGACGGTATCATACACGCGATCATACCAGGTGATATCATCATTGGTGAGAGACATGAGTCTCTGAGACCACCGTAGACATCCCTTGTTTTCCTTGAAAGCAACTGTCTGCGGCAAGTGCGAAATAAACCACTTGTACAGCAGGGGTAGACAGCAGACAATAACTCCTCCATTCTTCATATTCCTTAGGTGCAAGGAGACATAAGCATCGCCCAACAAAGTCGGAACTGGATTAAGAACTGAGAAGATCCTAATGGCGTTCATGTCCACAAACTTGTCGAAGTTGGGAAACAGCACCAATCCATAGATGAGCAGCACAAATAGAGCCTCAAAGGCATCCTCACTCATGGCCTTCCCATAAAAGGTAGCTTGGGCAATGAGGAACTCGGAAGGAAAACCCTGAATTCCGCCTTTGGTAGTCAGATTAGCTCTAATCAGATCTTCATCTATGTGCAACAGACTGGAAATCTCTCGAGCAGATGGAATACTCTCTAGGCCACTGAACGGCACTTGATCCAGAATCGGAATCCCAATGAGGTGAGAGTATTCTTCCAACGTCGGCAATAACTGGAAGTCCGGAAATAAGAAGCAGTGATGCAGCGGATCGTAGAACTGTGCAAGAGTACTCATCAATCCTTCGTCAACCTGAGTGGTGAGCAGAGGTAGAAGCTTCCCATAGCGAGCTTTGAAACCCAAGGGATCTAATACATACGATGTCAGATTCCTTAACTCTTTTACATCGGGCTGCTTGAAGCTGTACTTCTTTGTATACCTTTTCGGTCTTTCCATGTCTGAAAATTTTGCAAATAACCCTTTAAGTTCCTTGAAAATTTTCTCTTTGTGATGACATGAATGCGGATGAATGCGTGAATGCATGAATGCAACAAACACACTCAAGGATCAAGCAAAGCACACCAAACAAAGGTCGTGGGAAAGCTCTATGTATCCCTAATATCAATCATCCATTTTGGTGGATTTAGGTTTTCACCTTATCAACACCCAAGTTCCATTGATATTAACGGTACATGAACCGGTTCAGACATTCTTAATATCAACCAGCCGCTTTGATGGATTTTAGGTTTTACACCTGATCCGGGATCCATTGATATTAACAATGTTTGAACGACTCAACCACGAATCATGGGTTTGTTGAGAGTCACGAGCATGGGGTCTCGGTTAAGAACCACCCAAAGGGAGTGTACTAGGGTTTAAACCTGCCAGACATGTTCTATCAGAGGTTCCCATAATCATCGTTCCATCTTTCGAATATTATCGGAGGAACGAATACTCGTATTCCAAGAATATTCTCAAGAGAAACTCTTATGAGTGTAGTATCGCGTAACAATCGTATCAGAACTGACATCTGAACGACCTCCGCACTACGGTCCTAAAATAGGCCAAGATGGGTTTGGTAAACTAAGGTCCTCGGCTTCTGCGGAACATGATTGAAAGAATAATGCCTAACCACAAATAACTTGTGTGACATTATTAGTTCAACATGACCTCCACCAAGTGAATGGGATTGCAAGTCAACTGGCTAAGGAATACTTCACACCAGTCAACAAGACTATGCCATTCTCCTATCCTAGAGTGCACTCGAGTTCGGGTATAGAACTCATCTCACAGATCACCAAAGCAAACAGCAATTGTATATCAAGCAATTCACACATTACAATCAATACAGTCATCCCAAATTGTACAAAAATATGTCATATAACAGATAACAATATAGCACAACAAGGGTGAAAAGTAGGCAATACCACCAAGGATTCTGGTGAGACTTCCCCAGCAGAGTCGCCACTTTTCTGTAGCGGTGTATTCGTCGCTATATGATCTATCGATTAAATCATAAGCAAGAGATACATTGAAATTTCGAGTCGCCACCGCACTTTTATTTATCCAAAGGATTGGCTAAAAAGCGAACAAAAGCCTAAGAAGTTTTACACGTAGAAAACTAATAAAAAGATCAGAGAGTCTGGGTAAGGGGTAAATTACGCAATGGGAAGGTGTTAGGCACCCACTACGTCCTAGGTACTCCTAGGGAGCCCTTTTCACACTTGTTGTAAAAGATTGTTATTTGTTATGACATAAAGATTGTGCAAACATGATTGGGATGATGAGAAAAGAATATACATTTTATTTATTGGGTATTGGGTTTGAACGGATGAACCCGCTGCCTACGTACCTTCCATCAAAGGTAAGGATCAAAACGCCGTAGTTCGGCTAAAAGATTTCCAAAAGTTGGTGGATTCAATTTTAAACACAAACCCTAAGGTCTTACGTTATCCACGGGAGAAAACTCAACCTTATACAAACAACAAAGTCCACCATGTGAGAACAGCTTCAACTTGCCAGGGAGGGGTTAACCCTATAATAGGCAAGGAAGACTTACAATTCAATCACTAAAGACAGAAGGTGAGATTAACATCAACCACTAAGATGAATCAAACCTCTAGCTCATGTATGAAAAGATTAACAATGGACAAAGCCAAAACAAGTGAATGAGTGAAGTTAATTGATTGTGATTATGAAAATGGAGTCAAGGTATGATTAAGATTAATTCAAAGAAGTATTATGAAATGAAGTTTGAAAAAGTCAAGGACTTGGGTCCAGGTTTTTAGTTAAAAAACATGAAGATGTTTGCACAACACTATGTCAAGTTTGAAAGTAATGTGTGAAAAGGTTTAGGACATAATGAGGATGAATGGATGAGGATGGATTGTAAAACTTCTTAGAAGGTTCACTTCTTGAAATCATATGGGAGATGATTCAAGTGTGTCCTTTGGAATAGCAATGGATAATAACAAACAAACAAAGAAAGTCAACAAAAGCGGATATCGGATGCCAATCACTGGGCTTATACCAATCTCCTAAAATAAAACTGGATATCAGATGCCACTCAATGGTCTTACACTAATCTCCTCAAACAAAGAAATAAAAGGTGGATACCGGATACCAATAGATGGATTTACACCAATCTCCTAAAACAAGACTGGATATCAGAAGCCACTCAATGGTCTTACACTAATCTCCTCAAAAGAAAACAAAGATGAGAAATGGAAGTCAACTGCCAATCTATCTGGACTTAGGTTAACTCCACATATGATCACAGGAAAACCAATGCCACACGACAGGGACTTACAATGGATCCTCACATACAAGAACAAAAGCAACAATATGATCATAGGAAAGCAAATGCCAACTTACGGGGACTTATAACTGCATCCTCACATACAAACAAAGCAACAGAAGATATGAGTGACCAATGAGGTCTTACACTCTATCCTTCCATATCATAGGAGCAAAGGCCAACGAAATGGACTTACAATTGTCCTCAATGGGCAAACAACAATGATAATGTCACAAAGACAAATGAGATGATTATGCATTGATGAGCAATAAATGATGATGATAAATGCATGGAGCATATAAGCAAACATGTGCATATGAAGTAATCAATCAATCAATGAATAACAAACAGCACACTCTATAGCCAAACAAGGAGGCTCACACAAGAGGGTTAGGCACGGAGGCCAACTGGAATAGGGTAAAAAGTTGCTCTTAACCTTGCCATTGAGAGGCTAAGGTGAAGCAGATGAAAGGAGATGAGGGGTGTGCCTCATTGCTCTTATCCCTGATCAGGGAGAGCATTTCAGAAAGTGTGGGAGCTCAGAAAGATGGAGCTCTTTCCACATTATTAGACTCGATTGATCTTGGGTTTTGATCTCAATGCTACAACCATGTAATGGGAGCAAGGAGAAGACTCACAGAATAGTAGGGGATAGGTTGCTTATCCCTTTGATCTACCAATTGCCTTACTTGAAGGACTTTTCCTGCTTGGGGCAAATATAAACACACACAAGCATTGCCTCTTAAGGAGGACTTCAGACAGTTTGCCCGGCCAAATAACAGGCCGGGTCTCCAGACTACATGAAGAACAAGGGATTATACCTCAAAGCAAATAGCTAAATAGCAAGCAAGCAAGTTCAAAGAACTTAAGCAACTAAAAGGGTACCTGAAATAGTCCAACTAATCAGTACACAGTTCAACAGTTTAAATCAAAAGGAATGGACTCAACAGTCAACATAGAGAAACAAGTGTGCAAAGCACAAGACTCAAATGATATGAGTCATACCACCTACAAAACAAAAGTTAGCACATGATATATAATCAAGCTTAAACAAATTGGATTGTTCTCTTTGAAGCATTTGTGCTTAACCTGAAACAAATGAACTCAACATAAGCCCAAAAGACCACTAGGACAAGCCTAGGGTCAAAAACAAAAGGGAAAGTCAAAACAGCAAACAATAGTCAACCAAAGTCAAGTTCAAGCATTTAAGAAGCAAGCACAATTGGTTTCAAGTTTATATCATGCATCAACATCATTTTATAGACCAAAGAAGTCAAAACATGGCAAGAGGGAGCACACAAAAGGTCAACAGCAAGACCAAGCTCAAACCCAAACATAATCAATTCCAAAAATTATGAAATAATTCATACTCAATCACAATCCATAACATAGCATGCATATGAAAATTCAGCTCAATTGGATCATGGGAAGATAGTCAATTAAAACCAGGAAGTCAAAACAATTTCAAGCATGCATAAAGAAGTCAAACATTCATGGGTCAACTTCAAAAAATCATAACAAAATGAAAACAGATGAGAAATGAATGGGATCAACACCAATGCAAAGCTCAAGATGTCTAGTATGCACATATAAAATTTCATGATCATCCAATAAGATATGAGAATTTCACAAAGGATTTGGCAAGATGTGTCACACAAAGTCAACATTTGACTAGGCAGAGAAGAAAAATCTCAAACAATTAAGAAATGGCATGATTAATTCCAGGAAAATTCACACATCAACTAGACATAGAAGAGATGGCTCATGCAAAATTTCACATTATTTGAAGGTCAGGAAGCATGTCAACAAAAATCATGAAACAGCATAACAATGGTGTGACACAAATTGTCACACCCTACTTCCAAACTTCATATCTCACAAACCACATATGATAAATGCACAAACTTTACATCAAAATGAACATGAATGAGTGTAGAATAACCACAAAAATTTCAGGGTCATTGGATGCATCATCATTATTTCACAAAAGGATTGGCACAAGGTATCAAATGTGCATACATGTTAAGAAACCTAAAGCCATTTAAAATCCAGCCAACCAAAAATTCAGCAAAAATCATGATAAAATAGTGGACATCCTCATGAACATGATGCAAAAAATTTCATGAATTTTGGATGTGAAATGCACCAGTTATGATTTTTGTAAGATGTTGTATCAATTTGGAATGAAATGAGCAAAAGAACATGGTTTTAATAGGTCAACATTGACCGAGTGGCATTTTAGTAAATACGCGCGTCACTAATCAAAACGCAGCGTTTGAGGGAGGGAAATGAAATGTTCTGATTGGCCCTCACCAATAGAACAGTAACTCGGACCAATCACACTTGAAAAACAGATTTCTGGAAAATGGCTAGGGTTTCTAAATGGAACAGCATATGTTCATCTTCATGGTTCATCATCATCATGCGAAATTTATCCAGAAATGCACAAGCATCATGGCAATGGAACAACAATGTTCGTGCAACATTAAACACCAACAAACAGACACATTCATGCAAACGTGAAACATGATTTTTCTGGAATAATACTAGGGTTTAAGAAACAGCAAGCATGTGTTCATCATCAACAATTAATCATGAAAATCAAAATGCCCAGAACATGAATTTAAGCACGGCAATCAACACAACAAGTATCCAGCATGTATATTCTAAACCTCATTTGCATGGAAATCATCTAAGTAACATGAATCGAACAGAAATCAACATGAACAAACAATTTCAAACCCAAATATCTCATGCATTTCTCAACGGTTTTAAGTGATTCAAGTTGTATTACAAACAGCAAATCAAGATCTATTAGAAACATGGCATGGATTAGAGAAAATGGAGCATCGAAATCTTACTTGGATTTGAAGAAATTTGAGATGCAGTAGTTATTTGGATGTTTCCAGCTCAAACAGAGGTCCACAATGCTTGGAAATGATGAACACTTGAAGCTATTTGGCTCAGCAAAGCTTAGAATCCTTCAAATCTCGATTTGCCATTGTTGGTCCATGGAAAAACAGAGCTCGAAAATGGAGTTCCAGCTGGGATTTTACACTTGGAAACAACTCACAACGATGATGGATGATGAAGCAATGCAAGCTTGCTCGTGGTTCTCTTGAGTTTTCACAGAAAAATGCAAGTATGTCAAAATGAAAAATGAGAGAGCATGAGAGTTTCTGTGCGATGGAGGCTGCTATTAGGGTTGCAATGGCCAGAAAATGCAACTTATATTTGCTGTTTAGCATTAGTTAATGAAGTGTTAACAAGGATTAACTTAAATGAAGAGATTTGCAAAATTGCTAATTTGAACCAATGTGCACATGGAGGTATAAGTTCTGCACGAATTTGGGCTTTGGATAAGTTGCAATTGACCTTCCAAACAATTCCCAAATGTCCAAATTGTTTAAAAATAGCCAAATCAAAAAGTCAACTTTTTTGCTCACTTGAAATGAATAAAGTCAAGCTTAAAAATGCCATTTTGATTGGCAAGGTTTTGGTTCATGATGAATGCATTTTTGGAAAGAGGGGGTTAAATGGAGCTTGTAGGAAAAAACCCCATCAAAATTGGCCTTGTGGTTTAGAAGTTTGGCCTTTTGAAGTTCACAAATTTTTGAAATTGAATTGATCATATCTTGACAACCATTCATGGGATTTGAGAGTTCTTGGACTTTTTGAAAATGGGAGAACAAGATCTTCAACTTTCATGTTGGGCAAAAATTCATTTGAAGCTTGTATCATGATGTAAGTTTAAGATCAAGAAGTTTCCATTTTTGGCAGTTGAAATTACAGGTCCACTTTCTATTTTGGGAAATTTCTGATTTTGCTTCAAATTCTTCCATGATGAGGTTTGACATGATATATGGGGCTTGTATGAGCATGAATGAACTCCTTCAAATCAATTCCATCCATCAAATCACTGATTAAATCCACAGTTGACCAAGTTTGACTTCAGTTGACTTTTCTAGGGCTTTGCATGATTGAACCATCTCTGATGAATTCCAAACCCTAATTCTTTGAGACCTTGACTTCAAATGGTGTCCCAAGTCATATGAACTCTTGATTATTGATCATGGTGTCCAAATTCTGCAAGAATGGCCACCATCCATTGCAATGACTGACTGCTGACTGTCTTTGACCTAATTGCTGATGATTGCTTCAACTGCAAGCAACAAGGTTAGACTGACAATATTTTTGTACTTTTTGGTGATAAACATATGAAAAAGCAAAGATATACAAATGCAAGGTATGCTTGGTGATCAAGAAACAACCCACAAGGCAACCTACCCACTAGGAGGGAAACTAGGGCATGCAGTGATCCTTGAGGCCATGATATGATATGATATGGGCCATGAGGGATCTTAGGGCCAAAATTGGGGTCTTACAGAATGCAAGAGTTTTAAGTTCAAGCTGCAAAGATTGATTGACATAAGGTCACCATCACTCAAGGAGGAAGGCTCAGGTACATATATCTTGACTTTTGGGCTAGGTAATGAGAAAGGCAAAGGACCCCTGAAACCCCTCAAGGTTTTATACCATAAGGAAGAGGTCAGGAATGTGTCTAACGAGATATCATCATTTCCCAGTAAGATAATTGAGATATCGCCTTGGATTTCCAATGTCACGACCTACGCCAACGGAAGCAAAGGAGAAGTGAGTAGTGAATCCAAGAAGGTTGCGTTCAACGATGAGATTGAAGGAAACGAATTTGAAGATCGCCGTGCTAATGTCAAAAAGCTTGTTGATCCCAACCTTTAAGTGTTTGAAAATGAGCAGTTACCAATGCCCAAAGTGCCATACCATCAACCACTACCTTTTGATCTTCATTACCAACAATCTTGGTTTGATCCTCATCCAAATCAATGATACCAAGGCCCGAGATATCGAAATCATCGTCAAAATCAACCTAGGCCTCGAATAACTTGGAAAGAAGAAATGCTCCTCGTCATCCAATCCTCATGACATATATCCAACTTCTACAACCTCTGATTCAAAACTCGTTGGTGGTTACCAAGTCTCTTAAGCCGGTTCCACAACCTTACCCACCCGGATATGACCCAAATGTGGAATGTGGATATCATGCTGGATCAGAAGGGCATTCAACTGAAGACTGCAACGCTTTCAAAGCCAAAGTACAACAATTGATTGACAACAGGTACACAACCTTTCAAGAAGGAAGCTTGGTGGTGAATGTCAACCTATCGCCCGGATAAATGATAAGACCTCAAGGGGTGTCTTCCTAAGTTAATGCATCAAGTTTAAAGAAGTCAATCCCCTAAAATTGGAAATCATTTGGCTGTTTCAACATTTCTTTTGTAATTTCCTTGCATGTTGATTGTTAGTTGCTTTTAAGCATTGCTGTTTTCTTTAAATTGGTAAGATTAATGAAATGTTTATGCATCTTTTGAATTAACCCATTCATATTCACTCGTTTTTCGTTTATGTTAAAAACAAAAAATACCTCTCTCATTCACTTTTGTTTATCAAACCGTTGCGTTAACAAAGATTGGAAGGAGGATGATAAAAACGAAACACCTGAAATTGCTGTGGTATGCTTTTGAAGAAAACCTTGCCGATGATGTAAGGCATTGTTTCAAATTCCCAAACACCGGAGAGATAAGGAGTTAGTCCCTAGTCAACCACTTTGAGCCTTGAAGTTAGTATTTCTTTCGGAACTAAAACCCTTAATCTTAACCAGGGGCAGGGTAGTTTATTCAGTTAATTTGACTTTGCATTTAAATTGCAAGAGGAAACATCCCACTTAAAGAGATCAACCATATGTTATCCTTCACACACAACTTAAAGTGTCGAAGAAGTTGTGAAAAAATCCAATATTATAGCGGTTGTTCCTCAATAACCAATAACATGACAATCACAATTTTTCAAAAAAAAGAAGAAGAAAAAACCCTCTAAGTCAAACACCGCAAAAAAAGACGACTTATGCAAAAATCAGGGCATCCCGATGGACCAAAGGCTTCAAAGAAGTGGTCCAGGCAAAAATTAGGGATATAAAAAAATCAATCAAAAGAGGTCACTAAATCCTCAACAAAAACAAAATAAGGTGACTTCCGTTTCAAGAAAATCTCATCTTGAATCCTCATTTTCACCTCCACACCTTCGAAGGCGAATGTGTGTGTTGAATTAACTGAACGTAGGAACTGGAGATCATCAAGAAGAAGGGGTTGGTTAAAATTAAATTTGAGCCTTATATCCCTTTGTTTAAAAAAATGTGAACCATACCACATTACAATCCTTAAAAGACCTAATTGAGGCATGGTTTATTCTGAAAGCATACTACAACAAGGCCGTGTTAACCTGACTCCAAACGATTTTTGTTAATCATTTGATCGCACCAACTTGCATACTGTGAATGACTAGATCATCACTGTGTTCTCATTAATGACCCATTCACTGTATTTCACCCGTTCATATCAATAAATTTTGATTTCAAATTTTTGCATAAGCACTGCATTAAAATCACCATTTTTGAATGATCAATCTTATTTGCGAGTCAACACTTAGCATTAAAAAAAATTCCAACAATATACAATTGAGGAACTTGATAAAGTGAAAGAAGTCTAGTCAGGGGAAATCACTTTGAGAATCAGTCAATCCGAGCCAATCACCCCAAGGTCCAGTTAGCCAAGAGTAATTTGCTTCAAGACTTAGACTGAGGCAAGCCACCTCAGAAGCTCATTGAGTCCAACAATCTAAGGACAATCAATTAGAAGTCTATCGTTCCAGGTTTTGGTTAATCATGGTCAGATCACTACGGTATTCACACATTGGGGCAAGCCATCTCGAGATCGTCTCATGTCAAGCTGTTTCAAACCCATTTTCAAGGTGAACATTTTCAAAGACCTAACAGACCGGGGCAAAATGAGCCACAGAGGGGCAAAACCTCTTTCTTCATGATTTCAAATTGCTCAAACAGATTCTGCCATACGTCAACAACTATTGAGTTTAAGACGAGTGCCCGGAAATTATGCTAGCACGATTCATTAATCCTCCAAAAGGATCCCATTTGCTAAGTTGTGGCTGCCAAGCTTGATAGAATTCTCCTTTGAAAACATCTATCATAAAATATTTGGTTGAGTTCTCGGTGTTGAGGAATCATGAGCTCCATAAAAGCCTTTACAAACTCGTGGTCCACTCAAGTGTCACCATTTTCATATCATGCATAAAAATAAGTTCAAATCATGCATAGCCGAAATGTACTTCATGCTCATTTTACATTCATCCAGGTCTTATTATTGATCCTATATCCTTTGACCTCTAATTCCAGTTTGTCTTTAGTTCCCTTAAACCATCATCCGGTTTTCACAGTCATTTTCAAGTCCAACTCAGTTGGCACCTATCAAAAAAATTGTCCATGAGGTTCAATTCCTTTTTTGGATTATCCGATGAATTTCCGGATTACTCCTTTGTTTATTGATGTATCTCCATAACTTGTCTGATGTGTTTCCAGATGTTTCCCCACCCATCTGATGTATTTCAGATCGAGTCTTGAAGTCTGATGTATTTCTAGAATTTCCTCGATGTATTACCAGATGTTTCGGTCTCTCTGGTGTATTTCCAGATGTTTCCCCACCTATCTGATGTATTCTCGGATATGTTTGTCCATCATTCTGATGTATTTCCAGAGTTTATTTTATTTACCCGAGGTATTACCAGATGCGTTTGTTATCTGATGTATTTCCAGATATTCCCTGGTATTTCTGATGCATTTTTAGAATTCGTTTCTTTTACTCTCCGATGAATTCCTGGACATGTCATTTTTATTCTGACGCACTTCCATAACCCATATGCCATTCCCTAGCATTATTTCAAGGCTCATTGGTGTCTCATAAAATTCAGCTATCACTAGCATTATTCCAAGCTCAGTTGTTACTAGAACTCATCTTAAACCCAATTGTCGTTGGCATCATTGTCACTCCGTTTGTAAATACAATCGTAATTTGTATCTGAAGTTTGGTTGTCGCTAACATCATTTCAAGTCTAGTTATTTCTGGCAAGCTCTATTATAGTCCGTAATTATTTTACTAATGCCTTTAGTCAAGTCCAATTGTTGTTGGCACCTATCCATTAAAAGTTGGTTGTAGTCCTTTGCTTACGGTTAAAGTCCAATTATTGTTGGCAAAATCCGTCAAAAGCTGGTTGTAATCCATTGTTTATGGTCAAAGTCCAATTGTTGTTGGCACCTATCCGTTAAAAGTTGGTTGTAACCCATTGCTTAAGGTCAAAGTCCAATTGTTATTGGCACCTATTCATTAAAACCTGGTTGTAATCCATTGCTTACGGTCAAAGTCCAATTGTTGTTGTTACGTACAGAGAGTTTGATTATCCTGTCTTTCCTGATGGTTCCGTGAAAGTCATGTATGACTCATCATCTTGAGGAATTCCCAGAAGCTTGGAGGTTTTCATGTTAGAAAACTCCAATGATGTTGGTTTTGTTTGATTTCTTTGTAAATAATCACCGTAGCCTTTTGCATGGATGATCTACTTATAAGAAGACTCCTTCTTATCTTTGTTTTGCATAAATTCCTTGTTAGGTATCTCCAAAATCTTTGATCGGATGAATTTCTTGCGAGAAATCTCCAAAACTGTGAGATGTATTCTAAAGTGTCTGGTCATGTATGAACCTATTGATGGAACTTGCTTTGAATTTTCCAATATTGTCAGGTCATGTATGAACTTGTTGTTGAAGTTTTCTTTGCGTTTTCCAGTGTTGTCGGGTCACGTATGAACCTGTTAACAAAATCTCTTTGAAACCTTCAGGATTGTCATGTCATGCATGAACATGTGGATATACTTTCTTTGAATTTTCCATAGTCGTCAGGTCATGTATGAACCTGTCGATAAAACTCCCTTTGATTTTTCTAGTATTGCCAGGTCATGTCTGAACCTGTGGGTGAAACTTTCTTTGAATATCCCAATGTTGAGGTCATGTATGAACCTATCGATTAAACTTTCCTTAATTTGCTAGCATTATCAGGTCATGTCTGAACCTATTGTTGAAACACTTTGAATTTTCCAATGTTGCCAGATCATGTTTAATTGAGCACTCTTTGAATATTCAAATGTTGTCAGGTCATGTTTGAACCTGTTGTTGAAAATTCTTTGAATATTCTGGTGTTGTCAGGTCACGTACGAACCTGTTGTTAAAATCTCTTTGCATATTCCCCATGTGTCTTTCCTCCAGCAGGATTGCTATCCCCAATGAATTTCTACCCTCATTTTTTTGTGAGTCACCTTTACCATATGTCTCCATCATTCCCCACAGATCTTTGTTTCGTTCTGCATTCATCATAAAACATCCTGCTAAGGTTTATCTTATGTTTGATCATATTCCCAGCAAATCAAAAACAAAAAGAGTCATAACATCTCATATCATACAATTTGCATTTCAAGATCAAAATTCAGGTCTTCTTAGTATTTAGCTATCTCCCACTATGATCATATGAAGAGTGTCCTACTTCATATTCTCTAGTTAAAGATACTTAAATCGGGGCAACTGTCACACCCTGATTTTGACCCTAAATTTGCGATTCAATACATTAATCATAGGTTTTGTATCCCTGCATAGCATAACATGCATTCCATACTGCATAAGCCTAAAATATCAGTCAGAATAAATTTTCGAATCTACAGACAGACTAGTTGAACTGATTTTCAAATGCACGTGAAATTAGCGGGCAAAAAATTGTAAAATCGAGCTTGCATACGTCAATTTTATTAATCTACGGTTCACGTAGTTTAACCTGGCGTGCTCGTCTTATTTTTTTAACTACTTTTTCGGCCGCATCTTGATTAGCCTGAGCCTTTTAACCGATCATTTTTTATTTCAAAATTTGATCTAAACCTATATGTTTCCGAGAAATTTATTTTGTATTGATCATTTTAGTGCATTAATTTTAATTTTTCAAGCACTTTTAAATTCAACTTTTTATTTATTTTTACCCTTTTATTTTTTTTGCATTTTGTCAATATTTTAAAATAAATAAATAGATTTTTTTCTTATTTTTGTTTCAATTCAATTTTGTTTATTTAGATTAATTAAATTTTTATTTGATTTTATTTTTCAAAACTTATTTGTATACTATTTTTACTTATTAGGGACATTTTTGGGATTTTTGAAATTATTAAAATCCTAAAAGCTAGTATATATATATATATATATATATATATATATATATATATATATATATATATATATATATATATATATATATATATATATATATATATATATTAACGTTTTAGGCCAATGTGAAGGGGAACAATAGTCCCATCTCATCACAAATTCTCACATCCAATTCAAAGAAAGAGAGAGTGAGATGATTTAGAAAGTACACTCAAGGAAAGGATAAGGAGAAAAAAATCTCCTTTTTCATTTCATGGGGTAGAGTTCACGCATGCCCTTTTCTTCATCCTTTTCACAACACACATTTTCTCTCACTTTTTCACCTTCCATTTCATACTCTCTCTCTCCATAAAAACCATTTTCATCTTCTCCATTTTTACATAAACCATCAAAATACCATATCAACAATATCATCATCACTTTGTAACTCTATCTTACACAACTCATAAACTCCTCTCTTCAATCGTAAACAATACCAAATATCTCTCATAGATAAAAACCTCCTTATTTCCTGGAGCCGTTGCTAATTTGTTGATATTTTTGTGTTTTTTAAAGCTTTAGATCATTTCTTTTAGTTTATGTGAATAAATTTATATATATTATATATTTTTATCTTTTTTATATTATTTTTATATTATATATACTCTTTTGTTAATTTTATAATATATTACTGATTAATTTTATTATATACTCTTGGTTACCTTATGATGTACTATGAGTTCATATATAATATCAATTGCTTTATACATAATTTGTTCTTAAGTTTTGTATATTATATTTTTTGGTTATGAGATTCTATATATATAATCTCTGATTAAAGTTAGGGTCGGCCCAATCAATTTAGAGACCCTGTTCTAATTTTAAAAATGGGCTTATATATATATATATATATATATATATATATATATATATATATATATAATTTTAATGATTAAAAATGACAAACCAAAGATAAAATTATATATTAACCAAATGAAGTATCAAAAAGTTCAAAGATATTGTTTAAACTACTAAACCATTTCTTACAACTTAAATTATCTAACTACATAAAAAGAGCCTTCCTACGAACACTTTTTGAAGCAAAATCGTCAACTAAGTCTTCATATTTTATTGTCTCTAAAATATCATTTTCAATAGCTATTAATGCCAATCCATTAAGCCTTTCTTGTGACATGGTAGACCGCAAGTAAGTCTTTAACAACTTCAATTTTGAAAAATTTCTTTCTGCAGAAGCACCTGTCACATGAATAGTCAATAAGATTCTATATGCAATAACTGCATTAGGAAAACAATCCAAGCCTTTTAAAAATAATAATATATCAGTAGGTCTTATGGTTTCTTCAGGCAACATTTCTCTTAGTAACTTCAACTCTGCAAAAAATTCATTCCCATCAATATCAGATTGCTCATTATGTTTCAATGTCTGCTCAAAGTTAGTACAATAAGACTTCAAAGTTGCATCATCTAATGATTGTAACTTGTGAGAAGTAAACAAGAAACCAAAAATACTTTCATACTCTTGGTATTGCTCAAACCTCTTATTAAGAGAAACAACAGCTTGATCAACAAGGTAAAGAAAATAATTAACCCTAAATGATTCTTCTTCTGATAGCTCGACTGATGGGATATTCAAATTCTCATCAAATTGCCTTTTTCTTTTAATTATACGCCTTTGAGGAAATATTGGGGCAATATTCAATTCCACCACAATTTCCTTAGTGTTAATCAATACCTTATAAAAATCTGTTTCTCTATATCCCTCAAAATACGAAATCAACCCTTTAATTTTTTGCATAGCAACATCAATAAGCATATCCTTTTCCTGTAAAAGCTTGCTAACAGAATTAATTGCAGATAATATTTCAAACCAAATAATTATAGCCATCAAAAACTCAAAATCACCAAGCTCATTTGTTGCTAAGGATTTAGCTTCATTTTGTATTTTAGGATCAAGATCATTTTCTGACACTTCAAGCAAAGCTTCTGTAAATTCTAACGTTTGAGTTCTTATAGCTTTGACACTTTCTACACGACTATCCCAACGAGTGGATGACAATGATTTTGGAGTCAACCCTTTTACATTATCTTTCAAAATTTGCCATCTCTTAGTAGAATTGGCAAAAATTGTATAAATGCGTTGAACAACTCCAAAAAAATTCCTAGCTTTAATACAAGAGTTAGCCATATCACACAATGCCAAATTAAGACTATGACAACCACAAGGAGTATAAAAGACTCTCGGATTTATGTCTAAAAATCTCTTTTGCACACCTTGGTGTTTTCCTTTCATATTTGACCCATTATCATAACCTTGCCCTCTCACGTCAAATAGGTCGAGACCAAGTTCTTTCAATTCATTTTGTAAAACATAAAAAATCCCCTGACCACTTGTATCATTCATATTCAAAAATCCTAAAAATGATTCCTCAATACTAACAGAAGCTGAAGAAATATCCACATATCTTATTATCAAAGACATCTGTTCTTGGTGACTAACATCAGGAGTACAATCAAGTATCACTGAAAAATACTTTGCCTGTTTGATTTTTCTAATGATGTCAATTTTAATCGTAGAACCAAGCAATGAAATCAACTCGTTCTGTATGTTATGCCCAAGATAATGAATATGAACTTTTTGAGTTGCAGCACATCTAACATGTTCTTGGATGATTGGGTCAAATTCAGCTAACATTTCAATCAAACCCAAAAAGTTTCCATTGCTATCTTCGTACAATTTCTCCTTAGAACCACGAAAGACTAAATTATGTTTAGCAAGAAATTTCACTATTGAAATAACTCTTTTTAAAACATTTTTCCAGTGATCCTTTTCTTTCTCAATTAATCTTTGAGTTGTTTTATCAATAGTTTGAAATTTTTGCAGCCGTTTGCGATACTCATACCAAGTAGTCATATTTTTAACATGTTCCATGCCTAACTCGTACTCTTTAATTCTTTCACCAACATGTACCCAATCACTATAACCCTAATTTTCTAATTGTCCCCTAACAATCCCATTTTAAAAAACTTTACAACAAAAACAAAATACTCTATCAAGCTCTTTCGAATAAACAAGCCAATCTCTATCACACACCTCTCCATTTGCTAAAGCTCTAGTATACAAATTAGCCGTAAAACGTCTATTCAAACTATCTCTAGGACCCTTCACAATAGAATTATCTCTTTTAGGACCTTTCACAACTAATAAATCAATTAGTTTAGGTTGAAGACGATCCCAATTTCTTGGATCAAATATATCATAATCAACATTATCATCATCATCATCATCATCATCATCATCATCATCGGCATCGTCATCATTATTAACTTCATCAACAATTGACACACTATCAAGATTATCATTTTCAATGAGCACACTATTAAGATTATCATTTTCAATGGGCACACTATCAAGATTATCATTTTCAATAGGCACACTATCAAGATTATCATTTCAATAGACACACTATCAAGATTATCATTTTCAATAGGCAAACTATCAATATTATCAATATAACGACTTTCATTTGAAACTTGTGGTTCTTTGATTAAAATTTTATCAAGAGCTCCTACTTGAGATTGAATTAACTCTTCAATTTTTTTCTTTTTCTTACGTTTATCATTTCCACATTCAAATTTTCTATTCTTAGGAGGCATAATAAGAAAAACCTGAAATTTCTCACAATGTCTTTTGTGTTCGTCGATGATCTACTAATTATCCTGTTGTGAAATTGTGTTCCTACATCAATAACAAAAAAAATCAATTACATTAAATAAAAGAAATTATAAATTAATCATCAAAAAATATTAATAATTAAATCATGGAGAAAAGACTTTAATTAATATTCAATTATATTTTATTATGTTGTGTTCTTCTCTAATATAGTACCATAAAAAATTAATAATTATAAATTAAAAGCAAATTATAAATTAATAGTAAGAAAATAAATTACATTTAATTAAATAATTATAAATTAATCATAAAAAATATCAATACTAATACATACTAATTTTGCTTTGAAAGATTCCAAATTGCAACTTGGTCTTATGAGAAAAAGTAGATATAAAAATCGTCACCAACACCAACAATATTCTTGTTTTGAATTTTGATACTACTGAGTAGTATATACAGTATACTAGTATCCCATTTCACCCTAAAATTTTATTTATTTATATATTATAATTTTATAAAGAACACAAGTTATCCTCATTTCCACCATAAAATCTAAAATCTAAAATCAATATTGATACATGAACTAAAATAGGATTTCACCATAAAATTTAAAATAAATCTAAAATTACTATTTTTTCTACCTTCAAAATTAAATAATCACAATAAAAATAAATGGAAAGTAACTAATTGAATAAACTAACCTGATAAAAGAGAGGATTGAAAAGAAAAAATAAGATTTTTTTTCTGGTTTCAAACCGCTCTAACAGAGAAAGAGAGAAGAGAATAACGTTTGAGAGGAGAGAGAAGTGAGAACGTGTGAGAAAGGAGAAAATAACGTTTGGTTTCCAAATATCTTATTTTTCAACATTTAATATTTTATTTATTATATGTGATACAAAAATATTTTTATTTATTAATTTTTTTATATTCACTAATAATAGTTAATTTGAGGCCCCACAAAAAATGAGGCATTGTGCTACTGCACAGCTTGCCCAGGAAAAGAACCGGCCCTGATTAAAGTATACTTTACTTTATTGTATAGATTAAATATTACTTTACTTTCTATTGTAGTTTTATATAAATACCACTTTATGTTTTAAGTTTATATATATATATATATATATATATATATATAATATATATATATATATATATATATATATATATATATATATATATATATATATATATATATATATATACTTTACGTTTTAATTTTTATAATTGTATATATATTTTACGTTTTTAAGTTTTATAGTTCTACATGTATCTTTTTAAAATTTTATGGTTATATATATTTTTGATTTTTGTGAGTTATATATATTTTAGTGTGTTAATACTTTTTTCTTATTTTATTTTATTTAAGCTTTATTTCAATTCTGAAGCAATTCAAATTCATTGTGGATAACGTGTGCTTGTGTTTAGTTTAATTTTTTTCCGATTATCTTGAGTTGATGTAAAAAAATTGTGACACAACTGTTATAATGCTATTTTATTTGTGACCTCAAATTTAAATTCAATCTAGTTTTCGAAAGTCTCTTGGACGCATTGATTCAGTTGACTCAACTTCTTATAGAGTTATTCTTACATGAATCCACTCTAAGTTAGCTTAGAGCTAAATTCAATTTGCTCTCAATTTTAGTTGGCATTCAGTCTCATGGCTTACTCTTGGGCCTTCTTACACTGAGTTCTTGCTCAATATCAAGTTAGTTTTCAAAATCTCACCAACTCAAATTATTTTCAAAATCTTTTTCTCAATAAAATCTGAAGAAAAAGATTACCCTGGATGGAATATCCAGTCGTAATCCCGAATATTAGGCCCAAGTTGTAAGAGCTTGCAAGCCATAAGTATTCGTCTTCTCTTCAAAACACTCCAATATTCAAATCTTTTTTTTTTCTCAATAAAATATGAAGAAAAAGATACCCTAAACCCTAAACCCTAAACCCTAAAAAAGCCATAAGTATTCGTCTTCTCTTCAAAACACTCCAATATTCAAATATATTTTTTCTCAATAAAATCTGAAGAAAAAGATACCCTGGAGGGAATATCCAATCATAATCCCGAATATTAGGTCCAAGTTGTAAGAGCTTGCAAGCTATAAATATTCATCTTCTCTTCAAAACACTTGTAAATATTCAAACCATTTTCATAATTAAAATTGGAAGAAAAAGATTATCTGGATAAAAGGTCCAGATGTAGTCCCGAGTATTAGACCCAAGTTGTAAGAGCTTTGCAAGTCATAAATACTCGTCTTCCAAACCCAAAAATAATTTTAACCAATCAAACTCTTTCTTTCTCCGCCGTGCGATCTTTAAAACCTTCTCATAAACGATAGAAATCTTGTCTTAAGGTGATGTAAAGCAATGCTTCATCCATAATTGTTGAGTTGAGATAAGTGACATTTTTTCGAATGTTGATTTGTAAATCCATTTGATGTGCGGTATACGTCCGCTCCTCATTTGTTTTGGGTAAAATAATGTTTTTCATCGATTAATACAATATAGCTTTCGCTAAAACCGACCAATAAAAAAACATTTTCTACCCAGAACGATGTAAGCCTTGAGTTCTCTATTGAACCTGGAGATACGTAGGAGCATGATTTGTAAATCTTGTGAGGCCCATTAATAAAAAATTTAGGTTTAATCCCCTTTGTTGCAAAAATCCAAAAACATCTTCTCTTTTCTTTTGATCCTATTATTCTTTCCCTCATAATAACTTGAGAAGCCTAACATTTCAAGGTAACACTAACACACACAATTAACCTAATGGTTCCCGTTGAGTACAACGGACGTGAGGGGTACTAATACCTTCCCCTTGCGCAATCAACTCCCGAATCCTGATTTGGTTGCGACGACCATAATCATTGTCGTTCTTTCTTGAGTTTTGTTGATATTTCCCTTTTCCTTTTTAGAAATAAATAAAGTTTGGTGAAGACTCTTTTCAGTCCATCATGCGAGCGTGCGCTTGCGCTTCGCTAGGTCGTGTTCTCATTTTTTCGAGGTGCGACAATAGTGTATCATCAATTTATCATCTTCCATGTGGGTAGCCATCTTGCGGTAATACATGATGAGATGGACCTTTGGGAAAGTGTAACCTTTGTATTTGTAAAAATCTGGCGTTTTGAACTTTGTCGGAATCACCAAACCAGATATAAGGCACATTTCTTTGGCAGCAACACCAAAGACTTGATCTCCCTCCATAGATTGAAATCTCTTCTCGAGGGTATGAAATCCCTCTTTCACATCTTTGAAGTCTTCATATCTCACTTCATCACATCCAATTAATGATTCAGTAGTATGGTAGATCTGATGTTGGTCTTCAAAGTGTGGTACGGTCCTTGTATGGAAAGTCGTGGAGCAACAATGTGGATGATTGGGCGTGCATCAGTGAATATTGGTAAAGGCACTACTTGTTGAGTTGTTTGCCCCATCTATGGTACTCCTTATGTTCAAGGTACAAATTTGTAGGGTAACCCGAACATATGCCGTATAGAAGGTACATACCTTATTGTTGGACTTTAACTAAAGGACCCGTGATTTCCAAAATAACAGTCACTTGAGGAGCTTCAAATCTAGCGGTCAAAGCTTGGAATGTTTCTCTCATCTGGTTCATGCCTCCTTTGATGTCATCCAGTTCTACCCTTAATCTAACAATTTCTTGTTCTTGGTCGGCCATTCTCTGATGAGCTCGGGCTCGAGTGTTGTATCAGTGTTGAAAATTCAGCATGGAACTAGAGGAAGAAAGGCAGAGTGAGATTTTATTTGGAAATACATGTATGGATGCATACTTTTTTGTTTTCAAAACTCTTGGTTAATTTCATCATTCACTTCAGCAGTGTTATAATATTTGTTTGCAAGTACTTAAAGCAATAAAGCAGTCAAACACAATAAATGAATCCAAAAGCAACTTTTCATTAATTCAAATCAAGTTCAAATACAAGAGAAAGCCTAAGGTATCTGGGCCCTCCGAACCGTAGTAAGGTCAGCGGTCAACCCTTCCAACATCATCTTAGAAAATTTAATGAAATTAAAAACTTGATGTGGTATGTTCTCAGGACACATGCACCAATCAACTTCTTGCAACTTTCTCTGTAGCTTTTGCATAATGGAATTTGCAAATCTCGACAACCTTAGAAATTTTCCCTTCCACTCGACATAGAGCCCTTGGAGATCTTGGGTGGTACGTTGGTCCTCAACTTTAGTCACCTCAATATCCCTATAGAGGTTTCTCCAATATCTAGACTCATTCGAAAAAAGCATATAAGTTGCATCATGATCCTGATTCTCAAGTGCTTGAATCCTTCGGTTAGCTTGCTCTAACTGGAAATTCAGACGGATACAAGCTCTTCCCGCCTCTTCTGTTTGCAACTGCTCATTGTCGCATCTCAAAAAATACGACCCCTCGCGATGGTCACAGAAAAAAATTAGTTCGAACAGAGTCACCACCGAACTCTATTTATCCCAATAAAGGAATAAGAAAATATCGATAAAACCTTTAAAAATAGAATAATGGTCTTCGTAACCATATTCGGGTTCGGGAGTCGATTATGCAAGGGGAAGGTATTAGCACCCCTCACGTCCGTTGTACTCAACGAGAACCTTTTAGTTTAATTTGCGATTTGAATGTTAACTTATGTTGTTTGTTTTCTTCGAGTGACAAAAATATTGAAAAGAGATGGATGGAAACCTCAGAAGGGGAAAAAGGGAGGTTTTTTATTAGTGTGCTCGCCAAGATCTCGCAATCTCGTGCATACGTATCCTTATAGTGCAATAAGGAAATCAAAGCATTTGTAGTTCGGGGAACTACGGTTGGTTGGTGTCTTTTAATGAACAACTTTTTAGATCGCATTCTAAAGGCTAAACATTGGCTTGTCTATTCTCAGTGGAGGCTTAATCACTAGTTTGTTGTGCGCGTTAGAAAGGATTAAACAATGTTCTTTTTTTAAAAGAGTTTCGATTGCACGGGGGCGATGAAAGAGGTTTGATAAGTTGAATGTGTTATAATGAACAAGTGCTTAGATCTCATCCTAGCGGTTAAACATTGGCTTGCATTCTCACGGTGGAGACTTAAGCGCTAATTTGTGTACGCACTAGAAAGGATTAAGCAATGTTCTTTCTAAAAAGAGTTAAGTTGTTGGTCGCACGGGGGCGAGAAATTAAGTTTAATATGTTTGGTATTTTTATTTAGAAGAACGACAAAATATTGAGCAATATGGTGCACACCAATCATTTGATTATTTCGAGGAATAACAAGGCGAGCGCCTCCTATTTCCTTTTTCGTTCAAATTATTATTGAAAGATGTTTGTGGAAATCGAATATGTGCGGTAGTGAGGCGAACGCCTCCCACTCGCTTATTCAAGGAATAATGAGGCGTGCGTCACCTATTCCTTAATCCAAATTTATTTAAAGTATTTTAATTGGACGATGAGAGTTCGAGCAATATGGCGAGCGCCAATCATTCGAATATCGAGAGATAGTGAAGCGAACACCTCCTATACTCTTTTTTATCCAAAGTTCATTTAAGGTGTTTTAATCGGACGACGGAAAAATCGAGCAATATGGCGAGCGCCAATCATTCAATTATTCGAGAGATGGTGAGGCTAACGCCTCCCATTCTTTTTCATTCGAAGTTTAAGTTATAAAAGAAAGTCTTTAGAAATTATATTGATTTGAAAAATGATTTGAATTCAAATTTATTGATCGAGTAGGTCTCATTGTAAGAAAGCCCACGAGTAAGCTATGTGAGGTTGATGGCGATGCGTAAAAGCATTCGACTTACAAAGGTATTTGAAAAATGGGCTCGATTGAATCGAGAATTGTTTGATTTTAGTTGTTTATCATAACTTTGAATTGATGAGATTGAAACGGTTGTGAAAGAAGTCGATCAACATTTAACTATCAAAATTAATTGATTAAAGTTCGATTGAATCAATTAATTAAATTAATTAAGATTAATTATCAAAATTATTTAACTTAAATTAAATAATCAAGTTAATTAAAATTAATTAATGGTAATTAACTGATTGGACAAAATTTAATTAATTATTTTGTTATAATTAAAAGAGAAAGAATTAAGTGATGATACTATAATTGATTGAAATAAGTCGGTGATAATGTGCTCATAAACCGGTTTATACATAGCGACAACAGAGTTGGAGTGTCGTATGTGGATCAAAGTGCGGTGAAAATATTCTATTGATGTATTGGATCTTTGGTGAAATAACGACATATAAAAGTCGAATCCATTAATTTAATTTGACTTTGAATATAATGAAATTAATCAGTAACATACCCATAATTTATTTACAAGGTTCATTATAGTATACAAAGTACCATGGCCAATGTGCCAAAATTCAAACAGTAATTTAGTATTGATAGTTCAACAAAAGCCCATCTCCCAAGTATTAGAAATAAGATTAAAATCAATAAAGAGTAACTATTTAGGATAAGGGGATTTAAAGTAGGATGAATCATCCAATACCAAAAACGTGAAATGAATAATGAAGCAAAGTCTTTGACTTTTCAAAATAAAAGTTTTCCAACAAGAAATGGAACTATATAAACCAAACAAAATTAAAACTAGAAGAAAAAACATTTCAACACAATCTCCTTCCCCTGTATCACGTTTTTACCCCAAACACTCCATCTCAATTTAAGTTTTTTAGATTTAGGGATAAGAAGACATTATATATCAACTTGGGAGCATTTACAACAAAAATGGTTTTCATCACACAAAAATTTAATAGATCAATCCATGACAGGTAATAAATCAGCAGTAAGGATGTATTTCAAGCCAAACTCACTATACATATCATCATAACAAAATGTATGGTATCCGTGTATGTAGCATCATAACAAAATGCATGGTATCAATGACACATATTCAAACATAGCACCATAACATTCATTATTATTACAATCAAGTTTACCACCTAAACAAATAACATAACCAGTAGTGAAATACACCGATGAGACTAGATATGAACATACAAACACCACACTAAAAATATCAACACAATCGAAATCACTAAGAAGCAAAGTGACAGTGCAGCCAAATCAAAACTCAAATACATAAAAATTCACCATGAAAACTCAAATAACATAAGGCCACATTCATGGATAAATAGAACTCATTTACATCAGGTCGGAGAACGGTAGATCGAAAACGCAATAAAAAAAAGAGTATGCGGTGAAATCTAACATACATCAACAACTAGCATAAAGAAAGTAGATCCGAAACATGATCTGGAGCTCATCGATGCCTTGTTACCACGATGTTTCCATCGTCACGAATCCATGGTTTTGATTTCATTGTTTACATCAACACCATTGACGCGACGAATTGGTTTGATAATGGAGCTGAGGACCTGCTACTTTGTTGGGTTAGAGGCGAACGAAGATCATGAAGGCGTTGACAGGCGTATGAACAGAAATCGCGACAAAGTTTTTTTTGTTGTTGATGACGGTCACCAGAGCGAGGTGTCGAACATTAAGTTTGAGACTGGTGATGATTTCGATTGATGGATATTATTTCCGATTTGGGTTGTTCTATTAACTTAACGACATCGGGGGAGGATTGAAGTTGAAGATCCAATGTGTTTTTGCCGCCGGAATGGTGGAAGATGTTTTGGAGGTGGAAATGGTGATGGTTGTGGGTGAAGAAGAGAAAAGACGAGAGGTTTTGGAAGGGAAGAAGAAGGACTTCCTCCTACCTTTTAATTTACTGAGTTTTTTTCATTCTTTCCTTTTTGAGAGGAGATCTTGAAGAAAAAAGGCGAGTCTTCATTTTCATCACCAGTGGAGGCTTTTTATTGATGAATAAGAGGAGTAGAGGAAAATCCGTGAAGAGAGAAAGAACATCCCCTTTCTCATTCCTCTTTCTTCCTTTTTTATTACCGTTTGAGAGAGTAAAGAGTCTTTTGAGATGCCACGTGTGTGCCTTCTATTGGTGGACTCCCTCCCTTCCCATTTTGAAAACCAGGCGTGAGCTGTCAATGTAACTGTTAATTAAAAATACGTGGGAGAAACCAATGAGAGAGGGGACGCGTGGGTCATTCGTTTGAGGGATAAGAATCCAATTTTTGTTCCCGAAATCTCCCATGAATCGGTGCAAGCTGGCAGTAGATGATTGAGGGATCTTTTGATTTTTTCATATTTTCTTTAAAGTTAAATCTTAATTAATTCTAGAAGCTTTAATTAATTTAAATTAGATTAAATTAATTAAAACGACTAAAATTCATCTCTTCTAAAATAAATACGGTAATAATAAAACAAAGACATGGAAGTTTCTATTTTATTATCCCGATTAATTTGACAAAAGAACAAAATTAAAATTACTAAAAATGAATAAAAGCCGGGCAAAAATTTACTCGAAAAATTAATTCGGATGTACTAAAATGATCAGTGCGAAATAAACTTATTGGAAAAATACAACATTTCTTTTAATTCTAAAATAATTTTTGACCGGTTAAAAGGCTCAGACGGATCAAAATGCAACCGAAAAAAGTCGTCGAAAAATATGACGAGCACACCAGGTTAAACTACGTGAACCGTAGGTTAATAATACTGATGTCTGCAAGTTTGATTTCGAAACTTTTTACCCGCTGATTTTGCATTTACTTGAGAAATGATTTAACCAATTTGTCTATATATTCAAGAATTTATTTCGACTGATATTTTAGGTATTATTCACGATGAAATGCATGTTATGCTATACTGCTGATGCAAAATGAAAATAAAATCAAATGCATGGAAATTTTAAAATGCCCGGATAAAATTGGGGTATGGCAGCTGCCCCTATTTACCTTGAACCAGAAGGTAAAAATGACAACAGTCTTTGTACATTCATGGTGGAAGATAATTAAATACGAAAAGAGCCGAATTTTGTCATTTGAAATGCAAGGAAGAAATGCAGAAAGAAAATGTAGTGAGAAATACAGTAAGAGAAGTTATTTAGAAGGTAAGATGAAACAATCAAGACTCTTTGGGAATCATCAGAACAGTATCTTGGATGTCATAATCGAGATATTCCAACAATGGAATGATACCTCAATTGTATCTAAGACTTTCTGAAAATTAGCAGAACAGTGTCTTGAACTGAACACACGAGATTCTTTGAGGATCAACGAAGTAGTACCTTACATGATATAATCGAGATATTCTAACAAGGGAATGTCACCTCAATTGTATCTAAGATTCTTTGAGGATACTAGAGCAGCATTGCTAAGAACAAATGAGATTCTTCAAATTAATAAAGCAATATCTCAAACAGATGGATGAGATTCTTCAGATAAATGGAGCAATATCTCAAACATCAACTGAGATTCTTCAGATGAATGAAGCAGTATCTCAAACAGATAGATGAGTTTATTCAGATGAATGAAGCAGTATCTCAAACATATAGAAGAGATTCTTCATATAAATGAAGCAATATCGCAAACACTCATCTGTTGGGGGAAATATTTTAGAAAAGGCTCCCTTTGGAAAGAATTTACTGGCAAATCTCTGCAGGGGAAAGCTCATGAGAGATTTTTTAGGGTAACCTCTACTTGGGGAGCAATGATAGCAAAGATATTGGGGAATATCATTATCAATCATAAAGTTGAAGAATGCCTGGCTGGGAAATAATTCCACAAGCACATGCAGGGTAATAACTTTATTTAGAAATAAGGAATGTCCAATATATACATGAATGGCCCTAGATCCTGATATTTTGGTGTGATTTTTGTATGATGTTCCACTTTGGGTGGAAATACCATGCATGGGATGATGCATGAGATGCATGCAGGGATGCAATTGCTGGGGATATTTAGGATGTGCATGGGAATGCAACTGATATTTGATTTTAAATAAGGTTATGCATAAGTATACTGATGATTGATGGGATTATGTTTGATGAATCTTCCTATTTTGGGAAGGAAAATTATGCATGAACTGATGCATGTGATGTATGTGGGAATGCAACTGGGTAATTGGATATTTTTGTAGGGTTTTTATTTTTTCAATGAGATTGTTGGGGAATATCGTCATCAAAGGGTTGATGGAATATAGTTAATGTCGTCATCAAAGGGTTGATGGAAAATAATTTGTCATCGTCAAAGGATTGACAGAAATAATTAAAGGATGTCATCACCAAAGGGTTGGTGGAAAAGAATTTGTCATCGTCAAAGGGTTGACGGAAAGAAAATTTGTCATCGTCAAAGGGTTGACGGAAAGAAACTTCACTATGGAGTGGCATCATCAAAGGGTTGATGGAAAAGAAACTATATATGTAATATCATCGTCAAAGGGTTGACGAAAATAATTAAGGAATGTCATCACCAAAGGGTTGGTGGAAAAGATTTTGTCATCTCCAAAAGGTTGACGCAAATGGAATTATATATGTAATATCATCGTTAAAGGGTTGACCGAAAGGACTTCACTATGGATTGGCATCACCAAAGGGTTGGTGGAAAATAATTTGTTGTAAAATATCGTCATCAGAGGGCTGATGGAAAGGTAACTGTCATCGTCAGAGGGTTGACGGAAAGTATTTTCATCATTAGAGGGTTGATGGAAAGGTAATTGTCATTGTTAAAGGGTTGACGGAAAGAAGTAAAGGATGGTATCACCAAAGGGTTGGTGGAAAATGACTTATATAAGTAGTATCATCGTCAAAGGGTTGACGGAAAGAAACTTCACTGTGGAGTGGCATCATCAAAGGATTGATGGAAAAAAAATCTATCATCGTCAAAGGGTTGACGGAAAAGAAATCAAATATAGAATGTCATCATCAAAGGGTTGATGGAAAGGAAATCAAATATAGAATGTCATCATCAAAGGGTTGATGGAAAAGGGCTTCACTATGGAGTGACATCACCAAAGGGTTGGTGGAAAAGAATTTGTTGTAAAATGTCATCATCAGAGGGCTGATGGAAAGGTAACTACCATCGTCGAAGGGTTGACGAAAAAGATTGTCATCAGAGGGGTGAATGAAAAGAATCTGTCATCGTCAAAGGGTTGACGGAAAAGATTGTCATCATCAGAGGGATGATGGAAAAGAAAAACCAGGTTATGTCCTCATCAAAGGGTTGATAGGAAGGATTTATTATGTCATGTGTGCATATGATGCATGTTAATGGAAATTTCTCGTTTTTGTGAGAGAGCTTTTTGATATGCTACTTCCTGATTTGGAAGGAAAGTCATGTGTGTTTATTGTATGCAGTGCATGTGGTAATGCAAGAGGATTATTTGTTTTGGGATTAATCTCCCTTTTTGAAGGTGAGACTTTCTAGGTACCTATATTGTTTGAATTTGAGTTTATGAAGATGCCAGCAAAGTGGACTTTTATTTCTTGGTAGTTGCCAATATGGATTGGACTTTTGGTTGGTGAAAGGTTTTGACTTCCTGACACTCGATCTTTTGACGATGCGATAATTGGGTGATATACATGGATACTCTTGGTGCCCCAAGTTCGATTCGTAACTCATAGGATACATCTTTGTTCGTGAGAGAATCTCAACTTCTTTGCCCGATATGCTTTGACGGTTTGCAAATGATTTAATTAGCGTAGTGACGTAATCAATGCATGACACTTGTGGTTTTGCTCTTCCCCAAGGCTCTTTGGGACTTGTCTGCCCCAACCTGTAGGGTATTTAAAGGAATTTTCCTTTGAAAGGAAACCCTGGGAATGAATATACCATGGCTTGAACCAATTTTTCCCCAGTGTATGAATCTTTCAGTAGTTTGCCCCTGATTGAGATTTTGAAAGGCGTGCCCCAGATTGACTGAGCATGTTGTAATAATTTGCCTCCTTGATCAACTGATGCTTCGAGATTTCTTTCAGTTCGACCAGTTCTTTGGTCATTAGATACCATGCCCATAATCCATAGGGTTAGGAAGTAGTCTTGATTTGAGTCTGCATTGACGAATGATCAATTTCTTCTAATTGTTCCTTATTGTTGGAATTTCCTTGATGTCAAGTACTGAATTGAAGTTAAAATTGTTCATTCAATCAATGGTAATTTTAATGAGATATTCATGCAGGTGATGTGAAAGTGTGTGACGAATGAACCAATAGTTCAAACGCATTACTGATTTAGCTAGTGTGTGAAAGATACAACGAGAATATGATACCAATATAGGTGATTAGAAAATATCTAGGAGTCAGTTTACGCAACCTTGCTGTAGTATGCCTTCAGAGTAAACCCTACTTCAATTAAGTCTTTTAAGGGTTGTAACGTGGCTTGGTTCATGGTTATTGAAACAAAGGATGTAAGGCTAAAATTTTGTTTTAACCCACCCCTTCTTCGAGATGATTCTCCAGTCCTACGTTCAGTTAATTCAACACACACACACACACACACACACACACATACTCGTAAAAGAGTCTGACAGTGTAAAGATGAAGATTCAAATTTCGCTTGAAATGGCAGTTACCTTATTTTGTTTTTTTGGATGTCGGTGCCCCTTTGATTTTGGTATGGTGGTCACCGGATCTCGTTTTTGCTTTTTTTGAGGATTTTCATTGCCTCTTTTGATTTTTGTTTTGATCTCTAACTTTTTCCTGGACCGCTTTTTGAAGCTTTAATCCACCTGGATTGCCCTAATTTTTGCCTAAGTCGCCACTTTGGGCGTTTGACTTAGAGGGCTCTTTTTTTTTGAAAAATCGTGATTGCCAAGTCCGTGGTCATTGAAGAATAACCAACATAACTTTTGGATTTTGCAAGGTTCCTTCGACACTTCAGGACGTGTGCGAAGAATATCATGTGGTTTGAATGCGTAGTCTGATTATCTGAACACTACCCTTCCCCAGGTTAAGCATAAGGGTTTGTAAATCCGAAAGAATCTCCCACTTCTAGGCTCGAAGTGGTTTAACTAGGGATTAACTCCTTATCTCTCTAGTGTTTGGGAATTTGAAACAATGGATGTACATCATCAATAGGATTTTATCCGAAAGCATACTATTAGCAATTTTGGGTATTTCATTTTCGTCATCCTCCCTTCAATTTTTGCTAAAGCAACAATTTGATAGGTGAATGAGAGTAATATGTTTTTGTTATTTTTATATAAATGGAAAATATGAGTGAATACGAAAGGATTCATTCAAAACATGCATGATCATTACATTAATATTACCATTAAAGGAAATCAACTATACTTGAAAGCAGATAAGTACTTAACATGAAAATAAAAATACAAATGAAATGCTAGAAATAGACAAGTGGTTGCCAGTGCAGAGGAAGCTCTCTCGTTCCTGGTTCACTGTTGGGCTAGCCTTCTTCAGAGTAGTGGTAGTTCTGCTCATCGAGACTATTATGATAATCATCTTCAGACCTATTCTTGGAAATTTCTTCCATAACATGAACTGATGGACCAACACAACTAGGTGAAGGAGTATTATTGATTTGCAAGCTTCGAGGCGCAAATGAAAACATCTTGGAATCAAGCAGGGTTTGTACTTTGCTCTTGAGCACCTTACAGTCTTCATTTGAATTCCCAGGTGCCCCAACATGGAAGTCACATCGAGCATTGGTGTCAAATCCTGGTGGATATATAGGATTTACTGGTTTTAGCTCCTTTGGCACTATCAGTCCTCTCTCAATCAAATACGGAAGTACTTGACTGTATGGCATTGGAAGCGGATCGATGGGTCTCTCTGGCTTTCTTGGCCTTTGTTGAGCATGTTGACACTGTCGATGTGGAACATCCTGCCGTTTGTATGGTTGCTGAGGTGGAATCTGTCGTTGATACTGAGGAGATCCTTGATTTGTAGGATACAAACCATGTGGAGAAGATGGTGTCTGATATGGAGCTTGTGGGATTTCCAGACTGCATTAACTTCACCCTCTTCTTCCTCTTGGGAATTGATAATAAATTCATTCTCAACACTCTAGGTACTCGAGGGGCATTGGATTTTTTCATTTTTAAGGCCACACTCTACGCATTCTCCGATTGACACCAAGTGAGCGAAGTCTGATGCTACACTATTAATCATCCTTTAGAAGTAAGGGCTTTGCATGGTATCTCTGAATGAGTCCATTAATTCTTTCTCTAAGAGTGGTGGTCCAACGCGACCTGCTAACTCTCTCCATCTTTGGGCATACCCTCTAAAGGATTCGTTGCTTTCTTGAGATAAGGCTCTCAACTGCATGCGATCGGGAGCCATGTCCAAATTGTATTTGTACCGCTTCAAAAAGGCGTTAGTTATGTCCAGCCATGACTGAATATGATTCCTTTCTAACTTCATGTGTCAACTCAATTATGCCCCAGTCTAACTTCATGAGCGATCACGTTTCTCTTTCCCAACTCCCTACCCTTTCTAACAACTGCTTGCCATGATCTCTTAATATTTTTCACCATCGATTTATCTGCTTCACTGTTGTGCAAAATGAAGGGATATAAGGCTTCAGCTCTTGGAAGACCATTAATAGGATAACCATGCTTTCTTAGGGATAAAACATGATTATAGTTGATGCAAACCTTGGTTCCTATCAAAGGTACATTGGGGAAGTCCCCAATGCTGACAATGATATCTTTGGTTTCCCACTCCCTTATGTACCACTTGACATGACCGGCGGTAAGGAAAGCTAACTTCTGAGATGACTTGAGCTCTTTGGAGATGAATGATCCTTCTTCTAGCATGTGATACTTGAACCAAGCATGCAACAATTGTGCATAACACAAGAGAGTTCCTCCCTTCTTTTTGTGATGATCATGGATAGCATAGTGAAGGTCATCTATGAGGAAAGGTACCAGATTACTAGATAAGAAGATCCTTACAGCCAAATGGTCCATAAAATGGTCGATGTTTGGGAAAAGAATTATCCCATGCACCAACAGAGCTAGCACAACGTAGAAAGCTTTCCAATTTTCAGCCTTCTCCATATTTATAACTTGATCTTCCAAGCACTTTTTCTAGAAAAACCATTGAAGATTCCTTTTACATCCAAATTTTCTATAACCCCATAAACACTCAAACCCATAGCTGAAACTATTCTCTTAGGAGGGATACCTTCATCAAATCTGGGAAATGGATTATGATCTCTAAAATTTCGGCCTGCAATCCTCTCAAATTCCTCCAAGGTAGGAGCCAAGTGGAAGTCAGAAAAGGTGAACCAGTGTTGAGGTGGATCATAGAACAGAGCTAGAGTCACGAAAGTCATCATATCCATCTTCTCATTTAAGATGCTCAGGATTCTCCCATAATCTTTCACAAAGTCAGTGAGTTTGATCAGCATCACTTTAGCACTCAAATTCTGTAAGTTGTCAAGGTCCAATTTCTTGTACTTGAATTGAAATGTGATTCTTCTTTCATGATTCATTTTTGCTTACAAGTGTCTTGAATTCTTGACACAAATGTAAAACAAACTAAGATTTTTTTCTTTTCCTATGCATATGCAATGAATGGATGAATGCAAAGAGTTTTTTTGGTATAGGTTCAAAGGTACGAGGTACGGATGAATCTGATTGCTTTCCATAACACGGTTCTCATCGGGTATGATCTAGGTTTTTTACAAAGGACCCTAGAGTCACGGTTTCACAAGAATGTTTGACGCTTACGGTAAATGCTTGTCGGTTGTAAACTCCTTCGAGGGAATCTATTATAGGTGAGGTTCTCGTACCAACCTTTACGAGGTATTCACCTCGGGAGTCCGCACTATGCAACCATTAACTTCGGTTCTAGACACGGTTCTCATAGTCATGGATTCGCAAGATTGTTTGCCACTTACAGAAAATGTTTGTCGGGTGGCAACTCCGTCAAGAGAATCTATTCTGAGCGAGATTTTCATATCGATCCTTACGAGGTATTCACCTCGAGAATCCATACTACGCAACCATCATTCCTAGTTGGCCAAAGATTCAATGTTCTAAAAGGTCCTTAAAGTCACGGTCCCCTTTGAAATATTGAAGCTTACGAGGTATTTACCTCGGGCGGTAACATTTTAAAAAGGATCTACTCTAAGTGAGGTTCTCATGCCAACCCTTACGAGGTATTCACCTTGGAAGTTCGTACTACTCAACCATCATCCTATCTTATGTTTTTACTCTAGACTCGGGTAGAGTGTCTTTCCCATAAAGTTTGCAATCAGAGTAACGATCCAATACCAACAACATAATGGAACCATACAAGTGATTATATCAATATAATAATAAAGATAACAAAAGCAATAAAGAAAAGCCACATAAGAAAACAAATAAAGGCACACAAACGACCTAACTAGGATTGACTCACTTAGGGAACTGGGTCCCCAGTAGAGTCTCCATATATCGCACCTCGAAAAATGAGAAAACGACTCCGTGAAGCGCAATTGCATGTTCGCGGGATGAACTAAGCAGAGTCTCCACCAAACTTTATTTATTCCTAAAAACTAAAGGGGAAATATTGATAAAACCCAAGAGAGAATGACAGTGATATTGGTCGTCACGACCAAATCAGGGTTTGAGAGTCGATTACGTAATGGGAAGGTATTAGCACCCCTCACGTCTGTTGTACTCAATAAGAACCGCTAGGTTAGTTGTGTGTGTTAGTGTTAGCTTAGAAATGTTAGGCTTCTTGAGTTATTGAGAGGGAAAGAATAATAGAAACAAAAGAGAAGAGAATTTTTTTTGGATTTTTTATTAATTTTCCTGATAAGATTTACAAATCCTGCTTCTACGTATCTCCGGGTGCAATAGAGAACTCAAGGCTTGCGTAGCTCTGGGTAGAAAATGTTTGTCTGTTGGTAGGTTTTAGAAAAAGCTACTTTGTTTCAATCGATGAAAACATTGTTGGCTACTCAAAACAAGTGGAGAAGGGAACATTCGTATCACGGCCGAATGAATTTATAGATTAATATTCGTGGGAAACATCGCTAGCTTACTTACACGTTCAAGTGGACGAAGCATTTATTTGCATCGTCTCGAGGCAAGGTACCTTTCATTTACCAAAAGGGTTTGCGGATCAATTGCACGGTGGCGAGAAAAGAGTTTGATTGGTTAGATGTGTTTTGAGTAATAGCGAGAACTTGGATGGGTGAGATATATATCTCTAATCCTAGCCTCAGGAGCTCGTGGTACTCACCATATTCTGTTTCCATCTTACTTGCAAAAGAGTTTAATATTTTTAGGTGTTTTGAAGATTGATTAAGAAAAGGTTTGAAGAAACCGCATTGACAGTTTTGAATGATGGCGAGAGCAAGGATGGGCGAGATATCCATACCGAATCTTAGTCTCGGGAGCTCGTGGTATCCACCATGTTCCGTTTCCATCTTGTAGCGATAAATTCATGATCATCAAGCTATGGATAAGAAAGACATCAAATAATAAGGGTCGCCACCGCGCTTTTATTGTTTCCAAGGGAAAAGGGAAAAGTACGAACAAAACCCAAAAGTAAGAAGTTTTCAAATCAAAACTAATAAAATGTCAGAGATTACAGGTAAGGGGGTTGGTTACACAGAGGGAAGGTGTTAGCACCCAAAGTGTCCTAGGTACTCCTATGGAGCCCTTTTTTGTGTGCATATGTATTTTGTACAAACTGATGTATACAAACAAATGGAATGAGGGGATGAGAAAAGAATTCATTAGTTATATTTTTGTGTTTGACAAGAACTTTGGACTTGTGCCTACGTACCAACATAAAAATGAGGGATCAAAACCTCGTAGTTTGTGATACAAATTTCAAAGTGGATGCATTGTTTTTAACAAAAATTAAGTTTGAAAGGCACAAAGGCCTAAAAATGGTTTGAATGAGTAAGTTCTTTTTGGCTTTTTGAAAGTTTAGGTCAAGTATAATTAAGTATATTTACAAGTTTGATTAAGAAAAGAAGTTTGAAAATGCAATGGCATAAGGCCAAAGTTTCTAGTTTGCAAAGTGGTCAAAGTTTAGAACAAAACCAGTTCAAGCAAAGAAGATTTTTTTTTAAAAGGAGGGAGAGATTTTGAAATTAAAGAATTGGGGAGGATATGAAGAGACTAATCCTATGCACAAAATTAAAAGTTAAGAGTTGAAAAGATCTGACCAATGGATAGCAATCCAATAGACAAGAATGTCATATAGAAACCCAAACTCCATTGGACATTTAGAATCAAGCAACACACAATGCATATTATATCAGTCTTGAAGAGCAAGGCATCAAATAAATATAGCCACATCCAAGCTTAGCCACTCCATGATCTTCTTCAAATTTGCCCATGTAACAGATGAATTCCACAAAATCACAGGTTCAAAATAACAGCTTCACAATTATCATGTTGCAGATGAACTCAAAGGGATCTTCAATGATGTATCAGATGAAGTTTCAGATTATAAGCACTTGGTTACCCAAAAGTTGGCATTGACCAAGTCCTTTAGCATAGGAGTGCTGCCTAAATTTCTAAGTTCAATTGTCCAAGATCAAGTCAACAGTCCACACAAAAGTTTTTTAGGGTTTTTTGTTGTCATTATGTACATTAATGGTCAAAGACCACACTAACAAACAAAATATACACAAGCAAGATATATCACACAATACAGTCCAAATGAACAAAGTGAAAATGACATTAACATAAACAATTAGAATGGTATGAATAATGGCAAATGAATATAGACTTAAAATATAAATGGCTTTAAAGTAAATGACTTGAAATTAAATGTTAGTTGTTAATGAGTTAGAAGTTAGTATTGTTTTGTCTTTTTTGTTTTAAGTCATTCTTTGGAGAACACTCAACCCACTTATCACAACCATGGATCCTTGACCCAAGACATCTTCCAAAGGTGCCAAGCAATGCAAGCTCAAATCAATTGCCTTTTTTGTGGTGTTCATACTAAACTTATTCAATTCATGAAATTAAAAGCTCAAATCAATTGCCTTTCACATGAGGACTTCAGAGGTGCCAAGCAATGCAATAAATGATCAATATCCAAGGAGTTTTGAATGAAAATAGTTTGAACAACAACCTTTGAAGTGCAGCTTTACAAGACTTGATCTACTCCAATTCTTTGATGCAGTGTGTTCTTGAGGTAGCAAGGAAGCAAGGTTTAGGAATTGAAGTTCAATGATCAACCAATGAAGTTGAAAATTGAACTTGAAAATTGAAAGAAAAACTCAGAATTCCTTTTAATGGAGGTTGGGATTTCACTTGTGCAGCAGTTCAGGCGCCTTTAGGTTGGATTTTGAAGAGAATGCAACACTCTATTTATAGGCAAGGATGATGCAAGCAAGGATAAAACTCATGTGCATGTGAAGTTGGGTCCTCCATGCATGGGCCTGTACAGGCGCATGGGAGGCCCAAATGCAATGGCAAATGCAAGCTGAAGTCACATGGATCAGGTTTGGACGTGCAGATTTCACTGCAATGGAGTGTGCACAAAGATTCAACATGTTATGCATAAATGAACACAAATCTTCACCTCTTTGAAAATGCTATTTGCCAAATTGAAACATAGCCATGTGGGTAATGGTTGGAAAGTTCTTGACACGAGGAACAAATGTTATTTTGAACAAAAATCCATTTGAAGTTGGGAAAATGTTGAAAACTGATCATGAAGTTCAAGGTGCAAAACATGTATATAGAAATTTTACCAAAATGGACCAACTTCAAGGCCTTCTGTTTCAGTGATGCATGCCTCAAATGACAAAACCTTCAACATCAAAGTTGTAGATATTTTCAAGAGAACTAATTTGGACTTAAAGTTTGCATAATTTGGATTTTTTATGAGAAAGTTATGGGCACTTGAAGTTGGACTTTTTCACATTTCAATGACTTTGGTCCAAAGTGACCTATAATGTTTTGTATTATCACATGTGTTTCTTTTAGGATTATGAAATTTTGTCCAACATAACAATTGAATTAGACATCTTAAAATTTCCAATTCACTTGGTCTCATCTAAAAATCATAAAAAATGATTGAGTTAGGTCCTTGGGAAGTTGACCCAAAATTAGGGTTTCAATCAAAATGACCTATAATATTTTGAAATGGATGATGACCTTACAAGTTTCAAATGAAATTTTTATGAACATGAAAGTTGTTTATATGGTTCTTAAGAACATTTGTTATCTTGGGGTCATCTTCATTTGACAAACACATGAAAAGTTGTGTCTCAGGGATCCTCAGTTTTGTTAGATGACTTGACTGGTCAACTTCTCAAGGCCAAACCTCAAATCTTGATGAATTGATGATTGAGGACACTCACATAAGCTCATATATGCATAAAATGATGAATTAAAGCACTTCCCTTGATTGTATTTGATCATAAGTTGAGGTTGCTTCATGAGCAAGGCACAGTCAATGCACAGTTGAATTAGGGTTTCCTTGGGAAACAATCCTCAAGCCCTTTGGTTTATCTTGATCAAATTGACAAATTGAGACATTTGGTAGGAACATTTGATGATTAAGATATTTTTGGACCATTGTCATGCTTGTTCTCATCTTCATCTAGCCATTTCATTGAGCTTAGGAGCCTCCTAGGAGCATTGGAGCACATGATCACTTGAGCTTCAAAACAAAAAGAGTTAGTGACATATTTTTGTGATTTTGCTTAGTAAACAAAATGAGAAAAGCAATAATATACAATTCAAGCATGCTTGGTGGTCTCAAACCAACTCACACAAGTCCCAACCCAAGGGTAAAGGAGCCAAGATGCTATGATACTTGAGGCAAAATGCAAAGTGTAATAATGTGATGCCATGAGGGATCTTAGGGTAAAAATTAGAGTCTTACAGATGCCCCTATTTAAGGTCATTCTAGCCGGAGATATGAAGGTTAAAATCTTCATCTCGACGAGGTAGAATGGGCTTAAATAATAACAAAGAGACGAATTTTGGTCCCTAAGAGACCTCATGATGCAAATGTATGTATGCAAAAGTTAATACTTTGTGGGGATATGTGTCCGCAAAAGAAAAGAAATCAGGAGAATTGAAAAATCCATATGAGTAATACACTCATAAATGGGACAGAGACTCCGGGGAATTTACTGGGGAGTAAAAGGGGAAAATTGCGTGAGCAGGTCACGACTTGAAACTTGCTGAGAGACACGAAGGGATTCCATGAAAGTAAATCAATGGAAAGACTCGAGCTGATGCAAAGATGCATGTATTGGGGAATATGCCAATACAGCAAACTATCCACAAAGGATACCTCGGATAAAAATCCGGATTCAAATGGGGAAAATCCGCTAAGGGGCTCAGACGGGGATATCCACAAAGGATTCAGCTGAGGAAGAAACAAATGAGGTATTACCGGTTACTAGGTAATAAGCTCAAAGAGACATGTGATCAAAACACCGGCATAAGGGTGAGAGAACAACACGCTCGAGGAGAATGAATATCTAAGACCGGTATAAGGGTGAGAGATATCAATCATCCAAACATCTGAGGAAGACCTAAAAAGGTATATTTCAACTCAGGAAATCTGACTCCACAGGGGACAAAAAAAGTCATAATAGGGAGCAGAAGGAAGGAACACTAGGGATACCGGTTACTGGGCATATAATAGGTGACCAACCAGGCGTGAATTGGAGAATATTTCCAAGACACTCATCATCCGAAAGAAGGGCTGAAACAACAAACTCAATTACAGGATGGGCATTCGATTCCATAAGGAAATATAAATCTTACTCAACTGGGGAAGAAAAAGACTTCGACTGAAGAGCGCATGAGATATATTATCTATTACCGTCAGAACGTAGATAACATACTCGCATGGAAGATTATCCACAACCGGTTACTGGGTTAATGAAGGATAAATTGACCGAAAATAAAGGACATCGAGATACCGATTACTGGGTATATAATGATGACCAATCAAGAGGAGAAACAATCATTACCAAACAAAGGGTAAATGAAAGATGACTCCCTGGGGATAAATTGCTTAACAAAAGCAATTATCCAAGAGATATATCACTGGTTACTGGGTGGTATACTAAAAAAGGTGAAGGAATATCAATACCGAATATTGGATAAAGATAACCAACAAGAAGGGGATTACATCTACCGGTTACTGGGTAGAAAACCATAGAAGAGAATACCCGTCATCAGTTAGGATGAACAACATCAAGGGTAAACTCTGCAAGGGGACAAAACGGGGTTTACAACTACCGGTTACTGGGTAGTAAACCACAAAAAATAGGACTTACAACTACCGGTTACTGGGTAGAAGGCCACAACATCCGCTGGGGAAAGAATGAATAATTATTGTTTACTGAGCAATTGGTCACCTGAACCACAGGGAACTGCAGGGGAAAAATAACAAGAGGAGTCAATCTAGGAACAAACTAGAGAGACACAATGAAACAAGACTCAACCCAATGAGGATATAACTCAGGGGAGTAATTCCATCCCAATACATGTTTTGGGAGGAAACTGAAATAATAATCATCCACGAGAACATAACTCAGTGGGGAATATGGAAGAAAGGATAGACACTTTCTGCCTATGGGGGCTGACTCTATATGGAGAGATCGGACACCATCATCTGCCTGGGGAAATATGTATCACCAAATAGCAGGAGATAAAAAACAAAGATATATGGCGACGAATGCGACATGAATATCTAAATGTTATAATTATGCATGTATATACGTGGTTTATGTATGACCAATGCTGACAAACAGACATATCTAACACAAACAGGTCCAATAATCAATGGACAAACATCCGGTACTACATCTCAAAAGAGAAAGCCAGGCCCACTGGAGAAAACCCAATCTGGTGGGGGCAACAAATACCAGGAACCAATCATCTCTGAGGATCGAGCGAAGTTGCTGCCAGGGACAAAGATCACTGCTAGGGGAGCAAGCAGGATCACCAGGGATCAGAGACTGCTGTTGGGAAAGAAGCAGAGGGATCACAATCACCAAAGCTGGGGATCTTCCAACAGTATTCAGAGACAAGGATAAGACCGATCATAGAAGAAATCTACTGGGGATCTTATCGAGGGTGATGTGGAATTCTGTGAGGAACAACCATCGAACAGAAACACATCAAATCAAACATTCACTTCTAACCACGGAAGGAAACATCTCTGCTGTGGAGAAGGAGAACTAGTCATTCCACTAGGGAAGAAGACAACACGTCCTCTCAGGAGTTCCAAAGCCAAACTAAAATCGGGTAAAGCCTTAGCTGGGGGAACTAAACACGGATAAGATCCACCGTAGAAGTAACTCTACTGGGGAAAAAACCAAAGGAAGATAAGGAACTCTGTGGGGAATAACCACCAAACAAAAGTTCCAATAACCATCACAATTCCTCATACTGCTGGAAAAACAATCTCTGCCGAGGAGAAGAGAAACACCGCTCCGCTGGGGATAGAAAAATAAACACTCCCATCATCCACTCTGCTAGGAGGAAAACTATCCGAGAAGGAGGAAATAACAACAATCAGGCTCCGATCAGGCAACCCCGCTAGGGAAACAACTGCTGACGACTGAACCGGGAATAACCTGTAGGCGCTCAGTTGGAGATAACCTGCTGATGACCAAACTGGGGAAGTCTAAGATGAACAACCCTCCTGAGGATGAACAAGAGGCAAACCTGCTGGAGATCAATGTATGTGAATCCGCTGGGATAAGCTATAAACCAACTTCCTCGAAAAAGATAGCATGCCAATCTATCAATCTATAAGGGATTTTAGGTCAATCCACACAAGGGATGACAACCATATAATTGATAAAACACAGATGGTAAATCCAGACTCACTAGGGAGCTAGAAGACCGAGACCAAACTCCAGACTCTCTAGGGAATCTAGGTGGTGTATCATCCCTCTCTGCGCTCACTGAAGAGGCAACCTGAAAGATGATGAAGACGATAACAGATATGCTAGAAATATGAACAAATGTCTTACCCTTTTGGAGATCATACTATCCTTGGGAGAGAACTGAAGACATTCCAATTATCCTTTCAGTCATTGTGAATGTTCACTTTGTTTAAAAGACAATTTATAAAAACTTTATTTAAAACAATGATATTTATCAATTAAAACATGCAAACATTTGTTGAACAGAAACAAATAAGAGTGCAAAGAATTGGATAAAGGCTCAAATTTATTTGATGGAATGGTAGCCTGCAAATGGCAAGACTCCATGGATCTTTACAAATTTGAAATTGGTGATATATATTGGAAAAGGGCTAAATTGAACATAATGACCATTTCTCCACCAACTCTGAATCCAATGTATCTGAAGCTTCAGTTGACGATGACTGAGCGAAATTCTTTGACAGATGACAGCTGAAAAATGAAGTCTTGTCAAGATGCAGTTACTTGCCAAATACCTAATTTTTGCCTAGATTCCCCCAAGGTGAGGTACTCAATCTAGCGGGATATATATCCATTTTTTTTCATGTCTCTAATTTTGCCTGGATCGCCATTCCGGGTTTTCAATCCACCAAGACACTCATTTTTGCCTAAGCCGCCCTTTCGGGTTTTCAACTTAGCGAGCCATTCTATTTTTATTTTAGGCGAAGTATTTCTTGACTGCATTTGAATTCAGAGGACGAGTGAAATCCTCCCCATCCATAGTTCTAAGTATCAAAGCACCGCCTGAAAAGGCTCTCTTAACAACATATGGACCGTCATAGTTTGGAGTCCACTTGCCCCTGGAATCGGACGCGAAAGACAAGACTTTCTTGAGCACAAGGTCACCTTCTCGGAACACACGAAGCTTGACCTTCTTATCAAAGGCTTTCTTCATCCTTTGTTGATATAACTAACCATGGCACATAGCAGTCAATCTCTTCTCTTCAATCAAATTCAGTTGGTCATAACGACTCTGAACCCATTCAACCTCAGTCAACTTGGCTTCCATCAAGACTCTCATTGATGGGATCTCAACCTCCACGGGGAGCACAACCTCCATGCCATAAACAAGAGAGAAAGGGGTTGCCCCTGTTGAAGTGCGGACAGATGTACGATAACCATGCAAAGCAAATGTAAGCATCTCATGCCAATCTTTGTACGTAACAACCATCTTCTGGATAGTCTTCTTAATGTTCTTATTAGCAGCTTCAACAACCCCATTCATCTTGGATCTGTAAGGAGAAGAATTATGATGTGCAATCTTGAACTCACTACACAGCTCTTTCATCATCTTGTTGTTCAAGTTAGATCCATTATCAGTAATGATCTTGTCTGGAACACCATAACGGCATATGAGTTGATTCTTGATAAACTTCACAACTACCTGCCTGGTCACGTTCGCATATGATGCTGCTTCAACCCATTTGGTGAAGTAATCAATTGCTACGAGAATAAACCTGTGACCGTTGGACGCTTTTGGCTCTATCATGCCAATCATGTCAATTCCCCACATGGAGAAAGGCCATGATGATGGAATCACATTCAGAAGTGTCGGGGGGATATGAATCTTATCCGCATAAATCTGACACTTGTGGCATTTCTTCACATATTTGCAGCAGTTAAACTCCATTGTCAGCCAATAATAGCCTGCTCTCAACATCTTCTTAGCCATAGCATGTCCATTGGAATAAGTACCAAATGAACCCTCATGGACTTCAGTCATCAATAGGTCTGCTTCGTGTCTATCCACACATCTGAGCAGAACCATGTCAAAATTCCTCTTATAAAGCACATCGCCATTGAGGTAGAAACTGCCAGATAATCTCCTCAAAGTCTTCCTATCTTTAACAGATTCCCCAGGCGGGTAAATCTGACTCTGGAGAAAGCACTTGATATCATAATACCACGGATTATCATCCTTCACTTCTTCTACTTCAAATATATGAGCTGGTATATCCAAGCGCATCACAGTAATATTGGGGACTTCATTTCAGAATTTCACCACAATCATCAAAGCAAGCGTAGCAAGTGCATCTGCCATCTGATTCTCATCTCGAGGAATATGATGGAAGTCAACCTCAGTGAAGAAAGTTGAAATCCTCCTCGCATAATCTCTGTATGGGATGAGGCCAGGCTGATTCGTCTCCCATTCACCCTTAATCTGATCAACAACAAGGGCCGAATCACCATAAACATCAAGATGCTTAATCCTAAGATCAATACACTCTTCTAACCCCATAATACAGGCCTCATACTCCGCCATATTATTCGTGCATTTGAAAGTTAGCCTTGCTGTAAAAGGAAAATTTGTGCCCTGAGGAGTAATAATCACTGCCCTAATACCATTTCCATATTGATTTACAGCGCCATCAAACACCATGCTCCATCGGGAACCAGGCTCTTGCCCTTCATCGAGCGTAGGCTCATCGCAATCTTTCATCTTCAAATACAGAATCTCCTCATCAGGGAAGTCGTACTGAACTGACTGATACTCCTCAATTGGTTGATGTGCCAAGTGGTCAGCCAAGATACTACCTTTAATAGCTTTCTGAGCTCGATACTCAATATCATACTCAGACAACAACATCTGCCAACAGGCAATCCTCCCAGTTAAAGCAGGCTTCTCGAAGATGTACTTGATTGGATCCATTTTGGATATCAACCAAGTCGCATGATTTAACATATACTGACGCAAACGCTTAGCATCCCAAGCCAAAGTATAACATGTTTTCTCAAGCATTAAGTATCGAGACTCACAATCAGTGAACTTCTTACTCAGATAGTAGATGGCATATTCTTTCTTCCCTGATTCATCTTGCTGACCTAATACACAACCCATAGAGTCTTCAAGAACAGTCAGATACATAATCAAGGTCTCCCTTCAACAGGCGGAGACAGAATCAGAGGCTCGGACATATACTCTTTGATACTGTCAAAGGCCTTCTGGCAATCCTCGGTCCAATCATGACGCTGATCTTTCTGGAGGAGCTTGAATATTGGCGCACATGTGGCAGTCATTTGGGATATAAATCTGGAAATATAATTTAAGCGGCCAAGAAAACCTCGGACTTGCTTCTCAGTTTTGGGCACAGGCATCTCTTGTATTGCTTTGACCTTGGCAAGATCAACTTCAATACCTCTTTCACTGACAATAAATTCAAATAACTTGCCGGAACGGACTCCAAATGTACACTTGTTCGGATTCTGGCGGAGCTTATACTTCCTCAAACGCTGAAAAAGCTTCAACAAGTGCTCTACATGTTCAACTTCCGTTCTTGACTTCGCAATCATATCATCGACATACACCTCGATCTCATTGTGCATCATATCATGAAACACGGTAGTCATATCGCGTAGATACGTGGCTCTGACGTTCTTCAAACCGAAAGGCATCACTCGATAACAGAATGTTCCCCAAGGTGTGATGAATGTTGTCTTCTCCATATCCTCGGGTGCCATTTTAATCTGATTATAACCGGAAAATCCATCCATAAATGAGAAGACATTGAATTTAGTTGTATTATCTACCAACATATCAATGTGTGGTAGAGGGAAATCATCTTTCAGACTAGCTTTATTCAAGTCTCTATAGTCCACACACATTCGGACTTTTCCATCTTTCTTAGACACGAGCACAATATTAGCCACCCATTGAGGATATGTAGAAGTCACCAGAAACGCCGCATCAATTTGCTTCTGAACTTCTTCTTTAATCTTCATTGCCATATCAGGATGAGTTCTTCTGAGCTTCTGCTTCACAGGCACACACCCAGGCTTCAAAGGTAGGAAATGTTGCACGATATCAGTATCCAGACCAGGCATGTCTTCATATGACCAGGCAAAGACGTCGACATATTCTCGTAGCAACTCAATCAACCCCTTCTTCATAAATTCTTCCAGGAGTGCCCCAATCTTTACTTCACGAACACAATCTTCAGACCCCAAGTTGACTATTTCTAGATTCTCAAGATGCGGCTAAATGATCTTCTCTTCGTGCTCAAGTAGACGGGTAATCTTATAAGGAATCTCTTCAACATCATCTTCTTCGGCCTTAAATACAGGGAACTCAAAGTTGGGAGATGGTGTCGGATCATTATGTTCAATGGGTTTGATAAACCTGCATAATGATTTTGGATATAAAAGAGATTTTAGAATTCAAGCAAAGGAAGTTATTATGAAGATGAAAAGATTGATTTTATTCTCTTTTTAGGGTTTTATGGTGATCACCAATTTCATGAAAAAAGCAAAAAGTGAAAATAATTTGGGAAAACAAACATTTAACATGAATTTATTGAATGAATATCATTGTATTTATGTGCCAACAATGTCATCACTTCTCCTTTTGGCGTGGGAGAAGGGTTTTTAAACAAAAATGAACATTACGTGGACTTATGGACAACTGTTGGAACATCAACAGCGGCCCAATTATTGCAGACTCCTCCAGGGATGACAAAGTTGCCAGAATCTTCCTCTGCATCATCTTCTACTACAGCAGCAGCTTCTTGGTCTTCAACCGTGTGGATGAAACCACCACTCTGAAACAGACCGTGCTTGTTGAAAGTTCCTGAAGAATACCATATGCCAGCCCGAGATTTATTGTCTTCCAGCTTGATCATTTGTCCTAAACCATTAGTTGCGCCATGCTCAATGGCCAACTTCGCATCATTGTAGGACACAAATGAAGAAGTTCCTTTCTTAGAAGGCTCAGCAATAGACAAGGCTTGGAACGGCGTCCCAACCTCATCCTCAGCATCAATGTAAGAAAAGGAAGACATATGGCTTACCAAGAGAGCCTTCTCTCCCCTACCACCACCAACTACTTGTTCTTTACGAACTTTAACTTTTGGTGTATGCTGGATGTCACACCGCCTGCCTCGTGAATCCATGGTCTGCCCAACAAATAGCTATATGATGTGTGGATATCCATGACCTGAAAAGTGATCTGGAAATCACTAGGTCCTATCTTGATTGGGAGCTCAACCTCGCCAATCACTGTGTTACGCGATCCATCAAAAGCTTTCACAACCACTCCACTCTGCCTCATGGGAGGCCCCTGGTATGAAAGTTTGGCCAAAGTGGATTTTTGCAACACATTCAGCGATGATCCTGTGTCTACCAGCACATTAGACAAGGCATCATCCTTACAGTTCATTGAAATGTGAAGTGCCAAATTGTGGTCTTTTCCCTCCTCGAGAAGATCAACATCGTAGAAGCTCAGGTTGTTAGAAGAAGTAATGTTTGCAACAATGCTATCAAACTGCTCTATGGTGACGTCGTGATCTATGTACGCCACGTCCAACACCTTTTGCAAAGCTTCTCGGTGTGGCTCGGAGTTCATCAACAAAGACAGTACAAATATCTTTGAAGGCATTTGTAGCAGCTGATCTACAATATTATACTCACTCCTCTTGATGAGCCTCAACATCTCATCACAGTCCTCTCTTATCATGCAATTCTGGCCAGCAGGGATAGGAGCTCTAGCAGCAGCGGCAGGTCTGTCAATAGCAAGTGCAGGATTCAGAGAAGTAGAAGAATTCCCCAAAGGACGGGTAGCACTATCAACAACATCAGCTCTTCTGGTGTCAACCTGGGGTTTCGGCGGCGCCGAGAATACACGACCACTGCGGGTCAAACCACTGACATCAGCAATATTAGTAACAGAGGTGGAGGACAGAGGCACCTCCTTCCCATCTTCTAATGCGATCGCATTATAACGATAGGGAACAACCTTGTCGGAAGAGTATGACACAGGGCCAACTGGCTTAATAATGAGAGTAGGAGAAGCCTTCTGCTTGCTGCCATCATATCGGACAACAACAGGCTCAGGTATTCTGAAGACATGGGATATAACATTAACTTCATCCTCGTCACAATTCTGAAGTATCTCGATCACACCCTGATCCAGCATTTCTTGGATGTCTTTTCTGACTTGACGACATCCTCTCTCATTGATAGTGCAAACACGGCAACTGTCATGGTGATGCTCATAGTGACTGTATCCACAGAACAGTCTATGCATCTCGACCAATGATTGTCTGATATGGCTGGGTTCTTCTTCACGTTAGGACCTACGTCCTCGAAAAACAGAATATCACTTCTAACAAGGTCTTGAACCTTGGTGTTGAGAGGGTAACAGTTCTCCACATCATGTCCGGGAGCACCAGAATGATAAACACAATGAAGCTCAGGCTTATACCACCACTGAGGGTTGATCGGTATAGCAGGTGGGTCACGTGGAGTGATCAACTTCCTTTCAATTAATGAAGGATATAGCTCTGCATAGGTAATGGGAATAGGATCAAAAGTGACCCTTTTCCTATCATAGCTAGTACTGGTCTGATTGTTGTTTCGAGGCTGGTAGGCCTGCTGTTGCGGACGATGCTGTTGTTGCTGATACTGTTGATGTTGCTGTTGCCGGTTCTGATGCTGATAATGTTGATTTTCTCTGAATGCAGGTGCTATATGAGCCACCTGGTGCTGGTTACTGGCGGGACACACAGTCTTCCTCTTCACAGAGGGTCTTCTTTGTTTAGCATGAGAGGAAACAACATGTGTCTCTCCATTTTTCTTCTTGGCAAACGCCCCATAAAGTTTGGTAGAAGTGCCTTCTTCTCTGGTCAGGCGCCCTTCCCTGACTCCCTCTTCTAAACGCATCCCCGTATTCACCATCTCGGTGAAGTCAGAAGGAGCGCTAGCAATCATCTGCTCGTAGTAGAAAGAGCTTAAAGTCTTGAGAAAGATCTTCGTCATCTCCTTCTCTTCGAGCGGAGGCACGATCTGTGCAGCCAATTCACGCCACCTCTAGGCGTACTCCTTAAATGTTTCTTTCTTCTTTTGGGACATAGCCCTCAATTGGTCCCTATCGCGAGCCATATCAACGTTGTACTTGTACTGCTTGACGAAAGCTTCACCAAGGTCGTTGAAGGAGAGGATGTTCACACTATCCAGACCCATGTACCATCTCAAAGCGGCACCGGACAGGCTGTCTTGAAAGTAGTGGATGAGGAGTTGATCGTTGTCGGTTTGAGTCGACATCTTACGTGCGTACATCACAAGATGGCTGAGCGGACAAGTGTTTCCTTTGTACTTTTCAAAGTCATGCACTTTGAATTTGATAGGAATCTTGACATTAGGCACGAGACATAACTCAGCAGCAGATTTGCCAAAGAGGTCCTTCCCTCTGAGAGTTTTAAGTTCCTTGCGCAGCTCAAGGAATTGATCATTCATAACGTCCATTTTCTCGTAGACATCTGGGCCCTAAGACGGCTCAGAGTGGTAAATGGTGTCATCTACTCTCGGCAATGTATGCACGACTAGAGGTGGCGCAGCAAGGACCAGGCTAGATGCCGACAAAGAAGCAAATATTAGGGCGAGACCCTCTGGAACAAAATTAGCGGGCATCCCCCAGAGAAACCCGGCTGGCATAGCAGGCGGCACGAAGTGAGCACTGGCAGTAGGCACAGTAAAGGAAGCAACCTCTGAAATAACCGTCCTCTAGGGAGGAGTTGAAGGCGTTGGAGAAGACTGGCTTTGGGCGGCCAAGAATGACTCCATCAGGGCAGTCAATCTTGCCACTTCCTCCTTGAGTTCTATGTTCTCTTGCTCAAGGTGATCCATTAGCTTTGATGAGTTGGCTCTGGTATAGTACCGGTGCCTCAACTTGTCTTCAAAATAAATGAAGAACACAGATTTCGACCATTGCACAAGAAGCCCTGGAACAAAACCTGCTTATGCACATGATGCATGCAATGCTTGTGCATATGATTTTATTTTTTAATCAGAGGAATTTTAGAGATCTATTTGCAAATATTTGAAAATATCAATCACTTAGACATATATGGAAAAATCATATCAATAATATCTGGGAAATTTGTTTACACCAAAGAAGTACAGTCTTGGTAACCAAATACAATACAAGAGAGAAGGAAAATGAACATCCTATGGAACCCTAGAAACAATCGTCCAAAGCTCTCGAGACCGGAAGATAAGCTGCACGAAGCTTCTTCACCTCTCTCTCATAGGCTGCCTCCATATCTGCCTTCTCCTTGGCAAGTTGATCGTACTTCCTCTTCCAAAACCTGGAAGACTGAGGAAGAAGAGAAGTCACCACGTCATCAGGCTCATCAATAACCTGATGCTCCAAAAACTCTATCAATGCATCCTTATCTCTAAGCTGCTGAAGTAGCTTCTCTCGCTCACGAACCCAAGCGCACGAACGGTCTTCATCTCTCAACTCCTCTACTCCTTGGTCAGGGAGGGTTGAAGGCCCAGCCATAACCATAGGTGTAGGTCTCAGGTAGTCATAGGGCATGCGGTACTCAGAAGCTCTCCTCCTAACCCACAAGGTATAGGGTTCCATAGCAGTACAATTCTTTGGACCAAACTCTTTCCTTCCCTTCCTATGAATCTTGCGCCAAGCGCGGACCATCCTGCCCTTCAAGTTTTGGGGATCTTTACCCTCTTGAAAGAACACACCTTCTAACAAAATGTTATTAGGTTTATCCTTTAAGGGGAACCCAAGCTGACGACGTGCCAAAATGGGGTTATAGTTAATCCCACCACATGTACCAAGAAGAGGCACATTGGAGAATTCACCACAAGAGTCAATAATCTGCACACCATCATATACACGGTTATACCAAAAGATATCATCATTAGTGAGAGACATAAGTCTCGTGGACCACCGTAGACATCCTTTGTTCTCCTTGAAGGCGAGCGTTTGTGGCAAGTGCGAAATAAACCACTTGTACAACAGAGGCAAACAACACACAATGGTACCACCACCCTTTGCATTCCTCATATGCAAAGAGAAATAAGTGTCACCCAACAGAGTCAGAACGGGATTAAGAGTATAGAAAATCCTAATGGCGTTCACATCCATAAAATTATCGATGTTGGGGAATAACACTAGCCCATAGATGAGAAGTACAAATATGGCCTCAAAGGTATCCTCACTCATGGCCTTCCCAAACGTAGTAGCTTGAGCAATGAGGAAATCAGATGGGAGACCTCGAATTCCACCTTTGGTAGTCATATGAGCACCAACAACAGATTCATCTATATGCAACAGATCAACAATCTCTTGGGAAGAAGGGACTCTCTCCAAGCCACTGAATGACAACTGATCTAGGATAGGTATACCCACAAGGTAGGCATACTCCTCAAGCGTAGGCAAAAGCTGGAAATCCGGAAATGTGAAGCAGTAGTACAAAGGATCATAGAACTGCACCAACACACTCATCAGACCTTCATCCACCTGAGTAGCAAGAATATATAGAAGCTTCCCATGGCGAGCTTTGAACTCCAAGGGGTCTAATACATAGGATGTCAAACTCCTTAACTCTTTCAAGCCGGGTTGTCTGAAACTGTACTTCTTCGTATTCCTTCTTTGCTTATCCATGTCTGAAAATTTGCAAATAGACCTCTTAAGTTCCTTGAGAATTTTCTCATTGTTGATGATATGGATGTGTATGAATGCATGAATGCATGGATGCAACAATCACACTCAAGGATCAAGCAAATCAAACCACACAAAGGTCATGGGATGGATCAAGTCATCCTTAATATCAATCATCCATTTTGGTGGATTATGGTTTTCACCTTATCAACACCCAAGTTCCATTGATATTAAGGATATACAAGAAGAGATCAACCATGAATCAAGGGTTTGTTGCAAGTCACGAGCATGGAGTCTCGGTTAAGAACCACCCAAAGGGAGTGTACTATGGTTAAACTTGACAATCATGTTCTACAAGAGGTTCCCATAGTCATCATCCCATCTTTTGGATATTATCGGATAAACGACTACTCGTATTCCAAAAAATATTCTCAAGAGAGACTCTTATGAGTATAGTATCGCGTAACAATCGTATCAAATCTTACACTTGAACGACCTTCGCACTACGTCCTAAAAATAGGCCAAGATGGGCTTGGTAAACTAAGGTCATTGGCTTCTAAGGCATATATTTGAAAGAGTAATGCCTAACCACGACTACTCGTGTGACATTATTGATCCCAACATAACCTCCACCAAGTGAATGGGCTTGCAAGTCAACTTGCTAAGGAATAACTCCACACAAGTCAACAAGACTATGTCATTCTCCTATCATAAGTGCACTCGAGTTCGGGTATAGAACTCATCTCACAAAAGACCACCAAGCACACAAGCAATTGATATATCAAGCAATTCATACATTACAAACAATACAGTCATCCCAAATTTGCACAAAAATATGTCACAAATAAATATAAACATACAATACAACAAAGGTAAAAAGTAGGCAAAACCCACTAGGCAAATTCTCCCCAGCAGAGTCGCCAATTTTCAATAGCAGGGTATTCGTTACCTTTAGATTTATTGACTAAATCAAAAGTAAATCATATAATTCGAGTCGCCACCGCACTTCTATTTATCCAAGGAAAGGTTAGAAAGCGAACAAAAACCGAGAAGTTTTATCAAATCAAAAACTAATAAAAATGTCAGAGATCTAGGTAAGGGGGTTGGTTATGCAATGAGAAGGTTTTAAGCACCCAAAACATCCTTAGTACTCTAAGGGAGCCCTTTTTACAAATGTTGTAAGATAGGTTGTGTAGCGGTGTATTCGTCACTTTATGATTTATTGACTAAATCAAAAGCAAAGCATACAAAGATAGAGTCGCCACCGCACTTTTATTTATCCAAAGGAATGGCTAAAAAGCGAACAAAAGCCTAAGAAGTTTTACACATAGAAAACTAATGAAAGGTCAGAGATCTGGGTAAGGGGGTAATTATGCAAAGGGAAGGTGTTAGGCACCCAATGCATCCTAGGTACTCCTAGGGAACCTCTTTTCACAACTTGTTGTATCATTATTTGTTTATGAAATATTTTTGTGCAAACATTGATTGAAGAGATGAGAGAAGAATATACAATTTTATTTATTTTTGTGTTTGAATGGATGAAACCCATTGCCTACGTACCTTTTCATGAAAGATAAGGATCAAAACGCCGTAGTTCGGCTAAAAGATTTCCAAAAACATGGGTGAATTGATTTTAAAACAAAATCTCTAAGGTCTTTCGTTATCCACGGGAGAAAACTCAACCTATGCAACCACAAGTCCACCATGTGAGAACAACTTCAACTTGCTAGTGAGGGACCATGCCCTATAATAAGCAAGGAAGTCTTACAATTCAATCACTAAGGACAAAAGGTGAGATTAACATCAACCACTAGAATAAATCAAACCTATGGCTAATGTATGAAAACTTATCAAGAAGTGGACTTGAGCCACAAAACAATTGAATGAGTGGAATTAATCAATTAGAATTATTCACAAAAGATGGTCAAAGTATGATTAGAATTCAATTCGAAAAAAAAAGTATTATGAAAGTGAAGTTTGAAAATCAAAGGCTTAAGGCCTAGGTTTCTAATTTGAAAAAGAAATGAAAATGTTTGCACAAAGTTTTTGGTTTGAGTTAACATGCAAATAGAGGTTGTACAGAAATAAAAGGTGGGGAGGTTAAGGGATGCAAAACTTCTTAGATGTTCATCTCTTGAGATCATATGTAGATGATTCAAGTGATTCCTTTGGAAAAGGAAACAAACAAATAACAGGTAAACAATGTAACAGAAAAAACCAATATAAATGGATACCAGATGCCAATCAATGGACTTACACTAGTCTCACAAAGCAAAGAAACATGGATACCAGATGCCAATCTATGGACTTACACTAGTCTCACAAAGCAAAGAAACATGGATACCAGATGCCAATCTATGGACTTACACTAGTCACACAAAGCAAAGAAACATGGATACCAGATGCCAATCTATGGACTTACACTAGTCTCACAAAACAAAGTAAACATGGATACCAGATGCCAATATATGGACTTACACTAGTCTCACAAAGCAAAGAAACATGGATACCAGATGCCAATCTATGGACTTACACTAGTCTCACAAAACAAAGAAAACAAATGCAATAAGCAAGAGGAAACAAGTTGCCAATAAATGGTCTTACACTCGACTCCTACCATATCACAGGAAACAAATGCCAATAAATGGACTTACAATTGACTCCTCAATGGACAAAAACAAGATGTCACAAAGTATAAACAATGATCATGAAATGATGTACAATTAATGCTCAAAGATGAAAATAATGCACAGAGGCACACACAAACAATTATGCACATATAGGCAAATAAGCAAACAAGCAGTCACTTATCACACACTATACACAATCAATGGGCTCAAGCAAGGTTAGGCTTTAGAAACAAGCCAACTGGAATGGGGTGTTTTGAGCTCTTAACCCTAACATTGAGAGTTAGGGTGAAGCAGATGAAATGGAGATGAGGGTTATGCCTCATAGCTCTTATCCCTGGCCTGGGAGAGCTTTAAACAATAGAAAGTGTGGGAGTTCAGAATGTAGGAACTCTTCTCCACAAATGACTGATTCTATGGACATGATTTTGGGTTTTTACACAAAATGCATCAACACATGGTGTGAGCAAAGTGAATGACACAACTGAATAGTAGGGGATGGATTACACATCCCTTTTATCTGCCAATTGCCTCTTAAGAGGACTTAACCTGCTTGGCACAAAGATAAACAAACAAGAACATGGCCTCTTAAGGAGGGCTTCAGACAGGTGCCTGCCAATAACAGCAGGTCTTCTAGACTACATGAAGATTAGGGATTATACCTAAGTGGTATGCCAACCACAAGAAAAAGCAAAGCAAAGTTCAAATGAACTTAAAGCAACTTAGGTACCTGTGTAAACAACTAAACCAATCAGTACAATACTCAGACAAACAGACAACAGTCAATAACAAACAAACAATCCCAATGTACAACACATAAGCCATGAGGCAAACTCAAGTGACTTATCATCAACCTACAAAACAGCAAATGTTAGCAATCAAAAGCAAATATCAACATTCAAATGATGAAGCCACATTAACCATGGAATTTGGATGCTTGAACCTGAAATTCAAAGCTCACATGTAAGGATAAACCACTAGGTCAAAGCCTAGGGTCAAAGGTGAAGAAAAAATTCAAAACAGGAGCTGAAATTCAACACAATGCAACTTCAAACACATATTAATATGTCCTAAAAAGGAACACATCAAAATCATCAATCAAAGGCATTTCATGTGCAAAGTAAGTCAAAGACAATTTCAAAGCTCATATATGATCATCATGAATGAAAATTTCAAATCAAAACAGAAATGATTCAAATAATTCTGGAAAAATTCATGAGCATTCAACACATCTAACATGATCAACATACAAACAATCAGAAGCATCAAAGATCATTTGGCATGGAAATTAAATTGCACAAGTTGAACAATCAAATGTGTGACACAAATTGTCATACCATGTTAACATGTACACAAAACAGAAATGGAACATGGGAAAAATGTCAAACTAAGCTTAAAACATCCATCAATGTGTCAAGAATCATCATGTAAAATTTCATGTCCATTGGATTAAAATCAAGCATTTCACAATAGAAAAAGCAAGGCAAGGTCACACAAGCACATATGATCAAAAAGTCTAACACCATTCAAAATCCAACCATGCACAACTTCAAAATTTAACATCATAAAAAAACTAGACAAATAGAGGATCATATAGCAAAAAACCAGGCATTTTTTGGAGCATTTTTCAATTTTATATGCATTTTTAAAGTTGACATAAAAAAATAAAATCAAAATGAACATGTAGCATGTAAAATGGAGGGAAAGGCATAAAATGTAAATGAATTTGAATAATGCTCTCGCCAGGAATCGATCCGTGTGAACATTCAAAAGAAGCGCGCGCAACACCAAAACGACACCGTTTTGGCAAAAACCCTAGCGCACCTGCTAGCGACGGAAAGACCGTCACAAAAACGGACGCTACTATGAAGATCTTCATCTTCTTCATGAAGATGACGATGAACAGTGCATGAACTTCATGCAATTTTCCAGAAATCAACAACAAGCACATCATTTCAAAGATCTTTCCATGGTGATTACAGATCAAGTAACAACTAAGCATAATTCAACATAACAAGAGAGAATCGAGCAAAAGAAAATTTGTGCACAAAACTTGAATCATCCATAACTCAGTCAATAATGCATCAATTCACACGATTTTTAGCTCAGAATCATCAGCAAGCATGGATCTACAAGAATATGGCAATGAATTGCAAAATTAAGAGATTCGAAACTTGACCTCTTGAAGAGCAGAATCTTGGAAATGCACGATCCACAACTTGTAATGATCCAAATCCAATCTACAATGCTTGAAATGATGTTTGATGAAGAAAAGGAAGCTTGAACACGTGTAGATCTAGCTCAAAACAGAATTTCCATCTTCAACTTCATGAACTTGATACACTTGGTTCTTGCACGAATTCACCAATTCAAAACTTGATCTGCACAAAATCAAAGCCAGAGAACCAGAATATGGAAAGAAATAGCAATGTTATTTGGAAAAAATTTGAATTATGAATGAGAGAAAATTTTGGAGGGAGAGAGAATTTGGATCTTGAAATGGTGAAAAATGATTAACCTCCCTAAAATTCTGTTAGATTTAGGTATTTATATGAAGTCCTAATCAACTTGCTAATCCATACTTAACTTGGTTAATGGAAATAAGGTGTTTTGCAAAAAATCAAAAATGCATGGTGCATGTAGTAAACCCACGTGAACAGTACCATTTCCTTGATCAAAGTCACTTAAAACCATCTTTTAACCAACATTGGCAATGGTAGAAAGTTCCCATGATGCACCATTTTTGAATTTTGCAATTTCCCTCCAAAAAAGGCATGGAATAGCAAATGATCAAGTGATGAGATTTTATGTAATGTGATGCATGATTTGGAAATTAGAGGTCAAGAGAAGAATATTGCAAGAAGAGCCACTCATTTTGGAGCTTTGGTTCAAAAGTTATGCTCATTTGAAGTTTCAAGCACCCTTGGCAATGATTTGATCATATCTCCTCACCCACACATCAGATGCTCATGATCTTGGACATTTTGGAAATGGGAGAGAAATATCTACAACTTTCATGTTCAACAAAATTTCATTTGAAGCTTTCTTGATGATGTAAGATTGAGTTGAAGTTGGTCCAAAACCCTTCCATTTTTGGAAACTTCAAAATATGGGTCACTTTCCATTTTGGGAAATTTTTGCCTTGACTTCAAATTCTTCAATGTGAGTGTTTGAAATGTAAAATGAGACTTGTTTGAACATGAATGAAGTATTTCTAATCACTTCCCACCTCCAAATACATAGTTGACTTTGCAGTTGACTTTCTGGGTCTTCAGATGACCTGAAAATGTTCTGATGAAATTTAAGCCTCTACCACTTGGGACTTTGCTTCACAATGACATCATAATTCATATGAACTCTTGTAAATGATCATGGGGTCCAAATCTCAAGAATAACCACCATCTATTGCTCAATGAATGCCTTTGATGTGCTTGACCTGCAATTACTTCAGCTGCAAGACAAAGGTTATATGACATATTTTTGTACTTTTTTGGTTAGTGATTGAGAGAAAAGCAATGATATACAAATGCAAGCAATGCTTGGTGGTTAAGAACCACTCTCAAGGAAGATCCCACCCATAGGGAAGGAAGCAAGGTGTCTAATGATCCTTGAGGCAATGCAATGTTATGATATGATGTCATGAGGGATCTTAGGGACAAAATTGGGGTCTTACAGATGCCCCTATTTAAGGTCATTCTAGCCGGAGAAGTGAAGGTTAAAATCTTCATCTCGACGCGGTAGAATGGGCTTAAATAACAGTAAATGAGACAAATTTTGGTCCCTAAGAGACCTCATGATGCAAATGTATGAATGCGAAAGAAACAAACCCTGTGGGGAATACGGGTCCACAAAGAATAAAAGACGATCCATCGGAGTAATACCCTCACCAGGAACAGAGACTCTAACAGGACTCTCATGGGGATAAGAAAAAGAAACGCGTAAGCAGGACACGACTCTGAATTAGGGGAAAGAAGAACTTGACACTGCGCGAGTAGGACGCGACTCGACTGGAGACCTCACTGGGGAGTAAAGGACTCAAACTGGGGAAAAGAAAATTCCAAAGGGAACAAATCCAATGGAAAGACTCAAGCTGACTCAAAGATGCGTGTATTGGGGAAACGCCAATATAGCAAAACTATCCACAAAGGATACTTCGGATAAAAATCCGGACTCGGACTGGGGAAAAGATTCACACAGAACCTCCCTGCCTGGGGGAAAATTGCATATATTGGGGAAAACGCCAATACAGCAAAAGTGTAAATCACAACAGGAACTCCGCTGGGGAACGTCTAACAAAGACTCTCTAGAGGAAGCAAAAGGACGAGGTGTTACCGGTTAGTGAGTAACAAGCTCAGGAAGAATGAATATCTAAGACCTGTGTACGGGTGAGAGATATCAATCGACCAAAACATCTGAGGAAGACCTGAAAAAGGTATATCACTCAGGAAAATCTAACTCCACAGGGGACCAAGGTCATAATAGGGAGCAAATAGGAAGGAACACCAAGGATACCGGATTGTAGGCATGTAACAGGTGACCGACCAAGGCGTGAATTGGTGTGTGTTCCAAAACACTCATCATCCTGAAGAAAGCTGGAAAAGCAGACTTGTTTATAGGATGGACATTCGATTCTGTAAAGAATGCGAATCATACTCAATTAGGGAAACAAACAAAGGATTCAGCCAAAGAATGCATGAGATATATTATCTATAGCCGTCAAAACGTAGATAATATACTCACATGGAAGATTATCCATAACCGGGTTGTAGGTTGTTAAAGGATAAAATCAACCGAAAACGTGAATTGGTTTGTGTTCCAAAACACTCATCATCCTGGAAGAGAGCTAGAAAAGCAGACTTGTTTATAGGATGGACATTCGATTCTGTAAAGAATGCGAATCTTACTCTGCTGGAGAAAACAATCAAAAGATTGACCAAAGAGTGCATGAGATATATTATCTATAGTCGTCAAAACGTAGATAATATACTCGCATGGAAGATTATCCATAACCGGGTTGTAGGTTGTTAAAGGATAAATCGACCAAAAAGAGAAACAATCGTTAACAACAACAGGGTAGACGAAAGATGACTCACTGAGGATAAATTGCTAGCATACGACAATTATCCAGGAGAAAGGGGTGGATATTCGGTTCCGCAAAGGGACAACGAATCTTACTCGACTGGGGAAACACGAAAGGCTTCGACCGAAGAGTGCATGAGATATATTATCTATAGCCGTCAAAACGTAGATAATATACTCGCATGGAAGATTATCCATAACCGGGTTGTAGGTTGTTAAAGGATGAATCAACCGAAAAGAAAGGCATCGGGATACCAAACTAGGTATGATAATGATGACCAATCAAAAAGAGCAACAGACATTACCGGCAAAAGGGTAAATGAAAGCTGACTCGCTGGAAATACATTGATGAAAATCAATGATCTGGGGAACATATCACTAGCAAACGGTGAAAGGACCCGCTGGGGATAAAATTGCTTACTCAGAGCAAATATCCAAAAGGGGAAGGAATATCAATACCAACAACTGGGTAATGATAACCACCAAGAGGGGATTACATCTACCGATTAGTAGGCAGAAGACCATAGAAAAGTAACTGTCATCGGTTGGGATGAACAACAAAGTTAACTCTGCAAGGAGAGAAAAATAGGGTTTATAACTACCGATATGATGGGTGTCGCATTACGCGAAAAACCGACGGGAAAAGAAAACAACAGAGCCGCCACCGTGCGTTATTTATCCCAAAGGAGGGAAAGGAAACGCTCGAAGTAAACCTGGAAAAGACATGGCCTCGCGACCAGAGAAAGATGGGATCGGGAGTCGGTTATGCGAAGGGAAGGTATTAGCACCCCTACGCATCCGTCGTACTCGACGGGATCCACGCACAGAAGAAAGAATAAGGTTGCTAAAGACTGCTCACAAAAACTGCACAAGGCTGAAAGGAAACACAGAAAGACAAAAGAAACGGGACTCGGCAGGATATCGCATCCTGGGCCTACGTAGCCTGTCAGACACAGACATCAGAGTCGACGTAGTTCGGGACAGGGGAAACGTGCTCGCTAGGATGTCGCATCCTATGCATACGTATCTTCTCTGACCGGAGAAGAATCAGAGCACTCGTAGCTCGGCTAACGCACGCCAAACAAAACCACACAGGAAACCGACTGCCAATCGCTGGACTTACGTCAGACTCCACACAAACAGGAAAACATGGAAACCGAACGCCAATCGCTGGACTTACATCAGACTCCGAACCAACAAACACACACAGGAAACCAACTGCCAATCGCTGGACTTACGTCAGACTCCAAACAAAGAAACAAGACACAGGAAACCAACTGCCAATCGCTGGACTTACGTCAGACTCCAACACACACAAAGGGGTTGCAAAAGAAAAAGGGCGCCCGGAGAGATCAGCTCATCTCCTGCCTACGTACCTCATCTGGTATGAGGATCAGGGCGACGTAGTTCCCCTACGCAGGGAAAGAACTTCTAACCTAACCAGAGACTGGGAACTGACAAACTAGAAGGGAGCCTGACTCGAGCCTAATAGTTATCATGTAATCCACAATGGCCCTAGGTTAAGGTTTCTATCCTAACTTGCACAGGGAGCAAGCTATCCTAAACAGCACAGTCAAACAAACACAAGCACAATAAACAATCACACACACTATATGCAAGCAATTGGGCTCATACAAGGCTAGGCTGCAAAAGCAAGCCAACTGAAATGGGGTGTGGTTAGCTCTTAACCCTAACATTGAGAGTTAGGGTGAAGCAGATGAAATAGGAAGTGAGGGTAAGACCTCACAGCTCTTATCCCTGGCCTGGGAGAGCTTGACTCAAATGGAAAGTGTGGGAGTTCAGAATGTAGGAACTCTTCTCCACAGATGACTGACACTACAGGATCTTGGGTTCTTATTCACAATGCATCAACACATGGTGTGTGAGCAAAGTGAATGACACACTGAGTAGTAGAAGATGGATTACACATCTCTTTTATCTGCCAATTGCCTCTTAGGAGGTCTTTACTTGCTTGGCACAAAAATAAACATTCACAAGAATTGCCTCTTAAGGAGGGCTTCAGACAGGTGCCTGCCCACATAACAGGACAGGTCTTCCAGACTACATGAAGTCAGAAGAATTATATCTCAGTGGTTAAGCAACCAAGCAAAGCAAGTTCAAAATGAACTCAAAGCAACTTAGGTACCTTCTTGCTGAGCAGAACCTGGAACTCGTGCTACAAGGCTTGGCAATGCTTCAATTCTTCTCCACACTGCTTAATGAAGTAATTGAAGATGAATTGGAAGCTTAAATGCACATGAATCCAGTTCAATTTGTAATTGCCATGGAACCTTCAAGCTTTGAATCTGAACAAATATGCCACGATTTGCCTTGAATTTACGTCCAATTCTACTCAAAAACACCTCATGAACATGAATAAAGCAACAAGAATAGCTCTTGTGTGAAGAAATTGAAAAAAAGTTTGAGAGAAAATTTTGGTGATTTTTGCAATTCAGATCTGAAATCAGTGTTAATGGCCAAGGCAGTTATGATTAACAATATATACTTCCTACTAATCATGTTTAGAACCAATTTAAGCCTAATGCAAATGTGATTAACAACTTTGAAGGTGTAAGTGCAAAATGAGTTTTTCACCCCCCATGCAAGGATAGCCACGTGAACAGTGCTTGATTCTGGTCCAAACCCTCATAAACAAGGCCCATGCACACATTTGAGTTGGTTTTGTATGCACATAATCAATCAAAAATAGTTTTATGAAATTTTCTTCACAAATCTTCATGAATAAGCCAAAGACCATGCAAATGAAATTCATGTCATGTAATGGTATGGTTGGAAAGTACATGTTATAAGGATCAAAATGGAAAAAGAACCACTCATTTTGGAGCTTTGGTTAAAAAGTTATGTCCATTTGAATTTTGAAACACACTTTGCCATGATTGGATCATATCTCCTCAACCACACATGAGAAATCCATGATCTTGGACTTTTTGGAAATGGGAGAGAAAGATCTTCAACTTTCATGTTGGACAAAATTTCATTTGAAGCTTTCTTGATGATGTAATATTGAGTTGAAGTTGGTCCAAAACCTTGCCATTTTTGGAAAGTTCAAATTACAGGTCACTTACTATTTTTGGAAAGTCTTGATCTGACTTCAAATTCTTCAATGTTGATGTTTGAAATGTCAAATGAGACTTGTTTGAACATGAATGAAGCATCTCTAACCACTTCCCACCTCCAAATCCACAGTTGACTTTGCAGTTGACTTCTGTTGACTTCTATGGGCCTCAGATGAATTGATCATGCACTGATGAGTTCTGAGCTTTCAACACTTAGCCAAATTACCTCAAAGTGATCCTTGAGTCATATAAGTTCATTGGAACCACCCTAGGGCTTTGATCTCATGGAAAATGCTTTTGTTGCCTTGCACAGTTGAATCTCCTGACCAGTCTTGACTGATGACATGCAACAGGATATGCAATGCTAATGCAATCCTAATGACCTAAAAATGAAATGTATATACAAATGGGAGGTGCAAATTTGAGGTGCTACAGCTTCCCCTATTCAATCAACTGGGAACCTGGACGGATGAGAGCAACGGCTGTCAGACCTTCAAGGTAAACAGGGATTGAATTCCAAAGAACCGTAGAAATTTGCACTCTGCGGGGAATGAACAGGATATTTGCAACAGTAACCAGACAAGACGTTTACCGATGACTCTACTGGGGAGTTTGATTTTTACCCCTGGAAAGATACAGCCAGACGTCAACGGACGAATGGGAAAAACTCAACGTTTATCGACACCAACGGAGAGGTGACCAGACATCAACGGATGACCTGGGGAAAGAGATATACAACCAGACGTCAACGGACGAATGGGAAAAACTCAACGTTTATCAACACCAACGGAGAGGTGACCAGACATCAACGGATGAATGGGAAGACTCGACTGAACGTCAACGGACGAATGGGAGAAGCTCGACGTTTATCGACACCAACGGAGAGGTGACCAGACATCAACGGATGAATGGGAGACTCGATCAGACGTCAACGGACGAATGGGAGAAGCTCGACGTTTACCGACACCAACGGAGAGGTGACCAGACATCAACGGATGACCTGGGGAAAGGATACAATGCTTACCGACATCGAAAGATGATGCATACAGAAGTGAAGCATGACCAGACATTTACCGATGACTGGAATGAGACTCGATGTTTACCGACATCGAAAGATGATGTGTACAGAAGTGAAGCAAGACCAGACATTTACCGATGTCTGGGAGGAACACTCGATGTTTACCGACATCGAAAGATGATGTTTACCGACATCCAAAAAAGACGACCAGACATTTACCGATGACTGAGAGAAAGACTCGATGTTTACCGACATCGAAAGATGATGTTTACCGACATCCAAAAAAGACGACCAGACATTTACCGATGACTGGGAACAAGACTCGATGTTTACCGACATCGAAAGATGATGTTTACCGACATCCAAAAAAGACGACCAGACATCTACCGATGACTGGGAACAAGATATGCAGCCAGACGTCAACGGACGACTGAGAAAAACTCAACGTTTATCGAAACCAACGGAGAGGTGACCAGACATCAACGGATGAATGGAAAAGATAGATGTTACAAACATCGAAAGACGATGTTTACCGATATCAAAAAGGGATAACCAAACATTTACCGATGACTGGAGTGGGACTCGATGTTTACCGACACCGAAAGATGATGCGTACAGACACCAAGGAAAGAAATACACATAGGTGCAGACATGACACTCACCGGTATCACAGGGATGACATCTTCATATGTCGAGGCAAGGCTAAACACTTGATGGGGATCTCATCAGGGAGAACCAACCTTTCCTTTCGCTGCGAGTGAGGAAATAAACCTCTCTGGGGAATTATCAATCTTGAATGCTGTCAGGATCAACTATAGCAAACGTGTCGTACAGATGTCGAACAACGATCCGCCTCTGCCGGGGATATGGTCTGATTAGGTTAACACATGAATGCATATGTTTGAATTTTTCTATGGCGTAATGCTCCATATTGAATGGAAATGCTACACGATTTGAGGATGCAATGATTACTACATGCAAGATGCAAAATGATGAAAACTCCTGCTGGGGAGTCAACGGATTGCTCTGCTGAGCACACAGACTGATGAATTCTCCCACTCTATGGGGAGACTCTGTCTGAGGAATACTCTGCGGGGAATAACACCAACTTCCCAAACGTGCTGGGGAATAGCATTGCTGCTGGAGAAAGAATCCCACCGGGGACACCCTTCGCCGAATCCAATCCACTCGGAGACTCCGCTAGGGAAACAACCAATGCTCGCCTCTGCTGAGGATAGCGACCAATCCATATGTAGGATAAACTCTACTAGGGATAATGTTCACCGAACCTGCTCCACTCGGGGAACTCGTTGGGGAAAACCATCAACACAAACCTCTACTGGGGAGATCTGCTAGGGAAAACATTCACGACCCTGATGGGGAAACACGTCCACAACCCTGCTGGGGAAAGGCATAACTCTGTTGGGGAAATAATTGACCAGACCACTGGGGATAGACATCCATAACCCTGCCGGGGAAAAACATTCACGACCATGCTGGGGAAAGCAGTACTTCAAATCCGACTGCTGAGGAATACACTACTCACTGATACCTCCGCTGGGGATACAACAACCTTCCAACTCGGTGGGGATTAACGATCTTCCAACTAGATGGGGACAAACCCACTTCCAAGCCTGTTGGGGATAGAATAGCCTTTGATCCTGCTACTGAGGAATTCCTGATCTTGAATATGCTGGGTAGACAAGTCCTGAACTTGCTTCATCTGCTGGGGAAGATCCCCATCTCACACTACTGGACAGTGCTGACATCATCCATGAACAAACCGTGGCTTATTTGCTTCAGCCAGGAACCTAAGGTAATAACCTGCAAAACAGCAAGTCAAACATGCCCCAGGGGATTGCATGGACGAGATACACCCAAGTGTACTCAACATTCAAAATGATTTTCGAATGTTTTATCTTTCTGCACGTTATTGTCTAGCCTTCATGTTTTTATATGCAATGTTTATCAAAAATTCGGACGTTTATCTGAAAACAAGAGAGCAGTTTATCTGAATAACGACTTTTATTGATTGAAAATGGACCTGAGAAGGCGAATACATCGGGAAGCAATTCCTAGGAAGAGGTAATTGCGCACAAAAGGAAAATAAACTATCCTAATGGCAATGTGAACATGACATCCACTATTTCCCAATTCTGTTATGACTCACAGATCCTCAATTTTCTCCCCAAATTCCTTGCTTTCTGAGAAGAATGACTGGACCGATCATATCCTTCGAGATGGTAGACGATGAAGCGCGATGAAGTACAGATAACTCAAACTGTAATCTTCGCTTTATCCCTCTTTTGGCTGGATCGCCCTTTCGGGTTTTCAATCCACCGGGATACCCATTTTTGCCTAAGCCGCCCTTGCGGGTTTTCGACTTACCGGGTGTACATATTCTTTTCATTTTTATCCCTAACTTTTGCCCGAACCTTTTTTTTTTTTGGTTCGCTGGGACGCCTTTTTTTGCTTGGACTCTTTTATTCTTTTTGTCCAGCGGGTCAATTTATGCGAAGTATTTTTTGACTACATCTGAGTTAACAGGGGACGGAAAATCTTCACCATCCATAGTTGTAAGCATCAAGGCTCCACCAGAGAAAACCTTCTTAACAACATATGGACCTTCATAATTAGGAGTCCACTTGCCCCTGTTATCTGTACCGGGAGGAAGGATCCTCTTCAAAACTAAATCACCAGGCTGATAGCTTCGAGGACGCACTTTCTGATCAAAGGCTCTCTTCATCCTTCTCTGATACAACTGCCCATGGCACACAGCTGCTAACCGTCTCTCTTCGATAAGGCTCAACTCTTTAAACCTTGTTCGAATCCACTCGGCTTCATCAAGCTTGACATCCAACAAGACTCTCAGAGAAGGGATCTCCACTTCAACAGGTAGGACCGCTTCCATACCATACACAAGGGAGTAAGGGGTTGCCCCGGTCGACGTACGTACTGAGGTACGGTACCCATGCAAAGCGAAAGGCAGCATCTCATGCCAATCCTTGTACGTCACGACCATCTTCTGCACAATCTTCTTGATATTCTTGTTTGCCGCCTCTACAGCACCATTCATCTTCGGTCTGTAGGGAGAAGAATTGTGATGTTCAATCTTGAAATCTCTGCAAAGCTCTTTCATCATCTTGTTATTGAGACTCGAACCATTATCAGTGATGATTCTCTCAGGAACCCCATAACGACAGATGATTTCCTTCTTAATGAACCGGGCAACCACTTGTTTGGTCACATTAGCATAGGAAGCTGCTTCCACCCACTTGGTGAAGTAGTCAATTGCAACCAGGATGAAGCGATGTCCATTAGAAGCAGTAGGCTCAATCTTCCCAATCATATCAATCCCCCACATCGCGAACGGCCAAGGCGAATTCATGACATTCAGAGGGCTTGGTGGTACATGCACCTTATCACCATAAATCTGGCATTTATGGCACTTCCGAGCGTACTTGAAACAATTGGATTCCATAGTCATCCAGTAATAACCGGCTCTCAACAATTTCTTCGACATTGCATGACCACCAGCATGGGTACCAAAAGATCCTTCATGCACTTCTTGCATCAACATGTCTACTTCGTGTCTATCCACGCATCTGAGCAGAACCATGTCAAAGTTCCTCTTGTACAACACGTCATCCTGATTTAAATAAAAGCTTCCAGCTAGCCTTCTCAGGGTTTTCTTGTCATTCTTTGACGCTCCTTCAGGATACTCCTGACTCTTGAGGAAATTCTTGATGTCAAAGTACCACGGCTTCTCGTCCACAACAGACTCGGCTGCAAACACATACGCAAGCCTCTCTAGTTGATTCACCGCAACATGTGGCACATGATTCCACCAATGGACTTTGATCATCGAAGACAAAGTAGCCAAGGCATCAGCAATCTGATTCTCGTCTCGGGGAACATGATACAGCTTCACCTTCTTGAAGAAAGTCAGGATCCTTCTGGTGTAATCTCTGTAAGGAATCAAATGCGGCTCATTGGTATTCCAATCTCCATTGACCTGGTTAATCACTAGAGCGGAATCTCCATATATGTCCAGAGTTTTGATCCTTAGATCGATGGCTTCTTCTATCCCCATGATACAAGCCTCATACTCAGCCTCGTTGTGGGTCACATCAAAAGTCAGTCTGGCAGAAAAAGGTATGTGAGCCCCTTTAGGGTTAATAAGTACTGCCCCAACACCATTGCCATTCATATTCACAGCCCCATCAAACATCAATGTCCACTTGTCATCAGGATCCGGTCCTTCCTCGACAAGAGGCTCTTCATAATCTTTCATCTTCAGATACATGATGTCTTCATCAGGGAATTCAAACATCATCGGCTGATAATCATCGATCGGTTGCTCGGCAAGGTAGTCTGACAGAATACTACCTTTGATGGCCTTCTGCGATGTATACTGGATATCATATTCTGTTAAGATCATCTGCCAGCGGGCAACGCGTCCGGTGAGAGCCGGCTTCTCAAAGATGTACTTCACTGGATCCATCTTAGAAATCAACAAGGTAGTATGGTTCACTATATACTGCCTCAGTCGGCGAGCAGCCCAGGCCAAAGCACAGCAAGTTTTCTCAAGCTGTGAATATTTGATTTCACAGTCGGTAAACTTTTTGCTAAGGTAGTATATGGCATGCTCTTTTCGACCAGACTCGTCATGCTGTCCCAATACACACCCCATCGAGTTCTCAGTCACTGATAGATACATTATCAGAGGTCTCCCAGGAATTGGAGGTATGAGGATTGGAGGTTTCTGTAAATACTCTTTTATCTTGTCAAAAGCTTTCTGACAATCATCATTCCACCTGATTGCTTGATTCTTCCTTAGCAATTTGAATATCGGTTCACACGTGGCAGTTAGGTGAGATACAAACCGAGCAATGTAGTTCAATCTCCCTAAAAACCTACGAACCTGCTTTTCTGTTTTTCGGTTCAAGCATTTCTTGAATAGCTTTTACTTTTGCTGGATCAACCTCAATCCCTTTCTCACTGACACTGAAACCTAACAGTTTTTCGGATCTCACCCCAAACGTACACTTGTTTGGATTCAGCCTCAGTTTGAATTTTCTCAGTCTGTCAAACAACTTCTGCAAGTTTACCAGGTGCTCCTCTTCTGTCTACGACTTTGCAATCATATCATCCACGTACACTTCAATCTCTTTGTGCATCATGTCATGAAAGAGAGTCGTCATAGCCCTCTGATAGGTAGCACCAGCATTCTTCAGCCCAAATGGCATCACCTTATAGCAGAACGTGCCCCACGGCGTAATGAATGTCGTCTTTTCCATGTCCTCTGGCGCCATCTTGATCTGATTATAGCCAGAGAAACCGTCCATGAAAGAGAAAACCGAGGATTGAGCAGTATTATCAACTAATACATCAATGTGAGGTAATGGAAAATCATCTTTCGGACTTGCTCTATTCAAATCCCGGTAATCGACACACATCCTGACTTTGCCATCCTTCTTCGGCACGGGAACGATATTGGCCACCCACGGGGGATAAGTAGTAACTGACAGAAAACCCGCATCCAACTGCTTCTGAACCTCTTCCTTGATCTTGACAGCCATATCGGGACTCGTTCTGCGAAGCTTCTGCTTGACTGAAGGACAATCTTCTCTGAGAGGTAGCCTATGCACCACAATATCCGTATCTAACCCAGGCATATCTTGATACGACCAGGCGAATATCTCCACATATTCTCTCAGCATCTCAATCAACCTTCTCTTGACATCTTCCTTCAAAGCAGCCCCGACCTTGATCTCTTTTCTGGCGTCATCAGTACCAAGATTAATGATCTCCAACTCCTCCGTATGAGGTTGGATGACCCTTTGCTCCTGCTTCAACAATCTGACCAATTCTTTAGGGAGTTCACAGTCTTCCTCACTCTCCTCTTCAGCTTGGTAGATGGGATTATTGAAATCATACTGAGCCATAACAGAACTGTTTATAGTGGAGTCCATAAGATCGATTCTGCATGTTTAATGCTTTATTTTAGAAAAACGAGTTCAAGAAAGTCACAAAAACAAAAACAAAAACATTGCCATTTTTATTTTTTGAAAAAATGAAAAACAAAACAGAAAGACAGGGATCACAAAATTGTTTGCAAAACGTCCTTTATTAATGATATCATTGAAAAACATGATGAGGCCCTACAATGAACCGCTACGTCTTGGGCAGAACGTAGGGTTTTGTGCAAAATGAAAAACAAAAGAAAATTACTCTGTTTGAAGAGTAACTTGGACCACTTCTTCTGCTGTCCAATTGTTGATCGTCTCCCCTGGTGCACACGGGCGAACCCAGTTGTCTAGATCACAATCACTGTCACAGTCTTCACCACCGGTTGCAAAGACGTCACCATGATTCATCAGCCCAGCGCTGGTGAAGGTACTCGGCCCTTTCTGCTCAATCTGCTCTGACTGCAGAGGTTGATAACCAATACCGAACTTATCTTCTTTCACGGGCAGGTCCACCATCTTGCCCCAGCCTTCTGCATTGCCCGAGTTGACAACCTCCATAGCCTGCTTGTATGATGCAATTGAGGCACCTGGCTTCTTCTGCTCAACAAAAGCTACCCTCTCAAGAGCAACGGTCTCAAACGCCTGGCATAGAGTCTCATGGATCTCGCCATCCACCTCCACATACTTGAAAGAGGATAAGTGACTCACCAGAATGTCCTCCTCGCCACACACAGTCACAATCTGACCGTTCCAGACATACTTCAACTTTTGGTGGAGAGTTGACGACACTGCTCCTGCCCCATGTATCCAGGGACGCCCCAATAAGCAACTATATGCTGGTTGAATATCCATCACATAGAAGACAATACTGAACACCTCCGGGCCAATCTTCACCGGCAACGTGACTTCACCAAAAACAGACCGTTTGGATCCATCAAATGCACGAACAATAAGATCACTGGGAGTAAGGATAACCCCTTCAACATCTATCTTGCTCAAAGTCTTCTTGGGCAACACATTCAACGACGAGCCAGTATCCACCAACACGTGTGACAACACTGCGCCTTTGCACTCCATAGTGATATGCAGGGCCTTGTTATGGTTGCGACCTTCAGGTGTCAGATCCAAGTCTGTGAACCCCAAGCCATGCCTTGTGCTCACATTAGCAATAACACCCTCCAATTGGTTGACAGAGATCTCTTGAGGCACGTAAGCCAGATTCAACATTTTCAGCAAGGCATTACGGTGTGCCTCAGAGCACAACAACAGGGACAGAATAGAGATTTTGGACGGAGTTTGATTCAGCTGATCTACAATCTTGTAGTCACTCTTCTTAATAATCTTCATGAACTCCTCCACGTCTTTCTCAAACGAGCCTTCAGGCGCCTCCTTCTGAACAGGCTCTTCTTCAACCACAACCTGCTTACCCTTTGCTTTGGCGAGAGCCTCAGCATTGTTGTCTCTCAAAGGCTGCGGTGCGAACAGACGACCGCTCCTTGTAAACCCTCCTGGTCCCCCAACATTATCCATAACTGGACCCACAGTCACTGGAACTCTACCCGGCAAACCAATAGTTACAGGAGTCTGATTCACTGGTCTGGTCTGACTTTCAGCCCTCCTGTTACTTCGGTAAGCGTTGTCATACTTCCACGGCACGGCCCTACTATTCTCAACAGACCTTCTACCAGACACAACAATAGTAGTGGGAGCACTGACGGTTACTGGCGCAGAAATGGTAACAGGAGTACCAACGGTTACTGGTGCGCTGACGGTTCTCTGGCCACGTCCCTCGGACGGTTTGAAATAAATGGTGACAGTTGACACCACCCCACGATCCTTCACGGCCCTAGCAAACTGTAAACAGCCCTCATCCATCAAACCCTAGATACCAGTCTTCAACTTATCACAACCATTCTCTGAATCAGCACAGTCTGAACAGCCCTGATCACAGCCCGGGAATGCTCCCCCAATCAACAAATGATCTTTCACAACCATCAACGGAGTCTGAATCTCACCAACACTGACCACCAAGTCTTCAGCTTCCTCTCCTTCCAAATTATTCACTCTATGTGCACCATGCTGAGGCATAGGATTGTTCACAACATTAGGCACAGGAGCAAAATTGATAGTTTTGGCATCAATTAAGTCCTGGACCTTATGATGAAAAGCCCTACAGTTCTCTATATGGTGCCCCGGTGCACCAGAGTGGAAGTCACAGCGAACGTTGGCATCGTACCCAGGTGGTATCTTTGTCAACGGAGCCATCGTACGCAACTCAACAAACCCCAATCTGAGCAATTCGGGCAGCAATTCAGCGTAGGTCATTGGTAACGGGTCGAAACGTCGATCCGGCATCCTCTGTCTTGGCTGATACGAACGTTGCTGTTGTTGTTATTGTTGTGGTTGTTGTACTCTCTGTTGTTGTTGTTGTCGTGGCTGAGGTGCCGGAATAGTTACTGCAGCAACCTGGCGATACTGGCCTCTATTTGTATTTCTACGATGTTGCACCGCATTTGTCTCTCCCTCTCTTCTTCTAGGTGCCCCAGCAAATGGCTTCTTTAAAGATGAGGAACCAACATCCTGGATCTTTCCAGCTTTAATGAGACTCTCTGTCCTCTCCCCACAGATCACAACGTCAGAGAAACTACCGAATGGGCAACTCCCCATCCGATCCATAAACACACCTTGCAAAGTCCCAATAAACATATCGGTCAACTCCTTCTCCAGCATCGGAGGTTGCACCCTTGCAGCTAATTCACGCCATCTCTGGGCGTACTCTTTGAAACTTTCACCGGATTTCTGACATAGGCTCTGCAACTGAGTCCGGCTTGGCGCCATGTCCATATTGTGTTTGTATTGCCTCAAAAAGGCCTCACCCAGATCCCTCCAACTTCTGATAGACTCTCTTTTCAGCTCCATGTACCAATCCAAGGAAGCTCCAGACAAGCTATCCTGGAAGAAATACATCCACATCTTTTCGTCATCCGTATAGGCAGAGATCTTCCTGAAATAAGCCTGCACATGGGTGCGAGGACAAGAAGTACCATTGTATTTATCAAAGGAAGGCGCTTTGAACTTGTAGGGAATCCTCAATCCTTCCACCAAACCCATATTCGTCACATCAAACCCCAAAGAGTTCTGACACTCCATGGCTCTGATCTTCTCAGCTAAGGCATCAACTTTCCGATCCCTCTCATCAACTCTTACAACCTCGTCGTCTTCACTGAGCAGTGTGAACATGTCTTCCTGCCTGTCAATCAGCGGAACAGGATGTCGAACGGGAGCACGGGTTGCTCTGACATTAGCAGTCTCTGGAGCAATAGGCTGACCGTTGATTCTGATACCCCTCAACTCATCACCCACGGCATAGTCATTGACGGGAGCAGCAGCAGCAACATTATCATTCACAAGAACACCCACTGGCGAAGCACGACTAGGAGGTGGGAGCACAGCTTCCTGTCTCTGGGCTAAGGCACGCAGCTCCTCTTGCCCTTGAACGACCCCTTGCATCATTGTCATGAATTGGGCCATGTTAGCCCTCATCTCTGCCAACTCAGCTTGCACTTGGTCCATATTCCTCTGTTGATTTAACCTTGTAGAGTAGCGGTGCGGACGTTGATCAGCAATCCTGCCTCACACATGAACCAGAGTGAGAAGTCTCGATCAAGAACACCTGTTATGCAAAATGATATGTGTATGATGCTAATGATGCATATGATACACATGACATGTTCATTTCCCAGGCATTCAAGAGCCTAATTCATCTTTCAAGAAATGGCAACCTGCAATGAACAACAAAGCAGCAACATACACAAGATAATGAGCACAAGGCGAAACATCAACAACCTCATCTACAGACATGAGCAACAAGGATCATACAACAATATTCAATCGAACATCCAAATGATCAGAGTACAACAATGAATCCCATCCAACAAGCCTGGAGGTGATTCTCAACATAAACATCAAATACAAGCTAAGACAGATGTCCTCCAGGAATGAGCGTCTTCAGATACTGACACTGGTCTATCAACAAGTCACATTCTGAACATTCTGGCAGGGGGGTGAGCTTCTCCTTCAGTTGTCTTCTGAGCTCCACGACTTCTCCTCCAAGCTGACTCTCTGATGCATGTCTCAAGTCTACCTCCTTCTTCAATTGGATGTCTTTGTCCCTAAGTTGCTTCTCTAGGTCTCTTATCTTCTTCTGATAACTGGCTTCAGCTCTCTGCAACCTCAAGCATTCACGGTGTTCTTCATTCAACAAGGTCTCCATCTCCTCATAGGACCTCTTCTTGCCCTTCAATCTACTAGCATCCTCACCCTGCATGCCTTTGAGTTGATGAGCCAAGTTCAACTTGTCAGCTTTAGCTTTATAAAGCTCCATCTGGGTATCTTGTTCCTTCTCCTTCAACCGACGATTCTCCATCAAGGCTTGCTTGTAGTGCTCAGCAGGCACACTCTCAGCAAGGATCAAAGGTGGTTTCTCTTGCAAAGACTCCATCCTATCATAGGGCAATAACAAAGTCTCAACTCTCTTCTTCACCCACTCAATGTAGTCAGGCATAGCAACTGCAAACTTCTTCCCCAGAATAGCTTCATCCTTAACACCAATGGCCTTCCAAGCTCTTCCTACTTGCTCCAATCTAGCAAGGTCATTCCGCTTCTCAAAATACACACTTTCAGCTATCTCAGCATCAAGTGGTCTTCCATTCATAACAAACCCCAACTGGCGAAGAGAAAGAACCGGGTTGTAATTGATGCAACCCTTAGTCCCCACAAGTGGCACATTACGAAATTCTCCACAACTCATGATGACATTACGCACATCCATCCGGTAAGATTGCCACCTGATATCATAGGAGGTAAGAGACATAACCCTCGGAGTCCACTTACGAGTGCTCTGAGTATCTACAAAAGGTCCACTGACTGGCAGGAGAGACAAGAACCATCTGAGTAGTAATGGGAGACAACATCTAATAGCTCCACCCTTACCATGCCTACTGTGAATAGCATAGTAAGTGTCAGCTAACAAGGTAGGAACTGGATTTCCTCCAATGAAGATAGTGACTACAGCAAAGTCCACAAAGTTGGGCATACTCGGGAACAACACAACTCCATAGATCATGATAGCCAACTGAGCATGAAAAGCTTCCCAATTTCCCTTCTTTGCTTCTTCTCTAGCCATCCTCAACAAGTACTTCAAAGGCAACCCCACCACATCACCACTCGACTTCCAATTGTCACTCACTTCTTTGATACTCAGATGAAAAGCTCTGGCAACAACTCTGAAATCAACCTCCTTTGGAACATCCAAGAAAGGAACCTGATATCTGATCGGGATATTCATCAGAATAGAGTACTCCTCAAGAGTGGGCGCTAAATGATAGTCCTAGAAAGTGAAACAACGGAGCTCTGGGTCATAGAACTGTAGAAGAGTCTGCAACGGCACTGGATCTACCACCATCTTCAACAGTGTCAACAAATCCCCATACTGATCCACAAACACCTTCTGATTACCGCCGGTCACAAGGTTGCTCAACTCTACCAAAGATGTCAATGGCTCACGGTGAAAACTGTAGGAGCAAGTCTTCCTCTTCATCTCTGGAATGGATGCCATCTCTCACAGTGGATAGACTCCTGAATGAACCGGAGAAATGATAGGCATGAGGAGATTAGCTTTTTTTCTTTTTCTTTTTTCATTCTTTTTTATTGCATTATTTTTTTTTTGAAAATAAATATGCTATGATGCAAATGATGCAAACACGACTGGCTGGCTGTATATCTCGGAGCACAGGTTCAAAGCTTCGGCTTGAATTCGGAACCACAAAGTCATCTGAGACCCAAAATCATCTGAGACCCAATCTATAGAACCGAGTCACCAACCGGAACCAAGAGTCACCAACAAGTCACGAACAAGTCACCAACGGTACCTGTAATAATGATCATTCCCTCCCCACTCACGGGTGTAATCTAGGCCAGGGTAAGGTCAAGAGAAACGCAGGATAAACAACCCTTTCATAGAATATCATCATGTGCACACCCGATGTATGCACCGATAATACCCCATCAGGATCTGAACTGCTCGTGATATCAAGTTCCGCTAAGTGGCGCAATACCACCTGCTTCCCAAGAATCACTCTATTCCTAGGTGTCCTAGAGTTCACTCACAACCTGGGTATTGGGCCTTTTACCTCTTGGAACTCCCAACCCAACAGAGAAACAGAAAACCAGCCAGCACAGATGAATATATGATGCATTCAAACATAAATGCAAACATAAATGCAAACATAAATAAATGAATGCAATAAATGAAACAGTAAAAGCAACCAAACCCTATTCTAAAGAGCGCTAGGAGAGACTCGCTTAGGGAAGATGGACCAGCAAGAGGTCAACTTCTCTGGAAATCCCCAGCAGAGTCGCCAGCTGTCGCATTACGCGAAAAACCGGCGGGAAAAGAAAACAACAAAGCCACCACCGTGCGTTATTTATCCCAAAGGAGGGAAAGGAAACGCTCGAAGTAAACCTGGAAAAGACATGGTCTCGCGACCAGAGAAAGATGGGATCGGGAGTCGGTTATGCGAAGGGAAGGTATTAGCACCCCTACGCATCCGTCGTACTCGACGGGATCCACGCACAGAAGAAAGAATAAGGTTGCTAAAGACTGCTCACAAACATTGCACAAGGCTGAAAGGAAACACAGAAAGACAAAAGAAACGGGACTCGGCAGGATATCGCATCCTGGGCCTACGTAGCCTGTCATACACAGACATCAGAGTCGACGTAGTTCGGGACAGGGGAAACATGCTCGCTAGGATGTCGCATCCTATGCATACGTATCTTCTCTAACCAGAGAAGAATCAGAGCACTCGTAGCTCGGCTAACGCACGCCAAACAAAACCACACAGGAAACCGACTGCCAATCGCTGGACTTACGTCAGACTCCACACAAAAAGGCAAACATGGAAACCGAACGCCAATCGTTGGACTTACATCAGACTCCGAACCAACAAACACACACAGGAAACCAACTGCCAATCGTTGGACTTACGTCAGACTCCAAACAAAGAAACAAGACACAGGAAACCAACTGCCAATCGCTGGACTTACGTCAGACTCCAACACACACAAAGGGGTTGCAAAAGAAAAAGGGCGCCCGGAGAGATCAGCTCATCTCCTGCCTACGTTCCTCATCTGGTATGAGGATCAGGGCGACGTAGTTCCCCCACGCAGGGAAAGAACTTCTAACCTAACCAGAGACTGGGAACTGACAAACTAGAAGGGAGCCTGACTCGAGCCTAATAGTTATCATGTAATCCACAATGGCCCTAGGTTAAGGTTTCTATCCTAACTTGCACAGGGAGCAAGCTATCCTAAACAGCACAGTCAAACAAACACAAGCACAATAAACAATCACACACACTATATGCAAGCAATTGGGCTCATACAAGGCTAGGCTGCAAAAGCAAGCCAACTGGAATGGGGTGTGGTTAGCTCTTAACCCTAACATTGAGAGTTAGGGTGAAGCAGATGAAATAGGAAGTGAGGGTAAGACCTCACAGCTCTTATCCCTGGTCTGGGAGAGCTTGACTCAAATAGAAAGTGTGGGGGTTCAGAATGTAGGAACTCTTCTCCACAGATGACTGACACTACAGGATCTTGGGTTCTTATTCACAATGCATCAACACATGGTGTGTGAGCAAAGTGAATGACACACTGAGTAGTAGGAGATGGATTACACATCTCTTTTATTTGCCAATTTCCTCTTAGGAGGTCTTTACCTGCTTGGCACAAAAATAAACATTCACAAGCATTGCCTCTTAAGGAGGGCTTCAGACAGGTGCCTGCCCACATAACAGGACAGGTCTTCCAGACTACATGAAGTCAGAAGAATTATACCTCAGTGGTTAAGCAACCAAGCAAAGCAAGTTCAAAATGAACTCAAAGCAACTTAGGTACCTTCTTGCTGAGCAGAACCTGGAACTCGTGCTACAAGGCTTGACAATGCTTCAATTCTTCTCCACACTGCTTAATGAAGTAATTGAAGATGAATTGGAAGCTTAAATGCACATGAATCCAGTTCAATTTGCAATTGCCATGGAACCTTCAAGCTTTGAATCTGAACAAATATGCCACGATTTGCCTTGAATTTACGTCCAATTCTACTCAAAAACACCTCATGAACATGAATAAAGCAACATGAATAGCTCTTGTGTGAAGAAATTGAAAAAAAGTTTGAGAGAAAATTTTGGTGATTTTTGCAATTCAGATCTGAAATCAGTGTTAATGGCCAAGGCAATTATGATTAACAATATATACTTCCTGCTAATCATGTTTAGAACCAATTTAAGCCTAATGCAAATGTGATTAGCAACTTTGAAGGTGTAAGTGCAAAATGAGTTTTTCACCCCCATGCAAGGATAGCCACGTGAACAGTGCTTGATTCTGGTCCAAACCCTCCTGTAGCACCTCAAATTTGCACCTATCATTGTACATACATTCTCATATTAGGTCATAGCATATCATGATACATTGCATAGCATTGCATTGTCCCCAGTTGCCTCAAGAGCAAGCAAATCAAGAATTAGGTCAAACTGATCAGGAGATCAGTCAACCAATCAAGCAAGGGTGTTTCTCAAGGAGCCAAGGCCCTAGTTTTTGTCCATCAAGTTCACATGACTTGGAGGCCCTTTTGAAGTGTTTTGATCAAGGGTTGAAGGTTCAGAAGCCATCAGTTCATGCACAGTCAGGCAAAAACCCCAGAAAGTCAAAGATAGTCAACAGTCAGTCAAAGCAGTGGATGGTGGCCATTCTTGTGGAATTTGGGCACCATGATCAATAATCAAGAGTCCATTCAACTTGGGACATCATTTGAAGTCAAGGTCTCAAGGAATTAGGGTTTGGAATTCATCAGAAGTGCACAGTCAGTCCAAAACCCTAGAAAAGTCAAAGTTGGTCAACTGTGGTTGATTCTATGGTTTTGATGGATGGAAATGGTTTGAGAGAGCTTATTCATGTCCTAACAAGCCTCATATATCATGCCAAACCTCATCATGGAAGAATTTGAAGCCAATCAGAAAATTTCCAAAAATAGAAACTGGACCTGTAATTTTAACTGCCAAAAATGGAAACTTCTTGATCTTCAACTTGCATCATGATACAAGCTTCAAATGAATTTTTGCCCAACATGAAAGTTGAAGATCTTGTTCTCCCATTTTCAAAAAGTCCAAGAACACCAAAATCCCATGGATGGTTGTCAAGATATGATCAAATCATTTTCACAAAATCTTGAACTTCAAAAGGCCATATCTCTCAAACCATAAGGCCAAATTTGGTGGGGTTTTTTCCTACAAACCACATTTTTCCTCCTCTTTCCAAAAATATAAACATCATGTACCAAAACCTTGCCAATCAAAATGGCATTTTTTGACCTATTTCATTTAAAAATCAAGTTTGACCAATAGTTGACTTTTTGATTCAAATATTTTTGACACAATTGGCCATTTGGGACTTGTTCTAAATGATATTTGCAAGGTGTTCCAAGCCCAAAATCGAGCAGCATCCCATCATACCACCTCCATATGCACCTTTGGCTCACAATTGGCAAATAATGCATTTTGGTTCATTTAAGTATAACAAGGTTAACACTTCATGAGCAAACAACAAACAGCCAATACAAAGATCATTTGCAGCCTGTTTACAAGCCCATTTCGTACAGGACCATACACCTCCACTTCCATATTCTCCAAACTTAGCAAAATGCATTTTTGTTCATTTAAGTTAAACAAGATTACCATTCAATTAGCATGGCTTAAACAGCAAATATAAAAGCATTTTTCTGTCCATTCCAAACCCTAGTAGCAGCTGCAGACCACAAAAACTCATATTCTCTCCTCTCTTGCATTTTTGCACATTGAATTTTTCTACTCAAAACTCCCAAAGCACCACGAGCTTTCTTGCTTGCTTCATGACCTGGACATCATTTTGAGCTCTCTACAAGCATCAAATCCTTGCTGTAACTGCATCTTCCTGTTCTGTCTTCTCCAAGCATCTCCAATGGCAAATCGAGCTTTGAAGATCTCCAAGCAGCATTGAGCCAAACAACTTCAAGCATTCAACATCTCCAAGCATTGTGGACCTCTGTTTGAGCTGGAATCATTCAAACAACACTGTTCTATCGATTTTCTCCAAATCAAGTGAGTTTTTCGATTTCCTTATTTTTCCAAATGATGCTATGCCATGTGTAGTCCTTGCATTGCTAAGTGTTATGAAGTTTAAATCGTGTGAAATGGTTATACATTGAGTGAGAAATCGGATTTTTAAGTTTCATGATCAATCATGTTTTGCTCGATACTCCCTGTTTAGCTAGAGTTGATGAAATTGATGTTTGTATTGATGATGTATTTGGTTAGATGAACACCATGACATGTTGTTTGTGAAGTTTGGTGATACTTCGATCTTGCTGGAAATTTGGAAAATGTTAATGATGAACACTGTATGCGCATGCCCTGCTGTTTTAAAACCCAGAAATTTCCATGATTATGTTGGTTTGTTGTTCATGTTGTGGTTGCATGAAAGACATGTTGTTTGCCATGCTGTGTGAATGATTCTAGTTGAAATTGTTTGTTTGATGATGAACATTGTTGATGAACATGAAGCATGCTGTTGTGATAAACCCTTGTATTTTTTCCAGAAATCTTGTTTCATGTATGCATGAGTGTTGGCTGCTGTTTGTTGTTTGTGGTTATATGAACCATTTCCACTGCCATGCTGTTTGGATTTCGCATGATGATGATGAATCATGAAGTTGAATTTGTTGGCTGCTGCATAAACCCTAAGGGTTTTAGAACCCAGAATTTCTGAACCTTGAAATGTGTTTGGCCCGAGCTACTGTTCCATTGGCCATCAGCCAATGAGAACATTTCATTGCATTTGCCAAAACTATGCGTTTAGTTAAATGAGGCGCTGAATTACCACATTGCCATCCGGTCAACTTAGTTGACCACCATTTCATGTTATGTATTCATGTTCATTCCAAATTGTTACACAACTTGCAAAATCCATTTCTCCTTCATTTTAACTCCAAAAATCATGCAATTTTTTCCATCATGTTCATGAGAATGTCTATTATTTAATCATGATTTTTATTGAATTTTTGATTGGCTGGATTTTAAATGGCATTAGACTTCTTAACATGTATGCCTAATTGACACCTTTTGCCAAAACCCTTGTGAAATGATGAGTTTGTATCCATTGGTTCTGAAAATTTTTGTGGTTAAACTAGACTCATTCATCTTTGTTTTAATGTAAATTTTGTGAATTTATCATTTGTGGTGTGTGAGTTATGATTTTCTGAAGTAGGGTGTGACAATTTGTGTCACACCAATGATGTGCATTTTCATGATTTTTATTCACATGTTTCCTCGCTTCCAAATAATCTGCAATTTTGCATGATTGTTCTCTCATATGTCTAGTTGGTGTATGAATTTTCTTGGATTTAATGATGCTATTTCCTATTTGTTTGTGAATTTCCTTCTCTGCCTAGTCAATTGTTGACTTTATGTGATACATGTTGCCAAATCCTTTGTGAAATCCTCATGCCTTATTGTATGATCATGAAATTTCATATGTGCATACTAGACATCTTGAGCTTTGCATTGGTGTTGATCCCATCCATTTCTCATCTGTTTTCAATTTGTTATGATTTTTTGAAGTTGACCCATGTTTGTTGACCTTCATTGTGCATACTTGAAATTGTGTTGACTTCCTGATTTTATTTGACCATCTTCCCATGATCCAATTGAGCTGAAATTTCATATGCATGCTATGTTTTGGATTGTGATTGAGTATGATTTATTTCATAATTTTTGGAATTGATTATGCTTGCTTTTGAGCTTGGTCTTTCTGTTGACCCTTTGTATGCTTCATTTTGCCATGTTTGACTTCTTTGGTTTATGAAATGACAATGATGCATGATTTGATTGTGAATCCAATTGAGGTAGCTTCTTAAATGTTTGAACATGAATTGGGTTGACTTTTCTTTGCTGTTTTGACCTTTTCTTTCATCTTTGACCCTAGGCTAGTCCTAGTGGTCTTTTGAGCTTACAATTGAGTTAATGTTTCAGGTTAAGCACCAATGCCTCAAAGATCATTCAAATTTGATTGAGTTGGATTATATATATCATGTGCTAACCCTTGTTTTGTAGGTGTGACTCATATAGTTGAGTCTTGTGCTTTGCACATTGGTCCCTCTGTGGTTGACTGTTGTTTATCCACTCCTTTTGTTTTAAACTGTTGAACTGTTTACTAATTGGTTTGACTTTTTCAGGTACTTTAGTTGCTTAAGTTCTTTGAACTTGCTTTGCTTTGCTATTTAGCAATTTGCTTTGAGGTATAATTACTTCTTCTTCATGTAGTCTGGAGACCCGGTCTGTTATTTGACCGGGCAAACTGTCTGAAGTCCTCCTTAAGAGGCAATGCTTGTGTGTGTTTAAAATTGTCCCAAGCAGGAAAAGTCCTTCAAGTAAGGCAATTGGTAGATCAAAGGGATAAGTAGCCTATCCCCTACTATTCAGTGAGTCCTCTCCTTGCTCCCATTACATGGTTGAAGCATGGAGATAAAAACCCAAGATCAATTGAGTCAATAATGGGGAGAGAGTTCCATCTTTCTGAACTCCCCCACTTTCTAATATGCTCTCCCTGATCAGGGATAGAAGCAATGAGGCACACCCCTCATCTCCTTTCATCTGCTTCACCTTAGCCTTTCAATGGCAAGGTTAAGAGCGACATTTACCTATTACAGTGGACTTTCATAGTCAAACCCTCTTGTGTGAGCCCCCTTGTTTGGCTATAGAGTGTGCTGTTTGATTCTCATTGATTGATTGATTGCTTCATATGCACTTGCTTGCCTGTATGTTATGCATTTATCATCATCAATTGTCATTAATGCATGATCATCCCTTTTGTCTGTGAGACATTGTCTTTGTTGTTTATCCATTGAGGACAATTGTAAGTCCCACAAGTTGGCATTTGTTCCTATGATATGGAAGTGAGTATAAGACCATCACATTGGCCACTCATCTTATCTTTGCTTGTTTGTATGTGAGGATACAATTATAAGTCCCACAAGTTGGCATTTGTTTTCCTAGGATCATACTGTGTATGTCAGAGTAAGCCCCAAGCAGATTGGCATCTGACATCTTTGTTTTGCTTTCTTTGTTTGTATGAGAGGATGCAATTGTAAGTCCTACAAGTTGGCATTTGCTTTCCTATGATCATGTTTGGAATTAACCTAAGTCCAGACAGATTGGCAGTTGATTTCCATATTTCATTCTTGTTTTCTTTTGAGGAGATTAGTGTAAGACCATTGAGTGGCCTCTGATATCCATTTCTGTTTTAGGAGATTGGTGTAAATCCAGCCATTGGTATCCGATATCCGCTTTTGTTTGTGAGATTGGAGTAAGACCATTGAGTGGCATCCGGTATCATTTGTTTGTTTATTTTATCATTACTTATTTTCCATTCCAAAGGACACACTTGAATCATTTCCCATATGATTTCAAGAAGTGAACCTCCTGAGAAGTTTTACTTTCCATCTTCATCCATTCATCTCTCACTGTGTCCTAAACCTTTTCACACTTTGACTTCCAACTTAACATAGATATTGTGCAAACATCTTCATGTTTTCAAACTAAAAACCTGGACTCAAGTCCTTGACTTTTTTCAAACTCCATTTCATAATACCTCTTTGAATCAATCTTAATCATACTTTGACTTCACTTTTCATAATCACAATCAATTAACTTCACTCATTCACTTGTTTTGGCTTTGTCCATTAATCTTTTCATGCATTAGCCATAGGTTTCAATTATCATTGTGGTTGATGTAAATCTTACCTATCCTTAGTGAGTCGACAGTAAGACTTCCGTACTGAAAACAGGGTTAACCCCTCTAGTGCGTCGAAGCTATCCTCACATGGTGGATGTTGGTCTTGGTCGAGTTTTCTCCCATTGATAATGAAAAGCCTCAGTGCTTGTGTTTAAAATTGAACCTAACTCACTTTTGGAAATCTTTTAGCCGAACTACGGCGTTTTGATCCTTACCTTTGATGGAAGGTACGTAGGCAACGGGTTCATCCGTTCAAACCCCATAAAAATTGTACATTCTTTTCTCACCATCCCAATCATGTTTGCACAATGTTTATGTCATAACAAATAACAATTTAGTACAAAAAGTGTGAAAAGGGCTCCCTAGGAGTACCTAGGACGTAGTGGGTGCCTAACACCTTCCCATTGCGTAACTTACCCCTTACCCAGACTCTCTGATCTTTTATTAGTTTTCTACGTGTAAAACTTCTTAGGCTTTTGTTCGCTTTTTAGCCAATCCTTTGGATAAATAAAAGTGCGGTGGCGACTCGAAATTTCATTGTATGCTTTGCTTATGGTTTAATCGATAAATCATATAGGGACGAATACACCGCTACAGAAAAGTGGCGACTCTGCTGGGGAACAAAGAGAAGTTGACCTATGCTGGTCCATCTTCCCTGAGCGAGTCTCTCCTAGCGCTCTCTAGGATTAGGGTTTTGGTCGTTTTCTGCTTATTGTATTTTATTGCATTCATTGTATATATGTACATTTATTTGTTTGCATTGATTGTGTGCATTGATGTTTGCATTCATATTCATTATTCATTACTGGCTGGCTGTCTGTTTTTCTCTGTGTGGGGGGGGAGTCAGTTGAGGTAAAAGGTCCAATACCCAGACCATGAGTGAAAATCTAGGATGATTAGGAATAGAGTGATTCATGGGAAGCGGGTGGTATGGCGCCACTTAGCGGAACATTGATATCACGAGCAGTTCAGACCCTGGTGGGATACTGTCGTTACATACTTCGGGTGTGTATATGACAGTATTTCTGCGAAAGGTTATTTATGCTGCGTTTCTCTCAGCTTTACCCTGGCCTAGACTACACCCGTGAGTGGGAAGGGTTATTCATTACAGGTACCGTTGGTGACTTTGGTTCTGTTGGTGACTCTAGTTCAGACAACAGTGTGATCGGTTTGACCATAAGTTGGATTTATGTTCTGATTTTGACTGAAGCTTCGACCTAGTCAGAGTTTGCACAACCAGCCAGTCCAGTCTGCATCATGTGCATCATAGCATATTTATTTTTCAAAAGAAACGCAATGAAAAAAATCAAAAAAAAAAAATCAAAAAAAAAAAATCAAAAAAAAAAAAGAAAAAAAACTAATCTCCGCATGCATATCATTTCTCAGGTACATTCCAGAGTCTGTCTACTGATAGAGATGACAACGGTCCCCGAGCCGAAGCGGAAGACCTGTTCCTACAGTTTCCACCGTGAGCCGTTGACTCCGCTAGTTGAGTTGGGTAGCCTCGTGATAGATGATGACTGAAGAGTTTTGTTGGGCGGTATGGTGATATATTGACAGTGCTAAAGACGGTAGTGGATCCAGTGCCTCTGCAGACACTGCTACAGTTTTATGATCCAGAGCTCAGATGCTTCACTTTCCAGGATTATCAGCTAGCACCTACCCTCGAGGAGTACTCTATCTTGTTAAGTATCCCTATTCAGCATCAGACTCCCTTCTTGGACGTCCCAAAGGAGGTCGACTTTAGGTTGATTGCCAGAGCTCTCCGGTTGAGTGTTGAGGAGGTTGGTGAGAATTGGAAGCCCTGTGGGGAGGTTGTAGGTCTGCCGTTGAAGTTCCTGTTGAGAGTAGCCAGAATTGAAGCAGAAAAGGGGAATTGGGAAGTTTTTCATGCACAGCTAGCTGCTATGATCTATGGGATCATCCTGTTTCCCAGTATGCCGAATTTCATTGACCATACTGCCATCAGTATATTCATCCGAGGGAATCCAGTCCCTACCCTTCTAGCTGACACTTACTATGCCGTCCACAGTAGGCATGGTAAGGGTGGAGCCATTAGGTGTTGTCTACCTCTTCTGTTCAAGTGGTTCATGTCTCTTCTGCCAGCCAGTGGACCATTTGTAGATACCCAGAGCACTCTGAAGTGGACTCAGAGGGCCATGTCGCTCACTTCCTACGACATCAGGTGGCAGTCGTACCGGATGGATGTGAAGGATGTTATCATGAGTTGTGGTGAATTCCGGAACGTACCACTCATAGGGACCAAGGGTTGCATCAATTACAACCCAGTTCTTTCTCTTCGCCAGCTAGGGTTTGTTATGAGTAGAAGACCACTTGAAGCTGAGATAGCTGAGAGTGTGTATTTTGAGAAGAAGGATGACCCTATCAAGCTGGAGCAGATAGGGGAGGCCTGGAGATCTCTTGGGGTGAAGGACGGATCCGTCTTAGGGAAGAAGTTTGCCATTGCAATGCCCGATTACACCGATTGGGTAAAGAAGAGAGTGGAAACTTTGCTGCTACCCTACGATAGGATGGAGCCGTTGCAAGAGCAACCACCTTTGGTGCTTGCTGATAGTGTGCCTGCTGAGCACTATAAGCAAGCCCTGATGGAGAGTCGTCGTCTGAGAGAGAAGGAGCAAGACACTCAGATGGAGTTATACAAAGCTAAGGCTGATAAGCTACACTTGGCCCATCAACTCAGGGAAGTGCAAGGAGAAGACGCTAGCAGAGCAAGGGGGAAGAAAAGATCATATGAGGAAATGGAATCCCTGATGGACGCAGAGCATAGGGAATATCTGAGATTGCAAAGAGCAGAAGTCAACTATCAAAAGAAGATCAGAGACTTGGAGAAGCAACTCAGAGACAAAGACAGTCAGTTGAAGAAAGAGATGGAGTTGAGACAGAAGTCAGAGGAGTATCTGGGAGGAGAAGTCTTGGAGCTGAGAAGACAGTTGAAAGAGAAGATCACTCCCCTACCAGATTGTTCAGAATGCTCACTGTTGATAGACCAGTGTCATTACCTGAAGACCCTCATTCCGGAAGACCGGCTGACTTAGTTTATCTCTTTGTTTGTATTTGTTGAGAATCACCTCCAGGCTTGTTGGGTGGGATTCATTTGTGTGTAATCCATCTCTTGGATCTTTTTGTTGAGAATCACCTCCAGGCTTGTTGGATGGGATTCTTTTTCTTTGTACTCTGTTTTCGAATATTTCAGTTGTATGACTCTTTTACCCTTATCCATGTATAAGGTTGTCAGTATTTCCTTGTTGTTTTTTTTTTCCCTGTATCTGTTGCTCTCTTTTTCCTTGCATTGGTTTGTTCTCTTGTTGCTGCAGGTTGCCATCTTTTCAGAATGGGTCAGGCTCTTTGAATGCCTGAGGAATGAGCATCTCATGTGCATCATGCATATCATTAAACATCATACTCATATCATTTGCATAACAGGTGTTCTTGTGCCGTCTTCTTACTGTGGGTTCCTGTGTTCAGGCAGGATAGCTGATCAAAGACCGCACCGCTACTCAACGAGGCTCAACCATCAACGCAACATGGATCAAGTACAAGCCGAGTTGGCAGAGATGAGGGCTAACATGGCCCAGTTCATACACATGATGCAAGGGGTTGCACAAGGCCAAGAAGAGCTCCGAGCACTGGTTCAGAGACAAGAAGCTGCAATTCCACCGCCCAACCAGGCTCTACCAGAAGGAAATCCAGTTCCTGACACTCCTGCTGCTGCTATTCCCGTCAACAACTACGCTGTGGGTGAAGAGTTGAGGGGTATCCGAGTTGACGGTCAACCGATTGCTCCAGATGTTGCTAGTGCCAGAGTCATTCATGCTCCAGCCCGTAACAGAATTCCGATTGTTGACAGACAAGAGGATTTGTTCACTATGCTCAGCGAAGACGACGATATCTTGGGTAGAAATGATGCGAGAGATCGCAAAGTTGAGGCCCTTGCTGAGAAGATCAGGGCAATGGAATGTCAAAACTCCCTCGGTTTTGATGTTACCAACATGGGATTGGTTGAAGGACTGAGAATCCCACACAAGTTCAAGGCGCCGTCATTTGATAAATACAACGGTACCTCCTGCCCTCGCACCCATGTGCAGGCATACTATAGAAAAATATCCGTATACACTGACGATGAAAAGATGTGGATGTATTTCTTCCAAGACAGCCTATCTGGGGCGTCTTTGGATTGGTATATGGAGTTGAAGCGGGATTCCATTAGATGCTGGAGAGATCTGGGTGAGGCGTTCCTCAGACAGTACAAGCATAACATGGACATGGCTCCGACCAGGACTCAGCTGCAGAGTCTTTGTCAGAAGAACAACGAGAGCTTCAAAGAGTACGCCCAGAGATGGCGCGAACTAGCTGCAAGAGTTCAACCCCCTATGCTGGAAAGGGAGTTGACTGATATGTTCATCAGTACTCTTCAGGGTGTTTATATGGACCGGATGGGAAGCTGCCCATTCGGAAGTTTTTCTGACGTCGTTATCTGCGGCGAAAGAACAGAGAGTCTAATCAAGGCTGGGAGGATCCATGATGCTGGTTCCTCGTCATCATCAAAGAAACCCTTCTCTGGGGCACCGCGCCGTAGAGAAGGAGAGGCCAATGCTGTACAACACCGAGGGGGTGTGTACAGAGCAAAAGCTACCCGAGATCAGTATCGTCCAGTGGCTGCAGTGACCATTCCTGCACCTCAACCTCGTCCACAACAACAAAGGGTTCAGCAGCAACAACAGCAGCAACAACAACAACGTCCTTTCCAGCCTCAGCAGAGACAGAGATTGAATCCTGATAGAAGATTTGACCCTCTGCCTATGTCTTACGCAGAGCTACTACCCGAACTACTCCGGTTAGGGTTTGTAGAGTTGCGTACAATGGCTACTCCTACAGTGCTGCCTCCTGGCTATGACGCAAATGTTAGATGTGACTTTCATTCGGGGGCACTAGGCCACCATATTGAAAGATGTAGGGCTTTGCAACACAAGGTTCAGGACTTGATCGATGCTAAGGCGATCAACTTCTCTCCGGTTCCGAATGTGGTGAACAATCATATGCCTCAGCATGGCGGGCATAGGGTTAACAATGTTGAAGATGGGGAGGCTGAAGACTTGATTGTGAATGTTGATGAAGTTCAGACTTCTTTGTTAACAATCAAGGTTCGTTTGCTGAAAGGGGGTGTTGACCCAGGTTGTCAAGAAGAGTGTTTGGGTTGTTCAGAAGCCGACAATGGTTGTGACCAGCTGAAGGCTGGTATTCAAAGATTGATCGATGAGGGCTGCCTGCAGTTCAGCCGGGCCGTTAAGGATGATGGGGCAGTGTCTACTGTCACCATATTTTACAAGCCGTCTGAGGGACAAGGAAGAGGGGCTGTCAGTGCACCTACCACGAGCAATACTCCGGTTACCTTTCCAGCTCCGGTAACCATCCGTGCACCTACTACTATTGTCGTGCCCGGCAGAAGGCAGATTGAAAATAGCAGAGCTGTGCCATGGAGATACGACGACGCCTATCGCAATGATAGAAGGGCTGGTAACCAAACAAGACCAGCTGTGCAAGCACCAGTTACAATCAGTGCTCCTGTGAGATCTCCTGCTGTTGCAAGTCCAGTAGTGGACAATGTTGGAGGACCAGGAGGTTTCACTAGGAGCGGACGACTGTTTGCTCCTCAGCCTTTGAGGGATGCTAATGCTGAAGCATCTGCAAGGGCTAAAGGCAAACAAGCGGTGGTTGACGAAGAATCGGCTCAGAAGGAGGCTGAGGGTTCTTTTCAAAGAGATGTTGAGGAGTTCATGAAAATTATCAAAAAGAGTGACTACAAGATTGTAGATCAGCTCAATCAAACTCCGTCAAAAATTTCGATACTCTCTTTGCTGATGTGTTCTGAGGCACATCGGGACGCTTTGCTGAAGATGCTGAATATGGCATATGTCCCGCAAGAGATATCCGTCAACCAGCTGGAGGGTGTACTAGCCAATGTAAGTACCAGGCACGGTGTAGGTTTCACTGACCTAGACCTAACGCCTGAAGGACGTAATCATAACAAGGCCTTGCACATCACTATGGAGTGTAAGGGTGCTGTATTATCTCATGTGCTAGTGGACACCGGGTCGTCCCTGAATGTCCTGCCGAAGCAGATATTGAAGAAGATCGATGTCGAGGGAGTCGTGCTCACTCCCAGTGACCTGATTGTGCGTGCATTCGACGGATCCAAACGGTCTGTGTTTGGTGAAGTCACTTTGCCGGTAAAGATAGGTCCGGAGGTGTTCGACATCGTGTTCTACGTGATGGACATTCAGCCTGCTTATAGCTGTCTGTTGGGGCGTCCTTGGATACACGCCGCTGGGGCAGTCTCGTCGACTCTCCACCAAAAACTCAAGTATTTCTGGAACGGTCAGATTGTGACCGTCTGCGGTGAAGAGGAAATTCTGGTGAGTCATCTCTCCTCATTCAAGTATGTTAAGGTGGATGGCGAGATCCACGAAACCCTGTGCCAGGCATTTGAGACCGTGGCCTTAGAAGGGGTAGCTTGTGCAGAGCAGAGGAAGCCGGGCGCTTCGATTTCATCGTACAAGCAGGCCAAGGAGGTTGTGGACTCTGGCAAAGCAGAAGGCTGGGGCAAGATGGTTGACTTGCCAGTTAAAGAGGACAAATTCGGCATCGGGTACGAGCCTCTCCGAGCAGAGCAGCATGTACAAGCAGGTCCGAGCACCTTCACCAGCGCTGGGCTGATGAACCATGGAGACGTCTTTGCTACTGATGGTGAAGACAATGACTGTAATTTGGACGTCTGGGTCCGCCCTTGTGCACCAGGCGAGGTTATCAACAACTGGACAGCTGAGGAAGTGGTCCAAGTTACTCTACTGACAGAGTAATTTTCTTTTGTTTTTACATTTTGCATGAAAACCCTACGTTCTGCCCAAGGCGTAGTGGTTCATTGTAGGGCCACATCATGTTTTTACAATGTTTATAAATAAAGGACGTTTTTTCAATCAAATTTTGAGATCCCTGTCTTTCTATTTTCTGTTTTTTTGTTTTTCTCACTTTTTCAAAACAATAAAAATGGCAATGTTTTTGTTTTTTTGTGACTTTATTGAAATCTTTTTCTAAAAACAAAACATTAAACATGCAGAAGTGATCTTTTGGCATCCACTGTGAACGACTCTGTTATGGCTCCATATGATTTCAACAATCCCATCTACCAAGCTGAAGAGGAGAGTGAGGAAGACTGCGAACTCCCTGCTGAATTGGTCAGACTACTGAAGCAAGAGGAAAGGGTCATCCAACCTCATCAGGAAGAGTTGGAGATTGTTAATCTGGGTACTGAGGACGCCAGAAGAGAGATCAAGATTGGGGCTGCTTTAGAAGACTCTGTCAAGAGGAGACTGATGGAGATGCTGAAAGAATATGTGGAAATATTCGCCTGGTCATACCAAGATATGCCTGGGCTGGATACAGACATCGTGGTGCATCGATTACCTCTCCGAGAAGAGTGTCCGTCGGTCAAGCAGAAGCTTCGCAGAACTAGTCCTGATATGGCTGTCAAGATCAAGGAAGAGGTTCAGAAGCAGTGGGATGCAGGATTCTTGGCTGTTACAAGTTACCCACCATGGGTTGCCAACATTGTTCCCGTGCCAAAGAAGGATGGCAAAGTTAGGATGTGTGTCGATTACCGGGATTTAAACAGAGCGAGTCCGAAAGATGATTTCCCATTACCTCACATCGATGTATTGGTTGATAATACGGCTCAGTCCTCGGTATTCTCTTTCATGGACGGTTTCTCAGGCTATAACCAGATCAAGATGGCGCCAGAGGACATGGAAAAGACGACATTCATTACACCTTGGGGCATGTTCTGCTACAAAATGATGCCATTTGGGCTGAAGAATGCCGGTGCTACCTATCAGAGGGCAATGACGACTCTCTTTCATGACATGATGCACAACGAAATCGAAGTGTACGTGGATGATATGATTGCAAAGTCGCAGACAGAGGAGGAGCACTTGGTTAATCTGCAGAAGTTATTTGACAGACTGGTCAAGTTCAAACTGAGGCTGAACCCGAACAAGTGCACGTTTGGAGTGAGATCCGGGAAGCTCTTAGGCTTCATTGTCAGTGAAAAAGGGATTGAGGTCGACCCAGCTAAAGTCAAAGCTATTCGAGAGATGCCTGAACCGAAGACGGAAAAGCAAGTCCGTGGGTTTTTAGGGAGGTTGAACTACATTGCAAGGTTCATATCTCATCTAACTGCTACATGTGAACCAATTTTCAAACTACTCAGAAAGAATCAGGCAATCAAATGGAATGATGACTGTCAGAAAGCTTTTGACAAAATCAAGGAGTACTTACAGAAACCTCCAATCCTTATTCCTCCAGTTCCTGGGAGACCATTGATAATGTACCTATCAGTCACCGAGACTTCGATGGGGTGTGTATTGGGTCAGCATGACGAGTCTGGTCGAAAAGAGCATGCCATATACTACCTAAGCAAAAAGTTTACCGACTGTGAAACAAGATATTCACTGCTCGAGAAAACTTGCTGTGCTTTGGCCTGGGCTGCTCGCCGACTAAGGCAGTATATGCTGAACCATACTACTCTGTTGATTTCTAGGATGGATCCAGTAAAATACATCTTTGAGAAACCAGCTCTCACCGGACGTGTTGCCCGTTGGCAGATGATCTTAACCGAGTATGACATTCAGTACACGTCACAGAAGGCCATCAAGGGTAGTATTCTGTCAGACTATCTCGCCGAACAACCGATCGACGACTATCAGCCTATGATGTTTGAATTCCCTGATGAAGACATCATGTATCTGAAGACGAAAGACTGTGAAGAGCCACCTGTCGAGGAAGGACCGGATCCTGATGACAAGTGGACACTGATGTTTGATGGGGCTGTGAATATGAACGGTAATGGTGTTGGTGCAGTGCTAATCAATCCCAAAGGTGCTCATATACCTTTTTCCGCCAGATTGACATTCGACGTCACCAACAATGAAGCTGAGTATGAGGCTTGTATCATGGGGATAGAAGAAGCCATTGATCTGAGGATCAAAACACTTGACATTTTTGGAGATTCTGCTCTAGTGATCAATCAGGTCAATGGGATTGGAATACAAATCAGCCGCATCTGATTCCGTATAGAGATTACACCAGAAGAATACTGATGTTCTTCAAGAAGGTGAAGTTGTATCATGTCCCTCGGGATGAGAATCAGATGGCTGATGCATTGGCTACTTTATCTTCCATGATAAAAGTTCATTGGTGGAATCATGTGCCACATGTTACGGTGAATCGACTCGAGAGGCCTGCGTATGTGTTTGCAGCCGAGTCTGTTAATGCTATTGATGATAAGCCGTGGTATTATGACATCAAGAACTTCCTCAAGACTCAAGAGTATCCTGAGGGTGCGTCGAAGAATGATAAGAAGACCCTGAGAAGGCTAGCTGGAAGCTTTTATCTGAATCAGGATGATGTGCTATACAAGAGAAACTTTGACATGGTCTTGCTCAGATGCGTGGATAGACACGAAGCAGACCTGTTAATGCAAGAAGTGCACGAGGGTTCGTTTGGTACCCACGCTGGTGGTCATGCAATGTCGAAGAAATTGCTGAGAGCCGGATATTACTGGATGACTATGGAATCCGATTGCTTCAAATATGCTCGGAAGTGCCATAAGTGTCAAATCTATGCTGACAAGGTGCATGTACCACCAAGCCCGTTGAATGTCATGAATTCGCCTTGGCCGTTCGCCATGTGGGGCATTGATATGATTGGGAAGATAGAGCCTACTGCTTCTAATGGACATCGCTTCATCTTGGTTGCGATTGATTACTTCACCAAATGGGTAGAAGCAGCTTCCTATGCCAACGTCACCAAACAAGTGGTTGCCCGGTTCATCAAGAAAGAAATCATCTGTCGTTATGGAGTTCCTGAGAGAATCATTACTGACAATGGTTCGAATCTCAACAACAAAATGATGAAAGACTTGTGCAGAGATTTCAAGATTGAACATCACAATTCTTCTCCTTACAGACCAAAGATGAATGGTGCTGTTGAGGCGGCTAACAAGAATATCAAGAAGATTGTGCAAAAGATGGTCGTTACGTACAAAGATTGGCATGAGATGTTGCCTTTCGCTTTGCATGGGTACCGTACCTCAGTGCGTACGTCGACCGGGGCAACCCCCTACTCCCTTGTATATGGTATGGAAGCAGTCCTACCAGTTGAGGTGGAGATCCCTTCTCTGAGGGTATTATTGGATGTCAAGCTGGACGAAGCCGAGTGGATTCGTACAAGGTATAATGAGTTAAGCCTTATCGAAGAAAGACGGTTAGCAGCTGTTTGCCATGGGCAGTTGTATCAGAGAAGGATGAAGCGAGCCTTTGATCAGAAAGTGCGTCCTCGGACATTTCAAACTGGCGACCTAGTTTTGAAGAGGATCCTTCCTCCCGGTACAGATAACAGGGGCAAGTGGACTCCTAATTACGAAGGTCCATATGTTGTGAAGAAGGTTTTCTCTGGTGGAGCCTTGATGCTTACAACTATGGATGGTGAAGACTTTCCTTCCCCTGTCAACTCAGATGTAGTCAAAAAATACTTCGCATAAATTGACCTGCTGGACAAAAAGAACAAAAGAGTCCAGGCAAAAATGGGCATCCCGGCGAACCAAAAACAGAAAGAAAAGGTTCGGGCAAAAATTAGGGATAAAAATGAAAAAAATCGTACACCCGGTAAGTCGAAAACCCGCAAGGGCGGCTTAGGCAAAAATGGGTATCCCGGTGGATTGAAAACCCGAAAGGGCGATCCAGCCAAAAGAGGGATTAGAGCGAAGACTACAGTCTGAGTTATCTGTACTTCATCATGCTTCGTCAGCTGCCATCTCGACAGATGTGATCGGTCCAGTCAGTCTTCTCAGAAAGCAAGGAATTGGGAGGAAACTGATGGTCTATGAGTTATAACAGAGTTGGGAAACAGTGGATGCCGTGTTCACATTGCCATTAGGATAATTTATTTTTCCTTTTGTGCGCAATTACCTCTTCCTAGGAATTGCTTCCCAATGTATTTGCCTCTTCAGGCACACTTTCAATCAATAAAAGTCGTTATTCAGATAAATTGCTCTCCTGTTTTTACTTTTACTGTTTTGTTTACAAAAACGTCCGAATTTTTGATAAACATTGCATATAAGAACATGAAGGCTAAACAATGACGTGCAGAAAGATTAAAACATTTGAAAATCATTTTGAATGTTGAGGACACTTGAGCGTATCTTGTCCATGTATTCCCTGGGGCATCTGTTGTCCCGATTTGCAGGTTGTCACCTGTGAGTATTTTCCCCAGTAAGGTCGTCACCTGTGAGCATTCCCCAGCAGTGCTTTCCCCAGACAGGAGTCATTCTCCTAGCTATGGATTGTTTAAGTCTTCCCCAGCGAAGCATTCGTATCTCCAGTAGAGCTTATCCTACCAGTGGATTGGACAGGTGTCCATGGCAGACGGATGCCTACATCCCCAGCTGAGTCGTTTCTACTTGTGAGCATTGTAGGTCGTCCCCGGCGGAGTAGCGGTTATTCCCCAAAGCATAGCCTATTCTATCTGAGGTCTGTATGAGCCTTACCCCCAGAGAGTTGCCTGGTTTAGTTTCCCCCAGCGGAGCTTTTATTTCCCCAAGCGGAATTTTCGTGGATTTGATTGGGCCACCCCCAGCAGGTTTCCCTTTGTTTCCCCTAAGCAGAGTTGCTTTATTACTCCCCAGCGAGTTGCCCTGTCTTCCCCTAGTGGATTTGTATTGACGGCTCCCCAGCAGTCGTGTTGTTTCCCCCAGTGGATTCATCTTGAAGATTCCTCAGCACAGTCGTCCTGTGTATCTCTCCCCGCAGAGTTCTCATCATATTGCATTGCATATAGTAAATCATTGCATCCTCAAACTGCGTAGCATTTCCATCCCATATGGAGCATTACGCCATAGAAAAATTCAAACATATGCATTCATGTGTTCGAAACCACATCAGACCGTATCCCCCGACAGAGGCGGATCATTTTTGTTCGACATCAGCACCCAGTCTGTTACAGTTGCTTCGACAGCAGTCAGAATTGATTATCCCCGCAGAGGTTTATTTCCTCACCCGATGGTGACAGAGGTTTATTTCCTCACCCGATGGTGACAGAAAGTTTGTTTCTCCCCAGTGAGACCCCCAGCAAGTGATCAGTCTTGCCTTAACATATCCCAGTTTCGATCTTGTGATACCAGTAAGTGTCATGTCAGCACCCGCGTATGTTTTATTGTTTGGTGTCGGTAAACGCCATTGCTTCGGTGTCGGTAAACATCGAGTCTCACCCAGTCATCGGTAAATGTCTGGTCATTCTTTTTGATGTCGGTAAACATCATCTTTCGATGTCGGTAAACATCGAGTTCCACCCAGTCATCGGTAAATGTCTGGTCATTCTTTTTGATGTCGGTAAACATCATCTTTCGATGTCGGTAAACATCGAGTCTCACCCAGTCATCGGTAAATGTCTGGTCATTTTTTTGGTGTCGGTAAACGCCATTGCTTCGGTGTCGGTAAACATCGAGTCTTTCTTTCAGTCATCGGTAAATGTCTGATAGATCCCCAGCTAGAAATCCCCAGTAGAGTCATCTGTAAATGTCCTACCCGGTTTTCAGTTGCAAATATTTGTTTGTCTCTCACCAATAAATTTCTCATCCCAATCATCGGTAAATGTCTGGTCATTTTTTTTTGATGTCGGTAAACATCATCTTTCGATGTCGGTAAACATCGTGTCTCACCCAGTCATCGGTAAATGTCTGGTCATTCTTTGTTCTCTTGTTAATAAAATCTAAATCCCCAGAAGTCGTCGGTAAACGTCTCGTCTGGTATCACAGCAAAGATTTTGTTCCTCCCCAAGTGGAGATGCCATCGGTAAATGGCCCAGCTTTCTTCGATATCGGTAAATATCGAGTTCCCAGTTGCAGCAGTCATCGGTAAATGGTCTTGCTGAGTTTGACATCGGTAAATGTCAAGTTTCTTTGAAGCCACCATCGAAGTTTGTTTTCCCCAGCCGCCATCGGTAAATGGTCGTGCTGAAGTTGATATCGGTAAATATCAAGGTTCCAGTTTCCAACCATCGGTAAATGGTTTTGCTTTTCTGAAGCCGTCACGCAGTTGTCATCAGTAAATGACGTGGTTCTTTTTGTATTATATCCAGTCAGTGCAAATTTCTACGGTTCTTTTGTATTCAATCCCTGTTTACCCTGAAAGTCTGACAGCCATTTGCTATCATCCGTTCGGGTTCCCAGCTGATTGAATAGGGGCAGCTGTAGCACCTCAAATTTGCACCTATCATTGTACATACATTCTCATATTAGGTCATAGCATATCATGATACATTGCATAGCATTGCATTGTCCCCAGTTGCCTCAAGAGCAAGCAAATCAAGAATTAGGTCAAACTGATCAGGAGATCAGTCAACCAATCAAGCAAGGGTGTTTCTCAAGGAGCCAAGGCCCTAGGTTTTGTCCATCAAGTTCACATGACTTGGAGGCCCTTTTGAAGTGTTTTGATCAGGGGTTGAAGGTTCAGAAGCCATCAGTTCATGCACAGTCAGGCAAAAACCCCAGAAAGTCAAAGATAGTCAACAGTCAGTCAAAGCAGTGGATGGTGGCCATTCTTGTGGAATTTGGGCACCATGATCAATAATCAAGAGTCCATTCAACTTGGGACATCATTTGAAGTCAAGGTCTCAAGGAATTAGGGTTTGGAATTCATCAGAAGTGCACAGTCAGTCCAAAACCCTAGAAAAGTCAAAGTTGGTCAACTGTGGTTGATTCTATGGTTTTGATGGATGGAAATGGTTTGAGAGAGCTTATTCATGTCCTAACAAGCCTCATATATCATGCCAAACCTCATCATGGAAGAATTTGAAGCCAATCAGAAAATTTCCAAAAATAGAAACTGGACCTGTAATTTTAACTGCCAAAAATGGAAACTTCTTGATCTTCAACTTGCATCATGATACAAGCTTCAAATGAATTTTTGCCCAACATGAAAGTTGAAGATCTTGTTCTCCCATTTTCAAAAAGTCCAAGAACACCAAAATCCCATGGATGGTTGTCAAGATATGATCAAATCATTTTCACAAAATCTTGAACTTCAAAAGGCCATATCTCTCAAACCATAAGGCCAAATTTGGTGGGGTTTTTTCCTACAAACCACATTTTTCCTCCTCTTTCCAAAAATATAAACATCATGTACCAAAACCTTGCCAATCAAAATGGCATTTTTTGACCTATTTCATTTAAAAATCAAGTTTGACCAATAGTTGACTTTTTGATTCAAATATTTTTGACACAATTGGCCATTTGGGACTTGTTCTAAATGATATTTGCAAGGTGTTCCAAGCCCAAAATCGAGCAGCATCCCATCATACCACCTCCATATGCACCTTTGGCTCACAATTGGCAAATAATGCATTTTGGTTCATTTAAGTATAACAAGGTTAACACTTCATGAGTAAACAACAAACAGCCAATACAAAGATCATTTGCAGCCTGTTTACAAGCCCTTTTCGTACAGGACCATACACCTCCACTTCCATATTCTCCAAACTTAGCAAAATGCATTTTTGTTCATTTAAGTTAAACAAGATTACCATTCAATTAGCATGGCTTAAACAGCAAATATAAAAGCATTTTTCTGTCCATTCCAAACCCTAGTAGCAGCTGCAGACCACAAAAACTCATATTCTCTCCTCTCTTGCATTTTTGCACATTGAATTTTTCTACTCAAAACTCCCAAAGCACCACGAGCTTTCTTGCTTGCTTCATGACCTGGACATCATTTTGAGCTCTCTACAAGCATCAAATCCTTGCTGTAACTGCATCTTCCTGTTCTGTCTTCTCCAAGCATCTCCAATGGCAAATCGAGCTTTGAAGATCTCCAAGCAGCATTGAGCCAAACAACTTCAAGCATTCAACATCTCCAAGCATTGTGGACCTCTGTTTGAGCTGGAATCATTCAAACAACATTGTTCTATCGATTTTCTCCAAATCAAGTGAGTTTTTCGATTTCCTTATTTTTCCAAATGATGCTATGCCATGTGTAGTCCTTGCATTGCTGAGTGTTATGAAGTTTAAATCGTGTGAAATGGTTATACATTGAGTGAGAAATCGGATTTTTAAGTTTCATGATCAATCATGTTTTGCTCGATACTCCCTGTTTAGCTAGAGTTGATGAAATTGATGTTTGTATTGATGATGTATTTGGTTAGATGAACACCATGACATGTTGTTTGTGAAGTTTGGTGATACTTCGATCTTGCTGGAAATTTGGAAAATGTTAATGATGAACACTGTATGCGCATGCCCTGCTGTTTTAAACCCAGAAATTTCCATGATTATGTTGGTTTGTTGTTCATGTTGTGGTTGCATGAAAGACATGCTGTTTGCCATGCTGTGTGAATGATTCTAGTTGAAATTGTTTGTTTGATGATGAACATTGTTGATGAACATGAAGCATGCTGTTGTGATAAACCCTTGTATTTTTTCCAGAAATCTTGTTTCATGTATGCATGAGTGTTGGCTGCTGTTTGTTGTTTGTGGTTATATGAACCATTTCCACTGCCATGCTGTTTGGATTTCGCATGATGATGATGAATCATGAAGTTGAATTTGTTGGCTGCTGCATAAACCCTAAGGGTTTTAGAACCCAGAATTTCTGAACCTTGAAATGTGTTTGGCCCGAGCTACTGTTCCATTGGCCATCAGCCAATGAGAACATTTCATTGCATTTGCCAAAACTATGCGTTTAGTTAAATGAGGCGCTGAATTACCACATTGCCATCCGGTCAACTTAGTTGACCACCATTTCATGTTATGTATTCATGTTCATTCCAAATTGTTACACAACTTGCAAAATCCATTTCTCCTTCATTTTAACTCCAAAAATCATGCAATTTTTTCCATCATGTTCATGAGAATGTCTATTATTTAATCATGATTTTTATTGAATTTTTGATTGGCTGGATTTTAAATGGCATTAGACTTCTTAACATGTATGCCTAATTGACACCTTTTCATTGTGGTTGATGTAAATCTTACCTATCCTTAGTGAGTCGACAGTAAGACTTCCGTACTGAAAACAGGGTTAACCCCTCTAGTGCGTCGAAGCTATCCTCACATGGTGGATGTTGGTCTTGGTCGAGTTTTCTCCCATTGATAATGAAAAGCCTCAGTGCTTGTGTTTAAAAATTGAACCTAACTCACTTTTGGAAATCTTTTAGCCGAACTACGGCGTTTTGATCCTTACCTTTGATGGAAGGTACGTAGGCAACGGGTTCATCCGTTCAAACCCCATAAAAATTGTACATTCTTTTCTCACCATCCCAATCATGTTTGCACAATGTTTATGTCATAACAAATAACAATTTAGTACAAAAAGTGTGAAAAGGGCTCCCTAGGAGTACCTAGGACGTAGTGGGTGCCTAACACCTTCCCATTGCGTAACTTACCCCTTACCCAGACTCTCTGATCTTTTATTAGTTTTCTACGTGTAAAACTTCTTAGGCTTTTGTTCGCTTTTTAGCCAATCCTTTGGATAAATAAAAGTGCGGTGGCGACTCGAAATTTCATTGTATGCTTTGCTTATGGTTTAATCGATAAATCATATAGGGACGAATACACCGCTACAGAAAAGTGGCGACTCTGCTGGGGAACAAAGAGAAGTTGACCTATGCTGGTCCATCTTCCCTGAGCGAGTCTCTCCTAGCGCTCTCTAGGATTAGGGTTTTGGTCGTTTTCTGCTTATTGTATTTTATTGCATTCATTGTATATATGTACATTTATTTGTTTGCATTGATTGTGTGCATTGATGTTTGCATTCATATTCATTATTCATTACTGGCTGGCTGTCTGTTTTTCTCTGTGTGGGGGGGGAGTCAGTTGAGGTAAAAGGTCCAATACCCAGACCATGAGTGAAAATCTAGGATGATTAGGAATAGAGTGATTCATGGGAAGCGGGTGGTATGGCGCCACTTAGCGGAACATTGATATCACGAGCAGTTCAGACCCTGGTGGGATACTGTCGTTACATACTTCGGGTGTGTATATGACAGTATTTCTGCGAAAGGTTATTTATGCTGCGTTTCTCTCAGCTTTACCCTGGCCTAGACTACACCCGTGAGTGGGAAGGGTTATTCATTACAGGTACCGTTGGTGACTTTGGTTCTGTTGGTGACTCTAGTTCAGACAACAGTGTGATCGGTTTGACCATAAGTTGGATTTATGTTCTGATTTTGACTGAAGCTTCGACCTAGTCAGAGTTTGCACAACCAGCCAGTCCAGTCTGCATCATGTGCATCATAGCATATTTATTTTTCAAAAGAAACGCAATGAAAAAAATCAACAAAAAAAAAATCAAAAAAAAAAAATCAAAAAAAAAAAAAGAAAAAAAACTAATCTCCGCATGCATATCATTTCTCAGGTACATTCCAGAGTCTGTCTACTGATAGAGATGACAACGGTCCCCGAGCCGAAGCGGAAGACCTGTTCCTACAGTTTCCACCGTGAGCCGTTGACTCCGCTAGTTGAGTTGGGTAGCCTCGTGATAGATGATGACTGAAGAGTTTTGTTGGGCGGTATGGTGATATATTGACAGTGCTAAAGACGGTAGTGGATCCAGTGCCTCTGCAGACACTGCTACAGTTTTATGATCCAGAGCTCAGATGCTTCACTTTCCAGGATTATCAGCTAGCACCTACCCTCGAGGAGTACTCTATCTTGTTAAGTATCCCTATTCAGCATCAGACTCCCTTCTTGGACGTCCCAAAGGAGGTCGACTTTAGGTTGATTGCCAGAGCTCTCCGGTTGAGTGTTGAGGAGGTTGGTGAGAATTGGAAGCCCTGTGGGGAGGTTGTAGGTCTGCCGTTGAAGTTCCTGTTGAGAGTAGCCAGAATTGAAGCAGAAAAGGGGAATTGGGAAGTTTTTCATGCACAGCTAGCTGCTATGATCTATGGGATCATCCTGTTTCCCAGTATGCCGAATTTCATTGACCATACTGCCATCAGTATATTCATCCGAGGGAATCCAGTCCCTACCCTTCTAGCTGACACTTACTATGCCGTCCACAGTAGGCATGGTAAGGGTGGAGCCATTAGGTGTTGTCTACCTCTTCTGTTCAAGTGGTTCATGTCTCTTCTGCCAGCCAGTGGACCATTTGTAGATACCCAGAGCACTCTGAAGTGGACTCAGAGGGCCATGTCGCTCACTTCCTACGACATCAGGTGGCAGTCGTACCGGATGGATGTGAAGGATGTTATCATGAGTTGTGGTGAATTCCGGAACGTACCACTCATAGGGACCAAGGGTTGCATCAATTACAACCCAGTTCTTTCTCTTCGCCAGCTAGGGTTTGTTATGAGTAGAAGACCACTTGAAGCTGAGATAGCTGAGAGTGTGTATTTTGAGAAGAAGGATGACCCTATCAAGCTGGAGCAGATAGGGGAGGCCTGGAGATCTCTTGGGGTGAAGGACGGATCCGTCTTAGGGAAGAAGTTTGCCATTGCAATGCCCGATTACACCGATTGGGTAAAGAAGAGAGTGGAAACTTTGCTGCTACCCTACGATAGGATGGAGCCGTTGCAAGAGCAACCACCTTTGGTGCTTGCTGATAGTGTGCCTGCTGAGCACTATAAGCAAGCCCTGATGGAGAGTCGTCGTCTGAGAGAGAAGGAGCAAGACACTCAGATGGAGTTATACAAAGCTAAGGCTGATAAGCTACACTTGGCCCATCAACTCAGGGAAGTGCAAGGAGAAGACGCTAGCAGAGCAAGGGGGAAGAAAAGATCATATGAGGAAATGGAATCCCTGATGGACGCAGAGCATAGGGAATATCTGAGATTGCAAAGAGCAGAAGTCAACTATCAAAAGAAGATCAGAGACTTGGAGAAGCAACTCAGAGACAAAGACAGTCAGTTGAAGAAAGAGATGGAGTTGAGACAGAAGTCAGAGGAGTATCTGGGAGGAGAAGTCTTGGAGCTGAGAAGACAGTTGAAAGAGAAGATCACTCCCCTACCAGATTGTTCAGAATGCTCACTGTTGATAGACCAGTGTCATTACCTGAAGACCCTCATTCCGGAAGACCGGCTGACTTAGTTTATCTCTTTGTTTGTATTTGTTGAGAATCACCTCCAGGCTTGTTGGGTGGGATTCATTTGTGTGTAATCCATCTCTTGGATCTTTTTGTTGAGAATCACCTCCAGGCTTGTTGGATGGGATTCTTTTTCTTTGTACTCTGTTTTCGAATATTTCAGTTGTATGACTCTTTTACCCTTATCCATGTATAAGGTTGTCAGTATTTCCTTGTTGTTTTTTTTTCCCTGTATCTGTTGCTCTCTTTTTCCTTGCATTGGTTTGTTCTCTTGTTGCTGCAGGTTGCCATCTTTTCAGAATGGGTCAGGCTCTTTGAATGCCTGAGGAATGAGCATCTCATGTGCATCATGCATATCATTAAACATCATACTCATATCATTTGCATAACAGGTGTTCTTGTGCCGTCTTCTTACTGTGGGTTCCTGTGTTCAGGCAGGATAGCTGATCAAAGACCGCACCGCTACTCAACGAGGCTCAACCATCAACGCAACATGGATCAAGTACAAGCCGAGTTGGCAGAGATGAGGGCTAACATGGCCCAGTTCATACACATGATGCAAGGGGTTGCACAAGGCCAAGAAGAGCTCCGAGCACTGGTTCAGAGACAAGAAGCTGCAATTCCACCGCCCAACCAGGCTCTACCAGAAGGAAATCCAGTTCCTGACACTCCTGCTGCTGCTATTCCCGTCAACAACTACGCTGTGGGTGAAGAGTTGAGGGGTATCCGAGTTGACGGTCAACCGATTGCTCCAGATGTTGCTAGTGCCAGAGTCATTCATGCTCCAGCCCGTAACAGAATTCCGATTGTTGACAGACAAGAGGATTTGTTCACTATGCTCAGCGAAGACGACGATATCTTGGGTAGAAATGATGCGAGAGATCGCAAAGTTGAGGCCCTTGCTGAGAAGATCAGGGCAATGGAATGTCAAAACTCCCTCGGTTTTGATGTTACCAACATGGGATTGGTTGAAGGACTGAGAATCCCGCACAAGTTCAAGGCGCCGTCATTTGATAAATACAACGGTACCTCCTGCCCTCGCACCCATGTGCAGGCATACTATAGAAAAATATCCGTATACACTGACGATGAAAAGATGTGGATGTATTTCTTCCAAGACAGCCTATCTGGGGCGTCTTTGGATTGGTATATGGAGTTGAAGCGGGATTCCATTAGATGCTGGAGAGATCTGGGTGAGGCGTTCCTCAGACAGTACAAGCATAACATGGACATGGCTCCGACCAGGACTCAGCTGCAGAGTCTTTGTCAGAAGAACAACGAGAGCTTCAAAGAGTACGCCCAGAGATGGCGCGAACTAGCTGCAAGAGTTCAACCCCCTATGCTGGAAAGGGAGTTGACTGATATGTTCATCAGTACTCTTCAGGGTGTTTATATGGACCGGATGGGAAGCTGCCCATTCGGAAGTTTTTCTGACGTCGTTATCTGCGGCGAAAGAACAGAGAGTCTAATCAAGGCTGGGAGGATCCATGATGCTGGTTCCTCGTCATCATCAAAGAAACCCTTCTCTGGGGCACCGCGCCGTAGAGAAGGAGAGGCCAATGCTGTACAACACCGAGGGGGTGTGTACAGAGCAAAAGCTACCCGAGATCAGTATCGTCCAGTGGCTGCAGTGACCATTCCTGCACCTCAACCTCGTCCACAACAACAAAGGGTTCAGCAGCAACAACAGCAGCAACAACAACAACGTCCTTTCCAGCCTCAGCAGAGACAGAGATTGAATCCTGATAGAAGATTTGACCCTCTGCCTATGTCTTACGCAGAGCTACTACCCGAACTACTCCGGTTAGGGTTTGTAGAGTTGCGTACAATGGCTACTCCTACAGTGCTGCCTCCTGGCTATGACGCAAATGTTAGATGTGACTTTCATTCGGGGGCACTAGGCCACCATATTGAAAGATGTAGGGCTTTGCAACACAAGGTTCAGGACTTGATCGATGCTAAGGCGATCAACTTCTCTCCGGTTCCGAATGTGGTGAACAATCATATGCCTCAGCATGGCGGGCATAGGGTTAACAATGTTGAAGATGGGGAGGCTGAAGACTTGATTGTGAATGTTGATGAAGTTCAGACTTCTTTGTTAACAATCAAGGTTCGTTTGCTGAAAGGGGGTGTTGACCCAGGTTGTCAAGAAGAGTGTTTGGGTTGTTCAGAAGCCGACAATGGTTGTGACCAGCTGAAGGCTGGTATTCAAAGATTGATCGATGAGGGCTGCCTGCAGTTCAGCCGGGCCGTTAAGGATGATGGGGCAGTGTCTACTGTCACCATATTTTACAAGCCGTCTGAGGGACAAGGAAGAGGGGCTGTCAGTGCACCTACCACGAGCAATACTCCGGTTACCTTTCCAGCTCCGGTAACCATCCGTGCACCTACTACTATTGTCGTGCCCGGCAGAAGGCAGATTGAAAATAGCAGAGCTGTGCCATGGAGATACGACGACGCCTATCGCAATGATAGAAGGGCTGGTAACCAAACAAGACCAGCTGTGCAAGCACCAGTTACAATCAGTGCTCCTGTGAGATCTCCTGCTGTTGCAAGTCCAGTAGTGGACAATGTTGGAGGACCAGGAGGTTTCACTAGGAGCGGACGACTGTTTGCTCCTCAGCCTTTGAGGGATGCTAATGCTGAAGCATCTGCAAGGGCTAAAGGCAAACAAGCGGTGGTTGACGAAGAATCGGCTCAGAAGGAGGCTGAGGGTTCTTTTCAAAGAGATGTTGAGGAGTTCATGAAAATTATCAAAAAGAGTGACTACAAGATTGTAGATCAGCTCAATCAAACTCCGTCAAAAATTTCGATACTCTCTTTGCTGATGTGTTCTGAGGCACATCGGGACGCTTTGCTGAAGATGCTGAATATGGCATACGTCCCGCAAGAGATATCCGTCAACCAGCTGGAGGGTGTACTAGCCAATGTAAGTACCAGGCACGGTGTAGGTTTCACTGACCTAGACCTAACGCCTGAAGGACGTAATCATAACAAGGCCTTGCACATCACTATGGAGTGTAAGGGTGCTGTATTATCTCATGTGCTAGTGGACACCGGGTCGTCCCTGAATGTCCTGCCGAAGCAGATATTGAAGAAGATCGATGTCGAGGGAGTCGTGCTCACTCCCAGTGACCTGATTGTGCGTGCATTCGACGGATCCAAACGGTCTGTGTTTGGTGAAGTCACTTTGCCGGTAAAGATAGGTCCGGAGGTGTTCGACATCGTGTTCTACGTGATGGACATTCAGCCTGCTTATAGCTGTCTGTTGGGGCGTCCTTGGATACACGCCGCTGGGGCAGTCTCGTCGACTCTCCACCAAAAACTCAAGTATTTCTGGAACGGTCAGATTGTGACCGTCTGCGGTGAAGAGGAAATTCTGGTGAGTCATCTCTCCTCATTCAAGTATGTTAAGGTGGATGGCGAGATCCACGAAACCCTGTGCCAGGCATTTGAGACCGTGGCCTTAGAAGGGGTAGCTTGTGCAGAGCAGAGGAAGCCGGGCGCTTCGATTTCATCGTACAAGCAGGCCAAGGAGGTTGTGGACTCTGGCAAAGCAGAAGGCTGGGGCAAGATGGTTGACTTGCCAGTTAAAGAGGACAAATTCGGCATCGGGTACGAGCCTCTCCGAGCAGAGCAGCATGTACAAGCAGGTCCGAGCACCTTCACCAGCGCTGGGCTGATGAACCATGGAGACGTCTTTGCTACTGATGGTGAAGACAATGACTGTAATTTGGACGTCTGGGTCCGCCCTTGTGCACCAGGCGAGGTTATCAACAACTGGACAGCTGAGGAAGTGGTCCAAGTTACTCTACTGACAGAGTAATTTTCTTTTGTTTTTACATTTTGCATGAAAACCCTACGTTCTGCCCAAGGCGTAGTGGTTCATTGTAGGGCCACATCATGTTTTTACAATGTTTATAAATAAAGGACGTTTTTTCAATCAAATTTTGAGATCCCTGTCTTTCTATTTTCTGTTTTTTTGTTTTTCTCACTTTTTCAAAACAATAAAAATGGCAATGTTTTTGTTTTTTTGTGACTTTATTGAAATCTTTTTCTAAAAACAAAACATTAAACATGCAGAAGTGATCTTTTGGCATCCACTGTGAACGACTCTGTTATGGCTCCATATGATTTCAACAATCCCATCTACCAAGCTGAAGAGGAGAGTGAGGAAGACTGCGAACTCCCTGCTGAATTGGTCAGACTACTGAAGCAAGAGGAAAGGGTCATCCAACCTCATCAGGAAGAGTTGGAGATTGTTAATCTGGGTACTGAGGACGCCAGAAGAGAGATCAAGATTGGGGCTGCTTTAGAAGACTCTGTCAAGAGGAGACTGATGGAGATGCTGAAAGAATATGTGGAAATATTCGCCTGGTCATACCAAGATATGCCTGGGCTGGATACAGACATCGTGGTGCATCGATTACCTCTCCGAGAAGAGTGTCCGTCGGTCAAGCAGAAGCTTCGCAGAACTAGTCCTGATATGGCTGTCAAGATCAAGGAAGAGGTTCAGAAGCAGTGGGATGCAGGATTCTTGGCTGTTACAAGTTACCCACCATGGGTTGCCAACATTGTTCCCGTGCCAAAGAAGGATGGCAAAGTTAGGATGTGTGTCGATTACCGGGATTTAAACAGAGCGAGTCCGAAAGATGATTTCCCATTACCTCACATCGATGTATTGGTTGATAATACGGCTCAGTCCTCGGTATTCTCTTTCATGGACGGTTTCTCAGGCTATAACCAGATCAAGATGGCGCCAGAGGACATGGAAAAGACGACATTCATTACACCTTGGGGCACGTTCTGCTACAAAATGATGCCATTTGGGCTGAAGAATGCCGGTGCTACCTATCAGAGGGCAATGACGACTCTCTTTCATGACATGATGCACAACGAAATCGAAGTGTACGTGGATGATATGATTGCAAAGTCGCAGACAGAGGAGGAGCACTTGGTTAATCTGCAGAAGTTATTTGACAGACTGGTCAAGTTCAAACTGAGGCTGAACCCGAACAAGTGCACGTTTGGAGTGAGATCCGGGAAGCTCTTAGGCTTCATTGTCAGTGAAAAAGGGATTGAGGTCGACCCAGCTAAAGTCAAAGCTATTCGAGAGATGCCTGAACCGAAGACGGAAAAGCAAGTCCGTGGGTTTTTAGGGAGGTTGAACTACATTGCAAGGTTCATATCTCATCTAACTGCTACATGTGAACCAATTTTCAAACTACTCAGAAAGAATCAGGCAATCAAATGGAATGATGACTGTCAGAAAGCTTTTGACAAAATCAAGGAGTACTTACAGAAACCTCCAATCCTTATTCCTCCAGTTCCTGGGAGACCATTGATAATGTACCTATCAGTCACCGAGACTTCGATGGGGTGTGTATTGGGTCAGCATGACGAGTCTGGTCGAAAAGAGCATGCCATATACTACCTAAGCAAAAAGTTTACCGACTGTGAAACAAGATATTCACTGCTCGAGAAAACTTGCTGTGCTTTGGCCTGGGCTGCTCGCCGACTAAGGCAGTATATGCTGAACCATACTACTCTGTTGATTTCTAGGATGGATCCAGTAAAATACATCTTTGAGAAACCAGCTCTCACCGGACGTGTTGCCCGTTGGCAGATGATCTTAACCGAGTATGACATTCAGTACACGTCACAGAAGGCCATCAAGGGTAGTATTCTGTCAGACTATCTCGCCGAACAACCGATCGACGACTATCAGCCTATGATGTTTGAATTCCCTGATGAAGACATCATGTATCTGAAGACGAAAGACTGTGAAGAGCCACCTGTCGAGGAAGGACCGGATCCTGATGACAAGTGGACACTGATGTTTGATGGGGCTGTGAATATGAACGGTAATGGTGTTGGTGCAGTGCTAATCAATCCCAAAGGTGCTCATATACCTTTTTCCGCCAGATTGACATTCGACGTCACCAACAATGAAGCTGAGTATGAGGCTTGTATCATGGGGATAGAAGAAGCCATTGATCTGAGGATCAAAACACTTGACATTTTTGGAGATTCTGCTCTAGTGATCAATCAGGTCAATGGGGATTGGAATACAAATCATCCGCATCTGATTCCGTATAGAGATTACACCAGAAGAATACTGATGTTCTTCAAGAAGGTGAAGTTGTATCATGTCCCTCGGGATGAGAATCAGATGGCTGATGCATTGGCTACTTTATCTTCCATGATAAAAGTTCATTGGTGGAATCATGTGCCACATGTTACGGTGAATCGACTCGAGAGGCCTGCGTATGTGTTTGCAGCCGAGTCTGTTAATGCTATTGATGATAAGCCGTGGTATTATGACATCAAGAACTTCCTCAAGACTCAAGAGTATCCTGAGGGTGCGTCGAAGAATGATAAGAAGACCCTGAGAAGGCTAGCTGGAAGCTTTTATCTGAATCAGGATGATGTGCTATACAAGAGAAACTTTGACATGGTCTTGCTCAGATGCGTGGATAGACACGAAGCAGACCTGTTAATGCAAGAAGTGCACGAGGGTTCGTTTGGTACCCACGCTGGTGGTCATGCAATGTCGAAGAAATTGCTGAGAGCCGGATATTACTGGATGACTATGGAATCCGATTGCTTCAAATATGCTCGGAAGTGCCATAAGTGTCAAATCTATGCTGACAAGGTGCATGTACCACCAAGCCCGTTGAATGTCATGAATTCGCCTTGGCCGTTCGCCATGTGGGGCATTGATATGATTGGGAAGATAGAGCCTACTGCTTCTAATGGACATCGCTTCATCTTGGTTGCGATTGATTACTTCACCAAATGGGTAGAAGCAGCTTCCTATGCCAACGTCACCAAACAAGTGGTTGCCCGGTTCATCAAGAAAGAAATCATCTGTCGTTATGGAGTTCCTGAGAGAATCATTACTGACAATGGTTCGAATCTCAACAACAAAATGATGAAAGACTTGTGCAGAGATTTCAAGATTGAACATCACAATTCTTCTCCTTACAGACCAAAGATGAATGGTGCTGTTGAGGCGGCTAACAAGAATATCAAGAAGATTGTGCAAAAGATGGTCGTTACGTACAAAGATTGGCATGAGATGTTGCCTTTCGCTTTGCATGGGTACCGTACCTCAGTGCGTACGTCGACCGGGGCAACCCCCTACTCCCTTGTATATGGTATGGAAGCAGTCCTACCAGTTGAGGTGGAGATCCCTTCTCTGAGGGTATTATTGGATGTCAAGCTGGACGAAGCCGAGTGGATTCGTACAAGGTATAATGAGTTAAGCCTTATCGAAGAAAGACGGTTAGCAGCTGTTTGCCATGGGCAGTTGTATCAGAGAAGGATGAAGCGAGCCTTTGATCAGAAAGTGCGTCCTCGGACATTTCAAACTGGCGACCTAGTTTTGAAGAGGATCCTTCCTCCCGGTACAGATAACAGGGGCAAGTGGACTCCTAATTACGAAGGTCCATATGTTGTGAAGAAGGTTTTCTCTGGTGGAGCCTTGATGCTTACAACTATGGATGGTGAAGACTTTCCTTCCCCTGTCAACTCAGATGTAGTCAAAAAATACTTCGCATAAATTGACCTGCTGGACAAAAAGAACAAAAGAGTCCAGGCAAAAATGGGCATCCCGGCGAACCAAAAACAGAAAGAAAAGGTTCGGGCAAAAATTAGGGATAAAAATGAAAAAAATCGTACACCCGGTAAGTCGAAAACCCGCAAGGGCGGCTTAGGCAAAAATGGGTATCCCGGTGGATTGAAAACCCGAAAGGGCGATCCAGCCAAAAGAGGGATTAGAGCGAAGACTACAGTCTGAGTTATCTGTACTTCATCATGCTTCGTCAGCTGCCATCTCGACAGATGTGATCGGTCCAGTCAGTCTTCTCAGAAAGCAAGGAATTGGGAGGAAACTGATGGTCTATGAGTTATAACAGAGTTGGGAAACAGTGGATGCCGTGTTCACATTGCCATTAGGATAATTTATTTTTCCTTTTGTGCGCAATTACCTCTTCCTAGGAATTGCTTCCCAATGTATTTGCCTCTTCAGGCACACTTTCAATCAATAAAAGTCGTTATTCAGATAAATTGCTCTCCTGTTTTTACTTTTACTGTTTTGTTTACAAAAACGTCCGAATTTTTGATAAACATTGCATATAAGAACATGAAGGCTAAACAATGACGTGCAGAAAGATTAAAACATTTGAAAATCATTTTGAATGTTGAGGACACTTGAGCGTATCTTGTCCATGTATTCCCTGGGGCATCTGTTGTCCCGATTTGCAGGTTGTCACCTGTGAGTATTTTCCCCAGTAAGGTCGTCACCTGTGAGCATTCCCCAGCAGTGCTTTCCCCAGACAGGAGTCATTCTCCTAGCTATGGATTGTTTAAGTCTTCCCCAGCGAAGCATTCGTCTCTCCAGTAGAGCTTATCCTACCAGTGGATTGGACAGGTGTCCATGGCAGACGGATGCCTACATCCCCAGCTGAGTCGTTTCTACTTGTGAGCATTGTAGGTCGTCCCCGGCGGAGTAGCGGTTATTCCCCAAAGCATAGCCTATTCTATCTGAGGTCTGTATGAGCCTTACCCCCAGAGAGTTGCCTGGTTTAGTTTCCCCCAGCGGAGCTTTTATTTCCCCAAGCGGAATTTTCGTGGATTTGATTGGGCCACCCCCAGCAGGTTTCCCTTTGTTTCCCCTAAGCAGAGTTGCTTTATTACTCCCCAGCGAGTTGCCCTGTCTTCCCCTAGTGGATTTGTATTGACGGCTCCCCAGCAGTCGTGTTGTTTCCCCCAGTGGATTCATCTTGAAGATTCCTCAGCACAGTCGTCCTGTGTATCTCTCCCCGCAGAGTTCTCATCATATTGCATTGCATATAGTAAATCATTGCATCCTCAAACTGCGTAGCATTTCCATCCCATATGGAGCATTACGCCATAGAAAAATTCAAACATATGCATTCATGTGTTCGAAACCACATCAGACCGTATCCCCCGACAGAGGCGGATCATTTTTGTTCGACATCAGCACCCAGTCTGTTACAGTTGCTTCGACAGCAGTCAGAATTGATTATCCCCGCAGAGGTTTATTTCCTCACCCGATGGTGACAGAGGTTTATTTCCTCACCCGATGGTGACAGAAAGTTTGTTTCTCCCCAGTGAGACCCCCAGCAAGTGATCAGTCTTGCCTTAACATATCCCAGTTTCGATCTTGTGATACCAGTAAGTGTCATGTCAGCACCCGCGTATGTTTTATTGTTTGGTGTCGGTAAACGCCATTGCTTCGGTGTCGGTAAACATCGAGTCTCACCCAGTCATCGGTAAATGTCTGGTCATTCTTTTTGATGTCGGTAAACATCATCTTTTGATGTCGGTAAACATCGAGTTCCACCCAGTCATCGGTAAATGTCTGGTCATTCTTTTTGATGTCGGTAAACATCATCTTTCGATGTCGGTAAACATCGAGTCTCACCCAGTCATCGGTAAATGTCTGGTCATTTTTTTGGTGTCGGTAAACGCCATTGCTTCGGTGTCGGTAAACATCGAGTCTTTCTTTCAGTCATCGGTAAATGTCTGATAGATCCCCAGCTAGAAATCCCCAGTAGAGTCATCTGTAAATGTCCTACCCGGTTTTCAGTTGCAAATATTTGTTTGTCTCTCACCAATAAATTTCTCATCCCAGTCATCGGTAAATGTCTGGTCATTTTTTTTTGATGTCGGTAAACATCATCTTTCGATGTCGGTAAACATCGTGTCTCACCCAGTCATCGGTAAATGTCTGGTCATTCTTTGTTCTCTTGTTAATAAAATCTAAATCCCCAGAAGTCGTCGGTAAACGTCTCGTCTGGTATCACAGCAAAGATTTTGTTCCTCCCCAAGTGGAGATGCCATCGGTAAATGGCCCAGCTTTCTTCGATATCGGTAAATATCGAGTTCCCAGTTGCAGCAGTCATCGGTAAATGGTCTTGCTGAGTTTGACATCGGTAAATGTCAAGTTTCTTTGAAGCCACCATCGAAGTTTGTTTTCCCCAGCCGCCATCGGTAAATGGTCGTGCTGAAGTTGATATCGGTAAATATCAAGGTTCCAGTTTCCAACCATCGGTAAATGGTTTTGCTTTTCTGAAGCCGTCACGCAGTTGTCATCAGTAAATGACGTGGTTCTTTTTGTATTATATCCAGTCAGTGCAAATTTCTACGGTTCTTTTGTATTCAATCCCTGTTTACCCTGAAAGTCTGACAGCCATTTGCTATCATCCGTTCGGGTTCCCAGCTGATTGAATAGGGGCAGCTGTAGCACCTCAAATTTGCACCTATCATTGTACATACATTCTCATATTAGGTCATAGCATATCATGATACATTGCATAGCATTGCATTGTCCCCAGTTGCCTCAAGAGCAAGCAAATCAAGAATTAGGTCAAACTGATCAGGAGATCAGTCAACCAATCAAGCAAGGGTGTTTCTCAAGGAGCCAAGGCCCTAGGTTTTGTCCATCAAGTTCACATGACTTGGAGGCCCTTTTGAAGTGTTTTGATCAGGGGTTGAAGGTTCAGAAGCCATCAGTTCATGCACAGTCAGGCAAAAACCCCAGAAAGTCAAAGATAGTCAACAGTCAGTCAAAGCAGTGGATGGTGGCCATTCTTGTGGAATTTGGGCACCATGATCAATAATCAAGAGTCCATTCAACTTGGGACATCATTTGAAGTCAAGGTCTCAAGGAATTAGGGTTTGGAATTCATCAGAAGTGCACAGTCAGTCCAAAACCCTAGAAAAGTCAAAGTTGGTCAACTGTGGTTGATTCTATGGTTTTGATGGATGGAAATGGTTTGAGAGAGCTTATTCATGTCCTAACAAGCCTCATATATCATGCCAAACCTCATCATGGAAGAATTTGAAGCCAATCAGAAAATTTCCAAAAATAGAAACTGGACCTGTAATTTTAACTGCCAAAAATGGAAACTTCTTGATCTTCAACTTGCATCATGATACAAGCTTCAAATGAATTTTTGCCCAACATGAAAGTTGAAGATCTTGTTCTCCCATTTTCAAAAAGTCCAAGAACACCAAAATCCCATGGATGGTTGTCAAGATATGATCAAATCATTTTCACAAAATCTTGAACTTCAAAAGGCCATATCTCTCAAACCATAAGGCCAAATTTGGTGGGGTTTTTTCCTACAAACCACATTTTTCCTCCTCTTTCCAAAAATATAAACATCATGTACCAAAACCTTGCCAATCAAAATGGCATTTTTTGACCTATTTCATTTAAAAATCAAGTTTGACCAATAGTTGACTTTTTGATTCAAATATTTTTGACACAATTGGCCATTTGGGACTTGTTCTAAATGATATTTGCAAGGTGTTCCAAGCCCAAAATCGAGCAGCATCCCATCATACCACCTCCATATGCACCTTTGGCTCACAATTGGCAAATAATGCATTTTGGTTCATTTAAGTATAACAAGGTTAACACTTCATGAGTAAACAACAAACAGCCAATACAAAGATCATTTGCAGCCTGTTTACAAGCCCTTTTCGTACAGGACCATACACCTCCACTTCCATATTCTCCAAACTTAGCAAAATGCATTTTTGTTCATTTAAGTTAAACAAGATTACCATTCAATTAGCATGGCTTAAACAGCAAATATAAAAGCATTTTTCTGTCCATTCCAAACCCTAGTAGCAGCTGCAGACCACAAAAACTCATATTCTCTCCTCTCTTGCATTTTTGCACATTGAATTTTTCTACTCAAAACTCCCAAAGCACCACGAGCTTTCTTGCTTGCTTCATGACCTGGACATCATTTTGAGCTCTCTACAAGCATCAAATCCTTGCTGTAACTGCATCTTCCTGTTCTGTCTTCTCCAAGCATCTCCAATGGCAAATCGAGCTTTGAAGATCTCCAAGCAGCATTGAGCCAAACAACTTCAAGCATTCAACATCTCCAAGCATTGTGGACCTCTGTTTGAGCTGGAATCATTCAAACAACATTGTTCTATCGATTTTCTCCAAATCAAGTGAGTTTTTCGATTTCCTTATTTTTCCAAATGATGCTATGCCATGTGTAGTCCTTGCATTGCTGAGTGTTATGAAGTTTAAATCGTGTGAAATGGTTATACATTGAGTGAGAAATCGGATTTTTAAGTTTCATGATCAATCATGTTTTGCTCGATACTCCCTGTTTAGCTAGAGTTGATGAAATTGATGTTTGTATTGATGATGTATTTGGTTAGATGAACACCATGACATGTTGTTTGTGAAGTTTGGTGATACTTCGATCTTGCTGGAAATTTGGAAAATGTTAATGATGAACACTGTATGCGCATGCCCTGCTGTTTTAAAACCCAGAAATTTCCATGATTATGTTGGTTTGTTGTTCATGTTGTGGTTGCATGAAAGACATGCTGTTTGCCATGCTGTGTGAATGATTCTAGTTGAAATTGTTTGTTTGATGATGAACATTGTTGATGAACATGAAGCATGCTGTTGTGATAAACCCTTGTATTTTTTCCAGAAATCTTGTTTCATGTATGCATGAGTGTTGGCTGCTGTTTGTTGTTTGTGGTTATATGAACCATTTCCACTGCCATGCTGTTTGGATTTCGCATGATGATGATGAATCATGAAGTTGAATTTGTTGGCTGCTGCATAAACCCTAAGGGTTTTAGAACCCAGAATTTCTGAACCTTGAAATGTGTTTGGCCCGAGCTACTGTTCCATTGGCCATCAGCCAATGAGAACATTTCATTGCATTTGCCAAAACTATGCGTTTAGTTAAATGAGGCGCTGAATTACCACATTGCCATCCGGTCAACTTAGTTGACCACCATTTCATGTTATGTATTCATGTTCATTCCAAATTGTTACACAACTTGCAAAATCCATTTCTCCTTCATTTTAACTCCAAAAATCATGCAATTTTTTCCATCATGTTCATGAGAATGTCTATTATTTAATCATGATTTTTATTGAATTTTTGATTGGCTGGATTTTAAATGGCATTAGACTTCTTAACATGTATGCCTAATTGACACCTTTTGCCAAAACCCTTGTGAAATGATGAGTTTGTATCCATTGGTTCTGAAAATTTTTGTGGTTAAACTAGACTCATTCATCTTTGTTTTAATGTAAATTTTGTGAATTTATCATTTGTGGTGTGTGAGTTATGATTTTCTGAAGTAGGGTGTGACAATTTGTGTCACACCAATGATGTGCATTTTCATGATTTTTATTCACATGTTTCCTCGCTTCCAAATAATGTGCAATTTTGCATGATTGTTCTCTCATATGTCTAGTTGGTGTATGAATTTTCTTGGATTTAATGATGCTATTTCCTATTTGTTTGTGAATTTCCTTCTCTGCCTAGTCAATTGTTGACTTTATGTGATACATGTTGCCAAATCCTTTGTGAAATCCTCATGCCTTATTGTATGATCATGAAATTTCATATGTGCATACTAGACATCTTGAGCTTTGCATTGGTGTTGATCCCATACATTTCTCATCTGTTTTCAATTTGTTATGATTTTTTGAAGTTGACCCATGTTTGTTGACCTTCATTGTGCATACTTGAAATTGTGTTGACTTCCTGATTTTATTTGACCGTCTTCCCATGATCCAATTGAGCTGAAATTTCATATGCATGCTATGTTATGGATTGTGATTGAGTATGATTTATTTCATAATTTTTGGAATTGATTATGCTTGCTTTTGAGCTTGGTCTTTCTGTTGACCCTTTGTATGCTTCATTTTGCCATGTTTGACTTCTTTGGTTTATGAAATGACAATGATGCATGATTTGATTGTGAATCCAATTGAGGTAGCTTCTTAAATGTTTGAACATGAATTGGGTTGACTTTTCTTTGCTGTTTTGACCTTTTCTTTCATCTTTGACCCTAGGCTAGTCCTAGTGGTCTTTTGAGCTTACAATTGAGTTAATGTTTCAGGTTAAGCACCAATGCCTCAAAGATCATTCAAATTTGATTGAGTTGGATTATATATATCATGTGCTAACCCTTGTTTTGTAGGTGTGACTCATATAGTTGAGTCTTGTGCTTTGCACATTGGTCCCTCTGTGGTTGACTGTTGTTTATCCACTCCTTTTGTTTTAAACTGTTGAACTGTTTACTAATTGGTTTGACTTTTTCAGGTACTTTAGTTGCTTAAGTTCTTTGAACTTGCTTTGCTTTGCTATTTAGCAATTTGCTTTGAGGTATAATTACTTCTTCTTCATGTAGTCTGGAGACCCGGTCTGTTATTTGACCGGGCAAACTGTCTGAAGTCCTCCTTAAGAGGCAATGCTTGTGTGTGTTTAAAATTGTCCCAAGCAGGAAAAGTCCTTCAAGTAAGGCAATTGGTAGATCAAAGGGATAAGTAGCCTATCCCCTACTATTCAGTGAGTCCTCTCCTTGCTCCCATTACATGGTTGAAGCATGGAGATAAAAACCCAAGATCAATCGAGTCAATAATGGGGAGAGAGTTCCATCTTTCTGAACTCCCCCACTTTCTAATATGCTCTCCCTGATCAGGGATAGAAGCAATGAGGCACACCCCTCATCTCCTTTCATCTGCTTCACCTTAGCCTTTCAATGGCAAGGTTAAGAGCGACATTTACCTATTACAGTGGACTTTCATAATCAAACCCTCTTGTGTGAGCCCCCTTGTTTGGCTATAGAGTGTGCTGTTTGATTCTCATTGATTGATTGATTGCTTCATATGCACTTGCTTGCCTGTATGTTATGCATTTATCATCATCAATTGTCATTAATGCATGATCATCCCTTTTGTCTGTGAGACATTGTCTTTGTTGTTTATCCATTGAGGACAATTGTAAGTCCCACAAGTTGGCATTTGTTCCTATGATATGGAAGTGAGTATAAGACCATCACATTGGCCACTCATCTTATCTTTGCTTGTTTGTATGTGAGGATACAATTATAAGTCCCACAAGTTGGCATTTGTTTTCCTAGGATCATACTGTGTATGTCAGAGTAAGCCCCAAGCAGATTGGCATCTGACATCTTTGTTTTGCTTTCTTTGTTTGTATGAGAGGATGCAATTGTAAGTCCCACAAGTTGGCATTTGCTTTCCTATGATCATGTTTGGAATTAACCTAAGTCCAGACAGATTGGCAGTTGATTTCCATATTTCATTCTTGTTTTCTTTTGAGGAGATTAGTGTAAGACCATTGAGTGGCCTCTGATATCCATTTCTGTTTTAGGAGATTGGTGTAAATCCAGCCATTGGTATCCGATATCCGCTTTTGTTTGTGAGATTGGAGTAAGACCATTGAGTGGCATCCGGTATCATTTGTTTGTTTATTTTATCATTACTTATTTTCCATTCCAAAGGACACACTTGAATCATTTCCCATATGATTTCAAGAAGTGAACCTCCTGAGAAGTTTTACTTTCCATCTTCATCCATTCATCTCTCACTGTGTCCTAAACCTTTTCACACTTTGACTTCCAACTTAACATAGATATTGTGCAAACATCTTCATGTTTTCAAACTAAAAACCTGGACTCAAGTCCTTGACTTTTTTCAAACTCCATTTCATAATACCTCTTTGAATCAATCTTAATCATACTTTGACTTCACTTTTCATAATCACAATCAATTAACTTCACTCATTCACTTGTTTTGGCTTTGTCCATTAATCTTTTCATGCATTAGCCATAGGTTTCAATTATCATTGTGGTTGATGTAAATCTTACCTATCCTTAGTGAGTCGACAGTAAGACTTCCGTACTGAAAACAGGGTTAACCCCTCTAGTGCGTCGAAGCTATCCTCACATGGTGGATGTTGGTCTTGGTCGAGTTTTCTCCCATTGATAATGAAAAGCCTCAGTGCTTGTGTTTAAAATTGAACCTAACTCACTTTTGGAAATCTTTTAGCCGAACTACGGCGTTTTGATCCTTACCTTTGATGGAAGGTACGTAGGCAACGGGTTCATCCGTTCAAACCCCATAAAAATTGTACATTCTTTTCTCACCATCCCAATCATGTTTGCACAATGTTTATGTCATAACAAATAACAATTTAGTACAAAAAGTGTGAAAAGGGCTCCCTAGGAGTACCTAGGACGTAGTGGGTGCCTAACACCTTCCCATTGCGTAACTTACCCCTTACCCAGACTCTCTGATCTTTTATTAGTTTTCTACGTGTAAAACTTCTTAGGCTTTTGTTCGCTTTTTAGCCAATCCTTTGGATAAATAAAAGTGCGGTGGCGACTCGAAATTTCATTGTATGCTTTGCTTATGGTTTAATCGATAAATCATATAGCGACGAATACACCGCTACACCTCCTAAACAAGGCCCATGCACACATTTGAGTTGGTTTTGTATGCACATAATCAATCAAAAATAGTTTTATGAAATTTTCTTCACAAATCTTCATGAATAAGCCAAAGACCATGCAAATGAAATTCATGTCATGTAATGGTATGGTTGGAAAGTACATGTTATCAGGATCAAAATGGAAAAAGAACCACTCATTTTGGAGCTTTGGTTAAAAAGTTATGTCCATTTGAATTTTGAAACACACTTTGCCATGATTGGATCATATCTCCTCAACCACACATTAGAAATCTATGATCTTGGACTTTTTGGAAATGGGAGAGAAAGATCTTCAACTTTCATGTTGGACAAAATTTCATTTGAAGCTTTCTTGATGATGTAATCTTGAGTTGAAGTTGGTCCAAAACCTTGCCATTTTTGGAAAGTTCAAATTACAGGTCACTTGCTATTTTTGGAAAGTCTTGATCTGACTTCAAATTCTTCAATGTTGATGTTTGAAATGTCAAATGAGACTTGTTTGAACATGAATGAAGCATCTCTAACCACTTCCCACCTCCAAATCCACAGTTGACTTTGCAGTTGACTTCTGTTGACTTCTATGGGCCTCAGATGAATTGATCATGCACTGATGAGTTCTGAGCTTTCAACACTTAGCCAAATTACCTCAAAGTGATCCTTTGAGTCATATAAGTTCATTGGAACCACACTAGAGCTTTGATCTCATGGAAAATGCTTTTGTTGCCTTGCACAGTTGAATCTCCGGACCAGTCTTGACTGATGACATGCAACAGGATATGCAATGCTAATGCAATCCTAATGACCTAAAAATGAAATGTATATACAATTGGGAGGTGCAAATTTGAGGTGCTACAATGGGTAGAAGACCAGAGATTCCGCTGAGGAACAAAGGTGAGAAAATAAGGATTTACAACCACCGGTTAGTAGGTAGAAGATCCAAAAATCCGCCAACAACCAGAATGAACCACAAGGATTACCTCTGCTAGGGGAGAAGATAGGGTTTGTAACTACCGGTTAGTAGGTAGTAAACCACACAGATAGGACTTACGACTGCCGGTTTGTAGGCAGAAAGCCAAGAGTTCCACTGAGGATAAGATGAATGAGTGCCGGTTAGTAAGCAACTATTCATTTATACCACAGGGAAGCACGAGAGACAGTTGAAAAAGGGGCCAATTTAGGATCAAACCAAAAAGGCGGACTGAATCACGACTCGTCCTAATGAGGATGTAACTCAAATAGGAAAACCCATCCCAATATATATGTTGGGAGGAAACGGAAACAACCGTCATCCACGAGGATGTATCTCAGTGGGGAAATGGCAGGAAAGGATAAACACTTTCTGCTTATGGGGCTGACTCTAAATGAGGAGATCAGACACACCAAAATCTGCTTGGGGAGATCTACTGGGGAGATCTATATCACCAATTAGCAGGAGACAACAAACAAAAGATATATGGCAAAAATGCAACATGAATATCTGAATGCTATGATTATGCATGAATATGCGTGATTTATGTTTGATGAATGCTGACAAAACAGACATTTCTAACACAAACAGGCACAGGGAACAAACGCCCGGTACTATACTTCTAGAGGAAAATACAAGAAATCCAATTGGAAATCCAATTTGCTGGAGATCTGAATGCTAAAAAGCAAAGATCTGGTGTGAAAATCAGAGATATCAAAGGAATCACCAAATCTCTGAGCGATGGATCATCAATCAACCCAACTGGGGAACAGAAGTTCACAGCAGGCAGAAACTGTCACGAAAGCAACTCTGTTGGGGACGTAGAGAAATCATGAGATTTCTGCAGGGGGATTATCATTCTCATCTGAGAAGAAGGAGCTCACTGCACAGGTGAAAACTGCCACGAAAGCAACTCCAAACAACTCCACTGGGGAAAAACCCACTGAGGAAGAACAGATCACACAAGTAGATTCTGCCACACAAGCCACTCTATTGGGGATCAGAAACGTCAGGAAATCACCAAATCTCTGCAGGGGAGGAATCATCACAGATGCAATCCACCATGCAACCAATCTACTGGAGATTTATCTGAGAAGGAGAACTGGGGATCAACCACCAAAACCAAACCTTCACAAAATACCACAACTGCTGAGGAAGAACGAATCACTGCTCTGTCGAAGGGAGAGGAGGTGAAAACCTCAACAAGCACTCTGATGGGGAGAGTCCTAACAAAGGCTCTGCTCAACAAAAATCTGTTCGGGAAACAAATCCAACAAACACCCTGCTCAGGGGGAAAATCTCAACAGAAACTCTGCTTGGGGAGAAACCCCAACAAAAACTCTGCTTGGGGGGAAACCCCAATAATAGTCTGGAGAAAGAGGATACAGCCATGCCAGGAGTACAAACAAATGTCTTACCCTGTTGGAAATCATGCCACCCTTGGGAGAGCACTGAGAAATTCTTAAGTATCCTTTCATCATTGTGAATGTTTACTTTGTTTAAAAACAATTTTTATGAAAAATTTGTTTGTTTAAAACAATGACACTTTTATCAATTAAAACATGCAAAACATTTGTTGAATTGAAACAAATAAGAGTGCAAATAATTGGATAAAAGCTCAAATTGATTTGATGGAATGGTAGTCTGCAAATGGCAAGACTCCATAGATATGTACAAATTTGAAATCGGTGATATATATTGGAAGAGGGCTATATTGAACATAATGATCATTTCTCTACCAATTGAATCCGGTGTATTTGATGCTTCAGTTGACGATGACTGAGCGAGAATCTCTGACGAATAGACGACTGCGGAACAGAAAGTCTTGTCAGGATGCAGTTACTTGCCAAATCCCTAATTTTTGCCTAGATTGCCCCAGGGTGAGGTACTCAATCTAGCGGGATGCAAATACATTTTTTTTCAAGTCTCTAATTTTTGCCTGGATCGCCTTTTCGGGTTATCCACCGAGACGCTCATTTTTGCCTAAGCCGCCCTTTCGGGTTTTCAACTTAGCGAGCTATTCTGTTTTTCTTTTTAGGCAAAGTATTTCTTGACTGCATCTGAATTCACAGGACGAGTGAAATCATCCCCATCCATTGTTGTGAGAATCAAAGCACCGCCTGAAAAGGCTCTCTTGACAACATATGGACCTTCATAGTTTGGAGTCCAATTGCCCTTGGAATCGGGCGCGAAAGACAAGACTTTCTTGAGCACGAGGTCACCTTCTCGGAATACACGAGGCTTGACCTTCTTATCGAATGCTTTCTTCATTCTCTGCTGATATAACTGACCATGGCACATGGCAGTCAATCACTTCTCTTCGATCAGATTCACTTGGTCGTAACGACTCTGAATCCATTCAGCATCAGTCAACTTGGGGTTTGAGGGTATACTTTTCTTTTATATTCTGAAAAAAAAAATTGATTTTTGAGTTTTTTTTCTTTTTTTTTTCACCCTCTTCTCTTTTTTTTTTGTTATATTTGTAATGCCCCAATTTGACTGTTTTGCTGATTTTCAAGATACAGCTGAATGATCTTCTTTTCGTGCTCAAGAAGACGGGTAATCTCATCAGGAATCCCCTCAACATCATCTTCCTCTGCTTCGAATACAGGGAATTCAAAATTGGGAGATGGCGTTGGATCATTATGTTCAATGGGTTTAGAAATCCCTGCATAATGATTTTGGTTAATGAAAACTTTAGAATTTAAACAAGCAAATCATTATGCAGATGAAAAGATTGCTTTTATTCGTTTTTCAGGGTTTTTTGTGATCACCGTTTTCATGCAAAAAGAAAAAAGTGAAAACAAATGGAAAAACAAATGTTTAACATGAATTTATTGAATGAAATATCATTGTATAAATGCTGACAATGTCATCACTTCTCCTTTTGGCATGGGAGAAGGGTTTTCAAACAAAGTGAACATATTACGCTGACTTATGAATGACTGTAGAAACATCCACAACGACCCAATTATGGCAGATCCCGCCAGGGATAACAAGATTGTCAATATCCTTTGCATCCTCTTCCAGAATAGCAGCAGTTTCTTCAGCTTGAGCAGTGTGGATGAAACCTCCACTCTTGAACAACCCTTTGTCGTTGAAGACCCCTGACGAATAGCCAATGCCAGCTCGGGACTTGTTATCTTCAAGCTCAATCATTTTCCCTAAACCAGCAACTGCACCACATTCAATGGCCAGTTTCGCATCACGATAGAAAGCAAATGAAGGAGACTTCTTCTCAATTGGCTCAGCGATAGACAAAGCTTGGAAAGGCGTTCCAACTTCATCCTCAGCATCAATATATGAGAAAGAAGACAAATGGCTAACCAGGAGAGCCTTTTCTCCCCCTACCACAACCAGTTTCTTGTTCTTAACAAATTTCAGCTTCTGGTGTAGGGTGGATGTCACGGCGCCAGCCTCGTGAATCCATGGTCTACCAAGGAGACAGCTATAAGATGGGTGGATATCCATAACCTGAAAGGTAACTTGGAAATCACTTGGTCCAATCTTGATTGGGAGATCAACTTCCCCAATCACAGTCTTACGCGACCCATCAAAAGCTTTCACAACGACACCACTCTGCCTCATGGGAGGCCCTTGGTGTGACAATCTAGAGAGAGTGGTCTTTGGCAATACATTCAGAGATGACCCAGTGTCCACCAGCACGTTGGACATAGCGTCGTTCTTGCAATTCATGGATATATGTAAAGCCATGTTGTGGTCTCTTCCTTCCTCAGGGAGATCAGCGTCACAGAAACTCAAAGTGTTGCAAGCAGTAATGTTTGCAACAATGCTGTCAAACTGTTCTATAGTGACATCATGATCAACATAAGCTAAATCCAAGACTTTCTGCAGAGCCTCCCTATGGGGTTCTGAATTCAGAAGCAAAGATAACACGGAGATCTTGGACGGCGTTTGTAGAAGCTGATCTACAACGTTGTACTCACTCTTCTTGATGAGCCTCAACATCTCATCACAGTCTTCATTCATAATGCCACTAGGGCCAACAGAAGAAGTAGGAGTCCTTTGTACAGAGGAGGGTTTGGCAACAGGTGCCGGATTTGGAGAATTAGCCGCATTCCCAACCGGACGCTCAACAGAATCAGCAACAGCCTGAGGCTTTGGGGGTGCAGAAAACACACGACCACTACGGGTCATCCCGCTCACATCAGCTATATTCACAACGGAGGATGAAGGCAACGACACTTCTCTCCCATCTTCCACAGTAACTGGATTATAGCGGAAGGGAACTGCTTTATCAGACGAATAAGGCACAGGACCAGCAGGCTTGATAATCAGAGAAGGAGAAACCTTCTGCTTGCTACCATCATAACGGATGACAATCGGCTCAGGGATCTTGAACACAGGAGAAATCACATTCACCTCTGGTTCGTCTTCATCAATATTCCTGTTCTGAAAAATCTCAATAGTTCCATCATCCAGCAACTCTTGCAGCTCTCTACGCACTTGGCGACAACCCAGACGATTGACAGAGCAGATACGACATTTGTCATGGTCGTGCTCCATATGATTGTAATCACACAGTAGAGGATGCAACTCAACCAATGACTGTCGAATATGGCTTACATATTTTACCTTATATTTGCCAGGGCAACCCTGGACCATGTTAACCGACTTCCCATGTTCGGGCAATGGGTTCTTCGTAACATTAGGGCCTGAGTCCTCAAAACTCAGAATACCGCATCTCATAAGGTCTTGAACCTTAGTCTTCAACTGAAAGCAGTTCTCTACATCATGACCGGGAGCACCCGAGTGGTAAACACAATGCTGATCAGGCTTATACCACCACTGCGGGTTGACCGGTATAGCTGGAGGATCCCTCGGAGTAATCAGTTTCCGCTCTATCAAAGAGGGATACAACTCTACATATGATACAGGAATAGGATTGAAAGTAATCTTCTTCCTCTCATAACTCGTACTATCTTGATTACTGTTGCGAGGCTGGTAGGCCTGCTGCTAAGGACGATGCTGTTGCTGATACTGCTGATGTGGTTGTTGATTATTGTGTTGCTGATATTGCTGATTGTTGTCTTTGAAGACAAGTGCTATGTGAGCCACCTGGTGCTGGTTGCTGGCTGAACGCACAGGCTTCCTCCCCACGGAAGGTCTTCTGGGTTTGACATGGGATTGCACAGCATGTGCCTCCCCATCTTTCTTCTTAGCAAATGCCCCATATCGCTTACTTGAAGAGCCTTGATCTTTGGATAACCGTCCTTCACGGACTCCTTCCTCCAATCGCATCCCCATATTCACCATTTCGGTGAAATCAGAGGGAGCACTAGCGATCATCCGCTCATAGTAAAATGAACTCAAAGTCTTCAGAAAGATTTTAGTCATTTCCTTCTCTTCCAGCGGAGGAGTAATCTGAGCTGCCAGCTCTCGCCACCTCTGGGCGTACTCTTTGAATGTCTCTTTGTCCTTCTGGGACATGGCTCTGAGCTGATCCCGATCGGGAGCCATATCCACGTTATATTTGTACTGCTTGACGAAGGCTTCGCCAAGATCATTGAAGGAACGGATGTTTGCACTGTCCAAACTCATGTACCATCTTAGTGCAACACCGGACAAACTGTCCTGGAAATAATGAATCAGCAGTTGATCATTATCCGTTTGAGTAGACATTTTCCTGGCATACATAACCAGGTGGCTGAGCGGGCAGGTGTTCCCCTTATACTTCTCAAAGTCTGGGACCTTGAATTTGACAGGTATCTTTACATCGGGAACTAAACAGAGCTCGGCTGCAGACTTGCCAAATAAATCTTTTCCTCGAAGGGTCTTCAATTCCTTGCGGAGTTCAAGAAATTGGTCATTCATAGCATCCATCTTCTCATGAACATCTGGGCCCTCAGACGGCTCAGAATGATAGATGGTGTCGTCTACCCTAGGAATGGTATGCACGACAGGAGGAGGCACAACAATGACCGGGCTAGATGCCGACATGAAAGCAAATGTCGGAGCTGGAATATCAGGCATATAACCAGGAGGCATCCCCCACGGAAACCCGGGTGGCATGGCTGTTGGCACAAAATGGGCACTGGCAGCTGGCACAGTTGCAGACACAACCTCGGAAATAACAGTCCTCTGGGGAGGAGTTGCAGGCGGTGGAGACGGCTGATTCTGAGCAGCTAAGAACTGCTCCATCAAAGCAGTGAGTCTGGCAACTTCATCCTTCAGCTCACGGTTCTCTTGCTCAAGATGATCCATCAATCTAGAAGAGTTGGCTCTGGTGTAGTACCGATGAGTCAGCTTGTCTTCAAAATAAATGAAGAGCACAGAGTCAGGCCACAGACAAGAAGACCGGAACAACACCTGCTTATGCGAATGATGCATGCAATGCTCGTGCATATGCTTTGTTTTTATATTTCAAAGGAACTCTAGGGTTTTATTTGCAAACTTTGAAATATTAATCATTTTATTGCACATGGAAATATCTCCTTGAATAATTCTTTGTCTTTCCATGTCTGAAAATTTTTGCAAAGAAACCCCTTAAGTTCTTTGAAAAAAAAATTCTCATTTTTTGATGATATGGATGCAGATGAATGCATCAATGCATGAATGCAACAATCACACTCAAGGATCAAGCAAAGCACACCAGACAAAGGTCATGGGAAAGCTCATAGCATCCTTAATATCAATCATCCATTTTGGTGGATTATGGTTTTCACCTTATCGACACCCAAGTTCCATTGATATTAACGATATATGAACCGGCTCAATTATCCTTAATATCAATCATCCATTTTGGTGGATTATGGTTTTCACCTTATCAACACCCAAGTTCCATTAATATTAAGGATGTCTGAACGACTCAACCATGAATCACGGGTTTGTTGTGAGTCACGAGCATGGGGTCTCGGTTAAGAACCACCCAACGGGAGTGTACTATGGTTTAAACCTGCCAAACATGTTCTACAAGAGGTTCCCATAGTCATCATCCCATCTTTCGAATATTATCGGAGGAACGAATACTCGTATTCCAAAAATATTCTCAAGAGAGACTCTTATGAGTGTAGTATCGCGTAACAATCGCATCAAATCTTACATTTGAACGACTTCCGCACTACGTCCTAAAAATAGGCCAAGATGGGCTTGGTAAACTAAGGTCCTTGGCTTCTACGGCACATATTGAAAGAACAATGCCTAACCACAAATAACTTGTGTGACATTATTAATCCAACATGACCTCCACCAAGTGAATGGACTCGCAAGTCAACTTGCTAAGGAATAACTCCACACAAGTCGACGAGACTATGCCATTCTCCTATCATAATGTGCACTCGAGTTCGGGTATAGAACTCATCTCACAGAGATCACCAAACAAACAAGCAATGTATATCAAGCAATTCAATCATTACAATCAATACAGTAATCCCAAATTGTACAAAAATATGTCATAAACAATATATTACAACAAAGTGTGAAAAGTAGGCAAACCCACTAGGAAATGATTTATCCCTAGTGAAGTCGCCACTTTCCTGTAGCGGTGTATTCGTCACTTTATGATTTATTGACTAAATCAAAAGCAAAGCATACAAAGATAGACTCGCCACCGCACTTTTATTTATCCAAAGGAATGGCTAAAAAGCGAACAAAAGCCTAAGAAGTTTTACACATAGAAAACTAATGAAAGGTCAGAGATCTGGGTAAGGGGGTAATTATGCAAAGGGAAGGTGTTAGGCACCCAATGCATCCTAGGTACTCCTAGGGAACCTCTTTTCACAACTTGTTGTATCATTATTTGTTTATGAAATATTTTTGTGCAAACATTGATTGAAGAGATGAGAGAAGAATATACAATTTTTATTATTTTTGTGTTTGAATGGATGAAACCCATTGCCTACATACCTTTTCATGAAAAATAAGGATCAAAACGCCGTAGTTCGGCTAAAAGATTTCCAAAAACATGGGTGAATTGATTTTAAAACAAAAGCTCTAAGGTCTTTCGTTATCCACGGGAGAAAACTCAACCTATGCAACCACAAGTCCACCATGTGAGAACAGCTTCAACTTGCTAGTGAGGGACCATGCCCTATAATAAGCAAGGAAGTCTTACAATTCAATCACTAAGGACAAAAGGTGAGATTAACATCAACCACTAGAATAAATCAAACCTATGGCTAATGTATGAAAACTTATCAAGAAGTGGACTTGAGCCACAAAACAATTGAATGAGTGGAATTAATCAATTAGAATTATTCACAAAAGATGGTCAAAGTATGATTAGAATTCAATTCGGAAAAAAAAGTATTATGAAAGTGAAGTTTGAAAATCAAAGGCTTAAGGCCTAGGTTTCTAATTTGAAAAAGAAATGAAAATGTTTGCATAAAGTTTTTGGTTTGAGTTAACATGCAAATGGAGGTTGTACAGAAATAAAAGGTGGGGAGGTTAAGGGATGCAAAACTTCTTAGATGTTCATCTCTTGAGATCATATGTAGATGATTCAAGTGATTCCTTTGGAAAAGGCAACAAACAAATAACAGGTAAACAATGTAACAGAAAAAACCAATATAAATGGATACCAAATGCCAATCAATGGACTTACACTAGTCTCACAAAGCAAAGAAACATGGATACCAGATGCCAATCTATGGACTTACACTAGTCTCACAAAGCAAAGAAACATGGATACCAGATGCCAATCTATGGACTTACACTAGTCTCACAAAGCAAAGAAACATGGATACCAGATGCCAATCTATGGACTTACACTAGTCTCACAAAACAAAGTAAACATGGATACCAGATGCCAATCTATGGACTTACACTAGTCTCACAAAGCAAAGAAACATGGATACCAGATGCCAATCTATGGACTTACACTAGTCTCACAAAACAAAGAAAACAAATGCAATAAGCAAGAGGAAACAAGTTGCCAATAAATGGTCTTACACTCGACTCCTACCATATCACAGGAAACAAATGCCAATAAATGGACTTACAATTGACTCCTCAATGGACAAAAACAAGATGTCACAAAGTATAAACAATGATCATGAAATGATGTACAATTAATGCTCAAAGATGAAAACAATGCACAGAGGCACACACAAACAATTATGCACATATAGGCAAATAAGCAAACAAGCAGTCACTTATCACACACTATACACAATCAATGGGCTCAAGCAAGGTTAGGCTTTAGAAACAAGCCAACTGGAATGGGGTGTTTTGAGCTCTTAACCCTAACATTGAGAGTTAGGGTGAAGCAGATGAAATGGAGATGAGGGTTATGCCTCATAGCTCTTATCTCTGGCCTGGGAGAGCTTTAAACAATAGAAAGTGTGGGAGTTCAGAATGTAGGAACTCTTCTCCACAAATGACTGACTCTATGGACATGATTTTGGGTTTTTACTCAAAATGCATCAACACATGGTGTGAGCAAAGTGAATGACACAACTGAATAGCAGGGGATGGATTACACATCCTTTTTATCTGCCAATTGCCTCTTAAGAGGACTTAACCTGCTTGGCGTAAAGATAGACAAACAAGAACATGGCCTCTTAAGGAGGGCTTCAGACAGGTGCCTGCCAATAACAGCAAGTCTTCTAGACTACATGAAGATTAGGGATTATACCTAAGTGGTATGCCAACCATAAGCAAAAGCAAAGCAAAGTTCAAATGAACTTAAAGCAACTTAGGTACCTGTGTAAACAACTAAACCAATCAGTACAATACTCAGACAAACAGACAACAGTCAATAACAAACAGACAATCCCAATGTACAATACATAAGCCATGAGGCAAACTCAAGTGACTTATCATCAACCTACAAAACAGAAAATGTTAGCAATCAAAAGCAAATATCAACATTCAAATGATGAAGCCACATTAACCATGGAATTTGGATGCTTGAACCTGAAATTCAAAGCTCACATGTAAGTATAAACCACTAGGTCAAAGCCTAGAGTCAAAGGTGAAGAAAAAATTCAAAACAGGAGCTGAAATTAAACACAATGCAACTTCAAACACATATTAATATGTCCTAAAAAGGAACGCATCAAAATCATCAATCAAAGGCATTTCATGTGCAAAGTAAGTCAAAGACAATTTCAAAGCTCATATATGATCATCATGAATGAAAATTTCAAATCAAAACAGAAATGATTCAAATAATTCTGGAAAAATTCATGAGCATTCAACACATCTAACATGATCAACATACAAACAATCAGAAGCATCAAAGATCATTTGGCATGGAAATTAAATTGCACAAGTTGAACAATCAAATGTGTGACACAAATTGTCACACCATGTTAACATGTACACAAAACAGAAATGGAACATGGGAAAAATGTCAAACCAAGCTTAAAACATCCATCAATGTGTCAAGAATCATCATGTAAAATTTCGTGTCCATTGGATTAAAATCAAGCATTTCACAATAGAAAAAGCAAGGCAAGGTCACACAAGCACATATGATCAAAAAGTCTAACACCATTCAAAGTCCAGCTATGCACAACTTCAAAATTTAACTTCATAAGAAAACTAGACAAACAAAGGATCATGTAGCAAAAAACTAGGCATTTTTTGGAGCATTTTTCAATTTTATATGCATTTTTAAAGTTGACATAAAAAAATAAAATCAAAATGAACATGTAGCATGTAAAATGGAGGGAAAGGCATAAAATGTAAATGAATTTGAATAATGCTCTCGCCAGGAATCGATCCGTGTGAACATTCAAAAGAAGCACGCGCAACACCAAAACGACACCGTTTTGGCAAAAACCCTAGCGCACCTGCTAGCGACGGAAAGACCGTCACAAAAATGGACGCTACTATGAAGATCTTCATCTTCTTCATGAAGATGACGATGAACAGTGCATGAACTTCATGCAATTTTCCAGAATTTTCCAGAAATCAACAACAAGCACATCATTTCAAAGATCTTTCCATGGTGATTACAGATCAAGTAACAACTAAGCATAATTCAACATAACAAGAGAGAATCGAGCAAAAGAAAATTTGTGCACAAAACTTGAATCATCCATAACTCAGTCAATAATGCATCAATTCACACGTTTTTTAGCTCAGAATCATCAGCAAGCATGGATCTACAAGAATATGGCAATGAATTTCAAAATTAAGAGATTCGAAACTTGACCTCTTGAAGAGCAGAATCTTGGAAATGCACGATCCACAGCTTGTAATGATCCAAATCCAATCTACAATGCTTGAAATGATGTTTGATGAAGAAAAGGAAGCTTGAACACGTGTAGATCTAGCTCAAAACAGAATTTCCATCTTCAACTTCATGAACTCGATACACTTGGTTCTTGCACGAATTCACCAATTCAAAACTTGATCTGCACAAAATCAAAGCCAGAGAACCAGAATATGGAAAGAAATAGCAATGTTATTTGGAAAAAAATTGAATTATGAATGAGAGAAAATTTTGGAGGGAGAGAGAATTTGGATCTTGAAATGGTGAAAAATGATTAACCTCCCTAAAATTCTGTTAGATTTAGGTATTTATATGAAGTCCTAATCAACTTGCTAATCCATACTTAACTTGGTTAATGGAAATAAGGTGTTTTGCAAAAAACCAAAAATGCATGGTGCATGTAGTAAACCCACGTGAACAGTACCATTTCCTTGATCAAAGTCACTTAAAATCATCTTTTAAACACATTGGCAATGGTAGAAAGTTCCCATGATGCACCATTTTTTAATTTTGCAATTTCCCTCCAAAAAAGGCATGGAATAGCAAATGATCAAGTGATGAGATTTTATGTAATGTGATGCATGATTTGGAAATTATAGGTCAAGAGAAGAATATTGCAAGAAGAGCCACTCATTTTGGAGCTTTGGTTCAAAAGTTATGCTCATTTGAAGTTTCAAGCACCCTTAGCAATGATTTGATCATATCTCCTCACCCACACATCAGATGCTCATGATCTTGGACATTTTGGAAATGGGAGAGAAATATATACAACTTTCATGTTCAACAAAATTTCATTTGAAGCTTTCTTGATGATGTAAGATTGAGTTGAAGTTGGTCCAAAACCCTTCCATTTTTGGAAACTTCAAAATATGGGTCACTTTCCATTTTGGGAAATTTTTGCCTTGACTTCAAATTCTTCAATGTGAGTGTTTGAAATGTCAAATGAGACTTGTTTGAACATGAATGAAGTATTTCTAATCACTTCCCACCTCCAAATCCATAGTTGACTTTGCAGTTGACTTTCTGGGTCTTCAGATGACCTGAAAATGTTTTGATGAAATTTAAGCCTCTACCACTTGGGATTTTGCTTCACAATGACATCATAATTCATATGAACTCTTGTAAATGATCATGGGGTCCAAATCTCAAGAATAACCACCATCTATTGCTCAATGAATGCCTTTGATGTGCTTGACCTGCAATTGCTTCAGCTGCAAGACAAAGGTTATATGACATATTTTTGTACTTTTTTGGTTAGTATTTGAGAGAAAAGCAATGATATACAAATGCAAGCAATGCTTGATGGTTAAGAACCACTCTCAAGGAAGATCCCACCCACAGGGAAGGAAGCAAGGTGTCTAATGATCCTTGAGGCAATGCAATGTTATGATATGATGCCATGAGGGATCTTAGGGACAAAATTGGGGTCTTACAGGTTGGTATTTGTGAAAATTATTTGTGCAAACATGATTGGGGAGATGAGAAAGGAATATACAAATTATTTACAATTTTGTGTTTGAATGGATAAACCCATTGCCTACGTACCATCTTAAAAAGGTAGGATCAAAACCTCGTAGTTCGGGGTAAAAATCTCAAAATAAGTTGGTGAATTGATTGGTCAAAAGCCTTAAGGTCTTTTGTTATCAAAGGGAGAAAACTCAACCTAAAACCACAAATCCACCATGTGAAGAGAGCTTCAACATGCTAGTGAGGAGTTAACCCTATAATAAGCATGGAAGACTTATAGTCCATCACTAAGGATATAGGTGAGTATTATATCAACCTCTAGGATAACTCAAATCTAATAGCTTAATGTTTATGAAAAGCTTTAACACAAATTGTCATTGGAACCACAAAAAACAATTGAGTGAGTTGTATTTACAAATGAAAAGTATTCACAAAATAAGGTCAAAGTTGACTTAAGATTCAATTCAAAATTAGTGTTATGAAAAGAGTTTGAAAAATCAAAGGCATAGTGCCTAGGTTTCTAATTTTGAAAACAATGTTAATGTTTGCACAAAAGTTTGGCTTGGGTTAGAGTGGAGAGAAGAAGAGAAGGGCTAGATCCTAAACATGCAAAGATGAGGGAAGAGAAATAAAACCACTTGGAGTTCCCTTCTTGAGATCATAAGGATGATTCAAGTTGCTCCTTTCCTTTGGATTTATCAAGCAATAAGCAAATAACTCAAGCAATCAAGCAAATATTCAATCAAGCTCCTAGGAATCTTCCAATTGGCTTTTGTATCTCTTATCTTGGACGTCCATGACAATGGTTCTTCTGATTGGCTCAAGATTAGGATCCCTATCACACAAGAACACACAAATCAAAAAGTTCTACAATGCAAAAAGAATGGACAAAAGTGAGTTTAGAATTAGGGTCCTTTCAAGTTCATCTTCAAGATTAAGCATTTTAAAGGCATGAGGCCTAGTTGCTCTTTGATAATTTTAGCACTCTAAAGGCATGAGGCCTAGTTGCTCTTCAAACTCCATTAGCATAGGTAGGATCCTAAATCTAAGTCCTTTCTCCATTTGCATTGGGTTCACACAAACAAAACAAAACAAACACAGGGCAATGGTATATACACAATAATATGCTCAAGTGAGCAAAAGGCAAATTGCATTAACATAAACATGAGCTCAAGTGAGCAAAGGGTAAAGGCAAATGAATTAATGAGCAATAAATTAAATTGCATAAAAGTAAATTGCAACAATTAAATGCTTGAATTAAAAGTTAGTAATTAGTTGTTAATGTTAGTGTGCCATAAGGCAATTTAGCGCTATGTTAAGCAATCGTAAGTGGACTAATGTAGTAGTCACACCTATCTGAGGCCAGTCAATAAAACTATAGGTAACAAACACAAGTTAGAGACCATGACTAGTAAGCCAAGCTCCTATAACTTGCCATGTCAAAAGAAAAGAAGAATGATCTTGTATGGATTTAGGTTTTTTGCTTGACCAAGAAGCAACCTATCTCTAATGCAAAGCAATTCACTTGATCTTTGATCAAGATGAATTTTGATTTGAATCAAAGAAGGTCAAGCCCCTCATATGTCAAGGCTAACCACCAATCGTTAACTCATTGATCAAAAAGAAAAAAAGAAGAAGAAGAAGAAGAAATGGAATGTACATAATTGAAATGCAAATGACATAAGCAAAACACATTGACCAAATATGAATGGAATCAACATCAATCAATGGTAATCAGAAGTGAGATGAAGCTTAGAAGTCAAGAAACAATAAAAAATATTTTTGGTATTTTTTGGAATTAAAATAATACTTGAATTAAAATAAACAAATAAAGGTCAAACTTCAAATTCAATTCAAATCAACTTGGAAAAGTCCAATTTGGATCATCATAAGTTCAACATGGTCAAACAAGGTTTGACAAAAAATTTCATCATTTTTTGAAACCAGAAACTAATTTTAAACAATCAAAAATGAAGAAAAATAACATAATTAAATTAAAATCTCAAATAAATCTCAAATCAATTAAGAAATTGATGGGAATATTTTTCATAGATTCATCATCATTCAAAGATGTTAAGAAAAATATTTTTGGCATTTTTGAATATTGGAAAGTATTTTAAATGAATTAAAAATAACCAAAAAAGAGAAAATTCACAAAAAATATTAAATGGAATCATAAAAAATATTAAAAATCATTTTTAGAAACTAGAATTTAAAAGGGAAATATTGCAATTGGTCCCATATTTTTATGATTAAAAATGAAGAAGTTATGAATTTTTAAAATAAAATGGAATTAAAGAAAATAAAATGAAAATTCAGAAAATAGGAAAAACAAGGAGCGTCTGATCTTGTCTCATTAATTGACGTGGCGCATCAAATGGTTGATAAGCGCGCGCTCATGGTAGACCAAAGTCAGCAGCATCACACAAAGCATTAAAATAAGTCAAAACAAAACACGACCAAGATTAGATCCTAGGGTCCAGATCCAAGGGCTAGGAACTCGTCCACGTGGGAACGGTGGTGGAAACCACCGTCTTCTCCGGTGAGCTTCACAGTTCCGACCAAAAATTGTAGGTTTTCAAACCTTCATTAAAATGCACGATCTATATATCTTTGGAAAGCTGGGGTGATGTACATCACCTCTGTACCATTGGTTTTCACTCAAGATCTCTATAGAGAGAGAAATCTAAGGTAGAAATTTATGGTGTTCATACTGAACTTATTCAATTCATGAAATTAAAACCTCAAATCAATTGCCTCTCACATGAGGACTTCAGAGGTTCCAAGCAATGCAAGAAATGATCAATATCCAAGGAGTTTCGAATGAAAACAGTTTGAACAACAACCTTTGAAGTGCAGCTTTACAAGACTTGATCTACTCCAATTCTTTGATGCAGTGTGTTCTTGAGGTAGCAAGGAAGCAAGGTTTAGGAATTGAAGTTCAATGATCAACCAATGAAGTTGAAAATTGAACTTGAAAATTGAAAGAGAAACTCATAATTCCTTTTAATGGAGGTTGGGATTTCACTTGTGTCGTAGTTCAGGTGCCTTTAGGTTGGATTTTGAAGAGAATGCAACACTCTATTTATAGGCAAGGATGATGCAAGCAAGGAGAAAACTCATGTGCAGGTGAAGTTGGGTCCTCCATGCATGGGCCTGTACAGGCGCATGGGAGGCCCAAATGCAATGGCAAATGCAAGCTGAAGTCACATGGATCAGGTTTGGACGTGCAGATTTCACTGCAATGGAGTGTGCACAAAGATTCAACATGTTATGTGTATCGGGGTATTCGTTACCATTAGAGATATTGACTAAATCCAAGGTAAATCATACAAGTCGAGTCGCCACCGCACTTCTATTTATCCAAAGGAATGGTTAGAAAGCGAACAAAAACCTAAAAGTTTTATCGAATCAAAAACTAGTAAAAATGTCAGAGATCTGGGTAAGGGGGTTGGTTATGCAATGGGAAGGTGTTAGGCACCCAAAGCATCCTAGGTACTCCTAGGGATCCCTTTTCACATTTGTTGCAAAGGTTGTTGTTTTTTTTTTTGAAAATTTATTTGTGCAAACATGATTGAAGGGATGAGAAAAGCGTGTATGTTTATCTAATGTACTACTTACTAAAAGAAGGGTCAAAAGAAAATGACTCGCACGGACGTCGCATCCACTGGATACGTATCTCATCTGAATCTGAGAATCAGAGTCTTCATAGCTCGGCTACCTATGGGTTAAAAAGGAGTGTGCTCGCTAAGACATCGCGTCTTATGCCTACGTATCTCATCTGGGATGAAAATCAGAGCAAAACGTAGTTCGACGACCTATGGGGTAAGGGTTGTGTTTTGGGGTGAACGACGTTACTACGCAATCTACCGGATGCTCGACCTTTGGAGACTTACTCGCCTGTAGTAGAAGGAGATAACGTGTTCTTAGGAGAAGAAAAATCAATGAGTTTGGGGTTTTAGGGATGCTTATGCAAAAAGGCAGTCCTAGATGAAGGAACCGCGCTACCTTAAATGACATGCCACGAGAGGCTATCAGACCATACAAAACAAACATGCATAAAGTAAACACGCAAAAAACATTGCCTCCTATCGAGGTCTTCCAGCTAGGAAAGCAGTAAAATGCGGGAAAAGTGTAAAAGTACCACACGGATAAAGATCCGAAGCAACAATAATTAACGAAACAAGAAACTCAGAGATCCTTCCAAGTTAACACCATCAAAGAAAGTGAGTCAGTACGGGCAATCGGAATAAACCTCCGGGTGGTATCCCACAAATAAAGTGGAACACCAGGCAAGCCATCTCTGCAAGAGTATGTGAGCCCTCACAAAAACTCAACAAACAGGTTAGAAATAACAGGTAAATAATGCATGGATGCGGCGTAAAACATGTTACAATCAAACACGAAAACAGATCTGAAACCAAACCGAAAAACAAGCTACTGTCGCGATCGCCGCTGCATCGCCTAGCGAAAGCTTAGTGAAGCTTCGCTGCAGGCTCGCCTAGCGAAGGTGCTAGCGAGCGCCTGCGGGTTCTGGATTTCCCATTGATAACTGTACGATTTTGGGGACTCCAAACCCTATGGCATCCATCTCAGAAATTAAGTGATCAAAACATTCAAGGTATTGTTTACACATTTATGCATATCTAACCCCGTGGGCAAAAACTGAACGATACCTCACACATTTAGAGTATTCAAATTAAAAGCATAGAGTAATGGGGATAAGGGCAAACCTGATTGGAGAGACCGATAACACTTGAAAGGCACGTCTGGGTTGGCAAGGCAATGTCAGGGTTTGCGTGAGGCGGAGGCGGAAAAGTGTGTGAGTCCGAGTGAACCTTTCAGAGTTGCCTGGAGGTTGCTGCAGATTAGTTCATAAGTTTCCCTTCTCTTTTTCTCCAGGGTTTGTAATAGTCTCCAGCCTCTTTCTCTCTAATAATTTCCTGCCTCCTTTTCTTCTCAAATGAAGTTTGGTATTTATAACCTGATTTGGTGACTTGGTGGGCTCAGAATCAAGCCCAAAATTTTCTATTATTTTCTGAAATACGCGCGCTTCGCCTAGCGAAGGATCTGCTCGCCTAGCGAGCATGACAGCTCAGACCTTGTGATTGCTCAAGCTACAAAAAAGATGTTAGTGACACATTTTTGTGCTTTTGGTTAGTAAACAAAAGTAAGAGAAACAATGATATATAATTCAAGCATGCTTGGTGATCTCAAACCAATCACCAGGAGTCCCACCCAAAGGCAAAGGGAACCAAGATGCTAAAGATCCTTGAGGCAATGCAAATGCAATGTTATGATGCCATGAGGGATCTTAGGGTCAAAATTGGGGTCTTACAGATGCCCCTATTTAAGGTCATTCTAGCCGGAGAAGTGAAGGTTAAAATCTTCGTCTCGACGGGGTAGAATGGGCTTAAATAATAACAAAGAGACGAATTTTGGTCCCTAAGAGACCTCATGATGCAAATGTAGGTATGAAAAATGGTAGCACTCTGTGGAGATATGTGTCCACAAAAGCAAAGAAATCAGAAGCCACTGATAATCCATATGAGCAATTCACTCCACGGGACCAAGACCCTGGGGACTCTCCTGGGGATAGAAAAGGGATAAAAATGCGCGAGCAAGTCACGACTCAAAGCGTGGGGAACATAATTCCAAAGGGAAAAGATCCAATGGAAAGACTCGAGTTGACTCGAAGATGCATGTATTGGGGAATATGCCAATACAACAAAAAACTATCCACAACGGATACTTCGGATAAAATCCGGATGAAAACAATCCACTAAGGGAGTTCGCTGGGGATGTCCACAAGGACACTCCTGGGGAAGCAGCGGGACGAGGTATTACCGGTTACTGGGTAATAAGCTCAAGGAGACATGTGATCTGAACGCCAGGTATGAGGGTGAGAGATACAACATGCTCAGGAAGAGATGAATATCCAAGACCAGTATAAGGGTGAGAGATATCAAAACTTCAAAACGTCTGAGGAAAACCTAAAAGGTATACTTCAACTCAGGGATTCTGACTGCACAGGGGACAAAAAGTCATAATAGGGAGCAGAGAGGAAGGAACACCAGGGATGCCGGTTACTGGGCATATAATAGGTGACCAACCAAGGCGTGAATTTGGGAATATTCCCAAAACACTCATCATCCAAAAGAGGGCTAAAAGCAAACTCGATTACAGGATGGATATTCGACCTTACAAAGGGGATACGAATCTTACTCAACTGGGGAAGAACAAAAGGCTTCAGACCCGAGAGTGCATGAGATATACTATCTATTACCGTCAGAACGTAGATAATATACTCGCATGGACGATTATCCACAACCGGTTACTGGGTTAATAAAGGATAAATTGACCGAAAAGAAAAGGCATCGGGATACCGAAACTATGTATATAATGATGACCAATTCAGGGGAGAAACAATCGTTACCAACAACAACAAGGTAGACGAGAGATGACCCGCTGGGGATAAATTGCGTAATCAGGGTAATTATCCAAGCAGATGAGGGGATATCATCACCGAATATTGGATGAAGATAATTGTCACCAATTAAAGATGAGCAAAAATGGTTACTCTGCAAAAAGGGAAGAAATAGGGTTTACAACTACCGGTATGAGGGTAGAGAAACACAGACTCCGCCGGGGATAATAATTACTAATTATTGAGCAATTATTCATTTACCACGGGGAGACAGGAAAAGAGTCTCAAGAGACCGATCTAGGATCAAACTAGATAGGCACACCAAATCAAGACTTGTCCCGGTGAGGATATAACTCAATGGGGAAAACCATCCCAGTGTATGTGTTGGGAAGGAACAAAAACAATCAACATCCACGAGGATATAACCCGGTGGGGAATATGGAAGAAAGGATAGACGCTTTCTGCCTATGGAGCTGACTATATATGGAGAGATCAGACACACACGTCTGCTTGGGAAAGTATATCACCAAATAGCAGGAGATAGCAAACAACGATATATGGCAAAGAATGCAACATGAATATCTGAATGTTATAATTATGCATGTATGCGCGTGGTTTATGTATGATGTATGCTGACAGACAAACATATCTAACACAACCAGGTCCAGGAATCAACCACCCGGTACTACATCTCAAGAGAGAAAGCCAAGTTCACCGGGGAGTATCCAATCTGTTGGGGATCAGAGATACCAGGAAGCAAAGAACTCTGCAAGGGATAAATCATCAATCATTCCAGCTGGGGACGAGAGTTATCACAGACAAGGTCCACCACACCAACAACTCTACTGGGGAATCTATCCGAGGAGATAAAGGATTTATCAGGATCAACCACCAAATACCGCTCTTGCCCAAAGAGATCCAAGCTGCTGAGGAAGAAAGATTGCTACTTTACTGAAGGGAAGAGAGGTGACTCTCAACAAGCAATCCACTTGGTAGGATAAACCACAAGGGGTTCCGGAGGGAGGAGATACATTCATGCCAGGAATATGGACAAAAATCTTACCCTGTTGGGGATCGTACCACCCTTGGGAGAGCACTGAGGATCTCCTAAGTATCCTTTCGTCATTGTGAATGTTCACTTTGTTTAAAAACAAATTATAAAATATTTGATCGTTTAAAACAATGATATTTTCTTAATCAAAACATGCAAAACATTTGTTGAATAGAAACAGATAAGAGTGCCAATAATTGGATAAAAGGCTCAAATTTATTTGATAGAATGGTAGTCTGCGAATGGCAAGACTCCATAGATCTTTACAAATTTGAAATTGGTGATATATATTGGAAAAGGGCTACATTGAACATAATGACCATTTCTCCACCAATTCTGAATCCGATGTATTTGAAGCTTTGGCTGATAATGAGCAAGGATCTCTGACGGACGACAGTTGTAGAACAAAGTCTTGTCAGGATGCAGTTACTTGCCAAATCCCTAATTTTTGCCTAGATTGCCCCAGGATGAGGTACTCAATCTAGCGGGATACATATATCATTATTATATATTTTTTGTGTCTCTAACTTTTGCCTGGATCGCCCTTTCGGGTTTTCAATCCACCGAGACGCTCATTTTTGCCTAAGCCTCCCTTTCGGGTTTTCAACTTAGCGAGCTATTTAGTTTTTATTTTTTTAGGCGAAGTATTTCTTGACTGCATCTGAATTCACAGGACGAGTGAAATCCTCCCCATCCATAGTTGTAAGTATCAAAGCACCGCCTGAAAAGGCTCTCTTAACAACATACGGACCCTCATAGTTCGGAGTCCACTTGCCCCTGGAATCGGGCGCGAAAGACAAAACTTTCTTGAGCACAAGGTCACCTTCTCGGAACACACGAGGCTTGACATTCTTATCAAAAGCTTTCTTCATCCTCTGCTGATATAATTGACCGTGGCACATGGCAGTCAATCTCTTTTCTTCTATCAAGTTCAGCTGGTCATAACGACTCTGAACCCATTCAACATCAGTCAACTTGGCCTCCATCAAGACTCTCATTGATGGGATCTCCACCTCTACTGGGAGTACCGCCTCCATGCCATAAACAAGAGAGAAAGGGGTTGCCCCTGTTGAAGTGCGGACAGATGTACGATAGCCATGCAAAGCGAATGGCAACATCTCATGCCAATCTTTGTACGTAACAACCATCTTCTGGATAATTTTCTTGATATTCTTGTTAGCAGCTTCAACAACCCCATTCATCTTGGGTCTGTACGGAGAAGAATTATGATGTGCAATCTTGAATTCACTACACAGCTCTTTCATCATCTTGTTATTCAAGTTAGATCCATTATCAGTAATGATCTTATCTGGCACACCACATCGGCATATGAGTTGATTCTTGATAAACTTCACGACCACCTGCCTGGTCACATTTGCATACGACGCCGCTTCAACCCACTTGGTGAAGTAATCAATTGCTACGAGAATAAATCTGTGTCCATTGGACGCTTTCGGCTCTATCATGCCAATCATGTCAATTCCCCACATGGAGAAAGGCCATGGTGATGAAATCACATTCAAAAGTGTCTGGGGAATATGAATCTTATCCGCATAAATCTGACACTTGTGGCATTTCTTCATAAATTTGCAGCAGTCAGACTCCATTGTCAGCCAATAGTAGCCTGCTCTCAACATCTTTCTAGCCATGGCATGTCCGTTGGAATGAGTACCAAATGAACCTTCATGGACCTCAATCATCAACAGGTCTGCTTCGTGTCTATCCACGCATCTGAGCAGAACCATGTCAAAATTTCTTTTGTAAAGCACTTCGCCATTGAGGTAGAAACTGCCTGACAATCTCCTCAAAGTCTTCCTATCTTTTACAGATGCCCCAGGCGGGTAAATCTGGCTCTGAAGGAAACACTTGATATCATAATACCACGGCTTATCATTTTTTACTTCTTCTACTGCAAATACATGAGCTGGTCTGTCCAAGTGCATCACGGTGATATTGGGGACTTCATTCCACAATTTAACCACAATCATTGAAGCAAGCGTAGCAAGAGCATCTGCCATCCGATTCTCATCTCGAGAAATATGATGGAAGTCAACCTCAGTAAAGAACGTTGAAATCCTCCTTGCATAATCTCCATATGGAATGAGGCCAGGCTGATTCGTTTCCCATTCACCCTTAATCTGATTAACAATGAGGGCCGAATCACCATATACATCAAGATGCTTGATCCTTAGATCAATACATTCCTCCAATCCCATAATACAAGCCTCATACTCAGCCATATTATTCGTGCATTTGAAAGTTAGCCTTGCTGTAAAAGGAATATGCGCGCCCTGAGGAGTAATAATCACGGCCCCAATACCATTTCCATACTGATTTACAGCGCCATCAAACACCATACTCCATTTGGAACCAGGCTCTGGCCCTTCATCAAGTGTAGGCTCATCGCAATCTTTCACTTTCAAATACAGAATTTCCTCATCCGGGAAGTCATACTAAACTGACTGATAATCTTCAATAGGCTGATGTGCCAAATGGTCAGCCAAGATACTACCTTTAATAGCCTTTTGAACTCGATACTCAATATCATACTCAGATAACAACTTCTACCAACGGGCAATTCTCCCTGTTAAAGCAGGCTTCTCGAAGATGTACTTGATTGGATCCATTTTGGATATCAACCAAGTCGTATGATTTATCATATACTGGCGTAAGCGCTTAGCAGCCCAAGCCAAAGCACATCATGTCTTTTCAAGCATTGAGTATCGAGACTCACAATCAGGGAACTTCTTACTCAGGTAGTAAATAGCATACTCCTTCTTCCCTGATTCGTCTTGCTGACCAAGGACACAATCCATCGAGTCTTCAAGAACAGTCAGATACATGATCAAAGGTCTTCCCTCTACAGGCGGAGACAGAATCGGAGGCTCAGACAGATATTCTTTAATACTGTCGAAAGCTTTCTGGAAATCCTCAGTCCAATCATGGGACTGATCTTTCCGGAGGAGCTTGAATATAGGCGCACATGTGGCAGTCATGTGGGATATGAATCTGGAGATATAATTCAAGCGGCCAAGAAAACGTCGGCCTTGCTTCTCAGTTTTGGGCGCAGGCATCTCTTGTATTGCTTTGACCTTTGCAGGATCAACCTCAATACCTCTTTCACTAACAATGAAGCCCAATAACTTGCCAAAACGGACTCCAAATGTACACTTGTTGGGATTCAGACGAAGCTTATATTTCCTCAAACGCTGGAAAAGCTTCAACAAATGCTCTACATGTGCAACTTCCATTCTTGACTTAGCAATTATATCGTCAACATATACCTCAATCTCCTTGTGCATCATATCATGAAACAAGGTGGTCATAGCTCGTTGATACGTGGCTCCGGCGTTCTTCAAACCGAAGGGCATCACTCGATAACAGAATGTTCCCCAAGGTGTGATGAATGTTGTCTTCTCCATATCCTTGGGTGCCATTTTAATCTGATTATACCCGGAAAATCCATCCATAAACGAGAAGACTTTGAATTTAGCTATATTGTCTACCAACATATCAATATGTGGTAGAGGGAAATCATCTTTCGGACTAGCTTTATTCAAGTCTCTATAGTCCACACACATCCGGACTTTTCCATCTTTCTTAGGCACGGGCACAATATTGGCCACCCATTGAGGATATATAGAAGTCACTAGGAACCCCGCATCAATTTGCTTTTGAACTTCCTCTTTGATCTTCACTGCCATATCAGGATGAGTTCTTCTGAGCTTCTACTTTACAGGCATGCACTCAGGCTTTAGAGGTAGGAAATGTTGCACAATATCAGTATCTAGACCAGGCATGTCTTCATACGACCAAGCAAAGACGTCGACATATTCTCGTAGCAACTTAATCAACCCCTTCTTAATAGATTCTTTCAGAAGTGCCCCAATCTTTACCTCTCGCACACAATCTTCAGACCCCAAGTTGACTGTTTCCAGATTCTCAAGATGCGGCTGAATGATCTTCTCTTCATGCTCAAGTAGACGGGCGATCTCATCAGGAATCTCTTCAACATCATCTTCCTCTGCCTCAAATACAGGGAATTCAAAATTGGGAGATGGTGTTGGGTCATTATGTTCAATGGGTTTAGAAATCAACCTGCATAATGATTTTTGGATATGAAAAGCTTTAGAATTCAAACAAGGCAAATCATTATGCAGATGAGAAGGTTGATTTTATTTTATTTCTTTAGGGTTTTATGTGATCACCAATTTCATGCAAAAACAAAAAGGGAAAATAAATGGGAAAAACAAACATTTAACATGAATTTATTGAATGAAAATATCATTGTATTTATGTTGCCAACAATGTTATCACTCCTCCTTTTGGCATGGGAGAAGGGTTTTTAAACAAAGTGATCATTACGTTGACTTATGGACAATTGTTGGAATATCCACAGCGACCCAATTGTTGTAGACCCCACCAGGGATGATGAAGTTGCCAGAATCCTTTGTATCTTCTTCTAAAACGGCAGCAGCCTCCTCATCTAGACCAGTGTGGATGAAACCTCCACTCTTGAATAACCCTTGCTTGTTGAAAGTACCAGAAGAAAAACCTATGCCAGCCCGGGACTCGTTGTCTTCTAACTCAATCATTTTTCCTAAACCAGTGGTTGCACCATGCTCAATGGCCAGCTTTTCATCTTTGTAGGAAGCAAATGAAGGAGTTCTCTTCTCAATAGGCTCAGCAATAGATAAAGCTTGGAAAGGAGTTCCAACTTCAACCTCAGCATCTATATAAGAGAAGGAAGACAAATGGCTAACCAGGAGAGCCCTTTCTCCCCCTACCACCACCAGCTTCTTGTTTTTCACGAATTTCAATTTCTGGTGTAGGGTGGACGTCACGGCGCCTGCCTCGTGAATCCATGGTCTTGAAATATTGGCTCTAGTGTAGTACCGGTGAGTCAGCTTGTCTTCAAAATAAATGAAGGACACAGAGTTAGACCACAGGGCAAGGGACCGGAAACAGAACTTGCTTATGCATATGATGCATGCAATGCTTGTGCATATGATTTGTTTTTTATTTCAAAGGAACTTTAGAGTTTTATTTGCAAATTCTGGAAATATTAAGTATTTTATCACATATGGAAATATCTCATCAAATAATATCAGGGAAAAGAAGTGCAGCATCGTCAATCATATACAAGAGAAAAGGAAAATAATCGTCTTATGGATCCCTAGAAACAATCATCTAAAGCTCGGGACACAGGAAGATAAGATGCGCGAAGCCTCTTCACCTCCCTCTCGTAGGCTGCCTCCATATCGGCCTTCTCTTTGGCGAGTCGATTATACCTCCTCTTCCAGAACTTAGAAGACTGAGGAAGTAGAGAAGTCCATACATCATCAGGGTCATCAATAACCTGATGCTCAAGAAACTCAATCAACGCATCCTTCTCCTTAATCTGCTAAAGCAACTCTTCACGTTCACGGATCCAGGCACGTGAATGGTCTTCGTCTCTCAACTCCTCTGCTCCTTGATTAGGGAGGGTTGAAGGCCCAACCATAATCATAGGTGTAGGTCTCGGATACTCGTAAGGCATGAGATACTCAGACGCCCTCTTCCTAACCCAAACAGTGTAAGGCTCCAAAGCGATGCAATTCTTAGGACCCAACTCTTTCCTTCCTTTCCTATGAATCTTGCACCAAGTGCGAACCATCCTAGCTTTCAAGCCTTGGGGATCTTTACCATCCTGAAAGAATACACCCTCTAACAGAATGTTATTGGGTTTATCCTTTAAGGGGAACCCAAGCTACCGACGTGCCAAAACAGGATTGTAGTTAATCCCACCACATGTACCAAGAAGAGGTACATTGGAGAATTCGCCACAAGATTCAATACTCTGCACACCATCATACACATGGTTATACCAAGAGATATCATCATTAGTGAGAGACATAAGTCTCGTGGACCACCGTAGACATTCCTTGTTCTCCTTGAAACCGACCGTCTGAGGTAAGTGATAAATAAACCACTTATACAACATAAGCAAACAACACACAATGGCGCCACCACCCTTTGCATTCCTCATATGCAAAGAGAAGTAGGTATCGCCCAACAGAGTCGGAACGGGATTAAGAGTAGAGAAGATCCTAATAGCGTTCACATCCACAAACTTGTCGATGTTGGGGAATAAAACTAGCCCATAGATGAGAAGTACAAATATGGCCTCAAAGGCGTCCTCACTCACGGCCTTCCCATACATAGTAGCTTGAGCAATAAGGAACTCAGAAGGGAGACCTTGAATTCCACCTTTGGTAGTCATATGAGCACCAACCAACGATTCATCTATATGCAACATATCAGCTATCTCTTGAGAAGTAGGAACACTCTCTGAGCCACTGAACGGCAATTGGTCTAGAATAGATATACCCACAAGGTAGGCATACTCCTCAAGCATGGGCAAAAGCTGAAAATCCGGAAATGTGAAGCAACGGTACAAAGGATCGTAAAACTGCACCAATACACTCATCAATCCTTCATCCGACTGAGTAGTCAGAAGAGGAAGAAGCTTCCCAAAATGAGCCTTGAAACCCAAGGGATCTAATACATAAGATGTCAAATTCCTTAACTCTTTCAAGTCTGGTTGTCTGAAACTGTACTTCTTTGTATTCCTTCTTTGTCTTTCCATGTCTGAAAATTTTGCAAATAGACCTCTTAAGTTCCTTGAAACTTTTCTTATTATTTTGATGATATGAATGCAAATGGGTGCATGAATGCATGAATGCATGAATGCAACAATCACACTCAAGGATCAAGCAAAGCACACCAAACAAAGGTCATGGGATGGATCATGTTATCCTTAATATCAATCATCCATTTTGGTGGATTATGGTTTACACCTTATCAACACCCAAGTTCCATTGATATTAAGGATTCATGAACGGATCAACCATGAATCAAGGGTTTGTTGTAAGTCATGAGCATGGAGTTAGGTTAAGAACCACCCAAAAGGGAGTGTACTGGGGTTTAAACGTGCCAAACATGTTCTACAAGAGGTTCCCATAGTCATCATCCCATCTTTCGGATATTATTGGAGAAACGACTACTCGTATTCCGAAAATATTCTCAAGAGAGACTCTTATGAGTGTAGTATCGCGTAACAATCGTATCAAATCTTACACTTGAACGACTTTCGCACTACATCCTAAGAATAGGCCAAGATGGGCTTTGTAAACTAAGGTCCTTGGCTTCTAAGGTCTATATTGGAAAGAGTAATGTCTAACCACAACTTACTTGTGTGACATTATTGATCCCAACATAACCTCCACCAAGTGAATGGACTTGCAAGTCAACTTGCTAAGGAATAACTCCACACAAGTCGACAAGACTATGCCATTCTCCTATCCTAAGTGCACTCGAGTCCGGGTATAGAACTCATCTCACAAAGATCACCAAGCATACAAGGAATTAATATTCAAACAATTCAATCATTACATACAATACAATAATCCCAAATTGCACAAAAATATGTCACAAAATAATATACAATACAATACAACAAATATGAAAAGTAGGCAAAACCCACTAGGATGTTTCGTTCCCCAGCAGAGTCGCCATTTTTCTGTAGCGGGGTATTCGTTACCATTAGAGATATTGACTAAATCCAAGGTAAATCATACAAGTCGAGTCGCCACCGCACTTCTATTTATCCAAAGGAATGGTTAGAAAGCGAACAAAAACCTAAAAGTTTTATCGAATCAAAAACTAGTAAAAATGTCAGAGATCTGGTTAAGGGGGTTGGTTATGCAATGGGAAGGTGTTACGCACCCAAAGCATCCTAGGTACTCCTAGGGAGCCTTTTTCACATTTGTTGCAAAGGTTGTTGTTTTTTTTTTGAAAATTTATTTGTGCAAACATGATTGAAGGGATGAGAAAAGCGTGTATGTTTATCTAATGTACTACTTACTAAAAGAAGGGTCAAAAGAAAACGACTCGCACGGACGTCGCATCCACTGCATACATATCTCATCTGAATCTGAGAATCAGAGTCTTCGTAGCTCGGCTACCTATGGGTTAAAGAGGAGTGTGCTCGCTAAGACATCGCGTCTTATGCCTACGTATCTCATCTGGGATGAAAATCAGAGCAAAACGTAGTTCGACCACCTATGGGGTAAGGGTTGTGTTTTGGGGTGAACGACGTTACTACGCAATCTACCGGATGCTCGACCTTTGGAGACTTACTCGCCTGTAGTAGAAGGAGATAACGTGTTCTTAGGAGAAGAAAAATCAATGAGTTTGGGGTTTTAGGGATGCTTATGCTAAAAGGCAGTCCTAGATGAAGGAACCGCGCTACCTTAAATGACATGCCACGAGAGGCTATCAGACCATACAAAACAAACATGCATAAAGTAAACACGCAAAAAACATTGCCTCCTATCGAGGTCTTCCAGCTAGGAAAGCGGTAAAATGCGGGAAAAGTGTAAAAGTACCACACGGATAAAGATCTGAAGTAACAATAATTAACGAAACAAGAAACTCAAAGATCCTTCCAAGCTAACACCATCAAAGAAAGTGAGTCAGTACGGGAAATCGAAATAAACCTCCGGGTGGTATCCCACAAATAAAGTGGAACACCAGGCAAGCCATCTCTGCAAGAGTATGTGAGCCCTCACAAAAACTCAACAAACAGGTTAGAAATAACAGGTAAATAATGCATGGATGCGGCGTAAAACATGTTACGATCAAACACGAAAACAGATCTGAAACCAAACAGAAAAACAAGCTACTGTCGCGATCGCCGCTGCATCGCCTAGCGAAAGCTTAGCGAAGCTTCGCTGCAGGCTCGCCTAGCGAAGGTGCTAGCGAGCGCCTGCGGGTTCTGGATTTCCCATTGATAACTATACGATTTTGGGGACTCCAAACCCTATGGCATTCATCTCAGAAATTAAGTGATCAAAACATTCAAGGTATTGTTTACACATTCATGTATATCTAAACCCGTGGGCAAAAACTGAATGATACCTCACACATTCAGAGTATTCAAATTAAAAGCATAGAGTAATGGGGATAAGGGCAAACCTGATTGGAGAGACCGATAACACTTGAAAGGCACGGCTGGGTTGGCAAGGCAATGTCAGGGTTTGCGTGAGGCGGAGGCGGAAAAGTGTGTGAGTCCGAGTGAACCTTTCAGAGTTGCCTGGAGGTTGCTGCAGATTAGTTCATAGGTTTCCCTTCTCTTTTTCTCCAGGGTTTGTAATAGTCTCCAGCCTCTTTCTCTCTAATAATTTCCTGCCTCCTTTTCTTCTCAAATGAAGCTTGGTATTTATAACCTGATTTGGTGACTTGGTAGGCTCAGAATAAAGCCCAAAATTTTCTGTTATTTTCTGAAATACGCGCGCTTTGCCTAGCGAAGGATCTGCTCGCCTAGCGAGCATGACAGTTCAGTTCGCTTAGCGAACCAGTCTGCTCGCCTAGCGAGCATGACAGCTCAGACCTTGTGATTGCTCAAGCTACAAAAAAGATGTTAGTGACACATTTTTGTGCTTTTGGTTAGTAAACAAAAGTAAGAAACAATGATATATAATTCAAGCATGCTTGGTGATCTCAAACCAATCACAAGGAGTCTCACCCAAAGGAAAAGGGAACCAAGATGCTAAAGATCCTTGAGGCAATGCAAATGCAATGTTATGATGCCATGAGGGATCTTAGGGTCAAAATTGGGGTCTTACATTATGCATAAATGAACACAAATCTTCACCTTTATGAAAATTCTATTTGCCAAATTGAAACATAGCCATGTGGATAATGGTTGGAAAGGTCTTGACATGAGGAGAAAATGTTATGTTGAACAAAAATCCATTTGGAGTTGGGAAAATGTTGAAAACTGATCATGAAGTTCAAGGTGCAAAACATGTATATGGAAATTTTACCAAAATGAACCAACTTCAAGCCCTTCTGTTTCAATGATGAAAGCCTCGAATTACAAAACCTTTAACATTAAAGTTGTAGATCGTTTCAAGAAAACCAATTTGGACTTAAATTTTGCATCATTTGGATTTTTGATGAGAAAGTTATGGGCACTTGAAGTTGGAGTTTTTCACATTTAAATGACTTTGGTCCAAAGTGACCTATAATGTTTTGTATTACCACATGTGTTTATTTTAGGATTATGAGATTTTGTCCAACATAACAATTAAGTAGACATCTTAAACTTTCCAATTCACTTGGTATCACCTCAAAATCATAAAATATGAGTGAGTTAGGTCCTTGGGAAGTTGACCCAAAATTAGGGTTTCAATCAAAATGACCTATAATGTTTTGAAATGGATGATGACCTTCCAAGTTTCAAATGAAATTTTGATGAACATTAAAGTTGTTCATATGGTTCTTAAGAACATGTTTTCTCTTGGGGTTATCTTCATTTTACAAACACATCATATATGAATAAAATGATGAATGAAAGCACTTCCATTGATTGTATTTGATCATAGGTTGAGGTTCCTTCATGAGCAAGGCACAGTCAATGCACAATTGAATTAGGGTTTCCTTGGGAAACAATCCTCAAGCCCTTTGGTTTATCTTGATCAAATTGAAAAATTGAGACATTTGGGAGGCGCATATGATGATTAAGAGATTTTTGGACCATTGTCATGCTTGTTCTCATCTTCATCTAGCCACTTCATTGAGCTTAGGAGCCTCCTAGGAGCATTGGAGCACATGATCACTTGAGCTTCAAAACAAAAAGAGTTAGTGACATATTTTTGTGCTTTTGGTTAGTAAAAAAATGAGAAAAGCAATAATATACAATTCAAGCATGCTTGGTGGTCTCAAACCAACTCACACAAGTCCCAACCCAAGGCTAAAGGAGCCAAGATGCTATGATCCTTGAGGCAAAATGCAAAGTGTAATTATGTGATGCCATGAGGGATCTTAGGGTCAAAATTAGGGTCTTACAACTGGGTAATAGGCTCTCAGGGGACCAAAGCATCTATCTAGGTAAGATCTAGAAAGAAAAGGTCAATCAAGACTCAACCCAACGAGGATATAGCTCAGGGGGGGGGGTAATTCCATCTAGGTAATCAACTGGGGAGGAAACTAAAACAATGATCATCCACGAGGAAATAACTTAGTAGGGAAAAGAGAAAGGTTAAACTCTTTCCGCTTAAGGGGCCGACGCTTCTACCATTGAGAGGACAGACACCGAACTTGTATGGGGATGAAGTACCGCCGTAACAAAGAATAAGAGTCTCAGACAATGAATCAACACATATGATTATGCAAAAATATGTAATCATGAAATTATATGAGTGTATATGTATATGTATATGTATGATGATTATGTTGACAAACAATCGCAACGGATACAGAGGTGCCGCAAAAATTTGAATCATCGGTACAATCCTCGATCAATCCACAACAAAGAGATACAACTGCCGGAGAACATGGAAATTAAAATCCCAAAGGCTCAACATTATCTGGGGAAGGAGGAGATCTGCTGAGAAAGGAAATATTATCGAATCTGCAGGGAATTTTAGGTCAACACCATATCAAATGGGAGACAACCATACAGAGGATAAACACAAATAGCTGCTCAGAAACCAGGAGGAAACTCTGACTGGGAGTGAGTCGGATGGCTACTTATAGAGAAACCAACGTGATCTACTGGGGAAATCGATCTTACTCTGCTGAAGATCAAAACAGAAAATCAACCCTGCTGAGGAATACACAAACTCTACCGGGGACTGAATCAACCAACTCAGCTGGGAAAAGTACAAAAGCTCCGCTGGGGATCAAACACTCCGCAGGGGAACTGGATCATCAAACTCGGGTAAGGATACCCGAAGGGTTATCTGCTTGGGGAACCCATAGTGTTCCACACTTAAGACTTGCTATTTTTCGAAATGCTGTTGATATTGCTTTAAAACTGCCTCTTAAAAATTCTTGCTTTTATATGCCTAAAAAAATGATTTTGATTAAAAAAACTTAATTTCAAAGATGACCATAATAAAACTTAAAACTATTTGGGATGAAATAAATAAGAGTAGAAACAATTGGATAAAAAGCTCAATTTTATTTAATAGAATGGTTGTTTGTAAATGACAAGACTCCATAGATCTTTACAAAGTTGAAAATGGTAATTTACATGGAAAAGGGTTACATTGAATATAATTGACCGCTAATCCTTCTACCATCTCTTGGTGTCCGTTGTGCTTTTGATCGCCACTAGGGATAATGAATCACCGTCAACCCTTGTGCTCAACAAAGTTTCTCCAATACTGGACGATCAGTAGCATGCAGTTACTTGCCATGATCCCTAATTTTTGCATAAGTTGCCCCAGGGTGGGGTACTCAACTTATCGGGAAATTTTTCTGTTTTATGTCTCTAATTTTTTCCTGGATCGCCCTTTCAGGTTTTCAATCCATCGAGACGGTCATTTTTGCCTAATCCGCCCTTTCGGGTTTTCAACTTAGCGAGTTGTTATTTTCTTTTTTAAGTGAATTATTTCTTGAATGCATTTGCGTTCACAGGACGAGTGAACTCTTCACCATCCATAGTTGTAAGAATCAAAGCACCGCCTGAAAAGGCCCTCTTAACAACATATGGGCCTTCATAATTAGGAGTCCATTTGCCCCTAGAATCTGGTTTGAAGGATAAAATCTTCTTGAGCACAAGGTCACCTTTTCTGAACACCCGAGGTCTGACCTTCTTATCAAAAGCTTTATTCATCCTTTGCTGATATAACTGACCATGACACATGGCAGTCAATCTCTTTTCTTCTATCAAATTCAACTGATCAAACCTGGTCTAACACCATTCAACCTCAGTCAATGTGGCTTCCATGAGCACACGTAGCGAAGGAATCTCAACCTCTACGGGGAGCACTGCTTCCATGCCATAAACAAGAGAGAAAGGGGTTGCCCCTGTTGAAGTTCAGATGGATGTATGATACCCGTGCAAAGCAAATGGGAGCATCTCATGCCAATCCTTATATGTCACAACCATTTTCTGAATGATCTTCTTGATGTTCTTGTTCGCAGCCTCAACAACCTCATTCATCTTAGGTCTGTTGGGAGAAGAATTATGGTGTGCGATCTTGAAGTCTTTGCAAAAAGTTTCCACCATATTATTATTCAAGTTCGATCCATTATCGGTAATGATCTTACTTGGCACACCATAACGGCATATGATTTGATTCTTGATAAACCTTACAACAACTTGCTTAGCTGCATTTGCATACGATGCCGCTTCAACCCATTTTGTAAAATAGTCAATTGCCACTAAAATGAAACAATGTCCATTCGAAGCTTTGTGCTCAATCATCCCAATCATATCAATTCCCCACATGGAGAAAGGCCATGGGGAAGAGATAACATTCAATAGTGTCGGAGGAACATGAATCTTATCTGCATAGATTTGACACTTGTGGAATTTCTTCACGAACTTGCAACAGTCAGATTCCATTGTCAGCCAATAGTAACCTGCTCGCAACATCTTCTTTTCCATTGCATTTCCATTGGAATAGGTACCAAAGGAACCTTCATGCATTTCAGTCATCAACAAGTCTGCTTCGTGTCTATCCACGCATCTGAGCAGAAGCATGTCAAAGTTTCTCTTGTACAGTATATCACCATTCAAGTAGAAATTGTCGGCTAATCTTCTCAAAGTCTTCTTATCTTTCAAAGATGTCCCAGACTGGTTAACTTGACTTTGGAGGAAACATTTGATGTCGTAATACCACGGCTTCTCATCTTTGATCTCTTCAATAGCAAACACATGAGCTGGTCTATCAAGACGTATTACAGTCAAATTGGGAATTTCATTCCAATACCTCACTACGATCATTGACGCCAACGTTGCAAGAACATCTTCCATCCGGTTTTCATCTCGAGGGATATGGTGAAACTTAACCTTTGTAAAGAAAGTTGAAATCCTCCTTGCATAATCTCTATACGGTATTAAACCAGGTTGATTCGTCTCCCATTCACCTTTGATCTGATTCACAACCAAAGTTGAATCTTCAAAGACATCTAAGTGCTTGGTTCTGAGATCAATGCCCTCTTCGAGCCCCATAATTCAGGCTTTATATTCTGCCATATTGTTTGTACTACTTGAAAGTCAATCTAGCTGTAAATGGAAAGTGTGTGCCTTGAGGAGTAATAATCACTGCCCCAATGCCATTACCATATTGATTAACAGCTCCATCAAATACCATGCCCCAACGGGAACCAGGTCCTGGCCCTTCTTCAAGCAATGGTTCATCACAATCTTTCATTTTCAAGTACAAGATCTCTTCATCAGGAAAATCATACTACACTGACTAGTAATTTTCAATTGGTTGGTGAGGCAAATGGTCATCCAAGACACTACATTTAATTTCTTTCTGAGATCGGTATTCAATATCATACTCTGATAACAACATCTGTCAACGGGAAATTCTCCCAGTTAAAGCAAGCTTCTCAAATATATACTTGATTGGATCCATTTTTGATATCAACCAAGTCGTATGATTCAACATATACTGACGCAGACGCTTAGCAGCCCAAGCCAATGCGCAACAAGTTTTCTCGAGCATAGAATACCGAGTCTCACAATCGGTGAACTTCTTACTGAGGTAGTAAATAGAAAATTCTTTCTTTCGAGTCTCATCTTGCTGACCAAGAACACAACCCATACTATCTTCAAGCACAGTCAAATACATGATCAACGGTCTTCCTTCAACAGGCGGAGACAAAATCGGAGGTTAAAGCATATACTCTTTGATACTGTCAAAAGCTTTCTGGTAGTCTTCGTTCCAATCACAAGACTGATCTTTCCGAAGAAGCTTGAATATAGGTGCACATGTGGCAGTCACGTGTGAAATGAATCTTGAGATATAATTCAAGCGGCCGAGAAAACCTCTGACTTGCTTCTCAGTTTTTGGCGCTGGCATCTCTTGTATTTCTTTGACCTTGGCAGGATCAACCTCAATACCTTTCTCGCTGACAATGAAGCCCAACAACTTACCAGGACGAACACCAATAGTACACTTATTGGGATTAAAGAAGAGTTTATATTTCCTCAAACACTGGAATAGCTTCAACAAATGCTCAACATGTTCCTCTTCATCAATTGATTTAGCAATCATGTCATCGACATAAACTTCAATCTCTTTATGCATCATATCATGAAAAAGAGTAGTCATTGCTCTTTGGTAAGTTGCACCAGCATGCTTTAAACCGAAAGGCATCACTTTATAACAGAATGTTCCCCAAGGTGTAATGAATATGGTCTTCTCCGTATCTTCGGGTGCCATCTTGATTTGATTATATCCGGAAAATCCATCCATAAATGAAAAGACTTTGAATTTAGCAGTGTTATCTACCAACATATCAATGTGTGGCAGAGGGAAATCATCTTTCGGACTGGCTTTATTCAAATCTCTATACACATGCAGACTTTTTCATCCTTCTTCGGCACAGGCACAATATTGGCCACCCATTGCAGATACTCAACGGTCACAAGGAAACCGACATCAATCTGCTTCTGCACTTTTTCTTTAATCTTTACTGCCATATCAGGATGCATTCTTCGCATCTTCTGCTTGACTAGCAGGCATTCTGGCTTTAGTGGCAATCTATGCTCCACAATCTCAGAATCCAAACCAGGCATGTCTTGATAGGACCAAGCAAACACATCTGAATATTCTTGAAGAAGATCAACCAACCCCTTCTTAACATCTGGACACAGTCGAGACCCAATCTTGACTTCCTTCACATCGTCCTCAGAACCCAAGTTGACCAACTCAATCTGCTCTTCGAATGGCTAAAGGGTCTTTTCATCATACTCAAGAAGACAAGATAATTCATCACTCACTTCTTCATCACTTTCCTCCTCGGCCTCAAACACAGGGAATTCAAAATTTGGAGAAGGAGAAGGATCATTGTATTCAATGGGGTTAGGAACTAACCTGCCTAATGATTTGATATTTTGATTTTAGAGAAGTGAATCTGTGACCAAATAATATATAGATGGACAATTTATATTGTTTATTTATGTTTTTTGTGATTACCATTTTCAGAATAAAGCAAAAAGTAAAAACAAACATCATAGATGTGGATGAATAGAATTAATTTTATTAATGATCAATTTCAAAATTCCCAACAATGATTCAATTACTTAGATTGATGCAAAATAACAGGAATATCAACAGCAGTCCAATTGTTGCAAGCCTTTCCATGCGTCACAAAATTGGTGCAGTCTTCCTCTTCGTCATCCTCTAGCACAACAACTAAGTGTTGTTCATTGCCATGAATGAACCCTCCGCTACGGAAGCTAAGTTGCATATCCTCTGATCTAGCAGTAGACAATCCTTGCTGAAAACCCAGACCGGTTCTACCTTTGTTGTCAGAGACCTCTACCATGCGCCCCCACTGATCAACACTGCCTTCTTCCACAATCTTCTTTGCATCTTTCAATGAGGACATAGGTACCCTAACTCTCTTTTTAGCAGCAATAGATAAGACTTATAATGGAGTTCCAACCTCATCCTCATCCTCAACGTAAGAGAAAGATGACAGGTGGCTAACCAATAACGCCTTTTCCCCGCCAACAATAACAAGCTTTCCATTCTTCACAAATTTGAACTTCTGATGCAATGTGGAGGTAACGGCTCCCGCCTCATGGATCCATGGCCTTCCTAACAGACAACTATAGGCCGGGTGGATATCCATTACTTGAAAAGTAATATGGAAGTCACTCGGACCTATCTTTACTGGAAGGTTCACTTCACCAATAACTGTTTTGCGTGAACCGTCAAAAGCTTGTAAGATTACACCTCTATACCTCATGGGCGCTCCTTGATATGATAGCTTTGATAGAGTTGACTTCGGAAGCATATTCAGTGACGACCCGATGTCAACAAGCATATTAGACAAAGCATCATCCTTGCAATTCATAGAGATATGCAAAGCCAAGTTATGATTTCTACCCTCCTCAAGGAGTTCTTCATCACATAAACTGAGATTGTTGCAGGAAGTGATGTTAGCCACAATATAATCGAATTGATCCACCGTAACATCATGTTCGATAAATGCTTGCTTAAGAACTTTTTGTAGTGCTTCTCTGTGTGCTTCTGAATTCATAAGTAGAGACAGTGCTGAAATTTTTGAGGGGGTTTGGAGCAGCTGCTCCACCATATTGAACTTACTTTTCTTGATCAGACGAAGTACCTCATCATCATCATTAGCTTTCAAATTGTTGGATTCACTAGACTGACCTTTTGAAGCACTAACTGGATCCACAACAGGCACTTCCACTTTCTTACTAACAGTTGATTCTTCTTTATCCTTTGAGAACACTAACCCAAACACACGACCACTTCGGGTCACCTTGGTAACATCAGCAATGCTCACTAGAGAGATGGTCATAGGTAACGGGACCTCTTGACCATTATTCATCATTGTTGCATTGTACTGATATGGAACACCTTTATCGGATGAATACGGGATTGGACTCGTTAACCGTATGACCAACGATGATACCGATCTTTTGCTGACGCTGTTACTATTACTACTGTCGTATTGAATGACTACTCTTTCGGGATTCTTGAAAACGGGCACTATGACATTCACATTGTCATCTACATGACGGGATTGAACAATTTGAATCATGCCTTCATCCATCAACCGCTGGATGTCCTTTTTCACAATCTCACACCCTCTTGAATTAACATTGCAGATAACACAACCGTCATGGTCATGCTCACAATCACTCACCATATAAATGTCCTTGTGCATTGTCACCAAGGATCTCCGAATGAAACGAACATCAAACACTTAGAACTCCAGAGGACAATCGTCCACCATGTTAATAGAAGAATTCCCATGAGCGGGCAGTGGGTTAGCTTTCACGTTGGGCGCACGGTCCTTGAAGGACACCATTCCACTCTTTATCAGCTTTTGAACCTCATACTTGAGCGGATAACAGTTCTCGATGTCATGTCTGGGTGCTCCTTGATGAAATTCACAACGGAGTTCAGGCTTGTACCACCATGGAAGTGGTTCTGGAATTTATGGAGGGTTTCTTGGTTGGAGTAGGTTCTTGAGAACCAAAGATGGGCACAATTCAGCGTAAGTCATAGGAATCGGGTCAAAAGAGACCTTCTTCCTCTCAAAGTTTTGTTGATGGTTATTGTTGGTATTATTGTTGTTGTTGTAAGTGTTTGTGCGTTGTTGTGGTTGTTGCTGTTGACGTTGTTGTTGTTGAATTGGTAATGATTGATTATTCGAAAATACAGGAATGGCTGAGGATACTTGATGATGGTGTTGACGGGATGGTTGATTCCTTCTGATCTGAGGCCTCCTCTGCCTCCCACTAGAAATTGCATTAGCTTCGCTATCTTTCTTCTTCCCGAAGTTGTTGCCGTATCTCTTACTCGATGATGCTTCCTCCTTTGACAAATGTCCTTCTCGGACACCTTTCTCAAGCCTCATCCCCATGTTTACCATTTCGGTAAAGTCACTGGGGGCACTGGCAATCATACCTTCATAATAAAATGAACTCAGGGTCTTCAAAAAGATCTTTGTCAATTCTTTTTCCTCCAAAGGAGGAGTGATCTGAGCAGCCAATTCTCTCCATCTTTGCGCGTACTCTTTGAATGTTTCCTTATCCTTCTGAGACATAGACCTCAACCGGTCTCTATCATGCACAATATCCATATTGTATTTATATTGCTTGACAAAAGCCTCTCCCAAGTCGTTGAAAGTTTGAATGTTTGCATTATCCAACCCCATATACCAACCGAGCGCAGCACCGAACTATCTTGGAAGTAGTGGATCAGCAGCTAATCATTGTCAGTTTGGGTAGACATCTTGCGGGCATACATCACTAGATGACTGAGCGGACATGTGTTCCCTTTGTATTTTTCAAAGTCAGGCACTTTGAATTTCAGCGGAATCTTCACATTCGGCATCAGACGTAACTCGGCATCACTTTTCCCAAACAAATCCTTACCTCTCAACGTCTTCAAGTCCTTGCGCAGCTCAAGAAATTGATCCTTCATTTCGTCCATTTTCTCATAAACATCTGGACCCTCAGACGGCTTGGAATGATAAATGATGTCCTATACACGAGGTAAGGTGTGCACAACGGGAGGTGGCACAGACATGACCGGGCTAGATGCCGACATGGAAGCAAAAGTGGGCGCAAAGCCTTCAGGTATGAAGTTCGGCGGCATTCCTCACGGGAATCCGGCAGGCATGGCAGGCGCAAAGTGAGCGGTAGCAGCGGGTGTGGTAGAGGTAGCCACCTCTGAAATAACAGTCCTCTGAGGAGGAGGAGGAGTTGCGGGTGTTGGAGACGACTGGCTCTGAGTAGCTAATACTGACTCCATCATGGTAGTCAGTCAAGTGATCTCGTCCTTCAACTCTCTATTCTCTTGCTCAAGATTTTCCACGATTCTTAGATGATTGGCTCGAGTGTTGTACCGATGAGTCAGCTTGGCTGAAGCACAGAAGAAACACCAATGAGACATTTGGAGAAAGAGAAACCTGCTTATGCAAATGATGCATGAAATACAATGCTTGTTTATTTATTTTTATTTTCAAGGAACTTACTATATCATTTACAAATATGTATATGCTTAACAACAATTGCAACCATTTGATATGACCATAAAAATCTCTTTTCATTTATATAATTGGAAGGATTACACTGAGTATAATTTCAGAAACCAAAAATAAAATACAAGAGAAAAGGAGACTAGTCATCCTAAGGATCCCTAACAACAATTTCATAAGATCTGGCTGAAGGCGCGTACTTCTTTCGAATGCGTCGAATCTCGGTCTCAAAAGAAGCCTTCATCTGAGTCTTCTCAAGGACAAGCTGATCAACAATCTTCTTCCAAGCAACAGAAAGCTGAGGCATGCTAGAGGAAGATGAAACCTCCGACTCTCTCTATCTCTTTGTCACTCAGTCTTCAAGTAGCTCAATAAGTGCATCTTTGTCCTTAGACTCCGACTGCAACTCCTCATGCTTCTTGCTCAAAGCATGGAAACGCTCTTCCCACATATCCTTCTCTTGCTTCATCTTGGCGAGTGCGTCTTCCAACTCCTCTACATCTTGGTTAGGGAGAGTTAATGTCCCAACCACAACCATAGTCATAGGTCTTTCACAAGGATAAGGCATCTTCAACTCCAAAGCTCTCTTCTTCACCCAAAGAGTGTAGGCTTCCAAAGCTACACAATTGCACAGACCAAGCTCGGATCTTCCTTTCCTATGCACATTATGCCAAGCATGCACAATCTTCTGCTTCAAATGTTGGGGATCTTTACCCTCTTTATAGAAAAGACCTTCTAACAAAGTGTTATTAGGTTTGTCTCTCAAGGGGAACCCAAGTTGACGATGAGCCAAAGCAGGGTTGTAGTTAATTCCTCCTTGTGTACCAATGAGAGGCACATTAGAGAATTCACCACAATAATCAATAATATCCAAACTGCTCAATGATGGATCATACCAAACTATATCATCATTAGTGAGAGACATAAGTCTCTGAGACCACCATAGATATTGTTTGTTCTCCACAAAAGCAGGTGTCTGAGGCAAGTGCGAAATAAACCACTTGTACAAAAGAGGGATGCAACAGACAATGGTTCCACCACCCTTAGAATTCCTTAGATGCAAACACAAATACATATCACCCAACAAAGTAGGCATATGATTCCCAATCAAGAAAAGTCTAATGGTGTTAACATCGACAAAACCGTCAATGTTAGGGAACAAAGTTAATCCATAAATGAGCAACACAAAGATAGCTTCAAAAGCGTCCACACTATCGGCTTGAGAAAAAGCAGTAGCTTCCTTGATTAGGAAATCAGATGGCAACCCAAATAAACCTCCTTTCTTCACCCAATGAGCCTCTATCTCAGACTTCTTCAAGTGAAGAGCTTCAGCAATAAGATTAGATCGGGGAATCTCCTCCAATCCATTAAAAGGCACCCTACTAGAAACGCGTATCCCCAAGAGGTGGGCATACTCCTCCAATGTAGGCGCAAGTTGATAATCAGGGAAAGTGAAGCAACAGTAGAGAGGATCATAGAACTGCACCAACACACTTAAAAGTCCTTCAACCACATCAGCAGACAAGATAGACCGAAGCTTCCCATGGTGTTATTTGAAGTCCAAGGGATCTAATACAAAAGATGCTAGCTTCCTTAACTCTTTTAAGCTGGGACATCTGAAATTGTTCTTCTTAGTGTTCCTTCGTCCACAATCCATGGTCTGAAAATATTTGCAAATAATACCTCAGTTCCTTGAAATTTTTGTATGATGAATGTTGTGATGTGCATGAATGCATGAATGCAACAATCACAAATAAGGGATCACACATAAGGCAAACAAACAAAGGTCAAGGGATGAATCAAGTCATTGTCAAGATCAATCATCCATTTTGGTGGATTATGGTTTTCACCTTATCAACACCCAAGTTCCATTGATATTGACAAGACTTGATTGGATAAACCAAGAATCAAGGGTTTGTTGTAAGTCACGAGCATGGACTCTGGGTAAGAACCATCCCAAAGGAGTGAACTAAGGATAAAAACCTGTAGATTATGTTCTAAAAAGTTCCCAGAGTCTTAATTCTATCTATCGAATATTACAGGTTAAGATGACTGACTCATCGACCCATAATAATCTCAAGAGAAACTCGTCTGAGTGTAGTATCGCGTAACAACTGTTATCAAGGCTACACTTGAACAGTCTCCGCACTCCGTCCTAAATAGGCCAAGAGGGGGTAAATGTTCTACGGTTCTCAGCTTCTCGGATCCAAATTAGAGATAGTAATGCCTAATCCATAAATACTTGTGTGACATCTCCAAATCCAAAAGGGTCTCCACTGAGCAGATGGATCTCAAGCCAACTTGTTAAGGACTACTCCACACAAGTCAAACATGACTATACCATCCTCCTATCTTAATCGCACTCAAGTTTGGGTTAGAACTTATCTCACCACTCAGAGATCACCAAGCACAACAAGCAAATTATATCACACAAACAAATATACATACATCACATACATACAATTATATACACACAAAAGAGTAGGCTAAACCCACTAGAGACTACTCCCCAGCAGAGTCGCCACTTAATTTCTGTAGCGGTAAATTCATGACCATCAAGCTATGGATAAGCAAGACATCAAATAACAAGAGTCGCCACCGCGCTTTTATTGTTTCCAAGGGAAAAGGGAAAGTACGAACAAAACCCAAAAGTAAGAAGTTTTCAAATCAAAACTAATAAAATGTCAGAGATTACAGGTAAGGGGGTTGGTTACACAGAGGGAAGGTGTTAGCACCCAAAGTGTCCTAGGTACTCCTAGGGATCCCTTTTTTGTGTGCATATGTATTTTGTACAAACTGATGTATACAAATAAATGGAATGGGGGGATGAGAAAAGAATTCATTAATTATATTTTTGTGTTTGACAAGACCTTCGGACTTGTGCCTATATACCAACATAAAAATGAGGGATTAAAGCCTCGTAGTTCGTGATACAAATTTCAAAGTGGATGCATTGTTTTTAACAAAAATTAAGTTTGAAATGCACAAAGGCCTAAAAAGGTTTGAATGAGTTAGTTCTTTTTGGCTTTTTGAAAGTTTAGGTCAAGTATAATTAAGTCTTTTTACAAGTTTGATTAAGAAAAGAAGTTTGAAAATGCAATGGCATAAGGCCAATGTTTCTAGTTTGCAAAGTGGTCAAAGTTTATAACAAAACTAGTTCAAGTAAAGAAGAATTTTTTTTAAAAGGAGGGAGAGATTTTTAAATTAAAGAAGTGGGGAGGAGATGAAGAGACTAATACTATGCACAAAATTAAAAGTTAAGAGTTGAAAAGATCTGACCCATCGGTAGCAATCCAATAGACAAGAATGTCATATAAAAACCTAAACTCCCTTGAACATTTAGAATCAAGCAACACACAATGCATATTATATCAATCTTGAAGATCAAGGCATCAAATAAAGATAGCCATATCCAAGCTTAGCCATTCCATGATCTTCTTCAAATTTGCCCATGTAACAGATGAATTCCATAAAGTCACAGGTTCAAAATAACAGCTTCACAATGATCACGTTGCAGTTGAACTCAAAGGGATCTTCAATGATGTATCAGATGAAGTTTCAGATTACAAGCACTTGGTTACCCAGAAGTTGGCATTGGCCAAGTCCTTTAGCATAAGAGTGCTGCCTAAATTCTAAGTCCAATTGTCCAAGATCAAGTCAACAGTCCACACAAAAGTTTTTTAGGGTTTTTTGTTGTCATTATGTACATTAATGGTCAAAGACCACACCAACAAACAAAATATACACAAGCAAGATATATCACACAATATGGTCCAAATGGACAAAGTGAAAATGGCATTAACATAAACAATTAGAATGGTATGAATAATGGCAAATGAATATATACTTGAAATTTAAACGGCTTTAAAGTAAATGGCTTGAAATTAAATGTTAGTTGTTAATGAGTTAGAAGTTAGTATTGTTTTGCCTTTTTTTGTTTTAAGTCATTCTTTGGAGAACACTCAACCCACTTATCACAAGCATGGATCATTGAGCCAAGACATATTCCAAAGGAAGGAAAAAAGGCCAAGTTTCCACACAATACCATGAAAGAGGGGAGACATACAATCTCACTAACTAGAATGCTATGCCTTTTGTGTCAAAAATTTAGCGCTATGTTAAGCAATCGTAATTGGACTTATGTAGAAGTCACAACTATTTGAGGCCGGGAAATAGAATTTTGGTGTTAATGCATGTTAGAGACATAGTATAATGGACTATGCTCATGAAACATACCACACACAAAAAGAATATGCAAAAGAGGTGGCATAATCTCATCCATACTTATGTTGATTTTGCAATCAACTAGCCTTAGAATTTTGAGATGTCATAGGCCAAATGAGATGAATGCATAAAGAAGGGGAATTAGATGAAGAGGGGGGGGAATTGATCATAACTCAAATTGGTCAAAGGAGGACTTTTACCAAGTTAATATCATTTATTCATTTTGGGAGATGGAATGTACATTCCATCGATCCCCTAAATCAAATGATATTAACCTAACAAAGTCAAATCAACCTTGACCAAGGCCCAACAACACAAGTCAAACTTACACAAACCATCACAAGAGGTCAACACAATTATTTGGCATTTATTCAATTTAAAAAATACTAAAATAATGCATTTAAATTAAATATGGTTTGTCAAATTCCTAAAACCTCATCAAAGCACCAAAGAAATGGCCATGAGATTTATCATAGGTCAAACAAGGTCAATGGACCTTGGAGAAAATTTTTCAGAATTTTTAAAGACTTAAAAGTATTTTTAAACAATTAAAAACAATCACAAAATCAATTAAATCATGAAAAATATTAATAATGATCCAAAAAATAATTTTAATTCAGAATATGAAAGAGGAAATTTTTTGAAATTTTTTGGTGAAACTCTCATATTTTTTGGATCAATATTAAAATTAATATGAATTAATGAAAATCAAATGAATTAAAACAAAAATCAAAAAAACGTGAGCCACTTGATATCCCTCGTTAATTCAGGTGGCAGATCATGTGGATGGAAACGCGCGTTCCATGGTGGAACTTAGTTAGTGCGCCACACGCGTGGTAATCAAAACCAACGCCTAAGATTAAAACATTTCAAATGGATCCTGTGGTCTGGAGACGTGCCAACACACCGCCGGAGCCAAAGCTCCGGTCTTCTTCTCCGGTGGACCTCACCGGACTGGTCCACCCTCAACCATCACCAAAATAAAAAAAAAAGAGGACATGATCTGAAAGAAAAAATGGCGTAGAGCACGAATCTGACCTTAATTTCAACTAACTCCAAATATATAAAAAGATATGAGAAGTTGAATTTTGAGGTGTGACAACCGAGTTGCTTCGATTTGACCTCAAAGCAACTCAATCTTCTTGCCTACATTGGTAGGACTTCAGACAACCAAAGATTGAAGAGAATTGAGTGAGAATCGAAAAGATGAAGTTTTCTGAGATTTACCTTCAATGCTGTGCAGAAATGGATCTTGCTTGCTTCAACCTTGATCTGATCACACTTGAGAAGCTTGCAGGAGAGGTTTAGCAATGGTACAGAGCTTTGGATCCGGGAGTTTCTGAATCTCCAAACAGTGCGATTCAAACTCAATTTTCAAGTTGAAAATTCTCAGGTTTTCTTTTGAATGGTGAGGGTTTCAATTGGGGGGCAAAGCTGGCGCGCAAGGTCTTTGAATTGAGCTCTAAGGGCCGGTATTTATAGCAATTGAGACTGATATTTGCACACTTGAAAAATTGCTAAATTTGGACATTTCGTGTACAAGCTTGCATAGGCGTGTATAGGCCCATGAAGCAATCCAATTTGGTCCACTTGCAACTGTACTGAGGTTCAAACCAAGCTTGGATGTCAAGGCAAAGTGAAATGGAGTTTTTGGCATTTGATTTCTTCCAATCATTCAGACATATTAAATCCATGCACAGCCCTAGCAAACCTTATCCAAAATGCATGAAATTGGGTTTTTTGGAAAGCTTAGATCAGGGGGAACAACTTTGATGTTGGACACTTTTTCATTTGGAACTTGGATCATGGTGAATTTTGAGATGGAAGTTTGGAAATTTCAACATGTTGAAATTTTTTCTAAGTGTCAAGCAATATATGTCAATATTCCACCTTGCTTAACTTTTCATGTGAGCTTCAAATGAGAAACGTTTCTTCATCAAAGTTATAGCTCTTTCGAAGACCTTAAAAATTGTCACAGTTTTCATGTCATTTGGATTTAGAATTATAGAGTTATGCATTTTTGAAGTTTGAAAAAATCACTTGTTCAATGGTATAGGTCAAAAATGACCTATAATGTAACCTCATATCACATGCTCATAAAAGTTAAATTGGATCTTACTCCAAACTTAAAAGTTGAAGTAGACGTCTTGAATTTGATTGTGCAACTTGTAAATCTTTCATCACATAAAAATTGGGCAAGTTATGGCCTTGGGAAGTTGACTTTCAAATTAGGGTTTAGACAAAATGACCTATAATGTTTTAATATAGAAAATGATTTTCCAAGCAAAACTAGCTCTAGGTCTCATGATGAAAGTTGTTTGGAATGTTATTTAGAGTAAATTTGCTGTTAGAATCAGTTTCATAGGGTGAAAATTGTAGGAGATAGGGTCTAGGGTGACCCAGTTTTGATCAGATGAATTCATCTGGCCAACCACCATCAACCAACTTGCTAACCTTCAATTCTCTTGACTTTTTAGGCTCATGGTATATCATATATGCATAAGATGATGCATTTTAAAGTGTCCCTTGAGAGATTTGATCAATTGATGAGATAGCTTGTTGGAGAAGTTACTCAAGATACCCAGTCAAACTAGGGTTTCCAAGGCAAATCACCTCCAAACTCTTAAATAATACTTGATCAATGTAACATGTAGAGATCATGGCAACTCATATATGATGCATATAACCATTTGTGGATCAATATTTGGTTGTGCTCTTAGCCATGAGGGTCTCAAATCCTAGATATGAACTTGATAGATCAATGAGGATCATGCCCTACCTACAAAAAGTTAGGCAATAGAAAAGACATATTTTTGGTATTTTGGTTAGTAAAGTGATAATATACAAGTATGATACAATCACATGGAGCTTGGTGATCTCTCCCAAAACAAACCCAATGAAAGAGGGGTAAGGAGAATGCCAAAGTATGATCCCAATGCTAATGCATATGATGAAATTGCATGAGGGATCTTAGGGTCAAAATTGGGGTCTTGCACATCTTTATTGAAAAGTGTTTGATAAGCATTAAGTATTTTTTATTTTTATTATGAAAATGAATTAACGTTGGATGAAGCCTTTGATTAGCGATTGCAAAAATGATTTGATAGAATGGTTGGAGAGATTTGGAATGGTAGAAATGGATTGAAATGGAAGGTTTGAAAATGATGGAGATGTCTTTGAGTAAATACTCGATGTTGGATCGAGGTTTTTTTTTGTTTTTTTAGAAATGATTGATTTTATTCTTGTGTTAAGAACTACCTAAAAAAAAGAAATCAAAAATAAAAGCGATAAAATTATTAAAAGTCATGGGAATTAGGGTACATTTTTTGAATGGGGATATGAGATCATGAAACGATTAAATCAAAACCCAATTAACAAATGCAAGTAAATGAGTGTACGTGAACGAGGAAATTGTCTCATTGTAAAAAGGCCAAAGAGTAAGCCACGTGAATTAGAGATAGCAACACAACGTGATATGCATAACACACGTTCATCTTAGTTAATTCAAAATAAGTAAAATGAAGCACGCACAGATTAAAATCATGATGCGAGGATGTGAATGGATGTCACATAATGCAAGAACGTGCAAGACAAATGGAAGTTGAGTTTAAATTCAATTTAAATAACAACGACGTTGGATTGTTGTATGTTCTCATAGATTGAAGAAAATGCTAACGTGAAGCATATCATTGCAAGATGGAATGGAATGGGAATGAACTCGGGCACTCAACCGAATGAATTCATAAAGTGAGGTTTAATTCGTATGGAAAAGAAAAATGGTATCAAAGCCGGTATTAAGTAAACTTCACAAGCAACAAATAAAAAAATGCAAGAAATCGAGAAATGCAAACGAAGCCCTAGGTAATGTGCTCAAAGTATGTTTGTGTGTATCGACAACCAATGAGACATCATATGCATAGGTCATAATGTGGTGAAATACAATTGATACATCGATAAAAAAAGACGACATAACAACATGAAAATGTCGAATCCGCAGATTAAAATATGATTTTTAGCAATGAAAATAAACCAAAGAAACATAACAAAACCACATGCATAATATACTTTATTATTCAGTAATGTCGTGAAATTACAATTATAATAAACGAAATAAAAATGAAAAAATAATCATAAAATGAAACTAACAAAATATATAAATAGCAAGAGCTAAATGGAATTTAAACTAAATGCTACAAATCCATAAAAATTACAATTTATTTAATTAAAAGGAAATGTCAAAAACAACAAAAAATAGAAATAAAAGTAGAAAAAAACACAAAAAAAAAATAAAGGTGTGTGGCATGCAGGGGTCAAACCAAGGTCATGGGAATTGGGAGACCAAAGCCTCAACCAACTCAACCAATAAATCCAATCTGTCAAAACATGGTACCCAATAACACAGAAGGAAAGGAACAAGAATAATGGAACAAATGAAATCAAACTCAGAAACCCCAAAAAAGAAGATGTGGCATGTAGGTATCGAAACCAGAACAAGAGAGTTGGAAGACTTGAGCCTCAACCAACTCAACCACTGACCTCATCGTGTCAAACAAGGACATTGAATGATATATAAGAGGGAAACAACATAAATAAATGGAAAAACAAAATGAACATGAATTCAGTATAACATGCTTCCATGAACACAACCACTGTTCATCTTCTTCATGAACATTACAAATAATCAAGATGTAAACATACAACAAACAAAACCAAATCCAACGTAAAACACATGTAAATGAAAACAAAAATCTAACAACCATTGAACGCAAACAAAATCAAAACAAAAATTATCGAATTGGCACTAAAATCTCAACAAAGGTGTAGAAAAAGTTGTTGCTTTGAGAAGTCGAGATTTCATTTTAAACTGATAAATGGCTTTGATAGTTATCATATCCAGGTCTGCAGCCCATGGTGGTGGTGGATATCTTGCAGGTTGAAGGTGCAATAGGTTTATTGATGGAGAATGTTTCATGGTGTTGTGCAGAAATGGTGAAGACGGATGGAAGAAGAAGGAATGGATGAGTTTTAATGGTGGGTTTAGAATCACGGATGGGACAAAGGTCATTGAGGGATGGAGGAAGAGATGTGGATGCGGTTGGTGTTTACTGGAGTTGGGTGGCACTGGTGGAGCCGTGAGAAACCATTTTATTTATGGAGGAAGAAGGTGTATTTAGATGTTGTGAGGTTTGTTGAAGATGTTTTAGTGATAGAAGAGAAAAAAAATATCTAAATGGAGATTAGAAAGTCCTCTTATGTGAGTGGCCCCTGTGCGATTTTATGGTGGTTAGTGGGAAGGATATTGGTGATGATGCTCTGATGAAGAAAAGGGACAATGTTCTGAAGTCCTTTTCTTCCTTATCTGAATATATATATATATATATATATATATATATATATATATATATATATATAGAGAGAGAGAGAGAGAGAGAGAGAGAGAGAGAGAGAGAGAGAGAGAGAAGTCTCTTTTTTGAAAAAAAATAATGAGTTTTTAAATATATATTATCTTAGAGTTTTTTCTTTTATCCAAAGCTTCCTCTTTTTCAATGTATTTTACACCCATCTCTTCCTTTTTTATGATTGTTTCACTCTTTGTCCCACATAAGAGAGACGTTGGGGTCCCCATATGAGTGGGAGGAATCTGTTTTTTTTGGATCGTGAGTCCCCACTTTTATAGCTAAAAAATGTTGGGCATCAAATGAAAAATGGTGAGCTGTCCGAAAAATGAGGGAGAGATATGAATGGATTAGATTGCTAGCTGTCATCACACGACATACTCCCTTATCGAAATGTATTTTGAAAACTCTTCCCATAACTAAAGGCAAATGGACACGTGGCCTTATTCTAGTGGAGGAAGAAAGATACTTTCCTATTTTTTCTTGATTTTCTGTATGCAAATGGCGCCTAAAGCAGATGAAAGGTCGAAAGTATGGAACTTAGCTACTGAATTTGATCAACATGCTAAGCAATTGGAGAAGAATATTTTACAAGAAGATAAAGTTATCATCGTCTTGGATGCCAAAATCCTTAATTGTAAAAAAGAGATTAAGGCCCTGTAGAAAAAGGTGCAGGAAGCTGAAGGCGAAAAGAAAAGACTTTGATGGAACAGTCAACTGCGACTAGGTGAAGAAACCCATATTGGAATCCAACACATGGAAACTGTCACCACTCTTGATGTTGAACTTAAGAGTTTTGCATAAATAATTTCCCAAGTTGACCGTCGATTGGCCTCAGCGAAGCTTCAGTATGAGAGGCTTAGAACTTCTCTTTCCTTCTAGGGTTGCTTTTCATTGTTGTTTTTGTTTGAAGTTATGTTTTATTTTGTGTTAATATGTATCTCATGCAACATATGCCTATATTGTTTTAAATACTTGCAATTTATTTACACGATTCGACCTTCAGGGATCAACTCTTCGACTTCATACACATTGTTTGTGTATGCTTGAAAAATTTTAAATGTCCCCTCCCAATTAATGGACCACTTGCCCAAGGCTCTGTCTTTTTTATCCATGCGCATGATGACTTTCTAAACTAAGTCTCATAAGTTAAATTTTTTGGTTTTAACCTTCTTATTGTATGCCTTAGCTACTCTTTCTTTTTGTCTCATTAATACATCCAGAGCAACTAATCTCTCTTCATCCAGATCACTTAATTCGTCAAGCATCATACCCTAATAGTATTGAGTTGGAATCTCTATTTGTCTTTGAATTCTAACTGAATGCAAATGAATATCTAAAGGGAGTACTATGAAGGTGAGAAAAATACACAAGAAGGGGGGGGGGGATTGTGTATTCTTAAAAATCAATTTTCTTCTAAATCAGTAAGTTCAGATTCTGAACAATGTTCAGACACTGATATCATAATTAAACACAACTGTGGAAATATAATGTTCAGAAGTAAATGCAAGCAACACACAAAGATTATTTTGGTTCCTCTCCTCAAATGAGAGTATTCTAGTCCCCTTCCCTCAACAAGAGATTTTCACTATAACCAAACAAGTTACAAATTGATCAAGCACACTTACAAGAGAATTCAATGCTCAATCACCCTAGAAAGAGACATTAGCTCAAGTTCTTAGACAGAAGGCTTCCTTGCTCAATCAACCTAGAAAGAGTCTTCCTTGCTCAAGTCCTCAGAAAAGAGACTTCCTTGCTCAATCAACCTTGAAAGAGGCTTCTTTGCTCAAGCACGTAGGCAAGATACTTCCTCTACTTTAAACAAAAGTTTAGTAGACAAGATAATTATTATACTTTGATACATAATCACAAGTATAACAATTGTGCAACAATCATAAAGGTTTTTAACATTTCTAAGATTTTTATGATAATCAAAGATAAGAAATGTTATGATCTTTAAGTTATAATAGTTACATAAATAACAACTCAGAGTTATGCCAAAGATCTTGTAATGTGTTATGGTGTTGTAATCTTCCTTTCGACTTCCTTTTATAGAGACTAAAAAAGAGTCGTTGGAGGGTTTGAACATAACGTGCAAACTTAGTGAATAAGCATGTCAAGAGAGACGTTGGAGACTTGCATCTGGTCTAAAGCTTTATCCACTAAATAACAATGTTGCTCTCAATATCTTTAATCGTACTAGGCATCTACCAAAAGATAGAATAGACTGAATATGTCACATCTCTTTTTCTTGAGCCTTGCAAAATGAAAACCCTAGTTGACTTTATCTAGAAATATGGGGCTTTGATTAGACAAGACTGCTTTGATTTAGTATACCGATCAACTGCTTTCCCCGCCTTCAGAATCTGAGTTGTCGTGAGAAGCTGGGTCATGATGCCAGAGTCTGATGCCTTCAGAGGCGATGAACTAGTTCAGATTATGACCAATCAGAATCAGACTTTAAATTTCTTATCCTCATATGCTAACAATTAGGATAAGTTATATGCTTGTGATCCTGCACACTTAAACAAAATGTTGGCAAACCCTGTTGTTCTTTAAATACTTTGTTATCATCAAAATCTTTTAAGGGTATACACAAATATTTTTTTAACATACTTGTAGCGGTAAATTCATGACCATTAAGCTATGGATAAGCTTAACATCAATAAAACCAGAGTCGCCACCGCGCTTTTATTGTTTCCAAGGGAAAAGGGAAACGTACGAACAAAACCCACAGATAAGAAGTTTTCAAATCAAAACTAATAAAATTCCAGAGATTACAGGTAAAGGCGTTGGTTACATAGAGGGAAGGTGTTAGCACCCAAAGTGTCCTAGGTACTCATAGGGAGCCCTTTTTTGTGTGCATATGTGTTTTTGTACAAAATGATGTTTGCGAAAAAAAAAGAGTGGATGGATGAGAAAAGAATTTATTAATTATATTTTTGTGTTTGACAAGACCTTCTAACTTGTGCCTACGTACCAACATAAAATGAGGGATCAAAACCTCGTAGTTCGTGGTAATAATTTCAAAATGGGTGCATTACTTTTTAACAAAAAATTTAAGTTTGACAAAGGCACAAAAGGCCTAAAAAGGTTTGAATGAGTGTTAATTCTTTTTGTCTTTTGAAATTTTAAGTCAAGTATAGTTAGGTTCATTTATCAGTTTGATTAAGAAAAGAGTTTAAAATTGCAATGACATAAGGCCAAAGTTTCTAATTTGCAATATGGTCTAAGATTAGAAAACAAACACAAGCAAAGAAGATTTTAAAAGGAGGGAGAGATTTGAAATTAAAGAAATAGGGACAGGATGAAGAGACTAATCCTAAGCAAAAATTAAAAGTTAAGAGTTGAAAAGATCTGACCAATAGGCTGCAATCCAATAAACAAGAATTTCATATAGAAACCCAAATTTCCCTTGGACTTTAGAATCAAGCAATATTAATACACAAATAGCAAGATGAAGAGCAAGGCATCAAATAAAGATAACCACATCCAAGCTTAGCAACTCCATGACCTTCTTCATAATCTCTCATGTATCAGATGAACTCAAAGATAGGCACTAGGCACAGGTTCAAAGTAACAGCTTCAATAAGACCATGTAGCAGATGGATTCAAATGGATCTTCAGTACTTGCTTCAGATGAAGTTTCAATTCACAAGCACTTGGTTTCATGAAAGTTGGCATTGGCCAAGTTCGTTTGCATAGAGAGTGTTGCCTAATTCTAAGTCTAATGTCTCAGATCCAATCCAACAACCCACACAAATTTCTTTTAGGGTTTTTGTTGTTATTATGTATATTAAGGTCAAAAGACCACAAACACAAGCAAGTTTATACAATCACAATATAATCACAAGATAAGACTCAAATGAGCAAAGTGAAAATGGCATTAAGGTAAACAAGTTAAATGGTAAAAATAATGGCAAATGAATAAAGACTTAAAAATTAAAGTGCATATAAGTAAATGACTTGAAATTAAATGTTAGTTGTTAGTTGATTAGAAGTTAGTATTGCTTTTGCTTTTGTTTTGTTTAAGTCATTCTTTGAGAACACTCAACCCACTATTCACAAGCATGGATCCTTTAACCAAGACATCTTCCAAAGGAAGGAAAAAAGGCCAAGTTTCCACACAATACCATGAAAGAGGGGAGACTTACAATCTCACTTACTAGAATGATATGCCTTTTGTGTCAAAAATTTAGCGTTATGTTAAGCAATCGTAATTGGACTTATGTAGAAGTCACAATTATTTGAGGTCGAGCAATATAAATTTTAGTGTTAATGCATGTTAGAGATATGGTATTATAAACCATACTCCTAAAAAATATCATACTTAAAAGAATATGCAAAAGGGGTGGACCTAATCTCATTCATACTTATGTTGATTTTGCAATCAACTAGCCTTAGGATATAGAGACATCATAGGTCCATGAAATGAATGTGAAGAGAATGGGATTGAGATGAAGAGGGAGGGGAAATGGAATCAACACAAATTGGTCAAAGGAGGACATTTATCAAATTAAAATCATTCATTCATTTTGGGAGATAAAATGTACATTTCATCAATCCCCTAAATCCAATGATTTTAACTCAACAAAGTCAAATCAACCTTGACCAAGGCCCAACAACACAAGTCAAACTCAACAAGTCAATATCAAAAGCTCAACATAATTTATTTTGCAATTAGACAATTAAAATCAATTAAAAATGCATTAAATTAAATTATGGTTGGTCAAAATCCTAAAACCTCATCAAAACACCAAATAAATGGCCATGAGAAATATCATAGGTCAAACAAGGTCAAAGGACCTTGGAGAAATAATTTCATTAATTTTGGAAACTTAAAACTATTTTTAAACAATTAAAAATATTCACAAAAACAATTAAATCATGAAAAATATTAATAATGATCCAAAAAATAATTTTAATTCAAAAAATGAAAGAGTAATTTATTTAAATTTTATTGGTGAAACTCTCATATTTTTTGGATCAATATTAAAATTAATATGAATTAATGATAATAAACCAAATAAAATAAAAATTAGAAAATAGCAAAAAACGTGGACCACTTGATCTGCCTCATTAATTGAGGTGGCAGATCAAGTGGATCAGAGTGCGCGTTCCATGATGGACCCTGGTCAATGTGCCATACGCGTGGTAATCAGTTTGTATGCTAAAGATTAAAACAAAACGGGTGAATCCTATGGTTCTGAGACATGACAACGCATCACCGACGCTGTAACTCCGGTCGTCTTCTATGGTGGACCTCACCGGACTGGTCCACCTTCAACCATCACCAAAATAAAAAAGGGGGACATGAATTTAAAGTAAAATTGCTCAGGAGCTCGAATCTGGCCTCAATTTCTCCAAACTCCAAGTATATTGAAAGATACAGGGATTTGAAATTTAAGGATCATGATCTGAGTTGCTTCGATTTGACCTCAAAGCAACTCAATCCTGTTGCCTATATTGGTAGGACTTCAGACAACCAAAGATCAAGAAGAACTATGGAGAATTGAGTGAGAATCAAAGAGATGAAAAATTCTAAAAATTACCTTAAATGCAGGTCTGTATGAACACGATCTTGCTTCCAATTGCTCTTGATCTTGCTCTAGACACTTAATGAAATGGAATTGAATCAACAAAAGGCACAGGACTCTTGGAGATTTGAATCTCAAAACAGTGGAGATTCAAATTCAATTTCCAATGGAAATTCTCAAGGTTATCCTTTGAATGAGAGGGTTTGGAGCTAGGGATTCAAAGCTGGCGCACAGGGTCCTTAATTCTGAGCACGAAGGACTCTATTTATAGGCCAAATGATTGTTATTTGCACACTTGAAATTAAGTTCCAAAAATAGCAATGTAGATTGCATGGATGCATGGGCGTGTGATAGGCCCATGTAATCATCTCTTTAGGTCCAAGAATGAGTACAAACATTGTTGAAGTCATATTGGTAAGCCATGCAATTGCGTATGAGAAATGCAAGTTCAATTATGCCAAATGGTGATCCAAGTTGAAACCATGTGCAAGTTACCCATACTTTGTCCAAATGGGATGAAATTTGACTTTTTGAAAAGGTTAGATCAAGAGGAACAACTTTCATTTTTAACACTTTTTCATATGAAGTTTGGATCATGATGAATTTTGAGGTGGAAGTTGGGAAAATCAAACATGTCAAAAAAACTTCTAAGTGTCAAGCCATATGTTCACTTATTCCACCTTGGCTAACTTTTTATGTGATCTTCAAATGAGAAATGTTCCTTCATAAAAGTTGTATCTCTCTCAAAGTCCTTAAAAAAGGTCACAAATTGGACCTCATTTGGATTTAGAATGAAGGAGTTATGCATTTTTAAAGTTGAGGAAAATCACTTGTTCAATGGCATTGGTCCAAAATGACCTATAATCTATCCTCATATCACATGCATTTAAAAGTTGAATTTCCTCATCCTCCACATATAAAAGTTGAAGTATACATATTGAATTTGATTTTTCAACTTGAATAGATTTCATCTCATAAAAATTGAGCCAGTTATGGCCTTGGGAAGTTGACCTCCCAATTAGGGTTTAGACTAAATGACCTATAATCTTTCACCATAAAAAATGACTTTGTAAGAAAAACTAGCTCTTGACCTCAACATGAAAGTTGTTTGGAATATCATTTAGAGTAACGTTTCTCTTGGAATAATTTTCATATTACAAAAATTGTAGGAGATAGGGTCTAGGGAACCCCAATTTTGGTCAGTTGAATTCCTCTGGTCAACCACCATGAACCAACTTGCTAGATTGATATTCTCTTGACTTTTAGGACTCATGGAGGATCATATATGAATAAGATGATTAAAGTTGAAGTATCCCTTAAAATATTTGATCAATTGGTGAAGAAGCTTGTTGAAGAAGTTACACAAGATACCTAGATGAATTAGGGTTTCCAAGGCAAACCAACTCCAAAATCTTGATGATTTCTTGATCAAAATAACATGTGAAGACCATGGGGATTCATATATGATTCTTGGAGCCATATCAAACCAATTCTTGATTGAGCTTCTTGCAATGAGGGTCTTAAACCCTAGATGTGAGCTTGATAGATCAAAGGTGAACATGTGCTCTACCTACAAAAGAGTTAGTTTATACAAAGACATATTTTTGGTATTTTGGTTAGTAAAAATGATAAAATACAAAGTATGATACAATCAAATGGTGCTTGGTGATCTCTCCCAATGCAAACCCAATGAATGAGGGGTAAGGAGGACGCCAAGATGTGATCCCCATGCTAATGCATATGATGAGATAACATGAGGGATCTTAGGGTCAAAATTGGGGTCTTACAATACTGCATCATGACCGTAAACTAATTGAAACGGCGTGGCATTAGTCGATTCTTTGGGAGAGTTTCGACATGCCCATAATACATGATTTAAGGTTCTATGCCAATTTCTTGGCTTCTGACCCACATGTTTTTTTATTAAACCAATCACTATCTTGTTAGCCGCTTTGACTTGACCATTATCTTGAGCATGATAACGTGTTGAAGTTAGCAGCTTGAAACCAACTTCTGAGGCAAACTCCATCATTTTTCGCTCTGTAAACATTGAGCCTTAGTCAGTTGTGATGGTCTCAGGTATTCTAAATCTATATGTAATATGATTCTGGATGAAATTGATCAGTTCTTCTTGGTTGACATTAGACAAAGGGATAACTTATATCCACTTAGTAAAATAGTCTATCCCAATTAATTGTGACTTAGTGAATCTGTAGAAATATCTAACTGCAAGTGCGCAATTGTATCACGTAGTTTAAAAAGATATTGAATCCATAGGGACCAATAATCAAACTTATCGCTATCTATTGGTGTTATGTAAATCTAAGGCTTATGAAAAATTGATTTAGAGGAAATTAAAACTAAAATTAAAATAAAGTTTAGAAAATATATCTGAAAGGAGAGACCAGAATGTGGATCCCGGTGTACCTTACGGACTCAATAATTTATTGGTGTGTGTTAATGTATTAAATCACTTTTTAGTAGAAAAATATTAATTTAAAAACCTTTATCTCACACTCTCGTGTTGTTGACTCTAACTATACTTCTAGACCATATATTTCTTTCGCTAACCCATCTGAATCAGGAAATACTTTTTGAAAATCAATAAGTTCTAATTAATCCTAAAGCACTCTCACTGTGTTTAGGACTAATGCCCAATTTTTACTATCCGGTTCAAGCCTCACACTCTCGTGGCATTGACTCGAAACCTTAATGATTTCACTCTCGTGCAAATCTTTTCAGACTTCAAATTAAAAAAGATGGCAAGAGGTCATTAATTTCCAATGTAATGTACATACCAGGCATGAAAAGGAATTTGCTCAGCATAGAGTAGTTGGTCGAAAAGAACTACAAAGTGTCGATCAAAGACAAGATGATGAGAGTTCTCGACTCAGGTGGAAGGTTAATCTTGAAGGTACCTATGTCTCAGTATAGAACCTTCCTGATTGAACTTAATGTGATGGAGCATAAGTGCCTTGCAACTGCAGCTAGAAGGGATAAATGGATATGGAACTATAGACTTGGCCATCTCAATTTCAAAGACATCAAAGATCTAAAGAGAATGAATATGGTTTCAAGGTTACAAGAAATCGACATTCCAAATGAAGTGTGTGAAGAATGTGTGCAGGCGAAGAAACACCAGAACAATTTCAACAAGGATGTAGGAAGCAAGTCGAAGGCAATTCTTGAAATCATATACTCTGATGTGGGAGGACCTATCCAGGTGGATTCGATTGGAGGTAACAAAAACTTTGTCACATTCATAGATGATTTCATTAAAAAACTATGGACTTACCTGATCAAGAAGAAAAGTGAAGTGATCGAGGTATTTTCCAAGTTTAAATCTATGTTCGAAAGATAAAGTAGTCAAAAGCTCAAGATTTTGAGGACTGATGGTGGTGGAGAATATGTGTAGAAAGATTTCGATGCATTATATGAGGAAGAAGGGATTGCGCATGAGGTTGCGCCACCTTACACTCCACAGAAGAATGGAACTGCAGAAAGGAAGAAAATAACCATCGTGAATATGGTGAGAAGTATGTTGAAAGGCAAGCATCTACCCAAAAAATTATGGGGTGAATCTGTGTCGACAACAACATATATCTTGAATAAATGCCCAACAGAGAAGCTATAAGGAATTACGCCAGAAGAATGTTGGTCTGGTGTCAAGCCTAACTTAAGTCATCTGAAAGTATTTGGATCTATAGCACATAGACATGTGCCAGATCAGTTGAGAAGAAAACTTGATGACAAGTCGAGTCAGATGATCCTAATAGAAAATCATTCGACTGAAGGTTACAAGTTGTTCGACCCAGTGAACAAGCAAGTATGGTCAACAGAGACGTGATCATAGATGAGCTTAAGGAATAGTATTGGACTGAAACTGTAAAGAAGGATTTAGTGAGAATCTTATATGAAGAATCAGAGAGTGAAGTCGAAAGATAAGTTCGACAGGAAGAAGTCAAAGGTCAAGCAAGCACAAGCAGACCTCAAAGAACATAATACATGCCTGCAAGGTTGCAAGAATGTGTGATTACATCAGATGATGTGGACGATGATGAAGGTGAGCTGGTATACTATGCTTTCTATGCAGATGTCGAAGTAGTCAATGGAATTAACGCATGAAGAATTTGAAGTGGGTGAAAGCAATGGATGAGGAACTGAAGTCCATCGAAGACAACGACACCCGGTCACTTGTCTAATTGCCTCAAGGAAAGAAGGAAATTGATGTGAAATGGGTATACAAGGTGAAGTTGAATCCCAAAGGTGACGTAACTCGACACAAGGCAAGACTTGTGGCTAAAGGATTTCTTCAGAAGGAAGGAATAAACTTCAATTAAATTTTTGCACCTGTTGCTAGGATCGAAATAATCAGGTTGGTTATTGGTTTAGCAAACATGAACAACTGACACACATGTCAGATGGATGTGAATTGTGCATTCCTGAATGGTCCCTTAGATGAAGAAGTGTATGTTGCACAACCAATTGGGTTTGTTAAACAAGGCGGAGAAAGAAAGATATATAGGATGCATAAAGTCCTGTATGGACTTAAGCAAGCCCCAAGAGCTTGGAATAAGAAGATAAACAGTTTCCTAAGAGAAATGAATTTTTGAAGTGCACAACTGAGCATGAAGTATATGTAAGAAGAAGCAATAATGAATTGCTTATACTATGTCTCTATATCAATGACTTGTTAATAACAGAAAGTTGCAAGAAGGAGATCGAAGATTTCAAACATGGCCTAAGTAAGTAGTTTGAAATGTCAGACTTGAGAAACCTCTCATATTTCCTAGGCATCGAATTCTACAAGAGTGGCAGAGACTTCATGATGCACCAAAGAAGATATGAAGGTGAAATATTCAAAATATTTTAGATGCAAGATTGCAACCCAACTTCGACTCCAGCTGAACCCAGATTGCAACTATCGAAAGACAAAGATAAAGATGATGTCAATCCAATGCAATACAGAAGACTCATTGGATCACTTCGGTACCTTTGTCACACAAGGCCTGATCTGGCATAGGGTGTAGATATGGTGAGTAGATTCATGTAGACGCCAAATGTATCACACCTAGCAACAACAAAGAGAATATTAAGGTATCTCTAAGGAACTCTCGACTATGGCTTTTTTTCCTGCAACTGATGAAATAAAAAATGCAAACTAGTGGAATACACCGACTCAAGTTGGTGTAGTGATGTTGAGGATAGAAAATCCACAGTTAGATTTATGTTTATGCTAGATGGTGCACCAGTTGCTTGGAGTTCAAGAAAGGAACCAATAGTGGCATTGTCGTCGTGTAAAGCAGAGTACATAATTAATTCTCTATGTGCATGTCAAGCAATTTGGATGGTGAATTTGGTTGATGAGATTACAAGGAAGAATCATTGAGCGATTACCATAAAAATTGACAACATGTATGCTATCAACCCGACGAAGAATCCGATAGTGCATGGACGAAACAAGCACATCAAAATGAGGTTCCATTATCTTCGAGAGCAAGTAGCAAAAGCGAAGCTGACTTGGAACACTGCAAAACTGAGAATCAGTTTGCAGACATCATGACGAAGGGAGTGAAGGTTGAAGTGTTTAAGAAGTTAAAGTCTATGATGAATGTAGATAGCTTAGGCATAATGAATTAGATAGTGTATTGAATTGCTATTCCTTGTGTTGAAGAAGGTTGTTCTGTAAGAACAAAAATTGTTCTACAACAGATTCCTTGATTTTGATGATAACAAAGGATGAAACCAAAAATGGCACCCTAACGAAAAGTTTCTAAGTGTGCAGGGTTCTAAAGAAAGAAGGAAGAAATCTGATGATGTCATCAGATACAGAACCAGATCAGAAGCATATTATCATATGATCAGAAGCATCTGAAGTGGAAACACGTTCAAGAAAGTCTAACTCTGAGCAAAACAGCAAAGTATCAGAAGCATCTGAACAAGGAGTAAGCTCTAGATGTTCTGACTCTGAACAACGCTATCTCTAACTTCCAGAAGTTATCAGCGCTGTCTGAAGAAACTATCTGAACTCAACATCAGAAGCAAGATTCCAAGATTCTCTAGAAACACAAATACTCTGAGCATGGAATTGCTAATCATGAAAGAGTAACGTTAAAGTCAAGTAAAGATTTGCAAATGGTTTTCCTAATTAAGAAAGAGACGTTAATCTCCAATTTCAATAAAGAAGATACTACTTGTGGTAAGTAGTCATTTCAAGGAGAGAAAGTTATCCTGCAGAAGCTATTTAAGTGATGGCGTAAATTCATTTTAATATCCACCAGTTTCAACTACTACTTCAACTGATATATAAAATGGGCTGCAATCAACTTTGAAGATCAAGTAAGCAATACAACAAGCCAAAATTATACTGAAACATCAACGCTCAAGAAAAACACTCTTGCTCTCTAAGATCTTCACGAAGCTTTTGCTTATAACGTGAAAAACTCTTGTTCTTAATACTGTAATATTTGCTTTCTTAGAAGCACTCTAGATTACATAAATCTTTTATCTATTGTTTGTTTATTTCCTCAAGTGACTCTGTGAAGTCTGTATACTTGAGAGGACTAAGAGATCTTTCTCTTAGACGTTGTTTGTAATCTTTCAAGATTAGTGGATTAAGTCCTTGTTGAAGGCGAAATCACCTCGGCCGGGTGGACTGGAGTAGCTTTGTGTTATAAGCGAACCAGTATAAAATCCTTGTGTGATTTTCATTTTGAAAAAGCGCTTATTTTTCCAAACAATTCAAACCCCCCCCCCCCCCTTTCTTGTTTTTCTCACCTTCAATTGGTATCAGAGCTCCGGCTCTGTTATTGATTTTCTAATCAAACACTTAACAGTGTAGAGAGATCCAGTACGAGAAAAACTATGGCCCACTCAAATGAAAGAGATAGTTACAATTCTAAGCCTCCTGTTTTTGATGGAGAGAAGTTTGACTACTGGAAAGATAGAATCGAAAGTTTCTTTCTGGGTTATGATGCTGACCTCTGGGACATTGTCACAGACGGATACACACCTCCAATCTTAGAAAATGGAGCTGAAGTTCCCAGAAATAAGATGTCAGAAGATCAGAAACGTGTCTTCAAAAATCACCACAAGGCCAGAACCATACTCCTAAATGCTATATCTTACAACGAGTATGAAAAGATCACCAACAGAGAGACAGCCAAAGATATACTTGACTCTCTGAAAATGACTCATGAAGGAAACTCCCAAGTCAAAGAGACGAAGGCTCTGACGCTTATCCAGAAATATGAAGCCTTCAAAATGGAAGATGACGAAGCTATAGAGGCCATGTTTTCTAGATTCCAAACTCTTATTGCAGGTCTCAAGGTGCTAGACAAAGGATACACAACTGCAGATCATGTTAAGAAGATAGTCAGAAGTCTGCCAAAGAAATGGAGACCTATGGTTACTGCTCTGAAGCTGTCAAAGGATCTGAACAATATCAGCCTTGAAGAACTTGTCAGTTCTCTCAGAAGCCATGAGATAGAACTAGAGGAGGATGAGCCTCAGAAAAAGAACAAGTCCGTAGCGCTAAAGTCCAGATCTGAAAGACGGAAACCTGACAGAACCAAAGCTCTCCAGGCAGAAGCTGAAGATGCTGACGACTCTGAACCAGAAGACTCTGATGATGAAGAAGAATTGTCCCTACTAACCAGAAGAGTTAAGCAACTCTGGAAAAAGAGGAACAACAACTTCAGAAGACCAAGACCCAGAGGGGATCGATCAGAATCAACTTCAAAAGGTAAATCTAACAAAGATATTACCTGTTATGAATGTAAAGAAACAGGTCATTACAGGAATGAATGCCCCAAGCTAAAGAAAGACAACTCTAGAAAAGAAAGCTTCAAGAAAAATACCTTCAAGACAAAGAAAGGACTGATGGCTACCTGGGATGATAGTGAATCTGGATCATCAGAATCTGACTCTGATGAACAGGCCAACATGGCACTTATGGCTACCACATCCAGTAGCTCAGATGAAGAATCTGAAGAGGTATTCTCTGAACTTTCTCGATCTGATTTAGAATCATGCTTGTCAGAAACTCTTAGCTCTTATCAGAAATTAAAACAAAAAATTAAAAACATTAAAGGTTGTCTTAAAGCTAAATTTGAAGAATGTAGTGAACTTGAGATAACAATTCTAGCACGAGAAGATACAATCAGATCTTTAACGTTAGAAAGAGATGGAGCAAAAACAAAAAGCTCAGAATTAGAAGAAGCGTTGTCTCAAGCACCACAAACTTCAAATAAAATAATTTATAAATACGAAGAAGCCTTTCAAGAATTTCTGAAGAATGGGATAGATAGGAGTATTATGGCATCCATGATTTATGGAGTAAGTCAGAACAATAAAAGGGGAATTGGGTATGATCCTAAGGAAGATAAAACTTCTACCAGTGACCAACTTAAATCTCCCTTTTCATATCATTACACACACACACAAGAACAAAAATTTAAAAATGCTAGAAAACCCAAAGTTATAAGAAACTCTGGGAAAACTAATCTGAAAGGACCCAAGAGATTCTGGGTACCGAAAGATAAGATTATCTATGTTGCAGATATCCTATGCAGCAAAGTTCAGACACCAGTCATGGTACCTGGACTCTGGATGCTCGCGACACATGACGGGGAGAAAGTCTATGTTCCAAAGTCTGGAACTTAAAGACGCTGGATTTGTAAGCTTCGGAGGAGATCAGAAAGGAAGGATCAGAGGCTCCGGAACTATTGGTAATGGTACTCTTCCCTCTATATCTGATGTTATTTATGTAGAAGGATTAATGCATAACTTGTTATCCATAAGTCAATTAAGTGATAACGATTATGATGTAATCTTTAATCAAAAAACATGTAAAGCCATTAATCAGAACGATGGCTCTGTCCTTTTCACAGGCAAGAGGAAAAACAACATTTATAAAATTAATCTTTCTGATTTAAAAGAACAAAATGTTAAATGTCTGATGTCTGTTCACGAAGAGCAATGGGTATGGCATAGACGCTTGGGCCACATTAGCATGAGGAAACTTTCTCAGCTAAATAAACTCGAGTTAGTCAGAGGCCTACCTAAACTGAAGTTTTCTTCAGGTGCTCTGTGTGAGGCATGTCAGAAAGGAAAATTTTCAAAAACTTCTTTCAAAAAGAAAAATGTTGTTTCTACCTCTAAGCCTCTGGAACTTCTTCACATTGACCTATTTGGTCCTGTGAAAACAGCATCAGTCAATGGAAAGAAATATGGACTAGTAATTGTTGATGATTACAGCCGCTGGACATGGGTGAAATTCCTAAAGCACAAGAGTGAGTCTCACTCTGTATTCACCAGTTTCTGTTCCAAAGTGCAAAAAGAATTTGACTCTAAAATTATTAGAGTCAGAAGTGATCATGGTGGAGAATTTGAAAACAAAGATTTTGAAGAATTATTTGATTCTAATGGAATATCCCATGATTTCTCCTGCCCTAGAACTCCACAACAAAATGGAGTTGTAGAGAGGAAGAATAGGACACTCCAAGAGATGGCCAGAACCATGATCAATGAAACTAATGTAGCAAAGCACTTTTGGGCAGAAGCTGTAAATACAGCGTGTTACATTCAGAATAGAATCTCTATAAGACCTATTCTAGAAAAGACTCCCTATGAACTGTGTAAAGGAAGAAAACCAAGCATTTCATATTTTCATCCTTTTGGATGTTCTTGCTTTATCTTAAACACTAAAGAACATCTGAACAAGTTTGATTCCAAAGCACAGAAAGGTATTATGTTAGGATACTCAGAACGCTCTAAAGGCTACAGAGTATACAACACAGAAACCAAAATTGTGGAAGAATCAGTTCATGTCAGATTTGATGATAAGCTTGACCCTGAAAAGTCAAAGCTAGTTGAAAAGTTTGCAGATTTGGAAATCACTCTTGTAGAATCTGATAAAACTCCAGAAGCAACTGTCACTCAGAACTCTGAAGAAATTAAATCTCCAGAAATCCCAAAGAAAGTTAAAAGTCGTATCAACGTTTCTGAAGATTTGATTCTGGGAAACAAGGACGAACCTGTCAGAACCAGATCTACCTTCAGGACCTCTGAAGATACTCCTTTGGGACTAGTGTCTCTGATTGAGCCTATGTCTTGTGATGAAGCACTTCAGGATAACGACTGGGTGGCAGCTATGCAAGAAGAATTAGATCAATTCTCAAAGAATGATGTCTGGGATCTCGTTCCTAAACCCAGAGGCACTCACGTCATTGGAACCAGATGGGTATTCAGAAACAAGCTGAATGAGAAAGGAGAAGTCGTCAGAAACAAAGCTCGACTAGTAGCTCAAGGTTATAGTCAACAAGAAGGTATTGATTATAATGAAACCTTTGCTCTAGTCGCGAGGTTAGAATCTATTCGTCTTCTTGTATCTTTTGCTATTAATCACTCTATCAAATTATATCAAATGGATGTCAAGAGTGCATTCCTTAATGGTTATATTTCAGAAGAAGTGTATGTCAATCAACCTCCAGGTTTTGAAAATTCAAACTTTCCAGAACATGTTTTTAAACTTAAGAAATCCTTATATGGACTTAAACAAGCTCCCAGAGCTTGGTATGAACGATTAAGCAATTTTCTTCTGGAACAAAATTTTATCAGAGGGAAAGTTGATTCTACACTCTTCTGTAAAAACCTTAATAATGATCTCATGATATGCCAGATTTACGTTGATGATATTATTTTTGGTTCTGCTAATATTTTTGTTTGCCAAGAATTTTCTAAGTTAATGCAGGCAGAATTTGAAATGAGTTTAATGCAAGAACTAAAGTTCTTTTTGGGAATTCAAATTAATCAAACTCCAGAAGTCACGTACGTTCATCAAAGCAAGTACATTAAAGACGTTCTGAAGAAGTTTGACATGACTGAATGCAACTCTGCAAAAACTCCCATGCACCCAACTTGCATTCTTGAAAAGGAAGAGGTAAGCAACAAGGTTTGTCAGAAGCTCTATCGAGGTATGATAGGCTCTCTTCTCTATCTGACTGCTACTCGTCCTGATATTCTCTTTAGCGTCTGTCTTTGTGCCAGATTCCAATCAGATCCTAGAGAATCTCATTTAACAGCAGTTAAGAGAATTCTTAAGTATCTGAAAGGAACTCCTAACCTGGGCCTGATGTACAAGAAAACATCAGAGTATACACTTTCTGGTTACTGTGATGCAGATTATGCAGGAGATAGATTAGAACGAAAAAGCACATCTGGAAATTGCCAGCTTCTGGGAAACAATCTGATATCCTGGGCTAGCAAAAGACAGTCAACAATTGCGCTATCAACTGCAGAAGCAGAATACATCTCAGCATCACTGTGCACAACTCAGATGCTCTGGATGAAGCATCAGTTAGAAGATCTGCAAATCCTTGAGAGTAACATTCCTATCTTTTGTGATAATACTGCTGCTATTTGTTTAAGTAAGAATCCCATTCTACATTCCAGAGCCAAACACATTGAAATAAAACATCATTTTATCAGAGACTATGTTCAGAAAGGAATAGTAACATTGAAGTTCATTGATACAGAACATCAATGGGCAGATATCTTCACTAAGCCTCTAGCTGAAGATAGATTTCTTTTCATCTTAGAAAATCTGAACATTAAAAATTTCCCTGAATGAAGTGTAGCTCTGAAAATGTAAAATGAGACTCTGATGTAAACAAATGTATTTCTGCCTCTGACTCTGATACTTCTACCAAGTTAAGAAGATATATGAGTTAGAAATCTTCAGAAACCAATCTTTTGGTATTCCTGAAGATCAGATACATCAACACGTGGAGCACTAAGCGTCTAACCCTAGAACTTCTAGACAGCTGTCAAAAGAAATTCAAAGGACAGACGTTTGAAATCTCCTTGAGCAGTGTGCGTACTGTTGGGATTAGACATTCATTAATTAGCTGTAATCATTTTTCCCCCAAGCGTGCAATCTTGAGCTTTGTACTAACGCAATTTGATGTGTCGTTTTGCATGTGTTTTACTTAGAGTATATAAACACTTTTCTCACATTTCACACACTTATCACTCTCACTCACTCTAAAACCCTAAACCTCTCTGAAGCATTCTCTGCAAACTCTCAATCTTCATCTTCTTCTTCACCATGGACGCTCAACAACAAGAAGTGTTTAACTTTTCTCAACAAATGGAATCAAGCTCAACTGCTCAAACTTCAAGCATTCCAACTCCAACGGTTACAGGCGTCTCTATCACCCCTGTTTACAAAGAACCCCACGTTCTTGACCGTGAACCCCATATTAACCTATCAACCCCTTTTGAAGGACTGGAAGTGTTGTGTGAAACGCTAGTAGATTTCGACAACTTGAGGAGAAATGGCGTTGATCTTACTGAAGAACTTCGTAAACAAGGGTGGGAAAACTACTTCCAAAGGCTTTATGGTCCTGTTTACCCACTTCTCATCAAGGAGTTCTGGAGATTTGCAGATGCTGATGACCATTTCATCGTCTCCTTTGTTTTGGGAGTAAAGATAGTAATTACTGAAGAGTCAATTGCTTCTTTACTGAACATGGAGAGAGATGGAGGAAAAAGGATTTACAACATCCCTCCCAGGTCAAAGCGCATTACTGATGTAATCAATCCAACAATCTTCAAACCCAACACTGAAGGAAATCCTTCAAAGAACAAAGAGTTGCATCAGAACCTCAGAGTGTGGCTGAAGATCATTCTGGGAACTATTCACCACCGTCCAGCCTCTAACTCCTCTGACTACATCAATGCAGATCAGAAATGCATTCTGTATTGCATTCAGAAGGGTGTGAAGATCTGCCTCCCTGCTCTCCTTTTCAGATACCTCAGAGATTCTGTCAAGGAAACCAGAAATAACATGAAGCCCAGATCCTACATTCCTCTGGGAAGGCTCATATCTGATGTCTTCATTGAGAATGGACTGGTAGATCATCTGGAAAAGACCAAACTGATGGATGATCTGGCAATAGATACTGGGAAGCCTCTGAACGCCAGAAATCTTAAGAGTATGGGAATAATCAAGAAGATTCAAGTCAGACCCACTCTGGACACATCCTGGGATTCATTGAAAGATCAGAGGAAGCTGCCTCATGGTCTAGCTAGGTTCTACAAGAATGAACCCAGAGATGCGGTTGCAATCTATCTTCAGCGTCTGCTGGATGAAGGTGTTGACATATCTGACTTCAGCCTCGAAGATTGTCTGGATTCAGAAGAAGACTTCGTCAGATACAAGAGAGGTCTCTCTGAGAAGAAGATTGCATCACAAGCAAAGAAGGCCAGAATTGGAGAATCCTCTGGAAGCAGATCTCCAGCTCCTCTGAAAATCTCTACTGGTATGTCTGTTCCTCCTATTTCCTCTGTACCTCCGATGGCTTCCTCTACACCTTCCTCTAATCCTCTCCCAACACCAATTTATACAACCTCTGAAATCCCACCTTCAACCATCAGAACCTCTCAGCCTTCACCAGTTTTAAATATCGCCCGTACATTCATACCTCCTTCTGAATCTGAACAAATACACCAAAGCACTTCCTCTTCATCTTCCACAGCCCCAGAATCACTACCATACCTCAACATTTCTTCTGACCAAGAATACTCAGACCCTAACTCTCCAACCCTAGCCCAAATTTATGCTCTAAACCTCGCTTCACAACAACCAACAGAACCTGAAATAACTTCACCACCACAACAAACAACCACCATACCTTCTGAAAACCAACCCTCTGAAACTCAACCCTCTGACCTCCACACCTCTGATATCATCCCTCCAAACACCTCCGCTGAACCTGAACCTGAAGCTGAAACTGAATCTCCAGCTTTAGACTTAAACCCTCTTTACGCTTCACCCCAAAGATCTGAACCTGAAGCAGAATCTGAACCTCTCACATTAAATCTCAGCCCTCCAACATCTTCACCTCAAACCTCTGAACCAAACCTTTCTGTACCTACCCTTGAGGAAGCCATCATGCTGGTAGCAGGAGCTTCAGTACAAAAGATCAAGTCTCTGACCACTAACTCTGAAGTCAGTGATGATCCTAAATCTGTAAGGACACACTGGAACAGAGTCATTGGCTGGATGACCTCTGAGGCTTTTAGACTGAAGAACATCTCTGAACAAGTCAGAAATGGCTACATCAGAGATGCTGAGGCAAGACTCCAGGAAAGACTTGCCAGAGAAGCTGCTGAAGAAGCCAGAAGGCTAGAGGAAGAGAGACTTGCGCGAGAAGCTGAAGAAGCCAGAAGACTGGAAGAAGAAAGAGCAAGGGAAGCTGAAATCCTAAGGTTAAAGGAAGCTGAAGCTAAGGCTCTGGCGGATGCTGAAGCACAAGCTGCTGCTGAAGCTGAAGCGCAGGCTGCTGCTAAAGCACAGCAGGCTCTGACTCTGGGGGAGTCCTCTTCTGTTATCCCTATGGTTCTTCAGACTCTGAAAGAACTTAAGCAAGATCAGAATGAACTCCGGGCCAGAATGGACAAGCAAGATACAGTCAACGACAACATCCAGAACATGCTTGCTATGTTGCTTCAGAGAATGCCTCCGCCTCCGAACCCTTAGGCACTTAGGATTTATTTTTGCTTGCCTGTTGTTTTATTTTCTCTGAATCTGATGTTTTCTAGTTCTTGTTGCCTTTGTGCTTTTATCTAAATACAATGTTTTTCTCTTCAATTATTTATTTTTGCTATGTCTTTTTGATTCTGACAAAAAGGGGGAGAAGTCATTAATAGCTCTGATGAAAATATTGTCTAATACCTTAAGCATTCTGCAACATATTTTTTCTTATATTTTTCTTTAAAATAAATTTATCTAACCTGGACTTAAGAAATTGCAGAAGGTATCAAGAAACCTCTTTACTTAGAAGCTCTAGTAAGAACTTCTGAACTCCCTAGCACTAACTCAGGGGGAGCTTCTGTCTATCTGATCTGATATTATTCATGTTTCATCTGCTAATTAAGTTTGTTTTGTCATCATCAAAAAGGGGGAGATTGTAAGAACAAAAATTGTTCTACAACAGATTCCTTGATTTTGATGATAAGAAAGGATGAAACCAAAAATGGCACCCTAACGAAAAGTTTCTAAGTGTGCAGGGTTCTAAAGAAAGAAGGAAGAAATCTGATGATGTCATCAGATACAGAACCAGATCAGAAGCATATTATCATATGATCAGAAGCATCTGAAGTGGAAACACGTTCAAGAAAGTCTAACTCTGAGCAAAACAGCAAAGTATCAGAAGCATCTGAACAAGGAGTAAGCTCTAGATGTTCTGACTCTGAACAACGCTATCTCTAACTTCCAGAAGTTATCAGCGCTGTCTGAAGAAACTATCTGAACTCAACATCAGAAGCAAGATTCCAAGATTCTCCAGAAACACAAATACTCTGAGCATGGAATTGCTAATCATGAAAGAGTAAAGTTAAAGTCAAGTAAAGATTTGCAAATGGTTTTCCTAATTAAGAAAGAGACGTTAATCTCCAATTTCAATAAAGAAGATACTACTTGTGGTAAGTAGTCATTTCAAGGAGAGAAAGTTATCCTGCAGAAGCTATTTAAGTGATGGCGTAAATTCATTTTAATATCCACCAGTTTCAACTACTACTTCAACTGATATATAAAATGGGCTGCAATCAACTTTGAAGATCAAGTAAGCAATACAACAAGCCAAAATTATACTGAAACATCAACGCTCAAGAAAAACACTCTTGCTCTCTAAGATCTTCACGAAGCTTTTGCTTATAACGTGAAAAACTCTTGTTCTTAATACTGTAATATTTGCTTTCTTAGAAGCACTCTAGATTACATAAATCTTTTATCTATTGTTTGTTTATTTCCTCAAGTGACTCTGTGAAGTCTGTATACTTGAGAGGACTAAGAGATCTTTCTCTTAGACGTTGTTTGTAATCTTTCAAGATTAGTGGATTAAGTCCTTGTTGAAGGCGAAATCACCTCGGCCGGGTGGACTGGAGTAGCTTTGTGTTATAAGCGAACCAGTATAAAATCCTTGTGTGATTTTCATTTTGAAAAAGCGCTTATTTTTCCAAACAATTCAAACCCCCCCTTTCTTGTTTTTCTCACCTTCATGTTCGACAAAAGTAAGGAAGTATCAAATCATCTAGGTGTTGAAATGTCGAAAGAGTATTTCGACAGTAATGTTAGACTTAACTTTATTTGTTTGTTTAGATGAGTTAATTAGGTTAGTTTTGGGTTTTGCTTGAGAAGCAAGCAAGCCCAAAATCTATAAATAGGGAGTAATCCTTATTATTATAAACACTTGAATTTTACAATTACAAAAGGAATAAAGAATCACAGTTTGTGAGCAGAGAGAAACTCTGCATAATCAATTCATCTCCTTCCCTCTCTCGATAAACCCTAACCATTTTCTTTTCCAATTCAATTTTCTTTTCTTGTTTTCATCATCATTGTGCAGCGATACAATCTTGCAATCAAGGTTGGTTGATTCACTCGAGTGAAGAGTGATTCATCAAGATTGATTCGGAATTACTTAAAGTTTTGGGTTTGATTCCAACATATATTTCATCTTCTACATGTATTACTATTTTAAATTAAATTTACATTTATTTTTAAGTTTGTCTTTTTTCAACTTCCTACTTTTATGACCATATGAAACAAATACGCGTGCAAAATCATATTCCACTCAAAAGCTATCGTGTGCGTATGTACATATTTGCTACTAGTTCTAAATTAAAATAAAATTACTTTCAAGGAAATTCGAAGACAAGACATCAACATTTGACCCGTTTGTTTTCACTTTTTTTTAAAATGATTTTTATAATGTAACATATTTTGAAGTAAAAAGATTTTACAAGAAAAATTTTCAGAAAAATTTCAAATGAAAATTTGGTTTGAATAGTTATTCTTAAAATGTTATTTTAGGTATTTCATCATTTTATTGAATTTTTTATTGGATATCAAAATTTTAAAAAATCACTTAATTTTGAAGCTATTTCAAATAGATTTTCATAAAATCATTTTTGAAATAGAATTTTTTTAAAAAATTGTGATTTTGACTATACTTTGATCTTCAATAATATAGGTTTAAGCTATAGTATGTCAAAATTAATCTTTTAATTTATAAAAAACAAATTTAAAAAACTTATAATATTTTTAAAAATATTTTTATAAAATTCATTTAAAAAAAAATCATTTTTTAAAAACTAAAACAAACTAACCCATTATTACAAACCATTTTAGTCATTATATCATTCTTTACTCAATGACGTCCTTGTCAAAACCAATATTAGTATATATTAGAAATTCTCCAACAAAATTTACATGTATGTGTGTTGATATGAGATCTTAGTCTATTTCTTGTAGTCATGTTATTAATATATGAATAAATGAATGGGTATCTAATGGTATGGAGTTTACCGATGTGACTACTCATAGTTGCTCTTTTTGGTGCAATGAACGTGCTTGTAGTTTTCGAATAAGAAGGTAGAAAACCCATTAAATTATTAACAATTTGTGAACTTTTAGTTAAAAAAAACACAAAACAACTTGTGAATCCAACTTGTGAACCCAACTATAAATTTTTAAAGTAAAAAAATTATAAGTTTTTAAATTATTTAGAAACAAATGACTAAGTAAGCCTATTATTATCTCATATTGTATATAAGAAGAGAAAGTCTAATACTTATTTTACAATATTAAAAAAAGTCCAATAGAACGATATGTCACTTATGTTTTTGTTTTGTTGAGATGTGACAAAATTAAGGTTGACATTCATAAAGTCAAGACAATGAACTATAATTAAATAATCGTTATAGAAAACCACACTCTTTCTCTTCATCAGCTATGAGTACTTTATTTAATGAAAATATTTAAAACCACTCAAGCATGCTAAAGAATAGATTATTTTAATTTCATCCAACAAGTGAATATCAAGTATATAAATATGGAAATATGGGTGTATAAAGCAAAAAGAAACCATAGGAAGAGTTAATACTGAGTTAGAGGAAGATATGAAACAAACTAACAAAGGGCTTGTTCCATTGGTAGTGGGAAAAGGGAAAGAAAAAGACATGAAAAGGATTTGGGTGAGCATCAAAGTGATCCATCATCCCAAAATTGTTGAGTTGTTAGAACAATCTGCTAAAGAATATGGATACAAGCAGCAAGGTGTTCTTAGAATCAGATGTGATGTTGACAACTTCAAAGCCATTGTTGAAGAAAGTGATAACATCAATTTGGAGCTAGTGGATGAATTGTTTTGGTTGAGTAACTTTAATTTCTTTTTTAAAAATTTCATTCTTTAGGTTTCCTATATTCTATTATATTTTTTTGGTCAAGTAAACGTAATATTATTGAAGATACTACAGATGCTAAATATAATTATGTCTTTAAGGTTATCTAATTAATGTAAGTTATTTCTTTTATTACATGTATATAAGAAAAAGCTCTTGAGAAAATTACATGTTGGAAGTTTAAGCATAAATAAGAAGTCGTATAATAGATGAAAATAAATATATTGAGTAATATATAAAAAATAAAAAAAAAATCCACCCGTATCGACATTAAATTGGTTCCAATTTTTTCTTAATCGTGATTGTGCCGGATTGAACCATAATTCTTCCTACTAAATTTAACACTAATTATCATCCGATCAATTAACGCGTAGAATTTACATATAATATTTTAGATATTCCAATACTTTAAACTCCCCTTAAATCTAACAATGATTAGGTTATGATTCATTCTAAGGGGTTGGGAGAGTAAATTAATGTGTTATAAATTTGTTTCAAAATTATTCTTGATTGTGGTGTATCTATGCGCCATGTTTATTGTAATGTGAGATACATACACTTTGCAAATGAGATTATTGAAAAGAAATGTCAGATTACACTTCGACCCGACGCAACTGGGATTAGGAAGATATTTTGCAAAAGAATGTATAAATGTAGACATTTATAAAATTATTGGGAAAAATTTAAGGGTTTTTGAAAAAGTTATGAAGAGTTATAAGATTTTTGAAAAATTCGAAAATAACTTACTAGATATTTGAAAAAGTTCTAAAATTAACTAAATCTATCGGATTTTTTGAAAAATCCGGTATACATCAAAATTTTCAGAAATTTAAAAAGTCCGACAGACAAATTGAAAATTTTGAAAAATATTTTTTTTTAGTAATTTTGTACCAAATTTGTTAGATGTAATTCATATTCAAAAGAAACAGTGTTCTGACTCAAAAGCAAAGGCTAATGAGGTTGTTGTTCCAGAAGCGATGTTTAGCTTTTGAGTTGTAGTTGGTTTTTAAGTTTTCAGAAGGTGCACTGCTCAGCTAGCATAGGTTAGCATTTTCGCTTACATGACAATTTTGTTTGAGTATACAAACAAGTCGTGTAACAAAATTTTATAATGCAATATGAATAGAGTTTTCTCTCAAAATATAGTTAGATCTATTTTCTCTCTCTTTTCTCTCCATTTTCATCATTTTCATCATCTTCATCTTCAATCTTGTGCACCAACAATTAGTATCTAGAGCTCCATTTGATTTACAGATTCAAAGGGAAACACGAGTGTACGGTGAGATGTGTGTGATTGATTTCATTTCTTGAATTCGCGTTGAATTCACAATCGAAATCGTAACAAAGTTGCATTTCTTGATTTTGTGGGATTGGGAAACACAAGTGTTTAGTGAGATATGTGTGAGTTTCAGTGCATAAATCAAAGATGAATGGCGGAAACGGTAGCTTGAATATAAAGTTTCTAGTGTTTGATGGAAATAATTGGAATTGGTGGTCAATTCGGATGCGTGTGTTGTTTGGAGCTCAAGACGTTCTTGATCTCATTAACGACGGTTATGTTCTGGTTGCGGCGGATGCGATGGAAGCACAGAGAAACACGCAAAGAGAAAGGAGGAAGAAAGATCAAAAGGCGTTGTTCTACATCCATTAGTGTGAGGATGTGAACATGTTTGAGAAAATCGTTGATTCGACGATGGCGAAGGCTGCATGGGACACGCTGGTACGCTGATGCATTAGTGAAGAATGTAAAGCTTCCTCTAAGTAAGCAGTATGCGAATCTCAACATGAAGGACAATGAGAAGATACCTGATTACATCTCTAGAGTGGTTCTGATTACCAATGTGATGAAATCTTGTGGAGAAACTTTGTCAGAACACGTAATCATTGAGAAGTTATTGCGATCTCTTAGTCCTTAATTTGATTACATTGTTGTAGCAATTGAACATTTTAAAGACCTCAACACTATGAGAATTGAAGAGTTGCAGAACAATCTAGAGGCATAAAAGTTGCATATGACTGGGAGAACCTCTGATAGAGAGGTAGAGCAGGCTCTAAAGGCGTCTTCTGGGAAGAAGAATCAGAAGCAGTCTTGGTGAGAAGCCAACAAGAGACATGGTGGTGGTTTTCAGAAGTCAAGAGCCTCCAATTGTGATGAGAAGAAACATCAGAAGGGAAAGGAGAAGTTTGACAAGAAGAAGGTTCAATGCTATTGTTGTAAGAAATTTGATCACTTTGTTATTGATTGTTAGTCAAACAAGGAAAGGAAATCAAAAGAATCAAACATAACTATAGGAGATTCTAATGACAAACCTGTTCTATTGATCGCTTTTGAATCTGATGGTGTGTATTTGATAGACTGGTGGTATATGGACATTGGCTACTCAAATCACCTAATTGGAAACAAACAATGGCTGGTTGATTTTGACTTTAGAAAGAGGATAAAAGTCAGATATGCTGATGATAAATACCTCAACGCTGAAGGTATGAAAAATGTCAAAGTCAAGCTGAAGAATGATAAAACTGTTTTGATCAAGGATGTTTGACATGTTCCTAGCATGAAGAGCAATTTGATGAGTGTAGGTTAGCTCATTGAGAAAGGTTTCTCAATTACTATGAAGAACAATCTCTTGAAGTTGTATGATTCTGATCAGATGCTGATTATGCAATATGAGCAGGGAAGCAACATAACATTTAAGGTGAAGATGGAGATAGCTGAAATTAAATGCCTTAGTGCAGAAGGCAGTGAAGGTGAGAGTGAGTTGTGGCACAAGAGATTGGAGCATCTTAATTTCAGAAGATCAGTGCATATGAATTTTAAGAAGATGGTATATAACATTCCCAAGATTGTGAAGCCTGAGAAGTCATGTGAGATATTCATAAAAGGCAATCAACCTAGATTGTCATTTGCGTCAAAAGTATCCCTAAAAGTAAACATGCCTTGGGAGTAATACATTTTGATGTTTGTGGACCATTTGAAGTACCTTCACTTGGAGGAACCAAATATTTTGTGTCATTTGTGGACGAGTTTACAATAATGACATGGGTAACACTCATCAAGTTTAAGCATGAGGTGCTTGTCGAATTTCAGACGTTCAAGGTGAATGTTGAAAAACAGAATGGTCAGAAGCTGAAAATTCTTAGAACTGATATTGGAGTGAGTATAACTCTACAGAGTTCAGAAAGTTCTGTAAGGAGAAGGGAATTGAGCATGAGGTGATTTCTCTATACACTCCTCAACACACTGGTCTTGTTGAAAGAAGAAATCGAATTTGCATGATATGACAAGGAGCATGCTGAATGAGAAGAAGTTGTTGTCATTGCAATATATGTGCTCAATAGGTGTCCAACAAAGAAGCTGAAGGAAATTGTTCTTATTGAGAAGTGGAATGGTGATAAGCAAAGTGTGAGTCATTTTAGGGCATTTTGTTATGTTTGTTACAAACATGTTCCAAGTGCTACTAGAAAGAAGTTGGATGATAGAAGCAAAGTAATGTTGTTGATTGGGTACCACAGTACATGTGCGTATAAGCTTTATTGTCGAGTCACTAATAAGGTTGAAGTCAGCAGATATATCATTATGAAGGAATCAGAAGTGTGGAATTAGAGTAAGTCTCAATCCAACTCTGGTGTAGTGCTAACACCTGAGTTAACTTTTGAAGATACTTCAGAATCCGAAGATTCTAAAGATGAGTCAGAATCAAAAGATGATTCTAAAGGTGACTCTAAAGATGAGTCTGACTATGAAGGTGAATCTGATTCTGATCCAGATTTTGATGAAGATCCAGACTCTGGTGGTCAAAACTTTAGAGGAGGTTAAACTTCTGAAGGTGGTTCAACTTGTAACGTCCCGATTTTATTTAAATTATTTTTCGTAATTTAACAATGTGATAAATGTGGTTGTGTTGTCTTGATTAGTGTTTTGATGTGTTGTGTTACCATTGGTGTGGTGAGTAAAACTAATTAATTACATTAGTTATTATTTAGTTAATTAATTAATATTAGTTGAATATTAATTTAATTAGTTAATTTAGTGGGTTATTATTATTATTATTATTATTATTTAATAGGTGGAAATTAGTGATAATACTAATACGTTAATAAAATAATTAGAGGTATTATTATTTGTTATTATTCTATTTAGGGGGATTAGTAAATAATAATAAGAGTTATAATAGAAATAGAAAAGGGGATAGTGAGATAGAAACAGAGAACATGTAACAATTGGGAGAAATGAGAAGAAATTGAGAAAATGAGAAGAATGAGCTAGGGCTCAAAAGGAGAATTTACCATTGTTGAAGGTCAAAGAATCAATTGCTAGAAACTCTAAGGTAAGAGTGGGGTTCTGATTATCTAAGGGTTAATATTATAATGGTGGGTAGATTATGTCATGTAGGTTTTGTGCTATTCTTCTCTATATTCGTGATCATTGTGATAATTGGTAATTGTTGAATTGATCGATTACTTATTGAATTGTGTGTGTGTGTGGCATGATAATGTTGTAACTGATATTGGAATGATGGATTGTTGCAATTGTTTCTGTTGGAATCATAAAACTTGGTTGGATTGTATGATGTCAATGTTGTGTGATTGATGTCGTTTTGGGTCAGAGTCGGAACTGAGTTATGATTGTTTTCGGTGTAAATAAGTTGGGGTTTTGAACATTGGAAAAGTTCTTTGTCGTGTTAAAATATGGTATAAATGATTTGTAAGAAAAATGGGATTTCGGGAAAAAATTTAAGTGATCTTCATTTTGATAAAGTTGTAGAAAAGTGCTTCTGCAACAACGTAATCGGTTACCAGAAATGGAGTAATCGGTTATACAGGGAGCATTTTCGTAAAAACTTTAAAAATTCATAGCTTTTGTTTCGAGTGTCCGATTCGAGTGTCGTTCGAAGCGTCTGAATCTAAGAGCGTGTATTTTGATTTAAAATTGGTTTAAGTATCTGAAAATGAATATTTTTCTATGCCATGGTGTTGAAATGTATTGTAATGTTTATGTGGTGGTGTGACATAACCTTAAATGCATTGTTGTTAATTGTCATGTTGTATGTCGATGTTGTTGAGCTGTATAACATGTGATTGATGCATGATGACCAGTATTGGCAGTGTATATTGACTATGGTGGTGGGTTATTGTACATGATGTTGTTGTGGCATGTGTAATATGTTGCATGCATTCATATCGTTAGACAAATGGTCCGTTGTTGGTGAGCCTCAAATCCCATTGTGTGGATTAGGCCGGTAGCTAATTTTGGAGGTGATGGAATCAGTGACTCGTTATTGGAGGTGATGGTAACGAATTGGTGGCTTCGATCCTAGAAGGTGAGGATCAAAGTGGTGAACCTGAATGTTCACATATTGGTACCACATGCATTGAGTCGAGTTGTTGAGTCTCATTGCATTGTACATTGGTTGCATTTGTTATTATGTTGGATGGTTGATTAAGTTGTTATTATGTCGTATAGTTATTATGTTGATGTTATGTTAGATGGTTGTTATGTTGTTATCCTGTTTGGATATTTGTTGTGTTGTTGTTCCATATGGATAGTTGTGATGTTGCTATTATGTGTGGATAACTGTTGTATGGATTATATGGAATGGGTGATGTGCATGTCATAATTTGATGCTTACTTATTATCATTCTTTCCTTTATATAATTATGATATCTCACCCCTTTTGTTCGAATGTTTCCTCCACGTGGATAACGTGCAGATAATCCACAATAGGAGCTCAGATGTGAGTGGAAGATGAAGTCTTCCATTTTATTTTAGTGCCAGCGTCTGCTCTGATGTGTAACACCAGGGAATTTTGAACATTATATCTTTCGTTATGTTTTAACATTTCTTATAATGGCATGTTACGTTGATGTTGGATATGCGAGTTAACTATTTGTTATTGTTGTTCTGGTGCTATTTAATAAAAGTTAATATTCAGACATGTAGTTATTCCTACTATTTTTATAATTGTCAAGTGTTACATGTCTTTTCAATTAAGTAGGTTGATTGTATGTTGTAGTGTAACATCCTAAATTGTATGTTGACTTTTTTTACTCTGATAAATGTTTTAAATTTACATGGGGGAAAGTTTAGGATGTTACATAGTGGTATTAGAGCAGACCGGTCTGTCCGGCCAAGTTGTTGAGTTGGTGCGATGTGACAGTTTAATATCGTTGATGTCATCTCTTTAACCATTGTTGACGTTGTTTGTGTGAAACGAAAAATGCACACAAGAAAGGGCTCCCTAGACGTACCTAAGATACTTTGGGTGCTAACACCTTCCCTCTGTGTAACCAACCCTTTTACCTGTAATCTCTGACATTTTATTAGTTTTGATTTGAAAACTTCTTATCTTTTGGGTTTTGTTCATACTTTTCCCTTTTCCCTTGGAAACAATAAAAGCACGGTGGCGACTCTGGTTTTATTGACGTCTAGCTTATCCATAGCTTGATGGTCATGAATTTACCGCTACAGCTGTGTCAGATGACACGGCCCGTGTCATGCCTTTTCCTCAGCCTGTTGAGCCCCCATGGGCGTGTCGAGCTAAGCAGTAAGCTGACACGGCCAACTGTGTCAGCTGACACGGGTTGTGTCAGCCTAGGCCCATAATTTCCCTTTTTTACGGGCTTTGGATCATCAGGCTTGTGAAGATATTTTTGGAGTTGTCCATCTTTTACTTGGAATTTTCACTATATAATAGAACCTTCAACCAAAAAAAATATCATCTTGGAACGAGGCAAATACAGTATTGTCAAGCAATCAAGTATTATAGAGAGCAAGGAGTTCGGAGAGCGGATGGTTTTCATGAGCGGAAGCGATTGAAGATCCATGTCATACAAATACTTCTAATGTGTAATTTTTATCTTGCATTCGTTTGAACAATATGAGTAGCTAAACCCCCCAATGCTAGGGGGTATCCCTGATTTAGAATTGTAACGAATTTGAGTTTACATTTGCATTTATAATATTATTCTTACGGTAACCTTTTGATGTGTTTAATGCTTTCTCTTTCCGACCAATCGAGATTGTTTTGTGGTTATCAATTAGGCTGGACCACCATGGTAAGGTTTTCATAAGGTTACTCTATAGTAGATATCACCTAGGACTAGGGATACCCTGTATGAATCGGAGTATTCTTGATATAATAAAGCTTAACTTCACCCTAATTGCATATGGACATAGTAATTAGGGTAGAATGATTAAAGGTTTTCTCACCAAGGACTTGGGTGAAAATGCCCTTGAGAACTAGTAGTAATTGATATTTGTTGATGCAATAGTGACTTAGAGTTGTTACAAGGATAAATCATACATCTTCTCTGGCATTGTTTCTCTTACCTTACAAACCCTTATTTTTCATTATAATTTTGTACTAGAATGCCTTACAGTTATCGATGGTGTAGTCGGGTGCCCCGGTATGGAACTCACAACATGCATTGGTGTCATAGCCTGGTGGGAATGGTGTTGGTGAAGGTCTGGCTTCCCTTAGCTTAATAAGAGAACCACTTAACAGATGATTCAATAGTTGACTGCAGCTCATGGGAAGAGGTTCGCATCTCCTTTCTTGTCTTCTGGGCATTGCTGGCCCGGTTGATATTGTTGATAATTTTTTTACCTGGGTGCGTACGGCTATTGGTACTGGACAGGCGACTGATATTGTACTTGTTGTGGAACAGTGGGAATGGCTTATGTCTGTTGTTGATAGTTATTAGGAGTTACTTCCGCAACTTGATAGTACGGAGTGTGGTAAGCTTTACCTTTCCCCTTTGAAGTCGATGCAACATTGGTTTCTCCCTCCTTTTTCTTGGAAAACAACTATAGGGTTTCTTTGCCCCCATTAGAGGCAACAACAGGACCTTAGATTTTTCCAGTCTTCAAACGTTCTCGATCTGTTCCCCAGCGACAACGAGATCAGAGAAGCCGACGAAAGCACTTCCTATCATCCGATCCAGATATTGGCCTTAGAGTGTACCCATAAATATATCAACAAGCTCTTTCTCAAGTAGAGGAGGTTGGACCCTAGAAACTAGGTCCCTCCTGTCATACCCCAATTTTATCTGGGCATTTTAAAAACTTTCTTGAATTCGATTTTATTTTTAGTTTCCATCAACTGTATAGCATGACACTCATTTCATCACGAATAATATCTAAAATATCAGTCGAAATAAATTCTCGGATATACAGACAAATTGGTTAAAGCATTCCTCAAGCACGTGCAAAATCAGCGGGTAAAAAGTTTCGAAGTCAAGCGTGCAAATGTCGGTATTATTAATCTACGGTTCACATAGTTTAACCTGGTGTGCTCGTTATATTTTTCAACGACTTTTTTCGGTTGCATTTTGATCCTTCTGAACAATTTAAGCGGTCAAAATTTATTTTAAAATTAAAAGAAACACTGTATTTTTCCAATAAGTTTATTTCGTGCTGATCATTTTAGTGCATCCGATTTAATTTTTCGAGCAAATTTTTGCCAAACTTTTAATCATTTTTGGTTGTTTTATTTTTATTCTTTTGTCAAGATATTTCAATTAAATAAATAGAATTTTCCATGTCCTTATTTTATTTTTATCATACTCATTTTAGAAGTTGGGAATTTTATTTGATTCAATTGATTTAAATTGTTTTAAATCGATTAAATCATCTAAAAAGGGCATTATAGGCATTTTAATTTATTTAATAATGTGTGCTTCTTGGTGTGTTTCTTTGAATTAACCATGATCGTTAGATCAAGAATAATCAATGGCCAATGTGGGCAATCCTCATGCATTTTATTATCCAATCAGAATTTAGAAATTAAATTGAATTATTTAAATAAGAAAAATTAATAAAATGTATCTCTTCCTCCAATTACTGGTCGCTACGTGTGCGTTCTTATCCATCCATTTGGGGAAATCCAAGCGGACAAGTAGATTCCTCTTATCACCTTTGGCTAGAGAACAAAAATGAGGGACCATATTTTACTCTGATTGCTCTCTCATTTTCCATTTTGGAGAGTAAGATTCTCTCTTCCAACGGACAAGTAGGGATAGCTGGCACTAGGGCTGGAAATGAACCAAACCAACTCGAAAATAGTTCAAGACTCGATTCGATAATTAATTCGTTGGACTTGGTTCATGAACCAAATGAGTCGAACTTGAGCTCAAAACTAAGTTCGTAAAATAAATAAGCTGAACTTTAGCTATGTATAAAATAAATGAGTAATTGGAGGAAGAGAATGAATAAAATAGGAACACCGAATTCACACAAATCAAGCAATTTTATTCATGAATTTGATATTACAATTACAAAGAGGTATAATAAAGTAGTTCAAAACATGAAAAAGGAAACAAAAAAATCTATTGTCAAATGACATACTTTGCTTTCCGTTCCTTCATCTCTTTCAATTCAACTTTGAACCTTTTCATCATTCAATCATAAAGGTAGATGAATCAGAGTATAGAGTGGGGAGTGGCCTTCTCATCAGCATCTTCTCGAGCATCCTCTAGCTTCCAAGGTACTTCTTGGGTTAACTCGTTGCAGAACCTCACTAAGCAATCATATTTCGCTCGATACAAAGCGGGAACAGGTTGCAACAAGTTGATAGATCCAACATAAGTATCAAGAAGACTATTCATCTAAGCCTTCTCCTTGAGACATACCAAACTCTCATTCTTCAAGGCAGAAAAATGATCTCTCAAATGTTCGACACTCGAGATGGAAATCTCAACTTTGTGACATTTCTCTCTCCAGACTTTAGGGGTAATATAAGAAACCCTGATTGCTTCCTCTTTAAGACGACGTTCCATCTCTATCTCGGCATTGGCCTCATGAAGGGAAAGCTTGAGATCTTGAATCTTCAGGTCTGAATTATCTCTCAATGCCTTCTTCTCTTTGACAACCAACTCGAACCAACGGTGGTTGTCACGTCGCTCCTTTTCCGTTTTCTTTAACTGTTTTCGGAGAGAACTTAGCCTCATATCTGCTTGAGCTAAACCATATTGGTACTTCTCTTTGAGGTTTTCCACAACTTTTGCCTTCTTTCTGCTTTCTGGTAAGAGCTAGATATCTTTTTCCCTCTTTCTTTTCAACCTAGCATGATCTCTATCCAATGTATAAAGCTTTAATCAGAAGTCTTCATTCTCTTTGGTTAACTGCGTGATAGTTGTTTCCAATGCATCTACTTATTCCTTGGAAGCATACACTTGCTCTGGTTCTGGGGGAGGAATCTGGACATCCACACTGTATGGTAGTTTGACTTCTTTTTCCCTTTGTACCAACCACTGGCGATACGGCTCTTTAGCTCGACAATCACGTTTTCCTAGCTCTTAGCCTTGGCGATGAACCTGAGTCCAAGCATGTTTAACCTTTTGCAACAAAGTTGGGTTCTCCGTGCCCAAATCGGGCAAGATGAAGTCCTTCAGTAATTCAACCCTAGGTTCATTCTCCATCGGGTATCCCAACTACATCAGGGCCAATGAAGGGTTGTAATTGATGCAACCTCGTGGACCCATGAGTGGCACATTCGGGAAGTCTCCACAGCTCATGATAACCTATTCTATGTTGGAGGTAGGAAGGTACCAAACTAAAGCTTCGGCAGTAAGGGAGGAAAACTTCTAGGACCACTTCAAGTATTTCAATAAATCTACCCAAGGCCCCTTTTGAGGCATGTGAGATAAGAGCCAAGTGTGCAACATTGAAGCACAACTCAATACCACGCCCTTTCTCTTTTCATGCCTAGTGTGCAAGCAGTAGTACACATCAGACACCAATGCAGGGACATGATTCCCATATATGAATACACTGATGATGGAGTGGTTTATGTAGTCGTTGTCATTTGGAAATAGGATGACTCCATAGATCAGTAGAGCAAGAATGGCACTGAAGGGAAGCCATTTCCCCTCTGTCTCCAAGGCTCATGCCTTGTCTTCCAAGAACTTCCTATCAAATCCCCTAGGTCCAAGACCAAAGGGATATCTTTTTGATAAGCAAGTGGAGTGCTTCAGCGACTAACTCAGGCATTAATAGTTCACCCAGCTTTGTGAAGGGAGGGTGGTATTTCACATACCAACCTTGAAGATTCTGATACTCTTCAATGGTCGGATCCAATTGAAAGTCTTTGAACATGAAACATCTGAGTGGTGGATCATGATACCGAGATAAGGCCACCAGAGCTGAGGCGTCTACAGAGGTAGTAAGAAGATCCACGATCCGCCTATATCTGTAGATGAAGTTGTTCTTCTTACAAGGAGTAATCTTGTTGTTGAGAGCTACCAAGGCATCCACTCTTGGAAGCTTGTACTTGAGTGGAAGGGTGTTCTTTCTTTCTAATCCCATCTTGGAATGTTCACTGCACACTTACAAACCTTTAGGATTCTCCGAGAATAAGGCCCAAATATGTATGCAATGCAATATGTTATGAATGCATATGCTACAAGAGGATATGATCATTGTAGATTCAAGGTGCGTTGGAGGTTAAGTTTCCCTGCAGGAAACCTGTATACCCTCACAAGGTGGGTATTAAGACTTCTAAAGATGCCTTGATTCACGGGTTATGAGGCGAAAGTATCGTTGTCCCCACAAGATGACTTGTGAGTCTACAACACTTTCGGGATGACCTCCTCTAAGTGAAGTTGCCTTCAACCTCAAAAGCCAAGGATTGTCTAAAGGTCCTCGGAGTCACGGACTCTCTTTAGAAGAATGGATGTCAGCGGGAACATGACTTACGTGCCAACAAAACTCCAAAAAGAATTTATTCCAAGCGGGATCTCCGTATCTCCCCCTCAAGACAACTACGGCTGACAAGTCGATACGGATAGCCCTCATATCTTAGGTAAACTCTTTAAGCCTGTGTATTGGGATTTTCACTCAATAGTATATACCCCACAAGGTCACAGCAAGATACAATAACATGAATATATGATAGGAATATATAAATAAAACAAGCAATAACAAAGATAAATATCCAAGGAAAAGGATACATGCAAGCTAGGCTTGACTCGCTTATGGGAACTCCATATCCCCAACAGAGTCACCAACTATCGTGCAGCGAAAAAAATAGAGTCGCCACCAGATTTTATTTATTCCAAAGGAAAGAGAAAATAGTGATAAAACCCCAAATGAGAGAGATGATCTTGCAATCAAGAGAGGATTCAGAAGTTGGTTATGCAAGGGGAAGGTATTAGCACCCCTCACATCCATGGTACTCCATGGGAATCACTTGCTCGTATCAAATGCGTATGGATGTTGTTTATCTGTAAGTTGCTTGCTATCAAGAATGATATGAAAGAATAATATGGGGAGAGAATAAGTTTTAAGTTAGTATGCTTTCCAAGGATTTGGGCATTTGTGCCTACGTATCCCCATATGTGCAATAAGGAAGTCAGAGCTCCGTAGTTAGACTCACAAACAGAACATTTGTTTGGTTGTTTTTATTGGATAATATTGACGTTTGTGTGCTACTGTTCACTTGCTTATATACTCTGTCATGGGAGCGGGAAGTATTTACTTGTTTGTGGTAAAGTGGACACGCTTGGATCACACCCTAGCAGTTAAGTGTTACATGCTCACACATGGAGGCTTAAACATCGTTCATAGTAGAACGAAAGTAACACATTGTTTCTGAAAGGTTTTGAAGAGAATGCACTAGGGAAAAAGATGATTTGACTTGTTGGGGTTAATTTTATGTACGGAGACAAGCATCCGACCCTTGGCTAGATACAGTCAACAGTCCAAGAACTTGGAAGTTGAGAGGACAATGTTATCCTAACCACTCTTTTTCATCCAAAAAAGAGGTTTGAATTATGAAAAGACTTTGGCAAGTATAATCATTGGAACTTAGAGGGATACAAGTATCTGACCCTTGACTAAGTACGGTCAACAATCAGAGTACTTGGGAATTGAGAGGACAATGGAGTCCTAACTACTCTTTTCTCCCTTATAGTACCTAGATCTAACTTGTTTGAATAATTAGATATTTTAAGGGGGGAAGTCAAGTGTCGGATCCTCAGGCTAGGTATGGTCGACAATCCAAGTACTTGAATGTTGTGTACAAGCATATACACCCCATTTTGCATTCCGATTTGTTATGAAAATGGTTTTGAGAAAGCAACTTGACATTGGATCAAATGTTTGAATTTATTATGAAAATGAGTGTGTGAAGAATGGAGGATCGAGATAGAATGAGGTTGAAAAGAAAATGGAGAAGATATGTGAATAATGGATCATGGAATGGATGGGGAATACTTTGACATTGGATCAAGTATTCACGTTGCAATGGTGTGAGTTTTATTCGGAAAATAACTTGACGTTGAATCAAATACCTTTTGTTTCTTTCGAAATGCTTTGTTTATTGTTGTGTATTTTATCTTTTTTGATTATCATGCATGGTGAATTAACTAGAAAGCGTAACGGGGTATTTGTTACCATTAGACATATTTAATAAATCCAAGGTAAACCATACAAGTCAAGTCGCCACCGCACTTCTATTTATCCAAAGGAATGGTTAGAAAGAGAACAAAAACCTAATAGTTTTATCGAATCAAAAACTAGTAAAAATGTCAGAGATCGGGGTAAGGGGGTTGGTTATGCAATGGGAAGGTTTTAAGCACCCAAAACATCCTAGGTACTCATACGGAGCCCTTTTCACACTTGTTGTAAGGTTGGTATTTTGTGAAAAATTTGTTTGTGCAAACATGATTGAAGAGATGAGAAAAGAATATACAAGTTATTTACAATTTATGTTTGAATGGATAAACCCATTGCCTACGTACCATCTTAAAAAATATTAGGATCAAAACCTCGTAGTTCGGGGTAAAAATCTCATAAAAACAAATTGGTGAATTGATTGGTCCAAAAGCCTTAAGGTCTTTTGTTATCCAAGGGAGAAAACTCAACCTAAAAAAACCACAAATCACCCATGTGAGGATAGCTTCAACATGCTAGTGAGGGGTTAACCCTATAATAAGCATGGAAGACTCATTGTCCATCACTAAGGATATAGGTGAGTATTACATCTACCTCAAAGATAACTCAAACCTAATAGCTATTGGTTATGAAAAGTTTTTAATAAGAAAGTGGCCATTGAAACCACAAAAGTATTTGAATGGGTTATATTTACCAATGAAAAGTATTTATAAAATATGGTCAAAGTTGACTTAAAGATTCAATTCAAAATAAGTGTTATGAAAAGAAAGTTTGAAAATTAAAAACATAATGCTTAGGTTTCTAATGTTTGAAAACAAATGTTAAATGTTTGCGCAAAAGTTTTGGCTTGGGTTAGAGTGGAGGGAAGAAGAAGAATGGCTAAAGTCCTAATCATACAAGAGATGAAGGATAAGAAACAAGACCACAAATGGAGTTCCTCTCTTGAGATCATATTGATGATCCAAGTAGCTCCCATCCTTTGGAATAATCAAACAAATAAGTGTATACTCAAACAATCAATCAATCAAGCAAAGCTCTTAGGAATCTTCCAATGGCTCTTGGATCTCTCACTTTAGAAGCACATGACAATGGTTCTTCAATTTGGCTCAAATAGGGTTCCCTAACACAAAAGCAAACACATCAAAAAGTTCCATGAAATAAATCAAGAATGGACAAGAGTGAGTTTAGAGATTTGGTCCTTCTAATCCATCTTCAACATTAAGGCCTTTTTACTCCATTTTTGCATAGGGAATGTCCTAGAATCTAAGTCCATTTGTCCATTTTTGCATTTGGTCCACAACAATCAAAACAAAACACAAGCATAATAATATATACACAATTATGTGCTCAAGTGAGCAAAAGGCAAATTGCATTAACATAAACATGTGCTCAAATGAGCAAAGGGCAAAAGCAAATGAATAATATGTACAAGAATAGTAAATTGAGTAAATGTAAAGAGCAAGAATTAAATGTTAATGGTTAATAGTTAGTGTTAGAGTTAGTGTGCCATAAGGCAATTTAGCGCTATGTTAAGCAATCGTAATTGGACTTATGTAGAAGTCATAACTATTTGAGGCCGGTCAATAATAATGTAGGCAACAACACAAGTTAGAGATTTTGATTAGTGAATCAAACTCCTACAACTTGCCATGCCAAAAAGAAGATGAGAAATGATCTTGTATTGATTTAGGTTATTTGCTTGATTAGGAAGCAACCTATCCTTAATGCAAAGTCATTCACTTGATCCATGATCAAGATGAATTAGATTTGAATCAAGGAAGGTTAAACCTCCTATGTATCAAGGCTAACCACCAATCTTTAACTCATTGGTCAAAAAAGAAAAAGAAGAAGAAGAAGAAGAAGATGAATATTAAAGTACATTAATGGAAACAAAATGAAATAATCAACAAGCATTGACCAAAGATAGAGAAGATCAAGGTCAAACAATAGTAAACAAAAGCAAAATGAGGATTAGAAGTCAAGAAACAAATAAAATATTTTTTGGATTTTTCAAAATTAAAATAATACTTGAACTAAAATAATAAAAGAAAGGTCAAACTTCAAACTCACTTCAAATCAACTTTGAAAAGTCCAAGTGAATTATCCTAAGTTCAACAAGGTCAAACAAAGTTTGACAAAAAATTTCAGCATTTTTAGAAGTCAGAAACTAGTTTTAATTAATTAAAAATGCATAAAATAACCTAATTGAATGAAAATCTCAAATAAATCTCAAATCAATTAATAAATTGATGAGAATATTTTTCATAGATCTATCATCATTCAAAGAGGTTAGAAAAATATTTTTGTATTTTTTTGAATATCAAAAACTATTTTAAATGAATTAAAAATAAGTAGAAAAGAGAAAATTCCTAAAAAATATCAAATGATAAAATAAAAAATATTAAAAATCATTTTTAGAAACTAGAAATTAAAAGAAGAAAAATGCAATTAGTCTCACATTTTTTGGACCAATGATGAAGGAGATATGAATTTTTAAAATGAAATGGAATTAAAATAAATAAAAGAAAATAAAATCAGAATTTAAAAAATGTGAAAAAGCGTAGAGCGTCTGATGTGATCTTATTAATTGACGTGGATCATCACGTGGCCAGGAAGCGCACGCTCACCATACACACGAGTCAACTGAATCACACATGGCCTTAAAACAAGTCATAACATTGAGTGGCCTGGATTAAATCTGGAAAAGCAAATGGATGGTTCAGATTCAATCTGGAGATTGGACGGTGACCTACACCACCGTCTTCTCCGGCCAGCTTCCGGCGAAGGTAAAATTTATAGAGAAATAAATGTGCATCAAATGCCACGATCTAGGTACCAATCGAAAGCTGGGGTGATGTACATCACCCCTGTACCAACCAAATCCACTCTAGGTTTCTACATTGAGAGAAATTAGAGATGGAATTTCTATGGTGTTCAACTGAACTTGCTAGAATTTGAAAATTCAAAGCTCAAATCAACTGCCTCTATGAAGAGGACTTCAGATCACACAACAATGACAAGAAACAATCAGTATATGAGCAGATTCGAAGAAAATAAAGTTTGAAGTAAACCTCTGATTTGCAGAGTTTGAGAGCATAATTTCTTGCTATGGATGCTTGCAGTATACTCTAGGGATCAAAGTGAGCAAGGCTAAGGAACTTTAGATCTAAAAAAACAATCAATGAAATTGAATTCTAGATCTGAAAAATTGAGAGAAAATTGGTGAGTTCCATTTGAGTGTGGTTGAGGGATCAGTCGTGCAGCATTTAGGGCGCCTTTAGGTTGCTGAAATGAGAGGCATGAGCATTGTATTTATAGCAAAAACATGGCTGATATGCATGAACATTTCATTGCATGAATGGAAAGGGCCTCCATGCATGGGCCTGTACAAGCGCATGGAGGGCCCAATTCCACTTGGATTTGGCAGCTAATCATCAGCAGATGCAAATTGGACGTGCAAATAGTACAAGTTTAGCTCATGCAATGCAAATTTAGTGAGTTTCCAAAATTGTACCAATATGTTCATGCTTTCGAAAATGCCATGTCCATACTTGAAACACAACCTTATGAGTAATGGTTGGAAATCTTTTTGCATGAGGATCATTTGATATGTTGATAAAAACTTCATTTGAAACTTGGAAATTGGTGAAAAGTGACCATGAAGTGTAGGGTGCAAAACATGTACATGTGAAAATTCCAAAAATGGCTAAAGTTCAAGCCCTTCTGTTTTAATGATGCAAGCTCCAAATGACAAACTCTTCAACATCAAAGTTGTAGATATTTTCAAGGCAATAAATTTGGACTTAAATTTTGCACCATTTGGATTTTTGATGAAGAAGTTATGGGCACTTGAAGTTGGACTTTTTCATATTTCAATGCTTTTGGTCCAAAGTGACCTATAATGTTTTGCATTATCACATGTATTTATTTTAGGATTTTGAATTTTTTCTCAACATAACATTTGAAGTAGACATCTTAATATTTCCAATTAATTTGATCCCAGGGATTGGGGAATTTCAGTTAGAGTTTGTTAGGGTGTAACCAAATTTTTGAGCATCGAGGGAATTAGTTATAATTGACTTCTATTGAAACTCGAGGCAGTTATGTTAGTTAATTGTTGATTGTAGTTAGTTAGATGATTTAGCTCCAGCTAGACAACATGTTCTTTTCTAGGTTACAAGCATGTGCAGGGTCATGATGTAAGGTTTGTGCATTTGTTGATGTATGTTTTGGTTAGGTCATTGCAGGTTTATTGCACCTGATTTTGTTGTGAATTGCATCAAAATCTTGAGCTTTGCAAAATTGTGTTGATAATATGATGTATCTGCATTGTTGTCTTATTATTACTTATGCACTCCAAGATCATTTGGCTAGCTTTGCATTGCCATGATTTGTTGGCTTGAAATCCTGCAGGATTGGTGCAAGGAGTATTGCAGGGTCATTTTGGCCTTTGGTTTGGTGGCATGACATCAGGGTTATGGGCATGGCATGATGCATGATATTTTTTGCATTGGTATGACTTCTGTAGATGTGTTTGGCCTTTGCTGGAAGGATTTTGGACCATGATTACTGACTACTACAGGGTGTATATGCATTGTTGTATGATCTTTCTAACAATTTACTGCTAACTCTGAACTTGTGTGTGGTTATTGGCCTGATGCAGGTGTGAGAAAGATTTCATTGTTCTACTCTGGCATGTTTATGCTAGATTGTTGTGCATTGTCTTTCATACATGCTGCTGATTTTCTTTGACCTTATTGATGTTTCCTGTTGCAGGCTAGTGGGTTTGGATTAGTTTAAGGCTTGGCTGCGAGTGTGGCATGTTATTGATTGCATTGCAAGATACTTGTGTTAATTGCTGTGGTTTTGGACATGTTACAGGTCTAATTTGGCATTGTGATGGATGTTGCAGAATGTGTTTGGGCATACTTGAGGTTTGCAAGTAGGTCCATTGGCTTGTGGTTTATGTTTCTGTTTTGCATCAAGGTTTTGTACTATGGTTGCAAGTTGAGATGCTGCATATTTGAGTCATGACCTTGGGCTGCTGCGAGGTCTTTACAGGTTTGGTCATTGATGTTGGCCAGATGCTTCAGATCCTGTTATGGAGGTATTGTTTTGTCTTGCTACAACATTGGCATATTCATGGTCGTACTCTTGATGTGGTTTAGGACTGAGTTTGCAGCAGGATGTTTTGGACCATGCTAGGCCTAGTTTCCATGATGTGCCATGGTTGTTTGTGGTCCTTATTTAAATTGCAAGTTGACTTGCATTTGTTATCTTTGCATTGCATTTGGCAGGTCAAGCACACATAGAATGGTGGGTTGAACAAGGTTTGCAAAGACTAACTTGCCTTTGAAGGAAAATGACTTGCTTGCTCTTGTAGCAACATTAATCATGAAGTTGAAATGGGAGATGGGCTTATGAGGAATCAACATGAAACAAGCGGGATTAGGATTAGGAAAAATGTGAGTTGGCTTTGGTCAAAGTTGACCAAAAAGTCAATTGTTGACCAAAGTCAACATTTGGTCAAAGTGCCATTTTTTTTTGTAATTTTTCAAATGTATGGACAATCTCATGATTTGTATAATGGAATTTGGTTTATATGAACGAAATTGACATTGAATGAATCTTGTATGAAATATATTGAATTGTATGGAAATGTATGAATGAACCAATCACATAATCAAACCTAAATTCCTTGAAATCAATCCTTGAATGGATAATGGAGTGAATGATGAATGATAAGACTTAGATGAATCACATTAGCATGGACAAATGGACAACAACTATGACCTAGACAATGGATGTGAAATGGATGTGGATGATACAAGACTTAGATGAATCACCTTAGGCCTTAGCATGGTGGGAAATGAGATTGCATGGACCAATGGACACATTATGAACAAACCATGAGAAAACTATGCACTATAAATGAATAGATGAAATGAACATAAATAAACGATGACCAAGCTATGGGTTAAGAATGAAGGAATGACTAGATGACATGTCATGAATAAATTGAGTCAAGTGGAAGTTACGATTCCATGGGAATGAACTTGAACCAATGAATACCATCAAGCAAAAGATGAACATGTAAGGCCATGAAGTGAAAGCTAACCAGAACCTCATAAACCTCCGTAATGGACCATGAGCAAGTGAGCCTTGAATGAATCATGGCCAAGCAAGTGAAGCATACACAATGGATGATAATGAATTAGATGGGACTAGGGTTAGGTGAACACATAATAAATGATAGCCATAATTTGGGTTTGGCCTAATCATCAACAACTAGAAACCCCAAACTAGGGTTTTGCTTCACCAAGAAGCCACAATTGAATCTTCAATGATGGTCACAATGCATAAGCATCAAGAGCTACCTCCACTTAGGGTTTTATTGATTGAGCCACCTTAAGTTGCAAAGAAACCCTAGTTTTTATTAGGTGCAAGCACAAAGCTTGGGATCTGTGCTGTCTGTCTTCTTGTATTAGACCAAAGACTATGCAGGTGAAATGAATGATATGAAGATATGCATATGACTAGGGTTAGTAACCTAGATGAACTTTGTGAAAGGTTGGGTGAATTTTGGGGTATGATAGTTGGTAATCATTATGTTTGAGCTTATTACCTTTGTTAAGATATCACTTGGCTGTTAGTAGGTAATAGTTCCTTTTACCTCTGATTGGTTGCCTTTGTTAAGTTATCACTTGACTGGTAGTTTCTAATCATCTTGTTTAAGCTTATTACCTTTTTTAAACTATCACCTGGATGGTAGTTAGGTAATACTCCTCCCCTAGTGGAGTTGGGTTTTTCCCCTATTGGTGATTCTTTTCCCTGGTGGAGCCTTGCTTTGTTAAGTCTTCCCCGTTGGGTCTTTGTTGTAGTCATTTCTCTAACTATACTTTGGTTTCTTTCCAAATGTTGGTTACTCCCGAGTCCTTTGTTTTCCCCTGTAGAACTTTGTTTGTCCCTAGTCAGGTCCCCCCGTGGAAACTATTATTCCCCACAAAGATTCTGGTTTTCATTCATATCATATCATAAGAATTTTGCGGTATCTTAGGGCCAAAAATTGGGTCTTTGATATTTAAGTCTCTTCAATCTTGTCGAGACAAAGATTTCAACCTTCATATATCCAAATTGAAGAAACTTAAATAGGGGCATATGTCATACCCTAAGTTTTATCCCTAATATGCCACATACCATTGGCATCATTGCACAGAAACAAGGTCACATCTTGATCCTCTTGGTCCCTCTCATCTTTGGGTTTTGCTTTTGCATGGATCACCAAGCACCTATTCGTTGGTGTTTTACCTTTGTGTTTATATGATTAATTTCTTATCTAACCACTAAAAAAATAGAAAAACTATGTTTTATCTTCCTTAATTTTATTGTGCAATGTAGGGTTTTTCAATCAAGAGCATCTCAAAGTTTTGTTACTTCTTCTCAAGGAAAGTCAAAGGTTCATGTGTTTATTTCCATGCATTCTTCAATAAGTAATTTCAAGGTCTGAGCAATTTAATCAAGAGGAAATCAAGGACACCTTCTTTTGAGTTCATATGATCACCCATGTGCTTTGAAATGCAAGAAAAGTCCAAGTACACAAGCTTGTTCCAAGGGGTTTGACCAAAAAAGTCAATATTTTAAAGTCAAGGTTCCAAGGATCACAACTCCTTCAATTATCAATATTTTGAATGCTTATTTTTTCATATGAATCTTCTCAACATAATCTACAACTTTTCTTTACATGACAAGATCTAATTATGCTTGGAGGATCATCCAATGTTTGGAGATATTATAGGTCATTTGTGGACTTAGTGAAATTTCACCTATTTTCAAGTGACTTTTCCTCAACTTTCAAAGATCATAACTTCTTCAATTTTTGACATTTGAGGATGATTATTTTTGCACAATGTCATTTGTGACTCTCTCTCTACATGTTTTCTTCAAGGATCAAGGTCAGATTATACTTGTAAGACCATGGGATTTATTGAAACATTACAGGTCATTTTCAGCCATGGAACACTTGAACTTTTCTAAGTTATATGATCAGTTTTTCATGCCAACTTCAACATGACATAAATTTGTTCTCAAGCATCCAAATTCAACCTTTCTTGGCACATTGTAATCTTTTCCATGATGTCAACACAATGCTAAAAGAATGGGATCAAAAAGCCTCCTGAATAGGATGCCTCATTGGGTTGAACATGGTGACTTGTGACTGAAGAAATTACCATGGCCCGAATTTTGAACTTCACTAATCTCAATTCCAATCCAAATTAACATGTGTTTTTGAACCTAAACATGTTTAAACAAGTCTCTAGAAGTTAATTGACCCTTAAAACGCATCATTTGACTGAGTTTTGATGAGTTTCAAGTTACACTTTTCTCATCTCATGATCAAATTCGTTTTACACGAATTCATCTTGTTTCCACATGTATTTGGAACCAAACACATTCCCTATAAATAGAGGAAGCTACTACATTCATTTTGAATCTTTTGAGAGCCAAGAAATCCTTGCTGCAACTTGGAATTTTTCCAGAAAATTCAACTATCGCGTTTGGAGTTTCAGCTTGTTTCAATTAAACTTCTTGATTCCATTAGCATCTTCGGCACCCTCTGAAACTTTTGCAACAATTACCAAGCTCTGAGACCTTTTGAAATGCTCTAACTAGACCGAACTTCATCAACTTCTAATCACCATCTGGACAAGGTAGTTCTGAGCATCATTTGAACTCAAACAAGTTACCACAATGTAGTCCTTCACTCTCTGTTACTTTCCTTTAACTTATCTGGTGTTGATTAATCTTGTTCATCATTTAATTTAATTTTTTGTGACTTTCTTGTTTCTGAAACTTCTTTGAAATTCCCTTTGCTCAATTTAGATAAATGAATTTGAGGCATAAGGTTGAATTCGTGATGAGAAGAGCATCATAATTATGGTGGTATCGTGTTCTAAATTTACCAAAGGATGAAGCTCCAATGAGAGCTCACTGGATAAGATGACCGGAGTGTTCCAGGTCGTCTGAGTTTGGCCAGACACGTTGGACATTTGGAATATTCTGTTTAGTTGGATTTGAATTAGATTTTGTATGCTACTTGTAGCGCGTTTCATCGTGCTCTCTAACCTGAGGAGTATTGGATATGCCGCATCAATTAATGAGGCGTGTGTAGTGGTAAATTCATGAGCATTAAGCTATGGATAAACTTAACATCAATAAAACCAGATTCGCCACCACACTTTTATTGTTTCTAAAGGAAAAGTAAAAAGTACGAACAAATTCCAAATATAAGAAGTTTCCAAAACAAAACAAATAAAATACCATAGATTATAGGTAAGGGGGTTGGTTATACAGAGGGATGGTGTTAGCACCCAAAGTGTCCTATGTACTCATAGGGAGCCTTTTTTTATGTGTGTATGTGTTTTTGGTATAAAATGATGTTTGCAATAAATAGAGTGTGGGGATGAGAAAAGAATTCATTGATTATATTTTTGTGTTTGAGAAGATCGGACTTGTGCCTACGTACCAACATAAAAATGAGGGATCAAAACCTCGTAGTTCATGGTATCAATTTCAAAGTGAGTGGATTGATTTTAACAAAAGTTTAAATTTAAAAGAGGCACAAAGGGCCTAAAAGAGTTTGAATGAGTGTTAGTTTTTTTTGTCTTTTGAAATTTTAGGTCAATATAGTTAGATCCATTTACAAGTTTGTTTTAAGAAAAGGATTTGAAAAATGCAATGGCATAAGGCAAAAGTTTCTAATTTGCAATAAAGTCTAGGTTTAGAAATCACAAGCAAAGAAGATTTTGAAAGGGGGGGAGAGATTTGAAATTTAAGAAGTGGGAGAAGATGAAGAGACTAATCCTAGGCATAAAATTAAAAGTTGAGAGTTGAAAAGATCTGACCAATGGGATGCAATCCAATAGACAAGAATGTCATATAGAAACCCACTTTCCCTTTGGACTTTAGAATCAAGAAATATCAATAAGCAAGTAACAATATGAAGAGCAAGGCATCAAATAAAGATAGCCACATCCAAGCAAGCAACTTCACAGTCTTCTTTATCTTCTCAGGTATCATATGGCATACTCCTCGATTGGCTCAGAATAAGGCATTAGACACAGGTTCAAAGTAACAGTTATATCAATACCATGTTATAGAGAATACTTGCATCATATGAAAGCTCAAATCACTATAACTTGGTTTTAGAAACGTTGGCATTGGACAAGTCCTTTTGCATAAGGAATGTTGCCTAATTCTAAGTCCAAAAAAGCTCAGATCAAATCAACAGTCCACACAAACAAAATTTTAGGGTTTTTGTTTTTTATTAAGTATTTAAGGTCCTAAGACCACAAACACAAACAAGATACACAAACAAATATATACAATCAAAATATATGGCTCAAGTGAGCAAAGTGAAAATGACATAAACATAAACAAGTTAAATGATATGTAAATGAAAAATGAAATGGTAAATGACTTGAATTTAAATTGCATAAAGTAAATGGCTTGAAAATAAAAGAAATATAGTAAAATTTAGTTAAATGTTAGTTGATTAGATGTTAGTTCAATTGATTAAGTCATTCTTTGGAGAATATTCAACCCTCTATTCACAAGCATGGATCAATGAACCAAGACATCTTCCAAAGGAAGGAAAAAAGGCCAAGTTTCCACACAATACCATGAAAGGGGGGAGACTTACAATCTCACTTACTAGAATGCTATGCCTTTGGGTCAAAATTTAGCGTTATGTTAAGCAATCGTAATTGGACTTATGTAAAAGTCACAACTATATGAGGCCGGACAATAGAAATTTTGGTGTTAATGCATGTTAGAAATATGGTATAATGAACCATACTCCTAAAATAGGCCACACACAAATAGAAAAGAGATCAAAGGATGGACATATCTCATCCATACTTGTATTGGTTCATCTAACACAAATTTATTGATGAACCAATTAGCCTTAGGATATTGAGACTTCATTGGTCAATGAAAGGGATGGGATAGAATGGGATTGAAGATGAAGAGGGATGGGAGATGAGAGAAACACAAATTGATCATGGAAGAAATTTTATCAAATTAAAATCATTCATTCATTTTGGGAGATGAAATGTACATTTCATCAATCCCCTAAATTCAATGATTTTAATCCAACAAAAGTCAAATCAACCTTGACCAAGGCCCTAACACATAGTCAAACTTCACAAGTCAATAAAAATGGCTCAACATAATTTCTACACAATTAATCAATTAAAAATCAAATTAAAATGCATTTAAATTGAATTATGTTTGGTCAAAAACCTAAAACCTCTTCAAAACACCAAATAAATGGCCAAGCAATTTATCATAGGTCAAACAAGGTCAAAGGACCTTAGACAAAAAATTTCATTATTTTTGAAAAGTCAGACGTATTTTTGAACAATTAAAAATATGCACAACAACAATTAAATCATGAAAAATATCAAACTTAATCCAAAAAAATAATTTTAATTCATAAAGTGAAAGAGTAAAATATTTGAATTTTTTTGGGGAAAGTCCCATATTTTTTGGATTAAAAATAAAATTAATATGAATTAATCAAAATAAAAGGATTAAATGGAAAAATCAGAAAAATCAAAAACCAAGGGCCATCTGATCTCCCTCATTAATTGAGTTGGCAGATCAGATGCCCAGGAGCACACATTCCACAAGGTCCTTAGTCAAACCAGATACATGCATGGTAATCAGATTGGACGCATGAGATTAAAGCATTTCAAAAGGATCAGATGGTCTGGACTGATCCAGCACACCACCAGAGTCCTAGCTCCGGCCATCTTCTCTGGTGAGGACCACCGGACTGGTCCAACCAAAACCTTATGAAAAATGAAAAATGAAAAATGAATACACTAATTTGAAGGGAAAATGCCCAGGAACACGAATCTGGCCTCAATTTTGTCCAATTCCAAGTATATAAAAAGATACGGGGATTTGAATTTTGAGGATCATGAATTGAGTTACTTCGATTTGACCTCAAAGCAACTAAATCTTCTTGCCTACATTTATAGGACTTTAAACAACCAAAAATCAACAAGAATGGTGAAGAATTGAGGGAGAATCGAAGAGATAAAAATTTTGAAAATTCACCTTCAATGGAGCTTCAGATTGACACGATCTTGCTTTCAATTATGCTTGGCCTTGCTTTAGATGCTTGTTAAAGGTGATTTGGATCAATGAAAGGTCGACTCTTGGAGTTTCAATCTCAAAACAGACGGAGATTTGAAACTCTATTTTCAAAGAAAATCTTCAAGCTTATCCTTCAAAGGTGAGGGTTTGGGGTTGCAGGTTCAAAGTTTGGCCATGAGGTCCTTAATTCTGAGAAATGATGGTCTTATTTATAGGCCATGAGACTGATTTTTACACACTTCCAAATTTGGGAAAAATTGAATAATCTCTTTGCATGCTTGCATGGGCATGTGATAGGCCCATCAAGTGATGCAATTAGGTCCAAAATTTAGTGTGAATCATGCTGAAACCATGTTACAAAGCTATGCAATCGTGTATGAAAAGTGGAAGTGTAAAACATCCAAATGGTTCTTCAATTTGCACCCATGCGCAAGTCATTCATTCTTTGGCTAACTGAGGTGATCCTTGACTTTTTGGAAAGGTGACATCAAGGGGAACAACTTTAATGTTGAACAATTTTTCATTTGAATCTTGGATCATGATGAATTTTGAGGTGGAAGTTTGGGAAATCAAACATATTTGAAAATTTTCTAAGTCCCAAGTCAAATGTTCACTTCTTCCAACTTGAATAACTTTTCCTATGGACTTCAAATGATAAATGTTTCTTCATAAAAGTTGTAGCTATTTCAAACCTCTTCAATGTGGTAACAAATTTGACCTCATTTGGATTTCTCATGAAGGAGTTATGCAATTTAGAAGTTGAGGAAAATTACTTGTTCAATGGTATTGGCCCAAAGTCACCTATAATATTTCCTCTTGGCACATGCATTTGTAAGTTGAATTTGAAATTCATCCAAACATCAAAGTTTAATTAGACATCTTTAATTTGATCATGGAATTTGAATGGATTTCATAGCATAAAAATTGATCAAGTTATGGTCTTGGGAAGTTGACCTCCGAACTAGGGTTCTGACAAAATGATCTATAATCTTTCACCATAAAAAGTGACTTTCCAAGAAAAATTAGCTCTTTAATTCAACACGAAAGTTGTTTGGAATGTCATTTAGAGTTACTTTTCTCTTGGAATAAGTTTCATATGACAAACTTTGTAGGAGATAGGGTCTAGGGAACCCCAATTTTGACTAGTTGACTTTCTCTGGTCAACCACCATGAACCATCTTGCTAGCTTGACATTCTCTTGGTTTTTGGGACTCATGGAGGACCATATATTCATAAGATGATGTAATGTGAAGTATCCCTTGAAATATTTTATCAATTGTTGAAGAAACTTGTTAAAGAAGTCACACAAGATACCCAAATGAATTAGGGTTTTCAAGGTAAACAGACTCCAAACTCTTGATGATTTCTTGATCAAAATAAAATGTAAAGATCATGGGGATCCATATATGATGCTTAGAGTCAATGTGAAACATTTCTTGATTGTGTTCCTTGCATTAAGGGCCTTAAACCCTAGATATGAGCTTGATAGATGGTAGATAAACACACACACACTACCTGCAAAAGCAACTAACTATTCATTGACATATTTTTGGTATTTTAGTTAGTAAATGATGAAAACAAAGTATGATACAATCAAAAATGCTTGGTTATCTCTCTCAATACGAACCCAATGAATGGGGGGTAAGGAGGACGCCAAGGTGTGATCCCAATGCCAATGCATATGATAAGATAACATGAGGGATCTTAGGGTCAAAATTGGGGTCTTACAGCGTGATCCCACAATCCGTGTTTTTTCTGATTTTAATTATTTATTATTTATTATTTTTAATTGCTTTTTCTTTTAAAATTCATAGTAATTTCATTTTTTATCCAAAAAACCCCAAAATAATTTTTATAATTCTCTTTTCTTTTTCTTCCTTTGATTTTTATTTTTTCACATTTTATTTAACTGGTTTTCTATTTTTCATGAATTTTCTCTTTTCTCCTTTGTTTTTATTGGTTTAAAATAATTTTCTGCATCTTAAAATTCTGAAAAAATTATTATATACTTCTTATTTTATTTCCAACGTTCCATAATTTTTTAGACCATTTATTTGGTTATTTGAATGACTTTATGGATTTTTCATTTTATTTCTATTTTAAAATTCATTTAAAAATACTTTTTATGCATTTTTATTTCATTTAATTGCATTTTATATTTGTGTGACCTTTGTGAACTTCTGTTGGCCTTGGATCATGATGGTTTGGATCGCGAGTCTCATTAAATTCAATGGATCTTGGGTGTTGATGGGGTGAAAATCCTAATCCACCAAAATGGATGATTGATTTTGATGATGACTCGATCAAACTTTTGGTCCAATTTGGGTGTGGTTTCTCTTGTCTCCTTCTTCTTCTTCTCCTTCTTTTCCCTTTAATCAATTGGATGAATCGTGTCCATCTTGTTCTTGATGTGTGGATTGGTACTTGATGAACTTTCATTATTTCAAATCTACCTCCTAATTGACCATGGATCATTTAAGTTACTTTGGATTGATGCGTAAGTTTGTCCTAAGTGTCATGAAGTGTGGATTGAAGTAATGGACCATCCTCCTAGCCTTTATGCTTGATCATTTCCTCTTTTATTTTTTGTGTGACATGACCTTAGGAGAATGATTTACATATTATTCCTCTAGCATGTATTAACACAAATATTCTTATTGATCGACCTTAAATAGTTGTGACTTCTACATAAGTCCAATTACAATTGCTTAACATAACGCTAAATTTATCCCAAAAGCAAAGGCACTTTCATAAGTGAGATTGTAAATATCCTACTCCTCATGGTATTGTATGAAAATATTGCTCCCTTTCCATTTGTGAGAGCTAGTGGCATACTTGTTGATTTTATCCAAGTTGGAGTCATTCTTATAAATGATGTATAGGTTTATATTTTTATGCTTGTGAGTCAATAGTTGAGTGTTCTCTAAAAAATGAGCAAACAATTTTTTTTGTTACTAACATCATTTACTAAAATTTTACTTGCATTAACTTTTACTTCAAAGTCATTTACTTTATGCTCTTTTACTTTATGTCATTTACTTTATACTTTATGTTTAGCATCCCATATCATATTATTTGTGATTTTGACATTTATTTTTTTGTCCATTTGGACTTTTTCTTTTATGTCCTTATAAAGAAAACACTAATAAGGAAAACCTAAAAAGAAACTTGGTTCTGCTGATTCATGGACTTGTGACTATTCTTCGCAATGTTTTGGAGTTATGGATTTAGAATTAGGATCTTGACCTTTGCTCTGGGACTTGTGATTTGAGACCTTGGAACTCATCTGGTATCTTTAACTTGGGGACTTTCTCGGAAGACTTGATCTAGTCATTTTGGTTTCATTTGATGCATGGATTATTATTTGTTCATTTGGCTTGTTTGAGGCTTAATCCAAAGGAGGAAATTCTTCCTTAACTTACGTCATAAAGCTTGCTATCTCTTGGTTAGATATTTCTTCCCTGGCTTTTATTTTATGCTCTAAGATAGTCTCTTCTTCTCCTCCCTTTCTTTGATTTTCAAAATCTTCTCTCTTTTTCAAAACCTTCTTGCTTTCTAATTGAACTAATTTCTCAATAAATCTTGACTTTTTTCAAGTGATTTTTATAACCTTTTTCTTAACAAATTCTAATCCATCTTAAGCATACTCAAACCAATTTAAAAAGACAAAAAAATACATAACTCATTTAAATCATTTTTTTGTCCTTTGTGCACTTTCTTTAAAAAAAACTTTTCTCAAAGCTTAAACATGAGTAATTTACATAGTTGAGATATAAGTCTCCTATCCCCATAATATTGATGATAATTCTTTTCCATCTGTGAGAGCTAGTGGCATACTTATGGATCCTTATCCAAGTTGAAGCCTTTCTCATGATGATGCAAAGATCTCATACTTCTGGGTGACTAGTTGAGTATTCTCCTTAAAATGAAAAAACTTCTTTCCTTTAAAAATGAATCTAAACAAACATATTTGTTATTTTTACGACGAACTACGAGATTTTGATCCTCCATTGCACTTTGTTGGTATGTATGCATGAGACTTCAAAAGGTCTTGGCAAACACAAAAATTATAAAAAATATTTCTTTTCCCATCTCTCTAATCTTTTGCAAACAATATCTATTTTCAAATTAAAATACACATTTTCAAAGAGGTTCCCATGGAGTACCATGGATGTTTAAGATGTTAATACCTCCCATTTACATGACTAACCCCCTGACCCTTATCTCTTTTACTAGTTTTGATTTAAAACTTCTTCAGATTTTGTTCGTATTTTTTCCATTTTCCTTTAGAAACAATAAAAGCGCGGTGGCGACTGTTGTTTTATGAGTTAAGTTAATCAATAGCTTAATCTCAAAAATTTTACCGCTATAGTCTCATATAACAATCAACCCTTCTAACCTCCCTTCAGACGCTTTAAAATCAAAGTCTAACTCATCAGATCCCCATATTCTAGCACAAATATTTATGTCAATTATCTCCACCTTTGTTTCTTGGATGTAAATAACATTTGGCTTTTGACTTTGAATTAGATTGGATAATTACTTTTTCTTAGTAAAACCCCCTAGCCCTCTTATATTATAGCTTAGCACCTTCATTAAATATGGATTTTAAGATTTCTCCCTTCTCTAGACTACAGACCCCACTATCTATATTGTTTTTATTTCCCTTTCACCCCACTCTCTAACTCTTGTAAAATATACCTTTCCTCTCCCTTGTGAACTGTCTATACTTCTTTATCCATGTACATATATATTTCGATATTAACTTATCCTCCGCATATAATAATCTCCATTTTTTTCTATGTCACTACTTATCCAAGAACATTTCAGATCAGTTGTTACCTTATTTTGCGATTGACTGCGTTGTCTGCATGTGCATCTAAGTTCCTTTTTTTATCCTTTTTCTAATGATCTTTCTTATTTTCTTTTATTATTTTACACCCCCTAAGTCTTATATCATTGAATAATTTTTATGCTTGCATTTCTTGAACTTATGCCCTTTTTTGCTATTTGTTAGTGATCTTGGAATTGAGTTGATCCCTGTCTTCACCTTTTCTCTTTTCTAATTTTTATTTTTGTTTATTGATGCCACTAGATGAATGTTTGAAATTTTGAAACCTTCTTGTAACCTGGTTGTATACTCTGCATTATAGCCCCCCCCCCCCCCCCCCCCCCCCCCCCCCGCCTTTATTCTGATTCACTAACTCTAAATGATTTGAACTTAGTCCCAAAATATTTTCTCTCTTCATGTTGTCATCAAAAACAATTTTATTTTTCCTTTATTCAATTAATTTACTTGGGATTTTATTTTTTGATTGGGACCTTAATTTTCTCTGCATTTTCCCGCGCTGCCCCTACCACTCGAACAACCTTTTGTAATGAGAATATTAGTTGGGCCCACAACTTCAATTGTGTGGTCCTGTTCCACTCCTCCGTACACAATCTCTGTTGCAATCCTATGATTTTTTACTCTACACACTTCTTTCTTTTTGGTTTCATCCTTTTGGTTACTATTACTTGGACCAATGAAATGGTTTTACTCAGTATCAACATTTGACCTTTTAAAATCTACTTTCAACTTTTTAAACATTTATGTCTTTTCTGCACACGTTTCCACTACCTGCTTTACCTCGCACCCCACGCATTCTCCTATATTTGATGCTTTATTTAATAATTGTTCATAATTATAATTTAATAATTGTTCATCTTATTCGTCATCCATAGAAGCCATTGAAGAGGGTATGAAAGAAACTGTCAGAGTCGTCACTATCGTATTCCATGCTCTGCTTTGTTCTCTCAACTGCCGCCTTTTCTCCATCTCCGCAATCACAACTCTCCTCCGTGATTATAACTTTAAACACTTCATTATTTATTTGAATTTTGATGACTTTATTAATGAACTCCATATATGGAGTTCTCACCATCACTCTAGCAACATCAAGCCTATATATCTTTTTCGTTGCCGAGTCCAACTTGATAAATTTCCCAACTATAGTACACTATACAATTTGCACCAAATGTATCTAGCCCCTACAACATCTTTGGGTTTCCATGCTCTCGCAATAGAGAACCATTGATTGAATAACGACTTTGGCTCTTTTATCAATGAGTTAAAATCTTCCTCCTCATCAACTTTTAAGAAGACTTTCTCCCCACCCAAAGCGATCGATTTTACATTGACTATACCTTTATCCACCATACTTTGCTGGATTGTGCTCATATCTTCTATATTTCAGAGACATCCGATGAATCCACTTTTGACCCACTAAATTTCTTCTTCACTTATGTTAATTGATAAGCCTCACTGGTACTACTGTAAATTTGTTTCCTAGTTTCCAATATTCTGTTTGGGCCTCCATACTTGCTTCTCCTTCATCGATTGATTTGGATATGAGTTTTTTATCGCTTCTGCATATAGATCTGCCTTCCTTTCTGATGCTTTGTCTCATATCATATTTTTCCTTCACGAACCTTATTCTTGTATCTTACTTCTGCTTCTGAATGGTTCCTTCTCCAACTTCATGAACACTCTTGGGCATCAATCTTGATATATATATATATATATATATATATATATATATATATATATTACGATAGTGACGACTCTGACAGTTTCTTTCATACCCTCTTCAATGACTTCTATGGATGACAAACAAGATGAAGAGTTATTCAATTATAATTATGAATAATTATTAAATAAATCATCAGATAGAGGAGAAGGCGTGGGGCGCGAGGTAAAGCAGGTAGTGGAAAGGTGCGCAGAAAAGACATAAATGTTTAAAAAGTTGAAAGTACATTTTAAAAGGTCAAATGTTGATACTGAGTAAAACCACTTCATTGGTCCAAGTAATAGTAACCAAAAGGATGAAACCAAAAATAAAGAAGTGTGTAGAGTAAAAAATCATAGGATTGCAATAGAGACTGTGTACGGAGGAGTGGAACAGGACAACACAATTGAAGTTGTGGGCCCAACTATATATATGGAGTTCTCACCATCACTCTAGATACATCAAGCCTATATATCTTTTTCGTCGACGAGTCCAACTTGATAAATCTCCCAACTATAGTACACTATACAATTTGCACGAAATGTATTTAGCCCCTACAACATCTCTAGGTTTCCATGCTCTCGCAATAGAGAACCATTGATTGAAGAACGACTCTGGCTCTTTTATCAATGAGTTAAAATCTTCCTCCTCATCAAGTATTAAGAAGACTTTCTCCCCACCCAAAGGGATCGATTTTACATTGACTATACCTTCATCCACCATACTTTGTTAGATTGTGCTCATATCTTCTACATTTTGGAGACATCCGATGAATCCACTTTTGACCCACTAAATTTCTTCTTCACTTATGTTAATTGATAAGCCTCCCTGGTACTGTAAATTTGTTTCCTAGTTTCCAATATTCTGTTTGGGCCTCCATACTTGCTTCTCCTTCATCGATTGATTTGGCTATGAGTTTTTTTACCGCTTCTGCATATAGATTTTCCTTCCTTTCTGATGCTTTGTCTCATATCATATTTTTCCTTCACGAACCTTATTCTTGTATCTTGCTTCTGCTTCTGAACCGTTCCTTCTCCGACTTCATGAACACTCTTATCAAATAAAAACAATTCAAAGTTGAATAAATAAATAGGAACCTTAGTTCTTTTAAATGAGAATAAGATTTAGTATTAAAGTAGTGTCAATAGTCTTAACATATTTACAGTGTCAAAGTTGACTTTGACATTTAAAAAAAATTATTGATTTATAATTATCAACAATTTATTTATTGGGTAATGCTAATTTGTGCCCTAGGGACACAAGATAAGAAATTCACTTATAGAAAGTTTGTATTGAAAAAATTAATTAAAAAATTAATTATATATTTTTATTAAAATTAATGTATAATTTTCAACCCAACATTATTTTATTTAGTTCTTATCTTGCACCCTAGGGGCACAAGTTAGCATTATCCTTATTTATATTAATGTCTAAATATAAATAAATGTTATTGATAGATATTAAACTTTAAATGAATAATTTACACTCATTTAATTCAATTAATAAAATATTTTTTTAAACAATTCTAAATAAAATAAATTTATTAAACAAATAAATATTTTTAAGATCATCTCTATTGACTTCACAAATATAAACAAATTCAATTAAAAAAAAACAATACTTAAAAATTTAAATTGCAAAGGGTTTAAAATCTAAAATTTTAACATATAAAACAATTGACATTATTACATTTTTCAACTAGTTAAATTCATCAATAACTTTAGAACTTCCTTAAAAACTTGCATAGTCTCTGACATCTTTTATCTTCAATTCCCCCAGATTTTTAATCAGACTAATTCATTTCCAATCATCAGACTAATTCATAACATTTGTTGTTTGATGGTTTGATGTAAGATAACTAACAAGTGAATATAAATGTTCCCAAAATTCAACATTCTTTACTTTGTGTGACAAAAATAAAAGCCAAAAGGAGTGAGTTGTTAGACAATCCACTCTAACTCTGATTGTTAATAGAAGATTCAACAACAATACATATGTATTAATCATTTTCTACTTACAATTTAATGACTTAACTAAAGAATTATTTTTTAATATATATTATAATTATCTTGATAAATGATATAAATACATTTAAAATATTGTTAATATTATTTCTATCCTACTCCCTAAATATTTCATCTAATTTTGAATTAATTTATACATCATATAAATTATCTTACATTTTTGAATTAATTTAAAAATTATATATTATTATTATTATTATTTTTTTTATTATTAAAAGTTCCCAAATACATATTTTCAAAGAATTTATAAAACTGAATGGTCAAATAATTCTTTAGTAAAAAAGTTGCATTTAAATGTTATACCTAGCATGATCAGATATAAATAATTTTTTTTTCATAATGAATATTAGATTAATTTTAGAAAAGATATATATTTATAAATTGAAATTATTAGTTTTTTCAATCATTTTAGGAAACAAATTTTAAAAAATAAAATGAATCATATTGATTAAATATAACATATTCAAAGTTAAATAGTTATTTTAGATTTAAAAAGTAATGGACAAGTTTTGATGTTGGAATAAACTTTAAAAATCTAAGTATGTTTGTTTCGTCTGCACTTAAATTTTTTTTCTTTAATTCTTTTATAGTAAATAATGAAATTGATATATTTTTAGATAGAGTAGAAAATAATATTTAGGATGTTTAGAAAAAATAAATTAATAATAATAATAATAATTCGATTGTGTGAATCGGAAGAAAAAAATATTTAAAAAAATCTAGAAAATGAAATTTCTTTGAAAATGTTTAAAAATAAGCGAAAACTTATCAATTTCATTGTTCACTTTATATATATATATATATATATATATATATATATATATATTACAATATCATTATTGTGCACTCATTATTCTTTATTGGATTTTTATTTAGTTATTTATTTTGTTTTTTTAATAAGATTTGGACTCTATTTAAAGATTTATCAATTTTAGAGTGTACTTTAAGTGAATTGAATATGATTTTATTAAATAAAAAAAGAAATATTATACTGAAATTTGAGAAATACTAGAAATCAGTTTTTTAAGAAATATTAATAAGAATCTTTTAGTTACGTGACTTGTTAGTAAAAATTAGAAAAAAATATTTTGATTTAATAACCAAAAATTTATTTATTAGCCAAAGTGGAATTTATTTAGTGTAATTTGACCTCTGCTGTATATATATTGAAACCCGCTTTATAATTGTTGGTTATACACAAATCAAGTAGGACTTTTAGTTGTGCTCACCATAAAATGCATGTTTGATCTACTTATTTCATATAATTTTGGTAGATTTCACGGTTAAAATGTATTTGTTTTCCCCCCATAAAATGCAAGTTTGATCTACTTATTTCGCATGTTTGATCTACTCATGAAAAATACAGTTGAGATGACAAACCTTATTTACTAAGAGGAGGCAAGATAAGATTTGTGCCGCGCCGTAAAAAATATCCGATTGCATTGTACGTTTGAAATACAATAGAGTCGTCATTGAATTTTATATATTTTTAGAGAAAAAAAAGGAAAATATCAATAATATCCAAAAAAAGAGAAATGATAAGAAAGTCACTTATATCCGGGGAAAATATTAGCACCTCTCACAGCTATTGTACTAAATGAGAACCATTTTGATTGTTCTTTACGCGAATGAGAGTTACTATTTAAATGTTACTTGCAATTGATTTTAATTAAGTGGAAAATAAGTTTATTAATTAACGTGCTCGTCAAGATTTCGAAACCTTATATCTACGTATTTTCATAGTGCAATTAGAAAATCAGCTCTTTAGTTCGTGGTAGAAAATAATTATTTGTTGGTTATTTTTAGGGAATAATTATAATTGTATCCTAGAAGTATCTCGACGTTAGTTGATTTTGATCCTCGTTCGGATGCTCTAAGCTTTTAGTATGACTGCTAAAGAATAAATTATAACAGTTCTTTTACGAAAAGAAAGAAATTTGTTTGAATGATTGAAAAAGTTTCTGAGTGAATTGAATTGAAAAAGGAATTGAATTGAAAAAGATTTGAGAAATGGTGAAAGTGTTGTTTGAACTAAGAGTGTGTTGTTTGAACCCATAGAGTGGTGTCTGAACCAAAGAGTGCGGTGTTTAATCAATAAATGGTGATTAGCCAATGCAGAGTTGTAGGGTTTTGCCTAGATCCAGGGATCAAGACCTACAAAAAAAGGATGCTTGCCTAAGCATTGGACTAACAAGATAAACATGCATGAATGAGATTGCCTAAGCATGATACTAATAAGGCAAGCATAGATGAAGTGGTATGTCTAAGTATGAGACTAACAAGACAAACATGCATGAAAAAGGGTTTGTCTAATCACTGGGTCTGACAAGACAAACATAAAAGAAAAAGGCGGTCTGCCTAAGCATGGGACTAATAAGGCAAACATGCATGAGAATGAGGATTTGCTTGAGCATGGGACTAACAAGACAAACATGCATGAAAAAAAATTTAACCATGAGAAGATGATTAATCCAAATAAAGGTGTATGGTTCAGAAATGAATGTTTAACCATGAGAAGGTGATCAACCCATGAAGAAGGTGATTAACCAAGAGAAGGTGATTAACCTCAAGAGTATGGGTGTCCAAAGAGAATAGTGTTTGGTCTAAAGATAAAGATGTTGTTGGTGGGGGATTGTTGAAGTGTTGTCTGAGAATGAAAGTTGACAATTGTTTGATTTGAATTGCACTAAAGTCTATGAGTTAAGGTGAATACTTTGAAGAATTGGGTCAAGCGTCCTGTATCCAATGATATTTAGAATAAGGATATGAATACTCTTTCTTATTCCTTCTCCACTACTTAAGGCTCGTGGCGCACAATTCACATAATAATTAACAGCCGTCTGAAATTTAGGAAAAAAAATTGTTTTGTAAATCATGAAGCAATGTGTGCTTGAATGAATGGAAGCTCAACATGATCAGGTATTGATGATCTTCTATCTTCAGTGTCTTGAATGTGAGTTTTGACTTGAGATTGACTTGATGGATCAAGTATGGCGTCAGTGTAAAATCTAATTCAATCAAGTGATCCAAGGACTTATGATCACTTGAATGAATATGGATCCTAAGGGGACCATACACATTTTTCACGAAGACCATACAAAACAAGTCTAGTTCACAAAAGGTAATGGATTGATCAAAATGAAATTGATCAATTAACTCACCAATAAGGAATCATACAAAGAATCATACAATAAGGGCATGAAATTATGGAAAAAAACAATGGCATTAAAGATTGCAATTTACTAATATTCTAAACCCTAATTTCTAGTGTATTTACCACTAATTAAATTTTAAAAAAAGGATTAAATTCTAACAAAATTGCATCCAATTAAAATGTAAATCTAATTAAAATCTAATGAGGTGGATTATAATATTCTTATGTGTTCTTTTCTTATACATTTTAATGTGTAACAAAATATTAAAAGAAAAAGAGTAAACACTAATTAAATAATTAACTCACTCTATGCAGGGGGTGTGCTTGGTGAAGAGTGTCTAGCTAGCAACTAGGAGCGCTAGGCCTAGCATACAAAGGCCTAAACCAAAAGTCTTGGCTGAATCCAGAAAGAGAGATGCGTGTGAACAAAATTGGGGTGCGTAGACAGCAAAATCCCCTTGAGCTTGGTGTTTGTGAAGCCCAATGCATGGGGGAAAAGAAGATGGAACGGTTCATAAACATTTCATTTCATTTTCACTTCCATCAGACGTCCTCTCCCTCTCTCACATATTTCTCTTGTAGAAAATTGCTCTGTCGCGCCTGTAAGACCCTAATTTTGACCCTAAGATCCCTCATGGCATCATGTTATTGCACAAGTGCATTGCCGCAAGGATCATAGCACGTTTGGCTCCTTAACCCTAGGGTTGGGACTTGTTTGAGTGTTTTGAGATCACCAAGCATGCTTGTATTGTATATTATTGCTTTTCTTATTTGATTACTAACCAAAAGCACAAAAATATGTCACTAACTCTTTTTGTTTTGAAGCTCAAGTGATCATGTGCCCCACAATGCTCCTAGGAGGCTCCTAAGCCCAATGCAATGGCTAGATGAAGATGAGAAAAAGCATGACAATGGTCTAAAAAGTTCCTAATCATCATATATGTCTCCCAAGTATCTCAATTTTCCAATTTGATCAAGATAACCCAAAGGGCTTGAAGATTGTTTCCCAAGGAAACCTTAACTTGACTGTGCTTTGACTATGCCTTGCCCATTAAGCAATCTCAAACTATGATCAAATTTAATCAAGGTAAGTTCTTTAATTTATCATTTTATGCATATATGAGCCTATTTGAGGCCCCTCAATCATTTATTCATCAAGGTTGGAAGTTTGGCCTTGAAAAGTTGACCAGTCAAGTCATCTGACTAAGTTGAGGATCAATGAGATATAACGTTTGATGTGTTTGTCAAATGAAGATGACCCCAAAAGAAAAAAAATGTTCCTAAGAACCATATGAACAACTTTCATGTTCATCAAAAATCCATTTGAAACTTGGAAGGTCATCATTCATTCCAAAACATTATAGGTCTTTTTGACTGAAACCCTAATTTTGGGTCAACTTACCAAAGGCATAACTTCCTTAATTTTTATAATTTTGAGGTGAGACAAAAGGAATTGGAAATATTGAGATTTCTACTTAAAATTTTATGTTCGACAAAACTTGATAATCCTAAACTAAATACATGTGATATTGCAAAACATTATAGGTCATCTTGGACCTAATTCATTGAATTTGAAAAAGTACCCAACTTCAAATGCCCATAACTTTGTCATAGAAAATCCAGATGATGCAAACTTTGAGTCTAAATTGACTATCTTGAAAATCTATACAACTTTGATGTTGGATATGTTTTCATTTGAAGCTTGCATCATGAGGAAATAGTGGTTTAACCAAGCTTGCTTTTGGTTAACTTTTTCAAAATGATTTGAACATGTTTTACACTTGAATTTTCCAAGCCAGTTTTGATCAATTTTCACATGCCAAATGATTTTTTTCCCAACATGACTTTTGTTCCTTATTTCAAGAGCTTTCCAACCATTACTCACAATAGTCCTTGAGGTCTACCATTTGGGAGATTCGAATTTATTTTCATTTAGGTGCATTTTGGATATTTTATGTTATAACTTGGTATGCAAGCATTTCCCATCCAATGTGCATGACCAAATGCCTTTCACATGATCTCAGCAAGCTTCTTCATCCATCCATGGGCCTCTCACACGTCCATAAAGGCCCATGCAATCAAAAATTCAAATCCTATGCACATGAGTAAAGTGTGAACTCAACCACATTCAGCTATAAATAAACACCTCATGAGCTTCATTTCACATCCTTTTGGAGATCCCATATGCTGCTGCACTGAAACCATAACCCTCACCAAAGGAATCACTCAATATTTTTTGAGATTTTCGAGCTTGAAATTCAGTAACATTAGCTGAGTTTTAAAGCTAGATTCCTTAGCCAATCATCTTCCATACATTCAGAGATCAAAGAGGAGCAAGAAGTGTGAAGAATTCGTGGCCAGAAACTCACCAATTTGAAGGTATCCATTAAATTTTTTTGGATATGAAACTCCTAATTCAATGTAGTATCCTTGTGTTTCTGTGATTCTCTGAAGTCCTCATACTTGAGGCAAGCTTTTGATGCATTCAATTTACCATTTCATGAACAATCCGTGTGGACACCATGATTTTCTCCTTCATCTTTCTCTCAATATAGGAAGATTGAAAGAAATCCATTGGTACATTGATGATCTACATCACACGAGCTTCATTTCCATGTCCTTGTTTTCCATTTTTATTGAGATTTATTTTTCTGCAACTCTAGCCGGAGTTTGTGTGGTTGGCCGGAGAAGGCGGTGGTTTCCACCACCACCACGACGTGTGCATAATTATGGCCCTTGGATCTCCCTTCCATGATCTAATCGTGTGCGTTCATTTTAATTACCTATTTTAATGCATCATGTGGCACGTTTGACTCAAAGCTAGCGCGTGTCTTCAGATCCAGACCATACATCCTTGCCACATCAATTAATGAATTGCATCTTGTGGCTCAGGCTTTTTTCGCTTATTTCATTTTTCTTTTTATTTCCTGTTAATTCATTTCATTTTCATTAATTCATTAAAAATTCATTTGAAGTCAAAAAAATAAGAGACCAACTCTAAAAGTTTTCTTGAAAAATCTAGTTTCATATTATGATTTTTAATTATTTTAATGACTTCATTTGATATTTTTTATGAATTACCTGGTTTTTAATGAGTCTTATTCATTTTAAAATACTTTCTGACTTTTAAAAAATATAAAAATATTTTTATAGCATCTATGGATCATGATAAATCAATGAAAAATAGTCTTAACAATTTCTTGTTTGTTTTGAGATTATTTGAGATTTTAATTCATATTATGCTATTTTTGGTTGTTTTTAATTGATTTTAATTACTTTCTGATTTCAAAATTTTGTGAGAAAATTAGTCAAAGTTTGTTTGACTATGTTGAACCTATGAGAATTTAATTGGACTCATTTAAGTTGTTGTGAATTGAATTTGAGGTTCAACTTTGTTTGTTTATTTTTCATTTGTATTTTCTTTTAATTCAAAAAATACCAAAAAAATATTGTGGACTTCTTGACTTGTTATATTTATTTCTCTTCTATTTGGTGTTGATTGAGGTTGAATTGATTCAATTTTGATAAAATTCATTGGATCTTGTGGTTTGAAAATCCTTAAGGAGCATCACCTAGAAAGATGAATGAATTTGATCAAGGATGAGTTATCCCTTGATCAATTGGGATTGGTTGTTGACTTCTTACCCCCCTCCACTTTCATCTTCATCCCTTTCTTTCCCTCAATGGCCAATGAGTTAAAGTCTTGAGGTTGGTCTTGACAAATAAGAGTTTAATCTTCATTGATCCAAACCAAACTCAACTTGATCCATGATCAAGTGAGTTATTTTGTGTCAAAGATAGGTTACTTCTTGGTCAAGAAAATAACCAAAAGTCAATACAAGGCCCTTCCCCTTTTGTTTGGCATGGCAAGTTTATGGAGCTTGGCTTACTAGTCATGACCTCTAACTTGTGTTCTTTGCCTATATTCTTATTGACCGGCCTCAGATAGGTGGATCACTACATTAGTCCACTTACGATTGCTTAACATAGCGCTACATTGTCTTATGACAAGCTAACATAACTCTACTAACTACTAAGTTTAATTTGAGCTTTTAAATTCTTGTCATTTACTTTTAATGTCATTTATTTCTTGCTCATTATTCATCTTGATTTTCATCTGTGCTCACTTGAGCATATATTTTATGTTTATGTCATTTTTCTTTTGCTCATTTGAGCCCATTATTGTATCTAAATATATTGCTATTTTGTGTTGTTTTGTGTTTGTTTTGATGTGAACCAAAATGCAAAAAGGAGAAAGGACTTAGAATTAGGATTTACCCATGCTTAAAGGAGTTCAAGAGAAACTAGGCCTCATGCCTTTAGAATGCAAAATTTGTTGAAGAGCAACTAGGCCTCATGCCTTTAGAATGCTAAAATTTAAAGTTGACCTCAAAGGACTTCTCCTCAAACTTATTCTTTGTCCATTTCCTTTATTATGTTGTGAGGTTTTTGATGTGTGCTTTTATGTGATAGGGATCCCATCTTAAGATTGTGAAAGAGGACCATTGTCACGAGTAGCCAAGTTAAGAGCCAAGCCAAATGGAGATCCTAGGAGCTTGAATTCAAATTATTGATTGCTTTTTTGTGTGCTAAATCCAAAGGAAAGGAGCATCTTGAGTCATCTCTATGACTCCAAGAAAAGGAACCCCAAGGGTTATCTTTCCACTCTTATCTTTGTATGCTTTAGGAATAACCCTTCTCTCTTCTCCCACACTCTAACCAAGCCAAAATCATTTTCAAACTTTGACTTTATTTCAAATTAGAAACCTAGGCCTTAGGCCTTTGACTTTTCAAAACCATTTTCATAAATACTCATTGTAAATAAACTCTAATCCAACTTTGACCTCATTTTGTAAATAAATCTAACTTGTAAATATAACCCATTTCAAGTTGTTTTTGTGGTTCCAATGGCCACTTGTTTCATCTTTTCAAAAACATTAGTCATAGGTTTGAGTTATCATAGTGGTTGATGTAAATCTCACCTCATCCTTAGTGTTGGATTATAAGCCTTCCATGCTTATTATAAGGTTAACCCCTCACTAGCATGTTGAAGTCTTCCTCACATGGTGGATTGTTGGTTTAGGTTGAGTTTTCTCCCTTTGATAACAAAAGACCTTAAGGCTTTTGATTAAAATCACTTCACCAATCTTTGATATTTTTACCATGAACTACGAGGTTTTGATCCTCCTTTGTGATGGTACGTAGGCAATGGATTCATCCATTCAAACAACAAAATTTGTAAATATAATCTATTATCTTCTCATCCCTCCAATATTTTGCATAAATCTTTTCACAAATACCAACCTACAACACATATTTGCAAAAAGGGTTCCCTTAGAGTACAAAGGATGTTTTGGGTGCATAAAACCTTCCCATTTCATAACCAACCCCCTTACCTAGATTTCTGACATTTTTATTAGTTTTTGATTTGAAAAACTTCTTACTTGGCTTTTGTTCGCTTTTTCACCTTTCCTTTGGACAAATAAAAGTGCGGTGGCAACTCAAATTGTATGTTGACTTTTGGTTTAGTCAATAAACCTAAAGGTACCGAAAACCCCGCTACAGCGCCGGAGGCAGTAGAGCAACCCAACTTAGCCAACAACCACCACTATTAACTTAGTTTCATCTCATATCTCTAGTATTCACACTCAAACTACCTTATTTCCATTGGATTTCCCAATTTGAACAAAAAATCTGAAGAAACCTCACAAACTAAAACCTAAATTAAATGACATTGGAGGGAAAACAAAGTAACAGACCTTAGGGCTTTGATTCCCCCAACCTCCTTTATATCTAGGTAACAAGATTGAAGCAAAATAAAGTGGCGAGGTGTAAGATTCTACCTACATGATCGAGGTTCATCTTGGGAGCTATTGAAGTTGCTTGAGGATGAAGCTGCATAGAAAGCCATAGGAATGTGCCAACATGTAAGTGCTTTGAAACTTCAACTTTTTGTAGTGATTTATGCTACTTCTTCTTCCAAATAGTCTATAGGAAATGGTTGAAATTGTTATGTTATTGGTGGTGGTGAGTGAAGAGTAGAGAATGTGCAAAGGCTTAACTCTTGTTGAATCAAAACTTCTGTTGATTCTAAGTGTTGGCAGCAATTTTGGTAAAACAAAGAGTGTTCACAAGATGTCATGTGTGATGTCTTAACATGAGATATCCTATGTACCTGCTGGAGTTGAAGAACATATGCAAGCAGGATTGTTTCAGAATGCCACATACATTGACAAGGCTTCTGATATTGGTTGTACCTGCTGGAGCTTATATGGAAGACATATGTTGCAGGATTGTTTCAGTTGACATACTCATTGTCATGGTAACTGATATGGCTGTACATGCTATAAAAGGAAACTGGATTATGCAGGATTTTTCCATATGTCAAACCCGATGTCATGACATCTTGTACACAGAACATTCAGTATGAATGTCTGGTGTTTTGTGATTGCACAATTGGTGGAAATCATTGGTTGATTGAAGATATGGCTAGCTGGCGCATTCTATCAAGGATATCAACCAGATTTGTTTATTTTCCAAGGAGATCTTTACAGCTGATATGAAAAGATTTGATTGGAAAATATATCTAGGGTTTTCAAGGTGTCCAATACTTCTATAAAAAGGGACTTAGAAAACCTGATTGTACACACAACCAATACTGAGCGAAATTTAGAGAGAGAGCTAGGGTTTGTGTCTGTAGGTCATTCAAGTCATCCATTGATGATTGAATTGGACTGATTTGTCTTCTTGGTCAAAGCTTTGAAGCAAGATCAAGAGTGTGTCTTCTTGATTGAAATTGTGAAGTAAAATCAAGAATATTGTAATTGAAAACTATTTTCTTTTCACAAGGGATTGTTGTTTAAGATCACGGGTGTGTGATTGTAAGGGAAGTGAGTGGGTTCTCATATCTAAGAGTGCTTAGGTAGAAATTGCACGGGTAGAGATTAGGTGAGAAAGACTGTAACTTGGTGAAGTGTACGGATAGTCTTTGAACTAATTCTATTTTAGTGGATTTCCTTCCTGGCTTGGTAGCCCCCAGACGTAGGTGAGTTGCACCGAACTGGGTTAACAATTGCTCGTGTTATTTTCTTTACCATTCTGTTTTTGTTTATCCATTGTTTATAACCAGATATCAGTGTCGTAACATTATCTTCGACATCTTATATCTGATACCAGAATTTCAATTGGTATCAGAGCAGGCATCCTGCTCTGGTTCTGGGTGAGATCTAGGGGAAATACTTTCTGGTACAATGGAAAGAGATGGAGGATCTGTTTATAGGCCACCAATCCTGGATGGTTCTAACTATGACTATTAGAAACCTAGAATGGTAGCATTTTTAAAATCCCTTGATAACAAGGCTTGGAAGGCTGTCTTGATAGGATGGGTGCACCCTGTAGTCACTAAAGAAGGAGAAGCCACTACTGAGAAGAAGTCTGAAGAACAATGGTCCAAGGATGAGGATGATCTTGCTCTTGGAAACTCTAAAGCCTTGAATGCAATATTCAATGGTGTAGACAAGAATATTTTTAGGCTGGTAAATAACTGTGAAGTGGCCAAAGATGCTTGGGACATTCTCAAGACCACTCATGAAGGCACCTCTAGGGTAAAGATGTCTAGACTTCAGCTGCTCACCTCCAAGTTTGAAAACTTAAGGATGAAAGAAGATGAAAACATTCATGAATTCCACATGAGTATCCTTGAGATAGCTAATGCTTCAGGAGCCCTGGGAGAGAAGATGACAGATGAAAAGTTGGTGAGAAAAATACTTAGGTCTCTCCCTAAGAGATTTGCAATGAAGGTGACCGCCATAGAAGAGTCTCAAGACATCTCCAACATGAGGGTAGATGAGTTAATTGGCTCCCTCCAAACCTTTGAGGTGGGATTGATTGAGGGAACTGAAAAGAAAATCAAGAGCATTGCTTTTGTTTCCAACACAGAAGAGGAAAACAGTCAAGATGTGGATAAAGAGTGGGCCAATGAAGTTGCTATGCTAGGGAGACAGTTTGTTAAAGAAAATGGATGTCAGATCCAAGGCAAATGTCAAGAACATCTCGTCTGACATCAGTAAATCCAACAATGCTGGAAGAAAAGCAAGAGCAGATGAGAAGCCCAAAGAAGGAAAAGAGGTTCAGTGCTATGAATGTGATGGATATGGACACATCAGGTCTGAATGTGGGACCTACCTTAAGAAACAGAAGATGAGTCTTGCTACCACATGGTCTGATGAGAGTGATACTGAAGAGGCTGCAAATCTTGTGACTGCTTTGACAGGAAGATGGGAATCTGATGAAGAGTCAAGTGATGGTGAAATAACCTTTGAGGAATTGGCCTCTACCTACAGAGAGTTGTGTCAGAAAAGTGTTGAACTGAACAAGCAGTCTTTAAATCAGGAAAAAGACATAACTCAACTTGAGAATGAGAAGGTAGAATTCTTGGAAACCATCTCCAAATTGAAAACAGAAGTTGTGGCTCTAAAGGTCAATCTAGATGAAGATCAACAAGTTGAGAGCCAGAAGATAGTCCAACTGGAGAAAGAAAAAGCAGAACATGTGGAAACTATCCTCAAGCTAAAGACTGAAGTTGTGCTCTTAAACTCAAAACTAGAAGAGACAACCAAGTATGTAAGGATGCTAAACAATGGATCTGACTCCTTAGACAAGATTCTTCAAACTGGACAAATCACAGGAGTCAAATCTGGATTAGGGTTCCATAAAACCAAGGCTGAAAGTAGCTACACTGGTTGCAAACCTCAAGATAAACCTAAATGCAGCAATAGTAAGAGCAGTTCCAAGATGTCACATCATATGTCACACCATCAGAAGAAAGAACAGCAAAAATACAAACACCTAAGATGGAGATGTCATTACTGTGGGAAATTTGGACACTCAAGGGCCTTCTGCTATAAGTTGTATGGTTATCCTACCCACCTTCATCAGCAACAACAGAAGAGAAAACAACAGTATGGCAAACACCAAAGATGGAGATGTCATTACTGTGGGAAAACTGGACACTCTAAGTCTTCCTGTTATAAGCTGTATGGTTATCCTAGCCTTGGTCATCAACAGATCCACTATCAACCCAGACCCAAACATCACAGGCCTATCAACAAGAAGCAATGGGTTCCTAAGACTAATGTTACAAGTCTAATAGCTCACAAATAAGAGTGGTATTTTGATAGTGGATGCTCTAGACACATGACTGGGAACTCAGACTTGATAACTGACCTTCACCCTCATGATTTAAGCTATGTAACCTTTGGTGATGGAGCTAAAGGTGAAATAAAGGGGATATGCAAGCTTGAGTGTCCTGGAGCCCCTAAACTTGATAATATTCTACTGGTCAAGGGCTTGACTTCAAATCTAATAAGCATCAGTCAGCTTGGGGATCAAGGTCTGAATATCATCTTCACTAAAACTGAATGTCTGATTGTGAACAAAGACAGTGAAGTAATTATGAAAGGAATCAGGACCAACAACAACTGCTACATATGGAGCTCTCAAATGGATAACCACTCTAAGATGAGTACAATTGCAAGAAGAATCATCAAGGGAAAGGAAAAGTGTCAAATAAGGGTGCTAATACCTAACCTCAAGGAAGGAAAGGTCATGATGGCACAAACACCTGAACACATGACTGGTGGTATGAAGTCTGAAGTTAGTAAGAGCTTTGCTGGAACTAAGACACAAGGAACTATGTCAGTTGAAAACAACAATGCTCAACCAAGGTGGATGAATTTGCTGAGAATTATCTACAATGTCACACTCGATGCTATGACATTGTATTATGACAACCTGACTGCAAAGGACTTGTATGAGGAAAAGGGAAAATTAGGGGCTTGGCTTCTTGAGAAAATATGGCAATTAATGTGGAATGGAAAAGGCAAGAAAAATATTGTCTGTCCAATAAAAGGAAAAAGACACATTAATAATGAATCATCTCCTAGTATTGGAAATAACATCTATTTCATATGCACACTCTTCCTGAACACAATTCTTTCCATCCTCATTAAACTTCTCAAAGAACCTCTGCTAGGGCAGTTTTCTCAAAAGTTCAACAACATGTCTCAACATCCGTCAACATCTAGAACTTCCTCCATGGAATTTCTAGAAGAGGAGTTGATAGACGCAACCCCTCTGCGTATGATACCAGGTGACGTTCCAGGATCCCCTTCCATGGCTAGAGCTAAGCAAGACAACACTCCTGAAGAATCGCCTGATAAAGAGGACATGCACTCTACTGATCGCATCATAAGAAACCTAGTTACTAGGATACTGAATGAAGAGCCTGGAGTTGAGGATATTTTTACACCCCTGTCCAGAAGGGACCCCTCTCCTGAGGTGGAAACCCAAGCTGAGAAAGATGATGACTCATCTAAAACAGAAAAGGAAGCAACTGCTGAAGGACTATGTTCTCTTGGAAAAAATGTACCTAGTATGTCCCCTGATACTGCTCAGGACATTGAGGAAGAAGGGTCTGAGGAAGAAGATGACACGTTGGTCAATCCTGTGAAAACAAGGGTTGTTAATAGACTGAGAAAAAGGAAGAGTATGGTTGAGATAAGGACATATAGGAAAGAGAAAAGGGTTGCTGGTATAGGCTCCTCCAAGACTTGGAGTAAAGTAGAGGTCAGGAAGATGAAGGAAAATGAGAGTTCTGGATCTGAAGAGGATGTCGAGTATGATGTCTCAGACATTCCCCCTATTAAAAGGAAGCCTGTAAAGAAGTCTCCAAACAAAGTGGCTGTTGTTCATCTTGACAATATCTCGTTTCACGTGGAAGGTGGTGCTTCCAAATGGAAGTTTGTGACTCAAAGAAGGGTAGCAGTTGAAAGAGAATTGGGAAAAGAGGCAAGTGAAGTGAAGGAAGTCATGGAGTTAATTAAGACATCTGGTCTTATGAAAAATGTGACTACTCTGCCTCAGTGCTATGAGAGGTTAGTCAAAGAATTCATTGTGAACATCCCTGGGGAGATATATGAAAGAAACAGCAGGGAGGGGTGCAAAGTTTTTGTAAGGGGAAAGTGTGTGAAACTTTCACCTACTATCATCAACAAGTTCCTGGGGAGAGGAACTAATGAAGAGGTAGATCTAGAGGCCACAGATAATGAGATCTGTAGGATGATTACAGCTGGTCAAGTTAATGAATGGCCCAGTAGGGAACACCTTGCAGCTAGTAAACTAACTGTCAAGTATGCCATCTTGCATAAGATTGGTTCTGCAAATTGGGTTCCTACTAATCACATATCTACCATCTCCATTGCTCTTGGAAGGATCATTCATGCTATTGGAACAAGGGTTAACTATGATTTTGGCAAGTTCATATTTGAACAAGCCATTAGACATGCTTCCACCAATGCTGTTAAGTTGCCCATTGCATTCCCATCTATCATCTGTGGGATCATCCCGAGTCAACAACCAGGAATCCTGAGTACAAGTGATATTCCAAGCAGGAGAAAGACCCCTCTATCAATTCACTATAAGCTTTTTGAGGGTAGTCATGTCAATGATGTTGTTATGACATCTGTTAGAAGGGAACCTGCATCTCAAGGGAGAGCCTGATTGACAAACTAAAAGAGACCTGCAAAGAATTAGACAATGGTATAAGGGTGGCCAAGGCCAGAAAAGAAGCTTTAGAAGTTCTCATCTGTAGCCTGGAAAGGGAAGACATAGAAAAGGCTGGAAAGGACTCAAATACAAGATCCCAATGCAGTGCTGAAAGCTCAGAAGATTCTGAAGATGAAGATGAAGGTGAAGAAGAGACTTCTTCTTCTGATTAATGGTTCCTGCCTGTATTGAAGACCTGGAGGGGTGCTGGAAGGGGTGCTGGAAGTTGCTGCTGTTTGAAAGGCTGTTGTCCTGAATGTGTTTTTTGTATTTGGTGGCATTCCTCATGATGCCTGTTATGTAATATTTAGGGCTCTTAATGAGTTCCTTGAATTTGTTCATTATCTCAGCTTTCAGCTGTGTATATGATGGTTGTGTACTTCCTAAATATTCTGTTTTAACATGCTTAATGTTATAACATCAATTTTAACTTTCTCTGCTAGACTAATAGACATTTATTTTGTCTGATTAGTCACCTTTGGTCAATTTTGACTAAGAAGGGGGAGAAGTGCTTGATATGGAAGTTGTATGTGGCTGGAGGACATCTATTATTGGAAGAAGTGCACAGGTGCTACAACAATATGGTTGTCTGTTTACAGATGTCAAACAGGATGTGGCTGATCAGAAGGACAACTATTATTAATATGGTGCACGTCAAACATGATGTGGCTGATTAGAAGGACATCTATTATTGATATGGTGCACATGTGCTGATGTTGTAGCAGATGTCAGTATGACATTCTGGCTGGTACAGGTGCTGGAGTTACAGTAGCTGTTATTTGATGAATGCACAGATTTAGGGGGAGAAGAAGCACCCTGGTGTATTGTGCATTTGTGTGTCTTACTAGTTGCATCCATAACTAGTAATTCTGATTGTTGCACAGATTTAGGGGGAGGAGAAGTACCCTTGTGCATGTGTGTATTACTAGTAGCCATAGCTAGTAATTGTTTTGCTTCTGCTGCTGATTAAACTACTGTTATGTGGTTTAACTGTTGATAGTCAGTTTACCTTGTGAACAAAAAGGACAGATATATATTTTAGCCAAAATTTGCCAAAGGGGGAGTTTGTTGATTCTAAGTGTTGGCAGCAATTTTGGTAAAACAAAGAGTGTTCACAAGATGTCATGTGTGATGTCTTAACATGAGATATCCTATGTACCTGCTGGAGTTGAAGAACATATGCAAGCAGGATTGTTTCAGAATGCCACATACATTGACAAGGCTTCTGATATTGGTTGTACCTGCTGGAGCTTATATGGAAGACATATGCTGCAGGATTGTTTCAGTTGACATACTCATTGTCATGGTAACTGATATGGTTGTACCTGCTATAAAAGGAAACTGAATTATGCAGAATTTTTCCAGATGTCAGACCCGATGTCATGACATCTTGTACACAGAACATTCAGTATGAATGTCTGGTGTTTTGTGATTGCACATTTGGTGGCAATCATTGGTTGATTGAAGATATGGCTAGCTGGCGCATTCTATCAGGGATATCAACCAGATTTGTTTATTTTCCAAGGAGATCTTTACAGCTGATATGAAAAGATTTGATTGGAAAATATATCTAGGGTTTTGAAGGTGTCCAATACTTCTATAAAAAGGTGAAATTCTAGTTAACAGACTTTCGATGTCACACAGGTTGTTATGACATCCAATTCTGCGCAGACAAGAATTATGCAGAACTTAAAAGTAAGTGCAGTAAATAACACAAGTAATTGTTTACCCAGTTTGGTCCAACATGACCTACGTCTGGGGGCTACCAAGCCAGGGAGGAAATCCACTATTAGTAGTATTAATTCAGACCTTAAACCAACTGTTTAACCCTATCACTTAATACCTACCCAATGCAATTTCAATCATACACTAAGATCAGAGTTCCTACTCACTCCCCCTCAATCACCTCAGTGATTACAACCTTTAATTAAGAATTAAAGACACTTGTGAAGTCACACTTCAAACAACTCTTGATTGTGCTTAACAGCTTTAATCAAGATACACAGCACTCACGCTTAAAAGCTTAGAGTGACACAACACTTACAACTCAATGAACACCCTATACCAATGCTATCATCTCAGTGATAATAGCTTGGCTTACAAGATACGTCTAATACAAAACACACAAAAATACAGCAGTGAAGTATGATGGACACACTAAATCTTCACGCCTAAAATCTCCAGTTCTGAATGAAGGATTGCCATCCTTTTATATTGCAGCACTTGGGCCTTGTACTTGTATTTTCCTGAAATTAAGGTCACGCAAGTTCCCCTAAATTCCACATCTAGGTTACTAACAAATAGGCTATTTGTTAGGTTCATTAATTGTAGCTTGGTTGTTGGTTTCCTGGATTTTCTCTCAGCTGTTGAATCCCTAAAGAATAGCCTGAGAAAAATGCTGAAACAGAAAAACTAAACAACCTACAATATAGCATACGCTGTCAGGAACGAAAGTCACAACATTCAGTTTGACATCCAAATCAAGGACCATATGCTAAGTCTGTTTTTCCTGAAAACAGACTGTACAAATTTGCTGAACTGTACAGGACCAATCTGTCCATACCTCAGTATCAACGTACATTAATAAATGTCAAGACATCCAATTTTACATTTACACATAGAGCCTTACATCAGGTCTGTTATCCCCTTGATAAGCAGACTGAGCTGCATACTGAAATGTAGCAGAAAACCACTCTGCCTATTGTTCAGTATATGCTGTCAATGATGAATGTCATAACATCCAGTTTGACATTCAAACAGTAGGCTTTGTGCCAGGTCTGGTATTTCCTTGATAACCAGACTGAAAATAAATACTGAGTTTTAACAGAACACAAACTATTCTATTCCTCAGTATCTGCTGACAGGGATGAATGTCATGACATCCAGTTTGACATTCAATAAATCCTGTATTAGCTAATCCTGCAGTATACTACTCAAGTATGTCATGACATCAGCCAAGACATCAGAGTACAACTAGATATTCTAACATACAATGCAGTCAAACAAACATCTCCACAGCATGTCATGACATTAGTCACGACATTAGAATCCAGCTAGTGTTTTACCATACAATGCAGCCAATTAAACATCTACAAACTCCCCCTTTGGCAAATTTTTGGCTAAAACACTTTGGTCTCACAACAGAGTCCATAGCAGCGGAAATCACACATCTAGCAGGAAATTAACCTAGCTAATACACTCAGAGTAGCAGCACACTCACACAAATGGAAGTTAAATAAAAACTTCACATATCAGCACACATACAGAAGTTAAATAAAAACTTCTAATTGCAGCACACATAAACACACTCACACTCATTAGAAGTGGAACAACAGCTGCAGCACAACCTCTGGATTAGAGGATCTTGAATATATGTCCTGAATATCTGTTTAGCAATAAGCAAAACAATCTGTTGTCCTAGGGTATCACCTGTTACTCCCCCTTTTTGTCAAAAATGTTGCCAAAGCAACACTTTAAATTACAGATCCACATAACATAAACAGAGTTACATAAATGACAGAATTACAGACTTGATTTATTCATCAACCTCATCATTAGTGACATCATCAGAACTGGCATCCTCCTCACCCTCTGAGCTTTGCCTTGCAGCTCCATCTGTATCCTCAGCAGACATCTCCAATTGAAAAATCAACTTTTCCAGGGCGAGCTTCCTAACCTCCAGCTCTTTGCAAGTCTCTCTGAGCACAGCAATGACAACAGCTTTATCTGGTTGGTTGCTAACATTGGATGTTTCTCCAGATGTCATGACAATGTCAGGGACATGCTTACCCAGGAACAGTTTGTAGTTGAAGGCCAATGGACTCTCTCTTCTTTTCACAAAGTCATTGTCTGTCAAGATGTTTGGGAATTGATTCAGCATAACGCCACATATGAGAGAAGGAAATGCTATAGGTCCCTTCACACTGAAACTCCCAACATGTTTCATGGTCTGATCAAAGATGTAGGTACCATAGTCAAACTTTGCCTTGGTTCCAACAGCATAGATGAACTTTCCAAGCATCACAGACACAGTTGACTTGTGATTTGTGGGCACCCAGTTGGCAGCTCCAACTTTGTGTAGCATGGCATACTTCACACTGAGTTGGCTGGCCACCAGCTTCCCTTTAAGAGGCCACTTTCGGACTTGATTTGCAATGATGACTTGACAGATTCTGTTGTCAGTCACTTCAAGCTCTGGTTGCACTACATCAGCTCTTCCCAAATACAGATTGATTACTGAAGGAGAGAAGGTCACACACTTGCCACGCACATAGACCTTTCTGAATTCTCTGGACTTCCCATCTGCACATTCCTTAGACACATTGACAATGAACTCCTTCACCAAGGTCTCATAGGACTTTGGGAGTTGAGTCACAGTTCTCATTAGCCCTTCCTCTTTAATAAGGTCCACAATCTCCTTACACTCCAAGGCATTCTGAGCCAGTTCCCTCTCCAAGGCCAGCCTCTTGTGATAGACATACTTCCACCTGTTCACACTAGAGGCAAAATGAAATGACACATTGTCAATAGGTACCTCTGGGACACTAGCAGCCAGCTTGCTAGTGGTTGGCTTCTTCTTAGAGAGAGATGTTGTGACATCACATGGGACATCTGAATTTGACTCCACCACAACAGCCTTGGTCTTCATTTTCTTGGGCACCTCTTTGCTCCAAGATTTTGCAGGTCCATGTCCTTTCCTTTTGAGGGGACTCTCTGTCACCTTTTGCTTGGGAGAAGTTGTCACATCAACCTCCCTAGTTGGGGGCCTCTCCACCATAGTCTTTCTCTCCCTCCTAGTCCTAACCCTTTTTGCTATGCTAGGGACAACTGAGGTCAACAGTTCATTATCAGAGAACTCTTCCAGATTCACTGTGTTAGCATTAGGGTTGTCACTAACATCTTGAGTGACACGAACCTCCTCACCTCCCACATGATCTAAGGGTTTTTCAATCCTTGAACCCTCATGAGCATCAGGTTGCTCAACATCGTCAGAAACATTCTTTCTTAAGACGACTGCGTTTTCTTGACATGCAACTCTATCAGGTATGATAGTGTTCAAGGGAACGGAAACCCCAGGAACATTCTGATCCCCAGATAGTATCTTCGTGACAATGGTTGCAATGGCATTATGCACATACCTCGAGCCTTCCCTGGTTGGTTCTTCAAGAGCGATTGCTGAGGAGAATCCGGAGACCGTTTCTTTCGGTCTTCTTGCATGAGAAGAAGTTGCAGCGTTAGCAGGAGAGTCCTCCCGGTTAGGGTTGCACGACTCAGTGCTGGGGGAATCAGACAGGGTCGTGTAGGAGGTGGAATTGGATTGGTCTGCCATACTGAATATCTCGAAGGAGAGTTGAACAGTTTCTTTGGGAGAGGGTTTGCAAGACTGAAAGTTGAAGCAATGGAATAGGGAACGCTTGTGGCATGAGTAATGTCTATTAATTTTTGACCACTCAGAGTACACTCTTAATTGTTTAATAAGTTGACTTATTAAACAGTAGCTAACTAACATCATTAGTTGCTACAACTTCTCAGAAGAGCATATTCCCTCTTTGCCCCTACCATTGTCAAACTGAGTAGCATCCAATGTCATGACATTCTGAGTGACATTGTACTCAGTCTGCATCGGTTTCATCCATACCAGTGATGACCACCTGCTACCAGAAGCTAGGTACTTAGTTTCTGCAGACGACAATGTTACACACATCTGTTTATCCCTTGCTACTGCACCATTTGTATGATGACCAATAGGTGACAATGACTCACAGCTTTCAATCAGACATTTTCCACAGTCTGTTTTCTTATCCACAGGCAGATTTGGGATTCCTCTAATTGCTCCCTTGGATATGATCTTCTTCATTCCTTTTAAATGAAGTTGTCCAAGTCTTCCATGTCCCAGCTTCACTTCCAGCTCTCCCTTGGCTAAGGGGCACTTGGAGGAGTAGAGTGAGTCTTTAGATTTCCATAGATAACAGTTATCTTTGGATCTGGCTCCTCTCATTACTTCCTGATTGCAACCATTCAACACCACACATCCTCCCCTAGTGTATTTCACATTGAATCCTTGGTCACATAGTTGGCTTATGCTGATGAGATTAGCAGTTAGTCCTCTTACTAACAACACATTACTCAGTTTTGGAACTCCAGGACAATCCAGCTTACCAACACCCTTGACTTCTCCTTTAGCACCATCACCAAATGTCACATACTTGGTGGCACGGGGTTGTAGATCCATCAATAAGTTGCTCATCCCAGTCATATGTCTTGAGCAACCACTATCAAGGTACCAGTCTTGTCTGGTAGGTGCCCTTGGAGATGTGTGAGCTAGTTTAGCAACACATTGTTGATTCTCAAGGGAGAGATTAAGCTTAGATGCCCGCTGCTTAGGTCTGACTTGAGGTGTCTGATTATCAGCCCATTTTTGTTTCTTAATGGGGACATTAAGCTTAGACACCTTCTGCTTAGGTCTGACTTGAGTAGTCTGGTTGGGATAACCATGCAGCCTGTAGCAGAAGGGTTTTATGTGACCAAATCTACCACAGTAATGACATCTCCATCTCTGAAATTTCTTCTTCTGATGGTTACTCATTCTGGTTCTCTGATGTTGAGACATCGGGTGTGACTTCTGCTTGAATTTCTAAACTTCAGCCTTAGATCTTTTGAGTTCAGATGGAGATTTCTTAGCAAAACCTAAACCAGACATGGTTCCTGACTTCTGTCCTACCTTTAGAATCTCTTCCAAGGTGTCAGTTCCTTTGTTCAACATTCTGATGGATTTTGTCATTTGTTCTAGCTTAGCCTTCAGCAAAGAAATCTCACCATTCAGACCATCTATGACTTTCAGCTGCTTCTGTTTCTCAGCTTCCAGCTCTTTGATGAGTTTCTTCTGCTTTTCTCCTTGGATACATACTTCTGCACTTTTAACACATAACTCTTTATATGAAGCAGCAAGTTCATCCAAGGTAAGCTCATCTCCGCTTGAGTTATCCTCTGAGGCAAAGACACTGGTCAGAGCAGTGACATGTTTAGCAGATTCTCCTTCAGATTCACTCTCAGAGTCTTCTTCAGACCAGGTGGCAGCTAGCCCTTTCTTTTGCATCTTGAGGAAGGTAGGGCATTCAGCTTTAATATGACCATAACCTTCACATCCATGGCACTGGATTCCCTTGCCAGGAGTGACCTTTTCTTCATATTTTGACTTTCTACTGATGTCATATGAAGAGTTCTTGACATTAGGTCTACCCTGTTGATCAACCTTCTTTATGAACTTGTTGAACTGTCTTCCAAGCATGGCTATGGCTTCTGAAATGCTTTCATTTCCCCCAATGTTTCCTTCTTCTGAATTCTCTTCAGTATTTGATACAAAAGCTATGCTTTTGTTCTTCTTTTCAACATTCTCACACAAGCCCATTTCAAAGGTTTGGAGAGAACTAATAAGCTCATCCACCTTCATGTTGCAGATATCTTGAGCCTCTTCTATTGCAGTGACCTTCATGGCAAATCTCTTAGGTAATGACCTGAGAATCTTTCTTACAAGTTTCTCTTCAGCCATTTTCTCACCTAAGCCACCAGAGGTGTTTGCAATCTCAAGAATATTCATGTGAAAGTCATGAATAGTCTCATCCTCTTTCATCCTCAGATTTTCAAACTTGGTGGTCAGCATCTGAAGTTTGGACATCTTCACCTTGGAGGTACCTTCATGAGTTATCTTGAGGGTATCCCAAACTTCCTTAGCCAGCTCACAGTGGTGCACCAGTCTGAAGATGTTCTTACTGATTCCATTGAACAATGCATTCAAGGCCTTAGAATTTCCAAGGGCTAATGCCTCTTGCTCCTTGTCCCACTCTTCTTCAGGAATCTGCACACTGACTCCATCTTCACCTGTCTTCGTTGGATGTTCCCATCCTTTGTTGACAGCTCTCCAGACTTTGCTATCTAGAGACCTTAAGAAGGCTATCATACGAGGCTTCCAGTCATCATAGTTAGAACCATCCAGCATGGGTGGTCTATTTGAGTGTCCTATATCCTTGTCCATGGTACTAGAAAGTAACTTCCATAGATCAAACCCAGAAATTAACAGGCAGGGTGCCTGCTCTGATGCCAATTGAAATTCTAGTTAACAGACTTTCGATGTCACATGGGTTGTTATGACATCCAATTCTGCGCAGACAAGAATTATGCAGAACTTAAAAGTAAGTGCAGTAAATAACACAAGTAATTGTTTACCCAGTTCGGTCCAACATGACCTACGTCTAGGGGCTACCAAGCCAGGGAGGAAATCCATTATTAGTAGTATTAATTCAGACCTTAAACCAACTGTTTAACCCTATCACTTAATACCTACCCAATGCAATTTCAATCTTACACTAAGATCAGAGTTCCTACTCACTCCCCCTCAATCACCTCAGTGATTACAACCTTTAATTAAGAATTAAAGACACTTGTGAAGTCACACTTCAAACAACTCTTGATTGTGCTTAACAGCTTTAATCAAGATACATAGCACTCACGCTTAAAAGCTTAGAGTGACACAACACTTACAACTCAATGAACACCCTATACCAATGCTATCATCTCAGTGATAATAGCTTGGCTTACAAGATACGTCTAATACAAAACACACAAAAATACAGCAGTGAAGTATGATGGACACACTAAATCTTCACGCCTAAAATCTCCAGTTCTGAATGAAGGATTGCCATCCTTTTATATTGCAGCACTTGGGCCTTGTACTTGTATTTTCCTGAAATTAAGGTCACGCAAGTTCCCCTAAATTCCACATCTAGGTTACTAACAAATAGGCTATTTGTTAGGTTCATTAATTGTAGCTTGGTTGTTGGTTTCCTGGTTTCTCTCTCAGCTGTTGAATCCCTGAAGAATAGCCTGAGAAAAATGCTGAAACAGAAAAACTAAACAACCTACAATATAGCATACACTGTCAGGAATGAAAGTCACAACATTCAGTTTGACATCCAAATCAAGGACCATATGCTAAGTCTGTTTTTCCTGAAAACAGACTGTACAAATTTGTTGAACTGTACAGGACCAATCTGTCCATACCTCAGTATCAGCGTACATTAATAAATGTCAAGACATCCAATTTGACATTTACACATAGAGCCTTACATCAGGTCTGTTATCCCCTTGATAAGCAGACTGAGCTGCATACTGAAATGTAGCAGAAAACCACTCTGCATATTGTTCAGTATATGCTGTCAATGATGAATGTCATAACATCCAGTTTGACATTCAGAATGTAGGCCTTATGCCAGGTCTGGTATTTCCTTGATAACCAGACTGAAAATAAATACTGAGTTCTAATAGAACACAAACTGTTCTATTCCTCAGTATCTGTTGACAGGGATGAATGTCATAACATCCAGTTTGACATTCAATAAATCTTGTATTAGCTAATCCTGCAGTATACTACTCAAGTATGTCATGACATCAGCCAAGACATCAGAGTACAACTAGATATTGTAACATACAATGCAGTCAAACAAACATCTCCACAGCATGTCATGACATCAATAACGACATTAGAATCCAACAAGTGTTTTACCATACAATACAGCCAATTAAACATCTATAAAAGAGACTTAGAAAACCTGATTGTACACACAACCAATATTGAGCGAAATTTAGAGAGAGAGCTAGGGTTTGTGTCTGTAGGTCATTCAAGTCATCCATTGATGATTGAATTGGACTGATTTGTCTTCTTGATCAAAGCTTTGAAGCAAGACCAAGAGTGTGTCTTCTTGATTGAAACTGTGAAGTAAAATCAAGAATATTGTAATTGAAAACTATTTTCTTTTCACAAGGGATTGTTGTTTAAGATCACGGGTGTGTGATTGTAAGGGAAGTGAGTGGGTTCTCATATCTAAGAGTGCTTAGGTAGAAATTGCACGGGTAGAGATTAGGTGAGAAAGACTGTAACTTGGTGAAGTGTACGGATAGTCTTTGAACTAATTCTATTTTAGTGGATTTCCTTCCTGGCTTGGTAGCCCCCAGACGTAGGTGAGTTGCACTGAACTGGGTTAACAATTGCTTGTGTTATTTGCTTTACCATTCTGTTTTCGTTTATCCATTGTTTATAACCAGATATCAATGTCGTAACATTATCTTCGACATCTTATATCTGATACCAGAATTTCAACTTCAATGTGAAGTTTTTCTAAACAATGGAAGATATTTGAGCTTTTAGTGTGTGGTGAGAGGAGAAAGTGAGTGCAGAGAGAGAGAGAGGATTATTATTTTTTAAGGAGATTGAAGGGAGTGTATATTATATAAAGATTGAAGTGGGGGAGATTCATAACCGAATTAGGTAGTTAGAGCAAAGTAATTAGGTTAGCTGTTAGTGTTAGTTGATTATGAGTAATGTTAGTTAAAGGGAATTAACACTGTTAGTTTGCTATTAATGATTTGAATTTTGAAAGCTAAGTTAGTTAATGCATTAAAAAGTTTGTTAGTTAGAAATGATATTACTAGTATATGTTAGTGGTTAATTATTGGAACTGAAATGTTGTCATACCCCAAAATTCATCATACCCTTCACAATATTCACCTAGGTCATTAACCATAGTCATGTGCATATCTTCATGGTCACTCATTCCATTTGCATATGCATTATTCAATACAAGAGGACAAATATCTTGGATTCAAATCATTGTCCTTGTACTTAGTGAAAACTTGGGTTTGCTAGCAACTTAAGTTACTCAGTCAACCAAACCCTAATTGGTGGTATCTCTTGATTCTTGTGCGGGTGTTTGACATTGAAGGCTCAACTATGGCTTCTTGGTGGAAAAAAACCCAGTTTGCGGTCTCCACTTTTTGATGGTCAAGTCAAACCCTAATTGTGGCTATCACTCATTGTGTGGTTACCTAACCCTAATTCCATTTGATTCACTATCATCCATTGTGTATGCTTCCCTTGCTTGGTCAAGATTCATTCAAAGCCCACTTGGTTAATGGTCCATTATGGAGGTTCCTTTGGTTTGATTAACATTCACTTCATGGCCCCATAAACCCTAATGGTGGCTATCATTCATTGGGAGTGCACCGAACCCTGTAGCGGGGTTTTCGTTACCCTTAGGTTTATTGACTAAACCAAAAGTCAACATACAATTCGAGTCGCCACTGCACTTTTATTTATCCAAAGGAAAGGCTAAAAAGCGAACAAAAGCCAAGTAAGAAGTTTTTCAAATCAAAAACTAATAAAAATGTCAGATATCTAGGTAAGGGGGTTGGTTATGAAATGGGAAGGTTTTGCGCACCCAAAACATCCTTAGTACTCTAAGGGAACCTTTTTTTTTTGCAAATATGTGTTATACGTTGGTATTCGTGAAAAGATTTGTGCAAAAGATTGAAGGGATGAGAAGAGAATAGATTATATTTACAAATTTTGTTGTTTGAATGGATGAACCCATTGCCTACGTACCATCACAAAGGAGGATCAAAACCTCGTAGTTCATGGTAAAAATTTCAAAGATTGGTGAATTGATTTTAATCAAAAGCCTTAAGGTCTTTTGTTATCAAAGGGAGAAAAATCAACCTAAACCAACAATCCACCATGTGAGTAAGGCTTCAACATGCTAGTGAGAGGGTTAACCCTATAATAAGCATGGAAGGCTTATAATCCAACACTAAGGATGAGGTGAGATTTACATCAACCACTATGATAACTCAAACCTATGACTAATGTTTTTGAAAAGAGTTTAACAAGTGGCCATTGGAACCACAAAAACAACTTGAAATGGTTTATATTTACAAGTTAAATTTATTTACAAAATGAGGTCAAAGTTGGATTAAAGTTTATTTATAATGAGTATTTATGAAAATGGTTTTGAAAAGTCAAAGGCCTAAGGCCTAGGTTTCTAATTTGAAATAAAGTCAAGGTTTTGAAAATGATTTTTGGCTTGGTTAGAGAGGGGATAGAAGAGAAAGGCTATTCCTAAGGCATACAAAGATAAGCGGGGAGAGATAACCCTTGGAGTTCCTTTTCTTGGAGTCATAAAGATGACTCAAGATGCTCATTTCCTTTGAATTTAGCAAACAAAACAAACAATCAATAATTTGAATTCAAGCTCCTAGGATCTCCATTTGGCTTGGCTATTAACTTGGCTACTCATGACAATGGTCCTCTTTTCCAAATCTTAAGATGAGGTTCCTATCACACAAAAGCACACATCAAAAAGCTCACAACATAATAAAGAGAATGAACAAAGAATGAGTTTGAGGAGAAGTCCTTTGAGGTCAACTTTGAATTTTAGCATTCTAAAGGCACGAGGCCTAGTTGATCTTCAACACATTTTGCATTCTAAAGGCATGAGTCCTAGTTGCTCTTGAACTCCTTTAAGCATGGGTGAATCCTAATTCTAAGTCCTTTCTCCTTTTGCATTTTGGTTCACATCAAAACAAACACAAAAACAACACAAAATAGCAATATATTTATATACAATAATGGGCTCAAATGAGTAAAATAAAAATGACATAAACATAAAATATGTGCTCAAGTGATTAAAATGAAAATCAAGATGAATAATGAGCAAGAAATAAATGATATTAAAAGTACATGACAAGAATTTAAAAGCTCAAATTAAACTTAGTAGTTAGTAGAGTTATGTTAGCTTGTCATAAGACAATGTAGCGCTATGTTAAGCAATCGTAAATGGACTAATGTAGTAGCCACACCTATCTGAGGTCGGTCAATAAGAATATAGGCAAAGAACACAAGTTAGAGGTCATGACTAGTAAGCCAAGCTCCATAAACTTGTCATGCCAAACAAAAGGGGAAGGGTCTTGTATTGACTTTTGGTTATTTGCTTGACCAAGAAGTAACCTATCTTTGACATAAAATAACTCACTTGATCATGGATTAAGTTGAGTTTGGTTTGGATCAAAGAAGATTAAACTTCTATTTGTCAAGACTAACCTCAAGACTTTAACTCATTGGCCATTGAGGGAAAGAAAGGGATGAAGATGAAAGGGAGGGGGTAAGAAGACAACAACCAATCCCAATTGATCAAGGGATAAACCATCCTTGATCAAATTCATTCATCTTTCTAGGTGATGATCCTTAAGGATTCTCAAACCACAAGATCCAATGAATTTGATCAAAGTTGAATCAATTCAACCTTGATCAACACCAAACAGAAGAGGAATGAAGATAACAAGTCAAGAAGTCAATAATATTTTTTTGGTAAATTTTGAATTAAAAGAAAATGTAAATAAAAAATAAACAAACAAAGTTGAACCTCCAATTCAATTCAAAACAACTTCAATAAGTCCAATTAAATTTTCATAGGTTCAACATAGTCAAACAAACTTTGACTAATTTTCTCACAAACTTTTAAAGTCATAAAGCAATTAAAATCAATTAAAAACAACCAAAAAATAGTATAATATGAATTCAAATCTCAAATAATCTCAAAACAAACAAGAAATTGTTGAGACTATTTTTCATTGACTTATCATGATCCATAGATGCTACGAAAATATTTTTGTATTTTTTAAAAGTCAGAAAGCATTTTAAAATGAATTAAAACCATTAAAAGCTAAATAATTCGTGAAAAATATCAAATGAAGTCACAAAAATAATTAAAAATCATAATATGAAACTAGATTTTTCAAGAAAATTTTTAGAGTTTGTCTCATATGAATTTTTTATGAATTATTGAAAATGAAATGAATTAAAAGAAAATAAAGAGAAAAATGAAGTAAACAAAAAAAGTTGAGCCATCAGATCCAATTCATTAATTGACGTGGCAATGGTACACGGTCTGGATCTGAGGATGCACGATGCACTCCAGTCAACAGCGCAACACAATGCATTAAGAAGTAATTGAAATGAACACACAAGATTAGATCGTGAGGGAGAGATCTAAGGATTATGGTTAACAGACGTGGTGGTGGTGGAAACCACCATCTTCTCCGATCAACCAACAGATTTCGGCCAGAAGTTGCAGGAAAATGGATCTTATCAAAAATGAAAAACAAGGGCATGGAAATGAAGCTTATGTGATGTAGATCATCATTGTACCATTAGATTCCTTTCATTCTTCCTATATTGAGAGAAAGATGAAGGAGAAAATCATGGTGTCCACACGAATTGTTCTGGAAATGGAAAATTGAATGCACCAAAAGCTTGCCTCAAGTATGAGGACTTCAGAGAACTAGAAAAACACAAGAATACTACATTGAATTGTGAGTTTCAGATCCAAACAGTTTGAGTTTATACCTTTAAAATAGTGAGCTTTTGGCCACGAATCCTTCAAGCTTTTTGCTCCTCTTTGATCTCTGAATGTAGGGGAGATGACTGGCTAAGTGTCGCTCCCCGGATTTCCCAAATCCAAGTACAAACGCGAAAAGAGGTGGCGCGGAAGAAAGAAAAGAGTCGCCAGCTATGTACTTTTATCCCAAGAGGAGGGAAAGGTAGTACTGCATAACCAAGAGGGAACGGATAAAACAAAGTCTCGAACCAAAGAAAACTGAGTAAGGGGGGCGGTTACGTGAAGGGAAGGTCATCGCACCCCTTCACGTCTGTGGTACTCCACAGGATCCACGCTTGCTATTTATGTCTAAAGTGTGTGTATAAAAAGTCCTATATGCGATGCGAAAGAGAGAAAATCAAAGTAGGGAAAAGAAAGAGTTATTGCTCGCACAGGCCCTACCCTGCTGCATACGTATCTCAAGAAGGATTGAGAATCAGAGCACCGTAGCTCGGCTAACCTATTTTTGTTTGTTTTGTGTTTTTTAGGTGAACGACGTTACTACGCAATCTACCGGATGCTCGACCTTTGGAGACTTACTCACCTGTAGTAGAAGGAGTTAACGTGTTCTTAGGAGAAGAAAAATCAAAGAGTTTGTTTATGTTTTAGGAATGCTCATGCAAAAAGGAAGTCCTAGACGAAGGAACCATGCTACCTTAATTGACATGCAAACGAGAGACTATACGAAGTCTAGCAGTCCTATGGGGAGACGATCACACCACACAAAAACATATAGCATAAAGTAAACACACCAACAAGGGGGGTTCAAACATACATGGGTAGGGCTTCTTAGATGCCCAAAAGTGCTTATTTGAGCGATCATATGTGGGCATCTTTCACTCTATTTCCTTGCTAAATTGTCAAAACCACCTTTGTTTTAGATGAAATGCAATACATTGATAAACGATCTTGGTACCTTTAATTTGTGTGTTATTGTGCAGGTAGAAGGCATGAAACAATAGAAAATGAAAGACACGAGAAATTGGCAAAGGAACCAAAGAGAATTTGCATTCATCAGCTTGCTCGCTAGGCGAGAGCTGAAGCGAAGGCTTCGCTAGGCGAGTTTCCAGCGAAAAGCTCCAGTAAAATGCCAATAAATTCGCCAGGCGAGATCCTAGCGAAGGTGGTAGCGAGTTCGTTCAGTTTTGGTGAAAAGCGCAACCAGCACTCACTCGCTAGGCGAGGCTCTAGCGAGTCCCGAGCGAGCATTCCAGTAGCAAAACCTCTCAACCTCGCTGGGGCGAAGGTTGGAGCGTGTCCTTCGCTAGGCGAAGGTTTGTTCGCTAGGCGAACATGACAGTTCAACAGACCCTGTTTCTCTGGGCATAGGTGCCTTGTGTGCCACAATTAGACCCTCGCTAGGCGAGCCTTTCTGCTCGCCTAGCGAGCATGACAGCCCAGTACAGCTCTATAAGTAGCAAGTGCCACTTTTGAGAGCCATACCTAGTTTTTACAGCATTTTTCCACTTTTGTACTTTCTTAGAGATATTTTACAGCATTGTTCTTAGGATCTTTTATGCCCTAGATTTCATTTCTCTTCATCTTGTAACCATCTTCTACAAAAAGAAGGTGGATTCCCATCCAATATCGATTATCCGACTTGGATGTTGATCAACCTTCTTCCGAAACTTGCCGACCAAGCTACCATGAAAATGAGTAGCTAAGTCCTCCATTTGTCAAGGTTAGATGTAGGTGATTACTAGCTTTGTGTGTAAATGTAAGGATCTTCATGTGTAAACTCTTTAATGGTGAATATATGATGAAAACTTTGTTTCTATTTAAAACTCTTTGTGTTGGTTTATGATCGAGAGATGTTTACCAACTCTTGACCTAGGTTTTCATCCAATCTTGTTTGTTAGCTAGAGATAGTAATGAATGATTTTGTTCACCATAAGGTTGAACCAAAAATGTTGTCATTTTGATAGATTGTGTTCGAGAGAAACAATGGATCAAAATGGGAAAACTCACAATGTGTGTTCGAGAGAAACATATTGGGAGGACTTTGTGAAATGATTTATCATCTAAAGGAGTTTATAAGATTGTTGACCGAACAAATACATGCAAAGTGATCATCGAACCCTAACTTTGGCAATATTTCTCATTTATTCAAACCATAACTTTTACCGCAATTTATTACCTTTTTACGCAAGATAACGTGACAAACAACAAAAACCCGACACTTAAAATTACAAACCAACAGGGCTTTAGTCAAGAGGGGTCATATCAACCTCGACAAACAAGCCATGGAAAGGTAATCAAATGGACTCTTAACCACTGACATTGAACGTCAGGGTGAGCATATCAGAAGGGTAATGAGGATAAGACCTCATAGCTCTTAACCTGGACTGGGTGAGCTCAGGACAAAGCGTGGGGGTTCAGAAAGATGAAACCCTCTCCACTGACTGACCGGACGAAAGATCTTGGGCTTTTGTTCTGAAGCATCGACACGTAGTGCGAGCATAAAGAACGACACACTGAATAATGGGGGATTGACTACTAATCCCTTTTATCCGTCAATTGCCTCTTCATGGAGGTCTTTAGCATTGGTGCCTCCTCTTGGAGGTCTTTGGGCACAAAAGTAAACACAAAAAACATTGCCTCCTATCGAGGTCCTCCAGCTAAGAAAGCGGTAAAATGCTGAAAAGATGTAAAAGGGATCAAGAGATCTACCACACGGATAAAGATCCGAAGTAACAGCAACTAAAGAAATAAGAAACCCAGAGATCTCTCAAGCTAGCACCATCAAAGAAAGCAAGTCAGCAAAGCAATCAGAATAAATCTCCAAATGGCATCCCACAAATAAAGTGGAATACCAAGCAAGCTATCTCTTCAAGAGTCATGTGAGCCCTCACAAAAACTCAACAAACAAGTTAGGATAACAAGATGGGGTGCGATCAAGAGTTGCACCAAACCAGAATCAAAATGTAACCACATGAATCATGCCATTAAAGTTCACAAAAGTTCACAAAAACACCCAAGGATAGGAGGCCTAAACCTCTTGTCAAACAAATGCATCAAAAGGGTATCAAAACACAAAGTCAGGGGGAAAGGATCCACACATCAAGACATGACATACATACTAAAACATGTGCCCGGGTGTAATAGAAAGCATGTCATAACAAACACAAAACAGATTAGAGAGCAAACAGAAAAGCCAACTACTGTCACGATCGCTACTACTTCGCCTAGCGAAGCTTCGCACAGGTTCGCTTAGCGAGGTGCTAGCGAATGCCTGCGGGTTCTGGGTTCTTCCTTGATAACAGTCCAATTTCAGAAATCCAAAAGTATGATGATACCCAATCTCCCAAATTTCAGAAACAAATTGATTAAACATGCTAATAATCGTTCTAAACATACATGCAACCCTAAAAATCCAATCTCCCAAATTCAACCCTAATGATTCATTCTACAGAATTTACACCATTGAAAGCATAAAAGAATGGAGACAGCACAAACCTGATTGAAGAGGTTGATTGATTTTGAAAAGTGACGGTTAGGGTTTGCAATGCCACAGTTAGGGTTTGTGTGAGATGGAAGTGAAAAGTGTGTGAGTCAGCCTGAGAGTGAGAGTGAGACTAAAATAATTTAAAATGTGTTTTTTTGGGCCCAAATGAGTGGCCCTCTGAAAATTAAATGGGTTTCTGCCACGCTCGCTACTGTCTTCGCCTAGCGAGCAGCTAGCGAATCATCTCGCTACTGTCTTAACCTAACGAGCAGCTAGCGAACATGACAGGATTTTGTTTTTTTCAAAACAGCATGCAAAGCACAATTCAGCAAGGTTCCATCAAACACTCCCAGACTTGGGTAAAAACATAGCTAGCACTTACTCGCTAGGCGAGCATCCAGCGAGCATGTTAGCGAGCAATTCCAGTAGCAACATCATCAAGGTTCGTTAGAGCGAAGGAGGAAGCGTGGGCTTCGCCTAGCGAGCATGACAATTCAGGAACAAACCTTTGTCCCTTCAAGATGAACGTTTTGAATGATGAATAGACCCCATTTGAACATGTTGGAAGTATCTCAAGTCATTCCCTAGCCATTTGACCCTCAGTTGACCAACAATTGACTTTTGACTTCACAGTTGAATTTTGAACTGCACTGAGCCCATTAAGCTTGATCCTTTGAAGAAAATCTCTGAAAATGAAGCCCTAGCTCCCAAGAGCTCTACATAACATCCATAAGACCTTCATACCAATAATGCATCTCAATCCTTGAGGGACCCTACTTTGACTTTGATACCCATATGAATACAAGCTTCTTGGAAGACAAACTCTTGGAGCTAATTCTGATTGACATGATGAAATGCAATATGAAATGTTAAATGACCTAAAAATGAATGCATGAATGAGGAGGGCAAATTTGAGGTGCTACAGCTGCCCCTATTCAATCAACTGTGAACCTGAACGGATGAAAGCAGCGGCTATCAGACTTTCAAGGTAAATAGGGATTGAATACCAAAAGAACCGGAGAATTTGCACTCTATAGGTGACGAATCAAGGAAAGCGAGGCCATTTACCGATGGCGGATTCAAAACAAATTTGATATTTACCGATATCAAAGAAAGCGGGGCCATTTACCGATGGCGGCTTCAAAGCAGATTTGATATTTACCGATATCAAAGAAAGCGAGGCCATTTACCGATGGCGGCTTCAAAACAAATTTGATATTTACCGATATCAAGGAAAGCGAGGCCATTTACCGATGGCGGCTTCAAAACAGATTTGATATTTACCGATATCAAAGAAAGCGCTACAAGACCAGACATTTACTGATGACTGGGAAGGAACTCGATGTTTACCGACATCGAACAATGATATTTATAAGTGAAACAAGACCAGACATTTACCGATGGCAAAAATGAAATACTCGATATTTACGGATAGCGAAAACACACAGTTATTTAAACGACAAAACCATTTACCGATGGTTGACAAGCGGCTGATGTTTACCGACATCGAACAATGATGTTTTCCGACACCAAAAAAAAAAGGAAAGGACATACACGGGTGTTGACAGAACGATTTTTATAGACACCATGAGAGACATGCCATTTGCTGATGGCCAACGATTGGAATTCGACGTTTACCGACATCGAAAGATGATGTTCGCCGACATCAAAAAAAAGCACAGACATTTACCGGGATCAACACGACACTTACCGGTATCGCAAGGATGATATTTACATATGTCAAAATAAGGCAGACACTTACTGGTGACTAACTCGGAAAAGAATCAAGCTTTCCTTTCACGGACTGGTGAGAAAATAAATCTCACTGGGATTATCGATTCTGAATGTTGCCAAGAGCAACTGCTGCAAATGTGCTACACTAATGTTGAAAAATGATCCGTCTCTTTCGGAGATATGATCCAATCTGGTTTAATACATGTATGCATATGTTTGAGTTTTCCATGGCGTAATGCTCCATACTGAATGGAAATGCTACGCGATTTGAGAATGCGAATGCAGATGATGATTACTACACGCAAGATGCAAAGGGAGGAAAACTCCTATTGGGAAAGCAAATGATCACTTTACTGAGCACACAATTTCTGATTCGATCTTCCATCTCTGCAGGGACATACAACACTTCTGCTGAGGATACTTATTGATCTGACATTCTCGGAACGGTAGAGAAACCAACTCAACTAGGGAGTCACTTGTTGGGAAAACACCAACCTCTCGACCATGCTGGGGAAACAAATTCTGAACTCGACTTAGACGACCCAACTTCTTACACGACTGGACAGTGTTGAAACAATAGGGTCTTCCTTCGAACAAACTTTGGCTCATCTGCTTTAGCCATCAATCAGAGATAGTAACCTGCAAAACGACAAGACATACATGCCCCAGGGGATCGTATGGACAAAATATACTCAAGTGTACTCAACATTCAAAATGATTTTCAGATGTTTTATCTTTCCGCACATCATTGTCTAGCCTTCATGTTTTTAGATGCAATGTTTATCAAAAATTCAGACGTTTTTTGCAAACAAAGCAGTAGAAATAAAAAACAAGAGAGCAATTTGACTGAATAACGACTTTTATTGATTGAAAATGGCTTATAAAGGCAAATACATTAGGAAGCAATTCCTAGGAAGAGGTAATTGCGCCAAAAGAAAAAATAAACTATCCTATTGGCAATGTGAACACGGCATTCCACTATTTCCCAATTCTGTTATGACTCATAGATCTTCAATTTCCCCCAAATTCTTTGCTTTCTGAGAAGAGTGATTGGACCGATCATATTCTTCAAGATGGTAGACACTGAAACGCGATGAAGTACAGATAACTCAGACTGTAGTCTTCGCTTTAATCCCTCTTTTGCCTGGACCGCCTTTTCAGGTTTTCAATCCACCGGGATACCCATTTTTGCCTAAGCCGCCTTTGCAGGTTTTCGACTTACCGGGTGTACATATTATTTTTATTCTTTATCCCTAACTTTTGCCCGAACCTTTTTCTTTTCTTTTTTCTCTTGGTTCGTCGGGATGCCCCTTTTTTGCCTGGACTTTCTTTCTTTGTCCAACGGGTCAGTTTATGCGAAGTATTTTTTGACTACATCTGAATTCACAGGAGACAGAAGATTTTCACCATCCATAGTTGTAAGCATCAAGGCTCCACCAGAAAAGACCTTTTTAACAACATATGGACCTTCATAATTCAGAGTCCACTTGCCCATGTTATCTGTACCGGGAGGAAGGATCCTCTTCAAAACTAGGTCACCTATCTGATAGCTTCGAGGATGCACTTTCTGATCAAAGGCCTTCTTCATCCTTCTCTGATATAGTTGTCCATGGCACACAGCTGCTAATCGCTTTTCCTCAATTAAATTTAACTCATCAAACCTGGATTGAACCCACTCAGCCTCGTCAAGTTTTACATCCATCATCACCCTCAAAGAAGGGATTTCAACTTCTACTGGCAAGACTGCCTCCATGCCATACACAAGTGAAAACGGAGTTGCCCCGGTTGACGTACGCACTGAGGTACGATACCCATGCAAGGCGAAAGGCAACATCTCATGCCAATCTTTGTACGTCACAACCATCTTTTGCACAATCTTCTTAATATTCTTGTTTTCCGCCTCTACAACACCATTCATCTTTGGTCTGTAAGGAGAAGAATTGTGGTGTTCGATCTTAAAGTCTTTGCAAAGCTCTTTCATCATCTTGTTATTGAGATTCGAACCATTATCAGTGATGATTCTCTCAGGAACCCCATAACGACAGATAATTTCTTTCTTAATGAATCGAGCAACCACTTGTCTGGTAACACTGGCGTAGGAAGTTGCTTCCACCCACTTGGTAAAGTAATCAATCATGACTAGGATGAAGCGATGTCCATTAGAAGTAGTAGGTTCAATCTTTCCAATCATATCGATGCCCCACATCGCGAATGGCCAAGGAGAATTCATAATATTCAGAGGGTTTGGTGGTACATGTACTTTATCTGCATAGATCTGACATTTGTGGCACTTCCGAGCGTATTTGAAACAATCAGATTCCATGGTTATCCAGTAATAACCGGCTCTTAACAACTTCTTGGCCATTGCATGACCACCAGCATGAGTACCGAAAGATCCCTCGTGTACTTCCTGCATTAACATGTCTGCTTCGTGTCTAACCACGCATCTGAGTAGAACCATGTCAAAGTTCCTCTTGTACAACACATCATCCTTGTTCAAGTAAAAGCTTCCAGCTAGCCTTCTCAGTGTCTTCTTGTCATTCTTTGACGCTCCTTCAGGATACTCTTGGCTTTTGAGGAAATTCTTAATATCATAAAACCACGGCTTCTCATCAATAACAGACTCGGCTGCAAACACATACGCAGGCCTCTCGAGTCGATTCACAGCAACGTGTGGCACATGATTCTGCCAATGAACTTTAATCATGGAAGACAATGTGGCTAAGGCATCAGCCATTTTATTTTCATCTCGGGGTACATGATACAACTTTACTGTCTTGAAGAAAGTCAGGATCCTTCTGGTGTAATCTCTATAAGGAATCAAATGCGGCTGATGAGTATTCCAGTCTCCTTTGACTTGGTTAATCACTAGAGCAGAATCTCCATAAATGTCCATAGTTTTGATCCTTAGATCGATGGCTTCCTCAATCCCCATGATACAGGCCTCGTACTCAGCTTCGTTGTTGGTTACTTCAAAAGTCAATCTGGCAGAAAAAGGTATGTGTGCACCTTTAGGATTAATGAGTACTGCCCCAACACCATTTCCATTCACATTTACCGCCCCATCGAACATCAGTGTCCACTTGTCATCGGGATCCGGTCCTTCCTCGACAAGAGGCTCTTCACAATCTTTCATCTTTAAGTACATGATATTTTCATCGGGGAATTCAAACATCATCGGCTGATAGTCATCAATTGGTTGCTCGGCAAGGTAATCAGACAGAATACTATCCTTGATGGCCTTTTGCAACGTGTACAAGATATCATACTCTGTCAAAATCATCTGCCAACGAGCCACTCGTCTGGCGAGAGTCGGCTTTTCAAAGATATATTTTACTGGGTCCATCTTAGAAATCAACAAGGTAGTATGGTTCAACATATACTGTCTTAGTCGGCGAGCAGCCCATGCCAAAGCGCAGCAAGTTTTCTCGAGCAGCGAATATCTTGTTTCACAGTCGGTAAACTTTTTGCTAAGGTAGTATATTGCATGCTCTTTTCGACCAGACTCGTCATGTTGTCCCAATACACACCCCATCGAATTCTCTGTTACTGAAAGGTACATTATCAGAGGCCTCCCAGGAACTGGAGGTATAAGAATTGGAGGTTTCTGCAAATATTCTTTTATCTTATCAAAAGATTTTTGACAATCATTGTTCCACCTGATTGCTTGATCTTTTCTTAGCAATTTAAATATCGGTTCGCACGTAGCTGTTAGGTGAGATATGAACCGTGCAATGCAGTTCAGCCTCCCTAAAAACCCACGAACCTGCTTTTCCGTCCTTGGTTCAGGCATTTCTTGAATAGCTTTTACTTTCGCTGGATCAACCTCAATCCCTTTCTCACTGACAATGAACCCTAACAGCTTTCCAGATCTCACTCCAAATGTACACTTGTTTGGATTCAGCCTCAGTTTGAACTTTCTCAATCTTTCAAACAACTTTTGCAAGTTTACCAAGTGCTCCTCTTCTGTCTGAGACTTCGCAATCATATCATCCACGTACACTTCAATTTTTTGTGCATCATGTCATGAAAGAGAGTCGTCATAGCTCTTTGGTAGGTAGCACCGGCGTTCTTCAACCCAAATGGCATTACCTTATAACAGAACGTGTCCCAAGGTGTAATGAATGTCGTCTTCTCCATGTCTTTTGGCGCCATCTTGATCTGATTATAGCCAGAAAATCCATCCATGAAAGAGAAAACCGAGGATTGAGCAGTGTTATCGACCAATACATCAATGTGAGGTAATGGGAAGTCATCTTTCGGACTGGCTCTATTTAAATCTCGGTAATCAACACACATCCTGACTTTACCATCCTTCTTCGGCACGGGTACGATGTTGGCCACCCAGGGGGGATAATTGGTAACTGCTAGAAAACCTGCATCCAACTGTTTCTGAACCTCTTCTTTGATCTTGGCATCCATATCAGGACTAGTTCTGCGAAGCTTCTGCTTTATCGATGGACAATCTTCTCTGAGAGGTAGCCTGTGCACCACAATATCTGTATCCAAACCAGGCATATCTTGATACGACCATGCAAACACATCCACATATTCTTGCAGCATTTCAATCATCCATCTCTTGACCTTTTCCCCTAAAGCAGCCCCTATCTTGATCTCTTTCTTTGCGTCCTCATTACCAAGGTTAATGACTTCCAACTCTTCTTGATGAGGTTGAATGACCCTTTCCTCCTGTTTCAATAGTCTGGCCAATTCTTTGGGGAGTTCACAATCTTCTTCACTCTCCTCTTCGGCTGGGTAAATGGGATTATCAAAGTCATACTGAGCCATAACAGAACTGTTTTTAATGGTGTTTCATGCTTTATTTTAGAAAGGAGTTCAAGGAAGTCACAAAAAAAAACATTGCCATTTTTATTGTTTTGAAAATGAAAGTAATAAAAGCAGAAAGACAGTGAACACAAATTTGATTGCAAAACGTCCTTTATTGATGATAATTATTGAAAATTCAAAACATGATGTGGCCCTACAATGAACCACTACGCCTTGGGCAGAGCGTAGGGCTTTCATGCAAAATGAAAACACAAAAGAAAATTACTTTATCTGAAGAGTAACTTGGACTATTTCTTCAGCAGTCCAGTTGTTGATCTTCTCCCCTGGAGCACACGAGCGCACCCAATTATCCACATCACAATCACTGTCACCATCTTCATTGTTTGTTGCAAAGACATCCCCGTGATTCATCAATCCAGCACTAGTGAAAGTACACGGCCCTTTCTAATTTTGGACACCCTGCCCTGATGATTGAAAAGGCTGATAACCGATGCCAAACATGTCTTCTTTTACGGGCACATCAATCACCTTGCCCCAGCCTTCCGTGTTACCTGAATGAATGACCTCCAGAGCTTGTTTATAGGACGCAATCGAGGTACCTGGTTTCTTCTGTTCAACAAAAGCCACCTTCTCAATACTGACAGTCTCAAAAGCTTGACATAGACTTTCATGAATTTCGCCATCCATCTCCACGTATTTGAAGGAGGATAAATGACTCACAAAGATGTCCTCTTCGCCACACACGGTCACAACCTGACCATCCCACACATATTTTAGCTTTTGGTGGAGAGTCGAAGAAACTGCTCCGGCTCCATGTATCCAGGGACGCCCCAACAGACAACTATATGCTGGTTGAATATCCATCACATAGAAGACAATATTAAACACTTCCGGGCCGATCTTCACAGGCAACGTGACTTCACCAAAAACTGATCGCTTGGATCCATCAAAAGCACGGACAACAAGATCACTTGGTGTGAGAACAACCCCTTCGGCATCAAGCTTACTCAGAGCCTTTTTGGGCAGCACATTCAGAGAAGAACCGGTATCAACCAAAACATGCGACAAAATGGCGCCTTTGCATTCCATCGTGATATGCAGAGCTCTGTTGTGATTGCGACCCTCAGGTGTCAAGTCTAGATCCGTGAATCCCAAACCATGTCTCGTGTTAACATTTTCAATAACACCTTCAAGCTGGTTAACAGAAATATCTTGAGGCACATAAGCCATATTCAACATTTTCAACAGGGCGTTACGATGTGCCTCGGAACACATCAACAGAGAGAGAATAGAGATTTTTGACGGTGTCTGGTTCAACTGATCCACGATCTTGTAATCACTCTTCTTGATAATTCTCATAAATTCCTCCACGTCCTTCTCAAAAGAACTCCCGGACACTTCCTTCCGCACTGGTTCTTCTTCAACTACAACTTGCTTTCCTTTTGTTCTAGCAAGAGCCTCAGCATTGTTATCCTTCGGAACTTGTGGTGCAAACAAACGACCACTTCTCGTAAATCCTCCGGGTCCTCCCAAATTACCCACATCCGAACCAACTATTCCTGGAGTCTTATTTGACGAACCAATCGTCACTGGAGTATGGTTTACTGATCTGGTCTGATTCTCTGGTCTTCTATTTCTGCAAAAAGCATTGTCATATTGCCACGGAATTGCTCTACTATTCTCAAAAAGTCTTCCACTAGAAGCAGCAATGGTGGTAGGAGTACTGATAGCTATTGGAGCATTAATAACGGGAACACCAACAGTCACCGGAGCAGATACGGTCACGGGCGCAACTACGGTCACAGGAGTACCAATAGTCACAGGCGCACTAATAGTTCTTGGAGTACGAACAGGACCTTCTGACGGTGTAAAGTAAATGGTAACAGCCGATACCTCTTCACGGTCTTTCACTACTCGATCAAACTGTAAGCAACCTTCATTCATCAATTCCTGGATACCTTCTTTCAATTTCACATAGCCATTTTCATGATTACCACAATCTGAACAATTCTCGTCACATCCCGGGAATACTCCCCCTCTAAGCAGACGTTCCTTCACTACAAACAACGAATTCTAAACATCATTAACATTGACTACCAAGTTCAAATTTTCCCCATCTTCCACACTATTTACTCTGGGCCCTCCATGCTGAGGCATAGAATTATTCACCACATTCGGAGTAGGAGCAAAGTTAATCGTCTTGGCATCAATCAAATCTTGAACTTTATGGTGAAAAGCCCGACAATTCTCGATGTGGTGCCCTGGCGCACCAGAATGAAAATCACAATGGACATTAGCATCATAACCAGCGGGAATCCTTGTTAACGGAGCCATAGTGCAAAGTTCAACAAACTTTAACCTGAGCAGTTCAGGGAGTAATTCAGCATAAGTCATTGGCAATGGATCAAAATGAAGATCTGACATTCTTTGTCTTGGTTGGAATTGGCGTTGCTATTGTTGTTGTGGTTGTCCTCTTTGTGGTTGTGGAGGTTGGGTTGCTGGAATAGTCACAGCAGCAACTTGACGGTATTGTTGTCCTCTGTTTCCATTTCTCTGATTATGTATAGCATTTGTCTCACCCTCTCTCCTTCTGGGTGCTCCTGAGAATGGTTTCTTAGCACTTGAAGAACTTGAAGAACCAGGGTCTTGGATTTTTCCCGCTTTGATAAGACTTTCAGTTCTTTCTCCACAAATCACAACATCCGAAAAACTACCAAACGGGCAACTTCCCATACGATCCATGAATACACCTTGCAGGGTTCCAATGAACATATCAGTCAATTCTCTCTCCAACATCGGAGGTTGTACTCTCGCAGCTAGTTCACGCCACCTCTGGGCGTATTCCTTGAAACTCTCACCAGTCTTTTGAAACAAACTTTGCAACTGGGTTCTGCTCGGAGCCATGTCCATGTTATGCTTGTACTGCCTCAGAAAAGCTTCACCTAACTCTCTCTAGCTTCTGACAGATTCTTTTTTCAGGTCCATGTACCAATCCAAAGAGGCTCCGGACAAGCTGTCTTGGAAAAAGTACATCCACATTTTTTCATCATCAGTATAAGCGGATATCTTCCGGTAGTAAGCTTGCACATGAGTTCGGGGACAAGAAGTGCCATTGTACTTGTCGAAAGATGGCACTTTGAACTTGTACGGGATCCTCAAACCATCAACTAAACCCATATTAGTAACATCAAAGCCCAAAGAATTTTGGAACTCCATGGCGCTAATCTTTTCAGCAAGGGCGTCAACCCTTCTATCTCTCTCTTCCGCCTTTCCAAATTCATCATCATCATTGGGAATAGTGAACATATCTTCTTGCTTGTCAACCAAATGAAAAGGATGGTGAACTGGAGCACATGCCGCTCGAGCATTAGCAGCCTCTGTAATGATGGGTTGTCCATTGATTCTAATACCACGCAATTCGTCACCATTAGCATGGTTGTTGGCAGGGCTGGTAACAGCAGTGTCATTGACAGGGGTTCCTTCTGGCGGATTCTGACCGACAGGGGTGTAGCACCTCAAATTTGCACCTCCCTTGTTGTACATACATTTTCATGTTTAGGTTATTAGCATTACATTGTCCCCTACATAGCATTGCATTGTCCCTTGCCCAAGTGCAAGTTCATCAGTCAAGACTGGTCAGGAGATCCAGTCAAGCAAGCAAGCAAGTGCATTTCCTATTGAATCAAAGCCCTAGGGTTGGTTCATTGAGTTCATATGACCTAGGGATCATTTTGAAGTGGTTTGGCCAAAGATTGGATGATCAAAGCTCAACAGTCAAGATGAAGTTCATCTGAAACCCTAGAAAGTCAACCAAAGTCAATTGTGCATGAAATCATGGATTTGAAGGTGGGAGATGGTTTGAGAGGCCTCATTCATGTTCATACAAGTCTCATTTGACATTTCAAAGATCAATATTGAAGAATTTGAGGTCAGATGAAAAGTTTCCAAAAATAGTAAGTGACCTGTAATTTCAAACTGCCAAAAATGGAAAGGTCTTCTCCTCAAGATTACATGTCCAAGAAGGCTTCAAATGAAATTTTGTCCAACATAAAAGTTGAAGATCTTGCTCTCACCTTTCCAAAAAGTCCAAGAAAATGAATTTCTCATGTGTGGTTGAAAAGTTATGGATTGATCATTGTCAATGGATTTTGAACTTCAAACTTGGATAACTTTCACACCACAAGGCCAGTTCATGTGGTTCTTTTTGGAACAATCTTGTTTTAATATGCTCTATCATAATCATGCATTACCATTCATCAAATCTCATCACAAAAATATTGCATTTTTCATGTGAATTGAATTTGAATTTGGAGGGGAAAAGGTGAATTTGGAAACTAAGCATTTTCCACACTTCCAAGCATGGCATTTGGCTACTACATGATATTTGGAGTGTGTTTGGTTCAAAAAACGTGCACTGTAGCAACAGGTTTCATGCACATGAGGGTGGATTGATCAATTTGCCATAACACTTCATTTCCTTAATCACTTTGGTTTTGGCTAATCTTGATTAGCAAACTTGATTAACAGCACATATAAATAGATAATTCTAACAGAAAATGCAATTAACATCATTTGAACCAGATCTAGATCCAATCACAAAATTGCACAAACTTTTTCTCTCCATTTTTCTGCAAATTTCTTCATAGAACTTGCATTGTTCTTCAATGATCCATCATCCACAAGCATTTTGGAGTTGAATTGAAGCAAGAATCCTCCATTTTCGAGCAGAATTTTGGACTGTTGCATCAAGCTTCATCAATAGCAGCTGTTGATTTGAGCTACTTCAAGCATAATTGAGCATTGGATCTTCATACATTCATCTACCTGAGCATTAAGGAGTTTCTGTTTCACCATTACAAGGCCAAAAAACCTCGAATCCAGATCTGCAATCCTTTGAAGGTTAGAATTCGATCCTTGCAATTGTTGAAATTAGGATATGCTTCTTGTAGATCTTTGATTGTAGAGTAGCCTGAGCTTTATAGAATTGATTTTCATCAAGAATTAAGAAAGATATGTGGATTTGAAGTTTGGCATGTGAATCTTATTTTGATCGATCCTTCCATGTAAGTAAGAATTAGAGGAAATAGATGCTGGATTGATGATGTAGGTCAAGAGATGAGTCGATTGATGTATGTTTCATGATTTTCTGTGTACATATGTTCTTGATGATGATGAACGTGATGAACGTATGATGAATGTCTAGGTTTAGCGTTTCTAGATGCATTTTGATCTTCGCCTGGCCTGTTTTGCATGTTTTTGTTGTTTGTGTGCCATGCAGCCAACCATACCGTGCCACCTCACTTAATGAAACGACGCGTTTCATTAAGTGAGCGCTGGATTTGAATTCGAGCACGGTTCGATTCCGGCTCCAAGCATTTCTCACTTTTGGCTTTTGCATTTTCTTCATCATGCTACACATATTTCACCATACCTCATTCATGCATTTTTAATTTTTCTCCACATTTAAAAATTCATAACTCCTAAACTATTAATCCAATTCACATGAGATTTTTTGTGCCATGTTCCTTAAGATCTCTACTATTTTATGGTGATTTTTCCAAAATTTGTGCACGTGTGGATTTTTATTTTGCCTAGGGTTGTTCATGCTTATGCATTCATACACCTTGCTTGCCATTTTGATTGTGAAATGATGATGCTTAATCCAATGAGGCTGAAATTTTGCATGTGTAAACTAGACACCTTTAGGGATTTTTTGGTATAGAGTTTGTGATTTTATCATTTCTGGTTGTGGAGATATGCTATGATGAATGAAGGTGTGACAATGTGTGTCACACCATTTCTTGTCCAACTTGTGGAATTTCTTTACATTGCCATATGAATTGCAAATGACCTGATTTTTTGCATGTTGATTCTTCTGGATGTTAAGTTTGAGTGTGAAGTTTTGTAGAATTTGTGACTACATTTCCAATTTGTTTGGGAATTTCTCCTTTGTTTGACCAATTGTGGACTTTTTGTGAGTCATGATCTTATATGATTTGTGAAATTCTTGATGTTTATTGGATGAACTTGAAATTTTACATATGTGTTCTAGACATCTTGAAGTTTGTCATGGCTTTGGTTTGATGCATTTATCTTGTACCAATTCTGTTTTGTGCTTGCTTGAAGTTGATGCATGATTTTGTGCCTTGTATGAGCTTGTCTTGCCATGCCTTGACTTGATGAATTTAATTGACATGCTTCCCTTTGTCCAAATGACTTGAATTTTGGTGTGATAATCATGTTATGAGCGCTGTTTAGCCTTGATTTTTCTTGGGATTTATTGAAATGTTTTTGAGTTGATGAGAATTGATTCCTTCTGTTTGGTTCTATGAGCTTCAAATTGCATGCTTTGCCTTCTATGCTTGGTGAAATGAAATTGGTTGATGATATGAATATGAGACAACTTGGACTTTGTTCTTATTTGATTGAACTTGATTTTTGATAATTTTCATGTTCTGTTTTGGTTTATTGCTCCCTCTTTGACCCTAGGCCTTGTCCTAGTGGTTAGTGCTTAATGTTTGAGCTTTGTTTCAGGTCAAAGAGCACAATTGCTTATACTTGATGATGTGCATTCAATTGGAGTTGGTCTATTGCTTGTTTATGACTAACCTTGAGTTTGTTTTGTAGGCTTTGATACTTGTACTTAGGCCTTGTGGCTTGCACCTTTGTGCATTGATGCTTGTTTGTCTGTTTGTGTACAGTTAACTGTTGACCACTGTCTGTTTGACTTTTGTTTGAGTTGAGTACTGATTATGTTGGATTGTTTTCAGGTACCTTAGTTGCTATAGTTCCTTTGTGAACTTGCTTTTGCTTTGCTTGATAGCTTGAGCATTGAGGTATAATGTCTCTAACTCCATGTAGTCTGGAAGACCTGGCCTGTTACTTGGCCAGGCACCTGTCTGAAGTCCTCCTTAAGAGGCAATGCTTGTGTTTGTTTACTTTTGTCCCCAAGCAGGAAAAGACCTTTATGAGGCAATTGGCAGATAAAAGAGATGTGTAGTCCATCTCCTGCTATTCAGTTGAGTCATCCCTTTGCTCACACACCTTGTGTTGATGCATTGTGGATATTAACCCAAGATCCATGTTGAGTCAGTGTCATAAGTGTAGAAGGGTTCCCACTTTCTGAACCCACACTTCATTTGTCTGAAGCTCTCCCAGGCCAGGGATAAGAGCTGTGAAGTCTTATCTTCACTTCCTATTTCATCTGCTTCACCCTAACTCTCAATGTTAGGGTTAAGAGCTAACATCACCCTGATACAGTTGGCTTGCTTTTGCAGCCTAACCCTTGTGTGAGCCCACTTTGTTTGTATATAATGTGTGCTATTTGTGTTTGTTTTGCTTTACCTGTGCTGTATAGGATAGCTTGCTCCCTGTGCAAGTTAGATAGCAACCTTAACTTAGGGATGATTATGCATGATAACATCTAGGCTCGAGTCGTAGTCTCCCTAGTTGTGTCTCCCTTGGTTATCTGGTTAGGCTAGTCCTTTGTCCCTGCGTAAGGGAACTACGTCGCCCTGATCCTCATACCAGATGAGGTACGTAGGCAGGAGATGAGTTGATCTCTCCGGGCGCCTTTTTTTGTTTTGTCTTTGTGTGTTTTAGGAGATGGATGTAAGCCCATCGATTGGCATTCCGTATCCTCTTGTTGTGTGCTTGGAGTCCGATGTAAGTCCAGCGATTGGCATTTGGTTTCCAGTGTGTGTGTGTTAGGTTCGGAGTCTGATGTAAGTCCAGCGATTGGCATTCGGTTTCCATGTTTGCCTGTTTTTGTGTGGAGTTTGACGTAAGTCCAGCGATTGGCAGTCGATTTCCCTTGTTTGTTTGTTTGGCGTGCGTTAGCCGAGCTACGAGTGCTCTGATTCTTCTTTAGTCCGAGAAGATACGCATGCATAGGATGCGACATCCTAGCGAGCACGTTTCCCCCCGTCCGAACTACGTCGACTCTGATGTCTATGCCTGATAGACTACGTAGGCCCAGGATGCGATATCCTGCCGAGTCAGTTTCGTTTGTTTTCTTGTGTCTCTTTCAGCCAGTGTTTTATGTTTGTTTGAGCAGTGTTTAGCAACCATTTTCCTTCCTTTTGTGCGTGGATCCCGTCGAGTACGACGGATGCGTAGGGGTGTTAATACCTTCCCTTCGCATAACCGACTCCCGATCCCATTCTCTTTGGTCGCGAGACCATGTCTTTTCCAGGTTTACTTCGAGCGTTTCCTTTCCTTCTTTTGGGATAAATAACGCACGGTGGCGGCTCTGTTGTTTTCATTTTCCCGCCGGTTTTTTCGCGTAATGCGACAACCCTTCTATCTCTCTCTTCCGCCTTTCCAAATTCATCATCATCACTGGGAATAGTGAACATATCTTCTTGCTTGTCGACCAAATGAAAAGGATGGTGAACTGGAGCACATGCCGCTCGAGCATTAGCAGCCTCTGTAATGATGGGTTGTCCATTGATTCTAATACCACGCAATTCGTCACCATTAGCATGGTTGTTGGCAGGGCTGGTAACAGCAGCGTCATTGACAGGGTTTCCTTCTGGCGGATTTTGACCGACAGGGGGAATCACAGTTTCTTGTCTCTGGACCAAGGCTCGGAGTTCCTCTTGCCCTTGCATTACCCCTTGCATCATACTCATGAATTGGGCCATGTTGGTCCTCATCTCTACTAGATCTGCTTGAAATTGATCCATGGTCTTCTGTTGATTCTGCCTTGTTGCGTAACGGTGCGGACGATACTCAACAATTCTGCCTGAAACGGGAACAAGAATGAGAACTCCTCTTCAAGAACACCTGTAATGATGCAAGAATGATATGTGTATGATGCGTATGCTATGTTTTATCATGGATAAACCTGAAAAATGATATGCATATGCGGGTTAACTTTTTTTTTATGCATTATTTTTTTTGAAAATGAACATGCTATGATGCAAAATGATGAAACAATGGCTGATTGGCTGCGTATCACAAGGCACAGGATCAGAACTTCAGCATGAATTTGGAACCGGGAACCATAGAACACAGTCATCAACTGAGAAGCCATACTTCAGAATCAACGGTCACCAACAAGAACCAAACAAAAGTCACCAACAGGACACGGTCACCAACAGAACAAGTCAACATCAGAACAAGTCACCATCAGTACCTGTAAATGATTCATTCCCGCCTCACTCACGGGTGTGATCTAGGCCAGGGTAAGGTCAAGAGAAACGCAGGATAAACAACCCTTTCAAGAATATCATCATATGCACACCAGGTGTATGCAACGATAGACAATAAACAAACAAACGCTAGGAAAGGCCCACTAAGAAAAGTAAATCCCTAGCAGAGTCGCCAGCTGTCGCTCCCCGGATTTCCCGAATCCAAGTACAAACGCGAAAAGAGGTGGCGCGGAAGAAAGAAAAGAGTCGCCAGCTATGTACTTTTATCCCAAGAGAAGGGAAAGGTAGTACTGCATAACCAAGAGGGAACGGATAAAACAAAGTCTCGAAGCAAAGAAAACTGAGTAAGGGGGCCGGTTACGTGAAGGGAAGGTTATCGCACCCCTTCACGTCTGTAGTACTCCACAGGATCCACGCTTGCTATTTATGTCTAAAGTGTGTGTATAAAAAGTCCTATATGCGATGCGAAAGAGAGAAAATCAAAGTAGGGAAAAGAAAGAGTTATTGCTCGCACAGGCCCTACCCTGCTGCATACGTATCTCAAGAAGGATTGAGAATCAGAGCACCGTAGCTCGGCTAACCTATTTTTGTTTATTTTGTGTTTTTTAGGTGAACGACGTTACTACGCAATCTACCGGATGCTCGACCTTTGGAGACTTACTCACCTGTAGTAGAAGGAGTTAACGTGTTCTTAGGAGAAGAAAAATCAAAGAGTTTGTTTATGTTTTAGGAATGCTCATGCAAAAAGGAAGTCCTAGACCAAGGAACCGTGCTACCTTAATTGACATGCAAACGAGAGACTATACGAAGTCTAGCAGACCTATGGGGAGACGATCACACCACACAAAAACATATAGCACAAAGTAAACACACCAACAAGGGGGGTTCAAACATACATGGGTAGGGCTTTAGTCAAGAGGGGTCATATCAACCTCGACAAACAAGTCATGGAAAGGTAATCAAATGGGCTCTTAACCACTGACATTGAACGTCAGGGTGAGCATATCAGAAGGGTAATGAGGATAAGACCTCATAGCTCTTAACCTGGACAGGGTGAGCTCAGGACAAAGCGTGGGGGTTCAGAAAGATGAAACCCTCTCCACTGACTGACCGGACGAAAGATCTTGGGCTTTTGTTCTGAAGCATCGACACGTAGTGCGAGCATAAAGAACGACACACTGAATAATGGGGGATTGACTACTAATCCCTTTTATCCGTCAATTGCCTCTTCATGGAGGTCTTTAGCACTGGTGCCTCCTCTTGGAGGTCTTTGGGCACAAAAGTAAACACAAAAAACATTGCCTCCTATCGAGATCCTCCAGCTAAGAAAGCGGTAAGTTACTGAAAAGATGTAAAAGGGATCAAGAGATCTACCACACGGATAAAGATCCGAAGTAACAGCAACTAAAGAAATAAGAAACCCAGAGATCTCTCAAGCTAGCACCATCAAAGAAAGCAAGTCAGCAAAGCAATCAGAATAAATCTCCAAATGGTATCCCACAAATAAAGTGGAATACCAAGCAAGCTATCTCTTCAAGAGTCATGTGAGCCCTCACAAAAACTCAACAAACAAGTTAGGATAACAATATGGGGTGCGATCAAGAGTTGCACCAAACCAGAATCAAAATGTAACCACATGAATCATGCCAATAAAGTTCACGAAAACACCCAAGGATAGGAGGCTAAACCTCTTGTCAAACAAATGCATCAAAAGGTTATCAAAACTCAAAGTCAGGGGGCAAGGATCCACACATCAAGACATGACATACATACTAAAACATGTGCCCGGGTGTAATAGAAAGCATGTCATAACAAACACAAAACAGATTAGAGAGCAAACAGAAAAGCCAACTACTGTCACGATCGCTACTGCTTCGCCTAGCGAAGGCTTAGTGAAGCTTCGCTACAGGTTCACCTAGCGAGGTGCTAGCGAATGCCTGCGGGTTCTGGGTTCTTCCTTGATAACAGTCCAATTTCAGAAATCCAAAAGTATGATGATACCCAATCTCCCAAATTTCAGAAACAAAGTGATTAAACATGCTAATAATCGTTCTAAACATACATGCAACCCTAAAAATCCAATCTCCCAAATTCAACCCTAATGATTCATTCTACAGAATTTACACCGTTGAAAGCATAAAAGAATGGAGACAGAACAAACCTGATTGAAGAGGTTATTTGATTTTGAAAAGTGACGGTTAGGGTTCGCAATGCCACAATTAGGGTTTGTGTGAGATGGAAGTGAAAAGTGTGTGAGTCATCCTGAGAATGAGAGTGAGACTAAAATAATTTAAAATGGTTTTTTTTGGGCCCAAATGAGTGGCCCTCTAAAAATTAATGGGTTTCTGCCACGCTCGCTACTGTCTTCGCCTAGCGAGCAGCTAGTGAATCATCTCGCTACTGTCATCGCCTAGCGAGCAGCTAGCGAACATGACAGGATTTTGTTTTTTTCTAAACAGCATGCAAAGCACAATTCAGCAAGGTTCCATCAAACACTCCCAGACTTGAGTAAAAACATAGCTAGCACTTACTCGCTAGGCGAGCATCTAGCGAGCAGGTTAGCGAGCAATTCCAATAACAACATCATCAAGGTTCGCTGGAGCGAAGGAGGAAGCGTGGGCTTCGCCTAGCGAAGGATTGCTCGCCTAGCGAGCATGACAGTTCAGGAACAGACCTTTGTCCTTTCAAGATGAACGTTTTGAATGATGAATAGACCCCATTTGAACATGTTAGAAGTATCTCAAGTCATTCCATAGCCATTTGACCCTCAGTTGACCAACAATTGACTTTTGACTTCACAGTTGAATTTTGAACTGTATTGAGCCCATTAAGCTTGATCCTTTGAAGAAAATCTCTAAAAATGAAGCCCTGGCTCCCAAGAGCTCTACATAACATCCATAAGACCTTCATACCAATAATGCATCTCAATCCTTGAGGGACCCTACTTTGACTTTGATACCCAGATGAATACAAGCTTCTTGGAAGACAAACTCTTGGATCTAATTCTGATTGACATGATGAAATGCAATATGAAATGTTAAATGACCTAAAAATTAATGCATGAATGAGGAGGGAAAATTTGAGGTGCTACACTAAGGAATCTGGCTTTGAAACTCAACTAATGATGCTGAATTTCAAGCTCGAAAATATTGAAAAGTGGTGAATGATTCCTTTGGTGAGGGTTATGGTTTCAGTTCTGTAGCATGTGGGATCTCCAAAAGGTTATGAAATGAAGGAGAGGAAGCCCTTATTTATAGGTGAATGCTTTTGAATTCACACTTTGCTCATGTGCATGGGAATTGAAATTTTGAATGCATGGGCCTTTGTGGACGTGTAAGAGGCCCATGAATGGCTGAAGAAGCTTGCTGAGATCATATGGAAAGCATCTGGTCATGCACATGGAATGTAAAATGCTTGCACTTCAAGCTTTAACATAAAATATCAAGAATACACATAAATGAAAATAAATTTGAACCTCCCAAATGGTAGATTCAAATGACTATTGTGAGTAATGGTTGGAAAGCTTTTGAAATAAGGAACAAAAGTCATGTTGGGCAAAAAACCATTTGACATGTGCAAATTGATCAAAACTGGCTTGGAAAGTTCAAGTGTAAAACATGTTCAAATCATTTTGAAAAAGTTAACCAAAAGTAAGCTTGATAAAACCCCTATTTACTCACGATACAAGTTGTAGATCATTTCAAGGTAGTCAATTTAGACTCAAATTTTGCATCATTTGGATTTTCAATGAGAAAGTTATCGGCATTTGAAGTTGGGTACGTTTTCAAATTCAATGAATTAGGTCCAAGATGACCTATAATGTTTTGCAATGGAACATGTATTTCCTTTAGGATTATGAAATTTTTTCCAACATAACATTTTAAGTATACATCTCAATATTTCCAATGCTTTTAGTCCCACGTACAAGTCATAAATATTGAGAAAGTTATGCCCTTGGAAAATTGACCCAAAATTAGGGTTTCAGTCAAAATGACCTATAATGTTTTGAAATTAATTATGATCTTCCAAGCTTCAAATGGATTATTTATGAACATTAACGTTGTTCATATGTTTCTTAGGAACATTATTTCTTTTGGGATCATCTTCATTTGACAAACACATCAAGAGTTATAGCGCATTGAACCTCATCTTAGTTAGACGACTTGACTGGTCAACTTTTCAAGGTCAAACTTCCAATCTTGATGAATAAATGATCGAGGGGCCTCAAATAGGATCATATATACATAAAATAATAAATGAAAGAACTTCCATTGATTAAATTTGATCAGAGGTTGAGATTGCTTCATGGGCAAGGCTCAGTCAGAGCACAGTGAAATTAGGGTTTCCTTGGGAAACAATCTTCAAGCCCTTTGGGTTATCCTGATCAAATTGGAAAATTGAGATACTTTGGAGACATATATGATGATTAGGAACTTTGTTGAACATTGTCATGTTTTTTCTCATCTTCAACTAGCCATTGCATTGGGCTTAGGAGCCTCCTAGGAGCATTGTGGAGCACATGATCACTTGAGCTTCAAAACAAAAAGAGTTAGTGACATATTTTTGTGCTTTTGGTTAGTAGTCAAATAATAAAAGCAATAACATACAATACAAGCATGCTTGGTGATCTCAAATAACTCAAACAAGTCCTAACCCTAGGGTTAAGGAGCCAAACATGCTATGATCCTTGAGGCAATGCACTTGTGCAATAACATGATGCCATGAGGAATCTTAGGGTCAAAATTAGGGTCTTACAGATGCCCCTATTTAAGGTCATTCTAGCCGGAGATATGAAGTTTAAAATTTTCGTCTCGACGAGATAGAATGAGCTTAAATAATAGCAAAGAGACGAATTTTGGTCCCTAAGAGACCTCATGATGCAAATGTATGCATGCAAAATAAAATCTTCATGGTGAATAATTGCCACAAAGGAAATAAAATTGGGAGAAATTGAAGATCCATAGGAGTAACACACTTACTAGGGAGACAGAGACCCTGGGGGAAATAAGGTAAAAATGCGTGAGCAGGTCACGACTTGGAAACTTGCTGGGAGACACGAAGGGATTCCATGAAAATAAATCGATGGAAAGACTTGAGCTGACACAAAGATGCATGTATTGGGGAATATGCCAATACAGCACAACTATCCACAAAGGATACATCGGATACAATCCGGACTCAGACGGGGACGTCCACAAAGGACTCAACTGAGGAAGAAACAACGAGATATTACCGGTTACTGGGTAATAAACTCAAAGAGAGACATGTCATCAAAACACCGGTTACTGGGTGAGAGAATGACATGCTCAGGGAGAAAGAATATCTAAGACCGGTATGAGGGTGAAAGATATCAATCATCCGAAACATCTGAGGAGGACCCAAAAGGCACATCTCAACTCAGGAAAATCTGACTCCACAGGGAGACAAAAGTCATAATAGGGAGCAGAAGGAAGGAACACCAGTGATACCGGTTACTGGGTATATAATAGGTGACCAACCAGGCGTGAATTGGGAACATATCCAAGACACTCATCATCCGAAAGGAGGGCTGAAAAAGCAAACTCGACTTACAGGATAGACATTCGATTCCACAAGGAAATACAAATCTTACTCAACTGGGGAAGAAAAAGACTTCGACTGAAGAGCGCATGAGATATATTATCTACTACCGTTATATGGGTAAAACATAGATAACATACTCGCATGGAAGATTATCCGCAACCGGTTACTGGGCTAATAAAGGATAAATCGACCGAAAAGAAAGGACATCGGGATACCGGTTACTGGGTATAAAATGATGACCAGTCAGAAGGAGAAACAATCATTACCAAACAAAGGGTAAATGAAAGATGACTCGCTAGGGACAAATTGCCTGACAACAGCAATTATCCAAGAGATATATCACCGGTTACTGGGTGGTATACTAAAAAACGAAGGAATATCAATACCGAATACTGGGTAAAGATAACCAACAAAGAGGGGATTACATCTACCGATTACTGAGTAGAAAACCACAGAAATAAGACTTATAACTACTGGTTACTGGATAGAAGGCCACAAAAATCCGCTGGGGAAAGGATGAACAATTATTGGTTACTAAGCAATTGAACAACTGAATCGCAGGGAACTGCAGGGGATAACAAGAAAGGAATCCATCTAGGAACAAACTAGAAGGACACAATCAAACAAGACTCAACCCGATGAGGATATAACTCAGGGGAGTAATTCCATCCCGATACACAACTGGGGAGGAAACTGAAACAATAATCATCCACGAGGACATAACTCAGTGGGGAAAAAAGAAGAAAAGATAGACACGTTTTGCCTATGAGGCTGACTCTATATGGAGAGATCAAACACAAACATCTGCTTGGGGAAGAAACGTTTTACCAATAGCAGGAGATAACAAGCAAAGATATATGGTAAAGAATGCATCATGAATATCTGAATGTTATGATTATGCATGATTTGTGTATAATTAATGCTGACACACAGACATATCTAACAGAAACAAGTCCAAGAATCACGGACGGACACTCAGCAAACTTCTCGACAAGAAGGGCGAAGCCTACTGGAGAACTCCGCTTGGGAATAATCCGAGAAGGATGAAAATAAATCATCGGGGATATCAAACCCTATCCCAATGCTACACTCACTGAGGATACAAAGAAGATGTATTCAGGAGCAGCGAAAGAAGATCAAACAGAGAACTCAACTCCGAAGGGGATTATCTCTGGAATAAGAGTAAACAAGGGAAGACTGTAACCATAGCTGGGGATAGGCAAAGTCAAAGCTTCCAACTGCAGGAAATGACACTTTACACAGGAGAAGTCTTCCAGGAGAAAATAATTCTGTCATAAGGAAGATGAAGAAAATTTGTCGGGGAGTTTCCATCAACTCTCTTGGGGATAGGTGGTTTAATAAAAATAAGATCCACCGGAGAAGAAAATCCATTGGGGAAGCTTATTAAGAAATGATGTGAAACTCCGTGGGGAACAACCATCAATCATATGTACATCAATCAAAACACTCCCTTCTATCTGCCGGAGAGGAAACTCTGCAAATGGGAAAAATAACATTTTGCTCCACTAGGGAAGGAAATAAACATTTTCCCCACCATCTCTTAATGCTAGAAGAAAACTTCAGACTCGGAGGAGATACAAACATCAAACTCTGATCTGGAAACCCTACTGTGGACAAGCTGTAAATGCTCTCGAGGGAACTACTCTTGCTGGAGAAATTGGAAATGAATCCTTCATCAACAAGCGACATACCGGGGATACCTCTTTTCAAAATAAATGAAATGGGAAATAAGCCCTTCATCAATTGCATTAGGCAACTTCCTTCTGAGGAGACAATTATCTGGAAAGATAGCTCTGCAGGGAACACATGCTTACTCCTTTGGAGATTCTTACTCAGGCTGGGGAAAGACAACCTTCCTCGTGAGTAAATAGTCAGGATAATGAGGCAAGGAATATTCTCAACTTAAAGCATATCAACTTCTATCAATCTTTAAGGGATTTTAGGTCAGTCCACACAAGGGATGACAACCATACAAATGATAAAACACAAATGCTAGTGCCTGATATAGAGGGATACACATCTCTAGAATATCGAGGCAAAAAATGGAAAAGAAGGGATCATTCACAGATCAACCAAATACCAAACATGGATTGCTAAAACTCTGCGGGAGAAACAAGTATGCATACACAACAAACTACCGGGAATGTATTGGATGAACATCCAAAAATCCTGCTAGGGGCAGGCAATCTATAAGACAGATCAATCCACTGCCATCAAGGAGAACTTCTCATACCAGACTCTCTGAGAAACTGATGATGTATTATTCTTTTTGCGCTCGGTTGAGGAGACAACTTGAATACTGATGAAGAGGATATAAGGAGCAAGAACGCCAGAATATGAACAAATGTCTTACCCTTTGGTGATCATACTATCCTTGGGAAAGCACTAAGGACATCTCACTTATCCTTTCAGTCATTGTGAATGTTCACCTTGTTTAAAACAGTTTATTCATGAAAAGTTTATTTGTTTAAAACACTGATATTCATCAATTAAAAACATGCAAACATTTGTTAAACAGAAACAAAAAAGAGTGCAAAGAATTGGATAAAGGTTCAAATCTATTTTAAGAGAATGGTAGTCCGCAAATGGTGAGACTCCATGGATCTTTACAAATTTGAAATTGGTGATATACATGGAAAAGGGCTACATTGAACATAATGACCGTTTCTCCACCAACTCTGAATCCACTGTATTCGAAACTTCAGTTGATGATGGCTGAGCGAGAATCCTTGACAGATGACAGTTGTAGAACAAAGTCTTGTCAGGATGCAGTTACTTGCCAAATCCCTAATTTTTGCCTAGATTGCCCCGGGGTGAGGTACTCAATCTAGCGGGATATATATTCATTTTTTTATGTCTCTAAATTTTTCCTGGATCACCCTTTCGGGGTTTCAATCCACCGAGACGCTCATTTTTGCCTAAGCCGCCCTTTCGAGTTTTCAACTTAGCGAGCTATTCTGTTTTTATTTTTTTAGGCAAAGTATTTCTTGACTGCATCTGAATTCACAGGACGAGTGAAATCCTCTCCATCCATATTTGTGAGCAACAAAGCACCGCCTGAAAAGGCTCTCTTAACAACGTATGGACCTTCATAGTTTGGAGTCCACTTGCCCCTGGAATCGGGCGCGAAAGACAAGACTTTCTTGAGCACGAGGTCACCTTCACGGAACACACGAGGCTTGACCTTCTTATCAAAAGCTTTCTTCATCCTTTGTTGATATAACTGACCATGGCACATGGCAGTTAATCTCTTCTCTTCAATCAAATTCAGTTGGTCATAACGACTCTGAACCCATTCAGCCTCAGTCAACTTGGCTTCCATCAAGACTCTCATTGATGGGATCTCAACCTCTACGGGGAGCACAACCTCCATGCCATATACAAGGGAGAAAGGGGTTGCCCCTGTTGAAGTGCGGACGGATGTACGATAGCCATGCAAAGTAAATGGAAGCATCTCATGCCAATCTTTGTATGTAACGATCATCTTCTGAATAGTCTTCTTGATGTTCTTGTTGGCAGCTTCAACGACCCCATTCATCTTGGGTCGACATGGAGAAGAACTATGATGTGCAATCTTGAACTCGCTACACAGCTCTTTCATCATCTTATATTTCAAGTTAGATCCATTATCAATAATGATCTTGTCTGGCACACCATATCGGCATATGAGTTGGTTCTTGATAGACCTCACAACCACCTGCCTGGTCACATTTGCATACGATGCCCCTTCAACCCACTTAGTGAAGTAATCAATGGATACGAGAATAAAACGGTGACCGTTTGACGCCTTAGGATCAACCATGCCAATCATATCAATTCCCCACATGGAGAAAGGCCTTGGTGAGGAAATAACATTCAGAAGTTTCGGGTGAACATGAATCTTATCCGCATAAATCTGACACTTGTGGCATTTCTTTACGTATTTGTAGCAATCATACTCCATTGTCAGCCAATAGTAGCCTGCCTCGACATCTTTTTCACCATGGCATGTCCATTGGAATGAGTACCAAATGAACCCTCATGCACTTCAGTCATCAACAGGTCTGCTTCGTGTCTATCCACGCATCTAAGCAAAACCATGTCAACATTTCTCTTGTAAAGCACATCACCATTAAGGTAGAAACTGCCAGATAATCTCCTCAATGTCTTCTTATCTTTTACAGATGCCCCTGGCGGGTAAGTCTGACTTTGGAGAAAACACTTGATATCATAATACCATGGCTTATCATCTTTCTCCTCAACTTCAAACACGTGAGCTGGTCTATCCAAGCGCATCACAGTAATCTTTGGGGCCTCATTCCAATAATTGACAACAATCATTGAAGCAAGCGTATCGAGAGCATCCACCATCCGATTCTCATCTCGAGGAATATGATGGAAGTCAACTTTAGTAAAGAAAGTTGAAATCCTCCTCGCATAATCTCTATATGGTATGAGGCCAGGCTGATTTGTATCCCATTCTCCCTTAATCTGATTAACGACAAGGGCTGAATCGCCATAAACATCAAGATGTTTGATCCTAAGATCAACACATTCTTCCAAACCCATAATATAGGCCTCATACTCCGCCATATTATTCGTGCATTTGAAAGTCAACCTTGTTGTAAAAGGGAAAAATATGTGCCTTAAGGAGTAATAATCACTGCCCCAATACCATTTCCATATTGATTGACAGCGCCATCGAACACCATACCCCATCGGGAACCCGGCTCTGGCCCTTCATCGAGCGTAGGCTCATCATGATCTTTCATTTTCAAATACAGAATCTCCTCATCAGGGAAGTCGTATTGCACATATTGATATTCTTCAATTGGTTGATGCGCCAAATGGTCAGCTAAGATACTACCTTTAATAGCTTTTTGAGCTCGATACTCAATATCATACTCAGATAACAACATCTTCCAACGGGAAATTCTCCCAGTTAAAGCAGGCTTCTCAAAGATATACTTGATCAGATCCATTTTGGATATCAACCAAGTTGTATGATTCAACATATACTGGCGTAAACGCTTAGCAGCCCAAGCCAAAGCACAACATGTCTTCTCAAGCATTGAGTACCGAGACTCACAATCGGTGAACTTCTTACTTAAGTAGTATATTGCACATTCTTTCTTTCCTGATTCATCTTGCTAACCAAGGACACAACCCATGGAATCATCAAGCACAATCAAGTACATAATCAATGGTCTCCCTTCAGCAGGTGGAGACAGAATCGGAGGCTCGGACATATACTTTTTGATAATGTCAAAGGCCTTTTGGAAATCCTCGGTCCAATCATGATGCTGATCTTTCCAGAGGAGCTTGAATATAGGCGCATATGTGGCAGTCATGTGGGATATAAATCTTGAAATGTAATTCAAGCGGCCAAGAAAGCCTCGGACTTGCTTCTCAGTTTTGGGCGCAGGAATCTCTTGTATTGCTTTGACCTTGGCATGATCAACTTCAATACCTCTCTCGCTGACAATAAAGCCCAATAACTTGACGGAACGGACTCCAAATGTACACTTGTTCGGATTCAAGCGGAGTTTGTACTTCCTCAAACACTGGAAAAGCTTCAACAAGTGTTCTACATGTTCAACTTCCATTTTCGACTTTGCAATCATATCATCGACATACACCTCGATTTCCTTGTGCATCATCTCATGAAACAAGGTGTAACACCCCAAAATTTTCCCTCCTCATTCATGCATTCATTTAGCATTTCATCATGTCAATCAGAATTAGATCCAAAAAAAAAAAAAAAAAAAAAACGAAAAAAAATAATAATAATTTTTTACAAAAAAAAAAAATAATAATAATAATAATAATAATAATAAAAAATTTAATTAATTAATTAATTAATTAATTAATTAAATAATTAAATAAATAAAATATAATAAAATTTTTTGGACTTGGACCTTTCTCAAAAGCCCACTAAGCTACCAATATTAGCCTATAAATACTAGAGTTTCATTGAAACAAAAGGCCACACAGAAGAGGAGAAGAAGGAAGAGAAGCAAAATACTCTGAGGTTTCCTTGGAACAAAACCCTGAGGAAAAAGATAGTGAGAGAAGACCTAACGGAGTTCAGAGCAGCCTCCAAACCCCGAAGGGAACTCAGCTACACAGAATCGCCTCTGCCTCACATAAACCCTGAAGATTGTTTTGTAAACCTCACGGGTGCAACTCAATTTCAATCAAGCTCTCCAATCAGGTTTGCCTTTATTCCCATTACCTTTTGCTTTGAAGTTGAATACTCTGAATGTATGAGGTATGATGGATGAATTTCATTAGGTTTTTCGTCCATGGGTTTAATATGTATATGAATGTATAAACAATGTCTTGAATGTTTAACCGTTTAATTTTTGAGTGTATGCCACAGGGTTTGAGTTTTTCTGAAACCATACTGTTATTCATGAAAAAAATGCTTATGGTGTTTCACTAACCCTTTTGTTGAGTTTTTGTGAGGGCTCACATGACTTTTGCAGGGATAACTTGCGTGGTTTCCCACTTTATTTGTGGGATAACCCCTGGAGGTTCATTCCGATTACCTGTACTGACTCACTTTTCTTTGATGGCATTAGCTTGGAAGGATCTCAGGGTTTCCCATTCCTCTAATTGCTGTTACTTCGGATCTTTATCCGCGTGGTACTTTTTCATTTTTCCCGCATTTTACTGCTTTCCTAGCTGGAAGACCTCGATAGGAGGCAACGTTTGAGCCCCTTGGTGGCATTTTACTTTGAGATACATGTTTTGTGTTTTGTATTCATATCCCTGCAGGTAGCGCAGTTCCTTCATCAAGGACTGCCTTTTTGCCCTCGAGCATCCCAAACCCTAAAACCCAAAGCAACACGTTAACTCCTTCTACTACAGGCGAGTAAGTCTCCAAAGGTCGAGCATCCGGTAGATTGCGTAGTGACGTCGTTCGTCCAAAACCCAATCCATAACCCCGTAGTTAGCCGAACTACGTTTTGCTCTGATTCTCAGGCCAGATGAGATACGTAGGCATAAGACGCGATGTCTTAGCGAGCACACATCCCCCAACCCATAGGTCAGCCGAGCTACGAAGACTCTGATTCTCATATTCAGATGAGATACGTATGCAGTGGATGCGACATCCGCGCGAGTCATTTTCATTTAACCCTTTTTTTTTGGTAAACAGCACAAGATAAACCCACACCTTTTAGACAAGAACTACAAAAGTGGATCCCGTAGAGTACTACGGATGCGTAGGGGTGTTAATACCTTCCCTTCGCATAACCGACTCCCGAACCCAAGATTTGGTTGCGAGACCCTGTCTTGTCCTTTCCTTTTTTCAGGTTTACTTCGAGCGTTTCCTTTCCCTCCTTTGGGATGAATAACGCACGGTGGCGACTCTTCTGTCTTTTTCTTTCGCCGGTTGTTTTTTCGCGCACTGTATTTTTCAGGTTGCGACAGCTGGCGACTCTGCTGGGGACCCTAAGAAGTTGACCTCTTGTTGGTCCATCTTCCCTAAGCGAGTCCCTCCTAGCTTTTGTAGTTTGTTTGTTTATTGGGTGTTCATGCTTTTGTACAGTTATTTATTTACCTGTTTTACCTTATTACATTGTGTACATATCATTGTTGTATCTGTTGGTTGGCTATGGCTGCTTGGTGATCTTTGTGAGATGAGTTCTATACCCGAACTCGAATGCACTTAAGATAGGAGAATGGCATAGTCCTGTCAACTTGTGTGGAGTATTCCTTAGCGAGTTGACTTGCAAGCCCATTCACTTGGTGGAGGTCATGTTGAGATCAATAATGTCACATAAGTAAGTTGTGGTTAGACATTACTTGTTCCAATATAGACCTAAGAAGCTAAGGACCTTAGTTTACCAAACCCATCTTGGCCTATTCGTAGGACGTAGTGCGAAAGTCGTTCAAGTATAAGATTTGATACGATTGTTACGCGATACTACACTCATAAGAATCTCTCTTGAGAATATTGTTGGAATACGAGTAGTCGTTCCTCTGATAATATCCGAAAGATGGGATTATGACTATGGGAACCTTTTGTAGAACATGTTTGGCAGGTTTAAACCTTAGTACACTCCTTTTGGGTGGTTCTTAACCTAAACTCCATGCTCGTGACTTGCAACAAACCCTTGATTCATGGTTAATCCGATCAGGTATCCTTAATATCAATGGAACTCGGGTGTTGATAAGATGTAAACCATAATCCACCAAAATGGGTGGTTGATATTAAGGATAACATGATCCATCCCATGACCTTTGTTTGGTGTGCTCTTAATTTCTCTCCAGACAGCGCAACCTGACAGATGTTCAAGCGGACCCATCAATTCTGATTGACATGCCTTTGCATTGCATAACATCATCTGCATATTTTCATCCAACATCTCATGCTTATTCATTTGCAGGGTATTCCCTTTCAAAACGGGAGTGCCTTAAAACTGAACAAGCAGTGCATCGCATACCATGCATATTAACCCTTGTCTGTTTTGCAGGTGTCACCGCAGTGTCTAATGTTTGTTCCCTGTATCAGGCAGTTATTGGTCCCAAGCAAGTTCACAGATACCCGACAAAGGAAAACCGTCCACGACTAGCGATGGACCAAGTACAGAAAGAGCTGGCTGATATGCGTGAAAGGATGGATCAGTTCATGACATTGATGACTGGTATGGCAGCAGGCCAAGAAAAGCTGAGGGAATTGGTTGAGCAACCGAGGCCCAATCCAGATTTGGAGATACCAAATGCTGAGGGAAACCTTGGTAACCCTGGGAACGCTGATAACCCTGTGAACACTGGTAACGCGGGTAACGCAAATGCTGATGGAAACCCGGGTAATGTTGGCAACACATGGAATGTTGGAAATGGTATTGGCGGAAGGTACAATGTGAATCAAGGAATTCGGATTAACGGGCACCATGTTACTGAAGATTATCAGTGTGATCAATTTTCTTTGCACGACGAGGCCCTCGATACCACTCGCCTATGGATGAGCTTGCTGAGAAGCTCAAATCTTTGGAGTCTCAAAATTCCTTAGGCTTTGATGTCACAAATCTTGGTCTGGTTCAGGGAGTAAGGATTCCTCACAAGTTCAAACCCCCTACTTTTGAGAAATACAACGGGGCTTCTTGCCCACGCACTCATCTCCAATCTTATTTGGGAAGGTTGGGAGCTCACACGGAAGATGAAAAGCTATGGATGTACTATTTTGCAGACAGCCTAACTGGAGCTTCTCGTGAATGGTATTCTCATTTGTCTCGTGCTACCATCAAGAGCTGGAAAGACTTGGCAGAGGCTTTTATCAAGCAATATCAATACAACTTGGACATGGCTCCAAATCGGACCTTGTTGTAAGGTATGTCTCAGACTGCCAAGGAAACCTTTAGAGAGTATGCTCAGCGTTGGAGACAGATTGCTGCGTCCGTCCAACCCCCTATGTCTGAAAGGGAGATGGAGGACATGTTCATGAACACTCTTCAAGGCAATTATATTGAGAGATTGGCTGCTTGCCCGTCAATCAGCTTTGCAGAGATAGTAATTGCTGGAGAAAGAATCGAGAGTCTATTGAAGATGGGCCGAATTCAAGACAATAGTGCTTCCAACTCATCAGGTCCCAAGAGACCGTTTGCTGGTAACGGTCAGCGAAGAAAAGAAGGCGAGACAAGCGTTGTGTATGCCGGTAGAGGCAGGGGTAGAGGACGCCCTAATTATTACCAAGATCAAGTGGCCGCAGTCACTATTCCAACACCTGTTCCTCAACCGCAATATCATCCGCAACAACAACCCAGGTACAACAATCAAGGAGGTAATCCGGGTCAGCAGAGACACTATCAACAACGTCCAAGGCAGACGGACCGGGTCATCGAGCCAATCCCAATGCCTTATTCAGTATTACTTCCCAAGCTGATTGACATGAATCTGGTTACGCTGAGAACTCTGGCCCCACCAATCGATCCCAATAATTTGCCTAGAGGTTATGATGTCAACGCCAGATGTGCTTTTCACTCCAACGCACCTGGCCATACTACAGATAATTGCAAGGCTCTCCAGTTAAAGGTACAAGATCTGAGAGATGCCCAGGCTATCAATTTTACTCTAGTGCCTAATGTTATCCAGAACCCGATGCCGGCTCACGGCGGGTAGAGGATTAATGTTGTTGATATTGGGGAAACTTTGAATTTGGTTTCTGATGTGACTAAGGTGAAGACTTCGCTATCGGTGGTTAAAGACCGACTTCTGAAAGGACAGATTTTCCCGGGCTGTGGGAAAGAGTGCAGAAATTGTCAAGCTGCCGAGAACGGATGTGACAGTTTGAGAAGGGGTATTCAGCAGCTGATAGATGAAGGTTGTCTTCAGTTCGATCAGGCCCGTCCGGTGAAGAATGATGTATCGACGGTGACGTTTTATTTCACTCCTGAAGAAATATATGTTCCCGAGAGACTCGCTCCGACAACAATATATTTCCCAGAAAGTACAGAACCAGCAGCGGTGAACATCGAAAGTTCAGCACCAGTTGCAATTTACTCTGACAGCCCTCAACCGACTTTGGTTGGTCCGATCACCATCACAATACCAGGACCCGTTCCGTATGAGAAAGACAGTGCTATCCCGTGGCACTATGGGGCTGATATCTACTGCCAGGGGCAGAAAGTTAACGAAGAAGACATTGACATTGGTAGCTCCGCTGTAGACAATGTTGGAGGGGTTGGTGGCTTCACTCGCAGTGGACGCCTATTTGCACCATCAACATTACGCGCGAATACTGAAGTCGAGGCAGCTGCCAAGGCTAAAGGGAAACAGGTATCCACCGAAGAGGTTACTACTGAGGAAGATCCTCCTAAGACCGCATTCGAGAAGGAAGTGGATGAGTTTATGAGGATTATCAAGAAAAGTGACTACAAGGTAGTCGACCAGCTAAATCAGACACCCTCAAAGATCTCCATTCTCTCACTATTGCTGTGCTCTGAGGCGCACAGAGCAGCCTTGTTGAAAGTACTGAATATGGCCTATGTTCCACCGGAGATAACTGTTAACCAGCTGGAGTCGGTAGTTTCCAATGTAAACGCTAGCCGGGGGCTAGGTTTCACCGATAATGACCTGACACCTGAGGGCAGGAATCACAACAAAGCCTTGCATATCACAATGGAGTGCAAAGGGGTGGTGCTTTCCCATGTTTTGGTTGATACAGGCTCTTCTCTGAATGTTCTTCCAAAGAAAGCCTTAATGAAGTTGGATTGCGATGGCATCATCCTAAGGCCAAGTAACTTAGTTGTGAGGGCTTTTGATGGCTCTAAGAGAGCTGTCTTTGGCGAAGTTGAGTTGCTAGTTAAGATTGGACCGCAGGTGTTCAAGATCACCTTTTATGTGATGGATATCCAGCCTGCCTACAGCTGTCTGCTAGGTCGGCCTTGGATTCATGCTGCCGGTGCTGTTACTTCTACCCTCCACCAGAAGCTCAAATATGAACTAGAAGGTCAGATCGTCACTGTATGTGGTGAAGAGGATATTTTTGTTAGCCACCTGTCTACATTTAAGTATGTGGAGATGGATGGCGAGGTGCATGAGATGCTGTGTCAGGGCTTCGAAACTACAAACATCAATGAGGTCGCGCCCGAAGCTGTCTTTTCACCTGAGTTTGAGAAGGTCGGGACTTCTATCTCTTCATACAAGCAAGCTGTCGAAGTGGTTAAAGCTGGTAATGCCCAAGGCTGGGGCAAATTTGTGGAGCCAGTCATCAAAGAAGACAAGTTTGGATTGGGGTATGCTCCGGGATCTCAGAAGAATGAAACCGGTACTCTCTCCAGCGGGGGTTTGGTTTCCCCCCACATCGTCAATGCTCCAGATGAAGACAAGGCTGACAGCGACTGTGACTCAGATAGCTGGATTCGCCCGTGTGTCCCGGGAGAAAAGCTCGACAACTGGTCGTCCGAAAAACCGTCCGGGTTACTCTGCTGAAAGAGTGATTTTTATTGTTTTCCTTTTATTACATGCATAATAAAGTCTTACACTTTGCCCAAGGTGTAATGACTCATCTGTAGGGCCATCCATTTAGTTACGTTTCGCAATTATTTTTATCATCAATAAAGGACGGCTTTTGCAAACAGTTTTGTGTTCTCTTTCTTTCAGCTTTTTTACTTTTTACAAAAAAAATGGCAATGTTTCTTTTTTCGTTTTTCCTTTCTTAAAATTTTTTTTTCTCATTCTAAGGTAAAGCATGATCCTCCATCATGCAGAGCCGACCACCCGGATCTCACTGCTAACGACACTGCTATGGCTAAGTATGACTTCGACAATCCTATTTATCAAGCCGAAGAAGGGGCTGAGGAAGTTTGTGAATTGCCTGAAGGGTTAGCCAGATTGTTGAAACAGGAGGACCGAGCTATTACACCTTATCAGGAGGTGGTTGAGACCATCAACGTTGGTACCGAAGACGACAAGAAAGAGATCAAGATCGGGGCCAGGCTACAGGCCGAGAGGAAAAACCATTGATCATGTACTTGACTGTGTTAGAAAAGTCAATGGGTTGTGTGCTCGGTCAGCATGACGAGTCAGGTCGAAAAGAGCATGCAATATACTACCTTAGCAAAAGTTTACCGACTGTGAACAAAAATACTCATTGCTCGAGAAAACTTGCCGCGCTTTGGCATGGGCTGCTCGCCGACTAAGACAGTATATGTTGACTCACACGACTCTATTGATATCAAAAATGGATCCAGTCAAGTATATTTTTGAAAAGCCATTGTAGCGGTGTATTCGTCGCTATATGATCTATTGATTAAATCATAAGCAAAGTATACAAGTAAATAGAGTCGCCACCGCACTTTTATTTATCCAAAGGACTGGCTAAAAAGCGAACAAAAAAGCCTAAGAAGTTTTACGCGTAGAAAACTAATAAAAAGATCAGAGAGTCTGGGTAAGGGGTAAATTACGCAATGGGAAGGTGTTAGGCACCCACTACGTCCTAGGTACTCCTAGGGAGCCCTTTTCACACTTGTTGTATTGAATTGTTATTTATTATGACATAAGTATTGTGCAAACATGATTGGGATGGTGAGAAAAAGAATATACAATTTTATTATTGGGTTTGAACGGATGAACCCGTTGCCTACGTACCTTCCATCAAAGGTAAGGATCAAAACGCCGTAGTTCGGCTAAAAGATTTCCAAAAGTTTGTGAGTTCAATTTTAAACAATAGCACTGAGGCTTTTCATTATCAATGGGAGAAAACTCGACCAAGACCAACATCCACCATGCGAGGATAGCTTCGACGTACTAGAGGGGTTAACCCTGTTTTTAGTACGGAAGTCTTACTGTCGACTCACTAAGGATAAGGTGAGGTTTACATCAACCACAATGATAATTGAAACCTATGGCTAATGCATGAAAACTTAGTAGGAATGGACAAAGCCAAAAACAATTGAATGGGTGAAGTTAATTGATTGTGATTATGAAAGTAGGGTCAAAGTATGATTAAGATTGATTCAAAAGAAGTATTATGAAATGGAGTTTGAAAAAGTCAAGGACTTGGGGTCCAGGTTTTTAATTTGAAAACATGAAGATGTTTGCACAATATCTATCTCAAGTTTGAAAGTAATGTGTGAAGAGGTTTAGGACATAATGGGGATGAATGGATGAAGGTGGAGTGTAAAACTTCTTAGAAGGTTCACCTCTTGAGATCATATGAGATGATTCAAGTGTGTCCTTTGGAATGGGCAATGAGCAATAACAAAAGAAACAAACAAATGATACCGGATGCCACTCAATGGTCTTACTCCAATCTCACAAACAAAGCGGATACCTGATACCAATAGATGGATTTACACCAATCTCCTAAACAAAGAAACAAGGATGTCGGAAGCCAATAGATGGACTTATTCCAATCTCCTAAAACAAAATGAAACTTGGATACCGGATGCCAATCTGTCTGGGCTTATACCAATCTCCAACATATGATCATAGGAAAGCAAATGCCAACTTGCAGGGGCTTACAATTGCATCCTCACATACAACAAATGCAAAGGCATCAAGTAAAGAGAAGATGAGTGGCCAATGAGATGGTCTTATACTCACTTCCATATCATAGGAACAATGGCCAATGGATGGTCTTACAATTGTCCTCAATGGGCAAACTACAAAACTATGTCACAGAGACAAATGAAATGATCATGCACTAATGAGCAATTAATAATGATAAATGCATAGAGCATACAAGCAAACATGTGCATATGAAGTAAGCAATCAATCAATCAAGTCATTCAGCACACACTATAACCAAACAATCAGGCTCACACAAAGGGTTAGGCATTGAAGCCAACTGGAATAGGGTTAATGGTGCTCTTAACCTTGCCATTGAGGGGCTAAGGTGAAGCAGATGAAAGGATATGAGGGGTGTGCCTCATTGCTCTTATCCCTGGTCAGGGAGAGCATTTGAATATCAGAAGGTGTGGGAGTTCAGAAAGATGGAACTCTCTCCACAAGTTAGACTCTATAGATCTTGGGTTTTTACTCACTATGCATCAACACAAGTAGTGTGAGCAAGGTGAGTGACTCACAGAATAGTAGGAGATAGGTTGCATATCTCTTGGATTCTACCAATTGCCTTATTTGAAGGACTTTTCCTGCTTGGGACAAATGTAAACACACACAAGCATTGCCTCTTAAGGAGGACTTCAAACAGTTGCCTGGCCAAGTAACAGGCCAGGTCTTCCAGACTACATGAAGATAAGGAATTATACCTCAATGCAAATTGCTATTAAGCAAAGCAAAGCAAGTTCTTAAAGAACTAAGCAACTAATGGTACCTGAAACCAGTCAAACAGAATCAGTACACAACTTAAAGTCAAACCAAAATGAGATAAGGATCAACAGTCAACATAATCAGTTAAATGTGCAATGCACAAGGCTCAAAGCATGTGAGCCAAGCAACCTACAAAACAAACAAGTTAGTCATGATAATCAATCAAACTCAATCAATTTGTAATGATCTCTTTGGGTATTTGTTGCTTAACCTGAAAAAATGAACTCAAACATGAGCAACAAGACCACTAGGACAAGCCTAGGGTCAAAAAGGGATGAGAAAGTCAAAACAGCAAGTGAAATCCAACCAAAATCAAGTTCAAACAATCAAGAAACAAACCCAATTGGTTTCATGTTCATATCAATCATCATCATCATTTCATAAGCAAATTAGGTCAAAGCATGGCATATGGAAGCTCAAAGAAGTCAACAGAATGATTTAGCTCAAAACCAATCTCAAACATTTCAATAAATTCTCAAATAATTCATGGTCAAACATAATCCATAACATGATAAGCATACCAAATTTCAGCTCATTTGGATAATGGGAAGTTGGTCAATGAAAATCAGAAAGGTAAGGCAAGTTCAAGCAAGCTCAAAGAAGTCAACCAAACATGCACCAACTTCAATAAATCATAAATCAGTGACAACATATGAGAAATGAATGGGACTAAAACCATGACAAACATTAAGATGTCTACTAATCACATGTCAAATTTCATGTCCATCCAATAAAGTATGAGAATTTCACAAAGCATATGGCATCATGTGTCACAAAAAGTCAACATATGACCAAACAGGGGAGAAAATCCGAAACAATTAGGAAATGCCATCAATAATTCCAGAAAAAATCACATGTAAATTAGACATCCAAGAGTACATTCATGAAAAAATTCAAACCAATTTGAGTTCAAGAAGCATGGTAAATAAAATCATGAAGTTGGACATCAATGGTGTGACACAAATTGTCACACCCTAATTAAAAAAATCATAACTCACAAACCAGCAATGATAAATTCACAAACTCTACACCAAAATCACCATGAATATGTCTAGTTTAAGCACAAAAAATTTGAGAGTCATTGGATAAGGCATCATCATTTCACAATTGATTTGGCAAAACATACATAAAATGGACATATGAACAAAACCCTAGCACAATTAAAAATCCACTCATCCAAAAAAATCTGGAAAAATCATGTTAAAAAACTAGAGATCAAGATGAACAATTTGCAAAAAGTCCCCTGAATTTTGGATAAAAAATGATTGACTTATGATTTTTGTAAGTTTGTGTTCAAAATGAAATAAATATTGTGAAATAACATGATTTAATGGGACAATTAGGCACGGCAGTGGCATTTTAGTAAATACGCGTTCATGTTAATGAAACGCAGCGTATCGAACAGAGGCGTGTCACTCAGCCATTCGTGCAGGGCAATGGTACAGTAGAACAAACATGCAAACGCGTTCAACACAAATTCTGGGTTCATGAAGAACTAGGGTTTCGAGCTACAGTGGACCTTCATCTTCATCAACAAATCGTGAAATTTTTTGGTCACAGTTTTTGAAAACAAGCATGGCATTCGATACATCTAACAACATACATCAACATTCCAACAGCCATTAACATTAAATCATGCTAACTAGGGAGAATCATGCATAAACAACAATGAACATCAATCTTCATGTCAACATAACTTTCAGAATAACCAACCATTTTCAATGATTTAAAGTTTAAAATGACCAGCATGGCAAGACCTATACAAAGCATAGCATGATTTTGGGAATAGTTAAGGTCGAAAACTTACCAAATTTGAAGAACAGTTGTGATGCAGTGGTTCTTTGGCTATAAATGGCTGAAACAGATGCACCTTCAAGCTTGTAGTGATGAATGGTCAAGTAATTTTAGTTCAGGAATGTTCAAGACAGCTCTAAACCAGATCTGCCATGGAAATGCTCTTCAATGGAACAGTGCTTGCCTTGCCTTACAGTCGTGTTCTTGTGCCTGCAAAAGCTTGACAAAGGTTGGTGGATGATGACACAAACAAGCCCAGCTCGAGTTCTTTGAGGTTTTACCAAGAAAAGTTCAAATGAAGGAAATGGATGTTTTTGAAAGCAAGAGAATTTTTGGTCTGTTTAGAATGTTGTGGCTAGGGTTTTCAGAGTGTAAATGAACAATATATAGTCTGTTTAAGGTTGGTTTAGGTTAGTTAATGGAAGTGTAATCAGAATTTGCTAATTGGATGTTTTTGCTAATTTGTGCATTTCCACTCAAATGTTGCATGGGCATGGTTACAGCTGCGAATTGGGCCTTGGTACACACTCCAAACATGATTTCTGATCAATTGCAAGTGGTAAAATGTGTTGGAAATGTTTAATTTGGAAACTCATTTTTTCACCTCACTTGAATTAATTCAAACCACCTTAAAAATGCCATTTTGATTGGTTGAGTTTTGGTGAATTATGATGGAAGATTTGGAAAGAGGGCATCAAATATGACTTGTAGCAAAAAACCCCACCCAATTTGGCCAAATGGTTTGGAAGATATGCCACTTTTGAAGTTCAAATTTTTTTGAGAATGATTTGATCATAACTTGCCAACCATAAATGGGAATTAAGTGTTCTTGGACTTTTTGGAAATGGGAGAACAAGATATTCAACTTTCATGTTAGGCAAAAATCCATTTGAAGCTTGTATCATGATGTAATTTTGAGGAGAAGAAGTTTCCATTTTTGGCAAATTCCAATTACAGGTCAACTTTCTATTTTTGGAAATTTCTTGACTGACTTCAAATTCTTCACTATGGATGTTTGACATGTTATATGAGGCTTATATGGACATGAATGAGACCTCTCAAACCAATTCCCACCATCAAATCACGGATTAAACGCACAGTTGAACAACAGTTGACTTTGCTAGGGTTTTGGTTGACTGAACCATGTTCTGATGAATTGAAATTCTAGTTATCAGACTTTGGATGTCACACTGGTTGTTATGACATCCAATTCTGCACAGACAGGGATTATGCAGAACTTAACCGTAAGTGCAGTAAATAACACAAGTAATTGTTCACCCAGTTCAGTCCAACATGACCTACATCTGGGGGCTACCAAGCCAGGGAGGAAATCCACTATTAGTAGTATCAATTCAAAGCTAAACTCGCCTGTTTACAACTTCTCACTTAATCCCTACCCAATGCAATTTCAATCTTAACCTAAGATCAGAGTTCCTACTCACTCCCCCTCAATCACCTCAGTGATATTAAAGACACTTTGAAGTCACACTTCAAAAACAACTCTTGATTATGCTTCACAGCTTAAATCAAGATACACAACACTCACGCTTAAAAGCTTTGAGTGACACAACACTTACAACTCAATGAACACCCTATGCCAAAGCTATCATCTACTTGATAATGACTTGGCTTACAAGATACGTCTAATACTAGACTCACAAAATACAGCAATGAAGTATGATGGACACACTAAATCTTCACGCCTCAAAATCCCCGAAACTGAATGAAGGAATGCCTTCCTTTTTATATTGCAGCACCTGGGCTTTTGCACCTGTATTTTCCTGAATTTTAGGTCACACAAGTTCCCTCAAATTCAACATTTAGGTTGCTAACAAATAGGCTATTTGTTATGTTCATTGAATGTAGCTTGGTTGTTGATTTCCTGGATTTTCTCTCAGTTGTTGAATCCCTAAAGAATAGCCTGAGAAAAAGCTGAAACAGAAAACTGAACAACCTACAATTTAGCATATGCTGTCAGGAATGAATGTCACGACATTCAGCTTGACATCAAGGTCCATATGCTGAGTCTGTTTTTCCAGAAAACAGACTGTACAAATTTGCTGACCTGTACATGATCAAAATGACCATACTACAGTAACAGCTTACATTAATAAATGTCAAAGTGTCCAACTTAACATTTACACAATTGGCCTTAAGTTAGTTCTGTTATTCTCTTGAAGAACAAACTAAGTAATATGCTGAAGTATAGCAGAACACCACTCTGCCTAATCTTCAGTAGCTGCTGTCAATGATGAATGTCACAACATCCAGTTTGACATTCAGTCAGTAGGCCTTATGCCAGGTCTGGTTCTTCCTTGATAACCAGACTGCAAATGAATACTAAGTTCTAACAGAACTTCTGTTCCTTAGTATCTGTTGACAGGTATGAATGTCACAGCATTCAATAATCCTGTGTTAGCTAGTCCTGCAGTAACTACAATGTAGTCACACATACATGTCATGACATCAGTCAAGACATTAGTGTTTTACCATATAATGCAGCCAATTAAACACCTACAAACTCCCCCTTTGGCAAATTTTTGGCTAAAACACTTTGATTCCCATAACAGAGTTCATAGCAGCGGAATAATACTAGCTAATACACTCAGAGTGGCAGCACACTCACACACATGGAAGTTAAGAAAAAACTTCACATAGCAGCACACACATATGAGAAGTTGCACCTAAACTTCAACATCAGCTGCAGGGGGGGAATCTTCAGATCTGTCATGAGAGTCTGTTGTAGAGACCCACTCTGTTTGTCAGGGGTATTGGTGGTTATTACTCCCCCTTTTTAGCCAGAGCACAATGACAGAGTTCTAGACTTGGTTTTACTTCACAGTTTCAACCAAGTTAACATCCACTTGATCTTGCTTCACAGCTTCGATCAAGTGATCACCCACTTTTGCTTTACAGTAGGTACCATCATATCAGATGCCATGATTTTGTTTCTGACATCCAGAACCACTCCTGCATGAACAGCATCCTTGAACTCCTGCAGGTACATTGGCCTTCTCTCTGTAGGGTGTCTCCTTACCCTCTTGTATCCACCCTTGTTGTAAGCAGCATAGCTATGATCTGTTGACCCATCATAGCCTAGTACAAATTGTTTAATAGGCAGAGATATTAAACAATTTATCCCAAACATCAGTGGTTGCTATAAGGTCTCTGAGAGACATATTCCCAGTTTTCTCCTTAAGTTTTCAAACTGAGTAGCATCCAGAGCCTTTGTAAATATGTCAGCCAGTTGAAGATCCGTGGCTACATGTTCCAAAGTGATCACCTTGTCTTCCACCAGATCTCTGATGAAGTGGTGCCTAATGTCAATATGTTTGGTCCTGCTGTGTTGGATGGGATTCTTGGAGATATTGATGGCACTGAGATTATCACAGAACAATGTCATGACATTTTGAGAGACATTGTACTCAGTGAGCATCTGTTTCATCCAGACCAGTTGGGAGCAACTGCTTCCTGCAGCTATGTATTCAGCCTCTGTAGTGGACAAAGAGACACAATTCTGCTTCTTGCTGAACCACGATATGAGGTTTTCTCCTAAGAAGAAACATCCACCTGATGTGCTTTTTCTGTCATCAGCACTTCCAGTCCAATCAGCATCACAGTACCAGATAGGACAGGCTCAGACCTATGTGAATACAGCATCCCATAGTCACACGTCCCATTGATGTACTTGAGAATCCTTTTGACTTGATTCAAGTGGCTCACCTTGGGCTCTGCTTGGTATCTGGCACATACTCCAACTGCATAAGAAATATCAGGTCTACTTGCAGTTAGATACAGTAGACTACCTATCATGCTTCTGTACAGGCATTGATCGACACTAGGCCCTCCATCATCTTTGGTTAACTTCAGATGAGTAGGAGCAGGAGTCCTCTTGTGCCTGGCATTATCCATACCAAACTTCTTAACTATGTTCTTGGCATACTTGCTTTGGGAGAGAAACATAGAGTCCTCCATTTGGTTTACTTGCATTCCAAGGAAATAGGTCAGTTCTCCCACTAGACTCATTTCAAACTCAGACTGCATCTGGTGAACAAATTGTTTAACCATTTGTTCTGACATTCCACCAAAGACTATATCATCAACATAGATTTGAGCTATCATGATTTTGCCTTCTTCATCCTTTACAAACAAGGTTTTATCAATGCCACCCTTTCTGTATCCATTTGAGGTCAGAAATTCGGTTAATCTTTCATACCAAGCTCTGGGTGCTTGCTTCAACCCATACAAGGCTTTCTTCAACTTGTATACATGCTCAGGTTGGTTAGGATCACAGAACCCTTTGGGTTGTTCCACATAAACTTCTTCATTCAGGTAGCCATTCAAGAATGCACTCTTCACATCCATTTGGAATAGCTTAAACTTCAGGATGCATGCTACCCCCAACAGCAATCTGATGGACTCAAGTCTAGCCACAGGAGCAAATGTCTCATCAAAGTCTACCCCTTCTACTTGAGTGTATCCTTGAGCTACTAGTCTTGCTTTATTTCTAGTAATTACTCCTTTCTCATCAGATTTGTTTTTGTAGATCCACTTGGTACCAATGATGTTGGACCCTTCAGGTCTTGGAACTAGCTCCCATACTTCATGCCTTGTGAACTGCTCGAGTTCCTCTTGCATGGCAATGATCCAGTATTCATCAGTCAGGGCTTCTTTCACATTCTTTGGTTCAACCTTGGAAACAAAGCAGGAATTTGAGTTTATTCCTCTTGACCTGGTAGTTACACCACTGGTGGGATCCCCTATGATAAGATCCTTAGGGTGGTCTTTCTGAATCCTGATAGATGGCACTTTGGAGGGTGCCTCTACTTCACATTCAGGAGGAGGTTCCTGTACTTCTTCAGACTTGACTGGACTGTCAGTCGGACTGTCAAGGAATGTTTCAACATCCTCCATGACATCGGTTCCTTCCTCTTTATCATCCACAATGACATTTATGGATTCCATCAGGACATTGGTCCTGTAGTTGAACACTCTGTAGGCTCTGCTGTTAGTGGAGTATCCCAGAAATATGTGTAAGACCCCAATTTTGGGCCCTAAGATCCCTCATGGCCCATATCATTCATATCATAACCTCAAGGATCATTGCATGCCTTTGTCCCCTCCTAGTGGGTTGGTTTGCCTTGTGGGTTTGTTTCTTGATCACCAAGCATACTTTGCATTTGTATATCTTTGCTTTCATATGTTTATTAACCAAAAAGTACAAAAATATTATCTGTTTAACCTTGTTGCTTGCAGTGGAAGTAATCATCAGCAATTAGGTCAAAGTCAGTCATTGATCAGTCAAAGCAATGGATGATGGCCATTCTTGTGGAATTTGGGCATCATGATCAATAATCAAAGGTTCATACATCTTGAGACATCATTTGAAATCAAGTTCTCAAGGAATTAGGGTTTGGAATTCATCAGAAGAGGTTCAATCATTCAAAACCCTAGAAAAGTCAACAGACAGTCAAACTTGGTCAACTGTGGATTTAATCAAGATTTGATGGATGGAATTGATTTGAAGGAGTTCATTCATGCTTGTATAAGTCTCATATATCATGTTCAACCTCATCATGGAAGAAAATCAAGTCAATCAGAAAATTTTCCAGAAATAGAAAGTGGACCTGTAATTTCAACTGCCAAAAATGGAAACTTCTTGATCTTAAACTTACATCATGATACAAGCTTCAAATGAATTTTTGCCCAACATGAAAGTTGAAGATCTTGTTCTCCCATTTTCAAAAAGTCCAAGAACATCAAAATCCCATGTGTGGTTGTCAAGATATGATCAAATCATTTTCATCAATTTTTGAACTTCAAAGGGCCATATCTCTCAAACCATAAGGCCAAATTTGGTGGGGTTTTTTCCTACAAGCCACATTTTTCATCCTCTTTCCAAAAATATAAATTTCATGACCTAAAACCCTACCATTCAAAATGGCATCTTTGGACCTTTTTCATTTAAAATCAAAGTTTGACCAAACTTTGACTTTTTGATTTATGGACTTTTTCTCATTTTTGCCAATTGGGAAATGTTCCATATGTCATTTGTGACTTGCTCCAATCCCAAATTCATGTCCATACCATCATTCCACCACCTTTTTGGATCAAAATTCAAATTTGGCAAAATGTGCAAAAAAGAAGTACACAAACAAAACACATACAGCATTTTTCTGTACCACCAAAAACAGCAAATATACTGTCCTTTTTGCAGCCTGTAGCAGCCCAATTTCTCAGCAAATACACCTCCACTTCCACTTTGTCCATAATTAGCAACTTTGCAAATGAAGGCATTTACACTAAGTCAGCTTAGCACATGGTTAAATGAGGATTAACAGATGATATTTAAGCCATTCTTCTGCATTTCCAACCCTAATTTTGACAGCCACCACACAGAAAATACTCTTACTCTCTCACCTTGCATTTTGGCTTGACCAAGATTTTCTGCAAAAAGCTGTAAACCCTCGAGCTTTCTTGGCTTTCTTCATCATTCATCATCCTTGTAGACTGCTTTCCAATTGAAAAATCCTAGCTGGGCCAACATTTTCAAGCTCTGTTTTGCAAAGGACCTTTAATGGCAAGATGAGATTTGAAGAGCTCCAAGTGTTCTCGAGCTAGAAAAGCTTCAACATCCTTCAACATAAAGCATAAGAGCCAGCTGTTTGCACTCATATCATCAAAAGCATCACTGTTTCACAACTTGCTTCAAAAACAAGTAAGTTTTCGAGTACCTTCTTTCTCCATGCCATGATATGCTTTAGCTAGTTTGTGATTTGCTGATCCCGAAACACTTTAAACCACTGCAAATGATCAACTAGGTTAAGAGAAATTTGTTTATGAAGTTCAATATCCAAAATTGTTTTTGTTGATTCTGCTTTTGTGTGCTCAAATTAGTGGTCATGGATGCCATATCATGCTTGTGTTCAATTTGATGAATCGATTAGCCTGCTTATTGTTGATTTCTGGGGATATTTTTCTGTTGTGATTTTTTGAAATTGATGGAAGTCATACCCTGTTGCATATGACTTTTACCTGCCCAGAATTTGCTTGAATGAATGTTGTTTTGGTGTGTTGCTGTTTAGATGTGCATGAGCATACTGTTTCTTTGCCTTGTTTGCTTGACATAAGGCTTGTACCTTGTTTAATGATGTTTTGCTTGAATTAATGACTGCTGTTGTATGTTGATGTTTAAGTCATGAGGATTTTCCACCATGCTGTTGCTGCCCTGCTGTTATTTGCTTTGTTGGTCGAATGATGATGATGCTTAATATGTACATGCTGCTGTGTGTGTATGTTGGAATTTATTTTGTAAGATGTTGAACTTGCTTGAAATTCCATGATGCTGTTGTTTTCAACTTATGCCATGAGAATTATGTGGTATGCAAGTTGACTGCTTGCTAATGCCTGCTGTTGTGTGCTATTGTTGGTTTTGTTTAGATGTTGGCTGAATTTGTTTGAAGCTCACCATAAGCCATGCTGCTAAAACCATGTGCTGTCTTGAGCAGGCCCTTGAAAATCCATATGATTTGTTGGTCATGCTGATTAAACATTGTTTGCTATTGCCCATGCTGCTGTTTCGAAACTTGCCATGACCTCAATGTTGATTACATGAACCTTGCTTGCTAAAATCCTGCTGCAGTTTTGAACATGAATGTTGTTGTTGTTTAGCTGCTATTTGGTTTGCCATGATAGAATATTGATTAATGATTACATGATGATGATTATTGTATGCTGGTCGAATTTTACATGAACTTTGTCATTGCCTTGCTGACTGCCATGCCTCTTGAATTTTGGGTTGAGAATGTATGTTGGTGATGAACTTGTATTGATCACATGATACTATGTTGTTGTGTGCTGTTTTCTTGATGGGATGCTGTTGTAATTGTTGGTTGGATTTCTGTGTTGCTAGTGGTGCCTGCTGCTGTTATGATGTATGTTGCTGCTGCTGTGATGCTCACATCATAATTCTGTCCAAAAAACCATGTGAATTGTGTTGTTTGCTGTTGTTTGGATTGCAGTAGGAACCTTCCCATACCATGCTTTTTGAATGATGTTTGGTTTGAACTTGCTTGACATGCCATGATGTTGCTTCTGGTCGAGTGTTTTGTGATGATGTTGTTGAACCAAGTTGCCTTTGCCATGCTACAGCCCTTAGGGTTTTGTAAAACCCAGAAAACTTGAAGGTGATTGGTTGTTTTTGCCATTGCCACTGTTCCATTGGGTTTGGACCAATAGGAACATTTCCTGGTCGCCCCCCAAAACGCAGTAGTTTAAGTTAATGAGCTCAGAATTACACAAATGCCACGGTTGACCCTTGTGTTGACCAATTGCCTTGCCTTTTGTTCATGCTTGCTCCATTATTTCACTCAACTTCAACAATTATTTTCTCATTCATTTTTTCACCAAAAATTATGAAATTTTTTCCACATGTTCACAAATGAGTCTAATATTTAATTGTGAATTTTAATTAATTTTTCATGTCCTGGATTTTAAATGATAAATTATTTTCTCAACATGTGTGAATGATTGATACCTTGTGCCATTCTCTTTGTGAAATATTCATGTTGCATCCATTGCCTTTGAAATTTTTTGTGGTAAAACTAGACACATTGATCTTCATTTCCATATAAAGTTTGTGGATTTCTCATTTGTGGTTTGATAGACATAAATTTTTGAATTAGGGTGTGACAATTTGTGTCACACCAATGATATGCAAATGTATGATGTTTGTTCACATGCTTCCCCCTATTCAAATCATTTGAAATTTTGCATGAATGATCCCTTGTATGTCTAATTGATGTATGAATTTTCTTGGAATTAATCTTGCTGTTTTCCATTTATTTGAGAATTTTCTTCCATATGTGGTCATTTGTTGACTTTTTGTGCTATGCCTTGCCAAATCTTTTGTGAAATTCTCAAATCTTATTGTATGATCATGAAATTCCATATGTGATAACTAGACATCTCAAGCTTTGCATTGGTGTTAATCTCATTCATTTCTCTTCTGTTTTCAAATTGATATGATTTTTTGAAGTTGACCCATGCTTGTTGACTTTCACCATGCTTACTTGATTTTGTTTTGGCTTCATGATTTTACTTGACTGCCTTCCTCTCATCCAAATGCCATGAAATTTGACATGTATACCATGTTAGATGTTAGGATTGAGTGTGATTTATTTCATAATTTTTGGGTTTGTTTGAGTTGACTTTTGGATGAAGTCTTTGCTGTTGACTTTTGTATGCCTCCTTTGCTATGCTTTGCATTGTTTTGCATATGGAATGACCTTGATGCATGATATGAGTTTGAATCCAATTGTGTTTACTTTCCTACATGATTAAATTTGACTTTGATTGAACATTGCTTGCTGCCTTGACTTTTTTCTTTCATCTTTGACCCTAGGCTAGCCCTAGTGGTCTTCTAAGCTTATGATTGAGTTTATCTGTTTCAGGTTAAGCACCAATGCCTTGAGGATCATTCAAATATTTGTTTGAATTGAATTATATGAGGTGTTAACCTTTGTTTTGTAGGTGACTCATATGCTTGAGTCTTTGTGCCTTGCACAATTGGTCCCTCTGTGTGACTATTGGTTCATTTCCTTTTGGTTTTGACTGTTGACTTGTTTGCTAATGAGTTTGACTTTTGCAGGTGCTTTAGTTGCTTAAGTTCTTTGAACTTGCTTGCTTGCTTTGCTTTTTAGCATTTGCTTTGAGGTATAAATACTTCTTCTTCATGTAGTCTGGAGACCCGGTCTGTTATTTGACCGGGCAAACTGTCTGAAGTCCTCCTTAAGAGGCAATGCCTGTGTTTGTTTATATTTGTCCTAAGCAGGAAAAGTCCTTCAAGTAAGGCAATTGGTGGAAGGTAGGGATAAGTAATTTATCCCCCACTATTCAGTGTGTCCTCTCTTTGCTCCCAGTACCTGGTTGAAGCAATGAGATAAATACCCAAGATCTAATCGAGTCAATAATGTGGAGAGAGTTCCTACTTTCTGAACCCCCACACTTTCTTTGATGCTCTCTCTGATTTGAGATAGAAGCAATGAGGCACACCCCTCATCTCCTATTCATCTGCTTCACCTGAGTCCCTCAATGGCCAGGTTAAGAGCGACCTTTATCCATTACAGTGGACTTTTAAAGTCAAACCCTCTTGTGTGAGCCCCATTGTTTGGCTATAGAGTGTGCTGTTTGCTATTCATTGATTGATTGATTGCTTCATATGCTTTTGTTTGCCTGTATGCTATGCATTTATCATCATCATCAATTGCCATTAATGCATGATCATCTCATCTGTTTTGTGATGCTATCATCGTTGTTTGCCCATTGAGGACAATTGTAAGTCCATCTCTTTTGGCCATTGCTCCTATGACATGGAAGGATAGAGTGTAAGACCTCATTGGTCACTCATATCTTCTGTTTATCTGTGTGTATGTGAGGATACAGTTATAAGTCCCTGTAAGTTGGCATCTGTTATCCTGTGATCATAATTTGATCTGTTTGGTTTTGTATGTGAGGTTGCAGTTATAAGTCCCTGTAAGTTGGCATCTGCTTTCCTGTGATCATAGTTTTGTTCATCTGTTTGTGTGAGAGGTTGCAATTATAAGTCCCTGTAAGTTGGCATTTGCATACCTGTGATCATATTGTTGCTTTTGTTCTTGTATGTGAGGATCCATTGTAAGTCCCTGTGATGTGGCATTGGATTTCCTGTGAGCATACTGTGGAGTTAACCTAAGTCCAGATAAATTGGCAGTTAACTTCCATTTCTCATCCTTGTTTTTCTTTTGAGGAGATTAGTGTAAGACCATTGAGTGGCTTCTGATATCCTGTTCTGTTTTAGGAGACTGGTGTAAATCCATATATTGGTATCCGGTATCCGCTTTTATTTCTTTGCCTGTGGAGATTGGTGTAAGACCATTGAGTGGCTTCTGATATCCCATTTTTGTTTTAGGAGATTGGTATAAGACCAGTGATTGGCATCCGATATCCGCTTTTGCTTGCTTTGCTTGATTGTTATTATTAATTGCTATTCCAAAGGACACACTTGAATCATCTGCTATATGATTTCAAGAAGTGAACCTTCTAAGAAGTTTTACTATCCATCCTTCATCCATTCATCATTCATTATGTCCTAGACTTTTCACACTTTATCTTTTAAAACTTGACATAAGTGTTGTGCAAACATCTTCATGTTTTTCTAACTAAAAACCTGGACTCAAGTCCTTGACCTTTTTCCAAACTTCATTTCATAATACTTATTTGAATTGATCTTAATCATACTTTGACTCCATTTTCATAATCATAATCAGTAACTCCACTCATTCACTTGTTTTGGCTTTGTCCATTAATCTTTTCATACATGAGCTATAGGTTTGATTTATCTTAGTGGTTGATGTTAATCTCACCTTCTGTCTTTAGTGATTGAATTGTAAGCCTTCCTTGCCTATTATAGGGTTAACCCCTCCCTGGCCAGTTGAAGCTTTTCTCACATGGTGGACGTTGTTGTTTATATAAGGTTGAGTTTTCTCCCGTGGATAACGTAAGACCTGGGGTTTGTGTTTAAAATTGAACCTAACCCACTTTTGGAAATCTTTTAGCCGAACTACGGCGTTCTGATCCTTACCTTTGATGGAAGGTACGTAGGCAACGGGTTCATCCGTTCGAACCCAATACCCAATACCCAATAACCCAATACCCAATAAAATGTATATTCTTTTCTCATCATCCCAATCATGTTTGCACAATCTTTATGTCATAATAAACAATATTTTTACAACAAGTGTGAAAAGGGCTCCCTAGGAGTACCTAGGACGTAGTGGGTGCCTAACACCTTCCCATTGCGTAATTTACCCCTTACCCAGACTCTCTGATCTTTTTATTAGTTTTCTACGTGTAAAACTTCTTAGGCTTTTGTTCGCTTTTTAGCCAATCCTTTGGATAAATAAAAGTGCGGTGGCGACTCGAAATTTTCATGTATCTCTTAGCTTATGATTTAACCAATAGATCATATAGCAACGAATACACCGCTACAGAAAAGTGGCGACTCTGCTGGGGAAATCTCACCAGAATCCCTGGTGGTATTGCCTACTTTTCACCCTTGTTGTGCTATATTGTTATTCTTTTTCTGACATATTTTTGTACAATTTGGGATGAATGTATTGATTGTAATGTGTGAATTGCTTGATATACAATTGCTGTGTGCTTTGGTGATCTGTGAGATGAGTTCTATACCCGAACTCGAGTGCTCTCTAGGATAGGAGAATGGCATAGTCTCGTCGATTGGTGTGGAGTAGTCCTTAGCCAATTGACTTGCGAGTCCATTCACTTGGTGGAGGTCATGTTGAACTAATAATGTCACACAAGTTATTTGTGGTTAGGCATTATTCTTTCAATCATGTTCCGCAGAAGCCAAGGACCTTAGTTTACCAAACCCATCTTGGCCTATTTTTAGGACCGTAGTGCGGAGGTCGTTCAGATGTCAGTTCTGATACGATTGTTACGCGATACTACACTCATAAGAGTTTCTCTTGAGAATATTCTTGGAATACGAGTATTCGTTCCTCCGATAATATTCGAGAGATGGGACGATGATTATGGGAACCTCTGATAGAACATGTCTGGCAGGTTTAAACCCTAGTACACTCCCTTTGGGTGGTTCTTAACCGAAACTCCATGCTCGTGACTCTCAACAAACCCGTGATTCGTGGTTGAGTCGTTCAAACATTGTTAATATCAATGGATCCCGGATCAGGTGTAAAACCTAAATCCATCAAAGCGGCTGGTTGATATTAGGAATGTTTGAACCGGTTCATGTACCGTTAATATCAATGGAACTTGGGTGTCGATAAGGTGAAAACCTAAATCCACCAAAATGGATGATTGATATTAGGGATACATAGAGCTTTCCCACGACCTTTGTTTGGTGTGCTTTGTTTGATCCTTGAGTGTGTTTGTTGCATTCATGCATTCACGCATTCATCCGCATTCATGTCATCAAAAAAGAGAAAATTTTCAAGGAACTTAAAGGGTTATTTGTAAAATTTTCAGACATGGAAAGACCAAAAAGGCATACAAAGAAATACAGCTTCAAGCAGCCCGATGTAAAAGAGTTAAGGAATCTGACATCGTATGTATTAGATCCCTTGGGTTTCAAAGCTCGCTATGGGAAGCTTCTGCCGTTGCTGACTACTCAGGTGGATGAGGGATTGATGAGCACTCTTGCTCAGTTCTATGATCCGCTCTATCATTGCTTCTTATTTCCGGATTTCCAGTTGGTGCCTACTTTGGAAGAATACTCTCACCTTATTGGGATTCCTATTCTGGATCAAGTGCCGTTCAGTGGCTTAGAGAGTACTCCATCTGCTCGAGAGATTTCCAGCTTGTTGCACATAGATGAAGATCTGATTAGAGCTAATCTGACTACCAAAGGCGGAATTCAGGGTTTTCCTTCCGAGTTCCTCATTGCTCAAGCCACTTTCTATGGGAAGGCCATGAGTGAGGATGCCTTTGAGGCTCTATTCGTACTGCTCATCTATGGATTGGTGCTGTTTCCCAACTTCGACAAGTTCGTCGACATGAACGCTATTAGGATCTTTTCAGTTCTTAATCCGGTTCCGACCTTGTTAGGTGATGCATATGTCTCCATGCATCTGAGGAATATGAAGAATGGAGGAGTCATTGTCTGCTGTTTACCCCTGCTGTACAAGTGGTTTATTTCGCACTTGCCGCAGACAGTTGCTTTCAAGGAGAACAAGGGATGTCTACGGTGGTCCCAGAGACTCATGTCTCTCACCAATGACGATATCACCTGGTATGATCGCGTGTACGATACCGTTCAGATCATCAATTCTTGTGGTGAATTCCCCAATGTGCCTCTTCTTGGTACATGTGGTGGGATTACCTACAACCCTACGCTTGCACGTCGTCAGCTTGGGTTCCCCCTAAAGGATAAACCCCATAACATTCTGTTAGAAGGTGTATTCTTTCAGGAGGGTAAAGATCCCCAAGGCCTGAAAGCCAGATTTGTCCGCGCTTGGCGCAATATTCGCATAAAGAGTAGGAATGAATTGGGTCCAAAGAACTGCATTGCTTTGGAGCCATACACCTCTTGGGTCAGACAGAGGGCTGCTACCTACCTGATGCCATATGATCATCCAAGACCTACACTGTTGGATGTGGCTGGGCCTTCAACCCTCCCTACCCAACGTGTAGAGGAGTTGAGAGAAGAAGACCTTTCGCGTGCCTGGATCCGCGAGAGAGAGGAATTGCTGCAGCAGCTCAAGGAGAAGGATGATATGATTGAATTTCTCGAGCACCGAGTGATCGACGATCCGAATGACACTTGGACTTCTCTGCTTCCTCAGTCTTCCAAATTCTGGAAAAGGAAGTATGACCAACTTGCAAAGGAGAAGGCTGATATGGAGGCTGCCTATGAGAGAGAGATCAAGAAGTTGTATACTTCTCGTCTTCCAGCGTCCCGAGCTGATAGGGATCCATAGGATGTTATTTACCTTTTCTCTTTGTAATATTTAAAAGAATGCTGTATTTCTTTGTCTTAGTATTTTGAATGAAATATCTTCCATGAGCAATCAAAATGGTTTAAAAATTCGAAATATTGCAAATGAATACCCTAAGGGTTCCTTGAAAAACAAAGCATTTGCACGAGCATTTCATGCATCATTCCTGCATAAACAGGTACCTTTTTCTGGTCTTCCGGTTCTAACATCTGCTCTTCATTTATTTTGAAGACAAGCTGACTCACCGGTATTATACGCGAGTCAACTCCGCCAGAATTATGGAGCAATTGGAACAAGAGAACCAGAGTTTGAGAGATGAAGTCGCCAGACTTGGCGCTCTGATGGAGCAACTTCTTGCTGCCCAGAATCAGCCTGCTCCCCAACAGCCAGCAACTCCGGTTCAGCGGACGGTTATATCTGAGATAGCTACTTCGTCGGTGCCTGTTAGTGCCCATCAGCCTAATGCCATGCCTCCCGGTTTTCCTTGGGGGATGCCTCCTGGCTTCATGCCTGATCTGCCAGCTCCAACGTTTGCTCAAATGCCGGCATCTAGCCCGGTCCCTATTCCCGTTCCTCCTGTCGTGCATACCATGCCTAGGGTAGACGACACCATTTATCACTCTGAGGCTTCTGAAGGCTCAGATGTTCACGAGAAAATGGATGCAATGAACGATCAATTCCTCGAGCTGAGGAAGGAATTGAGAACTCTTAGAGGCAAAGATCTCTTCGGCAAGTCAGCAGCCGAACTTTGTCTAGTTCCCGGTGTCAAAATACCTGTTAAATTCAAGGTCCCAGACTTTGAAAAGTATAAAGGGAACACTTGTCCTTTGGCACATCTGGTCATGTATGCCAGAAAGATGTCCACGCAGACAGACAACGATCAACTCTTGATCCACTACTTTCAAGACAGCTTGTCTGGTGCTGCTCTCCGTTGGTACATGAGTCTGGACAGCGTCAACATCCGATCTTTCAATGACCTTGGCGAAGCTTTCGTCAAGCAATATAAATACAACGTTGACATGGCGCCTGACAGAGATCAACTCAGGTCTATGTCACAAAAGGACAAGGAATCGTTCAAGGAGTACGCCCAGAGATGGCGTGAGCTGGCAGCTCAAATCACTCCACCATTAGAAGAGAAGGAGATGACCAAGATCTTTCTGAAGACTCTTGGATCATTTTATTATGAGAGAATGGTGGCCAGCGCTCCCTCTGATTTCACCGAGATGGTGAACATGGGGATGCGTCTTGAAGAAGGCGTCCGCGAAGGACGGTTAGCAAAAGATGATAGTTCTTCCTCTAAGCGTTATGGAGCGTTTAAGAGGAAAGAAGGTGAAGCGCATGCTGTGCAGTCTCAGCCAAAGCATCGAAGACCCTCTGTTCAGAGGAAGCCTGCACATCATTCCAAACATCAGCATCAGGTGGCTAGTGTGGCGCCTGTATTCAAGGATAATGCTCAGCAGTATCAGCATCAGCAGCAATATCCACAACCGCAATACCAGCAACAGCAGCGTCCACAGCAACAGGTTTACCAGCCTCGTGGAAGTACGACCAATCAGGCTAATGTGAACTATGATAGGAAGAAGGTCAGCTTCGACCCTATTCCGATGACATATACGGAGCTTTATCCCTCCTTGTTGGAGAGAAAGTTGGTTTCTCCCAGGGATCCTCCTGCAATTCCTGCCAATCCGCAATGGTGGTACAAACCAGACCAGCATTGTGCCTACCATTCCGGTGCTCCGGGCCACAATGTAGAGAACTGTTTCCCGCTGAAGAATAAGGTTCAAGACCTCATGAGAAGCGGAATTCTGAGTTTTGAAGACTCAAACCCTAATGTTACCAGGAACCCATTGCCTTCGCATGGGAAGTCTGTCAATATGATCCAGGAAGACCTTGGGAAGTACAAGGTGAAGTATGTCAGTCATATCCGGCAGTCATTGGTTGGATTACATAAAATGCTGTGTCAGCACAGCTATTTGAAGCATAACCATGACCAGTGCCGCGTCTGTTCTGTTAATCGCTTGGGTTGCGATCAGGTTCGCCGAGAACTGCAAACGCTGTTGAATGAAGGTACCATTGAGATTCTCCAGAATCGCAATGTTGATATTGTTGAGCCCGAAGTGAGTGTTATCTCCCCGGTGTTCAAGTTGCCAGAGCCAGTTGTTATTCGGTATAATAGCAACAAGCCTAAAGCTTCGCCTTCTCTGATCATCAAACCAGCCGGCCCTGTGCCGTATTCATCTGATAAAGCTGTACCTTTCAGATACAAACCTGTTGCTGTCCAGGATGGGGTTGAAGTGCCTCTGCCGTCCACTTCTGTAACCACTATCGCTGATGTTAGTGGATTGACCCGCAGTGGTCGTGTCTTTTCTGCGCCTGCTAAGGCTGTTGCTTCTGAATCTGTTGAGCGTCCCGTAGGGAATGCTGTGAATGTTCAGAATCCGGCACTTGATGTTGCCAAACCTTCCTCGTCTGTACAAAAGACTCCTGTTTCTTCAGATGGCCCGAATGGCATTGTTGATGAAGAATCTGATGAGATGCTGAGGCTCATCAGAAAGAGTGAGTACAATATTGTAGACCAGCTTCTACACACGCCCTCCAAGATTTCCATTCTTTCTCTACTGCTGAACTCAGAGCCTCATCGGGAATCTCTGCAGAAAGTCTTGGATCTGGCGTATGTCGATCACGACGTCACCCTTGAACAATTTGATAGCATTGTTGCAAACATTACCGCTTGCAACACTCTGAGCTTCTGTGACGCTGATCTCCCTGAGGAGGGAAGAGACCACAACATGGCTTTACACATATCCATGAATTGCAAATCTGATGCAATGTCCAATGTGTTGGTGGACACTGGATCATCTCTGAATGTATTGCCAAAATCCACACTCTCACGATTGTCATATCAAGGTCCTCCTATGAGGCAGAGTGGGGTTGTTGTTAAAGCTTTTGATGGGTCGCGTAAGACCGTGATTGGGGAAGTTGATCTCCCGATCAAGATAGGACCAAGTGATTTCCAGATCACTTTTCAAGTAATGGATATTCACCCATCATACAGCTGTCTCTTGGGCAGACCATGGATTCACGAGGCTGGCGCCGTGACATCCACCCTACACCAAAAGCTGAAGTTTGTGAAAAACAAGAAATTGGTTGTAGTAGGGGGAGAAAAGGCTCTCCTGGTCAGTAATCTATCTTCTTTCTCGTACATTGATGCAGAGGATGAAGTTGGAACTCAGTTCCAAGCTTTATCTATTGATAAACCAATCGAGAAGAAGTCTCCTTCATTCACTTCCTACCGTGATGCTAAGCTGGCCATTGAATGTGGTGCAGTCGCTGGATTAGGGAAAGTGCTTGAACTTGAAGATAACCGTTCCCGGGCTGGCATTGGCTTTGGTTCTGGGGCATGCAACGAGCAAGGTCTGTTCACCAGTGGAGGATTCATCCATGCTGATCAACCTGCAGAAGAGGAAGCTGCTGCTATCATTGAAGAAGAAGATGCAGAAGACTTGAACAATTTTGTTATTCCTGGTGGTGTCTGCCACAATTGGGTCGCTGTGGATGTTCCTACAGTTATCCATAGATCAGAGTAATTGTTCATTTTGTTTAAAACCCTTCTCCCATGCCAAAAGGAGAAGTGATGACATTGTTGGCAAAGCATATATACAATGATATTTTCATTCAATTTTTGCATTGTCAAAACATTTGTTTTTCCTTTGTTTTCACTTTTTGCTTTTCTTTATGAAATCAGTGATCACAAAAAACATAAAAACAAAAATAAAAGCTGTAAAAGCAACATTCTTTCATCTGCATAATGATTTGCTTGCTTAAATTCTGAAGTTTTTCTTAACCAAAATCATTATGCAGGTTGATCCTAAAACCCATTGAACATAATGATCCAACGCCATCTCCCAATTTTGAATTCCCTGTATTTGAGGCAGAAGAAGATGACGTTGAAGAGATTCCTGATGAGATCACCCGTCTCCTTGAGCACGAAGAGAAGATCATTCAGCCGCATCTCGAAGACTTGGAAACAGTCAACTTGGGATCTGAAGATTGTGAGCGCCTGGTGAAGATTGGGGCACTTCTTGAAGAGTCTGTTAAGGAAGATTTGATCAGCTTGCTACGAGAATATTCAGATATCTTTGCTTGGTCCTATGAAGACATGCCGGGTTTAGATACAGATATTGTGCAACATTTCCTGCCTTTGAAGCCTGAGTGCGTGCCTGTGAAGCAGAAGCTCAGAAGAACTCATCCAGATATGGCAGTGAAGATCAAAGAGGAAGTTCAGAAGCAAATTGATGCGGGGTTTCTGGTGACTTCGACATATCCTCTATGGGTGGCCAATATTGTGCCTGTTCCTAAGAAGGACGGAAAAGTCCGTATGTGCGTTGATTACAGAGATTTGAATAAAGCTAGTCCAAAAGATGATTTTCCTCTACCACACATTGACATGTTGGTAGACAATACAGCTAAATTCAAAGTCTTTTCCTTTATGGACGGATTTTCCGGATATAATCAAATCAAGATGGCACCAGAGGATATGGAGAAGACAACATTCATCACACCTTGGGGAACATTCTGTTATCGAGTGATGCCCTTCGGTTTGAAGAACGCCGGAGCCACGTATCAACGAGCTATGACTACCTTGTTTCATGATATGATGCACAAGGAGATAGAAGTCTATGTTGATGATATGATTGCTAAGTCCCGAACGGAAGTTGAGCATATTGAGCATTTGTTGAAGCTTTTTCAGCGTTTGAGGAAATTCCAGCTTCGTCTGAATCCGAACAAATGTACTTTTGGAGTCCGTTCCGGCAAGTTGTTGGGTTTTGTGGTAAGTGAAAGAGGTATTGAGGTTGATCCTGCCAAGGTCAAAGCAATACAAGAGATGCCCGCACCCAAAACTGAGAAGCAAGTCCGAGGTTTTCTTGGCCGCTTGAACTACATTTCCAGATTTATATCCCACATGACTGCCACATGTGCGCCGATATTCAAGCTCCTCCGGAAAGATCAGTCTCATGATTGGACCGAGGATTGCCAGAAAGCTTTCGACAGTATCAAAGATTATCTGTCCGAACCTCCGATTTTGTCTCCGCCAGTGGAAGGAAGACCTCTGATTATGTACTTGACAGTTCTTGAAGACTCGATGGGTTGTGTACTCGGTCAACAAGATGAATCAGGGAAGAAGGAGTTTGCTATCTACTACCTCAGTAAGAAGTTTACTGATTGTGAGTCTCGGTACTCTATGCTTGAGAAGACGTGCTGTGCTTTAGCTTGGGCAGCTAAGCGTTTGCGCCAGTACATGATAAATCATACAACTTGGTTGATATCCAGAATGGATCCAATTAAGTATATCTTCGAGAAGCCTGCTTTAACTGGGAGGATTGCCCGTTGGCAGATGCTGTTGTCTGAGTATGATATTGAGTATCGAGCTCAGAAAGCTATCAAAGGTAGTATCTTGGCTGACCATTTAGCGCACCAGCCAATTGAAGATCATCAGTCTGTTCAGTATGACTTCCCTGACGAGGAAATTCTGTATTTGAAGATGAAAGATTGCGATGAGCCTACACTTGATGAAGGTCCAGAACCTGGTTCCAGATGGACGATGGTGTTTGATGGCGCTGTTAATCAATATGGAAATGGAATTGGGGCAGTAATTGTTAATCCCCAGGGTTCGCACATTCCGTTTACAGCAAGGCTAACTTTCAAATGCACGAATAACATGGCGGAGTATGAAGCCTGTATTATGGGACTTGAAGAATGCATTGACTTAAGAATCAAGTATCTTGATGTCTATGGTGATTCAGCCTTGGTTGTCAACCAGATCAAGGGTGAATGGGAGACAAATCAACCAAGTCTCATCCCGTACAGAGATTATGCAAGGAGAATTTCAACTTTCTTCACAGAAGTTGAATTTTATCATATTCCTCGAGAGGATAATCGGATGGCAGATGCCCTTGCAACGCTTGCTTCCATGATTGTTGTCAGATGGTGGAATGATGTTCCCAATATTACTGTGATGCGCTTGGACAGACCAGCTCACATATTTGCAATTGAAGACGTGAAAGATGACAAGCCTTGGTATTTTGATATCAAGAATTTCCTCCAGAACCAGGTCTACCCGCCTGGGGCATCTGTGAAAGATAGGAAAACTTTGAGAAGGTTGTCAGGCAGTTTCTACCTCAGTGGTGAAGTGCTGTACAAGAGAAATTTTGATATGGTTTTGCTCAGATGCGTGGATAGACACGAAGCAAACCTGTTGATGACTGAGGTCCATGAGGGTTCATTTGGTACTCATTCCAATGGACATGCCATGGCTAAGAAGATGTTGAGAGCAGGCTACTATTGGCTGACAATGGAGTCTGACTGTTGCAAGTATGTGAAGAAATGTCACAAGTGTCAAATTTATGCGGATAAGATTCATATTCCTCCGACACTCCTGAATGTGATTTCATCACCATGGCCTTTCTCTATGTGGGGAATCGACATGATCGGTATGATTGAGCCGAAAGCGTCCAATGGACATCGGTTTATTCTCGTAGCAATTGATTACTTCACCAAATGGGTTGAAGCCGCTTCGTACGCGAATGTAACCAGACAGGTGGTTGTGAAGTTTATCAAGAATCAGCTGATTTGCCGTTATGGTGTGCCAGAGAGGATCATTACTGATAATGGATCCAATCTGAATAACAAGATGATGGATGAGTTGTGCGCTGAATTCAAGATTGCACACCATAATTCCTCTCCTTACAGACCTAAGATGAATGGGGCTGTTGAAGCTGCTAACAAGAATATCAAGAGAATTATCCAGAAGATGACTGTCACGTACAAAGATTGGCATGAGATGCTGCCATTTGCTTTGCATGGATATCGTACGTCTGTACGCACTTCAACAGGGGCAACCCCTTTCTCTCTTGTTTATGGCATGGAAGCCGTTCTCCCAGTAGAGGTGGAGATCCCATCAATGCGAGTCTTGATGGAAGCCAAGTTGACTGATGCTGAATGGATTCAGAGTCGTTATGACCAGTTGAATTTGATTGAAGAGAAGCGTTTAACTGCCATGTGCCATGGTCAGTTATATCAGCAGAGAATGAAGAAAGCATTCGACAAGAAGGTCAAGCCTCGTGTGTTCCGAGAAGGTGACCTTGTGCTCAAGAAAGTTTTGTCTTTCGCGCCCGATTCCAGGGGCAAGTGGACTCCAAACTACGAGGGTCCATATGTTGTTAAGAGAGCCTTTTCAGGCGGTGCTTTGATGCTTACAACAATGGATGGGGAGGATTTCACTCGTCCTGTGAATTCAGATGCAGTTAAGAGATACTTTGCCTAAAAAAAAAAAGAGTATATGCAAAAATGAGAAAAAAAAAGAAGAATGAAAAAAAAAAACAGAATGGCTCGCTAAGTTGAAAACCCGAAAGGGCGGCTTAGGCAAAAATGAGCGTCTCGGTGGAGAACCCGCAAGGGTAATTCAGGCAAAAATTAGAGACTTGAAAAAAAAAAGAATATTTGCATCCCGCTAGATTGAGTACCTCACTCTGGGGCAATCTAGGCAAAAATTAGGGATTTGGCAAGTAACTGCATCCTGACAAGACTTTCTGTTCATCAGTCGTCATTTCGTCAGAAGATTCTCGATTCGTCGTCAACTAAAGCTTCGGATACATCGAGATTCAAATTGGTAGAGAAAGGATCATTATGTTCAATGTAGCCCTCTTCCAATATATATCATTGATTTCAAATTTGTACAGATCTATGGAGTCTTGCCATTTGCAGACTACCATTCTATCAAATCAATTTGAGCTTTTTATCCAATTTATTTGCACTCTTATTTGTTTCAATTCAACAAATGTTTTGCATGTTTTAAATTGATAAAATGTCATTGTTTTAAAACAAATCAAATTTTTCAAAATTTTTGTTTTAAACAAAGTGAACATTCACAAGATTGAAAGGATACTCAAGAATATCTCAGTGCTCTCCCGAGGGTGGCATGATTCCCAACAGGTAAGACATTGGTTCATATTCCTGGTTTGGTGGTATCTTCTTTCTTCAGATCTTTGTTGAGGCTGTTCCTCAAACAGATTTGTTGTTGGGGCTGTTCCCCAGTACAGTCGCAAGTGATTTGTTGTTGAAGACTTCGTTTCTCCAGCAGCAGTTTTCCCCCTAGCATGGGTGTTTCCTTATAGAAGTTTCGGCGGTTGATGGTTTGTCATCTTGGTGCCCCGTCACTTTTCGCCAGTGGGTCGTGCCCCAGACTTTATTTGCCTCCTCAGCACAGTCATGAGTGTAACTGATTGATTGGTACTCCCCTCGGAGTTGCGAGTAGAGCTGTTATTAATATCCCCACCAGGGTTGCAAGTGGAGTTGTTACCGCTTTTCCCCGTGCAGTGTGCCAGTAGGATTTGTCTGTTTCCTCAGCACGTTTGTTTTCTTTTGAAGACTTGGTAAGTCAGTGGTTTGATACCCGGTACTTTACCTTTTCCCCGGCGAAGTCGTCTGCGGAATTGTTGCTATCTCTCCATCAGAGTGCTTATTCTCTCCAGCAGAGCAGGATTTATTTTCCTGAGCGGTTTTGATTTGGGTTGACATCCCAGTATTGCAACCATCTTTTCCTCAGCTTAGTCTGCAGTTGTTTGTTGTGGCAGTTTCGCCTGTTGATTGCTCCTTCAATCCCCGTACGGTCGGATGATGGCTTTTGCCTCCAGTGAACGGATTTGATTTCCTGACTGTTTGTAATCCCCGTTAGAGTGGTTTATTGCAGAATCTACTTGTTGTGATCAGTTTGCTATGTATATTCTCCCCAAGCGGAGTGGTTTATTGCAGAATCTATCTGTTTGATCTGTCCTCCCTCAGTGGGTTGTTCCCCAAGAGAGTAGCCGACAGTTTTCCCCAATAGAGTTGCTTATGCAGTAAGATTCTATCTGGATGTTATCATTCTCCCTCAGTGGGTTGTCCCCCAGCGGAGTTGTGTGGAGTTGCTTCTACAGCAGTTCGTGTTCATGCACTTTTTTTGTTTCTCAGTTAACACTGGGATCCCCTGCAGATACTTTGGGACTTCTCTTGTTCCCCTACAGATTCGTCTTGGAGGCTGTCTTGCCCGTTGTGACTTTCTGTACCCTGATTGGGTTGTTTCCTGATATTTCTGATTCTTTGCTTCTTCAGCAGTACCCGCAGATCTTTGCTTTTCAGCACGTAGATCTCCGCAGATTGGCTCTCCAGCTGGTTTTTCCCCTGGAAGTATAATACCGGACGTCCGGTTCCTGAACCTGTTTGTGTTAGAATTGTCTGTTTTGTCAGCATTCATCAAACATCAATCACGCATATTCATGCATATTCATAAACATTCAGATATTCATGTTGCATTTCTTGCCATATATCTTTTGTTTGTCGTGTCTCCTGCTATGGTGATATAGATCTCTTTACAGATCTCTCCAAGCAGATGTCGGGTGTTTAAAAATCTCTCCATATAGAGTCAACCCCATAAGCAGAAAATGAGTCTGTCTTTCCTTCTGCAGTTCCCCACTGAGATATACCCTCGTGGATGACGGTTTCTTCCGTTTCCTCCCAACACATATATTGGGATGGATTTTCCTATTTGAGTTATATCCTCATTAGGACGTGTCTTTATTCAGTCCGTCTTTTCGAATTATTCCGAATTGACTATTTGTCAGATATCTTGTGTTTCCCAGTGGGTTGTTCCCCAGCGGAATGTTTTTGGTCTTCTACCTCATACCCGGTAGTTGTAAATCCTATCTTTTCCTGCTCTCATGCAGTTTGTGGTTTGTTATCAACCCTATTTTGGTTTCCCGTGCGGATTTGTGATTTGTTCTATCCCCACGTGGAGTTGTTGGTCTTCTACCCCGTATTCGGTAGATGTAAACCCTAATTTTGTGGTTATCTTCATTCAATATATTTGATGATGATTTTCCTTTGCTTGTGTAAGTTGCTCAGATCAGCACTTATATCCCCAGCAAGTTTTGTGGATAATTGCCGTATGCTAGCAATTTTATCCCCAGTGGGTCTTTTCACCGTATGCTAGTGATTTGTTCCCCGGATCACTGGTTGTTTACCAGTGCATCCCCAGCTAGTCTTCTGTCGATAATTGCCGGATGCTTGCAATTTATCCTCAGCAGTTTGCCTTTCATTTACCCTTTTGTTGGTAATGTCTGTTGCTCCTTTTTTGGTTGGTTATCATTATATACCTAATTTGGTATCCCGATGCCTTTCTGTTCGGTTGATTTATCCTTTATAAACCCAGTAACCGGTTGTGGATAATCTTCCATGCGAGTATATTATTCACGGTCTGCCGGTAATGAATAGTATATCTCATGCACTCTTCAGTCGAAGCCTTTTGTGTTTCCCCGGTCGAGTAAGATTCGTTATTTCCTTTTGTGGAGTCAAATATTTTCTTGTTGTTGGATAATTGCCGGATGCTTGCAATTTATCCCTTTGAGTTGTCTTTCGTTTACCCGTATGCTTGGTATCGATTGTCTCTCTCTTTTTGGTTAGTCACCTATTATATACCCAGTAACCGGTATCTCTGGTGTCTTTTCCTTTCGAGTGTATTATTCACGGTCTGCCGGTAATGAATAATATATCTCATGCGCTCTTTAGTTGGAATCCTTTGTTGATTTTCCCCAACTGAGCAAGATTCGTATTCTTTGTAGAATCGAATAGCCATCCTTAACCAGTTTGTGTTTTGGATGATGAGTGTTTTGGAAGTGAAAACCAATTCACGTTTCGGTAGATCACCTATTATATACCCAGTAACCGGTATCTCTGGTGTTTCTTACCATGCGAGTTTATTATCTACGTTCTGACGGTAATAGATAATATATCTCATGCGAGTATCTTATCCACGGTCTGCCGGTAATGGATATTATATCTCATGCACTCTTTGGGTTTGTGTCCCCATTTGAGTAAGATTCGTTTTCCCGTTGTGGATTCGAATGTCCATCCTTTAAGTTGTTTTGCTTTTTCAAGCCCTCCTTTCGGATGATGAGTGTTTTGGAAGTGAAAACCAATTCACGTTTTCGGATTTTATCCTATAAACAACCCGGTAACCGGTTCAGGATAATTTTCCTTTCGAGTATATTATTCACGGTCTGCCGGTAATGAATAATATGTCTCATGCACTCTTGGATTAATCTTTTGATTGTTTTCCCCTCAGAGTAAGATTCATATTCCTTGTGGAATTGAATGTCCATCCTATAAACAAGTTTGCTTTTCTAGCTCTCTTCAGGATGATGAGTGTTTTGGAAGTGAAATCCAATTCACGCTTTGGTCGGTCACCTATTATATACCCAGTAACCGGTATCCTTGGTGTTCCCTCCTTTCTGCTCCCTATTATGACCTCGGTCCCCCTGTGGAGTCAGATTTTCCGGAGTTTGTTACCCGTATGCCTGGTAACATCTCATTTGCTTTGTTACTTCCCCAGTGGAACTTTGTATTGCTTCTCCCCAGGAGTCAGCTTGTGTCTTTCCAACGGATTTATGTTCCTTTGGAATTATCTCTTCCCAGTGTGAGTCCTTCACTCCCCAGTGAGTTCTCCTGTCTGTTTTTCTGTTTTCCTTAATCAGAGTCGTGTTTTAATCACGTTATGTCAGTTTTGTTTTTCCCCAGTTTAGAGTCGTGTCTTGTTCACACATCACATTTCTTTTATTATCCCCATAGAGTCTTGTTAGAGTCTCTATTCCTGGTGAGTGTACTACTCTGATGGATCGTCTTTTCTTCTGTGTGAATCATATTCCCCACAGAATTTGTGTCTGTTGCATACATACATTTGCATCATGAGGTCTCTTAGGGACCAAAATTTGTCTCATTACTGTTATTTAAGTCCATTCTACCGCGTCGAGATGAAGATTTCTAAACTTCACTTCTCCGGCTAGAATGACCTTAAATAGGGGCATCTGTAAGACCCCAATTTTGGGCCCTAAGATCCCTCATGGCCCATATCATTCATATCATAACCTCAAGGATCATTGCATGCCTTTGTCCCCTCCTAGTGGGTTGGTTTGCCTTGTGGGTTTGTTTCTTGATCACCAAGCATACTTTGCATTTGTATATCTTTGCTTTCATATGTTTATTAACCAAAAAGTACAAAAATATTGTCTGTTTAACCTTGTTGCTTGCAGTGGAAGTAATCATCAGCAATTAGGTCAAAGTCAGTCATTGATCAGTCAAAGCAATGGATGATGGCCATTCTTGTGGAATTTGGGCATCATGATCAATAATCAAAGGTTCATACATCTTGAGACATCATTTGAAATCAAGTTCTCAAGGAATTAGGGTTTGGAATTCATCAGAAGAGGTTCAATCATTCAAAACCCTAGAAAAGTCAACAGACAGTCAAACTTGGTCAACTGTGGATTTAATCAAGATTTGATGGATGGAATTGATTTGAAGGAGTTAATTCATGCTTGTATAAGTCTCATATATCATGTTCAACCTCATCATGGAAGAAAATCAAGTCAATCAGAAAATTTTCCAGAAATAGAAAGTGGACCTGTAATTTCAACTGCCAAAAATGGAAACTTCTTGATCTTAAACTTACATCATGATACAAGCTTCAAATGAATTTTTGCCCAACATGAAAGTTGAAGATCTTGTTCTCCCATTTTCAAAAAGTCCAAGAACATCAAAATCCCATGTGTGGTTGTCAAGATATGATCAAATCATTTTCATCAATTTTTGAACTTCAAAGGGCCATATCTCTCAAACCATAAGGCCAAATTTGGTGGGGTTTTTTCCTACAAGCCACATTTTTCATCCTCTTTCCAAAAATATAAATTTCATGACCTAAAACCCTACCATTCAAAATGGCATCTTTGGACCTTTTTCATTTAAAATCAAAGTTTGACCAAACTTTGACTTTTTGATTTATGGACTTTTTCTCATTTTTGCCAATTGGGAAATGTTCCATATGTCATTTGTGACTTGCTCCAATCCCAAATTCATGTCCATACCATCATTCCACCACCTTTTTGGATCAAAATTCAAATTTGGCAAAATGTGCAAAAAAGAAGTACACAAACAAAACACATACAGCATTTTTCTGTACCACCAAAAACAGCAAATATACTGTCCTTTTTGCAGCCTGTAGCAGCCCAATTTCTCAGCAAATACACCTCCACTTCCACTTTGTCCATAATTAGCAACTTTGCAAATGAAGGCATTTACACTAAGTCAGCTTAGCACATGGTTAAATGAGGATTAACAGATGATATTTAAGCCATTCTTCTGCATTTCCAACCCTAATTTTGACAGCCACCACACAGAAAATACTCTTACTCTCTCACCTTGCATTTTGGCTTGACCAAGATTTTCTGCAAAAAGCTGTAAACCCTCGAGCTTTCTTGGCTTTCTTCATCATTCATCATCCTTGTAGACTGCTTTCCAATTGAAAAATCCTAGCTGGGCCAACATTTTCAAGCTCTGTTTTGCAAAGGACCTTTAATGGCAAGATGAGATTTGAAGAGCTCCAAGTGTTCTCGAGCTAGAAAAGCTTCAACATCCTTCAACATAAAGCATAAGAGCCAGCTGTTTGCACTCATATCATCAAAAGCATCACTGTTTCACAACTTGCTTCAAAAACAAGTAAGTTTTCGAGTACCTTCTTTCTCCATGCCATGATATGCTTTAGCTAGTTTGTGATTTGCTGATCCCGAAACACTTTAAACCACTGCAAATGATCAACTAGGTTAAGAGAAATTTGTTTATGAAGTTCAATATCCAAAATTGTTTTTGTTGATTCTGCTTTTGTGTGCTCAAATTAGTGGTCATGGATGCCATATCATGCTTGTGTTCAATTTGATGAATCGATTAGCCTGCTTATTGTTGATTTCTGGGGATATTTTTCTGTTGTGATTTTTTGAAATTGATGGAAGTCATACCCTGTTGCATATGACTTTTACCTGCCCAGAATTTGCTTGAATGAATGTTGTTTTGGTGTGTTGCTGTTTAGATGTGCATGAGCATACTGTTTCTTTGCCTTGTTTGCTTGACATAAGGCTTGTACCTTGTTTAATGATGTTTTGCTTGAATTAATGACTGCTGTTGTATGTTGATGTTTAAGTCATGAGGATTTTCCACCATGCTGTTGCTGCCCTGCTGTTATTTGCTTTGTTGGTCGAATGATGATGATGCTTAATATGTACATGCTGCTGTGTGTGTATGTTGGAATTTATTTTGTAAGATGTTGAACTTGCTTGAAATTCCATGATGCTGTTGTTTTCAACTTATGCCATGAGAATTATGTGGTATGCAAGTTGACTGCTTGCTAATGCCTGCTGTTGTGTGCTATTGTTGGTTTTGTTTAGATGTTGGCTGAATTTGTTTGAAGCTCACCATAAGCCATGCTGCTAAAACCATGTGCTGTCTTGAGCAGGCCCTTGAAAATCCATATGATTTGTTGGTCATGCTGATTAAACATTGTTTGCTATTGCCCATGCTGCTGTTTCGAAACTTGCCATGACCTCAATGTTGATTACATGAACCTTGCTTGCTAAAATCCTGCTGCAGTTTTGAACATGAATGTTGTTGTTGTTTAGCTGCTATTTGGTTTGCCATGATAGAATATTGATTAATGATTACATGATGATGATTATTGTATGCTGGTCGAATTTTACATGAACTTTGTCATTGCCTTGCTGACTGCCATGCCTCTTGAATTTTGGGTTGAGAATGTATGTTGGTGATGAACTTGTATTGATCACATGATACTATGTTGTTGTGTGCTGTTTTCTTGATGGGATGCTGTTGTAATTGTTGGTTGGATTTCTGTGTTGCTAGTGGTGCCTGCTGCTGTTATGATGTATGTTGCTGCTGCTGTGATGCTCACATCATAATTCTGTCCAAAAAACCATGTGAATTGTGTTGTTTGCTGTTGTTTGGATTGCAGTAGGAACCTTCCCATACCATGCTTTTTGAATGATGTTTGGTTTGAACTTGCTTGACATGCCATGATGTTGCTTCTGGTCGAGTGTTTTGTGATGATGTTGTTGAACCAAGTTGCCTTTGCCATGCTACAGCCCTTAGGGTTTTGTAAAACCCAGAAAACTTGAAGGTGATTGGTTGTTTTTGCCATTGCCACTGTTCCATTGGGTTTGGACCAATAGGAACATTTCCTGGTCGCCCCCCAAAACGCAGTAGTTTAAGTTAATGAGCTCAGAATTACACAAATGCCACGGTTGACCCTTGTGTTGACCAATTGCCTTGCCTTTTGTTCATGCTTGCTCCATTATTTCACTCAACTTCAACAATTATTTTCTCATTCATTTTTTCACCAAAAATTATGAAATTTTTTCCACATGTTCACAAATGAGTCTAATATTTAATTGTGAATTTTAATTAATTTTTCATGTCCTGGATTTTAAATGATAAATTATTTTCTCAACATGTGTGAATGATTGATACCTTGTGCCATTCTCTTTGTGAAATATTCATGTTGCATCCATTGCCTTTGAAATTTTTTGTGGTAAAACTAGACACATTGATCTTCATTTCCATATAAAGTTTGTGGATTTCTCATTTGTGGTTTGATAGACATAAATTTTTGAATTAGGGTGTGACAATTTGTGTCACACCAATGATATGCAAATGTATGATGTTTGTTCACATGCTTCCCCCTATTCAAATCATTTGAAATTTTGCATGAATGATCCCTTGTATGTCTAATTGATGTATGAATTTTCTTGGAATTAATCTTGCTGTTTTCCATTTATTTGAGAATTTTCTTCCATATGTGGTCATTTGTTGACTTTTTGTGCTATGCCTTGCCAAATCTTTTGTGAAATTCTCAAATCTTATTGTATGATCATGAAATTCCATATGTGATAACTAGACATCTCAAGCTTTGCATTGGTGTTAATCTCATTCATTTCTCTTCTGTTTTCAAATTGATATGATTTTTTGAAGTTGACCCATGCTTGTTGACTTTCACCATGCTTACTTGATTTTGTTTTGGCTTCATGATTTTACTTGACTGCCTTCCTCTCATCCAAATGCCATGAAATTTGACATGTATACCATGTTAGATGTTAGGATTGAGTGTGATTTATTTCATAATTTTTGGGTTTGTTTGAGTTGACTTTTGGATGAAGTCTTTGCTGTTGACTTTTGTATGCCTCCTTTGCTATGCTTTGCATTGTTTTGCATATGGAATGACCTTGATGCATGATATGAGTTTGAATCCAATTGTGTTTACTTTCCTACATGATTAAATTTGACTTTGATTGAACATTGCTTGCTGCCTTGACTTTTTTCTTTCATCTTTGACCCTAGGCTAGCCCTAGTGGTCTTCTAAGCTTATGATTGAGTTTATCTGTTTCAGGTTAAGCACCAATGCCTTGAGGATCATTCAAATATTTGTTTGAATTGAATTATATGAGGTGTTAACCTTTGTTTTGTAGGTGACTCATATGCTTGAGTCTTTGTGCCTTGCACAATTGGTCCCTCTGTGTGACTATTGGTTCATTTCCTTTTGGTTTTGACTGTTGACTTGTTTGCTAATGAGTTTGACTTTTGCAGGTGCTTTAGTTGCTTAAGTTCTTTGAACTTGCTTGCTTGCTTTGCTTTTTAGCATTTGCTTTGAGGTATAAATACTTCTTCTTCATGTAGTCTGGAGACCCGGTCTGTTATTTGACCGGGCAAACTGTCTGAAGTCCTCCTTAAGAGGCAATGCCTGTGTTTGTTTATATTTGTCCTAAGCAGGAAAAGTCCTTCAAGTAAGGCAATTGGTGGAAGGTAGGGATAAGTAATCTATCCCCCACTATTCAGTGTGTCCTCTCTTTGCTCCCAGTACCTGGTTGAAGCAATGAGATAAATACCCAAGATCTAATCGAGTCAATAATGTGGAGAGAGTTCCTACTTTCTGAACCCCCACACTTTCTTTGATGCTCTCTCTGATTTGAGATAGAAGCAATGAGGCACACCCCTCATCTCCTATTCATCTGCTTCACCTGAGTCCCTCAATGGCCAGGTTAAGAGCGACCTTTATCCATTACAGTGGACTTTTAAAGTCAAACCCTCTTGTGTGAGCCCCATTGTTTGGCTATAGAGTGTGCTGTTTGCTATTCATTGATTGATTGATTGCTTCATATGCTTTTGTTTGCCTGTATGCTATGCATTTATCATCATCATCAATTGCCATTAATGCATGATCATCTCATCTGTTTTGTGATGCTATCATCGTTGTTTGCCCATTGAGGACAATTGTAAGTCCATCTCTTTTGGCCATTGCTCCTATGACATGGAAGGATAGAGTGTAAGACCTCATTGGTCACTCATATCTTCTGTTTATCTGTGTGTATGTGAGGATACAGTTATAAGTCCCTGTAAGTTGGCATCTGTTATCCTGTGATCATAATTTGATCTGTTTGGTTTTGTATGTGAGGTTGCAGTTATAAGTCCCTGTAAGTTGGCATCTGCTTTCCTGTGATCATAGTTTTGTTCATCTGTTTGTGTGAGAGGTTGCAATTATAAGTCCCTGTAAGTTGGCATTTGCATACCTGTGATCATATTGTTGCTTTTGTTCTTGTATGTGAGGATCCATTGTAAGTCCCTGTGATGTGGCATTGGATTTCCTGTGAGCATACTGTGGAGTTAACCTAAGTCCAGATAAATTGGCAGTTAACTTCCATTTCTCATCCTTGTTTTTCTTTTGAGGAGATTAGTGTAAGACCATTGAGTGGCTTCTGATATCCTGTTCTGTTTTAGGAGACTGGTGTAAATCCATATATTGGTATCCGGTATCCGCTTTTATTTCTTTGCCTGTGGAGATTGGTGTAAGACCATTGAGTGGCTTCTGATATCCCATTTTTGTTTTAGGAGATTGGTATAAGACCAGTGATTGGCATCCGATATCCGCTTTTGCTTGCTTTGCTTGATTGTTATTATTAATTGCTATTCCAAAGGACACACTTGAATCATCTGCTATATGATTTCAAGAAGTGAACCTTCTAAGAAGTTTTACTATCCATCCTTCATCCATTCATCATTCATTATGTCCTAGACTTTTCACACTTTATCTTTTAAAACTTGACATAAGTGTTGTGCAAACATCTTCATGTTTTTCTAACTAAAAACCTGGACTCAAGTCCTTGACCTTTTTCCAAACTTCATTTCATAATACTTATTTGAATTGATCTTAATCATACTTTGACTCCATTTTCATAATCATAATCAGTAACTCCACTCATTCACTTGTTTTGGCTTTGTCCATTAATCTTTTCATACATGAGCTATAGGTTTGATTTATCTTAGTGGTTGATGTTAATCTCACCTTCTGTCTTTAGTGATTGAATTGTAAGCCTTCCTTGCCTATTATAGGGTTAACCCCTCCCTGGCCAGTTGAAGCTTTTCTCACATGGTGGACGTTGTTGTTTATATAAGGTTGAGTTTTCTCCCGTGGATAACGTAAGACCTGGGGTTTGTGTTTAAAATTGAACCTAACCCACTTTTGGAAATCTTTTAGCCGAACTACGGCGTTCTGATCCTTACCTTTGATGGAAGGTACGTAGGCAACGGGTTCATCCGTTCGAACCCAATACCCAATACCCAATAACCCAATACCCAATAAAATGTATATTCTTTTCTCATCATCCCAATCATGTTTGCACAATCTTTATGTCATAATAAACAATATTTTTACAACAAGTGTGAAAAGGGCTCCCTAGGAGTACCTAGGACGTAGTGGGTGCCTAACACCTTCCCATTGCGTAATTTACCCCTTACCCAGACTCTCTGATCTTTTTATTAGTTTTCTACGTGTAAAACTTCTTAGGCTTTTGTTCGCTTTTTAGCCAATCCTTTGGATAAATAAAAGTGCGGTGGCGACTCGAAATTTTCATGTATCTCTTAGCTTATGATTTAACCAATAGATCATATAGCAACGAATACACCGCTACAATATGCCTTCATCACTTTTGGGATCTAGCTTCCTTCTCTGTTCACGATCTGTGAGAATGTAGCATTTACTTCCAAAAATATGAAAGTACTTCACAGTGGGTTTTCTGCCCTTCCATATTTCATACAGAGTGGAGGAGGTTCCTTTTCTCAAGGTGACTCTGTTGTGAACATAGCACGCGGTATTCATTGCTTCAGCCCAAAAGTGCATAGGGAGCTTCTTTGCATGAATCATTGCTCTGGCAGATTCTTGGATAGTTCTATTTTTTCTTTCAACTATTCCATTCTGCTGAGGAGTTATAGGAGAGGAGAACTCATGGCTTATTCCTTCAGACGAGCAAAACTCATCAAACTTGGAATTCTTGAATTCAGTACCATGATCACTTCTAATCCGGACCACACAACTGTCCTTTTCCCTTTGAAGTCTTATGCACAGATCTTTGAAGACATCAAATGTATCTGACTTCTCTCTGATGAAGCTTATCCACGTGTATCTGGAATGGTCATCAACCACCACGTAAGCATACTTCTTCCCACCAAGACTTTCAACCTGCATAGGTCCCATTAGGTCCATGTGCAACAGTTCCAGAACTCTGGAGGTTGTGGAATGTCCCAGCTTCGGGTGTGACATCTTGGTTTGCTTGCCCACCTGGCATTCTCCACAGACTCTTCCTTCATCAATCAGAAGCTTTGGAATTCCTCTGACTGCTTCCTTGGATATGATCTTCTTCATTCCCCGTAAGTGGAGATGTCCAAGTCTTCTATGCCACAGCTTCACCTCCTGTTCTTCCTTGGCTGAGGAGCATGTTGTGGAAAAGTTAGAGAGTTCAGGTTCCCACAGGTAGCAGTTGTCTTTGGACCTGGTTCCTCTCATAACTTCCTGATTGTCACCATTTGTCACAATGCACAGCTCCTTAGTAAACTGAACATGAAAACCTTGATCACACAGCTGACTTATGCTGATGAGGTTTGCAGTTAGTCCTCTTACTAACAGCACATTGTTCAGTTTTGGCACTCCAGAACAGTCCAGTTTGCCCACACCTCTTATTTTTCCTTTGGCACCATCACCAAAAGTCACATAGCTGGTAGTGTGAGGTTGAATATCTACCAGTAGATTTTCCATACCAGTCATATGTCTTGAGCATCCACTGTCAAAGTACCAGTCTTCTCTGGAAGAAGCCCTTAGGGCAGTGTGTGCTATCCTAGCATACCATTGTTGCTTCTTAATGGGAACACATCGCTTACGTGTTTTATGCTTAGGTCTGACATGTGAGGCTCTGTTAGGGAAACCATGAATCCAGTAGCAGAAGGCTTTTATATGTCCAAGCCTACCACAGTGATGACACCTCCAATCCTGGTATTTCCTCTTCTGATGATCATTCATCCTAGTTCCTCGATGTTGAGACATTGGCTTTGACATCCGCTTGAACTTCTGAACTCTAGCCTTTGGGCGTTTGTGTTCAGCTCTTTTTCCAAATCCTAGCCCAGATTTGGTTCCAGACTGCTGTCCCACCTTTAGAATCTCTTCCAAGGTGTCAGTTCCCTTATTCATCATTCTGATGGATTTGGTCATCTGGTTCAGCTTGGAGGTCAGCAGGGCTATCTCACCATTTAGCCCCTCTATGGCAGACAGTTGCTTCTGTCTCTCATCTTCCAGTTCCTTGATGAGTTTCTTCTGCTTTTCTCCTTGTGCACGCACTTCTGCACTGGTGGTACACAGCTTCTTATATGCTGCAGCAAGTTCATCAAATGTCAGCTCATCTGCACTTGTGTCATCTTCAGAGACACAAACACTGGTTAGTGCAGTGACATGTTTGGCAGATTCTCCTTCAGATTCACTTTCAGAATCTCCTTCAGACCATGTGATAGCTAGCCCCTTATTTTGCAATTTGAGGTAAGTAGGACATTCAGCTCTGATGTGTCCATACCCTTCACAACCATGACACTGGATTCCCTTCCCATGGTTGAACTTCTCCTCAGAAGTTAATCTTTTCTTAATGTCAGACGGGATGTTCTTGACATTAGGTCTACCTCTTTGATCAATCTTCTTCATGAACTTGTTGAATTGCCTCCCAAGCATGGCTAAGGCTTCTGATATACTTTCATCACCTCCAGTATATCCTTCTTCTGACTCCTCTTCAGCATTAGATATAAAGGCTATGCTTTTCTTCTTCTCAGCATACTCACCTAAGCCCATTTCAAAGGTTTGGAGGGAACCAATGAGCTCATCTACCTTCATATTGCTGATGTTCTGAGCCTCCTCTATGGCTGTGACCTTCATAGCAAACCTCTTAGGCAAGGACCTGAGAATCTTTCTTACAAGTTTCTCTTCAGTCATTTTCTCACCTAGTCCACTAGAGGTGTTTGCAATTTCAAGAATATTCATGTGAAAGTCATGAATAGTCTCATCCTCTTTCATCCTCAGATTTTCAAACTTGGTTGTCAACATCTGAAGTTTGGACATCTTCACCTTGGAAGTACCTTCATGAGTTACCTTGAGGGTATCCCAGACTTCCTTAGCTAGTTCACAATGGTGCACCAGCCTGAAATGTTCTTAGTGATTCCATTGAACAGTGCATTCAAGGCTTTGGAATTTCCAAGAGCTAATGCCTCTTGTTCCTTGTCCCAATCTTCTTCAGGAATCTGCACACTGACTCCATCTTCATCTGTCCTCGTTGGATGTTCCCATCCCTTGTTGACAGCTCTCCAGACTTTGCTGTCTAGAGACTTTAAGAAGGCTATCATACGAGGCTTCCAGTCATCATAATTAGATCCATCCAACATGGGTGGTCTGTTTGAGTGTCCTAAATCCTTGTCCATGGTACTAGAAAGTAACTTCCCTAGATCTCACCCAGAACTTCACAGGCAGGGTGCCTGCTCTGATGCCAATTGAAATTCTAGTTATCAGACTTTGGATGTCACACTGGTTGTTATGACATCCAATTCTGCACAGACAGGGATTATGCAGAACTTAACCGTAAGTGCAGTAAATAACATAAGTAATTGTTCACCCAGTTCAGTCCAACATGACCTACATCTGGGGGCTACCAAGCCAGGGAGGAAATCCACTATTAGTAGTATCAATTCAAAGCTAAACTCACCCGTTTACAACTTCTCACTTAATCCCTACCCAATGCAATTTCAATCTTAACCTAAGATCAGAGTTCCTACTCACTCCCCCTCAATCACCTCAGTGATATTAAAGACACTTTGAAGTCACACTTCAAAAACAACTCTTGATTATGCTTCACAGCTTAAATCAAGATACACAGCACTCACGCTTAAAAGCTTTGAGTGACACAACACTTACAACTCAATGAACACCCTATGCCAAAGCTATCATCTACTTGATAATGACTTGGCTTACAAGATACGTCTAATACTAGACTCACAAAATACAACAGTGAAGTATGATGGACACACTAAATCTTCACGCCTCAAAATCCCCGAAACTGAATGAAGGAATGCCTTCCTTTTTATATTGCAGCACCTGGGCTTTTGCACCTGTATTTTCCTGAATTTTAGGTCACACAAGTTCCCTCAAATTCAACATTTAGGTTGCTAACAAATAGGCTATTTGTTAGGTTCATTGAATGTAGCTTGGTTGTTGATTTCCTGGATTTTCTCTCAGTTGTTGAATCCCTAAAGAATAGCCTGAGAAAAAGCTGAAACAGAAAACTGAACAACCTACAATTTAGCATATGCTGTCAGGAATGAATGTCACGACATTCAGCTTGACATCAAGGTCCATATGCTGAGTCTGTTTTTCCAGAAAACAGACTGTACAAATTTGCTGACCTGTACATGATCAAAATGACCATACTACAGTAATAGCTTACATTAATAAATGTCAAAGTGTCCAACTTAACATTTACACAATTGGCCTTAAGTTAGTTCTGTTATTCTCTTGAAGAACAAACTAAGTAATATGCTGAAGTATAGCAGAACACCACTCTGCCTAATCTTCAGTAGCTGCTGTCAATGATGAATGTCACAACATCCAGTTTGACATTCAGTCAGTAGGCCTTATGCCAGGTCTGGTTCTTCCTTGATAACCAGACTGCAAATGAATACTAAGTTCTAACAGAACTTCTGTTCCTTAGTATCTGTTGACAGGTATGAATGTCACAGCATTCAATAATCCTGTGTTAGCTAGTCCTGCAGTAACTACAATGTAGTCACACATACATGTCATGACATCAGTCAAGACATTAGTGTTTTACATATAATGCAGCCAATTAAACACCTACATGAATTCCAAGCCCTAATCCCTTGAGATCTTGATTCCAAATGATGTCACAATTCATATGAACCCTTGATGAATGATCATGGTGCCCAAATTCTTCAAGAATGGCCACCATCCACTGTTCAATGACTGATTAGACTGATTGACTGTTGATTGCTTCATCTGCAAGTAACATGGTTAGATGACAATATTTTTGTACTTTTGGTTAGTAAACATATGAAAAGCAATGATATACAAGGGCAATACATGCTTGGTGATCAAGAACCACACTCACAAGGCAACCCACCCACTAGGAGGGAAGCTAGGGAATGCAATGCTCCTTGAGGCCATGATATGATATGATATGGGCCATGAGGGATCTTAGGGCCAAAATTGGGGTCTTACAGCCATCACTTACCGGAAAAGTTACTAGGTGACAAATGATACTGACAGAGTATGACATCCAATACACTTCACAAAAAGCCATCAAGGGAAGTGTCTTGTCAGACTATCTTGCAGAGCAACCGATTGATGATTACCAACCTATGAGGTTTGACTTTCCTGATGAGGACATCATGTTTCTCAAATCGAAAGATTGAGAGGAACCACTCCCGGAGGAGGGGCCTGACCCTGAATCCAAATGGGTTATGATGTTTGATGGGGCGGTCCACGTCAATGGTCGCGGAGTTGGTGTAGTATTGATCACACCGGAAGGGGGTTCATATGCCATTTGGTGCCAGAATAACTTTTCACTGCACCAACAATGAAGCCGAATACGAAGCTTGTATCCTAAGACTTGAGGAAGCCGTCAATATACAGATTAAATCCCTGGATGTATACGGGGACTCAGCTTTGGTCATCAATCAAACCAACAGGGAAATGGTGCTATGCTGGAACTACGTACCCATAATTGACGTATCTCGGTCAGAGACGAATAAAGAAAGCATTTGGTCAGAAAGTGCGCTCTCGGGAGTATCGAGTCGGTGAATTGGTACTCAAAATATTTCTTCCTCCCAACACAGATCACAGGGGCAAATGGACACCGAACTATGAGGGTCTGTACGTGGTTAAAAGGATTTTCTATGGCGGAGCTTTGACGCTAACAACCATGGAGGGCGAAGGATTCCCGTCCCCTATTAACTCAGACGCGGTTAAAAATACTTCGCATAAAATAGACCCGCTGGACAGTAAAAAGAATAGTCCAGGCAAAAAAGGGGCATCCCGACGAACCAAAAAAAAAAGAATAAAGAGGTTCGGGCAAAAATTAGGGATATATAAAAAAAAGAGTACACCCGGTGAGTCGAAAACCCAAAAGGGCGGCTCAGGCAAAAATGGGTATCCCGGTGGATTGAAAACCCGAAAAGGGGGCGATCCAGGCAAAAGTTAGGGAATAAGCGAATGACTGTGATCTGAGTTCATCAGTGTTATATCACCGTTTCATTTAATCCGGCAATCTTCGAAGGTTAAAGATCGACTAATCATCCACTTCAGAAAGCAAGATGAGCAGAGCGTCTTGAGGACATACGAACCATAGCAGAGTCGAAACTCAGTGGGACCCCGTATCCCCATTGCCATTAGGATAGTTCTCTTTTTATAGCGATCACCTCTTTTCAGGGATCAGCTTCCTGATACCCTCGCCTATTCCTGGCACAAATTTTCTCCCTAGTAAGAGTCGAATAATTCAGTTAAAGAGCCTCTTTATTTTTCATTTATCAGTTTGTTTGCAAAAATGTCTGAATTTTTGATAAAACATATTGCATATGAACATAATGGTGGCTTTTGCAGATGATTTGCACAGGAAAACATTTAAAATTGCTTTGAATGTGCTTAATCCCGGACGGTGAATTCAAACCGAGTAATTCCCCCGAGGCATACGTGTATTTTTGGTTGCAGGTCACAGGAACCGGATGCCAAGTCATGAATCCTCATCCCCAAGCGGTTGACAAAGTCTCTCCTCAGCAGAGCATGTTCCCCAACAGAGTTGACAGTATCCAGACTGTCTATCCCCAACAGAGTTGACAGTATCCAGACTGTCTATCCCCAGTAGAGTTGACAGTATCCAGACTATATATCCCCAGCGGAGTTGACAGTGTCAGACTGTATCTTCCTAGCAACAGTGGAGTGGTTGCATACCCAACAGATGAGAGGGTGGCGTTCCCAGTGTTCATCTCATCCCCAGCAGATTATTTTTAACAGATTTGTTAATCCCCAGCTTGAGGGCGATTAGCAAGTTCATATCCCCAGCAAAGGTCATTTCCTACGACATTTCCCCAGGAAGTGTTTTCCCCACAGACTCTCCTCACAGAGCCTCGCCGAGAAAAGTTTCCATAGTTGATACTCCCCCCGCAAGGTCAACTTTTCAAGCAGCCAATTTATTTATGGTGGCTCATTGGTCCCGGCAGACGGATCATTCCTCACAGAGCATTCAAAGATTGATACAGCGATCTGTTCCCTACCGGAGTTTGCTTCCCCAAGCAGATTTCTTTTTACACCATGCATAACATTTGCATTTGCATGCATATCATATCAAGCATACACATAAGCTGATAAACAGGTTCTTCCAAGCAGACTGAAGAATTACTTTACAACCAAGGTCATGAGATCCAGCCAGAGGATCAAGCGTGAGTGATCCAGCCTAAGGGTCATTTTGAAGATTCAGCCTGAGAATCGTTTTCCCGTGATCCAGCATGAGGGTCACTTTTTGAAGATTCAGCCTGAGAATCGTTTTCCAGTGATCCAGCCTGAGGTTCATTTTGAAGATTCAGCCTGAGAATCGTGTTCCAGTGATCCAGCCTGAGGGTCCATTTCGAAGATTCAGCCTGAGAATCGTGTTCCAGTGATCCAGCCTGAGGGTCCATTTCGAAGATTCAGCCTGAGAATCGTGTTCCAGTGATCCAGCCTGAGGGTCATTTCGAAGATTCAGCCTGAGAATCGTGTTCGAGTAAGCCAGCCTAAGGCTCAATTTGAAGATTCCCCTGTGAAGTCGCCTACAAGCTTTATTTCCCCAGCAAGCCTAAGTCTAATTGAGGAGTCGTTACAACATGTTCTAGCCCGAAGAATATGTACGAAGCCCAAAAGTGGAATATTCTCGAAGCTGCATATCTAATATGAAGGTTGGGTTTAGATTTCAAAAGAAGGTCAACCAGCGCATGCCTCAGATGCGGGATCCTAATGACGGGAATTTATCATCAAAATAATCCAGATCTAGCCAGAAGATCGAAGTAGATTCAGCCAGAGAATCGAAACAAAGGAGATCTAGCCAGAAGATCGAAGAAGATCTAGCCAGAAGATCGAAGTCAGGTCTAGCCCGAAGACCGGAAATAGATTCAGCCAGAGAATCGAAACAATTCAGATCTAGCCAGAAGATCGAAGTAGATTCAGCCAGAGAATCAAAGGAAATAGATTCAGCCAGAGAATCGAAACGGAGGAGATCTAGCCAGAAGATCGAAGAAGATCTAGCCAGAAGATCAAATTCGTATCCAGCCCGAGGATCAAAATTAATATCCAACCAGAGGACTAAATTGAGTATAGGTTCAACCAGAGGATCGACACTCCAGATTAAGCCAGAAGACTGATTCAGATCCAGCCAGAGGATCGGAAGAAAAATAAACAGCGCGGTGTATTTCCGCGTTTTTGTGGTATTCTCGAAGCACAAATTTTCGGTCTGTCTTTGGTATTCAATCACAGCTCACCCCGTTTGTCTGATAAGCTGTTCGCTTTCATCCTACTCGGGTTAGTTGATGATTGAATAGGGGCAGTTGTAACACCCCAAAATTTGCCCTCCTCATTCATGCATTCATTTAGCATTTCATCATGTCAATCAGAATTAGATCCAAAAAAAAAAAATAATAATAATAATAATAATTTTTTACAAAAAAAATAAAAAAATAATAATAATAATAATAATAAATTTTAATTAATTAATTAATTAATTAAATAAATAAATAATTAAATAAATAAAATATAATAAAATTTTTTGGACTTGGACATTTCTCAAAAGCCCACTAAGCTACCAATATTAGCCTATAAATACTAGAGTTTCATTGAAACAAAAGGCCACACAGAAGAGGAGAAGAAGGAAGAGAAGCAAAATACTCTGAGGTTTCCTTGGAACAAAACCCTGAGGAAAAAGATAGTGAGAGAAGACCTAACGGAGTTCAGAGCAACCTCCAAACCCCGAAGGGAACTCAGCTACACAGAATCGCCTCTGCCTCACATAAACCCTGAAGATTGTTTTGTAAACCTCACGGGTGCAACTCAATTTCAATCAAGCTCTCCAATCAGGTTTGCCTTTATTCCCATTACCTTTTGCTTTGAAGTTGAATACTCTGAATGTATGAGGTATGATGGATGAATTTCATTAGGTTTTTCGCCCATGGGTTTAATATGTATATGAATGTATAAACAATGCCTTGAATGTTTAACCGTTTAATTTTTGAGTGTATGCCACAGGGTTTGAGTTTTTCTGAAACCATACTGTTATTCATGAAAAAAATGCTTATGGTGTTTCACTAACCCTTTTGTTGAGTTTTTGTGAGGGCTCTGTAATACCCCAAAATTTACCCTTCATTTGTCCTGAAAAAAAAAATAATAAAAAAAAAAAAAAAAAAAAAACGAAAAAAATAATAATAATAATAATAATTTAATTAATTAATTAATTAATTAATTAATTAATTAATTAATTAAATAAATAAATAAAATAAATAAATAAAATATAACAAATTATTTTGGACTTGGGTCTCCCTCATTTGAGCCCATTACCCACGAAAATCAGTCTATAAATACTGAAGTTTCAGTAGAGGAAAACACACTTGGAGTTACACTGGGAGATTCACTGGAGAAAGAAGGAAGAGAAGCAAAACCCTGAGGAAAAGATAGTGAGAGAAAAGCCAACAGAGTTCAGAGCAACCTCCAAACCCTGAAGGGAAATCAACTTGTAAACCTCACGGGTGCAACTCAATTTCAATCAAGCTCTCCAATCAGGTTTGCCCTATATCCATCATCTTTATGCCTTTTATTTGAATGCTCTAAATGTATGAGGTATTATGGGTGAATTTGATACCTTTTTTGTGAGCCCTTTTGTGAATTTTGATGGAATTATTCATGTGGTTACATTTTGATTTAGGGGCAACTCTGGGTTACCCTATTTTGTTTATTCTAACCTGTCTTGTGTTTCCATGGCATTGTTTTCTCTTGATTTCATCCTGCTGCTCTAACCCTTTGTCGAGTTTTGTGAGGGCTCACATGGCTTTCGCAGAGACACTCGCGTGGTTTCCCACTTTATTTGTGGGATACCCCCTGGAGTTTTATTCTGATTATTCGTGTTGACTGATTTCCTTTGACGGTCCAGCTGGAGACATTTCAGGGTTTCTTGCCCCTTTAACTGCTATAGCTTCGGATCTTTATCCGTGTGGTAATTTTTTCCCTTTCTCATACTTTATCGCTTTCTTAGCTGGAAGACCTCGATAGGAGGCAATGTTTGAGCCCCTTGGTGGCATTTTACTTTGAGATACATGTTTTGTGTTTTGTATTCATATCCCTGCAGGTAGCGCGGTTCCTTCGTCAAGGACTGCCTTTTTGCCCTCGAGCATCCCAAACCCTAAAACCCAAAGCAACACGTTTACTCCTTCTACTACAGGCGAGTAAGTCTCCAAAGGTCGAGCATCCGGTAGATTGCGTAGTAACGTTGTTCGTCCAAAACCCAATCCATAACCCCGTAGTTAGCCGAACTACGGCTTGCTCTGATTCTCATTCCAGATGAGATACGTAGGCATAAGACGCGATGTCTTAGCGAGCACACATCCCCCCAACTCATAGGTCAGCCGAGCTACGAAGACTCTGATTCTCATATTCAGATGAGATACGTATGCAGTGGATGCGACATCCGCGCGAGTCATTTCTCTTAACCTTTTTAGTAAATAAACACGTTAGGTAAACCCACACCCTTTAGACAAAAACTACAAAAGTGGATCCCGTAGAGTACTATGGATGCGTAGGGGTGCTAATACCTTCCCTTCGCATAACCGACTCCCGAACCCAAGATTTGGTTGCGAGACCCCGTCTTGTCCTTTCCTTTTTCAGGTTTACTTCGAGCGTTTCCTTTCCCTCCTTTGGGATGAATAACGCACGGTGGCGACTCTTCTGTCATTCTCTTTCGCCAGTTGTTTTTTTCGCACACTGTATTTTTCAGGTTGCGACAGGCTCACATGACTTTTGCAGGGATAACTTGCGTGGTTTCCCACTTTATTTGTGGGATAACCCCTGGAGGTTCATTCCGATTACCTGTACTGACTCACTTTTCTTTGATGGCATTAGCTTGGAAGGATCTCAGGGTTTCCCATTCCTCTAATTGCTGTTACTTCAGATCTTTATCCGCGTGGTACTTTTTCATTTTTCCCGCATTTTACTGCTTTCCTAGCTGGAAGACCTCGATAGGAGGCAACGTTTGAGCCCCTTGGTGGCATTTTACTTTGAGATACATGTTTTGTGTTTTGTATTCATATCCCTGCAGGTAGCGCGGTTCCTTCATCAAGGACTGCCTTTTTGCCCTCGAGCATCCCAAACCCTAAAACCCAAAGCAACACGTTAACTCCTTCTACTATAGGCGAGTAAGTCTCCAAAGGTCGAGCATCCGGTAGATTGCGTAGTGACGTCGTTCGTCCAAAACCCAATCCATAACCCCGTAGTTAGCTGAACTACATTTTGCTCTGATTCTCAGGCCAGATGAGATACGTAGGCATAAGACGCGATGTCTTAGCGAGCACACATCCCCCAACCCATAGGTCAGCCGAGCTACGAAGACTCTGATTCTCATATTCAGATGAGATACGTATGCAGTGGATGCGACATCCGCGCGAGTCATTTTCATTTAACCCTGTTTTTTGGTAAACAACACAAGATAAACCCACACCTTTTAGACAAGAACTACAAAAGTGGATCCCGTAGAGTACTACGGATGCGTAGGGGTGCTAATACCTTCCCTTCGCATAACCGACTCCCGAACCCAAGATTTGGTTGCGAGACCCTGTCTTGTCCTTTCCTTTTTTCAGGTTTACTTCGAGCGTTTCCTTTCCCTCCTTTGGGATGAATAACGCACGGTGGCGACTCTTCTGTCTTTTTCTTTCGCCGGTTGTTTTTTCGCGCACTGTATTTTTCAGGTTGCGACACAAGGTAGTCATAGCACGTTGATACGTGGCTCCGACGTTCTTCAAACCGAAGGGCATCACTCGATAACAGAATGTTCCCCAAGGTGTGATGAATGTTGTCTTCTCCATATCCTCGGGTGCCATTTTAATCTGATTATAACTGGAAAGTCCGTCCATAAATGAAAAGACATTGAATTTATTTGTATTGTCTACCAACATATCTATGTGTGGTAGAGGAAAATCATCTTTTGGGTTAGCTTTCTTTAAATCACGGTAATCCACGGACATTCAGACTTTTCCGTCTTTTTTAGGTACAGGCACAATATTGGCCACCCATTGAGGATATGTAGAAGTCACCAGAAACCCCGCATCAATTTGCTTCTGAACTTCTTCTTTAATCTTCACTACCATATCAGGATGAGTTCTTTTGAGCTTTTGCTTCACAGGCACACGCTCAGGCTTCAACAATAAGAAATGTTGCACGATATCAGTATCTAGACCAGGCATGTCTTCATACGACTAGGCAAAGACGTCGACATATTCTCGTAGCAACTCAATCAACCCCTTCTTAGCAGACTCTTCAAGGAGTGCCCCAATCTTCACTTCATGAATGTAGTCCTCAGACCCCAAGTTTATTGTTTCCAGATTCTCAAGATGTGGCTGACTGATCTTCTCCTCGTACTCAAGAAGACGAGTAATCTCATCAGAAATCTCTTCAACATCATCTTCTTCTGCCTCAAATACAGGGAATTCAAAGTTGGGAGATGGTGTTGGATCATTATGTTCAATGGGTTTGGTCAACCGGCATAATGATTTTGAGTATAAAAGAGATTTCAGAATTCAAACAAGGAAAATCATTATGCATATGAAAAATTGATTTTATTCTCTTTTTTAGGGTTTTATGGTGATCACCAATTTCATGCAAAAAGCAAAAAATGAAAAATAATTTAGAAAACAAGCATTTAACATGATTATTGAATTAATATCAATGTATTAACAAATTATGCCAACAATGTCTTCACTTCTCCCTTTGGCATGGGAGAAGGGTTTTTAAATAGGAATTAACATATCACGTTGACTTATGGATAACTGTTGGAACATCAACAGTGACCCAATTATTGCAGATCCCGCCAGGTATGACAAAGTTGCCGAGGTCTTCCTCTTCATCTTCTTCAATGATGGCAACAACTTCTTGATCTCCATCGGTGTGGATGAAACCTCCACTATGAAACAGCCCAAGATCATTAGAAGCACTAGAAGAAAACCCTATACCATCCTGGGACTTATTACCTTCCATCTTTATCATTTTCCCTAAACCATTAGTTGCGCCACACTCGATGGCCAACTTTGCATCATTGTAGGAGGCAAATGAAGAAAGTCCTTTCCTAGAAGGCTCAGCAATAGATAAGGCTTGGAATGGAGTTCCAACCTCATCCTTAGCATCGATGTAGGAAAAGGAAGATAAATGGCTGACCAAGAGAGCCTTCTCTCCCCCTATCACCACCAACTTCTTGTTCTTGACGAACTTATGTTTTTGGTGTAGGATGGATGTCAGGGCACTTGCCTCGTGAATCCATGGTCTACCAAGTAAACAGCTGTACGACCGATGTATATCCATAACTTGGAAAGTGATATGGAAATCACTAGGTATAATCTTGATCGGGAGGTCTAATTCACCGATCACGGTCTTGCGCGATCCATCAAAAGCTTTTACTACCACTCCACTCTGCCTCATGGGAGGCCCCTGATATGAAAGTTTAGCGAGAGTGGACTTTGGCAATACATTAAGTGATGACCCTGTGTCCACATTGGACAACGCATCGTCTTTGCAGTTCATAGAGATATGTAAGGCCAAATTGTGGTATTTTCCCTCCTCGGGAAGATCATCATTGCAGAAGCTCAAATTGTTGCAGGCAGTTATATTTGCAACAATGCTATCAAACTGTTCAATTGTGACATCATGATCCACATATGCCACGTCCAACACCCTTTGCAACACTTCACAGTGTGGCTATGAATTCATCAACAAAGATAGGACATATATCTTTGATGGAGTTTGAAGCAACTGCTCCACAATGTTGTACTCGCTCCTCTTGATGAGCCTCAGCATCTCATCACCATCCTCTCTCAATATGCCAGACTGGCCAATTAGGATAGGTGCTTTATCAACTTTGATAACAACAGGGTCAACACCCTTCACAGTAGGAATAGAATGATTTGAAGAAGAAGTCCCTACGGGACCGGCAGAGCTAACAACATCCCTCTTCACAACGTTTTCGTGGGATTTCGGCTGAGCCGAGAAAACACGACCACTACGGGTCGCTCCACTAATATCGAATATGCTTACAACAGAGGTTTAGGGCAACGACACCTCCTTCCCATCTTCAAGCATAACAACATTGTAAAGGTACGGGATTGCTTTATCTGACACATACGGGATAGGGCCCGTTGGCTTTATCACAAGAGTTGGCACCACCTTCCTTTTGTTGCCATCATACTTGATGACAACAAGATCAGGAATATTGAACACAGGGGTAATAACATCAACTTCATCCTCATCACGATTTTGAAGTATCTCAATCATCCCTTGGTCTAGCATCTCTTGGATGTCCCTTCTTATCTTGTGGCATCCTCTTTCATTGACAGTGCACACATGACACCTATCATGATCGTGCTCATAGTGACTGTGCTCATACAACAGCCTATGCATTTCCACCAGGGACTACCTTATATCATTCACATAAAGGACCTTATACTTGCCAGGACAACCCTGAACCATATTGACAGCCGCCTTCCCATGCTCGGGCAATGGGTTCTTCTTAACATTAGGGTCTACATCCTCAAAGAATAGTATCCCACTCCTCACAAGGTCTTGCACCTTGGTCTTCAACGGGAAGCAGTTCTCCACATCATGTCCGGGCGCACCGGAATGATACACACAATGAAGTTCAGGCTTGTACCACCATTGAGGATTGGCTGGCACAGCAGGAGGATCACGTGGAGTTATCAACTTCCTATCAATCAAGGAAGGGTACAGTTCAGCGTAAGTCATAGGAATCGGGTCAAAAGTCACTCTCTTCCTCTTATAATTGTTATTGTTGTTGTTATTGCTACGAGGTTGGTAAGCCTGTTGTTGTTGACGAGATTGTTGTTGTGGTTGTTGAGCTTCTCTGAAAGTATGTGTTATATGAGCCACCTGGTGTTGATTGACGACTGGTCGAACTTCCTTTCTCCTCACAGAGGGCCTTCTTTTACTATGGGAAGAAACAACATGAGTCTCCCCTTCCTTCTTTCTGGAAAATCCTCCATATTTCTTTACCGAAGAACTATCATCACGGGATATACGTCCTTCACGGACTCCCTCTACTAGCCTCATCCCCATATTTACCATTTCGGTAAAGTCCGAGGGAGCACTAGCAATCATACGCTCATAATAGAAAGAGCTCAAAGTCTTCAAAAAGATCTTTGTCATCTCCTTCTCCTCCAATGGTGGCACTATCTGAGCTGCCAATTCCCTCCACCTCTGGGCATACTCCTTGAAGGTTTCCTTATCTTTTTGGGACATCACCCTCAATTGATCTCTGTCCGGAGCCATGTCCATGTTGTACTTGTACTGCCTTACAAAAGCCTCACCGAGGTCATTGAAAGTGCGCACAGAGCCACAGTCAAGACCCATATACCATTTCAAGGCAGCACCAGACAGGCTGTCTTGAAAATAATGGATGAGCAGTTGGTCATTGTCGGTATGCCTAGACATTTTTCTAGTATACATGACCAAATGGCTGAGCGGACAACTATTCCCCTTGTATTTTTCAAAGTCAGGGACCTTGAACTTCATCGGAATCTTTACATTTGGGACCAAACAGAGCTCAAAGGCGCTCTTCCTAAACAAGTCTTTCCCTCAAAGGGCCTTCGTTTCCTTCCTCAAGTCAGAGAACTGGTCTCTCATCTCGTCTAATTTATCATACACATCCGGGTTCTCAAAGGACTTGGAATGGTAGATAGTCTCGTCAACACGGACTTGAGGAATGGGAGCCGGAGCAGGAATAAAATTAACCACCGGGGGTGACACCACAAGGACCGGGCTAGATGTCGGCTGAGCTTGCACTTGCGGATGGTGTCCTTCGGGCATGAAATTATGGGGCATCCCCCAAGGGTAACCGGAAGGCATAACCTTGGCTGATCCCATAGCAGGGGCTGGTATAGAGGTAGGAGCTACTTCAGGCGCTTGATTGGACGCAGACGCTTGCACATTTACAACTTGCTTCTGAGCTTGGAGCAGAGACTCCACTAAAGAAGATAACAGGATGGCTTCTTCTTTGAGTTCTTTGTTCTAGTTCTCTAGTTGTTCGGCCATTGCTTTGACGATTGCGCGAGTGCGGTACGGATGCGTCAGCTTGTCTTCAAAATAGTGAAGAGCAAAGAGTTAGACCATTGTATCAAGAGCTTGGAACCAAAACCTGCTTATGCATATGATGCATGCAATGCTCGTGCATATGCTTTTGTTTTTTTATCGGAGGAACTCTATAAGGATCTATTTGCAAATATTTTGAAAATATTGAACTTTTTTAGACATATGTGGAATACTCATAGCAATATAATATTTGGAAACTTTTTACACCAAAGAAGCAGTACAGTCTCGGTAACCAAATACAATACAAGAGAAAAGGAGAATAAACATCCTATGAGGCCTTAGAAGCAGTCGTCTAAAGCCTTCAAGATCGGAAAATATGTCGCCCGAAGCTTCTTCACCTCTCTCTCATAAGTTGCTTCCATGTCGGCCTTCTCCTTGGCGAGCTGATCATATCTCTTCTTCCAAAACCTAGACGAGTGAGGCAGGAGAGAAGTAACCACATCATCGGGCTCATCAATAACCTGATGCTCTAGAAACTCGATCAATGCATCTTTATCCTTGAGCTGCTGAAAAAGCTCCTCACGCTCACGAACCCAAGCACGCGAACGGTCTTCATCTCTCAACTCCTCTACTCCTTGATTAGGGAGGGTTGAAGGCCCAACCATAACCATAGGGGTAGGTCTTGGATACTCATACGGCATGCGGTACTCGAGGGCTCTCTTCCTTACCCAAGAGGTGTAGGGCTCCAAAGCAACACAGTTCCTCAGACCAAGTTCATTCCTCCATTTCTTATGAACCTTGCACCAGGCGCGGACCATCCTATCCTTCAGGTTTTGGGGATCTTTACCCTCTTAAAAGAATAAGCCTTCCAACGAAATGTTGTTAGGTTTATCCTTTAAGGGGAACCCAAGCTGACGGCGAGCCAAAGCAGGGTTGTAGTTAATTCCACCACATGTACCAAGAAGAGGTACATTGGAGAACTCACCACAAGAATCAATAATCTGAATGTCATCATAAACACGATTATACCAAGAGATATCATCATTAGTGAGAGATATAAGTCTCGTGGACCACCGTAGACGTCTCTTGTTCTCCTCTAAGGCAAGCGTCTGAGGCAAGTGCGAAATAAACCACTTGCACAACAGAGGCAGACAACATACAATGGAACCACCACCCTTTGCATTCCTCATATGCAAAGAGAAATAAGTGTCACCCAACAGAGTCGTAACAAGATTAAGAGAAGAGAAAATCCTAATGGCGTTCACATCCACGAAGTTGTCGATGTTGGGAAATAACACTAGCCCATAGATGAGGAGTACAAAGATGGCTTCAAAAGCTTCCTTACTCATAGCCTTCCCAAACAAGGTAGCTTTGGCAATCAGAAAATCAGACGGGAGACCATGAATTCCACCCTTGGTAGTCATATTGGCAACAATGTCGGATACCTCCACGTGAAGCATGTCAACAATCTCTTGAGAAGACGGAATCTTTCCAAACCACTGAACGGCAATCGGTCAAGAATGGGTATACCCACATGATAAGAGTACTCCTCCAAAGTAGGCAAAAGCTGGAAATCCGGAAAAGTGAAGCACCGATACAGAGGATCGTAGAACTGCACCAACACACTCATCAGACCCTCATCCAACTTGGTAGAGAGAATAGCTAGAAGCTTCCCATGGCGAGCTTTGAACTCCAAGGGCTCTAATACATAAGATGTCAGACGCCTTAACTCTCTTAAGTCGGGTTGTCTGAAACTATACTTCTTCGTATTCCTTCTTTGCTTATCCATGTCTGAAAATTTGTAGATAGATCTTTTAAGTTCCTTGTAAAAATCTTATTGTCGATGACATGAATGCGGATGAATGCATGGATGCATGGATGCAACAAACACACTCAAGGATCAAGCAAGTCATACCATACAAAGGTCACGGGATGTCTCAAGTCATCGTCAATATCAATCATCCATTTTGGTGGATTATGGTTTACACCTTATCAACACCCAAGTTCCATTGATTTTGAGGATACACAAGAACGGATCGACTGTGAATCACGGGTTTATTGTGAGTCACAAGCATATCTCTCTTACGCACTTGTCTATGACATCAAGTAGATAACAGGTATCATCTATAGCTGGAGCTTGTAGGAATTGCATCAAGATGAATTCAACCTTTTCTTCTCCAACTTCAAATGTTAGCTTACCTTTTTCGACGTATATTAGGGCTCCGACGATAGCTAAGAATGGAATTCCTAATATAATAGGTGTACTGGCATCTTCTTTGATGTCCGTGATTATGAAGTCTGAAGGAATGTAGAATTGTCCTACACGTACTGGGATATTCTCTAGTATACCAACATGATATTTGATTGAGCGGTTAGCTAGTTGAACAGACATCTTGGTTGGTCTTAGTTCTCCCATGTTGAGCCTTTTATAGATGGTTAAGGGCATTACACTAATGCTGGCTCCTATGTCGCATAGAGCTTTGTATATGACGAACTTTCCAATGACACGGGGTATGGAGAAACTACCTGGGTCTTTTAGTTTGGGAGGCATTGTATTTTGGATTATTGCGCTACACTCGGCGGTAAGTGCAACTGTTTCATTATCCTCGATATTTTTCTTATTGGATAAGATCTCTTTAAGAAATTTGGCATAAGAGGGCATTTGTGTGATGGCTTCTGTAAAGGGAATTGTAATGTTTAGTTGCTTCAGAAGTTCAACAAATTTCCTAAATTGCCATGCAGTTTTAGAATTTGCGAGTCTTTGAGGATAACGAATGGGTGGTTTATAAGGTGGTGAAGGCACATAAGGTTTTTCTTTCTCTTCAGCCTCTCGGGTATTATCTTCCTTCTCCTTCGGTTCACTTACCTTCTCAGTTGTTGTTTTGTTTGGTTTTTGGTACATGGCAGGATTTTGGAGTCTTGGATCTACGGGTCCGTCTAGTTCTTTTCCACTCCTCAATATAACGGCATTTGCATGTCCTTTTGGATTAGGTTGCGGCTGTCCAGGAAATGTGCCAGCGGGAGCAGCAGTAGATGCTTGTTGTTGAGCCACTTGTGAAATCTGTGTTTCAAGCATTTTGTTGTGGGTGGCTAAGGCGTCTACTTTGCTCGCTAATTGTTTAAGTTGCTCACTAGTATGTATGTTTTGGTGAAAGAAGTCTTTGTTTGTTTGAGCTTGGCTAGCTATGAAGTTTTCCATCATTAGTTCAAGGTTGGACTTCCTATGCATGTTAGGAGCATTATTAGCTGGCTTTTGATATCCAGGCGGAACAACGGGTGCTTGGCCAAGTGCATACAGGGCGTTGTTATCTTATACGAAAAGTTGGGATGATTTTTCCAACCTGGGTTGGATGTATTCGAATAAGGGTTTCCTTGTGTGTAATTCACTTGATCGGTTGGGACTCCTGCCAATATCTGACATTCTGGTGCAGTGTGTTCAGGAGTTCCACATAACTCACAGTTGGGAGTCACGGCAGCCACGGTGGCTGCGGGTGGTATGGTCAAGTTGTCTAACTTTTGAACAAGGGCATCTACCTTTGCATGGACGTGGTCAAGGCTACTGATTTCGTACATTCCACTTTTTGTTTGAAACTTTTCTATTGGATTTCTTTCACCTCCCCATTGGCAGTGGTTTTGGGCCATGTTTTCAATGAGTTGATAGGCTTTGTTGTATGGCTTGTCCATAAGTGCACCGCCCGCGGCAGCGTCTACTGTCAGTCTTGTGTTATATAGAAGCTCATTGTAAAATGTGTGAATGATCACCTAGTCTTCGAGACCGTGAAGTGGATATATCCTCATCATGTCTTTGTATCTCTCCCACACATCGTAGAGAGATTCTACATCCTTTTGTCGAAATCCATTGATTTGAGCTCTCAGCATAGCAGTTTTGCTTGGCGGAAAATATCGGGATAAGAAAACGTTCTTTAGTTCTTCCCATGTTGTAACTGAGTTGGATGGCAAGGATTGCAACCAAGGCCAAGCTCTGTCTCTTAGAGAGAAAGGAAAGAGGCGTTGTCTTATCGCATCTTGAGATACACCATTCGCCTTCACAGTGTCTGTGTACTACACAAACTTAGTCAAATACCCATTAGGGTCGTCCGTAGGATTTCCAGCAAATTGATGTTTTTGAACGACTGATAATAATGAGGGTTTTAGCTCGAAATCATTTCGATTGATAGCAGGGGCAACAATGCTATTGTGAGGTTCTTGTTGGGACGGGGTAGCGTAGAACTTAAGAGGACGATTTTGTGGTTCCACTGTAGCCATGGTTGGTTTTTCAACTGGTTCAGCAGTATGAAAGAAGATATCGGGAATATTGTACCTTCGTTGGTACTCTAGTATTTGGCATCTTATATATAAGAAACACTCTAATTCTGCGATTGGTGGTGCTAAGTTGTCGCCTTGTGAGTGAGTACTTGGCATATAATCGGGGGAAATAAGGGAAAGGAGTTTAGTTTTTGCCTTAGTCTATACTGTGCAACGAAAGAATCACACTATTTGACTAAGTCAGGTCCCCGAAAACGGCGCCAAAAACTTGATACGTCTCGTGACTGAATATAGAATATAGTATATCGGGTACTTGACTGCAAGTGCACAGTCTAGTCGTTTTAGTTCTAAAAGATATCGAACCCACAGGGAGCGATGGTCAAACTAATGCTACTGACGTTGCTATGTTTACCTAAGGGAATGATTTTCAGAAGTTTGGTTGAAGAAAATTAAATCTAAGGGAAGTTAAGTCTTAAGAAAATATTAATAGGAGGATATCAGTGGTTTAGCCGAACATGTTAAATCCCGTCTAATTAAATGGTTTACATACCGATACCAGTGGTTTAGCCGGACATGTTAAATAACGCAAACACAGACGAGCATAAACAGTTCAACAATACGACAAACATGTATATAATAATAAATAAGCAATAACAATTGTAATTGAATAAAAACCTGGAAATTAGATTAATAGAATATGCCGAATCTTAAAGTACTTGAGCAGTCCTCCACAGGTCGGTAGGATTCTGCTTCCTCGAAATAGTTTCTTAAACTAAATTAAATAAATTGCAGTAGTTCTCTAATGTAGGAAACTACTACTTTAGCTAAATGAAAAACGGGAAGGGAAAGGGAAAATCAAAGCTCTGAATGGTAAAAGAAAATAATGTTGCTGAAGAAAAACAAAAGAAAAACAGAATTGATGTGGAAAAATAGAATGCAGAGAAAGTCTTGAAAGCTGGCTTCAGAGAGAAAAATTAAGCGTCCTCGTAGGTTTCCAACTTCCATCCTTTTATATTCCCACTTTGGTCTTGGAAGTTGAGAGAAATAAGGGTGACTTGGTTGAGTGAGAAATCCACAGGAAAGTGGCTGAGGAACGAGAAATAAGGGCCTGGTGGATCACTTCTGTTGACATATTCAATGCGCTGATTTTGGCCTCGTGACGTTCGTGATGGGCCTGTGACGTTCGTGACAAGCTGGGCGTGACGGCCGTGACAGCCTTTGTGACGGTCGTCACATGCACATAATTTGTATTCTCTGCTTTTCTGTTGTTTTCTCTTCTGTTTCTTCTTCTTTTCCTCCCTTCTCTATACTTTGCTCATTTAAGCATGGGAATTGAAATATCTGCAAAAATAACTCGAACACTTGCGGAATAATCGGAATATAAATGAAAGTGGTACGATTTTTTAGTGTAAATCAAGGCAAATATACGATGTATTTTCACGTTATCAATCCCCTAGAGTCTATGTCTCCCCAATGAGTTTTCCTTATGGAATGCAATTTGCTCTTGTGGACTTTCAGTCTCGTCGGATTCTTTTCCTTAGTGGCAGCATCTTCCCCATAGAGATTAGTTTTAACATTCATATCATATATGAGGTCTCTTAAGGACCAAAATTTGTTTCTAGATATTTTTATTTAAGTCCATTCTATTGAGTCTTTAAATAGGGGCAGTTGTAAGACCCTAATTTTGACCCTAAGATCACTCATGCTATCTCTTCATATGCATTGGCATTGGGATCACACCTTGGCAGCCTCCTTACCCCTCATTCATTGGGTTTGCATTGGGAGAGGTCACCAAGCACATTTGATCGTATCATACTTTGTTTTTCATTAGTTACTAACCAAATACCAAAAATATGTCCATGTATAGTTTATTGATTTTGCAGGTAGTGTGTGAGTTCACTCATGCTCCATCAAGCTCATATTTAGGGTTTAAGATCCTCGATGCAAGGAGACCAATCAAGAGTTAGTTTACATTGACTCTAGACATCATATATGGATCCTCATGGTCTTCACATATCATTTTGATCAAGAAATCATCAAGAGTTTGAAGCTTGTTTGCCTTGGAAACCCTAATTCATCTGGGTATCTTGTGTGACTTCCTCAACAAGTTTCTTCAACATTTGATCAAATATTTCAAGGGATGCTTCATATTACATCATCTTACACATATATGATCCTCCATGAGTCCCGAAAATCAAGAGAATGAAAATCCAGCTTTAAATCTCTTTCTGTTTTGAGATTGAAACTCCAAGAGTCCAAGCCATTTTCTGATCTTAATCACTTCCTGCAAGCTTCTGAAACCAAGCCAAGCACACTTAGGATCAAGATCAAGCAAGGTTGAAGCTCCCTCAAAGGTAATTTTTTCAGAATTTTCATCTCTTCAATTCTCCCTCAATTCTTCACTATTCTTTGTGATTTTTGGTTGGCTGAAGTCCTACCAATGTAGGCAAGAAGATTGAGTTGCTTTGAGGTCAAATCGAAGCAACTCAGTTTATGATCCTCAAAATTCAAATCCCAGTATCTTTTTATATACTTGGAATTGGAGAAATGTGAGGCCAGATTTGAGCTCCTGAGCATTTTTTCTTTAAATCCATGTCCTTGTTTTTCATTTTCATGGTGGTTGGTGGTAGACCAGTCCAGTGAGGTCCACCGGAGAAGAAGATTGGAGCCCTAGCTCCGGTGGTGTGTTGGCACGCCTCATGACTATCAGATCTTGTTCAAATGTTCTAATCATCGTTGCTCCTTGTGATTACCATCCCTATGACGCGTTGACTGAGGTGTATGGTGTGAAATACACGATTGGCCATCATATATGCCGCCTCAATTAATGAGGGAGATCTGATGGCCTTCGTTTTTTTGAATTTCCTTTTAATTTCCGATTTTATGTTTATTTGTTTTATTTTGTTTAATTCATAATAATTTCATTTTTAATCCAAAAAATATGGGACTTTAATCAAATTAAATATTTTTTTCTTTCATTTTATGAATTAAAATTATTTTTTGGATTAATTTTGATATTTCTCATGAATTAAATGTTTTATGCATATTTTTAATTGTTTAAGAATACTTATGACTTTTCAAAAATAATGAAATTTTTTGTCTAGGGTCCTTTGACCTTGTTCGACCTAGGATAAATCTCTTGGCAATTTGTTTGGTGTTTTGAAGAGGTTTTAGGTTTTGACAAAATTAAATTGAATATTAATGCATTTTTAATTTGATTTTTAATTGATTAATTGTGTGAAAATTATGTTGAGCCATTTTTATGGTTTTGTGATGTTTGACTATTTGTTTGGGCTTGGGTCAAGGTTGATTTGACTTTTGTTGGATTAAAATAATTGGATTTAGGGGATTGATGAAATGTACATTTCATCTCCCAAAATGAATGAATGATTTTAATTTGATAAATTTCCTCCCATGACCAACTTGTATTTCTCTCATCCCCCTCCCCCTTCATCTTCATCCCTATTCTTTCCCTTTCCTTTCATTGACCAATGAAATCTCAAATATCCTAAGGCTAATTGATTCATCAATGACCTTGTGTCAGATGAACCAATACAAGTATGGATGAGATGGTCCACCCCTTTTGATCTTTTCTTTTAGTGTGTGGTATGTTTTAGGAGTTTGGTTCATCATACCAAATCTCTAGCATGCATTAACACCTAAATTTTTATTGCCCGGCCTCAGATAGTTGTGACTTCTACATAAGTCCAATTACGATTGCTTAACATAGAGCTAAATTTGATCCTAAAGGTATATCATTCTAGTAAGTGAGATTGTAAGTCTCCTATCTTTCATGGTATTGTGTGGAAACTTGGCATTTCTTCCTTCCTATGGAAGATGTCTTGGTTCAAGGATTCATGCTTGTGAATAGATGGTTGAGTGTTCTCCAAAGAATGACTTAATCAATTAAAAAGCAAAACACTACTAACATTCAATTAACTTTGACTAACATTTGACTAACTCTTATTAATATTGCTTTACTTTGAAGTCATTTACTTTATGCAATTTAATTTCTAGTCATTTATCATTCATTGCCATTTACATTTCATTTAACTTGTTTATGTTTATGCCATTTTCACTTTGCTCATTTGAGCCATATATTATGATTGTATATATATTTTGATTGTGTATTTTGATTGTGTTTTTGGTCTTAGGACCTTAAAATACTTAATAAATAACAAAAACCCTAAAAAATGTTTGGTTGACTGTTGATCTTGATCTGAACTTTTGGACTTAGAACTAGGCAGCATTCCCTGTGCAAAAAGGACTTGGCCAATGCCAACATTTTGAGACCAAGCGATTGTGAACTAAGCCTTCATCTGATGCAAGCCTTAGACTTTGTTTGAATTCATCTGCTACTTTGTCTTGGTGCTAATTGTTATTTTAATCTTGTGTCTGATGCTTTGTTCTGAGTTGATCAAGGAGTATTTCATCTGATACGTGAGAAGACAAAGAAGACTGCTAGTTATGGGATTTTCTTGCTTGGATGTGTCTATCTTTATTTGATTCTTTGATCTTCATAATGTCTGATATTGCTATTTGTCTGATTGATTATTGCTTGGTTCAAAGTCCAAAGGGAAAGTGGGTTTTCTATATGACATTCTTGTCTGTTAGATTGCATCCCATTGGCAGATCTTTTCCACTCTCAACTTTTAATTTTATTCTTAGGATTAGTCTTTTCATCTCCTCCCACTTCTTAAATTTCAAATCTCTTTCTCTTTTCAAAAACTTTCTTTGCTTGTGATTTCAAACTTAGACCTTATTTCAAGTAGAAACTTTGGTCTTATGCCATTGAATTTTCAAATTCCTTTTTCTTAAATCAAACTTGTAAATAAATCTAAGCATATTGACTTAAAATTTTAAAACACAAAAATAACTAACAACTTCATTCAAACTTTTGGCCTCTTGTGCCTTTCTTATTAACCTTTTGTTAAAAGCAACTCACTCACTTTGAAATTATTACCACGAACTACAAGGTTTTGATCCCTCATTTTTATGTTGGTACGTAGGCACAAGTCCGAAGGTCTTGTTAAACACAAAAATATAATCAATTAATTCTTCTCTCATCCCCACACTCTATTTTTCTCAAACATCTTTTATACCAAAAACACATACACACATAAAAAGGGCTTCCTAGGAGAACCTAGGACACTTTGGATGCTAACACCTTCCCTCTGTGTAACCAACCCCCTTACCTATAATCTCTGACATTTTATTAGTTTTGATTTGAAAACTTCTTATCTTTGGGTTTTGTTCATACTTTTCCTTTTTCCTTTGGAAACAATAAAAGCGCGGTGGCGACTCTGGTTTTATTGACGTTAAGCTTATCCATAGCTTGATGGTCATGAATTTACCGCTACACACCTCAGGAAACTAACCTAGCTAACCTTGGCAGATATAATGTATTAAGATCAACAAACTCATAATAGAGATCTAACGAGCTTGCCCTCGAATTCCACATTTTCCAGTTGCAACTAATCCTAACTAACTCCTTACGAATCCCAAAGTTAACATACTCTAAAGTCCCTGGATCATTTTTTCCATGAAAAACCCCCAACCATTTTTTAGATGTCACCTCAAAATCAGTCCCAATCATTTTTCAGAATCTCCCGCCCCATAAATTTATCACCTTCAATTACTTTTTTAGCCCATCATCTTCAACCTCAAAATCACTCTAGTTGACTGATAAAAAGGATCACATTACATCATTCACTTTATGATCAGAACTTAACACTCTGAGCAATCATTGATTCAACCACTCACTTTTCATCTCTCTCAAAAATCAACTTTTAAAATCAATCTTAAAGCTCACACATCTGCATTCATCATTGTCATCTCCCTCGAAGATCAACCTGAATTCAACTCAGAGCATAATCTCAAGAACTCTCGGATTCAAGACTCAATCCTTACCATTTACTCACATGAATTTATCAAGAAGAGTATAAGGATAAGAAGCAATGGAATTCATAAGTGAGAAAGAGTTAAAGCAAGAATCATTACCTATGATTTCAGTTTCATCGATGTCGTCACTTTTGTCTTCTCCAGTAAGGTAAGAACTTAAATCCTTTGCATTTTACTTCATTCTTGATACCATCATGTGAGACTTAAACATAGTTATAAAATCCCTAAGGTCCTACAACTTGACTCCTCGTATCTCTCATTTAATTTATCCATAAACAATTAGGTTTCTTCATAATTTCCCCTATGGTTAGGGCTTTAGAGGTTGAATTAGGTAAAATTGATGATGGATTTGGATATGGCATGAACATACGAGACTGATGGTAGTGTTATTTCCAGTTTTGGCTTGCCACCTCCGCCGGAGGCGACCTCCGACACGGTGGCCCACAGAGGCCTTTTGGACTGAGTCTTTAGCTCAACTGATTTGGGTTGCGCGTGTTGTTGGACACTCAAATTCAATTTTGAACTTAATTTCCCACATGCCCGAATTTCCTTTGCTATGTTTGGATTCTGGGATTCCATGAACATGGGCCCAACATTTTACTAAACATCACCAAAATCCATTACTTTGCACCCCCTGGTTCCCAAGACTGAATCCATGGGCTTTCACCCTAGGCACATGCGCCATTTTGCGTTCCTGCACCCATAATTCTAGTTTCACACCCCTTGACCCATTCCACTTGTGTTTAGTGTATCTTTATATTTTCTTCATATTTTTTTAATTCTTTTATCACTTGGATTTTAATTGTTTTTACCATGTTATTGGAAATAAAAAGGCATGTTAATTGTTGATTATTTCTCCTTTAGAAATTAACATGATTATGTTTAATTGATCATTTTTAATCACTTTGCATAATTAGCCTTTTATTTTTTATATTGGTCTATTATTTTACATGTTTGTTTCAATTACCATGAGCATGTTTAGGTAGGATTATAATGTTATTTGGTTTGGTAATCCATGTTAATTTCCTCTTTCTAACTTGATTCATGTATGCCATGTTTAGATGATTCTTGAACCTTGGGTTAATTCCATTTAATTGGATTGTGGTTATCTTGAATAAATTGAAAATGCCATTTCAATTTAAGTGATATATGCCTTGTGTGTGTCCATATTATTTGCCATGATCTTATGTTTAATCATCATTTAGTGGTTCATGATCCACTTCCATTTGAATTAGCATTGCGATTTAACATGTCCATTTAATTCATTTATTTTAATTCATAGTAATCCATGTGTTTGTGTGATTACATGCATTGAGATTGATAACACGAAATTATATCACATTTTAAGACTTAATTCAATTAGATTATATTATCATTTACTTTAGTATATCTCATTTTATCAGATATTATGCAGTATTTCCTTGCTATGTATGTCAGGTATCCATTTTGAAGCAAAAGTGAAAAAGGGAAGAAAAGGAGGTGTAAAAAGGAATAAAAAGGAAACAAATAACAAAGACCAAGCCCAGCCCAAAGAAAGTGCACGTTATGCCTGTGACGGGCGTCACAAGGGTTGTGACGAGCGTCACACTAAAAGCACTCCTGTGACGAGCGTCACACATGGTGTGACGAACGTCACACCAGTCCTCTATATTTTTGGCGCAAGGAACTCAACTGACCACGTTGAAAGCTATTTCCACGCACGCTTAACCCTCGGAACGAGACCACGCACACGGAAACCCTTGAAAAGCAGTTACACCAGCAACTGTATAAATAGCAGCTAATTGGGAAGTTTCAAAGCCCCGGTTTTTCCACGCTCATATTGCCGAAGCTCTGCCAAATTTTCTTGTCACACCTTTTGCTTATTTTTTCCTTTCCAGCACTTAACATTGTTTATTTTATTTAATTCTTTTGCAAGCTTTACATTCTTTTTCCCTTGCAAAATTTATCTTTCCCGTTTCAGCTTCTAGATATTTTTCGCATAATAGTTTCTACACCGGAAACTATTGTGCAACTTTATACTGGATTTAACCTTACGTTATATTCCAGTTTTAATTCCTTGATTTAATTTACTGTTTAATTGAAGAATCCAAGAACAAATCCTACCGGCTTGTGGTGGAGTGTTCAAGACTATTGTATTACGCATTCAGGTTCTTTAATCATTATTTAATATTTTGTTTTATTATTTATCTATATTATCTGCCTGGAATGAGTCTGTTTATGCATGATATAAATTCTTATTTGTTTAGCATGTCTGGCTAATTTGCCTAGGTATCGGTATGTAAAGTAAGCAGAATAAGGGATCAAGACTGAGTCGGTCTATCTAAACTTAAAATCAAAATCAATCTTTTTACGGTCTCAACTTACAGGTTTAATAACAAGATTTCTTACAAAAGTAAAAGACATAAAGAAGTTAAAATCAATAGAGCGAGAGTTTGAGATTTTAACTGGACAGTGTAAGTTAGGCATTAATTCTAGATCAGGGCGAGAGCAAGTTTTAGAGTTAATTAAATTCTGACCTTTTCCAAAAAGTATTTTTAAAGATTGAATGTGAGGACGAGAGTTAAGCATTTGGATTTAATTATATAACCTAAGTCAACAGAGCGAGAGTTTGAGATAAGGGTGTTTAAAACGGTCAGTATTTTCTTAAAAAGAGTTTCTGCAACTTTATTGCTTTCAAAATATGGTTTTTGACTTAATTATAAGTGACAGCAACATTAATATAAAATCATGGTTTATTCAACAGAGCGAGAGTTTGAGATAGAACCTTTAACCAATAAAGTTAACCGAAACGATTCATTTTAAAACCAAGAAGCTGACAAAGACTTGATTCCCTAGTTTTGACGAACTACATACCGATATCCGTTTTATTAATATTTAATCTAGATATTAGTTTAGCTCTTAGTTTTTTCCCAAACAATCAAACATTTTCACCTTAGATTTACGTAGTAACCTTAGATAACGGTATATCGATTCATAAGTCCCTGTGGGATCGATATCTTTTAAAACTACGCGATAGAACTGTGCACTTGCAGTTTGTATCCCAAATTCGACTCATAAAGTCGCGATCAAGTTTTTGGCGCCGTTGCCGGGGATTTTTATTCAATCGATATCGTAACTCTTCCGTTACGCTGTAGAGACTAAGGTTTCTTTTCCTTCTATTTTCTTTCTTTCGTTGATTTGTATGCCACGCACTCGCTCTCAAGGCGAACCGCTCTATTTACGAATCAACGATATCGAACTATATCTCCGAGTCTTACGACGAATTCGGGAATATCGTGCTGAAAACAATCTCCCTCCTATAGACCTTCCTGATCTCAAAGATTTTCCTTCTTTAACCGAGATGGCAGAACCAGCTCGTGCTCTTAGAGATTACGCCGCTCCATCGCAAGATGAACCGTATTCAAGTATTGCTCCGCCCGCAATCGAAGCAAACAACTTTGAACTTAAACCTTCGTTGTTGCAGGCTGTGCAACAGAACCAATTCTCTGGAAATCTTACCGAAGATCCAAACCTTCATTTATCCGTATTTGTCCAATACGCTGATACTGTTAAAGCTAATGGTGTCACTTCAGAGGCAATTCGACTTCGTCTTTTTCCTTTCTCATTAAGAGATAGCGCTAGAAGATGGCTTCAATCTCTTCCTTCCAACTCAGTCACCACATGGAACGAGTTGAAGAAAGTTTTTCTTGCCCGATATTTTCCACCAAGCAAAACAGCTATGTTAAGAGCCCAGATAAACGGATTTAAACAGAAAGACAACGAGTCTCTTTTCGAAGCATGGGAAAGATACAAAGACATGATGAGACTTTGCCCACACCATGGTTTGGAAGACTGGTTAGTAATTCACACATTTTATAATGGTCTCTTATACAATACAAGGTTAACAATAGACGCCGCTGCAGGTGGTGCACTAATGAACAAACCTTACGCTGATGCTTACCAGCTTATCGAGAGCATGGCCCAAAACCACTATCAGTGGGGAACCGAACGAACAACGGTGGAAAAACCTCAACCGAAAACTGGCATGTACGAGATAAGTAACCTTGATCACGTCAATGCAAAAGTGGATGCTTTGGTCCAGAAAATTGAAAGTTTAAACGTATCACCTCCAGCCGCCGTGGTTGCTGTAACTCAGAATTGCGAGGTCTGTGGAATCCAAGGCCACACTCCTGCGGAATGTCAACTCTTGACTGGAATCCAAACAGAGCAAGTAAACTATGCTCAAGGAAGCCCCTATTCGAATACCTATAACCCAAATTGGAAGAACCATCCAAACTTCTCATATAAGAGTAATAATGCTTTATACGCACCTGGACAGTCTCCAAATCAAGCCCCATCTATACCTCCGGGATATCAGAAACCGAATCCTAACAATAATACCCCTAGAAAATCCAACTTGGAAATCATGATGGAAAACTTTATAGCTTCCCAACAACAAACCAATAAAGATTTCTTAAACCAGAACATACACACTGGCGAACAACTTAAACAACTAGCAAGCAAAGTAGATGCCCTGGCTACCCATAACAAAATGCTGGAAACGCAAATATCTCAAGTAGCTCAACAACAAGCACCTACTGCTGCACCAACTGGTACATTCCCTGGACAGCCCCAACCCAATCCGAGAAGCCAAGCTCATGCAATTATATTAAGAAGTGGAACGGAAGTGGAAGGACCGTCTGACCCAAGGATAGAAAACCAAAACCCTAAGAAATCTACTGAGGAAAGTGAACCTAAGGAAAAGGAAGAGAGTAATAAGGAAACCCTAGAAAAGAAGGAACCTTATGTACCTCCACCACCTTACAAACCACCTATACCTTACCCTCAAAGGCTTGTTAAAACCAAAGATGTAGGCCAATTTAGAAAATTTGTTGATCTCCTTAAACAATTAAACGTTACAATTCCGTTTACCGAAGCTATTACGCAGATGCCTTCATATGCTAAATTCTTAAAAGAAATTCTTTCTAATAAAAGGAAACTTGAGGATAGCGAAACCGTTACACTCCCTGCCGAATGTAGCGCTATAATCCAAAACATGCCCCCTAAACTCAAGGATCCGGGTAGTTTCTCTATACCCTGTCACATAGGAAAATTTGTCATCGACAAAGCCTTATGCGATTTAGGAGCCGGAATTAGCGTTATGCCTTTATCCATATGTAAGAAACTGGAAATGGGAGAATTAAGACCGACCAAAATGTCTGTGCAATTAGCAGATCGTTCCATCAAATATCCTGTAGGAATCCTTGAAAACGTTCTCGTACGCATAGGTCAGTTTTACATTCCCACTGACTTCACAATTATGGACATTAGAGAAGATGATACGACACCTATTATACTAGGAAAACCATTCTTAGCAACTGCCGGTGCAATCATAGACGTAAAACGAGGACGACTCACCTTCGAAGTAGGTGAAGAGAAAATTGAATTCATTCTTTCCCAATTCTTGAAAGCACCTGCAATAGAAGATACATGTTACTTCATGGATATCATCGATGAATGCATAAAAGAAGCAGAGTCAGGAGAAGACAAAGCATCAGACTATCTTTTAGAGGACAAATCTAAACAATGCCTAGCAATAACACCGGATCCTACGCAGTGTCTTAACAAACCAACCCCTGATTTGAAAACACTTCCCAAAAATCTGAGATATGAATTCCTAGACTTAGAACTTGAACGACCTGTGATAGTTAATGCAGATCTAGGAAGACTCGAAACAGAAAAACTCCTACATATCTTAAGAAAATATCCAACCGCACTAGGATACCACATCACCGATCTTAAAGGAATAAGCCCTTCTATTTGTATGCACCGCATCATGTTAGAAGAAGACTGTAAAACCTCTAGGGAACACCAGAGAAGACTAAATCCGATCCTAAGTGAGGTAGTAAAGAAAGAAATAACCAAGTTATTAGAAGCAGGTATTATATATCCTATATCTGATAGCAAATGGGTTAGTCCTGTACACGTTGTACCAAAGAAAGGAGGCATAACCGTTATTGAAAACGAAAAAGGAGAAACTATAACTAAACGAATCGAATCGGGATGGAGAATGTGCATTGATTATAGGAAACTAAACAAAGCAACCCGAAAAGATCATTTCCCTTTACCATTCATTGACCAAATGTTAGAACGATTAGCTAAACATTCACATTTCTGTTATTTAGACGGTTATTCAGGCTTCTTTCAAATACCAATTCACCCTGATGACCAAGAAAAGACAACATTCACACGCCCTTTTGGTACCTTCGCGTATAGACGAATGCCGTTTGGTCTGTGTAATGCCCCTGCAACTTTTCAAAGATGCATGATGGCAATATTCGCCGACTTTCTCGAAAACATCATGGAAGTATTTATGGATGACTTTTCTGTATACGGACAAAGTTTCGAAGAATGCCTTGAAAACCTGGAAAGAGTTCTGGAGCGATGTGTAAAAGTAAACTTAGTACTTAATTGGGAAAAGTGCCACTTTATGGTATAAGAAGGAATTGTTTTAGGACACATCATCTCGAACAGAGGAATCGAAGTAGACAAAGCCAAAATAGAGGTAATCGAAAATCTTCAACCCCCAAGAACTGTGAGAGAAGTACAAAGTTTTTTAGGACACGCCGGTTTTTACCGACGATTCATCAAAGACTTCTCTAAGATAACTAAACCCTTAACCGGACTGTTGATGAAAGATGCTGAATTCATATTCGACGATAACTGTTTAAAAGCATTTCAAACTCTTAAACAAGCATTGATCTCCGCACCCATTATGCAGACACCAGACTGGAATGAACCATTCGAAATAATGTGCGATGCCAGTGACTATGCTGTAGGTGCTGTTTTAGGACAAAGAAAGGATAAAAAGCTTCACGTTATATACTACGCTAGCAGAACCCTGGATGAAGCGCAAATGAATTATGCCACAACCGAGAAAGAACTCCTAGCAGTGGTATTTGCGCTAGATAAATTTCGTTCTTACCTGGTAGGAGCCAAAATAATAGTTTACACCGATCACGCTGCTATCAGGTACCTTTTAACAAAAAAAGATGCTAAACCTAGACTCCTAAGATGGATCTTGTTACTACAAGAATTCGACTTAGAAATCAAGGACAAGAAAGGAACTGAAAACGTAGTAGCAGACCACCTCTCTAGACTTGAGAACCTTGAACCGGAAAGAACATCCATTAATGATGATTTCTCGTATGATAAACTCATAGCTACTTTGGAAGAGAACAACTCCGACATGCAAGTAGAAACCACCTTAGCTATATCTGTCACACCATGGTACGCTGATCTAGTCAATTATTTAGCTGCCGGAATAGTTCCACCTACTTTATCTTACCAGCAGAAGAAACGATTCTTCCACGACATAAAACACTATTACTGGGATGACCCCTTACTTTTCAAAAGAGGCCCCGATGGTATTTTCCGTCGATGTATACCCGAAGAAGAGGTAGAAAATATAATCCAACACTGTCACTCTGCGCCTTATGGTGGACACACAAGTACATCCAAGACCTGCTCTAAAATCCTACAAGCTGGCTTTTATTGGCCTACTATATGGAAGGACGTACATGCGGCTATTAAGGAGTGTGACAGATGTCAACGCACGGGAAACATATCTAGACGTGACGAGATGCCACAAAAAGGTATTTTGGAAGTAGAGATTTTTGACGTGTGGGGGATAGACTTCATGGGACCCTTCCCATCCTCTTTCGGTAACAAATACATACTCGTGGCAGTTGACTACGTATCAAAATGGATCGAAGCTATAGCTTCTCCAACAAATGACACCCGAGTAGTAACTAGACTCTTTAAAAATATAATATTTCCGAGATTTGGCATCCCAAGAATAGTAGTCAGTGATGGTGGATCACACTTTATATCCAAGGTACTCGAAAAACTACTACTTAAATATGGAGTGAGACATAGGATAGCAACACCTTACCACCCTCAAACCAGTGGACAAGTGGAAGTATCTAACAGAGAAATCAAGCAAATACTAGAAAAAATGGTCGCCACTTCAAGGAAAGATTGGTCATTGAAATTACCAGAAGCTTTGTGGGCATACCGAACTGCTTATAAAACTCCCATAGGGACGACCCCATTTAAGCTCATTTATGGAAAATCCTGTCACCTCCCGGTAGAATTAGAACATAAAGCCTATTGGGCTATTAGAAATTTAAATTTGAATTATAAAGCCGCCGGTGAAAAGAGAATCCTTGACATAAACGAATTAGAGGAACTCAGAAGAGACGCCTATGAAAATGCCAAAATCTATAAAGAAAGAACAAAACAATGGCATGACAAGCGTATATCAAGGAAAATCTTCAAGCAAGGCGACGCAGTACTTTTATTTAACTCTAGACTAAAGTTATTCCCGGGAAAACTACGATCCAGATGGTCAGGACCTTTTCATATCACTAAAATCTTTCCCAGTGGAGCGGTAGAAATAAAAGGACAATCTACAGAACCGTTCACCGTAAACGGGCAACGTCTGAAACATTATCACTATGCGGAAACCAACGAGGATTCGCAAATTCTACACTTAGACGAAACGCCCCCAGGACTCATAGACTATATTTAACAGTTTATTTGTCGAGCTTGCGACATTTAAACAAAGCGCTTAGTGGGAGACAACCCACAAATTAATTTGTTATTTTATTATTCTATTATTATTATCATTTCCCTATTTTTCTCTTAATTATTCTTTTAATTTCTATTTAGTATTCATTATTGATTTATTAAAAAGAAAAAAAATATATATATATATATATATATAATAATAATAATTCTTTTCTTCTTTCGGCATTTGGCCAAATCCTGACTTAAACTCATGTTTCTTTTCTCTAGCTAACACTAACCAGATGGGACATTCTGATCGTATGGGTATCAAGTTCAGAGGAATGGCTCAGAAACGAAAGTTTGAAGAACTAGCCGCTAGAGAGATGCTACCTAGTTTATATGCTGATGATTGGGCTATGACTGCCCTTGGACTGAGACAGAGTGTCCTGTTTTTGCTGAATCAGATAGGATGGGAGACCTCCCCTATCCTGAGACATTTCACCACCTACCGGAGACTCACACTAGAATTCCTTAGTTCATTAATCTATCTACCCAGCCACGGAAAAGGAATTAGCAGAGGTTTTATCCAGTTCAGAATGTTCAATATGGAGTACCAATTTAATATTAGAGACTTCACCAACCTTTTGGGTTTTCCTACCTCCTTTGATACATTCACTGTAAGCCAGGAAGAACTTTTTGAATATAGAGAGCTTGAACACTTTTGGGGTAAGCTGACTGGAAATGATGAGCCCGAAGAACATGAGTTTCTCTCTGGAAACATACATAACCCAGCTTTCCGCTATTTCCATAAGATCCTGACCCACACTTTATTTGGGAAGAAGCCAAATAGTACTTCAGTTTCACGTGATGAACTCTTCATCATATTTTGTGCTTCCCAGAACCGTCCAGTAAACGGTGCTACTTTTATGTTAGCTAATTTGGACCACCTTATCCAGGATGAGCGAGCACCCATTAGAATAGGCGGTTTGATCACTATGATAGGTAATGCTATTGGATTACGTCAGCCTATGCTTGACCTTAGCCCTTTTTGTGGCATTACTACTATGAGTATACCCTTCCTCTTCAACACTATGTTTATAGCAAACATAGGGTCTGATGAGTTTGAGCTTATTATTGATAACCAGGTTCTCTGCCTATTCACCATGCCCGATCCTAGAACTAGTGTTCATAACCAAAGGAACTGGCTCTATAACCTGAATGAAACCCCAACTCCTGCTGGATCCACTGAATCCATCCAGGACTATGAGATTTGTGATGACTATGAGCACTATGTTGACCATATCTCTCAGGCTGAATCTGACCCTCAGACACCTTCCGGCTACTATGATATTGATCCTCCTCCTCAGCCTGTCCTGACCGAAGAATCAGCCATGCCTGATCTCCGACATCATATGCCAGGAACAGATATTAAAACCGTCATTGAAGCTTTGATGTCAGAACAAGACGCCCTCAGGGAAGATTTCCACAACTTGAGACATGAAATCCTAGAATACATGAGCAGCACGGCAAGTCAGTTACGTATGTTACGGCATCGTGTTAACTCTTTTGCTCCTCCGGCCAGAGATCCGAAGATAGATGGAATTTAGTTATTTCTTTCTAAGTTATTTAGTTTTAGGCTAGATTTTTCATTAATGTTATTTGAATTCATGCTCGCATTTATTTTCCTTTCATTTCATTGTTTTCCCTTCCTGTATTACAGTATGTTAATCTTATTAAAGCTTTTATCTATTTAATTTATGCAATGGCTATGTTCTCTACTGTTCTACTGTTACTCAGAATGAATTACTATTATGAGAAATAGAATAGCATGCAACACAAATTAATTAGCTAAATTAAATAGAACAATCTAAAAACCAAATAAAACAAAATAATCAAAATAAATTCATCTCCAGATTAATTATGTGAAGCGCTGCTGAATGCCCTGCCAAAAAGAAATGTGTGACGAGCGTCACACACTCCATGACGAACGGCACGCATAACTCCTGTTACGACCGTCACACCCTTGTGACGAGCGTAACGCCCTTCAGACATGTGAACGTTAGGGAGCCGTTGGAGACGAACGTTACACCTTTATTTTTTTTACCTTCCCCACTCACTTTTCATTTAACCACACTTAATTACTCTTCAACCACTTTTTCTTTCTATCTTCCAACCCTTCTCCTATAAATACCTACCAAAACTTCCTTCATTCACCACAAAACAATTCTCTCCTATCAAATACACTTCTTTTTCTTTCCAAATCACCCCTTCAAAAATTCATCACAATGGCGGGAAATCAAAATTTCGGAAATATCATCTTCCGATCCGGAGATGACAACTACCAGCAAGAGCAATTCGAACGTTTCCAACAGCGAGGCGTCGCTTCCACCAGGTACCCCGATTTAACTTGTTTACAACAATTAGGATTACTCCAAGGTATCGAATGGATGCTCCGCCTAGCCGACTTAACCTTCCTTTGCACTCATAATCAACCCACCTACCCATCCCTAACCTTAGAATTCTTAAGTTCATACGACTACACCACTCCCGCCGGTGAAGACGAATTTTTAACCGGTACCGCAACCTTCCGTATGTTCAACACCGAGTACTCCTTAACCCAAAACCAATTGAGTACCATGTTACAATTTCCCATAGAAGGTCAGGTACACCCCAGAATCCCTCCAAACTCAAACTGGAACACAGTTGGCGTTTTTGGCCTTTTTAAGAAAATTACCGGTATAGATACCTACAACTGGGAAGAACTCCTTCTCTCCCATATACATAACCCCACTATCCGGTACTTCATCCGCATCTTGCAAAACACAATTTTTGGAAGACCAAACAACAGCAAGGTCAACTCAAAGGAGCTATTTTTCCTCCAATGCGTCTTCGAACCGGATACTCAGGTAAACGCCGCCTCTTTTCTCTTTCATCATATCCGCACCTTATGTGCTAGAGGCCGGCAACCCTTTATAATTGGTGGATTAATAACATCCATAGCACTTGGCCTGAACCTAGGGGATAAACTCCAAACTTTAGAATCCCTACCTCCCCTGTCTATGGATATCAGCTATTGCCGCTCCAGCCGCCTGATTAAAAACAGAGTAGGCGGAGGATATTATCTTATGGTGAACAACCAGGCTGTCCCAAGCGTTGTTCTACCAAATATCGCCCTAACTGATGTCACAAACCCCGACCGCCACCTCTATGATTTAAACGCTCCTGAAACCACCGAGCCTTTACAAACAAACCCACAAACAGATGAGTTTGAAGAAATGGAACAAGGTGATCATCCTCCTACACAACATTCAGCCCCGCTCAACCCTTCCGATAATGCAACTGGCCCATCCTCCCAACGTCGTCGACGAAGAAGGCCTGCAACCAACGACGACATTATGGATGCTATCGATGGTATGCAGGCACAGAATGCAGAGATGATGCAGATGATGCGTCAAATGCAACAGCAACAGGATGCCCGGAATGCCATAACCGACCAGCGGTTTACTGAATTGTTCAGCAGGTTCGACAACTTAGACATACGTCAAAGATCACCAGGTCCTAGAACCAGAGGCGGAAGGCAGCCTTAGTTGTTATTTTCTTTGCATTTCCATTTTGTATTTCTTTCCCTTAAAACATTGAGGACAATGTTTAGTTCAAGTATGGGGGGGAAACAATATTCTTCCTATTTCCATTCTTCAAGTATGTTATTTTCCCTTTCATCGTTATTTCCCTTCCTTATTATTTAATATTTTGTTTTAAAAAAAAAAAAAAAAAAAAAATATTCATATTCTAAGTTAAGCCCCTAGTGTGAAATATTTCTATTATCTATTCCCCTCGATTTTCTTGAGCCATAACAAAAAAAAAAATTTTTAACACACCCAATAAGTATAAAGGTTGCTTACTTTATAAAACTTGAGTGAAATCAAAACAAAATCATTACCATAACAACGCTCTGAGAACCTCAATATGTTAGATCAGGATAAGTACCTATTATACCGATTCCTTGAACTTTTAGTTCTATGGCAACCCCAAGTAGTTTATACAGAAGTCAGCACCGTCTTAATAGCAAACTACGTGGAGAGCCGATGAATATAAGTGAATGATCCCCAAAGTAACATAAAATATATGAATATATCAAGAAATGCACTAAGTAAATTAGGTGATCCTTACCAGATCATTTAATCTAAAGGTTGCAGATCATGCAAAAGCACAATACGAAAGATCCATTATGAGTTGGTTCAGTAGGAATCTGGTACTGAACTTGGTAGGGCGGACTACGGTTCGATCCCCCGCAATTTGCAATGGACTGAATAATGAAGTTATCCGACTTATGTACCAGAACTTCTAGCTAAAAGCGGATCATAATCACTAACCGGTTACTCCACTATGTGCGCGAAAAGATAAAGGGCTTAATGTGATTTCGCTAGAATGAAAACGGGTAAAATAAGACCAAAGGAACCAGGATAGCTATCATAGGGTACTTGAACTGATTTACATAAGGTAGGGTTATCTAAGTTGTAACGGTAGTTGTTGATGTCAAGATTAAACTCAAAGTCCTCCTAAACAAAAACCCATTTGCAACCTAGTACGAATTGATGTGTGCTTTGAAATTTCATCTGGCTAAAACTTTTAACAAGTTCTATACTGAATTTTGCTTGAGGACAAGCAAAGATTTAAGTATGGGGGAGTTTGATAACACGAAATTATATCACATTTTAAGACTTAATTCAATTAGATTATATTATCATTTACTTTAGTTTATCTCATTTTATCAGATATTATGCAGTATTTCCTTGCTATGTATGTCAGGTATCCATTTTGAAGCAAAAGTGAAAAAGGGAAGAAAAGGAGGTGTAAAAAGGAATAAAAAGGAAACAAATAACAAAGACCAAGCCCAGCCCAAAGAAAGTGCACGTTATGCCTGTGACGGGCGTCACAAGGGTTGTGACGAGCGTCACACTAAAAGCACTCCTGTGACGAGCGTCACACATGGTGTGACGAACGTCACACCAGTCCTCTATATTTTTGGCGCAAGGAACTCAACTGACCACGTTGAAAGCTATTTCCACGCACGCTTAACCCTCGGAACGAGACCACGCACACGGAAACCCTTGAAAAGCAGTTACACCAGCAGCTGTATAAATAGCAGCTAATTGGGAAGTTTCAAAGCCCCGGTTTTTCCACGCTCATATTGCCGAAGCTCTGCCAAATTTTCTTGTCACACCTTTTGCTTATTTTTTCCTTTCCAGCACTTAACATTGTTTATTTTATTTATTTCTTTTGCAAGCTTTACATTCTTTTTCCCTTGCAAAATTTACCTTTCCCGTTTCAGCTTCTAGATATTTTTCGCATAATAGTTTCTACACCGGAAACTATTGTGCAACTTTATACTGGATTTAACCTTACGTTATATTCCAGTTTTATTCCTTGATTTAATTTACTGTTTAATTGAAGAATCCAAGAACAAATCCTACCGGCTTGTGGTGGAGTGTTCAAGACTATTGTATTACGCATTCAGGTTCTTTAATCATTATTTAATATTTTGTTTTATTATTTATCTATATTATCTGCCTGGAATGAGTCTGTTTATGCATGATATAAATTCTTATTTGTTTAGCATGTCTGGCTAATTTGCCTAGGTATCGGTATGTAAAGTAAGCAGAATAAGGGATCAAGACTGAGTCGGTCTATCTAAACTTAAAATCAAAATCAATCTTTTTACGGTCTCAACTTACAGGTTTAATAACAAGATTTTTTACAAAAGTAAAAGACATAAAGAAGTTAAAATCAATAGAGCGAGAGTTTGAGATTTTAACTGGACAGTGTAAGTTAGGCATTAATTCTAGATCAGGGCGAGAGCAAGTTTTAGAGTTAATTAAATTCTGACCTTTTCCAAAAAGTATTTTTAAAGATTGAATGTGAGGACGAGAGTTAAGCATTTGGATTTAATTATATAACCTAAGTCAACAGAGCGAGAGTTTGAGATAAGGGTGTTTAAAACGGTCAGTATTTTCTTAAAAAGAGTTTCTGCAACTTTATTGCTTTCAAAATATGGTTTTTGACTTAATTATAAGTGACAGCAACATTAATATAAAATCATGGTTTATTCAACAGAGCGAGAGTTTGAGATAGAACCTTTAACCAATAAAGTTAACCGAAACGATTCATTTTAAAACCAAGAAGCCGACAAAGACTTGATTCCCTAGTTTTGACGAACTACATACCGATATCCGTTTTATTAATATTTAATCTAGATATTAGTTTAGCTCTTAGTTTTTTCCCAAACAATCAAACATTTTCACCTTAGATTTACGTAGTAACCTTAGATAACGGTATATCGATTCATAAGTCCCTGTGGGATCGATATCTTTTAAAACTACGCGATAGAACTGTGCACTTGCAGTTTGTATCCCAAATTCGACTCATAAAGTCGCGATCAAGTTTTTGGCGCCGTTGCCGGGGATTTTATTCAATCGATATCGTAACTCTTCCGTTACGCTGTAGAGACTAAGGTTTCTTTTCCTTCTATTTTCTTTCTTTCGTTGATTTGTATGCCACGCACTCGCTCTCAAGGCGAACCGCTCTATTTACGAATCAACGATATCGAACTATATCTCCGAGTCTTACGACGAATTCGGGAATATCGTGCTGAAAACAATCTCCCTCCTATAGACCTTCCTGATCTCAAAGATTTTCCTTCTTTAACCGAGATGGCAGAACCAGCTCGTGCTCTTAGAGATTACGCCGCTCCATCGCAAGATGAACCGCATTCAAGTATTGCTCCGCCCGCAATCGAAGCAAACAACTTTGAACTTAAACCTTCGTTGTTGCAGGCTGTGCAACAGAACCAATTCTCTGGAAATCTTACCGAAGATCCAAACCTTCATTTATCCGTATTTGTCCAATACGCTGATACTGTTAAAGCTAATGGTGTCACTTCAGAGGCAATTCGACTTCGTCTTTTTCCTTTCTCATTAAGAGATAGCGCTAGAAGATGGCTTCAATCTCTTCCTTCCAACTCAGTCACCACATGGAACGAGTTGAAGAAAGTTTTTCTTGCCCGATATTTTCCACCAAGCAAAACAGCTATGTTAAGAGCCCAGATAAACGGATTTAAACAGAAAGACAACGAGTCTCTTTTCGAAGCATGGGAAAGATACAAAGACATGATGAGACTTTGCCCACACCATGGTTTGGAAGACTGGTTAGTAATTCACACATTTTATAATGGTCTCTTATACAATACAAGGTTAACAATAGACGCCGCTGCAGGTGGTGCACTAATGAACAAACCTTACGCTGATGCTTACCAGCTTATCGAGAGCATGGCCCAAAACCACTATCAGTGGGGAACCGAACGAACAACGGTGGAAAAACCTCAACCGAAAACTGGCATGTACGAGATAAGTAACCTTGATCACGTCAATGCAAAAGTGGATGCTTTGGTCCAGAAAATTGAAAGTTTAAACGTATCACCTCCAGCCGCCGTGGTTGCTGTAACTCAGAATTGCGAGGTCTGTGGAATCCAAGGCCACACTCCTGCGGAATGTCAACTCTTGACTGGAATCCAAACAGAGCAAGTAAACTATGCTCAAGGAAGCCCCTATTCGAATACCTATAACCCAAATTGGAAGAACCATCCAAACTTCTCATATAAGAGTAATAATGCTTTATACGCACCTGGACAGTCTCCAAATCAAGCCCCATCTATACCTCCGGGATATCAGAAACCGAATCCTAACAATAATACCCCTAGAAAATCCAACTTGGAAATCATGATGGAAAACTTTATAGCTTCCCAACAACAAACCAATAAAGATTTCTTAAACCAGAACATACACACTGGCGAACAACTTAAACAACTAGCAAGCAAAGTAGATGCCCTGGCTACCCATAACAAAATGCTGGAAACGCAAATATCTCAAGTAGCTCAACAACAAGCACCTACTGCTGCACCAACTGGTACATTCCCTGGACAGCCCCAACCCAATCCGAGAAGCCAAGCTCATGCAATTATATTAAGAAGTGGAACGGAAGTGGAAGGACCGTCTGACCCAAGGATAGAAAACCAAAACCCTAAGAAATCTACTGAGGAAAGTGAACCTAAGGAAAAGGAAGAGAGTAATAAGGAAACCCTAGAAAAGAAGGAACCTTATGTACCTCCACCACCTTACAAACCACCTATACCTTACCCTCAAAGGCTTGTTAAAACCAAAGATGTAGGCCAATTTAGAAAATTTGTTGATCTCCTTAAACAATTAAACGTTACAATTCCGTTTACCGAAGCTATTACGCAGATGCCTTCATATGCTAAATTCTTAAAAGAAATTCTTTCTAATAAAAGGAAACTTGAGGATAGCGAAACCGTTACACTCCCTGCCGAATGTAGCGCTATAATCCAAAACATGCCCCCTAAACTCAAGGATCCGGGTAGTTTCTCTATACCCTGTCACATAGGAAAATTTGTCATCGACAAAGCCTTATGCGATTTAGGAGCCGGAATTAGCGTTATGCCTTTATCCATATGTAAGAAACTGGAAATGGGAGAATTAAGACCGACCAAAATGTCTGTGCAATTAGCAGATCGTTCCATCAAATATCCTGTAGGAATCCTTGAAAACGTTCTCGTACGCATAGGTCAGTTTTACATTCCCACTGACTTCACAATTATGGACATTAGAGAAGATGATACGACACCTATTATACTAGGAAACCATTCTTAGCAACTGCCGGTGCAATCATAGACGTAAAACGAGGACGACTCACCTTCGAAGTAGGTGAAGAGAAAATTGAATTCATTCTTTCCCAATTCTTGAAAGCACCTGCAATAGAAGATACATGTTACTTCATGGATATCATCGATGAATGCATAAAAGAAGCAGAGTCAGGAGAAGACAAAGCATCAGACTATCTTTTAGAGGACAAATCTAAACAATGCCTAGCAATAACACCGGATCCTACGCAGTGTCTTAACAAACCAACCCCTGATTTGAAAACACTTCCCAAAAATCTGAGATATGAATTCCTAGACTTAGAACTTGAACGACCTGTGATAGTTAATGCAGATCTAGGAAGACTCGAAACAGAAAAACTCCTACATATCTTAAGAAAATATCCAACCGCACTAGGATACCACATCACCGATCTTAAAGGAATAAGCCCTTCTATTTGTATGCACCGCATCATGTTAGAAGAAGACTGTAAAACCTCTAGGGAACACCAGAGAAGACTAAATCCGATCCTAAGTGAGGTAGTAAAGAAAGAAATAACCAAGTTATTAGAAGCAGGTATTATATATCCTATATCTGATAGCAAATGGGTTAGTCCTGTACACGTTGTACCAAAGAAAGGAGGCATAACCGTTATTGAAAACGAAAAAGGAGAAACTATAACTAAACGAATCGAATCGGGATGGAGAATGTGCATTGATTATAGGAAACTAAACAAAGCAACCCGAAAAGATCATTTCCCTTTACCATTCATTGACCAAATGTTAGAACGATTAGCTAAACATTCACATTTCTGTTATTTAGACGGTTATTCAGGCTTCTTTCAAATACCAATTCACCCTGATGACCAAGAAAAGACAACATTCACATGCCCTTTTGGTACCTTCGCGTATAGACGAATGCCGTTTGGTCTGTGTAATGCCCCTGCAACTTTTCAAAGATGCATGATGGCAATATTCGCCGACTTTCTCGAAAACATCATGGAAGTATTTATGGATGACTTTTCTGTATACGGACAAAGTTTCGAAGAATGCCTTGAAAACCTGGAAAGAGTTCTGGAGCGATGTGTAAAAGTAAACTTAGTACTTAATTGGGAAAAGTGCCACTTTATGGTATAAGAAGGAATTGTTTTAGGACACATCATCTCGAACAGAGGAATCGAAGTAGACAAAGCCAAAATAGAGGTAATCGAAAATCTTCAACCCCCAAGAACTGTGAGAGAAGTACAAAGTTTTTTAGGACACGCCGGTTTTTACCGACGATTCATCAAAGACTTCTCTAAGATAACTAAACCCTTAACCGGACTGTTGATGAAAGATGTTGAATTCATATTCGACGATAACTGTTTAAAAGCATTTCAAACTCTTAAACAAGCATTGATCTCCGCACCCATTATGCAGACACCAGACTGGAATGAACCATTCGAAATAATGTGCGATGCTAGTGACTATGCTGTAGGTGTTGTTTTAGGACAAAGAAAGGATAAAAAGCTTCACGTTATATACTACGCTAGCAGAACCCTGGATGAAGCGCAAATGAATTATGCCACAACCGAGAAAGAACTCCTAGCAGTGGTATTTGCGCTAGATAAATTTCGTTCTTACCTGGTAGGAGCCAAAATAATAGTTTACACCGATCACGCTGCTATCAGGTACCTTTTAACAAAAAAAGATGCTAAACCTAGACTCCTAAGATGGATCTTGTTACTACAAGAATTCGACTTAGAAATCAAGGACAAGAAAGGAACTGAAAACGTAGTAGCAGACCACCTCTCTAGACTTGAGAACCTTGAACCGGAAAGAACATCCATTAATGATGATTTCTCGTATGATAAACTCATAGCTACTTTGGAAGAGAACAACTCCGACATGCAAGTAGAAACCACCTTAGCTATATCTGTCACACCATGGTACGCTGATCTAGTCAATTATTTAGCTGCCGGAATAGTTCCACCTACTTTATCTTACCAGCAGAAGAAACGATTCTTCCACGACATAAAACACTATTACTGGGATGACCCCTTACTTTTCAAAAGAGGCCCCGATGGTATTTTCCGTCGATGTATACCCGAAGAAGAGGTAGAAAATATAATCCAACACTGTCACTCTGCGCCTTATGGTGGACACACAAGTACATCCAAGACCTGCTCTAAAATCCTACAAGCTGGCTTTTATTGGCCTACTATATGGAAGGACGTACATGCGGCTATTAAGGAGTGTGACAGATGTCAACGCACGGGAAACATATCTAGACGTGACGAGATGCCACAAAAAGGTATTTTGGAAGTAGAGATTTTTGACGTGTGGGGGATAGACTTCATGGGACCCTTCCCATCCTCTTTCGGTAACAAATACATACTCGTGGCAGTTGACTACGTATCAAAATGGATCGAAGCTATAGCTTCTCCAACAAATGACACCCGAGTAGTAACTAGACTCTTTAAAAATATAATATTTCCGAGATTTGGCATCCCAAGAATAGTAGTCAGTGATGGTGGATCACACTTTATATCCAAGGTACTCGAAAAACTACTACTTAAATATGGAGTGAGACATAGGATAGCAACACCTTACCACCCTCAAACCAGTGGACAAGTGGAAGTATCTAACAGAGAAATCAAGCAAATACTAGAAAAAATGGTCGCCACTTCAAGGAAAGATTGGTCATTGAAATTACCAGAAGCTTTGTGGGCATACCGAACTGCTTATAAAACTCCCATAGGGACGACCCCATTTAAGCTCATTTATGGAAAATCCTGTCACCTCCCGGTAGAATTAGAACATAAAGCCTATTGGGCTATTAGAAATTTAAATTTGAATTATAAAGCCGCCGGTGAAAAGAGAATCCTTGACATAAACGAATTAGAGGAACTCAGAAGAGACGCCTATGAAAATGCCAAAATCTATAAAGAAAGAACAAAACAATGGCATGACAAGCGTATATCAAGGAAAATCTTCAAGCAAGGCGACGCAGTACTTTTATTTAACTCTAGACTAAAGTTATTCCCGGGAAAACTACGATCCAGATGGTCAGGACCTTTTCATATCACTAAAATCTTTCCCAGTGGAGCGGTAGAAATAAAAGGACAATCTACAGAACCGTTCACCGTAAACGGGCAACGTCTGAAACATTATCACTATGCGGAAACCAACGAGGATTCGCAAATTCTACACTTAGACGAAACGCCCCCAGGACTCATAGACTATATTTAACAGTTTATTTGTCGAGCTTGCGACATTTAAACAAAGCGCTTAGTGGGAGACAACCCACAAATTAATTTGTTATTTTATTATTCTATTATTATTATCATTTCCCTATTTTTCTCTTAATTATTCTTTTAATTTCTATTTAGTATTCATTATTGATTTATTAAAATAGAAAAAAAAATATATATATATATATATATAATAATAATAATTCTTTTCTTCTTTCGGCATTTGGCCAAATCCTGACTTAAACTCATGTTTCTTTTCTCTAGCTAACACTAACCAGATGGGACATTCTGATCGTATGGGTATCAAGTTCAGAGGAATGGCTCAGAAACGAAAGTTTGAAGAACTAGCCGCTAGAGAGATGCTACCTAGTTTATATGCTGATGATTGGGCTATGACTGCCCTTGGACTGAGACAGAGTGTCCTGTTTTTGCTGAATCAGATAGGATGGGAGACCTCCCCTATCCTGAGACATTTCACCACCTACCGGAGACTCACACTAGAATTCCTTAGTTCATTAATCTATCTACCCAGCCACGGAAAAGGAATTAGCAGAGGTTTTATCCAGTTCAGAATGTTCAATATGGAGTACCAATTTAATATTAGAGACTTCACCAACCTTTTGGGTTTTCCTACCTCCTTTGATACATTCACTGTAAGCCAGGAAGAACTTTTTGAATATAGAGAGCTTGAACACTTTTGGGGTAAGCTGACTGGAAATGATGAGCCCGAAGAACATGAGTTTCTCTCTGGAAACATACATAACCCAGCTTTCCGCTATTTCCATAAGATCCTGACCCACACTTTATTTGGGAAGAAGCCAAATAGTACTTCAGTTTCACGTGATGAACTCTTCATCATATTTTGTGCTTCCCAGAACCGTCCAGTAAACGGTGCTACTTTTATGTTAGCTAATTTGGACCACCTTATCCAGGATGAGCGAGCACCCATTAGAATAGGCGGTTTGATCACTATGATAGGTAATGCTATTGGATTACGTCAGCCTATGCTTGACCTTAGCCCTTTTTGTGGCATTACTACTATGAGTATACCCTTCCTCTTCAACACTATGTTTATAGCAAACATAGGGTCTGATGAGTTTGAGCTTATTATTGATAACCAGGTTCTCTGCCTATTCACCATGCCCGATCCTAGAACTAGTGTTCATAACCAAAGGAACTGGCTCTATAACCTGAATGAAACCCCAACTTCTGCTGGATCCACTGAATCCATCCAGGACTATGAGATTTGTGATGACTATGAGCACTATGTTGACCATATCTCTCAGGCTGAATCTGACCCTCAGACACCTTCCGGCTACTATGATATTGATCCTCCTCCTCAGCCTGTCCTGACCGAAGAATCAGCCATGCCTGATCTCCGACATCATATGCCAGGAACAGATATTAAAACCGTCATTGACGCTTTGATGTCAGAACAAGACGCCCTCAGGGAAGATTTCCACAACTTGAGACATGAAATCCTAGAATACATGAGCAGCACGGCAAGTCAGTTACGTATGTTACGGCATCGTGTTAACTCTTTTGCTCCTCTGGCCAGAGATCCGAAGATAGATGGAATTTAGTTATTTCTTTCTAAGTTATTTAGTTTTAGGCTAGATTTTTCATTAATGTTATTTGAATTCATGCTCGCATTTATTTTCCTTTAATTTCATTGTTTTCCCTTCCTGTATTACATTATGTTAATCTTATTAAAGCTTTTATCTATTTAATTTATGCAATGGCTATGTTCTCTACTGTTCTACTGTTACTCAGAATGAATTACTATTATGAGAAATAGAATAGCATGCAACACAAATTAATTAGCTAAATTAAATAGAACAATCTAAAAACCAAATAAAACAAAATAATCAAAATAAATTCATCTCCAGATTAATTATGTGAAGCGCTGCTGAATGCCCTGCCAAAAAGAAATGTGTGACGAGCGTCACACACTCCATGACGAACGGCACGCATAACTCCTGTTACGACCGTCACACCCTTGTGACGAGCGTAACGCCCTTCAGACATGTGAACGTTAGGGAGCCGTTGGAGACGAACGTTACACCTTTATTTTTTTTACCTTCCCCACTCACTTTTCATTTAACCACACTTAATTACTCTTCAACCACTTTTTCTTTCTATCTTCCAACCCTTCTCCTATAAATACCTACCAAAACTTCCTTCATTCACCACAAAACAATTCTCTCCTATCAAATACACTTCTTTTTCTTTCCAAATCACCCCTTCAAAAATTCATCACAATGGCGGGAAATCAAAATTTCGGAAATATCATCTTCCGATCCGGAGATGACAACTACCAGAAAGAGCAATTCGAACGTTTCCAACAGCGAGGCGTCGCTTCCACCAGGTACCCCGATTTAACTTGTTTACAACAATTAGGATTACTCCAAGGTATCGAATGGATGCTCCGCCTAGCCGACTTAACCTTCCTTTGCACTCATAATCAACCCACCTACCCATCCCTAACCTTAGAATTCTTAAGTTCATACGACTACACCACTCCCGCCGGTGAAGACGAATTTTTAACTGGTACCGCAACCTTCCGTATGTTCAACACCGAGTACTCCTTAACCCAAAACCAATTGAGTACCATGTTACAATTTCCCATAGAAGGTCAGGTACACCCCAGAATCCCTCCAAACTCAAACTGGAACACAGTTGGCGTTTTTGGCCTTTTTAAGAAAATTACCGGTATAGATACCTACAACTGGGAAGAACTCCTTCTCTCCCATATACATAACCCCACTATCCGGTACTTCATCCGCATCTTGCAAAACACAATTTTTGGAAGACCAAACAACAGCAAGGTCAACTCAAAGGAGCTATTTTTCCTCCAATGCGTCTTCGAACCGGATACTCAGGTAAACGCCGCCTCTTTTCTCTTTCATCATATCCGCACCTTATGTGCTAGAGGCCGGCAACCCTTTATAATTGGTGGATTAATAACATCCATAGCACTTGGCCTGAACCTAGGGGATAAACTCCAAACTTTAGAATCCCTACCTCCCCTGTCTATGGATATCAGCTATTGCCGCTCCAGCCGCCTGATTAAAAACAGAGTAGGCGGAGGATATTATCTTATGGTGAACAACCAGGCTGTCCCAAGCGTTGTTCTACCAAATATCGCCCTAACTGATGTCACAAACCCCGACCGCCACCTCTATGATTTAAACGCTCCTGAAACCACCGAGCCTTTACAAACAAACCCACAAACAGATGAGTTTGAAGAAATGGAACAAGGTGATCATCCTCCTACACAACATTCAGCCCCGCTCAACCCTTCCGGTAATGCAACTGGCCCATCCTCCCAACGTCGTCGACGAAGAAGGCCTGCAACCAACGACGACATTATGGATGCTATCGATGGTATGCAGGCACAGAATGCAGAGATGATGCAGATGATGCGTCAAATGCAACAGCAACAGGATGCCCGGAATGCCATAACCGACCAGCGGTTTACTGAATTGTTCAGCAGGTTCGACAACTTAGACATACGTCAGAGATCACCAGGTCCTAGAACCAGAGGCGGAAGGCAGCCTTAGTTGTTATTTTCTTTGCATTTCCATTTTGTATTTCTTTCCCTTAAAACATTGAGGACAATGTTTAGTTCAAGTATGGGGGGGAAACAATATTCTTCCTATTTCCATTCTTCAAGTATGTTATTTTCCCTTTCATCGTTATTTCCCTTCCTTATTATTTAATATTTTGTTTTTAAAAAAAAAAAAAAAAAAAAAAAATATTCATAATTCTAAGTTAAGCCCCTAGTGTGAAATATTTCTATTATCTATTCCCCTCGATTTTCTTGAGCCATAACAAAAAAAAAAATTTTTTAACACACCCAATAAGTATAAAGGTTGCTTACTTTATAAAACTTGAGTGAAATCAAAACAAAATCATTACCATAACAACGCTCTGAGAACCTCAATATGTTAGATCAGGATAAGTACCTATTATACCGATTCCTTGAACTTTTAGTTCTATGGCAACCCCAAGTAGTTTATACAGAAGTCAGCACCGTCTTAATAGCAAACTACGTGGAGAGCCGATGAATATAAGTGAATGATCCCCAAAGTAACATAAAATATATGAATATATCAAGAAATGCACTAAGTAAATTAGGTGATCCTTACCAGATCATTTAATCTAAAGGTTGCAGATCATGCAAAAGCACAATACGAAAGATCCATTATGAGTTGGTTCAGTAGGAATCTGGTACTGAACTTGGTAGGGCGGACTACGGTTCGATCCCCCGCAATTTGCAATGGACTGAATAATGAAGTTATCCGACTTATGTACCAGAACTTCTAGCTAAAAGCGGATCATAATCACTAACCGGTTACTCCACTATGTGCGCGAAAAGATAAAGGGCTTAATGTGATTTCGCTAGAATGAAAACGGGTAAAATAAGACCAAAGGAACCAGGATAGCTATCATAGGGTACTTGAACTGATTTACATAAGGTAGGGTTATCTAAGTTGTAACGGTAGTTGTTGATGTCAAGATTAAACTCAAAGTCCTCCTAAACAAAAACCCATTTGCAACCTAGTACGAATTGATGTGTGCTTTGAAATTTCATCTGGCTAAAACTTTTAACAAGTTCTATACTGAATTTTGCTTGAGGACAAGCAAAGATTTAAGTATGGGGGAGTTTGATAACACGAAATTATATCACATTTTAAGACTTAATTCAATTAGATTATATTATCATTTACTTTAGTATATCTCATTTTATCAGATATTATGCAGTATTTCCTTGCTATGTATGTCAGGTATCCATTTTGAAGCAAAAGTGAAAAAGGGAAGAAAAGGAGGTGTAAAAAGGAATAAAAAGGAAACAAATAACAAAGACCAAGCCCAGCCCAAAGAAAGTGCACGTTATGCCTGTGACGGGCGTCACAAGGGTTGTGACGAGCGTCACACTAAAAGCACTCCTGTGACGAGCGTCACACATGGTGTGACGAACGTCACACCAGTCCTCTATATTTTTGGCGCAAGGAACTCAACTGACCACGTTGAAAGCTATTTCCACGCACGCTTAACCCTCGGAACGAGACCACGCACACGGAAACCCTTGAAAAGCAGTTACACCAGCAGCTGTATAAATAGCAGCTAATTGGGAAGTTTCAAAGCCCCGGTTTTTCCACGCTCATATTGCCGAAGCTCTGCCAAATTTTCTTGTCACACCTTTTGCTTATTTTTTCCTTTCCAGCACTTAACATTGTTTATTTTATTTATTTCTTTTGCAAGCTTTACATTCTTTTTCCCTTGCAAAATTTATCTTTCCCGTTTCAGCTTCTAGATATTTTTCGCATAATAGTTTCTACACCGGAAACTATTGTGCAACTTTATACTGGATTTAACCTTACGTTATATTCCAGTTTTAATTCCTTGATTTAATTTACTGTTTAATTGAAGAATCCAAGAACAAATCCTACCGGCTTGTGGTGGAGTGTTCAAGACTATTGTATTACGCATTCAGGTTCTTTAATCATTATTTAATATTTTGTTTTATTATTTATCTATATTATCTGCCTGGAATGAGTCTGTTTATGCATGATATAAATTCTTATTTGTTTAGCATGTCTGGCTAATTTGCCTAGGTATCGGTATGTAAAGTAAGCAGAATAAGGGATCAAGACTGAGTCGGTCTATCTAAACTTAAAATCAAAATCAATCTTTTTACGGTCTCAACTTACAGGTTTAATAACAAGATTTCTTACAAAAGTAAAAGACATAAAGAAGTTAAAATCAATAGAGCGAGAGTTTGAGATTTTAACTGGACAGTGTAAGTTAGGCATTAATTCTAGATCAGGGCGAGAGCAAGTTTTAGAGTTAATTAAATTCTGACCTTTTCCAAAAAGTATTTTTAAAGATTGAATGTGAGGACGAGAGTTAAGCATTTGGATTTAATTATATAACCTAAGTCAACAGAGCGAGAGTTTGAGATAAGGGTGTTTAAAACGGTCAGTATTTTCTTAAAAAGAGTTTCTGCAACTTTATTGCTTTCAAAATATGGTTTTTGACTTAATTATAAGTGACAGCAACATTAATATAAAATCATGGTTTATTCAACAGAGCGAGAGTTTGAGATAGAACCTTTAACCAATAAAGTTAACCGAAACGATTCATTTTAAAACCAAGAAGCCGACAAAGACTTGATTCCCTAGTTTTGACGAACTACATACCGATATCCGTTTTATTAATATTTAATCTAGATATTAGTTTAGCTCTTAGTTTTTTCCCAAACAATCAAACATTTTCACCTTAGATTTACGTAGTAACCTTAGATAACGGTATATCGATTCATAAGTCCCTGTGGGATCGATATCTTTTAAAACTACGCGATAGAACTGTGCACTTGCAGTTTGTATCCCAAATCCGACTCATAAAGTCACGATCAGAGATCTCAAGTTCAAGTTCAATTCAAGTGTGGATCCAATACATTATGACCTTTAACCATTCACTTTGCCTTGTATTGTTTGAGGACACCATGCCACTTGATTGTTTTAGACATGGTTCTTAGTTTGTAACTTCTTAATCTCTATCCCTTACCCTTTATATTGTATGGTTCCATCCCTCCACTGTGGGTCACATGTCCCTCGTTCCCATGCAAGTGTAATAACTTAGGTTTACTTTCTTTTATAGTTTTTATGCATGCTAACTAAAAAGATAAAACCAAACTATAAAAACAAAACCTTTCAAAAGACAAAAAGTACACTTGATCCAATGTCAAGTGTTTTCCAAGTCAAACTCACTTCATAGCAATGTAAGTGCTTGATCCAACGTTAAGTATCTCTTATCCATTCTGTTATCCATTCTATTATCAATCTATTTTATTCTTCATCTATCTCTATCTTTATCTCCATTCTTCACACACACTTTTTCACAATAAACGTCAAACGCTTGATCCAACGTCAAGTGCCTTTTTTCAAAACAATTTCTCAATAAACTGGAATGCAAAAATGAGGTGTACGTGCTTGTACACAATATTCAAGTACTTAGGTTTTCGGCCGTACCTAGCTTGGGTACTCGGTGATTGACTTCCTCCTAAAAACATCTAATAATAAAACAAGTCGAATCTAGGTGCTCTGAGGGAGAAAAATGGTGGTTAGGATACCATTGCCTTCTCAACTTCCGAGTATTCTGATTGTTAGCTGTACTTAGTCAAGGGTCAGATACTTGTCTCCCTCAAAGTACCAATGATTAGACTTGCCAAACTCTTTCAAAATTCAAATCTGTTTTGGATGAAAAAGAGTGGTTAGGATACCATTGTCCTCTAAACTCTCAAGTATTCAGATTGTTGATCGTACATAGCCAAGGGTCTGATATTTGTCTCCAACTAAAATCAACCCAACCAATCAAATTAATTTTCTGCCTTAAGGCATCTTTCAAACCTTTTAAGAAAGGGCGTGGTACTTCTATTTTACCGTGAACAGCGTTTAAGCCTCCGTGTGTGAGCAAGTAATGTTTAATTGCTAGAATGTGATCCACGTGCATCCATTCTACAGCAAACAAACAAAAACTTAACGCTCTCATGCTAGAGAATACAAGTAAGTGAACAGTACAACGTGAGCGTCGACACTGTTCATAAAAACAACCAAACAAATACTCCATTTGTGAGTGGAACTACAGAGCTATAAGTTGCTTATTGCACGAATGAGGATACGTAGGCACAAGGGTTCGAAACCTTGGCGAGCACACTAATTTAAAACTTATTTTCTCTTACCATCTTATTCTTATCTCATCTTATTTCACCGATAGCAAGCTACATTCAGATAAACAACATTCATACGCATTGATACAAACTAGTGGTTCCCATCGAGTACGATGGATGTGAGGGATGCTAATACCTTCTCCTTGTATAGTCGACTTCCAAATCCGCTCTTGGTTGCAAAAACCATTCTCTTTTGGGGTTTTATCGCTATTTTCCCTTTCCTTTGGAATAAATAAAATCCGGTGGTGACTCTATATTTTTCGCTGCACGACAATTGGCGACTCTGCTGGGGAGGTGGAGTTTCCTAAGCAAGTCAAGCTTAGCTTGCCTGTATCCTTTTTCCTTGGGTGTTTATTTCTTTATTGCTTGCTTTATATATATATATATATATATATATATATATATATATATATATATATATATATATATATATATATATATATATATTGGGTTGGATTCTATGGAGTGAAAAGCCCAATACACAGACTTAGAGATCATACCTAAGATATGATGGCTCTTCGTATTGACCGGTCGGACGTTGTTATCTTGAGGGGAAGATATGAAGATCCCACTTGGAGTAGATTCTTTTTGGAGTTTCGCAAGCACGTGATTCACATTTATGTTGACAACCATTCTTACAAAGAGGGTCAATGACTCTGAGGACCTTTAGAAAATCATAGGCTTTTGAAGTTAAGGGAAACCTCACTTAGAGGAGATCATCCCGAAAGTATTGTTGACTCATAAGCTATCTTATGGAGATAACAATATTTTTGCCTCATGATTTGTGATTCTAAGCGTCTTCAGGAGTCTTAGTACTCACCTTGTAAAGCAATATCAATTTCTTGAATGGAAAATTAACCTCCAACCCACCTTGAATCCATTATGATTCTATTATCTTCTATCATAAGCATTCCTAACATTTTGCATTGCATATATACTTGGACCTTATTCTCAGGCAATCCTAAGGGTTTGTATTGTGTAGTGGACATTCCGGAATGGGATCAAATAGGAATAACATGCTCCCGCTCAAGTTTAAGATTACGAGGGTGGTGTAGCGATAAATTAATGATCATCAAGCTATGGATAAGCTAGACGTCAATAAAACCAGAGTCGCCACCGCGCTTTTATTATTTCCAAGGGAAAAGGGAAAAGTACGATCAAAACCCAAAAATAAGAATTTTTCAAATCAAAACTAATAAAATGCTAGAGATTACAAGTAAGGGGGTTGGTTACACAGAGGGAAGGTGTTAGCACCCAAAGTGTCCTAGGTACTCCTAGGAAGCCCTTTCTTGTGTGCATATGTATTTTGTACAAAGTGATGTTTACAAACAAATAGAATGGGGGGATGAGAAAAGAATTCAATAATTATACTTTTGTGTTTGAAAAGACCTTCGGATTTGTGCCTACGTACCAACATAAAAATGAGGGATCAAAACCTCGTAGTACGTGATACAAATTTCAAAGTGGATGCATTGCTTTTAATCAAAAATTAAGTTTGAAAGGCACAAGGGCCTAGAAAATGGTTTGAATGAGTTAGTTCTTTTTGGCTTTTGAAAATTTTAAGTCAAGTATAGTTAAATTTATTTACAAGTTTGATTTAAGAAAAGAAGTTTGAAAATGCTAATGCATAAGGCCAAAGTTTCTAATTTGTAAAAGTGGTCAAAGTTTGAAAAGACAAGCACAAGCAAAGAAGTTTTTAAAAGGAGGGAGATATTTTGAAATTAAAGAGATGGGGAGGAGATGAAGAGACTAATCCTAAACACAAATTTAAAAGTTAAGAGTTGAAAAATTTTGATCGATGGGTTGCAATCCAATAGACAAGAATGTCATATAGAAACCCCAAATTCCCTTGGATATTAGAATCAAGCAACAAACAATGCACACAATATAAACTTGAAGAGCAAGGCATCAAATAAAGATAGCCACATCCAAGCTTTAGCCACTCCATAATCTTCTTCAAATTGGCCTATGTAGCAGATGAATTCCACAAGTCACGGGTTCAAAATAACAGCTTCACAATGATCATGTTGCAGATGAACTCAAATGGATCTTTAATGATGTATCAGATGAAGTTTCAAATTGCAAGCACTTGGTTACATAAAGGCATTGACCAGGTCCTTTTGCATAGGGATGTTACCTAAATTCTAAGTCCAATTGTCCAAGATCAATCCAACAGTCTACACAATAGTTTTTTAGGGTTTTTGTTCTTACTATGTACCTTAATGGTCAAAGACCACACAAGCAAACAAAATATGCACAAACAAGATATATCACACAATATGGTCCAAGTGGACAAAGTGAAAATGGCATTAATATAAACAATTAGAATGGTATGAATAACGGCAAATGAATAGAGCTTAAAAATTAAAGTTCATTAAAAGTAAATGGCTTAAAATTAAATGTTAGTTGTTAATGAATTAGAAGTTAGTATTGCTTTTGCTTTTTATTTTTTAAGTCATTCTTTGGAGAACACTCAACCCACTTATCACAAGCATGGATCCTTGAACCAAGACATCTTCCAAAGGAAGGAAAAAAGGTCAAGTTTCCGCACAATACCATGAAAGAGGGGAGACTTACAATCTCACTAACTAGAATGCTATGCCTTTTTGTGTCAAAAATTTAGCGCTATGTTAAGCAATCGTAATTGGACTTATGTAGAAGTCACAACTATTTGAGGTCGGGCAATAGAATTTTGGTGTTAATGCATGTTAGAGACATAGTATAATGGACTATACTCATGAAACATACCACACACAAAAAGAATATGCAAAAGAGGTGGCCTAATCTCATCCATACTTATGTAGATTTTTCAATCAACTAGCCTTAGGACCTTGATATATCATAGGCCAAATGAAATGGATGCATAAAGAAGGGGAATTAGATGAAGAGGGAGGGGAATGGATCAAAATTCAAATTAGACAAAGGAGGACTTTTACCAAATTAAGATCATTCATTCATTTTGGGAGATGGAATGTACATTCCATCAATCCCCTAAATCCAATGATCTTAACCTAACAAAGTCAAATCAACCTTGACCAAGGCCCAACAACACAAGTCAAACATATACAAACAACCAAAATGGCTCAACACAATTATTTGGCATTTATTCAATTTAAAAATACTAAAAATAATGCATTAAATTAAATATAGTTTGTCAAATTCCTAAAATGTCATCAAAACACCAAAGAAGTGACCATGAGATTTATCATAGAACAAACAAGGTCAAAGGACCTTGGAGAAAAAGTTTCAGAATTTTTGGAAACTTAAAAGTATTTTTAAACAATTAAAAATATTCACAAAATCAATTAAATCATGAAAAATATTAATAATGATCCAAAAAATAATTTTAATTCAAAATATGAAAAAGGATTTTATTTTAAAAAAATTGGTGAAACTCTCATATTTTTTGGATCAATATTAAAATTAATATGAATTAATGAAAATAAAACAAATTAAATGAAATTCAAATAATCAGAAAAAACGTGGACCACTTGATCTCCCTCATTAATTGAGGTGGCAGATCAAGTGGATGAAAACGAGCGCTCCATTGTACACTTGAGTCAGCACGCCACACCAATGGTAATCAGAACCAATGTGTGAGATTAAAACATTTCAAATGAGATCAATGGCTCAGAACCTGTCCAGCACACCACCGACGCTGGAACTTCGATCACCTTCTCAGGCGAGGCTCACCGGACTGGTTCAGTCATCACTATCAAAAAAATGAAAAAAGAGGACATAATCTGAAACAAAAAATTACGTAGAGCACGAATCTGACCTCAATTTCGACTAACTTCAAATATATAGAAAGATATGAGGAGTTGAATTTTGAGGTGTGTCAATTGAGTTGCTTCGATTTAACCTCAAAGTAACTCAATCTTATTTCCTACATTGGTAGGACTTCAAACAACCAAAGATCCAAGAGAATTGATAAGAATTAAGTGAGAATCGAAGAGAGGAAGATTTCTGAAAATTACCTTCAATGTTGTGCAGAACTGGATCTTGCTTGCTTCAAACATGACTTGATCACACTCAAGGAGCTTGCAAAAGTGGTTTGGCAATGGAACAAAGCTTTGGATCCTGGAGTTTTTGAATCTCTAAACAGTGAGATTCAAACTCAATTTTCAAGTTGAAAATTCTCAGGTTTTCCTTTGAATAGTGAGGGTTTCAATTGAGGGGCAAAGCTGGCGCGCAAGGTGTCTTTAAAATGAGCTCAGAGGCCTTGTATTTATAGCATTTGGGATTGATAATTGCACACTTGAAAATTTACTAAATTCGGAAATGTGATGCACAAGCTTGCATGGGCGTGTACAAGCCCATGAAGCAATCCATTTGGTCCAATTGCAACTGTACTGAAGTTCAAATGATGCTTGAATGGCAAGGCAATGTGAAATGGAGTTTTGGACATTTGATTTTTCCACTTGATGCAGACCTATTAAGACCATGCGCAGCCCTAACAAACCTCATCCAAAATGCATGAAATATGACTCTTTGGAAAGCTTAGATCCAGGGTAACAACTTTGATGTTGGACACTTTTCCATTTGGGACTTGGATCATTGTGGATTTTGAGGTGGAAGTTTGGAAATTTCAACATGTTGAAAATTTTTCTAAGTGTTAAGTCATATATCTCAATATTCCACCTTACTTAACTTTTTATGTGAGCTCCATATGAGAAACGTGTATTCATAAAAGTTGTAGATATTTCAAAATGGTCACCAATTGCATGTCGTATGGATTTATAATGATAGAGTTATGCATTTTTGAAGTTGAGGAAAATCACTTGTTCAATGGTATAGGGCAAAAATGACCTATAATGTATCCTCATATCACATGCTCATAAAAGTTAATTTAGCTATCACTCCAAACATCCAAGTTTAAGTAGACATATTGAATTTGATTGTGAAACTTGGAAATATTTCATCTCACAAAAATTGAGCAAGTTATGGCCTTGGGAAGTTGATTTTCAAATTAGGGTTTAGACAAAATGACCTATAATGTTTCCACATAGAAAATGATTTTCCAAGCAAAACTAGCTCTAGGTCTCAACATGAAAGTTGTTTAAAATGTCATTTAGAGTAACTTTCATCTTGGAATAATTTTAATATGGTGAAAATTGTAGGATATAGGGTCTAGGGAGACCCAATTTTGATCAGATGAATTCATCTGGCCAACCACCATCAACCAACTTGCTAACTTCCAATTTTCTTGAATTTCTAGGATCATGGTAGATCATATATGCATAAGATTATGAATTTTTAAGTTTCCCTCCAAACTCTTTAAGAATGCTTGATCAATATAACATGTAGAGATCATTGGGACTCATATATGATGCTTTGGGACATTGTGGCTCCTTCCTTGGTTGTGCTCTTAGCTATGAGGGTATTAAACTCTAGATATGAACTTTATAGATAAATGATGATCATGACCTACCTACAAAATAGTTAGGAAAATGCAAAGACATATTTTTGGTATTTTGGTTAGTAAAATGATAATATACAAGTATGATACAATCACATAGTACTTGGTGATCTCTCCCAAAACAAACCCAATGAAAGAGGGGTAACGAGGATGCCAATGTATGGTACCAATTCTAATGCATATGAAGAAGTTGCATGAGGGATCTTAGGTTCAAAATTAGGGTCTTACAGCTTCCCCTATTTAAGGACATTCTAACTGAGGAGGTGAAGGTTAAAATCTTCATATCGACTCAGTAAAATGGGCTTAAATATCAACATAGAAACAAATTTTGTTCCCTAAGAGACCTCACGATGCATATGATATGAATGTAAAAGCGAATTCTCTGTGGGGAAATATTTCCACAAAGGAAAAGAAATCAGAGAGGTCGAAGATCTGCAGGAGCATTCCATAAGGAAAACTCATTGGGGGAGACAAAGACTCTGAGGGGATAAAAAGGGTTATGCGTAGGCCAGGCTATGACTTAAAAACTGCTGGGGGCTTAGAGGAATTCCATAAAAACGGAAGGACTCGGCCGGGGAAATGAAACATCTGCAGGGGAAATAAGTAGATCAGGATAAAACTGTCATACTTGAATCATGCAGGAAAAGCGGTTTCACTGAGGAAAAATGTACTCAACTTCAACTGGGGAAGAAATAGACTTCAACACAGGAGGAGTAGAAATCTACTATCCACTACCGATTACTGGGTAAGGAGATAATAAAGATCTGACAGAGAGTACATCAGTCACCAGTTAAGATGAACATATCAAGGATCACTCGCTGGGAACCGCCAGGAAGGAGTATTCATTACCGGTTACTGGGCAAGAATAGCCTTGCTGGGGAAAATTGCAGGAATAGGATTTACAACTACCAGTTACTGGGTAGAAGACCAAAAAAATGAGAATATTCGTCACTAGTTGAAGTGAACATATCAAGGATAGACTCAAAGGAAATAAAATTTGTTATCGGTTAGGATGAACATATCAAGGATAGACATGCCTTAGGATATTAAGGAGGATATCCGTCATCGATTAAGATGAACATATTAAGGATAAACCAACTGAACAAAAGGTGGGAATTATATTCATCAAATGCTGGATAGAAAACCATCAAAGAGAAAATTTGTCACCGGTTAGGATGAACATATCAAGGATAGACTCTACGAGGAGAGAAATAGGGATTACATCTATCAGTTACTAGATAAACTACCACAAGAGAATATCCGTCACTGGTTAAAGTGAACATATTAAGGATAAACTCTGCAGAGGGAAAGTAGGATTTACAACTGTTGGCTACTGGGCAGAAGACCTCAAAGAGAAGGAAACCCGTCATTGGTTAGGATGAACATATCAAGGATTAACTCTCTGGGGAACAAAATAGGGATTACAACTACCTTTCTACTGGGTAGAATGCCAAAGATGAGAATATCTGTCATCGGTTAGGATGAACATATAAAGAATAAACTCAGACAGGGGAAGAAAAAATATTCGTCATCGGTTAGGATGAACATATCAAGGATATACTTCCAGGGAAACATAGAAGCGAATCCACTAGGGACACTACTGAGGAGAAAAACAAGGGTACTTCTGTCGGGTATTGGGCAAGAAGTAACAAACTGCAAACTAAGAAGCATATTACTAGTTACTGGGTAATAAACTCTTAGGGGAAAAAGGTTTGAGTCTTGATTATGCTGACAAAATGATTGCAAAGGATACAGATGTGTTGCAAAAATGAATCATAGATACAATCCTCGGTCAATCCACAAAAGAAGGAGACAAATGCAGGAGAAAAAAGAGATCAACATCCCACAGACTCAACCCTAGCTGGGGAAGGAGGAGATCTGCTGAGGAAAGGAAACATTATCGAATCTCCGGGGAATTTTAAGTCAACACCATATTGAATGGGAGACAACCGTATAGAGGATAAATGCAAATAGCTGCTCAGAAACCAGGAGGAAACTCTGACTGGGAGTGAGCCGGATGGCAATTGGTGGGGAAACCAAAGTTCTACTTCCATTATGCAAACCACTGAGGAAACCCTCCTTACTCTGCTGGAGATCAAAACTGGTTGGGTAATCATTGATTCTGCCGGGAACTTATGCACAAACTCCACTGGGGATAAACACTCCGCAGGGGAACTGAATCGACCAACTCGGTTGGGGATAACTGAGGGTTAACTGCTCGGGGGAACCATTAATGCTCCACACTTAGGGCTTGCCGTTTTTGAATTGCTATTGAAATTTCTTTTTACTTGCTCTTAAAATTCATGCTTTTATATGTTAAAGAAGAAAAAATTGATTTTGATTTAAAAATTTGAATTTCAAAGATGATCATAATAAAATTCAAACTATTTGGCTGAAGTAAATAAGAGTGGAAACAATTGGATAAAAGTTCAACCTTATTTAATAGAATGGTAGTCTATAAATGACAAGACTCCATAGATTTTTACAAAGTTGAAAATGGTAATTTTCATGGAAAAGGGTTACATTGAATACAAATGATCACTAATCCTTCCGCCAACTCTTGATATCCGTTGTGCTTTTGGTTGCTACTAGGGATGATGAATCAACGTTAACCCTTGTGCTCAACAAAGTTTCTCCAAGACTGGAAGATAAGCAGAATGCAGTTACTTGCCAAAATCCCTAATTTGCATAAGTTTCCCCAAGGTGGGGTACTCAACTTATCGGGAATTTTTTTTTTCTGTTTTATGTCTCTAATTTTTGCCTGGGTCGCCCTTTCGGGTTTTCAATCCACCGAGACGCTCATTTTTTCTTAAGCCTCCCTTTCAAGTTTTCAACTTAGTGAGCTGTTCTTTTATTTTTAGGCGAAGTATTTCTTGACTGCATCTGCGTTCACAGGATGAGTGAACTCTTCACCATCCATAGTTGTAAGAATCAAAGCGCCTCCTGAAAAGGCTCTCTTAACAACATAAGGGCCTTCATAATTAGGAGTTCATTTGCCCCTAGAATCTGGTTTAAACGATAAAGTCTTCTTGATCACAAGGTCACCTTCCCTGAATACCCGAGGTCTGACCTTCTTATCAAAAGCTTTCTTCATCCTTTGCTGGTATAACTGACCATGACACATGGCAGCCAATCTTTTCTCTTCAATTAAATTCAACTGATCAAACCGGGTCTGACACCATCCAACCTCAGTCAACTTGGCTTCCATGAGCACACACAATGATGGAATCTCAACCTCTACGGGGAGCACTGCTTCTATACCATATACAAGAGATAAAGGGGTTGCCCCTGTTGAAGTGCGGATGGATGTACGATACCCGTGCAAAGAAAATGGGAGCATCTCATTCCAATCCTTATACATTACAACCATCTTCTGAATAATCTTTTTGATGTTCTTATTTGGAGCTTCAACATCCTCATTCATCTTAGGTCTGTAAGGAGAAGAACTATGATGTGCAATCTTGAAGTCTTTACAAAGAGCTTCCACCATATTATTATTCAAGTTCGATCCATTATCATTAATGATCTTACTTGGCACACCATAACGACATATAATCTGATTCTTGATAAACCTTACAACAACTTGCTTGGTCACATTTGCATATGATGCCACTTCAACCCATTTTGTGAAGTAGTCAATTGCCACCAAGATGAAACGATGTCCGTTCGAAGCTTTGGGCTCAATCATGGCAATCATATCGATTCCCCGCATGGAGAAGGACCATGGGGAGGAAATAACGTTCAACAGTGTCAGAGGAACATGTATCTTATCCGCATATGTTTGACCCTTGTGGCATTTCTTCACAAACTTGCAACAGTCAGATTCCATTGTCAGCCAATAGTAACCTGCTCGCAAAATCTTCTTCGCCATTGCATGTCAATTGGAATGAGTACCAAAGGAACCTTCATGGACTTCATCCATCAACAGGTATGCTTCGTGTCTATACACACATTTGAGCAGAACCATGTCGAAGTTTCTCTTATACAACACATCATCATTCAGGTAGAAATTTTCGGCTAATCTTCTCAAAGTCTTCTTATCTTTCAAAGATGCCCCAGACGGGTAAATCTGACTTTGGAGGAAACACTTGATGTCATAATACCATGTCTTCTCATCTTTAATCTCTTCAATAGCGAACATATGAGCTGGCCTATCAAGACGTATCACACTCAGGTTGGGAACTTCATTCCAATATTTCACTACAATCATTGATGCTAACGTTGCAAGAGCATCTTCGATCCGGTTTTCATCTCAAGGGATATGATGAAACTCATCTTTTATAAAGAAAGTTGAAATCCTCCTCGCATAATCTCTATATGGTATTAAACCCGGTTGATTCGTCTCCCATTCACCTTTAATCTGATTCACAACCAAAGCTGAATCTCCAAAGACATCAAAATGCTTGATCCTGAGATCAATGGCCTCTTCGAGCCCCATAATGTAGGCTTCATATTTTGCCATGTTGTTTGTACACTTGAAAGTCAATCTAGCTGTAAAGGGAAAATGCATGCCTTGAGGATTAATAATCACTGCCCCCAATGCCATTATCATATTGATTAACAGCTCCATCAAATACCATGCCCCAATGGGTACCAGGTTCTGGCCCTTCTTCAAGTAATGGTTCATCACAATCTTTCATTTTCAAGTTCAAAAACTCTTCATCAGGAAAGTCATACTGCACTGAATGATACTATTCAATTGGTTGGTGAGCCAAATGGTCAGCCAAGATACTACCTTTGATCGCTTTCTGAGATCGGTATTTGATATCATACTCTGATAATAACATCTTCCAACGGGAAATTCTCCTAGTTAAAGCAGGCTTCTCAAATATATACTTGATTGGATCCATTTTGGATATCAACCAAGTGGTATGATTCAACATATACTGACGCAGACGCTTAGCAGCCCAAGCCAATGCGCAACAAGTCTTCTCTAGCATAGAATACTGAGTCTCATAGTCGGTGAACTTCTTACTGAGGTAGTAGATTGAAAATTATTTCTTTCCAGTCTCATCTTGCTGACCAATAACACAACCCATACTATCTTCAAGCACAATCAAATACATGATCAACAGTCTTCCTTCGACAGGTGGAGACAAAATCGGTGGTTCAAGAAGATATTCCTTGATACTATCAAAATCTTTCTGGCAGTCTTCGATCCAATCACAAGACCGATCTTTCCGAAGAAGCTTGAATATAGGCACACATGTGGCAGTCATGCGTTAAATGAATATTGAGATATAATTCAAGCGGCCGAGAAAACCTCTGACTTGCTTATCAGTCTTGGGCGCAGACATCTCTTGTATTGCTTTGACCTTGGCAAGATCAACTTTAATACCCTTCTCGCTGACAATAAAGCCCAACAACTTACCAGAACGAATACCAAATATACACTTATTAGGATTAAAGCAGAGTTTATACTTCCTCAAACGCTGGAATAGCTTCAACAAATGCTCAACATGTTCCTCTTCATCAATTGATTTAACAATCATATCATCGACATAGACTTCAATCTCTTTATGCATCATATCATGAAAAAGAGTAGTCATTTCTCTCTGGTAAGTTGCACCAGCATTCTTCAAACCGAAAGGCATCACTCTATAACAGAATGTTCCCCAAGGTGTAATGAATATGGTCTTCTCCATATCTTCGGGTGCCATCTTGATCTGATTATATCCGGAAAATCCATCCATAAACGAAAAGACTTTGAATTTAGTTGTATTGTCTACTAACATATCAATGTGTGGTAGAGGGAAATCATCTTTCGGACAGGCTTTATTCAGATCTCTATAATCAACATACATGCGGACTTTTCCATCTTTCTTCGGAACAGGCACAATATTGGCCACCCATGTAAGAACAAAGTTGGTTCTACAATATATCTCTAATATTTTGATGATAACAAAGTATGAAACAAAAAATGGCACCCTAACGAAAAAATTTCTTAAGTGTGCAGGACTCTGATCAAACAATCAAATAGGTGAATCATCAGATACAGAATCCAGCGTTTAGATCCTACTCAGAGTAAACGCATCCAGAAGGTTCTAACTCTGATCAATGCAGGAACCAACAAAGCCATAAAGAAGTCAGAAACTCTATTAAAGAAGAATGAATCCAGACTCAGAATCTGAAGAAGTCAAGATTATAGAGAAACTTTGACTTGGTCAGATAGAAGCAACCTCTGAAGACGAACTCTAACTAACAAGACTCTGAATACGAATTCGCCAGCTCAGAACGCGTAACCATGAAGAAATATATTTTTAGAAATAAACTATTTCTAGAAGGAAATTATGACACGCCCAAAACTATTTTAGAAAGAAACAAGGAGAGTAATAACAATAATCATTCTTCAATGACCAAGATCCTGTCATCACCCAACGATCCTCTCAAACTCCTATATAAAGGACAGAATGCCTCATAAGAAAATACACCTGAGACACACAAGAATACAATTCTCTCATTCATCCTCTTTTACTCATTCACGAGTTGCTGCTCCTACGTAAAAATTGTTGTTCTTATATTTTTGTAATATTTGCTTATTGTTAGAAGCACTGTGCATTACAATCTTATCTAAGATACTTCCTCAAGTGACTCTGTGCAGTCTGAATACTTGAGAGGGCTAAGGGAGTATTCTCTTAGACAGTTGGTTGTGTAATCTTTCAAGATTAGTGGATGAAGTCCTTTTTGAAGGCGAAATCACCTTTTCCGGGTGGACTGGAGTAGCTTTGAATTTTAAGCAAACTAGTATAAAATTTTGTGTCAAATTCTTTTTACTCTGTGTGTGTCTAAATGCTTAAAAAGTTTTATTTTCCAAAAACAATTCAAACTCCCTTTCTTGTTTTTCTCTACCTTCAATTGGTATCAGAGTCTGGTTCTGTTATTGATTTTCTAATCAAACACCTAACAGTGTAGAGAGATCCAGCGTGAGAAAAACACTATCGCCAACACCAATGAAAGAGATAGTTACAATGTTAAACCTCCAATCTTTGATGGAGAAAAATTTGATTACTGGAAAGACAGAATTGAAAGTTTCTTTCTGGGCTACGACACTGATCTATGGGATATAGTCACAATCGGATACACACCTCCTGTGACTGACGATGGCATTGCCATTCCCAGAAGCAGAATGACAAATGATCAGAAGCGTGAATTCAAAAATCATCATAAAGCCAGAACGATACTACTAAATGTCATTTCCTACATTGAATATGAAAATATCACCAACAGGGAAATAACTAAAGAAATACTTGATTCCCTAAGGATGACTCACGAAGGAAATTCTCAAGTTAAAGAAACAAAGGCTCTGGCTCTAATTCAGAAATATGAAGCCTTCAAAATGGAGGACGCTGAAGCTTTAGAGGTAATGTTTTATAGATTTCAAACTTTAATTGCAGGACTCAAAGTTCTGGATAGGAGTTACACAACTGCAGATCATGTCAAAAAGATAGTCAGAAGCTTACCAAAGAAATGGAGACCCATGGTCACAACTTTAAACTTATCCAAAGATCTGAACAATATCAGCCTTGAGGAACTCATCAGTTCACTCAGAAGTCACGAGATAGAACTTGAGGAAGATGAGCCTCAAAAGAAGATCAAGTCTGTAGCACTGAAGTCTAGATCTGAAAGACGCAAACCAGAAAGAAACAAAGCCTTCCAAGCTGAAGAGGAAGACAATGACGACTCTAAAAAGGAAGACTCTGACGATGAAGACGAGTTGTCCCTTTTGACCAGAAGAGTTAAACAACTCTGGAGAAAAAGGAATAATAACTTCAGAAGACCAAGACCCAAGGGAGATCACTCAGGATCAACTTCCAGAGGTAAGTCAAACAAAGAAATAACATGCTATGAATGTAAGGAAACAAGTCATTACATAAACGAATGTCCCAAGCTGAAGAAAGAAATCTCCAGAAGAGAAAGTTTCAAGAAAAACTCATTCAGAACAAAAAAGGGACTGGTGGCCACCTGGGACGATAGTGGATCTGATTCCTCTGAATCAGACTCTTGAAATTGCTAACGCCTCAGGAGCCCTGGGAGAAAAGATGACAGATGAAAAACTGGTAAGGAAAATACTTAGGTCACTCCCTAAGAGATTTGCAATGAAGGTGACTGCCATAGAAGAGTCTCAAGACATTTCCAACATGAGGGTTGATGAGCTAATTGGTTCCCTCCAAACCTTTGAAATGGGATTAAATGATGGTTCTGAGAAGAAAACCAAAAGCATTGCCTTCATATCAAACACAGAAGAGGAAAATAGTCAGGATGTTGATGAAGATTTGACCAATGAAGTTGCAATGCTGGGGAGACAGTTCAACAGATTGTTAAAAAAGATGGATGTAAGATCCAAGGCAAATGTCAAGAACATCTCATCTGACATCAGCAATGAAAGAAGAGCAAGGTCAGACGAAAAGCCCAAAGAAGGAAAAGAAGTAAAATGTTATAAATGTGATGGCTATGAACACATTAGAACTGAATATCGAGCCTATCTCAAGAAGCAGAAGATTAGTCTTGCTGCCACCTGGTCTGATGAGAGTGATACAGAGGAGGTTGAAAATCTGGTGACTGCATTGACAGGAAAATGGGGTTCTGATGGAGACTCAAGTGATGAAGAAGTGACCTTTGAAGAGTTGGCCTCTACCTACAGAAAGTTGTGCCACAAAAGTGTAGAGCTGTGTAAACAGGTTAAAAACCAGAAGAAGGGGATAACTCAACTTGAGAAAGAGAAGGTAGAACAATTGGAAACCATCTCCAAATTAAAATCAGAAGCAGTGGCTCTGAAGGTCAAGCTAAATGAAAGTCAACAAGTTGAAAGCCAGAAGATAGTACAGCTGGAGAATGAAAAGGCTGAACATGTGGAAACCATCTCCAAGTTAAAAACAGAAGCTTTGTTATTGAACTCAAAACTAGAAGAGATGACCAAGTATGTAAGGATGTTAAATAATGGATCTGACTCCTTAGACAAGATTCTCCAAACTGGACTAATCACAGGAGACAAATCTGGAATAGGATATAATAAATCCAAGGCTGATATCAGTTACACTAGTTACAAACCTCAAGCCAAACCTAAATGCAGCAATAGTAAGAGCAGTCTTGAGATGTCACAACATCAGAGGATAAGACAGCAGAAAAGGAAACACCAAAGATGGAGATGCCATTACTGTGGGAAATTTGGTCACCTAAAGCCTTTCTGCTATAAGCTATATGGTTACCCTATCCCTGTTCATCAACAGACTCACTATCAACAGCACAGGCCTATCAACAATAAGCAATGGGTTCCTAAGACTAATGTTGCAAGTCTAATAGCTCACATTCCCTTTAGAATCTTAGCCAAAGAAGAGTGGTATCTTGATAGTGGATGTTCTAGACACATGACTGGAAACATAAACCTGATAACTGATCTTCACCCTCATATCATAAGCCATGTAACCTTTGGTGATGGAGCAAAGGGTGAAATAAAGGGGATAGGCAAGCTTGATGGTCCTGAAGTTCCTAAACTTGATAATATCCTGCTGGTTAAGGGTTTGACTGCAAATCTAATAAGCATCAGTCAACTATGTGATCAAGGCCTGAATGTCAACTTCACTACAACTGATTGTCTGATTAGTAACAAAGACAGTGAAGTGATTATGAAAAGAATCAGGACCAAAGACAATTGTTACATGTGGATCTCTCAATTGGATCATTCCTCAAAGTGTACATATGACAAAAAGGAAGGGATGAAGATAAGTACAGCTGCTAGAAGAACCCTCAAGAGTAATGAAAGCCAAGCCTGTGGGAAATGTCAGATAAGGATGTCACACCAAAAGCTCAGACTTAACCTTACTCTCAAGGGAGAAAAGGTCATGATGGCCCAAATGGCTGAGAGGTTAGATCAAATAAGTGAACATATGACTAGTTATATGCAGTCTGATATTGGAGAGAGCTTTGTTGGAACTGAGCCACAAGGGGCTATGTGTGCCAAGAACAATGTAGAGAGGATTGAGATGAAGAGTGATAGGACTCCTGATCCTACACATGTGAAAGATAAAAATGATGTTGATGATGAAAGTATATCAGGTAAAAGCAGCTGTTCTCAACTAGGTTGGATGAAACTACTGATAATTGCATACAATGTCACACACGATGTCATGACATTGTATTATGACAACCTGTAAGTTGCAACTATGTCCAAAAATCATATTCAGCACAGCTGGACCAAGTACATTATTTGTTGTCATCACTCAATTAGAAAATATGTGGAAAACAAATTCATAGTTCTACAGCATGAAATGCAACTAACTGACAAGGCTGCAAGGGATTTGGATGATATCTGTAAGACCCCAATTTTGTCCCTAAGATCCCTCATGGCATCATAACACTTGCATTGCATAGCCTCAAGGATCATTGAGCATCTTGGCTCCCTTTCCCTTTGGGTAGGGATCTCTTGTGAGTGGTTTGAGATCACCAAGCATGCTTGAATTGTATATCATTGCTTTTCTTGTTTTATTTACTAACCAAAAGCACAAAAATATGTCATTAACATCTTTTGTTTGTAGCTTAAGCAATCACCAGGTCAAGAGCTTCAAGAAGATCCTTTGTGCAAGAGATGAGGTATTTTCTTGGGATGAGGATCACATGATTATTCTAAGGAGCTTACATGAGCTAGGGTTTCATTTTGAAGCAATTTCACCAAGTGGTAGAGGCTTAAGTTAATCAAGACATTTCAAGGTCATCTGAGGATCAAAAGTCAACTGTGCAGTCAACTGAGGGCTATGAGGTGGGGAAATAAGTTGAGACACCTCAATCATGTTCAAATGGGGTCTTTTTATCATTCTAAAAATCCATCTTGAAGATTCAAAGGTCATGGCAAAAGTTACTAAAAATGGAAAATGACCTATAATTCAAAGCTTCCAAATTTGGCAAGTTTTTAGTCCACATTCAACTTGACTTGTCAATGTCAAAGAAGTTTCAAATGGATTTTTGGTGAACATGAAAGTTGTATATCTTTGTCTCCCCTTTCCAAAAAGTCCTAATTCATGTCCATATGATGAATGGTTGAGAAGTTATGGTCATTTGATCACAAAGTGTGCATGGAAATTCAAAATGGCCTAACTTTTGATATAATGCTCCAAATTGGTTCATTCTTTTGGCAAAATGCTTCTCATGTTCAAGACGTCTCAAAATGAGCCATTGCCATGCATGAGAGAGGCTTGTATGTCCATTATTTCACACATGTGCAAATTGAAGAAAAATATTCAACAATCATTTTTGGCTTGAGATGCAAGCAAACAAATCTTCAAATCATGACCATTGGATGTTCTTAAGTGAATTGGAAGCTTAACATGGAGAGGAGCACGTGTATTATGGGCATGGTAGCTCATTTTGCATTTTTGCAAATTGCTTCATATCTCACTAATCATGATTAACCAATGGAAAGGAGGATTAGCATTGTCATTAGCAAGGGATATAAATACAGAAACCCTAATCATAACTGCCATAACAGAACTTTTCAGATCAAAATTTGAAGAAACTCTCAAAAAATTCTCACACTTCGAATTCTCACTTTCTTCACACAAACCTCAAATATTATTGCATATTCTTGATCGTCATGCTTCACTGATCAAGAATCATCCATTGATTGGAGCAATTCAGCCAGAATTCGAGCAGATCAAGAGCAATCTCATGTTGATGGATTTTGGAAATTGAAGTGGATTCAAGAGGATTCAACCGTTCATTTTTGCTTAAAGTTTCATAGGAAGATCATAGGAGAAGATCTGGAGCTGTAGAGCTTGAGAGAACACGATTTCAGAGAGCTGCACTTCCAGGTGATGCAATTTTCGATCTCTCCTTTTGCTGTTTTTTGATCATAGACTTGTAGATCTTGTTGAGTAGAGCATGGAGATGTGTTTAGATTTGAAAATGAGTGAGTATTGAAGATGTTAGGTTGACTGAAAGTTTGGATCTAGAAAATGTTTCTCTTCGATCTGTGAAATCCATGAGGAATTAGGAAGAATTGAGGTCATATTTAGAACATACGTTGAAAACTGAGTCGAATGGTGTAGACTTGAGGAAATTCTGGAAAAAAAATTGAGCGGCGCCACCGTGTGAGTCGTCGGAGAAGACGACCGGAGCTGTAGCTCCGGCGTCTGCGTGTTGCTAGGGTTTTGCTTGCGTGTATGCCATGTGTGCCTTGCATGGATGATTGATTGGATGCGGATCCTTTGACTGAGCCACGCGTGCGTTGAAGCGCTGAGTGGCATGCTGATGTGTTTTAATGAAACGGTGTGTTTCATGTTTCAAATGTGGAACGTTGATCTCCACTGCGCGCCAGATAGTGTGGCTCCTGCTTTTTCTGATTTTATTTGAATAATTTCGTTTCCCTCCATTTTCTTTTTATATTTGAATTATTTTGCTTGTTTTGTTTAAATCATAAAAAATGCAAAAATGATCCAAATGAGTCCCAATTGTTTTTCATAGTTTTGTAAGGATGTCTACTTTTTTATGATGCTGATTTCATGAATTGTTGATGTCTGGATTTTTATTGGTGAATTTTTGAATGAACATTGTGCTAATTTGATCTATTGCATTCAATGCATTGTGAAATCCTCATCTTTGAGCCATCTGATCCAATCTTTTGCATACATGACATTCATACATAATATGAATTTTTGGTCACTAGTTTGGAATTTTCCTCACATGTTATCATCATTTTTGACACATGGAGAATAATGTGACAATTTGTGTCACATTTTTGACATTGAATTGGTGCATTTTTGTTCACATAACATTTGCATCATTCTGGATTTGATTTTTTGTATGATGATTATTCATGACATGAGAAACTTGTACAAAAAATATCAAGGTCATTGCATGCATTTCTGATTTGGTATGAATTTTCTAAGTTGGAAGTTCATTTTGTGCCTATTTTTGGTCATTGCATGGCATAGGCAATTTGAGGCACTTGGTTATGGATTTGATGCTGGTCCTTTTGAGGACATTTAGGGGAGTGTTTGAATGTGTAATGTGTAGAAGGTTGGGTTCTGGTTTGGTCATTTGGTTAGATTTTGAATTCATCTCTTATGCCTTTGTTTATTGGTGTTTTGTTGTGTTGTTTAAATGCACATAAACTAACTTTGTCTTGTGTTTCAGGTTTGGATACTCATCATTGATCTTGTGAGATACAAATGCATTTGAGTACTGACCTATTGTTGTTTTGTAGGGTTTTAATTGATGTGGTGAACTCATGAGCTCATTTGAGTGCTAGGGCACTTATGCACTGAATTGTGTAACTGTTAGAGCGTTTCACTGTTTGTTTTCTGGTTGTATGACTGAAGTACTAATTGTTTAGTCTTTGTACAGGTACCTTAGTTGCTTGCTTGCTTTAGCTCTTGCTTGAGCATTGGATTATGGTTGATACACCACTCAGGTAGTTAGCTTCTTACTTCATGTAGTCTGAAGTCCTGTCACCTTTTTGGCAGGCATTTTGCTGGCAAGTCCTCCTTCAGAGGCTCTGTTTGTGTTTGTTTAAAATTGTGCTCAAAGACCTCCAAGAAGAGGCATGTGTTATATTTGATAAGACCTCCAAGAGAAGAGGCAATTGACGGATAAAAGGGATTAGTAGCGAATCCCCTGTTATTCAGTGTGCCGTTCTTTATGCTCGCACTACGTGCTGATGCTTCTGAACATGTGCCCCAGATCTTTGTCCAGAGTCTATCAAGTGGAAAAGGATCCCACTTTCTGGATCCCCACGCTTTCTTTGTCATGAGCTCACCCTGACAAGGGTTAAGAGCATGAGGTCTCATCCTCATTACCATTTTGATCAGCTTCACCCTAACGTTCAATGTTAGTAGTTAAGAGCTACAGATTACCTGTTACAATTTGGCTTGTTTGTCGAGGTTGACATGACCCCTCTTGACTAAAGCCCACCCATTGTTTGAGCCTCTTGTATGGATATAGTGTGTGATGTTTTGTTTACTTGTGAGTTAAGTTCTTGTTACTTAGGGATGTTGATTGCATGACAACTATTACGCTCGAGTCTTAATCTCCCTATTAGTTTGTTGTTTCCTTGGTCTCTGGTTAGGAGAGTGTTTTACCCCATGGAACTTTTGATGTGTGTGTTCTTGAACTAGGAGTTTCCATTTGATCTTAATTGGAGGATCATTACCATGTTCATCCAAGTGGAAGATACAAGATACATTGAGGATCTCTTATGAGACTTGTTTGATTGCTTATGCTTTGTGCTTGCTTATTCCAAAGGATGGGAGCTACTTGGATCATCAATATGATCTCAAGAGAGGAACTCCTAGTGTGGTTTCATTTCTTATCCCTCATCTTTTTGTTTTTCCTTAGGATTTAGCCCTTCTTCTTCATCTCTCCACCCTAACCCAAGTCAAAACCCTTTTTGTGCAAACATTTGACTATTGTTTTCAACATTAGAAACCTAAGCCTTATGCTTTTGACTTTCGAACTTTCTTTTCATAACACTCATTTTGAATTGAATCTTTAAGTCAACTTTGACCATTTTGTATATACTTCTAATTGGTAAATATAACCCATTCAAATGTCTTTTTTGTGGTTTCAATGGCCACTTCTTAATCAAATCTTTTCATAACCTTTAGCTATTAGGTTTGAGTTATCTTTGTGGTAGATGTAATACTCACCTTTGTCCTTAGTGATGGACAATGAGTCTTCCATGCTTATTATAGGGTTAAACCCTCACTAGCATGTTGAAGCTATCCTCACATGGTGGATTTGTGGTTTTAGGTTGAGTTTTCTCCCTTTGATAGCAAAAGACCTTAAGGCTTTTGGACCAATCAATTCACCAATTTGTTTTGAAATTTTTACCCCGAACTACGAGGTTTTGATCCTAATCTTTTTATAAGAGGGTACGTAGGCAATGGGTTTATCCATCCAAACACAAAATGTAAATAACTTGTAGATTCTCTTCTCATCTCTTCAATCATGTATGCACAAATAAAATTTTTTCACAAGATACCAACCTTACAACAAGTATGAAAAGGGCTCCCTAGGAGTACCTAGGATGTTTTGGGTGCCTAACACCTTCCCATTGCATAACCAACCCCCTTACCCAGATCTCTGTTTCTTTTATTAGTTTTTGTTAAAACTTTTAGGTTTTTGTTCGCTTTCTAACCATTCCTTTGGATAAATAGAAGTGCGGTGGCGACTCAACTTGTATGATTTACCTTGGATTTAGTCAATATCTCCAATGGTAACGAATACCCCGCTACAGAAAAGTGGCGACTCTACTGGGGATGTCCCTAGTGGGTTTTGCCAACTTTTCATGCTTGTTGTATTGTATTGATTTGTGACATATTTTTGTGCAATTTGGGATTATTGTATTGTATGTAATGATTGAATTACTTGATATTAATTCCTTGTATGCTTGGTGATCTTTGTGAGATGAGTTCTATACCCGGACTCGAGTGCACTTAGGATAGGAGAATGGCGTAGTCTTGTTGACTTGTGTGGAGTTATTCCTTAGCAAGTTGACTTGCAAGTCCATTCACTTGGTGGAGGTCATGTTGGGATCAATAATGTCACACAAGTAAGTTGTGGTTAGACATTACTCTTTCCAATATAGACCTTAGAAGCCAAGGACCTTAGTTTACCAAGCCCATCTTGGCCTATTTTTAAGATGTAGTGTGAATGTCGTTCAAATGTAAGATTTGATACGACTGTTACGCGATACTACACTCATAAGAGTCTCTCTTGAGAATATTTTTAGAATACGAGTAGTCGTTTCTCCGATAATATCCGAAAGATGGGATGATGACTATGGGAACCTCTTGTAGAACATGATTGGCAGGTTTAAACCCTAGTACATTCCCTTTGGGTGGTTCTTAACCGAGACTCCATGCTCGTGATTTGCAACAAACCTTTGATTCATGGTTGATCCGTTCATACATCCTTAATATCAATGGAACTTGGGTGTTGATAAGGTGTAAACCATAATCCACCAAAATGGATGATTGATATTAAGGATAATATGATCCATCCCATGACCTTTGTTTGGTGTGCTTTGCTTGATCCTTGAGTGTGATTGTTGCATTCATGCATTCATGCACTCATTTGCATCCATATCATCAATAATAAAAGAAATTTTCAAGGAACTTAAGGGGTTTATTTGCAAAAATTTCAGACATGGAAAGACAAAGAAGGAATACAAAGAAGTACAGCTTCAGACAGCCAGATTTGAAAGAGTTAAGGAATTTGACATCCTATGTATTAGATCCCTTGGTTTTCAAGGCTCGCTTTGGGAAGCTTCTTCCTCTTCTGACTACTCAGGTGGATGAAGGGTTGATGAGTGTATTAGTGCAGTTTTATGATCCCTTGTACCGTTGCTTCACGTTTCCGGACTTCCAGCTTTTGCCTACCCTTGAGGAGTATGCCTATCTTGTGGGTATACCTATTCTAGACCAGTTTCCGTTCAGTGGCTTGGAGAATATTCCTACTTCTCAGGAGATAGCTGACATCTTGCACATAGATGAATCTCTGGTTGGTGCTCATATGACTACCAAAGGTGGAATTCAAGGTCTCCCTTCTGAGTTCCTCATTGCTCAAGCTACTTTTTATGGGAAGTCCATGAGTGAGGATGCCTTTGAAGCCATATTTGTACTTCTCATCTATGGGTTGGTATTGTTCCCCAACATCGACATGTTTGTAGATGTGAACGTTATTAGGATCTTCTCCGCTCTTAATCCCGTTCCGACTCTGTTGGGTGATACCTATTTCTCTTTGCATATGAGGAATGCAAAGGGTGGTGGTGTCATTGTGTGTTGTTTGCCTCTGTTGTATAAGTGGTTTATTTCTCACTTACCTCAGACGGTCGCTTTCAAGGAGAACAAGGGATGTCTACGGTGGTCCACGAGACTTATGTCTCTCACTAATGATGATATCTCTTGGTATAACCGTGTGTATGATGGTGTGCAGATTATTGACTCTTGTGGTAAATTCTCCAATGTACCTCTTCTTGGTACATGTGGTGGGATTAACTACAACCCTCTTTTGGCACGTCGTCAGCTTGGGTTCCCCCTAAAGGATAAACCTAATAACATTCTGTTAGAGGGTGTGTTCTTTCAGGAGGGTAAAGATCCCCAAGGCTTGAAGGGCAGAATGGTTTGCGCTTGGCATAAGGTTCATAAGAAAGAAAGGAAGGAGTTGGGTCCTAAGAATTGTGTTGCTATGGAGCCTTACACTGCTTGGGTAAGGAAGAGAGCATCTGAGTATCTCATGCCTTACGAATATCCGAGACCTACACCTTTGGTTGTGGCTGGGCCTTCAACCCTTCCTAACCAAGGAGTAGAGAAGTTGAGAGACGAAGACCTATCACGTGCCTGGATCCGTGAAAGGGAAGAGTTGCTTCAGCAGATTAAGGAGAAGGATGCTTTGATAGAGTTCCTCGAGCATTAGGTTATTGATAATCCTAATGATGCATGGACTTCTCTACTTCCCCAGTCTTCCAAGTTTTGGAAGAGGAAGTATGATCGACTCGCCAAGGAAAACACAGATATGGAGGCAGCTTACGAGAGAGAGGTGAAGAGACTTCGCGCATCCTATCTTCCTGTGTCCCGAGCTTCAGATGATTGTTCCTAGGGATCCATAGGATGATTATCTTTCCTTTCCTCTTGTATATGATTGACAAATGTTGTACTTCTTTTCCCTGATATTATTTGATGAGATATTTCCATATGTGATAAACAGTTCATATTTCCAAAATGTGCAAATAAAACCCTAGAGTTCCTTTGAAATAAAAACAAATCATATGCACAAGCATTGCATGCATCATATGCATAAGCAGGTTTTGTTCCCGGCTTCTGGTCCTGTGGTCTAACTCTGTGCTCTTCATTTATTTTGAAGACAAGCTGACTCACCGGTACTACACTAGAGAGACCTCTTCAAGACTGATGGATCATCTAGAGCAAGAGAACCGTGAACTCAAAGAAGAAGTCGCCAGACTGAGTGCTTTGATGGAATCATTCCTGGCTGCCCAGAGCCAGTCTTCTCCAACACCTTCAACTCCTCCCCAGAGGACAGTCATCTCTGAGATTGTTTCCTCAACTGTGCCTGCAGCCAATGCACATTTTGCTCCGACAGCCATGCCAACCGGGTTTCCGTGGGGGATGCCTCCTAATTTCATGCCTGAGGGCCCTGCTCCAACTTTTGCTTCTATGCCGGCATCTAGCCCTTTCCTTGTTGTTCCTCCGCCTGTCGTGCATACCATGCCTAGGGTAGACGACACCATCTATCATTCTGAGCCATCTGAGGACCCAGATGTTCATGAGAAGATGGACGCTATGAACGACCAATTTCTTGAGCTTCGCAAGGAATTGAAGACTCTTAGAGGAAAGGATCTCTTTGGCAAGTCTGCTTCCGAATTGTGCTTGGTTCCCAATGTGAAGATTCCTGTGAAATTCAAGGTCCCTGACTTTGGAAAATACAAAGGGAATACTTGTCCTCTCAGCCACCTGGTCATGTATGCCAGGAAGATGTCAACTCAGACTGATAACGACCAATTGCTCATCCACTACTTTTAGGACAGTCTATCTGGTGTCGCTCTGCGCTGGTATATGGGTCTGGACAATGCGAGCATCCGATCCTTCAATGACCTTGGCGAGGCCTTCGTCAAGCAATACAAATATAACGTGGATATGGCTCTCGATAGGGATCAGCTAAGGGTCATGTCCCAGAAGGACAAAGAAACATTCAAAGAATACGCCCAGAGGTGGCGAGAGTTGGCAGCATAGATCGTGCCTCCGCTAGAAGAGAAGGAAATGACCAAGATCTTTCTGAAGACCTTGAGTTCATTCTATTACGAGCGGATGATCGCTACCGCTCCTTCTGACTTCACCGAGATGGTGAATATGGGGATGCGATTTGAAGAATGGGTTAGAGAAGGACGTCTAACCAGAGAAGAAGGCTCTTCTGCCAAACGTTATGGGGCGTTTGCAAAGAAGAAAGATGGAGAGGCGCATGCTGTAACCTCCCATGTGAAACCTAGAAGACCCTCTGTGAGGAGGAAGACTGTGCGTCCCGCCAGTAACCAGCACCAGGTGGCTCACATAGCCCCTATTTTCAGAGACAATCAACAGTATCAGCAACATAGCAACAATCAACAATCACCTCAGCAATATCAACAACAACAACAACACCGTCCGCAACAGCAGGCCTATCAGCCTCGAAACAGTAATCAAACTAGCACGAGTTACGAAAAGAAAAAGGTCACTTTTGATCCGATTCCAATGACATATGCAGAACTATATCCCTCTTTGATAGAGAGGAAGTTGATTACTCCGAGAGACCCACCGGCTATACCTGCTAACCCTCAGTGGTGGTATAAGCCTGAATTGCATTGTGTATACCACTCTGGTGCTCCCGACCACGACATGGAGAATTGCTATCCTTTGAAGACCAAGGTTCAAGACCTTGTGAGGTGTGGCATCCTGTGTTTTGAGGACGTAGGTCCTAATGTGAAGAAGAACCCATTGCCAGAGCATGGGAAATCTGTCAACATGGTCCAGGGTTGCCCTGGCAAGTACAAAGTCAAATATGTCAGCCATATTCTACAGTCTTTGGTTGAGATGCATCGTTTATTATGCGAGTATAGTCACAATGAGCACGACCATGATAGATGTCGAATCTGCCCTGTTAACCGATTGGGTTGTCGCCATGTGCGCAAAGATCTTCAGGAAATGTTGGACGAAGGAGTTATCGAGATCCTTAAGAATAGGAATATTGACGAAGATGAGCCAGAGGTCAACGTAATTTCCCCAGTATTCCGGATGCCCGAGCCTATTATCGTTAAGTACGATGGTAGCAAGCAGAAGGTCTCTCCTTCCTTGATCATCAAGCCTGCCGGTCCAGTACCGTATTCTTCTGAAAAGGCAATTCCCTTTCCTTACAACGTTGTTGCTGTAGAAGATGGGAAAGAGGTGACTTTGCCATCCTCCTCTGTTGTGAATATTGCTGACGTAAGTGGTTTGACCCGTAGCGGTCGTGTGTTTTCAGCACCACCGAAGCCCCAGGCTAAGGCTGATTTTGTTGAACGCCCGATTGGGAATGCTGTAAGCACCCCGAATCCGGCACTTGTTGTTAAACCCTCCTCTGTACTAAAAACTCCTACTTCTGTTGGCCCTAGTGGCAATGAGAAAGAAGACTGTGATGAGATGCTAAGGCTCATCAAGAAGAGTGAGTACAATGTTGTAGACCAGCTTCTACAAACGCCATCCAAGATATTCGTGTTATCTTTGCTCCTGAATTCAGAACCACATAGAGAGGCTCTACAGAAAGTTTTGGATGTGGCATATATAGATCATGATGTCACTATAGAACAGTTCGACAGCATTGTTGCAAACATTACTACTTGTAACAATTTGAGTTTCTGTGACTCTTATCTCCCTAAGGAGGGAAGAGACCACAACTTGGCTTTACACATATCCATGAATTGTAGAGACAACGCCATGTCCAATGTGCTGGTGGACACTGGGTCATCCCTGAATGTATTACCAAAGTCCACTCTCTCAAGACTGTCTTATCAAGGGCCTCCCATGAGGCAGAGTGGAGTTGTTGTGAAAGCTTTTGATGGGTCTCGTAAGACTGTGATTGGGGAAGTTGATCTCCCAATCAAAATTGGACCAAGTGATTTCCAAATTACCTTCTAGGTTATGGACATTCACCCATCGTACATCTGTCTCCTAGGCAGACCATGGATTCACGAGGTGGGCGTCGTGACATCCACCCTCCACCAGAAGCTGAAATTTGTGAAGAATAAGAAACTGGTAGTGGTAGGGGGAGAAAAGGCTCTCCTGGTTAGCCACTTGTCTTCCTTCTCGTACATAGATGCTGAAGATAAAGTTGGAACTCCTTTCCAAGCTTTATCTATAGCTGAGCCTATTGAGAAGAGAACTCCTTCATTTACTTCCTATAGAAATGCGAAGTTGGCCATTGAGTGTGGTGCAATAGTTGGTCTAGGAAAAATGATTGAGCTGGAAGACAATAAGTCTCGGGCTGGCATTGGTTTTTCTTCTGGGATTTTCAATGAGAAAGGGTTGTTCAAGAGTGGAGGTTTTATCCACACCGGTCAGGATGAAGAAGCTGCTGCTGTTTTGGAAGAAGATGTAGAGGATTCTGACAATTTCATCATCCCTGGAGGGGTCTGCAACAATTGGGTCGCTGTAGATGTTCCTACAGTTGTCCACAAGTCAACGTAATGATCACTTTGTTTAAAAAACCCTTCTCCCATGCCAAAAGGAGAAGTGATGACATTGTTGGCAACATAAATACAATGATATTTTCATTCAATAAATTCATGTTAAATGTTTGTTTTTCCAATTATTTTCCCTTTTCGTTTTTTGCATGAAATTGGTGATCACATAAAACCCTAAAAATAGAATAAAATCAATCTTTTCATCTGCATAATGATTTGCCTTATTTGATTTCTAAAAGCTTTTCATATCCAAAATCATTATGCAGGTTGACCAAACCCATTGAACATAATGATCCCACACCATCTCCCAATTTTGAGTTCCCTGTATTTGAGGCAGAGGAAGATGATGTTGAAGAGATTCCTGATGAGATTACACGTCTACTTGAGCATGAAGAGAAGATTATTCAGCCGCATCTTGAGAATCTAGATACAGTCAACTTGGGGTCTGAGGATTGTGTGCGAGAAGTGAAGATTGGGGCACTCCTGGAAGAATCTGTTAAGAATGGGTTGATTGAATTGCCTCGAGAATACGTCGATATCTTTGCTTGGTCGTATGAAGACATGCCGGGTCTAGATACAGATATTGTGCAACATTTCCTACCCTTGAAGCCTGAGTGCGTGCCTGTGAAGCAGAAGCTCAGAAGAACTCATCCCGATATGGCAGTGAAGATCAAAGAGGAAGTTCAGAAGCAAATTGATGCGGGGTTTCTGGTGACTCCTACATATCCTCAATGGGTGGCCAATATTGTGGTCGTGCCTAAGAAAGATGGAAAAGTCCGGATGTGCGTGGACTATAGAGATTTGAATAAAGCTAGTCCGAAAGATGATTTCCCTCTACCACATATTGATATGTTGGTAGACAATACAGCTAAATTCAATGTCTTCTCATTTATGGATGGATTTTTCGGATATAACCAGATTAAGATGGTACCCGAGGATATGGAGAAGACAACATTCATCACACCTTGGGGAACATACTGTTATCGAGTGATGCCCTTCAGTTTGAAGAACGCCGGAGCCATGTATCAACGAGCTATGACCACCTTGTTTCATGGTATGATGCACAAGGAGATTGAGGTCTATGTCGATGATATGATTGCTAAGTCGAGAACGGAGGTGGAACATGTAGAGCATCTGTTGAAGCTTTTTCAGCGTTTGAGGAAGTACAAGCTTCGTCTGAATCCCAACAAGTGTACATTTGGAGTCCGTTCTGGCAAGTTATTGGGCTTTATTGTCAGCGAAAGAGGTATTGAGGTTGATCCTGCAAAGGTCAAAGCAATACAAGAGATGCATGCGCCCAAAATTGAGAAGCAAGTCTGAGGTTTTCTTGGCCGCTTGAATTATATTTCCAGATTCATATCCCACATGACTGCCACATGTGCGCCGATATTCAAGCTCCTCCGGAAAGATCAGTCCCATGACTGGACCGAGGATTTCCAGAAAGCTTTTGATAGTATCAAAGAGTATCTGTCTGAACCTCCAATCCTGTCTCCGCCTGTGGAAGGAAGACCTTTGATCATGTATCTGACAGTTCTTGAAGACTCGATGGGTTGTGTACTTGGTCAGCAAGATGAATCAGGGAAGAAAGAGTATGTCATTTACTACCTAAGTAAGAAGTTCACTGATTGTGAGTCTCGATACTCAATGCTCGAGAAAACATGTTGTGCTTTGGCTTGGGCTGCTAAGCGCCTACGCCAGTATATGATAAATCATACAACTTGGTTGATATCCAGAATGGATCCAATCAAGTACATATTTGAGAAGCCTGCTTTAACCGGGAGGATTGCCCGTTGGCAGATGTTGTTATCTGAGTATGATATTGAGTATCGAGCTCAGAAGGCTATTAAAGGTAGTATCTTGGATGACCACTTGGCACACCAGCCGATCGAGGATTATCAGTCAGCTCAGTATGACTTCCTAGATGAGGAGATTCTGTATTTGAAAATGAAAGATTGTGATGAGCCTACACTCGATGAAGGGCCAGAGCCTGGTTCCAGATGGAGTATGGTGTTTGATGGCATTGTAAATCAGTACGGAAATGGTATTGGGGCAGTAATTATTACTCCTCAGGGCAAACACATTCCTTTTATAGCAAGGCTAACTTTCAAATGCACGAATAATATGGCTGAGTATGAGGCCTGTATTATGGGATTGGAGGAGTGCATTGATCTTAGGATCAAGCATCTCGATGTTCATGGTGATTCGGCCCTCGTTGTCAATCAGATTAAGGGTGAATGGGAAACGAAACAGCTTGGTGTAACATCTCAAAATTTGCCCTCCTTTTCTTTAAAAAAAAAAAAAAAAAAAAAAAAAAATTGCAGGCTATGAGTCGACCTATGGTCGACCATAAGGGTCAGCGCATGGACCACGGGTCAGCGCATAGCAGGCTATGAGCCGACCTATGGTCGACCGCTCGCGCAAAAACTCAGTTTTCTGAGTATTTTCCACTGTGTGAAGCTGTTTTTTTGGTTGTTAAGTCACTTATTTTCCAAATTTTGTTCACACAACTCATTTTTCACTAATTTCACTTCATTTTGCTAATTGTGATTAAGGAGTGGATTAGGATGTGGTATATAACCTTAACCGTAACAGAAATTGCTAATCACATTTCATTCTCCAAGATTGCAACAACTTTTCCCTCCAAAACCTCTCAAATCCTCCAAAGTTTCACCACACATTTTTCATCAATTTCATCACAATTCTTCATCATTTTGGATGATTCTTCTTGGATCTACACTCCACAAGTGATATTGAAGAACTGTTTCAAGAAATCCATGCCAAAAGCTTGTTGAATTCCAACTGTCCAAAGCTTGCATTTCCATGGAGTTTTGAAGATTTTTGCACCTGAAGCATCCTTGAGCTAAAGCACATGTTCCAATCATCTTCTTGAACATCAATCATCATCTGTTTCACCTTCTTTCACGCAGAAACATCCAAATCACGATCTGCAATCTTCAAGAGGTGAATCCTCGAATTCCTTAATTGCTTAAATTTGTTAGGTGGTTTAGGAAGAGCTTTCAACATAGATCATCATGATATGAATAGTTTTTGATTTGGTTGAGAATTGAATGAGAAATCTGAATTTGAAGTTTGATGTTCATTTATTCTTTTGCTCGATCCCGTTGCTACAGTAAGAGTTAGGTTAATTGCTTTGCATATTCGTCATGTACATGTTAAGACGGTCACGGTGATGTATGGCACGATGCGTTTGGTTGAAAAATGTTCTCGAGCGATTTCTGGAGATTCATGAATGTTCTTGCTAAAAACATGTTCAGTTGCTTGTTTGATCTTTGTTTTGCCTGGCCAGATTCGAATTGGTGTTTCCCGCCGCCATCGTCCAATTAGAACGCGCCATGCAGTTTAATGAAACTGCAGCGTTTTGGTCACGTTGTGAATAATTACGCTTATGCCATTTCTGAGTTTAATTTGTTTTATTTCATTTTCTTTTTCATTTGTTATTTCATTTTGTTACATGATCTTGTAAAATTCATAACTCACTCATTTTTTGTCCGAATTTTGTGAGATTTTTTGCATTGTGATCCTTATGATGTGTAGAAATTAATCATGATTTTTGTGGATTTTTTGCATGTGTAGAAAAATAATTGACCTAGGATTTTTTGAATGTGTCACATTTATGTATGTTTTGCCAAATCCTTCATGAAATGATGATACCTTTAAAGAAATGGATGAAAATTTTTGTGTTTGTTCTGGACTCATTGCTGGTGATTTTCATGTAGAGTTTGTGATTTTTGGATACTTGGTTGATTAGATATGATTTTTTGATTAGAGGTGTGACAATTTGTGTCACACCAAGCTAGGTCAACTTCATGATTTTATTTGCCTGGCTTAGGAATGTTGAATTGCTCCAATTTTTTGTGTGAATGATTACTGATATGTCAAGATAACATGTGAATGTTTCTGGAATTATTGGTGGCATTTTCAAATTGATTGATAATTTTCTTCTCTGTGTGTTCATTTTGTGACATTGTGTGACACATGTTGGCATTTCGTTTGTGAAATTCTCATATTGTATTGGATGAAGATGAAATTTGACATGTTGATTGTAGACACATTGTAGGACATTGTGGTTTTGATCCCATTCATTTCTTAAGTGTTGTCACTGTTTTATGATTTATGGAAGATGATGCTTGTGTTGATGCCTTGAATTGGCTTGTATGAATTTGTCTGGACTTCTTGATTTTCATTGACTTACTTTCTTTTGTCCAATTGAGCTGAAAATTGACATTCTATACATTGAATGGGTCCTGTTTAGGTGTGAATTTTTGTGGAATTAATTGAATTGTTTTGGTATGCTTTTGATTGAGATAGTTCTGTTTGGTCATTTGAAGTTGCAAATTACATGATTGATGTTAAATTGGTCATGAAATGATAATGGAGAATGGTATAAGCATGGGACCAATTGCATTTGCTTTTGATTTGTTTGAATGAGATTTTGGTTGAATTGCACTTGCTGTTTAGAGCTTTTTATCCCTTTTGGACCCTAGGCTTGGCCTAGTGGTCTTGTTTCTCACATTTGGTTTGGATTTTCAGGATGAAATGCACAATGCTTAAGGAGATTGCTTCAAGGCAATTTGAATTGAGTTTGGTTGATGTTTATAAACTAACTTGACTTTGTTTTGTAGGTTGTGATGCTTGAGTTTAGGCTTATAGTTTGCACTTATGTGCATTAATTTGTGTTGTCTGTATAGAATGACTTTTGCTGTTTATTGTTGGTTTGTCTGAGTACTGATGATACTTGATTGATTTCAGGTACATTTAATCGCTTACAGTTCTTTAAGAACTTGCTTGCTGCTGCTTGGTTTTTAAACCAATTGAGGTAGGACTTCTATTCTCCATGTAGTCTGGAAGACCTGGCTTGTTATTTAGCCAGGCAACTGTCTGAAGTCCTCCTTAAGAGGCGATGTTTGTGGTTGTTTACTTTTGTGCCAAGCAGGTAAAGACCTCTATGAGGCAATTGGCGGAATCCAAGGGATATGCAATCTATCCCCCGCTATTCTGTTGAGTCGTCCCTCTGCTCACACCACTGTGTTGATGCATTGGGACACAAACCCAAGATCTTGTACTTTGTACAGTTGTGTCAGAGTTTTAAGCGTAGAAGGGTCCCTCTATTCTGGACCCACGCTCCTTTGTCTGAAGCTCTCCCTGGTCAGGGATAAGAGCTGTGAAGTCTAATCTTCACTCATCTTTCATCTGCTTCACCTTAGCCCCGCAATGGCAAGGTTAAGAGCGAGCAATACCCATGTACAGATGACTTGCTTCGGCAGTCAAACCCATTGTTTGAGCCCACTTGACTGGTTATAGTGTGTGCTTTGTGAATATTTGTTTGCTTGTATGCTTGTATGCTTGCTTTCTTCCTGGATAGGGTTAGCTTGCAGTTGTGCAAGTAGGTAGAAACCTCAACTTAGGGCAATGATGCATGACAACACTAGGCTCGAGTACAGCTCCCTGGTAGTGTGTCTTCCCTTGGTTTCTGGCTAGATTTTCTTTCCCTTGAGGGGGAACTACATCGCCCTGATCCTCGTTCCAGACGAGGTATGTAGGCAGGAGACCGTGCGAGGTCTCTCCGGGCACTTTTTTCCTTTTTGTGTGTGTTGTTTGTTAACCCTGTTGTGTGTCAGGATATGGATGTAAGCCCAGCGATTGGCTGTCCGTATCCTGATGGTGTTTGTTTGTTCTTGTTGTGTGCTTGGAAGCTGATGTAAGTCCATCGAGTGGCCTTCGGGTTCCAGTGTGCGTGTGTTTTGGTTCGGATGCCGACGTAAGTCCAGTGATTGGCTGTCGGGCTCCATGTTTGCCTGTTTGGTGTGTTTGTGTTGTTTGGCGTGCGTGAGCCGAACTACAGTAGCTCTGATTCTCGTTCCAGACGAGATATGTAGGCATAGGATGCGATGTCCTATCGAGCTCCCTTCCTCTTAACCCCACCTGCGTTCCTTGTGTGTGTGTGTGATGTTTTAGTAACCTTTTCTTTCTTTTAGAACGTGGATCCCGTCGAGTACGACGGACGTGAGGGGTGCTAATACCTTCCCCTTGCGTAACCGACTCCCTTACCCTTTCTCTTTGGTCGCGAGACCATGCTTTTTCCAGGTTTCTCTGAGCGTTTCCTTTCCCTATTTTGGGATAAATAACGCGCAGTGGCGGCTCTGTTTGTGTTTTTGTTTCAGCCCGCCGGTTGTTTTTCGCGGATGCGACAGCTGGCGACTCTGCTGGGGATTTCGACTGATGTAGACCTGTGCTGGTCCATCTTCCCTAAGCGAGTCCTTCCTAGCGTTCTAGGATAGTTTAGGTTGTTTGTTTTGTTTTATTTATTGCATTTATTATCCTAACCAGTGTATATATTTGCATTAAATATTTGCATGCATCATACTATCATGTTGTTGCCGTCCTCTGTGCAGGTGGTTCCTCTGTTTTGGGGTGGGTGTTCTGAGTGGGGCTAAAACCCAGGCCCGAGTATACACTTAGGATTAGTGTGGTCTCATGTTGCCTCTTTCATGTTAAGTCAATATGTGCCTGGCAGCATGATGTACCACAAGCCGGACGAGGTTCATTTGATAGTGCTTGCCTCTGTGGGTATTCCACTTTGGTTGAGTTACTTCATCTGAACTGTTGACTCTGGTGATCGATCATTTCCCGGATCTTTGGTTTAGACGATCTCAGGAGAACTACAATGGCACACCCGAAAGGGCAAACCCATTGAGTATCTCTGCCCGATTGTCGAGACTATTATCCGCCTTAGGATGACCTGTTTAGAATTTACCTGTGAGGGGAGGGTGATTCTTTCAGATGCATGTTCAGATGGTGACTTAGATGGTGACTTTTGTTCTGTGGATCAGAGTCATATTTATAAGTCGGATTTATGGCCGTTTTATTTCAGAAACGCCGGAGTGCTGTCCGTGTTATTTATCAGTGGGGATCCGTTTATTTCGGGATTCCCCGGGCCGATTCTATCAGTGGGGATCCGTTTATTTCAGGATTCCCCAGGCCGATTCTATCAGTGGGGATCTGTTTATTTCAGGATTCCCCGGGCCGATTCAGCGATGATTATGGGTATCTGTTCAGAGATTGTCAGATGATGATGATGATGTATCTTTCTTCCGTTTATTTCGGAACCCTTGAGATGGATTTGTGGTTACATGTTCCCTCAGATGGTTGTGATCAGTTCAGAGATCAGAGGCTTCAGAGCAACAGAGGATCAGATGACTTGGAGGATGGCTATGCATTGCATTCATTCATCAGCATCATCATATTTTGCATTCATCTGCACCTAACTATGTCTAGCCATATGGGGAGTATTATTGATTGAGATTCTGGTTGAGAGACATCCTGATGTCAGAATGTTGTTGTCGAAATTTTATCTGTCTCGATGAAACTAGGATCGAAAGATAGAAGCTTCCTCATATGGATAGACGTTGCATTCATGCATATTAACCTGTTTGCTGTTTTGCAGGAATCATTGCTCGTGCTCGCAGAGCTGTACCTTTGCACTCAACCCGTCCTCACAGATACTTCACCAGACGCAACACTCCTAGACTGATGGATCTTCCAAATACAGACATCCTCGAGCTAAAGGACAAAATGAATGAGCTGATCAACATCATGCAAGGCTTTGCAGTTGGTCAGAAGGCTCTGGCTGATAAAGTTGAAAAGCTCGAGCGGGCTTCTGCAGCAAATAGTGGTGTGAACCTGGATGGTGTCTCCAACCAGGGGCTCGGTGGATCCAGGGACGGTGAAAAAAGAGCAACTGTAGGTATGGTGAACAACGCTGGTGGTTTTGGTGCTACTAGTGGTGGGCCTGGTCTGGGGCATAATCTGAAGGATAGTCTGTTCCCACCATTCTTTGGGGTTGACGATGATAGAGAGGAGGACCGAGAAGCTGACCAATTCTCCATGCTGAATGAACCATCTGGTCCATATGGTGTTCAACCACAAGACAAAGAAATTCAGTTGCTGGCTGAAAAGGTAAGGGCTCTGGAAAGCCACGCCACTCTGGGATTTGTCAACATGTCAAACATGGGGTTGGTAGAGGGGATTGTGATCCCACAGAAGTTCAAAGCGCCCACGTTTGACAAGTACAATGGGAGTTCTTGCCCTGAAACCCACCTTCAAGCGTTTGTCCGCAAGATTTCTGCGTACACAACGGATCAGAAGCTGTGGATGTACTTCTTTCAGGACAGTCTGTCCGGAGGATCCCTGGAGTGGTACACCAAGCTGAAGTCTGCTGACATCAAGAGCTGGCAAGATCTTGGGGATGCGTTCTTTAAACAGTACCAGTTTAATGCTGACATGGCTCCTAGTCGTACCCAACTGCAGGGTATGTCTCAGAAGTCAAGTGAAGGGTTTAAAGAGTATGCACAACGATGGAGGGAGTTGGCTGCCAGAGTTCAACCACCGCTGGTGGATCGGGAGATGTCTGATCTATTCATGGGTACCCTGCAAGGGGTTTTTGCTGAAAGGATGGTGGGTTGTCTTGTCACGAACTTTGCTGACATTGTGGTGGCAGGGGAGAGAATTGAAAGTTAGCTGAAAATGGGGAAGATCCAGGGAGGTAACGCTTCGTCATCAGCATCGAAGAAGCCATTCGGGAATGGTCAGCGCAAGAATGAGGGTGAATCGAGTGCTGTGTATGCCCAGAGAGGACACGGTAGGGATCGTTACTACCAGCACACTGCTGTTGTAACCATCCCTGCTGGTAATCAGTCAGTACGACAGCAACGTCAGCCACCTCAACAGAGAGTTGGGTACCAGGTGAAAGGAAAGGGGGTTGATCGCCATTTTGACAGGCCGCCCGTGACATATGCTGTTCTGTTTAAAAAGTTGATGGATCTTGGGTTGGTGCAGCCGAGGGCGATGGTTCCGATGAGATCAGATCAGAGGCCTCCTAACTATGATGAGAACGCCCAGTGTGAATTTCATTCTGGTACACCGGGGCATAACATTGAAAGCTGTAGAGCATTCAAGAATGTTGTCCAGGATCTGGTAGACTCCAAGGCCATCAATTTTGCGCCATCACCGAATGTTAATGCTAATCCCATGCCGGCGCATGGTCAGGCAATGGTGAGTGCAATTGCTGAAGATTCGGATCACGCCTGTGCGGTAGGTGAAGAAACTGACAGTAACTGCAAGTTTGAGGGTTGGATAAAGCCGTGCGTACCAGGGATGGAAGTCCAGAACTGGAAGGCCTAAAAAGATCATCACTGTCACTCATCCGGAAGAGTAATATTTCTGTTTTCAATTTTGTTTGCATGAAAGCCTTGCGTGTTGCCCGACGCGTAATGGTTCATTGTAAGGGCCACCTCATGTTTAATTTTGCAAATCTGCATCATCAATAAAAGGATGTTTTTCAGTCAAAAAGCGGTGTTCCCTGTTTTTCATCTATTTTTGCAGTTTAAAAACAAATAAAAATGGCAATGTTTATTTTCATTTTTCTCTTTTGTGATTTGTCTCGTTCCGAATTCAAAAATAATTCTCCGGATCTCGTTGATAACAATTCGGTTACGCCTCTGTATGACTTCGACAATCCGATCTATCATGCCGAAGAAGAAGGCGAAGAAGATTGTGATCTGCTAGAGTGTTAGCCAGGTTGTTGAAACAAGAGGAGAAGGTGATTCAGCCGCATGAAGAGCCGATTGAGGTGGTGAATCTGGGTACCGACGAGGTAAAGAAAGAGGTGAAAATCGGGGCTGCTTTGGAGGAAAGTGTCAAGAGCAGATTGGTAGTGTTGTTGAAAGAATATGTCGACATCTTTGCCTGGTCTTATCAAGATATGCCAGGGTTGGATACCGATATTGTTGTGCATAAGCTACCATTGAGATCAGATTGTCCTCCAGTGAAGCAGAAATTGCGCAGAACTCGACCTGATATGGCGATGAAGATTAAAGAAGAAGTGCAGAAGCAGTGGGATGCTGGTTTCCTTGCTGTCACTAATTATCCGCCATGGGTTGCGAACATCGTGCCAGTCCCGAAGAAAGATGGGAAAGTGAGAATGTGTGTGGACTACCGGGATCTGAATAGAGCTAGTCCGAAAGATGATTTTCCACTACCTCACATTGATGTGTTGGTAGACAATACAGCTCAATTCTCGGTGTTTTCCTTCATGGATGGCTTTTCTGGCTATAATCAAATCAAAATGTCGCCAGATGATATGGAGAAAACAACGTTCATCACACCGTGGGGCACCTTTTGTTACAAGGTGATGCCATTTGGTCTCAAGAACGCCGGTGCTACTTATCAGAGGGCCATGGTGACTTTGTTTCATGATATGATTCATCATAAAATTGAATGCTATGTTGATGACATGATAGCAAAGTCCCAGACAGAAGAGGGGCATTTGGTAGATCTGGCCAAGTTGTTCGACCGGCTGAGACAGTTCAGACTGAGGTTGAATCCGAACAAGTGCACGTTTGCAGTGCGGTCCGGTAAATTGCTGGGGTTCATTGTAAGCGAGAAAGGAATCGAGGTTGATCCTGCAAAAGTAAAAGCGATAAGAGAAATGCCTGAACCGAGAACGGAGAAAGAGGTTCGTGGTTTCTTAGGTAGATTGAACTACATTTCACGGTTCATATCTCATCTAACAGCCACGTGTGAACCGATTTTCAAGTTGTTGAGAAAAGATCAAACGGTCAGGTGGAATAATGATTGCCAAGCGGCATTTGAAAAGATAAAAGAGTATTTGCAGGAGCCTCCGATTCTGATGCCTCCTGTGGAGGGAAGACCGTTAATTCTGTACCTGACAGTCCTCGAGGGGTCTATGGGGTGTGTATTGGGGCAGCATGACGAGTCTGGTCGAAAATAGCGTGCCACATACTACCTTAGCAAAAAGTTTATCGACTGTGAAACAAGATATTCACTGCTCGAGAAAACTTGCTGTGCTTTGGTCTGGGCTGCTCGCCGACTAAGGCAGTACATGCTGGTTCATACCACTTTATTGATTTCCAAGATGGATCCAATCAAGTACATTTTTGAGAAGCCAGCATTGACCGGACGGGTTGCGAGGTGGCAAATGATTTTGACAGAATATGATATTCAGTATACCTCTCAGAAGGCGATAAAGGGGAGTGTATTGTCTGATTACCTCGCTCAGCAACCCATTGATGATTATCAACCAATGAAGTTTGAATTCCCTGATGAGGACATCATGTTTCTCAAATCGAAAGATTGCGAGGAACCAATCCCGGAGGAGGGGCCTGACCCTGAATCCGAATGGATTCTGATGTTTGATGGGGCCGTTAACGTGAATGGAAGCGGTGTTGGTGCTGTTTTGGTTACGCCAAAAGGATCCCACATTCCTTTTGCTGCCCGGCTAACATTTGAGTGCACCAACAACGTGGCTGAATATGAAGCTTGCATATTGGGGATTGAAGAGGCGATTGATTTGAGGATCAAGAACCTTGTCATATATGGAGATTCAGCTCTGGTGATAAATCAGGTTAACGGAAAATGGTATACGCATCAGTCTCATTTAGTTCCATACCGGGATTATACGAGGAGATTGTTGACGTTTTTCACCAAGGTGAAGTTGCATCATGTGCCCAGAGAGGAGAATCCTTTGGCAGATGCTTTGGCTACTCTGGCCGCCTTGATTAAGGTGCAGTGGTGGAATCAGTTCCCCAGTGTTGAAGTAGGTCGTCTGGATAGACCGGCTTATGTGTTTGCTGTTGATACAGCGCCTGATGATGAGAAGCCGTGGTATTATGATATCAAGCGCTATCTAGAGACTCAAGAATATCCTGAGGGAGCATCGAAGAAAGACCGAAAGACTCTGCGGAGGTTAGCCATGGTGTTTTACCTGAATAAGGATGGGGTTTTGTACAAGAGGAATTTTGATTGGGTCTTGCTCAGATGTGTTGATGATAGGGAAGCAAGCCAATTGATGAAAGAGGTTCATGAGGGATCGTTCGGTACCCATGCCAGTGGGAATGCTATGGTAAAGAAGCTGCTGAGGGCAGGTTATTACTGGATGACAATGGAGGCCCAATGTTTCAATTTCGTGCGGAAGTGTCATAAATGCCAGATTTATGCTGACAAGGTGCACGTGCCTCCAAATCCGTTGAGCTTAATGTCGTCTCCATGGCCGTTTGCTATGTGGGGCATTGATATGATCGGAAAGATTGAGCCTACAGCTTCAAATGGGCACAGATTCATATTAGTGGCTATTGACTACTTCACCAAGTGGGTGGAAGCAGCCTCTTATACGAATGTGACGAAGCAGGTCGTTGCCAGATTTCTCAAGAGAGACATCATTTGCAGATACGGGGTTCCCGAGAGAATCATTACTGATAATGGTTCTAATTTGAATAATAAGATGATGGCAGAACTGTGCCGGGAATTCAAAATTGAGCATCATAATTCTTCTCCCTATCGTCCGAAGATGAATGGGGCGGTTGAGGCAGCCAATAAGAATATAAAGAAGATTGTACAGAAAATGGTGGTAACCTATAAAGACTGGCATGAGATGTTGCCGTTTGCATTGCATGGGTATCGAACGTCGGTGCGTACATCTACTGGGGCAACTCCTTTTTCATTGGTATATGGAATGGAGGCTGTATTACCCGTTGAAGTTCAGATTCCCTCTTTGAGAGTCCTGATGGATGTCAAGTTGCGAGAGGCTGAATGGGTAAGGACCCGGTACGAAGAATTAAGCCTGATAGAGGAAAAGAGGCTGGCAGCCATTTGTCATGGGCAGTTGTACCAGCAAAGGATGAAGCGTGCTTTTGACAAGAAGGTGCGACCTCGGGTGTATCACGTAGGTGATATGGTGCTGAAAAGGATCCTTCCTCCTCAAAACGATCGAAGGGGAAAATGGACACCCAATTATGAAGGTTCATTCGTGGTCAAGAAGGTTTTCTCTGGCGGAGCCTTGTTGTTAACGACCATGGATGGCGAGGATTTTCTATCCCCTGTGAATGCGGACGCAGTTAAAAAATACTTCGTATAAAGAGACCCGCTGGACGAAAAGAATAAAATAGTCCAGGCAAAAATGGGCATCCCGGCGAACCAAAACAGAAAGAAAGGTTCGGGCAAAAATTAGGGATATAAAAGGAAAATTGTACACCCGACAAGTCGAAAACCCCACAAGGGCGACTTGGGCAAAAAGGGGTATCCCGGTGGACTGAAAACCCGAGAGGGCGGTCCAGGCAAAAGAGGGATTAAAACGAACAACTGCGCCAGCGTGATCGTTCGCGCTTTGGTTAAAGCATCATGGATAATACCCGGTAGGGATCAATCGGAATCGTCTTGTTCAGAAGGCAGAAAGCACGGAGAGTCTGAGGACATATGGGGTGTAACCGAGTTGGAACTCGATGAGATCACGGGTTTCACATTGCCATTAGGATAGATTTTTTTCCTTTTGTGCGCAATTACCTCTTTTCAGGAATTGCTTCCTTTGTATTGCTCAATTTGAGCCACACCTTCTTTCAATCAATAAAATGCATATTCAGTCAAATAATTTTGTTTTTGTTTTTCATTACCGCTTTGATTGCAAAAACATCCGGATTATTTTTTATAAAGAATTTTGCATTTTTAGACATACAGGTCCTTTCCAATGCATGTTTATAAGATTGAAAGCTTGAAATCTTATTCGGAAGGTTGAGTGACCCAAGTGTTGAAATCTTGACGCGCTTGGGGCACGGTTTTATCTAACGATCTGTTTTGCAGGAACTGTTAGATATTTTTCACTCACTTGCAGGTGGTGATGTGGAAGCTGTTGGGAAGCAAATCCCCATGGAGTCCAGTCAGGGACGGATGAATATGAAGGGATGACGAAGAGACGTTGAGGCGTACGACGATTCTTGATGTTAATCAAGAAGACTCTTCAAAGTCGGAAGACTTGAAAGTATGTAATTCCCCGCAGAGTCCGATCAGGGACGAGTGCATGAAGAAAGGACGGAGAAACAACGAGACGTCCGACGACCCTTGAAATTAATCAAGAAGACTCTTCAAAGTCGGAAAATTGAAATTTCTATATAATTCCCAGGAGTACGTCTCGTCGAGCGTGGAGCGATTGGGAATACAAGATGATGGAGCAGAAAAGGTCCAGACGAGTCTGGGAGTTCTCAAAAGTGGAAAACTGATACGAGATCGGGAGGCGGATACCGTGGTTCGATAAGTCGACGGGTGTTCTGTACCAACTTTTCTCATTTCCCCAGCGAAGTCCCCAAGCAGAATTAGAGGACCAAATCCCTAGCAGATCAAGGTCTGTGGATTCCCCGGCCAAGTCAGGATGGTTATTCCCGGCAGGTAAACGATGTTTCCTCAGCAGCCAGGCCCGAAGGTTGTTATTCCCCGAGTGGAGCGGGTTTCAATGAAATATATCTCCAGCAGTGTTCATCCTACCAGTGGATTGAACGAGTTTCCGTAGTAGACTGATATCTGCATCCCTAGCTGAGTTGATTCTACATATGGATTGCATGGGTTGTCCCCAGCGGAGTGGCATTCGTTTTCCCTAGCAGGGTCAGGATGGTTATCCCCAGCAGGTTCAAATTGATGCTTTCCCCAGTCGCCAGGCCTGAAGGTGGCTGTTTCCCAGCGGAGCTATCTGTGAACACTTCCCCAGTAAAGTCGTCAGGTATCTGTGAGGGTTCCCGAAGCAGAGTCGGGATTGATATCCCTAGCAAGTCGAAGGTTGTTGTATCCCCAGAGAGTGTTGGTGGTGGTTATCCCCAGCAGTCTCTAGAGCGGATTGGGTGCAAAGGAGGTTCTTCCCCAGCAAGGGTTACCTTTTCCCAGCGGCAGTGTTATTCCCCAGCAGGGCGGAGATCGGAGTATTGCCGAGTTCCTCAGCAGAGTGTCTCGTGCTCCCCAGAAGAGTCTCTTGAGGAGGATACTTTTTATGCATTCATCATGTAGAATAGCATAGCATGTTGCATAGAAAAAATAAATCGCGTAGCATTTCCATAATTATGGAGCATTACGCAGAATCAATCATGCATCATATTGCAAGCATAAGCTAGTCTCAAGTAGTGGTTACTGTTTGGGAGGGTTTTTTGCCAGGCAGTGAAGGTGTTACTCCGAGGAGTTTTCGGCCTCATGATTTGATCAAGGGTATTTCCCCAGTAGTGCGATACTGGAGGAGGTTTTTTCCGTCGTACAGAGATGGAAATATGACGCGATCAGCGTGACTCAAGCCGTGGTTACCGCTTGAAGTTTTGTTTCGCCGGATGGTGAAGATGTTACTCTGAGGAGTCTAGCATCATGATGTCAGATCAGCAATGTTCTCCAGTAGTGCGATACTGGAGGAAATTTTTCCGTCGGACAGAGATGGAAATAAAATCAGAGGACGTTACGCGATCAGCGCGATTTTGGGGTTCAAATGGAGAAAGGGAAATGTGGAGACATTTTCTGGAGAGCGGGGTTCAAATAAAGATTGGAGTTGAAGATTGTATCCGGGATGAGGTCCTTAGGATTTTCTTATGTTCATGTGTTACCTTAGACTCTGGCTGAGGCCAATGGAGGTCGTTATAGGTGTCTTCTGAGGAAGAGATACACATGCTACCTTCCTTTTGTGAAGGTATACCCTCTGACATGTCGCCCTCAGAGTGGTGTTTGGTGTTATTTCCGACGTTGCCAGCGGAATTATCACGAGAGATTGGAGATCGGGGTTCAAACGGAGAAAAGGAAGTGTTGAGGCATTTTCTGGAGAGCGGGGTCCAAATGGAGAAAAGGAGACACGAGGTGTTTTCTGGAGATGGGGTTCATATTGGCGATCGCAAGTAATCGTCAGGCGACTGGGGTTCAAACTGGAGAATGGGGTTCATTATTTGGCAAACAGGAGAACGGGGTTCAAATGCAATGATCCGAGGATCCTTTGCGCAAGAGAAAATTTCGGGGTTCAAGAAAAGTATAAAAAGAGAAAGAAATAATAATCCCGAGCGGATATGGTGTTCAGGTCATGGTTATCCCTGCGTTACCATTTATTTTGGTATCCAGGTCGACGTTGCTGTTTCGGTGATCAGGCCGACTTTCTCCGTTCCAGACGGATTCTTCTTCAAGATTGTGTTCTTCGCCGATTCTGACAGGCGTTGTTAATTATTTTCCCATCAGAGTGCAAATTGTTCGTCTGTTCTTGGTATTCAATCACTCTTCATCCTGATCATCTGAAAGCCAAGGTTGTTCATATCAACAGGTTCACAGTGGATTGAATAGGGGCAGCTGTAACATCTCAAAATTTGCCCTCCTTTTCTTTAAAAAAAAAAAAAAAAAAAAAAAAAATTGCAGGCTATGAGCCGACCTATGGTCGACCATAAGGGTCAGCGCATGGACCACGGGTCAGCGCATAGCAGGCTATGAGCCGACCTATGGTCGACCGCTCGCGCAAAAACTCAGTTTTCTGAGTATTTTCCACTGTGTGAAGCTGTTTTTTTGGTTGTTAAGTCACTTATTTTCCAAATTTTGTTCACACAACTCATTTTTCACTAATTTCACTTCATTTTGCTAATTATGATTAAGGAGTGGATTAGGATGTGGTATATAACCTTAACCGTAACAGAAATTGCTAATCACATTTCATTCTCCAAGATTGCAACAACTTTTCCCTCCAAAACCTCTCAAATCCTCCAAAGTTTCACCACACATTTTTCATCAATTTCATCACAATTCTTCATCATTTTGGATGATTCTTCTTGGATCTACACTCCACAAGTGATATTGAAGAACTGTTTCAAGAAATCCATGCCAAAAGCTTGTTGAATTCCAACTGTCCAAAGCTTGCATTTCCATGGAGTTTTGAAGATTTTTGCACCTGAAGCATCCTTGAGCTAAAGCACATGTTCCAATCATCTTCTTGAACATCAATCATCATCTGTTTCACCTTCTTTCACGCAGAAACATCCAAATCACGATCTGCAATCTTCAAGAGGTGAATCCTCGAATTCCTTAATTGCTTAAATTTGTTAGGTGGTTTAGGAAGAGCTTTCAACATAGATCATCATGATATGAATAGTTTTTGATTTGGTTGAGAATTGAATGAGAAATCTGAATTTGAAGTTTGATGTTCATTTATTCTTTTGCTCGATCCCGTTGCTACAGTAAGAGTTAGGTTAATTGCTTTGCATATTCGTCATGTACATGTTAAGACGGTCACGATGATGTATGGCACGATGCGTTTGGTTGAAAAATGTTCTCGAGCGATTTCTGGAGATTCATGAATGTTCTTGCTAAAAACATGTTCAGTTGCTTGTTTGATCTTTATTTTGCCTGGCCAGATTCGAATTGGTGTTTCCCGCCGCCATCGTCCAATTAGAACGCGCCATGCAGTTTAATGAAACTGCAGCGTTTTGGTCACGTTGTGAATAATTACGCTTATGCCATTTCTGAGTTTAATTTGTTTTATTTCATTTTCTTTTTCATTTGTTATTTCATTTTGTTACATGATCTTGTAAAATTCATAACTCACTCATTTTTTGTCTGAATTTTGTGAGATTTTTTGCATTGTGATCCTTATGATGTGTAGAAATTAATCATGATTTTTGTGGATTTTTTGCATGTGTAGAAAAATAATTGACCTAGGATTTTTTGAATGTGTCACATTTATGTATGTTTTGCCAAATCCTTCATGAAATGATGATACCTTTAAAGAAATGGATGAAAATTTTTGTGCTTGTTCTGGACTCATTGCTGGTGATTTTCATGTAGAGTTTGTGATTTTTGGATACTTGGTTGATTAGATATGATTTTTTGATTAGAGGTGTGACAATTTGTGTCACACCAAGCTAGGTCAACTTCATGATTTTATTTGCCTGGCTTAGGAATGTTGAATTGCTCCAATTTTTTGTGTGAATGATCACTGATATGTCAAGATAACATGTGAATGTTTCTGGAATTATTGGTGGCATTTTCAAATTGATTGATAATTTTCTTCTCTGTGTGTTCATTTTGTGACATTGTGTGACACATGTTGGCATTTCGTTTGTGAAATTCTCATATTGTATTGGATAAAGATGAAATTTGACATGTTGATTGTAGACACATTGTAGGACATTGTGGTTTTGATCCCATTCATTTCTTAATTGTTGTCACTGTTTTATGATTTATGGAAGATGATGCTTGTGTTAATGCCTTGAATTGGCTTGTATGAATTTGTCTGGACTTCTTGATTTTCATTGACCTATTTTCTTTTGTCCAATTGAGCTGAAAATTGACATTCTATACATTGAATGGGTCCTGTTTAGGTGTGAATTTTTGTGGAATTAATTGAATTGTTTTGGTATGCTTTTGATTGAGATAGTTCTGTTTGGTCATTTGAAGTTGCAAATTACATGATTGATGTTAAATTGGTCATGAAATGATAATGGAGAATGGTATAAGCATGGGACCAATTGCATTTGCTTTTGATTTGTTTGAATGAGATTTTGGTTGAATTGCACTTGCTGTTTAGAGCTTTTTATCCCTTTTGGACCCTAGGCTTGGCCTAGTGGTCTTGTTTCTCACATTTGGTTTGGATTTTCAGGATGAAATGCACAATGCTTAAGGAGATTGCTTCAAGGCAATTTGAATTGAGTTTGGTTGATGTTTATAAACTAACTTGACTTTGTTTTGTAGGTTGTGATGCTTGAGTTTAGGCTTATAGTTTGCACTTATGTGCATTAATTTGTGTTGTCTGTATAGAATGACTTTTGCTGTTTATTGTTGGTTTGTCTGAGTACTGATGATACTTGATTGATTTCAGGTACATTTAGTCGCTTACAGTTCTTTAAGAACTTGCTTGCTGCTGCTTGGTTTTTAAACCAATTGAGGTAGGACTTCTATTCTCCATGTAGTCTGGAAGACCTGGCTTGTTATTTAGCCAGGCAACTGTCTGAAGTCCTCCTTAAGAGGCGATGTTTGTGGTTGTTTACTTTTGTGCCAAGCAGGTAAAGACCTCTATGAGGCAATTGGCGGAATCCAAGGGATATGCAATCTATCCCCCGCTATTCTGTTGAGTCGTCCCTCTGCTCACACCACTGTGTTGATGCATTGGGACACAAACCCAAGATCTTGTACTTTGTACAGTTGTGTCAGAGTTTTGAGCGTAGAAGGGTCCCTCCATTCTGGACCCACGCTCCTTTGTCTGAAGCTCTCCCTGGTCAGGGATAAGAGCTGTGAAGTCTAATCTTCACTCATCTTTCATCTGCTTCACCTTAGCCCCGCAATGGCAAGGTTAAGAGCGAGCAATACCCATGTACAGATGACTTGCTTCGGCAGTCAAACCCATTGTTTGAGCCCACTTGACTGGTTATAGTGTGTGCTTTGTGAATATTTGTTTGCTTGTATGCTTGTATGCTTGCTTTCTTCCTGGATAGGGTTAGCTTGCAGTTGTGCAAGTAGGTAGAAACCTCAACTTAGGGCAATGATGCATGACAACACTAGGCTCGAGTACAGCTCCCTGGTAGTGTGTCTTCCCTTGGTTTCTGGCTAGATTTTCTTTCCCTTGAGGGGGAACTACATCGCCCTGATCCTCGTTCCAGACGAGGTATGTAGGCAGGAGACCGTGCGAGGTCTCTCTGGGCACTTTTTTCCTTTTTGTGTGTGTTGTTTGTTAACCCTGTTGTGTGTCAGGATATGGATGTAAGCCCAGCGATTGGCTGTCCGTATCCTGATGGTGTTTGTTTGTTCTTGTTGTGTGCTTGGAAGCTGATGTAAGTCCATCGAGTGGCCTTCGGGTTCCAGTGTGCGTGTGTTTTGGTTCGGATGCTGACGTAAGTCCAGTGATTGGCTGTCGGGCTCCATGTTTGCCTGTTTGGTGTGTTTGTGTTGTTTGGCGTGCGTGAGCCGAACTACAGTAGCTCTGATTCTCGTTCCAGACGAGATATGTAGGCATAGGATGCGATGTCCTATCGAGCTCCCTTCCTCTTAACCCCACCTGCGTTCCTTGTGTGTGTGTGTGATGTTTTAGCAACCTTTTCTTTCTTTTAGAACGTGGATCCCGTCGAGTACGACGGACGTGAGGGGTGCTAATACCTTCCCCTTGCGTAACCGACTCCCTTACCCTTTCTCTTTGGTCGCGAGACCATGCTTTTTCCAGGTTTCTCTGAGCGTTTCCTTTCCCTATTTTGGGATAAATAACGCGCAGTGGCGGCTCTGTTTGTGTTTTTGTTTCAGCCCGCCGGTTGTTTTTCGCGGATGCGACACCTGGTCTTATTCTATATAGGGATTATGCGAGGAGGATTTCAACGTTCTTTACTGAAGTTGACTTCCATCATATTCCTCGAGATGAGAATCGGATGGCAGATGCTCTCGCCACGCTTGCTTCAATGATTGTGGTTAAGTATTGGAATGAAGTTCCCAATATCACCGTGATGCGCTTGGATAGACCAGCTCATGTGTTTGCAGTTGAAGAAGTGAAAGATGATAAGCCATGGTATTATGACATTAAGTGTTTCCTTCAGAACCAGGTTTACCCGCCTGGGGCATCTGTGAAAGATAGGAAAACTTTGAGGAGATTATCAGGCAGTTTCTACCTCAATGGCGAAGTGCTTTATAAGATAAATTTTGACATGGTTCTGCTCAGATGCGTGGATAGACACGAAGCAGACCTGTTGATGACTGAAGTCCATGAAGGTTCATTTGGTACTCATTCCAATGGACATGCCATGGCTAGAAAGATGTTGAGAGCAGGCTACTATTGGCTGACAATGGAGTCTGACTGCTGCAAATATGTAAAGAAATGCCATAAGTGTCAAATTTATGCGGATAAGATTCATATTCCTCCGACACTTCTGAATGTGATTTCATCACCATGGCCTTTCTCTATGTGGGAAATTGACATGATTTGCATGATTGAGCCGAAAGCGTCCAATGGACACGGGTTTATTCTCGTAGCAATTGATTACTTCACTAAGTGGGTTAAAGCAGCGTCATATGCAAATGTGACCAGGCAGGTGGTCGTGAAGTTTATCAAGAATCAACTCATATGCCGTTATGGTGTGCCAGATAAGATCATTACTGATAATGGATCTATCTTGAATAACAAGATGATGAAAGAGTTGTGTAGCGAGTTCAAGATTGCACACCATAATTCTTCTCCTTATAGACCCAAGATGAATGGGGTTGTTGAAGCTGCTAATAAGAATATCAAGAAGATTATCCAGAAGATGGTTGTCACGTACAAAGATTAGCATGAGATGCTGCCATTTTCTTTGCATGGATATCGTACATCTGTCCGCACTTCAACAGGGGCAACCCCTTTCTCTCTTGTTTATGGCATGGAGGTTGTACTCCCAGTAGAGGTGGAGATCCCATCAATGAGAGTCTTGATGGAGGCCAAGTTGACTGATGCTGAATGGGTTCAGAGTCGTTATGACCAGCTGAATTTGATTGAAGAGAAGAGATTGTCTGCCATGTGTCACGGTCAGTTGTATCAACAGAGAATGAAGAAAGCTTTTGATAAGAAGGTCAAGCCTCGTGTGTTCCGAGAAGGTGACCTTGTGCTCAAGAAAGTCTTGTCTTTCGCGCCCGATTCTAGGGGCAAGTGGACTCCAAACTATGAAGGTCCATATGTTGTTAAGAGAGCCTTTTTAGGCGGTGCTTTGATACTTACAACTATGGATGGGGAGGATTTCACTCGTCCTGTGAATTCAGATGCAGTCAAGAAATACTTCGCCTAAAAATAAAAACAGAATAGCTCACTAAGTTGAAAACCCGAAAGGGCGGCTTAGGCAAAAATGAGCATCTCGGTGGATTGAAAACCCGAAAGGGCGATCCAGGAAAAAGTTAGAGACATAAAAAATGAATATATGCATCCCGCTAGATTGAGTACCTCATCCTGGGGAAATCTAGGCAAAAATTAGGGATTTGGCAAGTAACTGCATCCTGACAAGACTGTGTTCTACAATTGTCATCCATCAGAGATTCCTGTTCATTCGTCGTCAATCAAAGCTTCGAATACATCGAATTCAGAATTGGTGGAGAAATGGTCAGTATGTTTAATGTAGCCCTTTTCCAATATATATCACCAATTTCAAACTTGTAAAAATCTATGGGGTCTTGCCATTTGCAGGCTACCATTCCATCAAATAAATTTGAGCCTTTATCAAATTATTTGCACTCTTATTTGTTTCTGTTTCAACAAATGTTTTGCATGCTTTTAATTAAGAGGATATCATTGTTTTAAATAAATGAATTTTTCATAACTTGTTTTTTAAACAAAGTGAACATTCACAATGATAAAGGATACTTAGGAGATCCTCAGTGCTCTCCCAAGGGTGGTATGATCCCCAAGAGGGTAAGACATTTGTTCATATCCCTGGCATGACTGTATCTTCTTCCTCCGGAGACCCTTTTATGGTTCATCCCTGAGTGGTATGCTTGTTGAGATGTTCACCACTCTCCCCTTCAGCGGAAGAGTGATCTTTTCTCCTCAGCAGGTGTGATCTCCTTGGTGAAGTTTGACACTTGGTGTCGGATCACCAGATTCCTCTTATATCCCTCAGATGGATTCCCCAGTAGAGTTGCTTTCGTGGCAGTTTCTGCCTGTGCAATGAACTTTTTTTTTCCAACCGGATTGACTGATGATTCATCCCCCAGAGATTTTGTGATTTCCTGGTATCTCTGATTCCCCGGCAGATTGGATACTCTCCATTGGAATTTTGGACTTCCTCCCTTGAGATGTAGTACCGGACGGCTGTGTGCCTTTTCCTTTGGAGCTGTTTGTGTTAGAATGTTTGTTTGTCAGCATTCATCATACATAAATCACGCATATGTGCATATAACCTTCAAACATTTGGATATTCATATTTCACTTTTTGCCATATATCTATTGTTTGTTATCCTCTGCTAGTTGGTAATACATTTCCCAAGCAAGATATCGGTGTCTGATCCCTCAATATAGAGTCAGCCCCTTTAAGCAGAAAGTGTTTATCTTTCCTTTCGCATTCCCCACTGAGTTATATCCTCGTGGACGACGGTTGTTTCTGCTTCCTCCCAACACATATATTGGGATGGGTTCCCCTATTGAGTTATATCCTCATTAGGATGAGTCTCGATTCAGTTTTCCTTTTTGGTTTGATCCTAAATTGGCCTCTTGTGACTGTCTTTGGTGTTTCCCTGTGGTAAATGAATAATTGCTCAGTAATCAATAATTATTCACCTTATCCTCAGCGGAGTTTGTGGTTTTCTACCCTTATACCGGTAGTAGTAAACCCTATTTTCCCCCTTGCAGAGTTAACCATTGTTGTTCATCCTAGTTGATGACGGTTACTCTTCCATGGTTTTCTACCCAGTATCCGGTAGATGTAATCCCCTATTTGACGGTTATCATTATCCAATATTTGGTATTGATATTCCCTCCTTCTTTTGGATAATTGCTCTAATTAAGCAATTTTATCCCCAGCGGGACCTCTTTCATTTACCGTTTGCCGGTGATGTTTGTTGCTCCCCTTGATTGGTCATCATTATATACCTAGTTTTGGTATCCCGATGCCTTTCTCTCGGTCGATTTATCCTTTATTAACCCAGTAACCGGTTGTGGATAATCCTCCATGCGATTATATTATCTACGTTCTGATGGTAATAGATAATATATCTCATGCACTCTTTGGTCGAAGCGTTTTGTTCTTCCTCAGTCGAGTAAGATTCGTATCCCTGTTTTGGAATCGAATGTCCATCCCATAATAGAGTTTGCGTTCTGCCCTCTTTTTGGATGATGAGTGTTTTGGGAATATTCCCCGATTCATGCTTTGGTTGGTCACCTATTATATGCCCAGTAACCGGTATCTCTGGTGTTCCTTCCTTCTGCTCCCTATCATGACTTTGGTCCCCTGTGGAGTCAGATTTTCTTGAGTTGAGATATACCTTTTAGGTCTTCCTCAGATGATTTGGTTGATTGATATCTCTCACCCTTATACCGGTCTTAGATATTCATTCTTCTCGAGCTTGTTGTTCTCTCACCCTTATACCGGTGATCAGATCACATGTCTCATTGAGCTTGTTACCCAGTAATCGGTAACACCTCATCCTGCTGCTTCCCCGGGAGAGTCTTTTTAGACATCCCCAGCGAGGTATCTGTTGTGGATCGCCTTTTACTGTGTTGGCATATTCCCCAACACATGCACCTTCAAGTCAGCTCGATGTCCTTCCATTGGGTTTACTCCCTTTAGGATTATGTTCCCCAAGTTTCAAGTTGTGACTTGCTCACGCATTTTTATATTCTTCTATCCCCATAAGAGTCCCAGAGTCTCTGTCCCATGGAGTGAATTACTCATATGGATTGTCGGTTTCTCCGGATGTCTTTTCTTCTTTGTGGACACATATCCCCACAGAGTACTATCCTTTTGCATACATACATTTGCATTATGAGGTCTCTTAGGGACCAAAATTTGTCTCTTTGTTATTATTTAAGCCCATTCTACCTCGTCGAGACGAAGATTTTAACCTTCACTTCTCCGGCTAGAATGACCTTAAATAGGGGCATCTGTAAGACCCCAATTTTGTCCCTAAGATCCCTCATGGCATCATAACATTTGCATTGCATAGCCTCAAGGATCATTGAGCATCTTGGCTCCCTTTCCCTTTGGGTAAGGATCTCTTGTGAGTGGTTTGTGATCACCAAGCATGCTTGAATTGTATATCATTGTTTTTCTTGTTTTATTTACTAACCAAAAGCACAAAAATATGTCATTAACATCTTTTGTTTGTAGCTTAAGCAATCACCAGGTCAAGAGCTTCAAGAAGATCCTTTGTGCAAGAGATGAGGTATTTTCTTGGGATGAGGATCACATGATTATTCTAAGGAGCTTACATGAGCTAGGGTTTCATTTTGAAGCAATTTCACAAAGTGGTAGAGGCTCAAGTTAATCAATACATTTCAAGGTCATATGAGGACCAAAAGTCAACTGTGCAGTCAACTGAGGGCTATGAGGTGGGGAAATAAGTTGAGACACCTCAATCATGTTCAAATGGGGTTTTTTATCATTCTAAAAATCCATCTTGAAGATTCAAAGGTCATGGCAAAAGTTACTAAAAATGGAAAATGACCTATAATTCAAAGCTTCCAAATTTGGCAAGTTTTTGGTCCACATTCAACTTGACTTGTCAATGTCAAAGAAGTTTCAAATGGATTTTTGGTGAACATGAAAGTTGTAGATCTTTATCTCCCCTTTCCAAAAAGTCCTAATTCATGTCCATATGATGAATGGTTGAGAAGTTATGGTCATTTGATCACAAAGTGTGCATGGAAATTCAAAATGGCCTAACTTTTGATATAATGCTCCAAATTGGTTCATTCTTTTGGCAAAATGCTTCTCATGTTCAAGACATCTCAAAATGAGCCATTGCCATGCATTAGAGAGGCTTGTATGTTCATTATTTCACGCATGTGCAAATTGAAGAAAAATATTCAACATTCATTTTTGGCTTGAGATGCAAGCAAACAAATCTTCAAATCATGACCATTGGATGTTCTTAAGTGAATTGGAAGCTTAACATGGAGAGGAGCGCGTGTATTATGGGCATGGTAGCTCATTCTGCATTTTTGCAAATTGCTTCATATCTCACTAATCATGATTAACCAATGGAAAGGAGGATTAGCATTGTCATTAGCAAGGGATATAAATACAGAAACCCTAATCATAACTGCCATAACAGAACTTTTCAGATCAAAATTTGAAGAAACTCTCCAAAAATTCTCTCACTTCGAATTCTCATTTTCTTCACACAAACCTCAAATATTATTGCATATTCTTGATCCTCATGCTTCACTGATCAAGAATCATCCATTGATTGGAGCAATTCAGCCAGAATTCGAGCAGATCAAGAGCAATCTCATGTTGATGGATTTTGGAAATTTAAGTGGATTCAAGAGGATTCAACCATTCATTTTTGCTTAAAGCTTCATAGGAAGATCATAGGAGAAGATCTGGAGCTGTAGAGCTTGAGAGAACACGATTTCAGAGAGTTGCACTTCCAGGTGATGCAATTTTCTATCTCTCCTTTTGCTGTTTTTTGATCATAGACTTGTAGATCTTGTTGAGTAGAGCATGGAGATGTGTTTAGATTTGAAAATGAGTGAGTATTGAAGATGTTAGGTTGACTGAAAGTTTGGATCTAGAAAATGTTTCTCTTCGATCTGTGAAATCCATGAGGAATTAGGAAGAATTGAGGTCATATTTGGAACATACGTTGAAAACTGAGTCGAATGGTGTAGACTTGAGGAAATTCTGGAAAAAAATTGAGCGGCGCCACCGTGTGAGTCGTCGGAGAAGACGACCGGAGCTGTAGCTCCGGCGTCTGCGTGTTGCTAGGGTTTTGCTTGCGTGTATGCCATGTGTGCCTTGCATGGATGATTGATTGGATGCGGATCCTTTGACTGAGCCACGCGTGCGTTGAAGCGCTGAGTGGCATGCTGATGTGTTTTAATGAAACGGTGCGTTTCATGTTTCAAATGTTGAGCGTTGATCTCCACTGCGCGCCAGATCGTGTGGCTCCTGCTTTTTCTGATTTTATTTGAATAATTTCGTTTCCCTCCATTTTCTTTTTATATTTCAATTATTTTGCTTGTTTTGTTTAAATCATAAAAAATGCAAAAATGATCCAAATGAGTCCCAATTTTTTTTCATAGTTTTGTATGGATGTCTACTTTTTTATGATGCTGATTTCATGAATTGTTGATGTCTGGATTTTTATTGGTGAATTTTTGAATGAACATTGTGCTAATTTGATCTATTGCATTCAATGCATTGTGAAATCCTCATCTTTGAGCCATCTGATCCAATCTTTTGCATACATGACATTCATACATAATATGAATTTTTGGTCACTGGTTTGGAATTTTCCTCACATGTTATCATCATTTTTGACACATGGAGAATAATGTGACAATTTGTGTCACATTTTTGACATTGAATTGGTGCATTTTTGTTCACATAACATTTGCATCATTCTGGATTTGATTTTTTGCATAATGATTATTCATAACATGAGAAACTTGTACAAAAAATCTCAAGGTCATTGCATGCATTTCTGATTTGGTATGAATTTTCTAAGTTGGAAGTTCATTTTGTGCCTATTTTTGGTCATTGCATGGCATAGGCAATTTGAGGCACTTGGTTATGGATTTGATGTTGGTCCTTTTGAGGACTTTAGGGGAGTGTTTGAATGTGTAATGTGTAGAAGGTTGGGTTCTGGTTTGACCATTTGGTTAGGTTTTGAATTCATCTCTTATGCCTTTGTTTATTGGTGTTTTGTTGTGTTGTTTAAATGCACATAAACTAACTTTGTCTTGTGTTTCAGGTTTGGATACTCATCATTGATCTTGTGAGATACAAATGCATTTGAGTACTGACCTATTGTTGTTTTGTAGGGTTTTAATTGATGTGGTGAACTCATGAGCTCATTTGAGTGCTAGGGCACTTATGCACTGAATTGTGTAACTGTTAGAGGGTTTCACTGTTTGTTTTCTGGTTGTATGACTGAAGTACTAATTGTTTAGTCTTTGTACAGGTACCTTAGTTGCTTGCTTGCTTTAGCTCTTGCTTGAGCATTGGATTATGGTTGATACACCACTCAGGTAGTTAGCTTCTTACTTCATGTAGTCTGAAGTCCTGTCACCTTTTTGGCAGGCATTTTGCTGGCAAGTCCTCCTTCAGAGGCTCCGTTTGTGTTTGTTTAAAATTGTGCTCAAAGACCTCCAAGAAGAGGCATGTGTTATATTTGATAATACCTCCAAGAGAAGAGGCAATTGACGGATAAAAGGGATTAGCAGCCAACCCCCCGTTATTCAGTGTGTCGTTCTTTATGCTCGCACTACGTGTTGATGCTTCTGAACATGTGCCCCAGATCTTTGTCCAGAGTCTGTCAAGTGGAAAAGGATCCCACTTTCTGGATCCCCACGCTTTCTTTGTCATGAGCTCACCCTGGCCAGGGTTAAGAGCATGAGGTCTCATCCTCATTACCATTTTGATCAGCTTCACCCTAACGTTCAATGTTAGTGGTTAAGAGCTACAGATTACCCGTTACAGTTTGGCTTGTTTGTTGAAGTTGACATGACCCCTCTTGACTAAAGCCCACCCATTGTTTGAGCCTCTTGTATGGATATAGTGTGTGATGTTTTGTTTACTTGTGAGTTAAGTTCTTGTTACTTAGGGATGTTGATTGCATGACAACTATTAGGCTCGAGTCTTAATCTCCCTATTAGTTTGTTGTTTCCTTGGTCTCTGGTTAGGAGAGTGTTTTACCCCATGGAACTTTTGATGTGTGTGTTCTTGAACTAGGAGTTTCCATTTGAGCTTAATTGGAGGATCATTACCATATTCATCCAAGTGGAAGATACAAGATACATTGAGGTTCTCTTATGAGACTTGTTTGATTGCTTATGCTTTGTGCTTGCTTATTCCAAAGGATGGGAGCTACTTGGATCATCAATATGATCTCAAGAGAGGAACTCCTAGTGTGGTTTCATTTCTTATCCCTCATCTTTTTGTTTTTCCTTAGGATTTAGCCCTTCTTCTTCATCTCTCCACCCTAACCCAAGCCAAAACCCTTTTTGTGCAAACATTTGACTATTGTTTTCAACATTAGAAACCTAAGCCTTATGCTTTTGACTTTCGAACTTTCTTTTCATAACACTCATTTTGAATTGAATCTTTAAGTCAACTTTGACCATTTTGTATATACTTCTAATTGGTAAATATAACCCATTCAAATGTCTTTTTTGTGGTTTCAATGGCCACTTCTTAATCAAATCTTTTCATAACCTTTAGCTATTAGGTTTGAGTTATCTTTGTGGTAGATGTAATACTCACCTTTGTCCTTAGTGATGGACAATGAGTCTTCCATGCTTATTATAGGGTTAACCCCTCACTAGCATGTTGAAGCTATCCTCACATGGTGGATTTGTGGTTTTAGGTTGAGTTTTCTCCCTTTGATAACAAAAGACCTTAAGGCTTTTGGACCAATCAATTCACCAATTTGTTTTGAGATTTTTACCCCGAACTACGAGGTTTTGATCCTAATCTTTTTATAAGAGGGTACGTAGGCAATGGATTTATCCATCCAAACACAAAATGTAAATAACTTGTACATTCTCTTCTCATCTCTTCAATCATGTTTGCACAAATAAAAAAAAATTCACAAGATACCAACCTTACAACAAGTATGAAAAGGGCTCCCTATGAGTACCTAGGATGTTTTGGGTGTCTAACACCTTCCCATTGCATAACCAACCCCCTTACCCAGATCTCTGTTTCTTTTATTAGTTTTTGTTAAAACTTTTAGGTTTTTGTTCGCTTTCTAACCATTCCTTTGGATAAATAGAAGTGCGGTGGCGACTCGACTTGTATGATTTACCTTGGATTTAGTCAATATCTCCAATGGTAACGAATACCCCGCTACAGAAAAGTGGCGACTCTGCTGGGGATGTCCCTAGTGGGTTTTGCCAACTTTTCATGCTTGTTGTATTGTATTGTTTTGTGACATATTTTTGTGCAATTTGGGATTACTGTATTGTATGTAATGATTGAATTGCTTGATATTAATTCCTTGTATGCTTGGATAGGAGAATGGCGTAGTCTTGTTGACTTGTGTGGAGTTATTCCTTAGCAAGTTGACTTGCAAGTCCATTCACTTGGTGGAGGTCATGTTGGGATCAATAATGTCACATAAGTAAGTTGTGGTTAGATATTACTCTTTCCAATATAGACCTTAGAAGCCAAGGACCTTAGTTTATCAAGCCCATCTTGGCCTATTTTTAGAATGTAGTGCGAAAGTCGTTCAAATGTAAGATTTGATACGATTGTTACGCGATACTACCCTAGTATTAGAAATAGTATCTATTCCATTTGCACGCTCTACCTGAACACAACTCTTTCCATCTTCATCAAACTACTCAGAGAACCTCTGCTAGGGCAAAGAAATTTTCCTTAAAAGTTCAACAACATGTCTCAACATCCATCATCATCTAGCTCAAAACCCTTTCATACAAGAACTCCCTCCATGGAGTTTCTAGATGAAGATTTGATGGACGTGACTCCTCTGTGTATGATACCAGGTGACGTCCCAGGCCCCTCTTCCATGGCTGGAACTAAGCAAGGTAACAATCCTAAAAAAACTCTTCATAAAGAGGACATGCACTTTACTGATCGCACCATAAGAAACCTAGTTACTAGGATTCTGAATGAAGAACATGGAGTCAAGGATATTTTTACCCCTCTGTCCAGAAGGGACCCCTCTCCTGAGGTGGAAACCCAAGCTGAGAAAGATGATGACTCATCTAAGACAGAAAAGGAAGTAGCTGCTGAGGGATTATGTTCTCATGGGAAAATTTTACCTAGCAAGAAACCAGCTAGCATGTCCCCTGATACTGCTGAGGATAGTATTGATTTGGAGGAAGAAAGCTCAGAGGAAGAGGAGGACACTTTGGTTCACCATGTGAAACCAAGTGCTGCTAGGAAATTGAAGACTAGGAAAGGAAAAACCGTGGCTGAAATGATGGCATCCAGGACTAGGAAGAAGAATGTTGGTGTAGGACCCTCCAAATCATAGAGCAAGGTTGAGATTAAGAAGAGGAAAGAAAGTAAGAGTTCTGACTCTGATGATGATGTCGAAGACGATGTTCCAGACACCTCCCCTGCAAAAAGGCAGGCTGTTAAGAAGTGTCCAGGAAAACTTGCAGTTGTACATTTAGACAACATCTCTCTTCACTTAGAAGACGGTGCTGCTAAATGGAAGTTTGTCATTCAGAGGAGGATAGCAGTTGAGAGAGAGTTGGGAAAAGAGGATGTTGAAGTAAAGGAAGTCATGGATTTAATCAAGAATGTTGGATTGATAAAGACTGTGGTTGCTCTGCCCCAATGCTATGAGGGGGTGGTGAAAGAATTTGTTGTAAATATCCCTGAGGAGATTTCTGAAAGGAGCAGCAGGGAATTTTGCAAAGTTTTTGTAAGAGGTAGGTGTGTGAGATTCTCACCAACCATCATCAACAAGTTCCTAGGGAGAGGAACTGATGGAGGAATGGATCTAGAGACTACAGACAATGAGGTCTGTAGGATCATTACAGCTGGCCAAGTTAAGGAATGGCCTAGTAAGAATCACCTTTCAGCTAGCAAGCTAACTGTCAAATATGCCATCTTGCACAAGTGTTTCAGCTAATTGGGTGCCTACTAATCATATCTCTACCATCTTCATCAGTCTTGGAAGAGTCATTCATGCAATTGGGACCAGGATTAACTATGATTTTGGAAAGTTTATGTTTGACCAAATTATCAGACATGCCTCCACAAATGCTGTGAAGCTGCCCATTGCCTTCCCATCCATTATTTGTGGTATTATCTTGAGTCAACAACCAAGCATACTCAATGCAAATGACATTACAAGTAGAAGAAAGCCCCCACTGTCCATTCATCATAAGCTGTTTGAGGGAAGTCATGTCAATGATGTTGTCATGACATCTGCCAGAAAAGAGCCTGCATCTCAAGGGAGTTTAATTGATCAACTAAAAGATACCTGCAAGGAATTGGATAATGGTATAAGGGTGGCCAAGGCAAGAAAAGAAGCTTTAGAGGTTCTTATTTGTAGCCTGGAAAAGGAAGAAATGGAGAAGGTTGGTAAGGATTCAGATGCAAAAGCCCAATCCAGTGGAAGCTCTGAAGGTGAAGGTGATACTTCTTCCTCTGGTTAATGGTTCCTTCCTGTGTTGAAGACTGGTGTGATAAGGTGAAGTCTGTGAGGTGTGCTGGGAAGATTGATGTCTTGGAAGCTATTCTGCTGTTTGGAAGACTGAAGTTTTATTGTTTTTTTGAAAAATGTGTATTTTGTGGCAGTCCTCATTGATGCCTGTTTGTAATATTTTGGGCTCTAAATGAGTTCCTTGGATTTGTTCATTATCTCAGCTATCACAACTGTGTATGATGATGGTTTGTACTACTTAACTACTATGTTTTAACATGTTAAATGTTATAACATCTATCCTGACATTCTCTGCTAGGCTAATTGACATTTATTTTGTCTAATTGGTCACCTTTGGTCAATTTTGACTAAAAAGGGGGAGAAGTAGTTGTTGATGTGGAGTTGTGAGATGTATGTAGCTGAACTGAAGGACAGCTATTATTGAAGGAAGTGCACAGGCGTTAAAACAAAATGCTGTGATATGGTGCACAGGTGTTGATGTTGAAGCAGATGTCAGAATGACATTCTGGCTGGTACATGTGTTGTGGTTACAGTAGCTGTTATATTCATGGAAGATGTTTCATGTGTGCACAGATTTAGGGGGAGGAGAAGTACCCTTGTGCATTTGTATGTCTTACTAGTTGCATCCATAACTAGTAATTCTGTTTTTGTTGCACAGATTTAGGGGGAGGAGAAGTACCCTTGTGCATGTGTGTATTACTAGTAGCTATAACTAGTAATTGTATTTGCTTCTGCTGCTGTTTAAACTATTGTTATGTTGTTTAACTGCTGATAGTTTACCTTGTGAACAAAAAGGACAGATATATGTTTTAGCCAAAATTTGCCAAAGGGGGAGTTTGTTGATTCTTAGTGTTGGCAGCAATTTTGGTAAAACAAAGAGTGTTCACAAGATGTTATGTGTGATGTATTAACATAAGGTATCCTATGTACCTGCTGGAGTTCAAGAACATGTTCATGCAGGATTGTTTCAGAATGTCATACACAAGGTCATGGCATCTGATATGTTGTACCTGCTGAAGCTTAAATGAAAGACATGTTCATGCAGGATTGTTTCAAGATGTCATACACAAAGTCATGGCATCTGATATGGTTGTACCTGCTGGAAGTTATAAAAGGAATTATGGAATTATGCAGGATTTTTCCAGGATGTCAGACCCGATGTCATGACATCCTGTACACAGAACATTTAGTGTGAATGTCTGGTGTTTTGTGATTGCACAATTAATGGCAATCTATGTATGATTAAAGATCTGATTTGCAGGCGCATTCAATCATGGATTACAACCTGATTTACTTATTTTCCAGGAGATCTAACCAGCTGTTATAAAAAGATTTGATTGGAAAATAGATTTAGGGTTTTCAAGATGTCCAAGCCCAGCTGAAAGCTTCTATAAAAAGGGACTTAGAAAACCTGTTTTACAACACAACCAATACTGAGCGAAATATAGAGAGAGAGATAGGGTTTGTGTATGTTTAGTCGTGAGACTTGTAAGCCATTCAAGTCATCTTTTGATGATTGAATTGGACTGATTTGTGGTTGTAATTTGTCACTCTAAAGCTACTAAGCAAGAGTGTGTGTCTACTTGATCAAAGTTGTGAATCAAGATCAAGTGTGTGTCTTCTTGATCAAAGTTGTGAAGCAAGATCAAGAGTGTGTCTTCTTGATTGAAACTGTGAAGTAAAATCAAGAGTGTGTTATTGAAAAGTGTTTTCTTTTCTCAAGGGATTGTTGTTTAAGATCACAGGTGTGATTGTAGGGAAGTGAGTGGGTTCTCATATCTAAGAGTGCTTAGGTAGAAATTGCACAAGTAGAGATTAGGTGAGAAAAACTGTAACTTGTTGAAGTGTAAGGAGAGTCTTTGAACTTATTCTATTTTAGTGAATTTCCTTCCTGGCTTGGTAGCCCCCAGACGTAGGTGAGTTACACCAAACAGGGTTAACAATTGTTTGTGTTTTTTGCTTTACCTTTCTATATCTTTCTTCTGTTAGTGTAATTCAGATATTAGTGTCGTGAAATTACATTCGACATCTCATATCTGATACCAGAATTTCAAACGGCTTCCAGGGTCACCACCATATATCGTACTACTGACGAAATCACACCTGTTGAGGAGGAAGGATCATCACTCCGCTGAAGGAAAGATAAACCTCTTTGTCAACCACTTTGCTCGGGAGGAAAACACAAACAGGCTCTGAAGGAAGTGGATACAACCATGCTGGGAATATGAATAAATGTCTTACCCTTTTGAGGATCATGCCATCCTTGGGAGAGCAATGAAGACATCCCAAGTATCCTTTCGTCATTGTGAATGTTCACTTTGTTTAAAACAAATTACGAAAAATTTTAATAATTTAGAACATTGATATTTCTCCATTGAAACATGCAAAACATTTGTTGGATAGAAACAAAATAAGAGTGCAAATAAACGGATATATATTGGAAAAAGAGTTACATTGAACATAATGACCATTTCTCCACCAACTCTGAATCCGATGTATTTGAAACTTCAGTTGATAATGACTGAGCGAGAATCTCTGACAGATGATAATCTGTAGAACAAAGTCTTGTCAGGATGCAGTTACTTGCCAAATCCCTAATTTTTGCCTAGATTTCCCCAGGGTGAGGTACTCAATCTAGAGGGATACATATTCATTTTTTATGTCTCTAACTTTTGCCTGGATCGCCCTTTCGGGTTTTCAATCCACCGAGACGCTCATTTTTGCCTAAGCCGCCCTTTCGGGTTTTCAACTTAGCGAGCTATTCTGTTTTTATTTTTAGGCGAAGTATTTCTTGATTGCATCTGAATTCACAGGACGAGTGAAATCCTCCCCATCCATAGTTGTAAGTATCAAAGCACTGCTTGAAAAGGCTCTCTTGACAACATATGGACCTTCATAGTTTGGAGTCCACTTACCCCTGGAATCGGGCGTGAAAGACAAGACTTTCTTGAGCACAAGGTCACCTTCTCGGAACACACGAGGCTTGACCTTCTTATCAAAGGCTTTCTTCATCCTTTGCTGATATAACTGACCATGGCACATGGCAGTCAATCTCTTCTCTTCTATCAAATTCAGTTGGTCATAAAGACTCTGAACCCATTCAGCATCAGTCAACTTGGCTTCCATCAAGACTCTCATTGATGGGATATCCACCTCTACTGGGAGCACAGCCTCTATGCCGTAAACAAGAGAGAAAGGGGTTGCCCCTGTTGAAGTGCGGACAGATGTACGATATCCATGCAAAGCAAATGGCAGCATCTCATGCCAATCTTTGTACATGACAACCATCTTCTGGATAATCTTCTTGATATTCTTATTAGCAGCTTCAACAGCCCCATTCATCTTGGGTCTGTAAGGAGAAGAATTATGATGTGCAATCTTGAACTCGCTACACAGCTCTTTCATCATCTTGTTGTTCAAGTTAGATCCATTATCAGTAATGATCTTATCTGGCACACCATAACGGCATATGAGTTGATTCTTGATAAACTTCACAACCACCTTCCTGGTCACATTTGCGTATGATGTCGCTTCAACCCACTTGGTGAAGTAATCAATTGCTATGAGAATAAATCTGTGACCGTTGGATGCTTTCGGCTCTATCATGTTAATCATGTCAATTCCCCAGATGGAGAAAGGCCATGGTGATGAAATCACATTCAGAAGTGTCGGGGTAATATGAATCTTATCCACATAAATCTGACACTTGTGGCATTTCTTCACATATTTGCAGCAGTCAGACTCCATTGTCAGCCAATAGTAGCCTGCTCTCAACATCTTCCTAGCCATGGCGTGTCCATTGGAATGAGTACCAAATGAACCCTCATGGACCTCAGTCATTAATAGGTCTGCTTCGTGTCTATCCACGCATCTGAGCAGAACCATGTCAAAATTCCTCTTATAAAGTACATCGCCATTGAGGTAGAAACTGCCTGACAATCTCCTCAAAGTCTTTCTATCTTTCACAGATGCCCCAGGCGGGTAAATTTGGATTTGAAGAAAACACTTGATATCATTATACCATGGCTTGTCATCTTGTACTTCCTCTACTGCAAATACATGAGCTGGTCTGTCCAAGCGCATCACAGTGATATTGGGAACTTCATTCCAAAGTCTTACCACAATCATCGAAGCAAGTGTAGCTAGAGCATCTGCCATCTGATTCTCGTCTCGAGGAATATGATGGAAGTCAACCTCAGTAAAGAACGTTGAAATCCTCCTCGCGTAATCTCTATATGGGATAAGGCCAGGCTGATTTGTCTCCCATTCACCCTTAATTTGGTTAACAACAAGGGCCGAATCACCATACATATCAAGATGCTTGATCCTAAGATCAATACATTCTTCCAATCCCATAATACAAGCCTCATACTCGGCCATATTATTCGTGCATTTGAAAGTTAGCCTTGCTGTAAAAGGAAAATGTGTGCCCTGAGGAGTAATAATCATTGGCCCAATATCATTTCCATATTGATTTACAGCGCCATCAAATACCATGCTCCATCGGGAACCAGGCTCTGGCCCTTCATCGAGTGTGGGCTCATTGCAATCTTTCATTTTCAAATACAGAATCTCCTCATCTGGGAAGTCATACTGAACTGATTGATAGTCCTCAATCGGTTGGTGTGCCAAGTGGTCAACCAAAATACTACCTTTTATGGCCTTCTGAGCTCGATACTCAATATCATACTCAGATAACAACATCTGCCAACGGGCAATCCTCCCAGTTAAAGCAGGCTTCTCAAAGATGTACTTGATTGGATCCATTGTGGATATCAACCAAATCGTATGATTCAACATATACTGGCGTAAGCGCTTAGCAGCCCAAGCCAAAGCACAACATGTTTTCTCAAGCATCGAGTATCGAGACTCACACTCGGCGAACTTCTTACTCAGGTAGTAGATAGCATACTCCTTCTGCCCTGATTCGTCTTGTTGACCAAGGACAAAACCCATTGAGTCTTCAAGAACTGTCAGATACATAATCAATGGTCTCCCTTCCACAGGCGGAGACAGAATCGGAGGCTCAGACAAATACTCTTTAATACTGTCAAAGGCCTTCTGGCAATCCTCGGTCCAATCATGAGACTGATCTTTCTGGAGGAGCTTGAATATCGGCGCACATGTGGCAGTCATGTGGGATATAAATCTGGAAATATAATTCAAGCGGCCAAGAAAACCTCGGACTTGCTTCTCAGTTTTGGGCACAGGAATCTCTTGTATTGCTTTGACCTTTGCAGGATCAACTTCAATACCTCTTTCGGTGACAATAAAGCCCAATAACTTGCCTGAACGGACCCCAAATGTACACTTGTTAGGATTCAGACGAAGCTTATACTTCCTCAAACGCTGAAAAAGCTTCAACAAGTGCTCTACATGTTCCTCTTCCGTTCTTGACTTTGTAATCATGTCATCAACATATACCTCGATCTCCTTGTGCATCATATCATGAAACAAGGTAATCATAGCTCGTTGATACGTGGCTTCGGCGTTCTTTAAACCGAAGGGAATCACTCGATAACAGAATGTTCCCCAAGGTGTGATGAATGTTGTCTTCTCCATATCCTCGGGTGCCATCTTAATCTGATTATATCCGGAAAATCTGTCCATAAGCGAGAAGACATTAAATTTAGCTGTATTATCTACCAACATATCAATATGTGGTAGAGGGAAGTCATCTTTTGGACTAGCCTTATTCAAGTCTCTATAGTCCACACACATTCGGACTTTTCCATCTTTCTTGGGCACAGGCACAATATTGGCCACCCATTGAGGATATGTAGAAGTCACCAGAAACCCCACATCAATTTGCTTATGAACTTCCTCTTTGATTTTCACTACCATATCAGGATGGGTTCTTCTGAGCTTCTGCTTCACAGGCACGCACCCAGGCTTCAAAGGTAGGAAATGTTGCACGATATCTGTATCTAGACCAGGCATGTCTTCATACGACCAGGCAAAGATGTCGACGTATTCTCGTAGCAACTTAATCAACCCTTTCTTAACAAATTCTTCCAGGAGTGCCCCAATCTTTACTTCTCTAACACAATCTTCAGACCCTAAGTTGAATGTTTCCAGATTCTCAAGATGCGGCTGAATGATCTTATCTTCATGCTCAAGTAGACGGGTAATCTCGTCAGGAATCTCTTCAACATCATCTTCTTCCGCCTCAAATACAGGGAATTCAAAGTTGGGAGATGGTGTTGGATCATTATGTTCAATGGGTTTGATCAACCTGCATAATGATTTTGGATACAAAGAGATTTTAGAATTCAAACAAGGCAAATCATTATGCAGATGAAAAGATTGATTTTATTCTTATTTTTAGGGTTTTATGTGATCACCAATTTCATGCAAAAGCGAAAAGGGAAAATAATTGGAAAAACAAACATTTAACATGAATTTATTGAATGAAAATATCATTGTATTTATGAGCCAACAATGTCATCACTCCTCCTTTTGGCATGGGAGGAGGGTTTTTTAAACACAATGAACATTACTTTGACTTATGGATAACTGCTGGAACATCAACAGCGACCCAATTATTGCAGACACCTCCAGAGATGACAAAGTTGCCAGAATCCTCTGCATCCTCTTCCAAAATGGCAGCAGCTTCCTCATCTTGACCGGTGTTGATGAATCCACCACTCTTGAACAACCCTTTCTTGTTGAAGACACCAGAAGAATACCATATGCCATCCCGGGATTTGTTGTCTTCCAGCTTAATCATTTGCCCCAATCCAGCAGTTGCACCATGCTCAATGGCCAACTTAGCATCTTTATAGGATGCAAATGAAGAAGTTCCTTTCTTAATAGGCTCAGCAATAGATAAAGCTTAGAACGGAGTTCCAACTTCATCCTCAGCGTCTATATAAGAGAAAGAAGATAAATGGCTAACCAGGAGAGCCTTTTCTCCCCCTACCACCATTAGCTTCTTGTTTTTGACAAACTTCAATTTCTGGTGTAGGGTGGATGTCACGGCGCCTGCCTCGTGAATCCATGGTCTGCCCAACAGACAGCTATACGATGGGTGAATGTCCATGACCTGGAAGGTGATCTGGAAATCACTTGGTCCAATTTTGACTGGGAGTTCAACCTCTCCAATCACAGTTTTACGGGACCCATCGAAAGCTTTCACCACCACTCCACTCTGCCTCATGGGAGGCCCCTGATATGATAATTTAGCAAGAGTGGATTTTGGCAACACATTCAATGATGACCCAGTGTCCACCAGCACGTTGGACATGGCATCATCTTTGCAACTCATAGATATGTGTAATGCCCAGTTGTGGTCTCTTCCCTCCTCGGGGAGATCAGCATCACAAAAACTTAAATTGTTACAAGTGATGATGTTTGCAACAATACTGTCGAATTGTTCAATCGTGACGTCATGATCTACATACGCCATATCCAACACCTTCTACAGAGCTTCTCGGTGTGGTTCTGAATTCATCAGCAAGGATAGTACAGAGATCTTGGATGGTGTATGTAGAAGCTGATCTACCATGTTGTACTCACTCCTTTTGATGAGCCTCAGCATCTCATCCCATTCTTCTATTGTATTGCCACTCTGGCCAGCAGAGACAAGAGCTCTCAACGTAGAGGCAGGTTTGGCAACAAGTGCCGGATTCGTAGCATTCACAGCATTCCCAATCGGGTGTTCAGCATAATCAGCAACATTGGCTCTTCGAACATCAGCTTGAGGTTTCGGCGGAGCCGAGAAGACACGACCGCTACAGGTCAGGCCGCTGACATCGGCAATATTGACAAAAGATGTAGAGGGCAAGGGCACCTCTTTCCCATCCTCCAATGCCACAGCATTGTAGCGATAGGGGACCGTTTTCTCAGAAAAATATGGCATGGGGCCAGCTGGTTTAATGGTCAAAGCAGGAGAAGTCTTTTGCTTGCTACCATCGTAATTGATAATAACAGGCTCAGGGATCCGAAATACTGGAGAAATTACATTGACTTCATCAGCATCTTCATCAACATTTCTGTTTTGAAGTATCTCAATGACTCCTTCATCCAGCATTTCTTGAACATCTTTGCGGACTTGGCGACATCCTCTTTGGTTAACAGTACAAACTCGGCATCTATCGTGGTCCTGCTCGTAATGACTGTACTCACACAGCAGTCTGTGCATCTCGACCAGAGATTGTCGAATATGGCTGACATATTTGACTTTGTATTTACCAGGACAACCCTGGACCATGTTGACAGACTTCCCATGCTCGGGCAATGGGTTCTTCTTTACATTTGGACCTACGTCCTCGAAACAAAAAATACCACATCTCATAAGATCTTGAACCTTGGTCTTCAGTGGGTAGCAGTTTTCCACGTCATGCCCGGGAGCACCGGAATGATAAACACAATGTAATTCGGGCTTATACCACCACTGAGGGTTGGTAGGTATAGCCGGTGGGTCTCGTGGAGTAATCAATTTCCTCTCTATCAAAGAGGGATATAATTCTGCATAGGTCATGGGAATAGGATCGAAGGTGACCCTCTTCCTCTCGTAACTTGTACTGGCTTGATTACTGTTTCAAGGCTGGTAGGCCTGCTGTTGAGGACGGTGTTGTTATTGTTGATATTGCAGATGTGGTTGTTGCTGATTGTTGTTGTGATGATGATACTGCTGATTATCTCTGAAAACAGGTGCTATGTGAGCCACCTGATGCTGGTTACCGGCAGGACGCGCGGTCTTCCTCCTTACCAAGGGTCTTCTTGGTTTAACATGGGAGGTCACAGCATGTACCTCGCCATCTTTCTTCTTCCCAAACGTCCCATACCGTTTGGCAGAAGAGCCTTCTTCTCTGGTCAGGTGCCCCTCCCTGACTCCTTCTTCCAAACGCATCCCCATATTCACCATCTCGGTGAAGTCAGAAGGAGCGTTGGCAATCATCCGCTCGTAATAAAAAGAACTCAAGGTCTTCAAAAAGATCTTGGTCATCTCTTTCTCCTCCAGCGAGGGCACAATCTGTGCTGCTACCTCTCGCCACCTCTGGGCATATTCCTTGAAAGTTTCCTTGTCCTTCTGGGACATGGCTCTCAATGGATCCCTATCGGGAGCCATATCCACGTTATATTTGTATTACTTGACGAAGGCCTCGCCAAGGTCATTGAAGTATCGGATGTTCGCGCTATCCAAGCCCATATACCATCTCAGGGTGGCACTGGACAGACTGTCCTGGAAGTAGTGAATGAGAAGCTGGTCGTTGTCGGTCTGAGTCGACATTTTCCTAGCATACATGACCAGGTGGCTGAGAGGGCAAGTATTTCCCTTGTACTTTTCAAAATCAGGGACCTTGAACTTTACAGGGATTTTCACGTTAGGGACCAAGCATAGTTCAGCAGCACACAATGGTACCACCACCCTTTGCATTCCTCATATGCAAAGAAAAGTATGTGTCACCCAACAGAGTCATAACGGAATTAAGAGTAGAGAAAATCCTAATAGCGTTCACATCCACAAACTTGTCGATGTTGGGGAATAACACTAGCCCATAGATGAGAAGTACAAATATGGACTCAAAGGCGTCCTCACTCATGGCCTTCCCATACATAGTAGCTTGAACAATGAGGAACTCAGAAGGGAGACCTTGAATTCCACCTTTGGTAGTCATATGAGCACCAATCAGAGATTCATCTATATGCAACATATCAGCTATCTCTTGAGAAGTAGGAACACTCTCTAAGCCACTGAACGGCAACTGGTCTAGGATAGGTATACCCATAAGGTAGGCATACTCCTCAAGCGTGGGCAAAAGCTGAAAATCTGGAAATATGAAGCAACGGTACAAGGGATCATAAAATTGCACCAATACACTCATCCATCCTTCGTCCACCTGAGTAGTCAGAATAGATAGAAGCTTCCCAAAACAAGCCTTGAAACCCAAGGGATCTAATACATAGGATGTCAGATTCCTTAACTCTTTCAAGTCAGGTTGTCTGAAACTGTACTTCTTCGTATTCCTCCTTTGTCTTTCCATGTCTAAAAATTTGCAAATAGACCTCTTAAGTTCCTTGAAAATTTTCTCATTGTCGATGATTATGGATGCAAATGGGTGCATGAATGCATGAATGCAACAATCACACTCAAGGATCAAGCAAAGCACACCAAACAAAGGTCATGGGATGGATCATGTCATCCTTAATATCAATCATCCATTTTGGTGGATTATGGTTTACCCCTTATCAACACCCAAGTTCCATTGATATTAAGGATACAAGAATGGATCAACCATGAATCAAGGGTTTGTTGTAAGTCACGAGCATGGAGTCTTGGTTAAGAACCACCCAAAGGGAGTGTACTAGGGTTTAAACCTGTCAAACATGTTCTACAAGAGGTTCCCATAGTCATCATCCCATCTTTCGGATATTATCGGATAAACCACTACTCGTATTCCAAAAATATTCTCAAGAGAGACTCTTATGAGTGTAGTATCGCGTAACAATCGTATCAAATCTTACACTTGAACGACTTTCGCACTACATCCTAAGAATAGGCCAAGATGGGCTTGGTACACTAAGGTCTTTGGCTTCTAAGGTCTATATTGAAAAGAGTAATGTCTAACCACAACTACTTGTGTGACATTATTGATCCCAACATGACCTCCACCAAGTGAATGGGCTTGCAAGTCAACTTGCTAAGGAATAACTCCACACAAGTCAACAAGACTATGCCATTCTCCTATCCTAAGTGCACTCGAGTTCGGGTATAGAACTCATCTCACAAAGATCACCAAGCATACAAGGAATTAATATTCAAGCAATTCAATCATTACATACAATACAGTAAACCCAAATCGCACAAAAAATATGTCACAAAACAATATACACAACAATACAACAAATATGAAAAGTAGGCAAAACCCACTAGGCAAATGTCCCCAGCAGAGTCGCCACTTTTCTATAGCGGGGTATTCGTTACCATTAGAGATATTGACTAAATCCAAGGTAAACCATACAAGTTGAGTCGCCACCGCACTTCTATTTATCCAAAGGAATGGTTAGAAAGCGAACTAAAACCTAAAGTTTTATCGAATCAAAAACTAGTAAAAATGTCAGAGATCGGGGTAAGGGGGTTGGTTATGCAATGGGAAGGTTTTAAGCACCCAAAACATCCTAGGTACTCCTAGGGAGCCCTTTTCACATTTGTTGTAAGGTTGGTATTTTGTGAAAGTTTATTTATGCAAACATGATTAAAGAGATGAGAAGAGAATATACAAGTTATTTACATTTTGTGTTTGGATGGATAAACCCATTGCCTACGTACCATCTTAAAAAAGATTAGGATCAAAACCTCGTAGTTCGGGGTAAAAATCTCAAAACAAGTTGGTGAATTGATTGGTCCAAAAGCCTTAAGGTCTTTTGTTATCCAAAGGAGAAAACTCAACCTAAAAACCACAAATCCACCATGTGAGGATAGCTTCAACATGCTAGTGAGGGGTTAACCCTATAATAAGCATGGAAGACTCATTGTCCATCACTAAGGATATAGGTGAGTATTACATCTACCTCAAGGATAACTAAAACCTAATAGCTAAAGATTATGAAAAGTTGTGATTAAGGAAGTGGCCATTGAAACCACAAAAAAACATTTGAATGGGTTATATTTACCAATGAAAAGTATTTACAAAATATGGTCAAAGTGGGTTTAGGATTCAATTCAAAATAAGTGTTATGAAAAGAAAGTTTGAAAATCAAAAGCATGAGGCTTAGGTTTCTAATGTTTGAAAAGAAGTGTTAAATGTTTGCACAAAAGTTTTGGCTTGGGTTAGAGTGGAGAGAAGAAGAAGAATGGCTAAGTCCTAAACATACAAAGATGAGGGATAAGAAACAAGACCACAAATGGAGTTCCTCTCTTGAGATCATATTGATGATCCAAGTAGCTCCCATCCTTTGAAATATGCAAGCAGAATAATTGTAAGCTCAAGCAATCAACATAATCAAAAAAGCTTCTTAGAAGATCCCCAATGTCTCTTATATCTTTCCCTTTGAATGAACATGGCAATGATTCTTCAATTTGAGCTCACATAGGATTCCCTAGCACAAAAGCACACACATCAAAGAGTCTTATGAAGCAAATCAAGAATAGACAAGAGTGAGTTTAGAGGTTTGGTCCTTCTAATCCATCTTCAACATTAAGGTCATTTTACTCCAATTTTGCATAGGTAATATCCTAGAAACTAAGTCCATTTGTCCATTTCTTTGCATTTGGTTCACAACAATCACAACAAAACACAAGCACAATGATATATACACAATTATGTGCTCAAGTGAGCAAAAGGCAAATTGCATTAACATAAACATGTGCTCCAATGAGCAAAGGAAAAAGCAAATGAATAATATGTACAAGAATAGTAAATTGCATAAATGTAAAGAGCAAGAAGTAAATGTTAATGGTTAATGGTTAGTGTTAATAGTTAGTGTGCCATAAGGCAAATTTAGCGTTATGTTAAGCAATCGTAATTGGACTTATGTAGAAGTCACAACTATCTGAGGCCGGTCAATAATAATGTAGGCAACAACACAAGTTAGAGGTCTTGATTAGTGAATCAAACTCCAACAACTTGCCATGCCAAAAAGAAGATGAGAAATGATCTTGTATTGATTTAGGTCATTTGCATGATTTAGGAAGCAATCTGTCCTTAATGCAAAGTCATTCACTTGATCTATGATCAAGATGAATTAGATTTGAATCAAGGAAGATTAAACCTCCCTAATCAATGCTAACCACCAATCTTTAACTCATTGATCAAAAAAGCAAAAAAGAAGAAGAAAAAAAAGAAAAAGAATTAAAGTGCATTAATGGAAATGTTATGTATCAATCAACAAGTGTTGACCAAAGATAGAGAAGATCAAGGTCAAACAATAGAAAACAAAAGCAAAATGAAGATTAGAAGTCAAGAAACAAATAAAATATTTTTGGCATTTTAATATTTAAAATAAAACTTGAATTAAAATAATAAAGAAAGGTCAAACTTCAAACTCACTTCAAATCAACTTTGAAAAAGTCCAAGTGAATTATCCCAAGTTCAACATGGTCTAACAAAGTTTGACAAAAAATTTCAGCATTTTTAAAAGTCAGAAACTATTTTAAATCAATTAAAAATGCATAAAAATAACCTAATTGAACTAAAATCTCAAATAAATATCAAATCAATTAATAAATTGATGAGAATTTTTTTTATAAATCCATCATCATTCAAAGAGGTTGAGAAAATATTTTTGTATTTTTTGAATATCAAAAACTATTTAAAATGAATTAAAAATAATCAGAAAAGAGAAAATTCATGAAAAATATCAAATGATAAGATAAAAAATATTAAAAATCATTTTTAGAAACTAGAAATTAAAATAGAAATAATGCAATTGGTCTCACATTTTTTGGACCAATAATGAATGAGATATGATTTTTTGAAATGAAATGGAATAAAAGAAATAAAATGGAAATTAAAATCAGAAATAAAAATAAAGGAAAATCCACACGCGTTGGATCCAAGCTCATTAATTGAGCTGGCGCATCAGACGGTTCTCAGGCGCGCATCCACCAAACACGCTAGTCAATTGAGCAACATGTGGACATTAAAAAAGTCATAAGAATGAAGGATCCAGATTAGATCTGGAGAATGAATCCAACGGCCATGGTTTAATATGGCAACCAGACGGTCGTGTACACCACCGTCTTCTCCGGCGAGGCCAGAGATTCCGGCGAGAGTTGCAGAAAATAAACCTTCACCAAATGAGGCGATCTATACAGCAATGGAAAGCTGGGGTGATGTACATCACCCTTGTACCATCTATTTTCACTCTAGATCTCCATGGTAAGAGAAATCAGAGGTTGAAAAATATGGTGTTCAACTGAAACTTAATGGATTTGCAAAATTCAAAGCACAGAACAATTGCCTCTATTGAGAGGACTTCAGACAACCCAACAAATGCAAGAAACAAGCTATATACAAAGAGATTCGAAGAAAATAAGTTCTGAAGTAAACCTCTGAAATGAGGATCTTGAGAGCACAATTCTCCTTTGCTTATGCTTGCAGTGTGATCTAGTGATGAAGATGAAGCAAGGTCAAGGAATTATAGAACTGAAAATCAACCAATGTAGTTGAAATTCAGATCTGAATTTTTGAGAAGAAAGTGGAAATTCCTTCGAGTATGGTTATGGAGGGATTCGTGCAGCATAACAGGTGCCTTCAGGTTGTTCAATTATGAAGTCAAGGCCTTGTATTTATAGATGAAGGGAGCTGCAAGCATGAGCAAAGTTTGTGCATGAATGAAGAGGGCCTCCATGCATGGGCCTGTACAGGCGCATGGAGGGCCCAATTCTGATTGGAATGGCAAGCTAAACATCACCAAATATGTTTTGGACGTGCAGATGAGGTGTATTTGGATCATGCATGGTAATTGAAATGGTTTTCCAAAAATGCACTATTACATTGAGGTCTTCGAAAATGCCATGTCCAAAATAAAAATGCAACCTTATGAGTAATGGTTGGAAATCTTATTGCATAAGGAACAAATTCTATGTTGATCAAAACTCCATTTGGACCTTGGAAATTAATGAAAATTGAACTTGAAGTGTAGGGTGCAAAACATGCATATGTGAAATTTCCAAAATTGGCCAAAGTTCAAGCCTTTCTATTTCAATGATTGAAGCTCCAAATGATAAAATCTTCAACATAAACGTTGTAGAGATTTTCAAGGCACTTAATTTGGACTTAAATTTTGCATCATTTGGATTTTTTATGAAGAAGTTATGGGCACTTGAAGTTGGACTTTTTCACATTTCAATGCATTGGGTCCAAAGTGACCTCTAATGTTTTGCATTATCACATGTATTTATTTTGAGATTTTTCAATTTTGCTCAACATAACATTTGAATTAGACATCTTAATATTTCCAATGCACTTAGTCTAACCTCAAAATCATAAAAATGAAGGAGTTATGTCCTTGGGAAGTTGACCCAAAATCAGGGTTTCAGTCAAAATGACCTATAATGTCTTGGAATGGATGATGATCTTACAAGCTTCAAATCAAATTTGTATAAACATGAAAGTTGTTAATACTTTCCTTAAGAACATTTTTTATCTTGGGGCTATCTCCATTTGACCAACACATAAAAAGTTAGGTCTCTGTGTAATTCAAAATAGTCAGATGAATTGACTGATCAACTTCTCAAGTCCATACCTCAAATCTTGATGAATTGATGATTGAGGGTACTTAAATAAGTTCAAATATGCACGAAATTATGAGTTAAATAACTTCCCTTGATTTTATTTGACCATAGGTTGAGGTTGCTTCATGAGCAAGGCACAGTTGATGAATAGATGAATTAGGGTTTCCTTGGGAAACAAGCCTCAAACCCATTGATTTGCTTTGATCAAAATGATGAATTAAGATACTTGGGAGGCATATTTGATGGATGAGAGCTTTGGGGAACCATTTCCATGTTTGCTTTCATCTTCTCTTGACCATATCAATACACATAGGATCTCCTAGAAGCTTTAGACCTTGTGACTGCTCAAGCTACAAACAAGAGATGTTAGTGACATATTTTTGTGCTTTTGGGTTAGTGAATAAAAATGAGAAAAGAAATTATATACAATTCAAGCATGCTTGGTGATCTCAAAGCAACTCTCAAGAGATCCTGCCCAAAGGTAAGGAGCCAAGATGCTTATGATCCTGGAGGCAATGCAAATGCAATGTTATGATGCCATGAGGGATCTTAGGATCAAAATTAGGATCTTACACACATCACTCAATCTTCAAAAATATATTCTCAATATTACTCAAGCCCTAATCAAGTTTTCATCAAAGGATGCTTATTATATCATCATTATGGTTTGAAATTCAAGAAAACGTCAAGTTGGCACCAAGGGGCACAAGTGTGGTTGACCTAATTTGCAAGTACGCCATGCCTTTGGTCCAAACCCTGTAACTTCTTTAATTTTTATCCAATTACCAGGACTCTTTGAGCTAAATGTTCCTTTTGAGCCCCTCTACAACTTTTCTTCAAGAGTCAAATACCAATTTAATCATTAAGGATCCCATTTGGGCAAGGGACCAAGTTGTCAAAATGGGCCAAAACCTTGTCATGACCACTACTTTCCACCCTTGTCATTTCCAACTCAAGCATCATTTTGATTCTAATCCTTTTGTATCTTATTAAGCTTATGTCAAATATCATTTGGCTCAATTTTGGCTCAAAATGCACGAGTTAATCAAAATTTATGGTGTCATCAACTTGGGACTTCAAAATGACCAAACATGCCAAAAGTTTCTTGACTAAATGCCCAACCTAAACTTCAGGTCATGACCCCAACTTCCCACCTTTGTAACTTTCTCCTCAAAACTTCTTTCAAGATGATTCTTTTTGTATTGTGTTCTACTCCATGAAGAGATTATTTGGCTCAAATAAAAATGGAAAACGCACGAGTGGATTGGACTTTGCCCAAGAATGTACATGGTAACATGAAAGTAGGATAAACCCACTGAGGACTACTCCCCAGCAGAGTCGCCACTTAATTTCTGTAGCAGTAAATTCATGACCATCGAGTTATTAATTAACTCGACGTCAATAAAACCAGAGTCGCCACCACGCTTTTAATGTTTCCAAAGGAAAAGGGAAAAAATATGAATAAAACCCAAAGATAAGAAGTTTTCAAATCAAAACTAATAAAATGTCAGAGATTACAGGTAAGGGGTTGGTTATACAAAGGGAAGGTGTTAGCACCCAAAGTGTCCTAGGTACTCCTAGGGAGCCCTTTTTTGTATGCAAGTGTTTTGGTTAAAATGATGTTTGGTAAAAATATAGAATGGGGGATGAGAAAATAATTCATTAATTATATTTTTGTATTTGACAAGACCTTCGGTCTTATGCCTACGTATCAACATAAAAAAATGAGGATCAAAACCCCGTAGTTCGTCGTAAAAATTTTAAAGAAGTTGGTGAATTGATTTTAATAAAAAGTTTAAAAGAAAAGGCACAAAAGGCCAAAGACTTGAATGGGGTTGTTAGTTCTTTTTGTCTTTTTGAAATTAAAGTCAATATGATTAAGTTTGTTTACCAGTTTGATTTAAGAAAAAAATTTAAAAATTCAATGGCATAAGGCCAAAGTTTCTAGTCATTAAAACATCTCTAAGTTTGAAACCACAAGCAAATAGGGTTTTTGAAAATAGGGGGGATTTTAAAATTAAAGAAATGGGAGGAGAAGAAGGGACTATCCTAAACAAAAATTAAAAGTTAAGAGTTGAAAAGATCTGACCAATGGGATACGGTCCACTAGACAAGAATGTCAGATAGAAACCCATTTTTCTTTGGACTTTAGCAAGCAATAAGCATAAGCAATATCCAAGCAAAACATATGAAGACCAAGGCATCAAATAAAGATATACACAATCTCCAAGCAAGCACTCCAATAGCTAGCATTCTTCAGTATCTTTCAATGTATCAGATGAAAATAATCCTTGTGGTGAACTCGGAAACAATCATAAGATATCAATCATAAAGTCAAAATAACCACTTGAACATAGAGATCACATGATAGATGAACCAGAAGCACTCAGGGCTTGCATCAGATGAAAGGTACGGTCATGGATAACTCAGTCTCAGATAGTGGCATTGGCCAAGTCCTTAAAGCATAGAGAAGTTGCATATCCTAAGTCTAAAAGTTCAGATCAAATCCAATAGTCCACCAAGATGTTTTTCAGGTTTTTTTGTTGTTATTAGGTATTTTTAAGGTCCTAAGACCACAAACAAAAACAAAATCACAAGTACACAATATATACAATCACAAGATATGGCTCAAGTGAGCAAAGTGAAAAGGACTTAAACATAAACAAGTTGCATGAAATGTAAATGACAATGAATGATAAAGGTACTGAAATTTAAAGTGCATTAAGTAAATGACTTGAAAGTAAAGAAACATTAATAAAGAGTTAGTCAAAGGTTAGTGAAAAGTTCAATTGTTTAAGTCATTCCTTGGAGAACGCTCAACCATTCATTCACAAGTATGAATACATGAACCAAGACATCATCCATGAGAAGGGCTCCAACTCGGATAAATCAACAAGTATGCCACTACCTCTCATGAAAGGAAAAAAGGTCAAGTTTTCACACAATACCATGAAGAATGGGAGACTTAAAATCTCACTTACAAGAATGTTATGCCTTTTTGGACTTATGTAGAAGTCACAACTATCTGAGGTCGGGGCAATAAAAATGTAGGCGTTAGTGCATGTTAGAGATATGGTACAAAGAACCAAACTTCTAAAACATACCACACACTAAAAATATGGGATGGACCTATCTCAGTCAGACTCATGTTGATTCATCTAAGACAAGGTCATTGATGAATCAACTAGCATTAGACATGAAGAGAATTCATTGGTCAATGATGGATTGGGGAAGAATAGGGATGAAGATGAAGAGGGGAGGGGAAATAGAAACTCAAATTGATCATAGTAGGAATTTCATCTGAACGATACTATCCATTCATTTTGGAGGATGAAATGTACATTTCATCAACCCCCTAAATCCAATAGTATTGGTCAAACAAAAGTCAAATCAACCATGACTAAGGCCCAGCAGAAAGTCAAACAACACATATTCGATAAAATGGTTCAACAACATTTTTAATCAATTAAACAATTAAAAATCAAATTTAAAATGAATTAAAATAAATTGTTAAATGGACAAAACCTCAAATCTCTTCAAATCACCAAATAAATGGCCAAGAGATTTATCCTAGGTCAAACAAGGTCAAAGGACCTTAGACAAAAAAAATAGAACTTTTGGAAAGTTATAAGTATTTTAAAATATTTAAAAATAAGTCAAAAATCATTTAATTCACAAAAGATATCAAAATTAATCCAAAAAATGATTTTAATTCAAAATATGGAAGAGGAAAATATTTAAAGATTTTTGGTGAAAGTTCCATATTTTTTGGATTGAAAAATTAAATTTCTATGAATTAAATAAAATAAAAGGATTAAAAGGAAAATCAAAAAATAAAAAGAAAATAGAAAAAACACGGGCCATCAGATCTCCCTCATTAATTGAGGTGGCAGATCCGATGGCCACAAGCACGTGCTCCATCATGCACCATAGTCAACGCGTGTACACGCTTGGTAATCAGAAGCAAAGGCTATGATTAAAACATTCAAATGAGATCAAATGGATAGAAGGGCACCAACGCACCACCGGAGCCCTAGCTCCGGTCTTCTTCGATGGACCTCATTGGACCGGTCCACCATCAACCTCCATAAAAATGGAAAATGAATACACTAATTTTAAGGAAAAATGCTCAGGAGTCCAAATATGACCTCAATTTCTTCCAATTCCATGTATAGTGAAAGATACATGGATTTGAAATTTAAGGTGTGTGATCGGAGTTGCTTCGATTTGACCTCAAAGTAACTCAATCTTGTTGCCTACATTAGTAGGACTTCAGCCAACCAAAAATTAATGGAAATGATGGAGAATTGAGAGAGAATCGAAGAGAGAAAGTTTCACAAAAATCACCTTTTGTTTACAATGATGAAGCTCGATCTGGATCTCAATTGGCTTGGGTTTGCTTCTACTTATTTGCAGATGATGAAATGAGAGCTCAAATGGCTTGGACTCTTGGAGTTTCAACTTCAAAATGGAAGTGAAATTGAAACTCAATTTTCAAATGAGAACCTTCAATATTATCCTTTAATGGAGGTGGGAAGGTTGCAGGATTAAAGCTTGGGCAAGGTCCCTCAATTCTGAGCATAATGGCTTGTATTTATAGGCTCCAAGATTCATTTCTACACCATTCCAAAAAATTGTCAAAAATATAAATGTTAGTGAGCATGTTTGCATGGGCATGTGATAGGCCCATGGAATGATTGGAAATGGTCTAAACTTGTGTACATGTGATGCTGAAAGCTTAACATGAGACCATGCAATTGTATTTGAAAATTGGTCATGAGAATTATCCAAATGGGACTATGTAATGTAACCATGCGTAAATCCTTGAAAATGCTCAAAATGCCATGATCTTGAAATTTTGGAAAGGTGACATGAAGGGGAACAACTTTTTTGTTGAACACTTTTCCATTTGGAACTTTTGACCATGATGAATTTTGAGGTGGAAGTTGGAGAAATCAAACATAGTTGAAAAAATTCTAAATATAAAGTCAAATGATCACTTTTTCCACCTTGAATAATTTTTGTTGTGAGCTTCAAATGAAAATTATTCCTTCATAAAAGTTATAAATCTTTCAATCCTTTTCAATTTGGTCACAAATTTGACACAATTTGAATCTTGCATGAGGGACTTATGGATTTTATAAGTTGAGGAAAATTGCTTGTTCAATGGTGATGGCCCAAAATGACCTATAATGTTTCCTCTTGGAACATGCCCTTCCAAGTATAATTTGACATTTATAAAATAATCAAAGTTGTAGAATACATCTTGAAATTGATCATGGAACTTGGATGGCCTTCATATCATAAAAATTGAGCAATTTATGGTTCTTGGAAGTTGACCTTCCATCTAGGGCACAAACAAAATGACCTATAATCTTTCACCATAAAAAATTACTTTCCAAGAAAAATTATCTCTTAATTCCAACATTAAAGTTGTTTATAATGTCATAAATAGTAACGTTTCTCTTGGAATCATTTTCATATGACAAAAATTGTAGGAGATAGGGTCTAGGGAACCCTAGATTTGACTAGTTAACTTTCTTTGATCAACCTCTTTGAACCAACTTGCAAACTTGAAGTTATTTTGATCTTTGGGACTCATGGGGGATCATATATTCTTGAGATGATGTATAAGGAAGTATTCCTTCATATATTTGACCAAATGATGAAGAAACTTATTGAGGAAGTCACACAAGATACCCAGATGAACTAGGGCTTCCAAGACAAACAAGCTTCTAATTCTTGATGAACTCTTGATCAAAATGATAAATGAAGAACATTGGGATCCATATATGATGCTTAGAACCATTTTAAACCTTTCCTTGATTGATATCTTGCATTGAGGGTCTCAAAACCTAGATGTGAGCTTGATGAGGCATAGGTGGACACACACACTACCTACAAAAGCAACAAAGCTACATATAGACATATTTTTGTCATTTTTGTTAGTAAACAAATAAAAACAAAGTATGATACAACCAAAAGTGCTTTGTGATCTCTCCCAATGCAAACCAAAATGAACGAGGGGTGAGGAGGATACCAAGGTGTGATCCCAAAGCCAATGCAAATGATGAGATAGCATGAGGAATCTTAGGGTCAAAATTAGGATCTTACACTTCCTTACCATGTTAGACCTAGATATTTGGTAAAACCCTTATCATATGAGTCTCTGGCTTTGACAAGTTCCTGCTTTCTTTCCGTACCATTTTAGACCTAGTGCTTTGGTAAAACCTTTGTCATGTGAGTCTTCGGCTTTGATAAGTTTCTTTTATTTTGGTTTAAACACCACCCCCAATCATATTTTTTTACGTCTTTGTCCTCCAAACTACGGAGCTCTGACTTCCTCATTTCACTATGAGGATATGTAGGCACGAGCATGCGAATCCTTGGCGAGCACCTCACTTTTCTCTATTTTCCCTCATTTCTTTCTCTAGTTTCACGAACTACGAGGCTCTGAATTTCGCACTACACTATGAGAATACGTAGGCATGAGGGCTTCAATCCTCCTCAAGCACTCTTTTCCTAACCCATTTTATGTTTTACAGGTACACGAAAATAGCAACACCCATCCAAGCAAGAGAATTCAAAACGGTTCCCATGGAGTACCATGAATGTGAGGGGTGCTAATACTTTCCCCTTGCATAATCGACTTCCTTATCCGTTTCTCTGTTTCCCATTGGGTTTTATCGATATTTTCCCTTCCCTCTTTTAGGATAAATAAAGTCCGATAGCGACTATGTTATATCTTCGAGCGTGCGATGCGTTCGGATATATTTCGCGTCGCTTCAAGTCATTGTCGTTGTTGTGAGTCGCATAGCATGAATGAATTATATGTGTGAAATATGACTATATGTGACGATGGTGTTATTGTATGTGATGTCGATGATACTTTAGGCGTGAGAATGTGATATATTATTATGTATGACTGTGTAGATGTTGTACTCTATTTTACATTTTATGTAGTATTTATTAAAATTAATTCTCACCCCTTATGTTGAATGTTTCCTTTACAATGGCATCATGCAGATATCAAGAGTAGAGACAATGCTATGAGTGGAAGCTAGCTTCCAGAGCTACTTCTTTTAGTTTATTCGTGTTAGCTTTGGTTATGCTTTGATATATAACACTAGGGAGCGAATTATTTATTTTGGTGAAATTTCCTGAGAGACAATGCATGCTCTCGTATTTGTTTTATGTTTTGGTGTGATAGCACTTAGAGAATACTCACGAGTCGGTGCTTTTAATTTTGTTATGAAAAATATTATGAGATTTTAAATTGATATATATTTTTTATTATGATTCTGCTGCGAAGATATTCAGATGAGGTGGATGTCGTGTAAACATCCTAAGTGCAAATGTATGCAGTAAAATATTTTGTTGTAACCCGTGTTACGGAGCAGGTTATGGTTGTTATGAGTGACACCCTAAGTAATTGTATTTCGTTAATTAAATTCCTTGATAATTACGCACTGGTTTTTAGACTGTTACAACCTATATTCCTACCCTAACTGTTGAGGTTACCGCAGCTGCCCCCAGGGTTGATTGGATTACCAATGATGTGGCTACTTTATATGTCTAAGATCGGTCATAGAGTCCTGCTCCATTGAAGTAGGGTCGAGAAGAATACTAGCATTTCCCTCTGGAAGAGAGGTATCCTAAATGAACTCGTATATTCGGGGACGTTGCCTCAGGGTCGGTTACTCCTTTCCTCTAATTGTCTACCATTCTTACCTCTCGAATTCCTATCACCCCTAAGGAATTTATTGCTAATGTATGGACAAAGGATTTGTCTTTCGTCTAGAACCTATCTGGGACTAAGAAGGCGAAGCTCCTTTCTAAGGTCACCTTTTACACATATCGGGTTACTTCTTTGTTGTCTTTGTCCTCTGTTTGTATAGGGGACGTCTTCGCTATAGGTAATCTTTCCCATAAGAGAAACACTTGGAAGGGGAAGTATGAAGATATGGAGCACAAGTGCTCGGCCTTCCAGAATGAGTTGGCCAAATTGCAAGAAAATTTCAAGTTTACCGAATCTTTACAAGAAAAGGCAAAGATTCAAAGCTCTCCTTCAACCCCGGTTGCCTGGATATTTGAGTTGGAGTCCTCCCATGAGACGGAGAAAAAACAGCATTAAGAGACTTTTGATGTTGTTACTGATGTGTATCGTAGTGTGTAGGAGGCCTGAAAAACTCTAAAGACTCTTAAAGACAATGTGGACGCTCTGAGAGAGTAGTTATTCAATTCCCTTCAACAAACTGTGCATGGTGTGTATAGGGTTCCTGGTCAGGTCGTGGATCTGGCAAAGGAATTATGTCCTGATGTCCCTATTCCTGTTGAAGAGTTGGACCCTTTCAAGGCTACTCAAGAAGGTAATTACAGGGTTGATCAAGGTGCTTCGTCTCCAAGTGCTAAAACTTGATTATTTCTCCCTTTTTGTGTTTTCTCTGTAATATTTTTCAGGCTTTTGTGTTTTGGTTGTCATAACAGTATTTATATAAATATACTTTTACCTCGATGATTTGTGGTTTTATTTGACTTTGCATGAAAAGGTCAAGCTTGTCGAATCTTTGTCTTATATATTGACTTGAGTGTTGGAGTGTTAACTTTACAAGTCCTCCCACACCACCGCATTGAGGCTTCGGTCTACCATCATCATCATTCAAACTTCTCATTTCTGATTCCCGAATGGAACAATATTAAATAATTTTTATATCATTTTATATTTATCAGCTAATGGAACTACTAATTTTATCAAACACTTGATTTAATTTGTTAGTTATCAGTCAACCATCAACTATAAACTATAAGCTATTAGTCATCGACCATCAATTATAAATTATAAACTATCAACTAACTTATCAATCAACTATTATTTTTATTAAACATACTTAAAAAGACTATATTGCTAACAAAATCTCATGCTCTCTCAAAGAAACTAAACTTTTTCAACAAAAAAAAATCACACACGGATAAATTAAATGTCATTCAATAATATTTGAGCTGGTACAAAGCTTTGATTTTATTTATAATAAACATCTCAGCGCTTTTTAATAATAAGAATAAGAAGAAGAATAAGAATAAGAATAATCTTGTATGCGGTTTAAAAAAGTGTAAATAAGAAGAAGAAAATAATGATTAAATCGTATAAAAAAATTCTTGCACACACATAAATTAAATATCATTCAATAATATTTGAGCTAGTACAAAACTTTAATTTATATTTATAATAGATATCTTCAGCATCTTTTAATAATAATAATGATAATAATAATAATGATAAAACAATAATAATAATAATAATAATAATAATAATAATAATAATAATAATAATAATAATAATAATAATAATCTTGCATGCAGTTGTAAAAAAATATAAATAAGAAAAAGAAAATAAATGATTAAATTGCATAAAAATTTGCAAGAGAATATAATTTTTTATAGTTGAAGCGCGGATAATAGTTTTTTTTAATTGAATATGTTTTATATATAACTGTAAAGATTAATTTTTAAACTGAACAGTAAACTCTTTTTGTTAAAAGATTTAACACTGTTAATTAAACTAAAAGAAACTCATATCATCTCATTTATGTGTTGTTGAATGGTTGTTTATTTGATTTATAAACAAATAAAATGAATCTTTTACTCCTTGAAAAAAAAACATGAATTATGTTTTCCTCCTGCTTCTATTGGACCTTCCGTGTATAAATTCATGTAAAGCAAAGAAAAAGGACGGTGAATCACAAGAGTTTCGTAACACTCAAACTTGTTTGTTAAAAGAAAACATCTACTACTGCCGTATCAATTTTTCAACCAAAATTTCACTTCAAAAACAGATCGAATTCTAGAGACTGAATACAAAATATATTACGCAATATATTTATTCATGCATATAACTAGTCACATACGTCTTTAATAAAAAAATTAATTTATCATATTAAAAAAGTTTAATCTCTTTTATTAGACTCAATCATGTCGGTGGCATTCAGCTTTTTACTTAAGAAAGATTATTTCTTCTATAAATCAAATACATGTAGAAGAAAGCATACAGAAAGGAGAAACAACACATGCACAAGTCACGAGTTACATTGGTCGAAAATGACAACCATTATATGATACCATATTGCACCAAACAACATTGTCAAAAGAAACATACACGTAACACTATATTTAGTAAATGGCGCAATCAAACATACACCATTACATTGCATTACCACAAAAACCATGCTCTATTAATGAACCTACCTACATTAAATTCTTGATTAATGATATTGGCCAAATACTTGAGTCATCCTTTGTATATAACAATAAAAACCGTGAATCACGAAACCTTTAAAAATGTTAATAGCTTCTTGTCATTTCATGTGACTGATTAGTGCCGTATTGTAATAGATAAGCACATCTAAAGATAAATTTAGAACTTTCTCACCTTTTATATCATTACCCTACGTACCCACTTTGTGTTACCATTTGATTCCGCTATATTAGGTAAATGTAATTTTCATGACATGGTCTATTTTCAGATATTTGTGTGTATAAATACCTAACATCTATTGTTTAAAAACATGCAAGATTAAAACACTTTCATGTTGTTATAAACCAATTAGTTCTCTTCAACTAACTCCCGTTTTTTTAGCTTATTTTTCCTCTTTCTTCCATTTCTATGGCATCATCTGAGAACAATGATACAAGTTTAGTAGATATTGATTTGGAGGCGTTTGAAATTGATGTAAATCTCTTAAGAGAATTGCTTGAAGAAGAAGAAGAAGAAGAAGAGGGGAAGGGTGCAAAAGATAGTGGTAACAAAGAATGCGTAGCAGAATCCCTAGAGGAAAACAGAAATGTTAATCCTAGTATGATGAAGGAGGAGAAAGAGGGGCAGGAACAGAGTTGTTTGGAGAAGAATGAGTGTCATTATGTTCATGATTTTGAGTGGCTGAATATGATGGACTTGATGGAGCCAACCAATCCATTGGATGAAGTGATGACAACGAATTGGTTTTCAGATGACAATGGGAAGTTTGATTTTGATTTTGGTTATGCTAATGGAGAATGCTACCCTCAAACTTGCGATGGTATTGTCTCCTATGACTCGAATTATAGTCGTTTGTGGGGAGATTGTTGATATTTAGATGCTTATCAATGCTCAAAAGAGGAGGGGGGAAATTGCTTATCAAAATTTGGCTACTGGTAATATCAATAATGAGAGGGGAAGGAGAAAATAGTAAAAGTAACTGAAGTGTAAAAGAATCTATTTTAATCATCTATTTTATAATTAGTAAGTTAAAGAATATAATTACAGCTTTTAGACTCCACCAAGTTATGTCTTGATATATAGTAGTATTACTAATAACAACGTGTTGTCCATGTTGTAAAAAGTATATTTATATTCATTGTTAAATCACAGTATAAAGAAGTTTTAAAAACTATTCAAAAAAAGTTTTTGAAAAAAACTAATATTTTTTTGTCAGGCACGCACGCATGCATTCGTATATTTGAAGGAAATTGAATGTTTTTGAATGATAAATTTTGAATAGAATAATTTATTCATCTTCTGAAACTTTTTAATAGAAAATAAAAACTGAATAAAAAGAAATTACTAATAAAAAAAAACTTGTCAACATGTTAAACTCTGAAATCAAATTTAAGAAATTTGATTTAAAACTCACTCCATGAACAAAGCAAAGACTAAATGCCTAAATGCCTAAATGTCACATTGCCAAATTTAAACAATTGAATAGACCAAAATAATAGTAAGTCTAAAATGTGTCTAACTCTAGCATACGTTTTGATGTGAAAAATATGAAAAGCATAGTGAAACTACTTATTAATATAATGATGCACAAGGTTTAAAAATGACAATACATGCGTACAGAGGTAAAAGGCTACAATTAATAACTTCACCAAAATCCTAACATTTTAGAACTAGACTCAGTCTAACCAAAACTATTTTCAACAATCTTTCTCCTTTTTCCTTACAACCAAGGTAAAAGTCAAAGTTACAACTAAATTACCTCAACGATAAGAAAATTGATGCTCATCCAGATTATAACAATGAAAGAAATCAGTTATTTAATCATAATTTTCCAATGCACCGTTAATAAATTACCGAATGGACACATGTGAAGCTCCGGAGACTGTAGTCAGAAGCCAATTTTAAAAACTAGGATGGCTTCCTGCAGTGGAAATTCACAAAACAAACATGGATCTAAGCTATATCTTGGACATAGCTGTCAGGTATCTTTAGACCCAACAGCAAACTTTGCAATGAAGAATCCAATTGTATCAAGGGGAGATGATGGGTCGAATCTCTGAACAAGGTTTTCCTCACCAGGTCGTAACCATTCACTGTATACAAAGACAAGAGAATGTGGAGCCAAAATTTGGCCTACAGATCAGGTTATATTTTGGATTAAAAAATAGCTATGTACTTCAAAACTAAAACTACAGAAAAATTGTCGGTCAAATATCAAACAACACGGTATCATCACAGATGCACGCCCGTGAGAGAGGGGTTGATCAACAAATGGAAGAAAGTACTTACTCTACATATCCATCAGGAAACTCGCAGTTACCAACAAGACCAGGCCCTCCAATTTTTGGGTGCTGGAATAAATGAACAGGCAAGTTGTGTGAGCATTAACTTTTAACTAATTACAGGGAAACCAAACATGAAAAAAAACTAGTTTGCATTAACTATTTTCCCATCTTGTAAGATTGTCTAATAAGTAAGAAGAATCAACCTACTCACAATAAGACATATCAATCTATTTTCATAAGACAATAATTCAGCCTTAGAAGTCTAATCAATTGGGAAAAAAATATGAAATCTAGGTGATAAAAAATTAGCATCAAACCTGTGGTGCCAACGACAGGTATTTGTATTTATCCAAAGCATATCGAACTAATGCTTCATTCTCACCAGGATTAATAGTACAACTATTCAAGATAAGCGTCAACAGATCAGTTTTACAGAAAAATCACAAAAATAAAAGATAAAAAGGTAAATGGCACTTATAAAGACTACCCCCACCAGGATCCAATAAAACTACCGTTAATAATACATGACCGCGGATTATGATAGGAAACTTGTAATAATAAGGTCAAGCAGGTATAGGGAAATTTGATCAACAAAATGTGCATACTTACGTGGAATAGACTATTACCCCACCAGGTCGAACCAACTGGACAGCCTGGTCAAACATCCTTCTCTGGTATTTTGCATGGCTTCTTAAAGATTCAATTGTGTCCTACCAAAAACAAGGCACTGCATGGGTCACTTATCTTTTTTGTTTTTGGTGCTTAAATATATTCATATCATAAAAAAACAATAGTAAACTAAACCATTCACATAGAGAAGGTGACTGCACCTTACACTGGCCAAACTAAGTTCTAACTATTGATCCATTACTTTTACATCCTATAGAAAAATCAGGTACACCCTTCGGTCACTATTATAAGCAAATTTGACTTTTTGGGTACATTTGACTGTTAATGTATCTAGTCCATATATAGACTAGATACATTGACAGTCAAATGTACCAAAAAAGTCAATTTTGCTTATAATAGTGACCGGAGAGTGTATATGCGAAAGTATAAATAAACGTTATGGAATGGGATTTAGTTGTTGCCATGTTGACAATTATATGTGCTATAAGTTCAGAAGTGAAAAATGAGTCAACTCCTACTTGAAGATATGCAGGTGCCAGGTTCCTATTTGCTACCAATATTTGCATCAGTGCGTGCAAATTGGTCTGAATGTGTGAGTATAGATTAAAGTAAATGAAGCGCAAATTTCAATGAACAGATCTTCTACCTCTCCAGCAAATAACCGAGGTCTTAAACCTAGGGCAGAACAGGGAGCATCAAGAAGAACTCTATCAAAACTGTCAGGATCAAAACCTTTTGAACTATCAACCCTGCCACCCCCACTCTGATGTCTACCAGGTCCATTTCGGGCTTTTCTCATGCTCTTTCTGATCTCAGCTTTGCTAGGATAAGCTCCTTCATGTGCCTTGTTACCTTTACCTATTGTTTACATTATTTAAAAATAGACCCATAAATTGTTAATAGAAAAATACCACTGTCTATACAAACTTTTTATAAAAAATTATTATTATTAATATTATTTATAGTGATACTAATAACCATTTTACAACCAAGTATGTACAAACATAAAATGGCAAAGAAGTAGAAAAATAAATGATAGTTTTATGATGGTAAAGATATATGTTGACCTTCACCAAACCAATATCCAACAGTGAAAGTAAATTAAACAGGAGAGAAAAATAAAATTCTCCAGTTAGAATTTAGCAAGGACTGGAAATAGAAAGAGTTTGTATACATAGGAAGTGCTTGGCAGACAGAGCAAATAATAATATATAAGAGAAACAGAAATTTAGACAATTACATAGCAATTCAACACAGAACACTAGACATCTATAGCGATTTAATCTGCCTTATAGACTAGATTCAAGTACAACGCCAAAAAAGACATGGTTTCCCCTAATAAGGATTCTTCTCCTTCCACTAAACTGATAAACTTACAAAACAATAATTTGTATGCCTTCTATACAACATACACCCTATTTACCAAACAATAACTGGCACATGAAAACATAACTGCCACTTTAAATAAATAATAACTTCCACTGTGACCATTAGATCAAACCATGAAGTTGTGTGACAATTTCAATTAATAATAATTTTTAGCCATTTCCCTTAGCAGATCAGTCATAATTCAGTATAATCCTTGTGTGCTTGATACAATTTTTGCAGGAAAAAATTAAATCTTACTATTTTCTGATAAAATGAAAATAGAATATATAGAAGTGATACACATTCACCGGACATTGTTAAAAAAAATTTACTAACACAAGTACATGCAATACGTCATAAATTCCTAACGCATTGAATGTTTCATCTTGTTCTGTAACCTGCGTGCAAAACAATATGCAGACAAAACATTGAAAAGATATACTCCCCCCATCTCATTATCAGTGTTAAATACTGTCTCAAATTGTTTGTCACTTGAGAATACCGATGTATGTAAGTACTATTTTTTAACTTTTTTATAATCCACTCAATTTATTAGTACACCTAACAACTGCTTTCAACCACTTCAACTAATGTGGTAGTTTAGTCTTAACATATTTTTTTACTGCACAAATCAGCATAACAAATCATTTTTTTAAGAAATACTAGGCATCAACTTAAATGCCACTCAAAATGAGACAAAGTGAGCATTAATTAAAGTGATTAATGCTTTCTCTAATGAGTAAATACACAGCAAGTTAGCAAGTAGCAACTAGCAAGTACAGGAAGAGAACTTACCTACCATTTTCTTCCAAAGTCTCAGTTTTAAAACTTTGGGTAACAAGAGGTGAGATTCTTTCTACTTGCAAATTTGAAGGCACTTGATTTTTCACATCATTGGTGGCATTATTATGGCATGCATCAATAAAAGTATCATTATCATTTCTTCGAGAAACAGATTTAAGGGCATCTAACTTAAATGCTTTTATGCAACTCAACCCCAATTCAGCTGCCAGTTTATGAATATCCAGAACCTAGACAACCATCAAAAAACAGTATGTTAAGAAGCCATAAATAAATTTATTAGAGGTCTACAAGATTCAATTACAGTTTGGAATTGCCACCTTGTTATGAGATCTATCAGTTGCAATGACCTCTCCTTTATCCTTCATAAGTATTGCAATTGCAGTTGTTTTCCCTCCTGGAGCAGCACACATATCTAGTATCCGCTCACCCATTTGTGGATCTGAATAACAAAAACATGATCTATATAAAGGAATTAAGACAAAAACTTATAAAGAGGTGAGAGGATAACAAATGCAAAACAGCAAAACATAAAAATAAATGAGCAAAGTGTGACATTTATATTAATTAACATTTGTTTTTTCATCACTTTATAAAATGTCCACAATATAGAAGTCGAAGTCCCTTCTCAAGATTATAGAAGAAGAAAGTAAAACATGCCAAAAAATCAATATTATTTTTTTTATATTGGTACAACAACAACTAAGCCTTATCCCACTAAGTGGGGTCGGCTACATGGATCAACTTTCGCCATAATGTTCTATCAAGGACCATGTTTCTATCCCAAATCATCAATCTTGAGATCTTTCTTAATAACTTCTCTGATAGTCTTTCTAGGTCTTCCCCTTCTTCTAATTGTTTGCCTTCTCTCCATCTGGTCTGCCCTCCTTACTACATAACTACCGGTCTTCTCTCTACATGCCCAAACCACCTACGTCTATTTTCCACCATCTTCTCCACTATAGGCGCTACCCCGACACTCTCTCTAATATTTTCATTTCTAATTCAAAACATCAAAAGAAAGAAATACGTACACATCTATATATGTTTAACTTTTCAAAACTAAAACTAAAAACTACTGTCAAAACTTACTTTTCAGATAACCTAAGAGACTAATTGGCTGAATAGCAAATAAACATTTTATTAAAAGCACAATTCATCGACTAATGTAAATGCAAAAGAAATTACACAATAAAACAAGAAAGGTATTGACTCAAAAGATCACTCTAATCCCTTTGCCAATATTTGGCATCCAACCTCCAATTCCCCACTAAAAGGCCATGTTGTGAGGGGCTCGTGAATGTCAGAAAAACCCTATCCAACTTAGGTTCAAATTCAACTTCTCATAGTTGTGTTTGAAACTATGTTGTTAATCTTGGATATCAGTGCAGAGCGCAGGACCCTAAAACAACTATGGCGGGGATAGCTGTCATTGCGGAGACTAAAAAACAGTTAACAACCTAAACATAAATCCCAAGAGGATACACAAAATTAAAGGGACAGTCAAACTGAACAATTATAAATTATAATTAATTTTGGTCATTTGTCACTAAAATTAAAATCAAAACCCAATATAGCTTAGCTACTAAATGAAGTTCTAAAAGTAATCAAAAGAATTGAGAAGAACAAAAGAACAGTGGAAAAACTGAAGAATAGAAGAGCGAAGGAAGAGAAGAAAGGAACCAAAAGAACAGTCTTCCCACGCAGAAGAAGGAAAAGCAAGAGAAACAGGGGCCTTCACAGTTTGTGCGGAGAAGAAGTAGAAAAGAGTCACACGCAGAAGAACAGTTTGCTTGTGAGGAAGAATAAAAGAGCTCACTTAAAATAATTCAAAATGAACAATATAACCTTAAAAAAATTAACAAAACAGAAAACTATGGGATTTTGAGAAACTTTGCCTCATGGACACTGATTGCGACCTAAGGAGCAATTGGACCGCAATTTTGACACAATCCACGACCGCGATCCGCACCTGTTGGATGCGGCTTGCCGACTGAATGTGTTGCAGTGGAACATAAAGCCACCACTCTGCAGATCCACAATTTCCCTTTAAAGCAGCGCAATTGACGACATAGGTACTAAGTATGGGGAACTAGCTGAAGATCTATCTAATTCCTTTCCAAATCTGATATAGAACCTCCTCTCCCTCCCCTACAGAGGCTATGTGTTGGGACCATATGGATGCCTGAAAAACACTATCCTATGTGGCTTCAAAATCAACTTCTCAAAGTTTTGTTTAATCTGGAGATTTTACTGAAGGATAATAGTAGATACAACAACAAAAGCATTTGCGACCAAGAAACACAAATAGACAATCCTTGTAAATCACACCAAAGGAGCGAAATAAGAAACAAGGCCGTAACTTACGAACCTAAAGCATGAGCAGCAATAATGCTTGGCAGGTTTTGAAGAAATATTTCACCCTCAAGCACATCTGGAAAACCGAAAGGAGAAAATATTAGAGCAGCCATACATATGCACTAAAATACAGAAGGCAGAGATCACGGAGATGATCCAAAGCATGATAAATAAACAGAATGAGGCCTTCTAAATGCAGAATAAACAAATTAGGTTTAAGAAACATGTTGTTTCACTGGCACAAACTTATTGGGAAACTAAATGAAAAAAGTTATGCTAAATCTGTGGCATGGCTCATCATATCATACAAGTGAAACTTCATAAGCAACAAGCCAATTCATCTCAGCCGAAAAAACAAAAAATGCAATTCAACCAGGCGTCAATATCTTAACCAGTTTAGAACAACCATAAAACTGAAGGTGGAAACAATAAAAAAAAAATGAAATAAACGTATCTTTACCATTGACAAATAAATAACTATTAAAAATAATTACAAAATGTAAAGTGATGATAGAAAGAATGCAGTAATCAGTTTGGACAAAACCAGCAATATAATATCTCATACATATAAGAGAGTAAACTTACTGTAAAAAGAATGAAGTTCATATACTCTATCCTTCATATCCACACCAAGTCCTTGAGTAACACGGAACATTCCAGCCCTTGACAACATTGCAGTTCCTTGGCCAATATATAGCCCATTTCGTTCAATATAATATGGATCTGTGAAACAAATGAAGCTAAGAAATCATATCGACCATATTCCAAAAAGCTTACTCAAAGTTACAATGTCCGTTTGAAAATACAATCTTATCACCACCCCAATGACCACATCCACCAACATATAATCCAGTTGTGTGTTTAAAAACTTTTTACCAAGCATTACTTATTATAAATAAAACTGAGTAATCCTACAACAATTACGAGACATCTAACTAGTAGTTTCTAATATTAGTTGCAATGAGCTCCTACACCTGAACACTTTTCAAAAAGCACTCTTGTGTAACTTCTCCATATCCACATATAAGCCTATAAGGTCTTATTTCCTAGTTAAATACTTATCTCGGATAAGAAACCCCTATAAGCTAGAAGCCAATCATCCAAGCTCAGCAGTAAACAATTACGCTTTTGCAGTTTATGAAACTTCAACTAGAAAACTGAGTATACAAGACAAGTATACCAAATTTTCTACATTAATTCAGACATAAATACACTTGCTAGTACCTGTCTCAGATCCTTGAAGAACAATACCACGCGTCATTCCAGCACTCCAACTCCCATCTGAACCCTTCTGCTCTACAGAAACAGAAACGGCAATTGTATCTCCTTTCTCCACATGAGCACTGCATGCCAGTATACCAGGAACATATACCTAAAAAACAAAACTAACCTCCTCAATAACCAATCAACCAAAAAATAAACTCTAAAACCCATAGATTAAAGATAACAGAAAACCCTAATCAAATCCAACCTGAGCTCCCCTAAGAACTGCTTCAGCACATTTCCTACTAACGATAACCTCCTTAGGAGCTACATTACCGTAATCAACACGGTGCGGTCCCGAACCCCAAACAAACACAACATAATCCAGTCCAGGAATCCGACACTTGAAAACTGGACCAGAATCAGAATCAGAATCAGAATCCAAACACTCCTTCAAAGGATTCACCGCATCATCACCATCTTCACAATCATCAGCATTCGACGATTTCTTCACGAGCAAACTTAACTTCTCAATAACAGCATCACTATTAGACCGAAGAGTGTTCACGCGAATACACGAGTAACGAGAAGGTCGCCTGCGAAATTAAACTACATAAGATAAAAATTCAATTCAGCATAGGAGAGGAACTAGGGTTAGAATTTGGGGAAATTGTAGTACGTTAAAGCGGAGGAGATGCGAGAGAAGCGATCGGAGCCATAAGCTTTGGTGAAGTAGTTGTGAAGTTGAGGGTTCCAGTTGAGAGTGGGGTTGAATGAATATCGTTGGGAAGAAGAATCGTGATCGGAAGTTTGCATCGTTTCGTGAAATGTTGCGGCGGTTATTGAATTGGAGAGAATGTTAGAGTTGGATGAGTTTGGTGTTTTGTGAAGTGTTCTGCAAGTGGTGAGGAAGAACAAGTCCCTCCCTTTCTTCATTCAAACAAGAATATGTATAGCGGTACTAGTAAGTATACTAGTAGTAACACTAGGGCTTCAAACTAGTCAAGGAAGTGTCTTTGTTTTGAAGATTTTGTTAAATTAAGCAAAAAATAATAATAATAATAATAATTTTAGTTAAATTCTATTTTAAAAAACTTTAAATATATAAAATGGTTAAGTCTACGGTTTCAATTAAATCTGAAATTCAAAAAATAGTTAATTGATTAAATGAATGATTTAGATCTAATACGATAAAAAAGAGTTTTTTTTAATGCATTTTATATATTATTAGGGTATCACGTGAAAATACAAAAATATTTTCAGTGTTCAGAGATGCATCTCCGGACATATCCTAAGTCAATAGAGTTATGACTTAACGTTAAAAAAATAACAGAGAAACATTTTTGTAAATATTTCAGAGATGCATCTTCGGACAGTATTTGTTCTAAAATATGCCATAATCATTCTCCCTCCTCACTTCTAAAAAAAACACTCTAAACATTTCTTAAACTTTCAACTCACATTCTCTCAAAATCAATCAACCAAATTCAAAACTCCTTCCATCAACATCAAGTACATCAAAGAGATTATTCAACACTGAAGTAAACTCTCAATTTGTAAGTTTTTTTAACTTTTTTGAGTTTTTTTATAAATTAGTAGAAAATGATTATTAAGTTAAAAATTTATATAATTTTTTCATGAGTGATAGTTTATACATACTAAAAAATGTGTTCGATGGTTAAAAATAATGATCAATGCATTATTTTTGGGATTTTTGTTGTATGCATTACTGCCATTGACAAAGTTGAATGTTGTAGAAAATTTCAGAGATGCATCTTCGAAATTTTCCAGCGTTTTGGTTCCCAAGAGCCGGAGATGCATCTTTGTAATCTATATGTCTGCTTTTTTTGCTTTTCTTTCTTGTAGGGTTGTTTGTAGTAATTGTTTGTAGTGATGCGTCAGAGGTACCCGAGTCACAGGAGGTACCTAAGGCACCAATGCCACCCTAGGCACCAGAGGGACCTCATGCTGACGAGTTAGTGCCACCTCAGACCGATGAGGTTGATGAGTCAGGGGCATCTCAAGTTATTGAGGTTGATGAGTCAGTGCCACCTCGGGTATTTGGAGGAGGCCCTATAAAGTTTTCATGATGTCTCTTTACTCAGACCATATTGTCAGACATATATGAGACTGGGAGGTAAAATTAGTTGGATTCATTCTTTTTAAATTACGTTTATTATTATATTATAAGTTTTTGACATATATTTATTTTTCTGCATGAACGTGGTCCGTTGAAATCATTAATCATGGGCGGAAGGTTTTTGACTTGCCTTAGCCTACTGGCGAGTGGTTTTAGGTTGTTTTTTCCCTATCTAGAATGAAGGACTTGTGCAAGACCGGTTATGTTACAGTCAACCATGGGATGCTTAATGTATTCGTGGAGAGACGGCACACTGAAACGTCATCATTTCATCAACCACTTGGTGAGATATTTATCACACTTGACGATGTGTCGTGTTTGTTGTATCTTTCGATTAGGGGGAAACTTCTAGATCATCATAGAATTAGTAAAGATGAGGCACTCGAGTTGATGGTAGAGTATTTGGGAGTTGACACAGAGGATGCCATGAGGGAGATGGAAAAAACCGTAGAGGCTCATGTTAGGTTTGAATTCCTGAAAAAGGTATATAAATATAAGCTCCTTAGAGTAGAGAAAGATAAATGTGATAAGGAGCAGGTGGGGTTGCATAGAGTGTATGTTATACGAGCCTACCTGTTATATTTGGTTGGCACTTCCATTTCTGTGGACATTAGTGCCACTTATATGGATGTTGTCTACCTACGGTACTTCGAGGACTTTGAGCGGATCCATGAGTACAATTGAGGGGTTGCTTATTTGGTCTACTTGTAAGTTATCAAAGAGTTATAGGTGGAAGATGAAGTAGGTAACGAGTAGGATCACACTACTTACAATAATATTTATTGGTCTTTTAGTGTTTATGTGTCATTTTTATTACATTTTTGAAACGCCCTTACTGATGATTCGTGTGTTCCAACATTTTTTAGGCTTGGATCCTCCAGCACTTCCCGTGCATCTCCGGATATCGTGTGTATCGATTTATACTGAGGATATGTCATATGCTTATGCATTTTCCCCGCTTAGAGGGAACCAGGCGACATATTCGTTTAGAGTGTATCTTGAGCGCTTCGTTGTCGAGGATATGCATTTTAACAGTTTTGTCGATCATCATGAAACGTGACCATTTGACGACCTATTGTTATACTTTTGATGGTTGGATTGCTATTCACGTCTCACATTTCCTCATTTTCCTGAGTGGGTCATACGGCAGTTCAGATACACTCAGACTATTCCCAAACACCCTGTTGTATTTGCTCATCCTGCTCTGACACGTAGAGATATGAATGCCATGTTTGATGATTATCTTAGTCATTTGGTACTGGATGAGGCACAGAGTACCATAGATGAGAGTGGATAGAGCTATATCGACGGGTACATCAGATGGTTCTTCAGGGTGTCACATTTGTATATGGTGCAGGCTGCTATTAGAGATCCACCGAGGTCAACTCATCAGGAGATACTAGAGGAAGAGGAGTCACAATTAGATCATGCTCGTGATTTCTTGCATAGAATTATCACATTATGAAGATTGTGCAGGCAGGCATTGATAGAAGTGTCTTTTTTGATGGATTTGAGGTGAGGCGGGTCCTAGATGCCATTATCATAGAGGCACGAGAGGCACTGATGTATCGGAGACGGCATCGAAGGATAAGGGGTAGAGGAGGTCGAGAAACCCGAGGAGCTCTAGTCTGGCATATGTAGTAGTTGATAGTATTTGTACTTTGGATTTATTATCGATTGTATTTTATTTTGACTTAATTCAACTATATTGTGTATTTCGACTTCATTGTGTATCGGCTAATGAATTATTTTAACCATATGGATTTATATATGTCATTTTTTGCATATCGATTGTATGGTTTAATGTTCATCACATAATAGGGTCCTTAACATTTATAAATTGTCATTTTCATCTGAAAAACCATAAAACTAACTTAACTTGCACTGTTCCGATAAGTTACCGAAATGCATCTCTGTAAATCTTAAACGAGGATGCATCTCTAGAACAATAAACATATAAAATGGGCCTTTCATAGAGGGATGTATACGAGTGTGTTTAAAAATATTACGGAGATGCATCTCTGGATCATTTAACGTTTTGATTTAAGACAACGAGCATTCAGAGATGCCTCTCTGGAATTTGAGGGGTATTTTGGATTTTTTGTATGATGTTTTTCCACCCCATAGGGTGGGATAAGAAATTCTCTAATAAAAATGATAACATGTAAAATCAATTGCAGGTAATTATTTTTTACACATTGTTAAGTTATTTTTACTTTTTCTAAGAAATGTTTCTCTTAAATTCCAATCTTGTTTCATTCTAATTTACGCGTCATCACCTTGTTGTTCTTCATCAATAGTTAAAAAAAATTCTCCCCAAAAGTTGCAGCGTGCAAAAAAGAAACAAGATTCTCAGTTTTACGCCATTTTCTCTCCATTGTTTATCGATTGTTTCTCTTTCTCTCAGGCTTTCTCAATCCCTAACTTACGGCTTTCAATTCTTTCCAGACCCTCACCGTCAGAGGATCTCCCTGCCATCCAAGCGATCTATTCCTCTCTCAGGTACATGATCTTATATCATTCTAATTAATTTTCTCTTACTTGATCATTACCATTAAAACGACACGCGGTGGTGCCAATTTTGTTTTCATGAAGGATTTTCGGCCGCAGAATCAAGATGGTGATGACGATGTTCATGAAGCTAAGAGTCTTAATGTTATAAGAATTGCGCTCGAGAATCTTAAAGACCAACTCGAGTTTTTCCATGTGATTTTTTTGAACTAATTTTTGAAATTATTTGTTATTTGAACCTTGATTTTGATGGTGCAATTTCTTTTTAGGTCGTTTTGTTCGGGATTATGTTCTAGGGTTTGGTTAAGTGCTAATTAGGCGCGAAAGTGTTTCTTTGTTTTTTCAATTGAATGTTTGTTGTGGTTTAATAATTTGAAATTATGATGAAATTGAATGTTAATACGAATTTCTATATGCTATAACATTAATTGTCGCAGTAAGTGTTATTCGACGATTCTCCTAAATAGAGTATTGCGAAATAATAGCCATAAATTCAATTTCTTCGACATTATACTGGTTATAGTGTATACTATTTTGTTTTTTATCATAACAAAACATAGTCTTTGCTTTTAATTGTTCGTAAGTTTTGATTTAGAATATTTTGTTTGAGTATCATAATCATACATGTACTATGTCTGTTTAGTTGGGTTAGACTGGTACATAATACATGACCCTGAGGAGTGATTATAATTATATGGACTAGAGAAACGAAAGGAAGGGTGAAGTCATGAAATGTTAAAGATGTTACTAATTGATCTGATTTGATTAATTAGGTTGCATTTGAGTAGAATAACAATATTAAAAGACATTTCTTGTGTTGTTTCAATGTGATGTAAGTGATGTATTGTTCTATCAGACAGTAACCCTTCTCAGGGGTTTTGAAAGGATTTTTTATCTTCTTCAAAGTGAATACCATTTTTTTAGTTGAATTATATATTTTGTTATAAGGAAATACAAAAGTTTCCCCCTTCTAGTCTAAACTTTGTACTAGATTAGGTCAACTTTTTAACTTCAATTCAGATTCAATGGAATATTCAGTAAATTTATGAATTATGTAATTAATATGCTTGAAATCTTCCATGTTTTACATATCATAAGACTATTAGTATATTGTTGATTTCGAATTTAAAGGATGAATTTTTGGCAATAGATAAATTTGGAAGATTGTCTGATAAGTGGAGGTTGAGATATTTCATATGTTAAATATGGCAAAAATATGCCAATGTTGTAAACTAACCATTGTCATACCTTAAAATCCCCCCCACCAAGTTTTTCATCTATTCATCTGCATCTCATTTGCATCACTACATAATGATTATTTCATATGGTCATTGAGTAGTCTTTAGGGTGCATAAGTCAATAATAAAGAAATGTCAACAATTTGACTTTTCATCTAATCATTTGTATGGTCATATCATGCATTAAATGTCTAAACATGAGTGGTCACATTTGTTATTTTGCCTCTCGTTACATGATTCATACCTACATGTTTTCTACATTAAGTCCATTTAGGGTTTTTTAGTTTGAGATCATGGATTTGGTTTCAAGACTTTAGTATCATTCATGATTCATGCATACATTCATTTCATTTTGGTTTTATTGTTCAAATAAATGTATTTCACTTATTCAAGGCATTATGTTAAAATTCAAAGACTTAAGGCTTGAATTCAAAACAAGACATGCATTTTTATTTCAAATTGTTTTCAAAAAAAATCATTTAGCTACATTTTACACCAATCATGAAGTACAAATTTGAATTTACATGTTTCAATATACAATATCGCCATGTTACATTTTGAGATATTTCTACAAGTTTGACATCAAACCTAAATGCCTATAACAACATAAGCCTAATTCTACAATGTGTCAAGCCATCCTTTAAGTCATGTTTTGATATGTGTTCCTTCACCAAGAGTTTGCTTCCATTGCTCAATCCTTTCTTCACCACCAAGCAACTTCATCCTTTCTTCACCATCAAGCAATTCGTATCCATGTCCGCCACCATAAAAAACCTAACACCATAACGAAATTATGTCAAATCAAGTTATGAACACAAGCCAATGCAACATGAGAAACACCATGACATGTTCAAATAACACAAATATGACATTCACAAGTTGTGGAATTCAAACGATGAAAAAATGCAATAATTATATAACATGTTCGTCAAGGTAAGTATAATAATTATGCAGTGCAACAAATACCATATTCTTAGAGGCAATGACATTATTTTCTAAATAAGTCAGTAAATATCAAACAATAGATGTCAAAGTTTTTCACTGCAGTAAAGACCAAGAGAAAGGGCAATACAATTTTCACTCAGCAATATTTTCACTGCAGTAAATAGTTAGAACGTACAAAGCTTTGCATTGAACAAACAAAATTTCAAAGCAGTAACAAAATTCAAAAATTCATTGTACATGCTCAGTACATATTTTCCTCCCACTAACTCTCAAATCCCATACATCCAGGGATAGTGGAAAGGATTCATAACAACTCACCCAACTATGATCCTTATGCATTCCTAATTCCCACACTTGAGCAGAGAAAAATACCGCAATCTCCTCTCTCACAAACGCACCAATACACACACTCAGTTATGCTATAAATCCATTTTCATTTCACACACAAAAAGAGACACAACAAAGAACCTATTGAGAAAGCATTCAACACAAAAAAAAACCTAAGGCAAACACAAAACTTCCTAAACCATTTTCACTACAGATCATTTTTCTTAAGGTGCTTAGAGCTTCATATCAGAAGCTCTACCCGACCTGAGTTAAGCCTAAATGCATTATATAACAACCACGACAATAACTTAGAAGAAAAACACTCAAAAGAAAGAGAAACAGTAGAAGAGAGTTTGGAGTGAAGAAAATGAATTTAAAGAACGAAAAGTAGAAAAAAAAGAAACTCACCTCAAGGAGTCTTCGCGCCAGTAATGTTCAGTTGGGTAACTTTTGTTGCTCCTTTCGCGCTTGACCTATGTTTTGTTGTGTTTAGAATCTCTTTTCCATTTACTGCTTGATATTTGATTGTTGTTTGAGGTTTATTTTTTGGGTTTTTGAAAGTTAGGATTTTGATACTCTGTTGAGTTCAATTGAGAGATTTGGGGTATTTTTTGGTGGTTTAGAGTTCAGATTCGAACTCAGGGTTTAGAAAACCTAGGAAGGGATTTTTGTTTGAACTCTGATGGATGCACCGTCGGGCACATTCATGTGCAATGTTGCAGACATTCATATGTGTCACCGACTCAAATCCCCTACCACTAGTTCTGGGTGTGTTTTTAGGTTTGTGTATGAGAGAAGTGAGAGGGATTAAGAGTGAAGAGATAGAAAAATAGTTAACAAATGAGGCTAACTCTCTAATTCACGTGTTTTAGTGATTTCCCTCATCCTTCCACAGTTTGACACACGACGAGTCCTGATCCTTTGGATCAGTTGACTCACTTTCAGTATGATCAGCCAATGTGTGTGATGCTTTCATTTGATCAAATGGACTTTGTTGAGTCAACTTGTTGACTCTAGAGTCAACCCTCTTCTTAGGGTCTTTTAGGTTTTGGCCCAACGCCCATTTGGGCCCTTCCACCCACATGTTTACTTTAAACCCCCTCTTGTTTGGGCTTTTTAGCCCACTGGTTTTCTTTTTTATTCATTTATTTATTTTTGTTGCTTTTATTTTTTTTATTATATTATATTTTTATTTTCTTATTCCAACATTTATTTGTAAAATAACATTGAATATTTTTTTTAATATTGTACTTTATTTAATTTATTTTGCATGTGTATTAGATATAAATATTGATGTATTTATTTCCTTTTATTGTTTTGTTTTCTTTTAGATCATTTAAATTTATGATTAATAAAAAAACCATTTTTTTAAATTCTAATTTGTTAACCAATCTCACTTTTATTTGTAAATAATCACTTTTCTCTAATTAATCTCATTTTTCTTTGTAAATCAGAAAAATCAAAAACTAACTTCACCATAAATTCAATTTCAAACCATTTCATAATCAAATTCAATTCACTCTTAAACCAAAAAGTCAAAAACAATGTATCACCATAGTTTCAATTAAATATCACATTCAAAACCGTTATCGCAACACAAATCAAACATCGAGTGCATTTTCATAATCAAAAACAAAAATACTTAATCATAATCAAACATCTTTTCAAAAATAAGATGAAAAAAGAATTTGGCGTATATCATGCTTTTCTTGAGGGTTTGGATACGAGGTGTATATCTCAACTATCTGAACGCTCGTCATCCCTTGAAAAAAACCTTAACGCAATTAGTGCCAAAGTCATTTTCATAATAAATTGGGCGAAAAAGAAGCGTGGTGTATATCACGATTTTCTCTGGTGTTTGGATACGAGGTGTATATCTCAACCATTCAAACATTCATCATCCTTTAAAAACACCTAATTTCATATAACCCTTTCACAAATAAGATGAAAAGGAACGTGGTGTATATCATGCTTTTCCCTGAGCATTGGATACGAGTCGTATAGCTCGACCATCCGAGCATTCGTCATCCCTAAAAAACATTTCAACAAATCAAACTTTTTTTTTCCTTTTAGCATTAAACCTCAAACTCTTTTTTTTAAACGAAAGATGTTTCGTATCGAGACAGTGCAAAATAATGTTTCATCCATTTATATGTGTGAGTAAGTTAGCGATGTTTTCCCATGAATGTTTATTTGTAAATTAATTATGTTGTGATGCAAATTTCTCATTCTCCACTATTTTGGGTAAATAATGTTTTCCGTTCGATTGTCAAAAAATATCTTTCGCTAAAATAGATCAACAAATAAATATTTTCTACCAAGAACTACATAACCTTGAGTTTTCTATCACACATAGAGATACGTAGGAGCAAGATTCAAAGTCTCGTCAGACACCCTAATAAAAAACTTATTTTTAGTCACTTTCTCATTTTTCTCAAACTTTTAATAATTAGAAGAAAGCCAAACCTTTTTAAGCTAACACTTATCGAAAAAACTAACTAAATGGTTCCCGTTGAGTACAGCGGATGTGAGGGGTGCTAATACCTTCCTCTTGAATAATCTACTACCGAACCCAATTTTGTTGCGATGGCCATATCTTTGTCATTCTTTAAGGGTTTTATCGATATTTTCCCTTTCCTTTTTGTAATAAATAAAGTTTTGTGGCGACTCTGATAGTCACCCGTGAGCGTGCGATGCGCTCGTAAGTTCGTATTTTTCGAGACGCGATAGTTATCAACTCTGTTGGGGATCATGGTTCACTAAAGATAGAGTCAAGCCTAGTTTGGTTTGTTTTATTCTAAGTGTTTGCTTTATCTGTTTGGCTTTTTCTCTATCATATGTCTTTGTTTATCTCCTATGTGTTATATTTGCTTTATTATATATCTGATATATGGTTTTCATGTGTTGTTGGTATGGATACTCTGATTGCTTCAACATATTATGGGAAAGACTCTATACCCGAGTCTAGAGAAAAAACGTAAGATAGGACAATGGTTGCATAGTGTTGGCCTGCGAGATGTATGTGTCGTGGCGTTTGCATAAAAACCTCACTTATAGTATATCCTCTTGAGGATGTTATTGCCCGACAAGTAATTTACCATAAGTGACAATATTTTCTTGTTGGGTCCATGACTCTGTGAACCTTTTGTAGAATATTAAACCATTTGGCCTACTAGAAATGATGGTTGCAAAGTGTTGGCCTACGAGATGTATACCTCGTGGGATCGATTCGAGAACCTCACTCATAATAGATTCCCTTGAAGGAGTTGACGCCCGACAAGTAATTTCCCGTAAGTAGCAATATATTCATGTCAAATCCATGACTCTGGGAACCATGTCTAGAATTTTGAAGTTGACGGTTTCATAGTGCTGGCCGTGAGATTTATATCTCGTGTTGGTTGGCATGAGAATCTCACATAAAAGAGATCCTCGTGAGGATATTGTTGTTTGGCAAGTAATTTGGATACAAGGTGTATATCTTTACCATCCAAGCGTTCATCATCTATTTAAAAAAACTATTAACATAATTGGTGCCAAAATCATTTTCATAATAAATTGGACGAAAAAGGAACATGGTGTATATCACGTTTTTCCTCGAGTGTTTGGATACGATGTGTATATCTCGACCATCTGAATGTTCGTCCTCCTTTAAAAACACCTAATTACATCTAACCCTTTCACAAATAAGATGAAAAATGAATGTGGTATATATCACGTGTTTCCCCAAGTGCTGGATACGAGTCGTATAACTCGACTATATGAGCATTCGTCATCCCTAAAAAAACAATTTAACACATTCAAACTTTTTTTGCCTTTTGGCATTAAACCTCAAACTCTTTTATTTTTAAAATGAAATATTTTTCGTCTCGAGACGATGCAAAATAATTTTTTGTCTACTTATATGTGTGAGTAAATTAGCGATGTTTTCCCACAAATGTTGATTTGTAAATCCATTTTGTTGTGATGCAAACATCTCATTCTCCATTGTTTTGGGTAAGCAATGTTTTATGTTCAATTATGACAAAGATTTTGCTAAAATTGACCAATAAACAAACATTTTCTACCAAAACTATGTAGTCTTGAGTTTTCCATCGCACCTGGAGATATGTAGGAGTGAGTTTCAAAGTATCGTTAGGCACCCTAATAAAAAAAACTTATTTTTAGTCATTTTCTCCTTTTCTCTCAAACTCTTAATAATTAGAAGAAAGACAAACCTTTTTAAGCTAACATTTAACACAAAACTAACTAAATGGTTCTCGTTGAGTACAACGTATGTGAGGGGTGCTAATACCTCCCCCTTGCATAATCGACTCGCAAACCCGATTTGGTTTCAAAGACCATATATTTGTCATTCTTTAAGGGTTTTATCGATATTTCCCTTTTTCTTTTGGAATAAATAAAATTTGGTGGTGACTATGTTAGTCATCCGTGAGTGTGCAGTGCACTCGTAGGATCGTATTTTTCGAGACGCGACAATCATTTCTGTTAAGTAATACTTATAAAAAGACTGTCTTTTAGTTCATTAATTTTAGCAAACAATTGAACCACCATACATTTATAGTCCCACCATAAACCATAATACTTGGTCTTTTAAGCTTTTCCCATTACAATGATTGTATCTGACATCTATAGAATCATGATTTGATATTAGATACTAGTAAATAACAAAATTGCAACAAAAAAAAAAGATAAAATAAAAAACAAACACAAAGAACATGAAAAAAGATCTGACATTTTTGTCATAACCAGGGATGGAGATATTACCATCATACCATTGAACAACCATAAAAGTCTGAATGCTAACAATAATGAGGTCCCTTGACTACAAACTATAACACATACCTCATAGATAACAATGCAAAGTCAAAAACAATTATTATTTTTTGTTCATTTGAAATTAATTTTGTTGAATATGTGTAATGCCCATCTTATTTCTCTTGTGATTTTAAATTTATTTCAAATTTTAAGCTTACTATTTTATACTTTGTGCAGAGGAATCCTATAAAATTTATTGGTGCAATTTTGGGTGAATAAATGTCAGTTCCAAAACTTATTGACTCAAGTACTCCCAATTTTATTAAAAAAAATTCTTCTAAAATTGTTATTTAGTTAGTCAAGTCTGCTTGGGTATATGTGTTTGTAACTTTTGTTATGAAACTACATGGATTACATGATTGGTGCAGGAAATAGAGAAAAAGCATCGGTACCATCAGTCAAATAATTATAGGTGGTATGGCAAATGGAGAACTTTTTAAATACTAGTATTAATGTACTTTGGTAATTATGTTAAAACTATGTTGTTTGTTGTGATATGGACTAGAAGACTTATAAACTATAGAAGTTGATGAAGCAACATATGAGACCACTATTATTGGTGACATTAGTATTGAGGATGGAGAATCTATTGAAAAAATTATAAATATTAATACTATGGAGGATATTTTTAGCATGGACCTGAAAAAATTAAGTCCCCATGAGACAAGGAAATTTAATTTTCAAGCCTGGACATGGCTTATGCGTTCAACAACCAGTATGCTAAAATGAATGGGTTTACAGCTCACAAGAGCAAGATCCTTCGAAGCAAGAAAGGAGAAATATTACAACAGATATTTGCTTGTCACAGACAGGGGTTTAGGGAGGATAGCGGTTTAACAATAGAATATTGTAAGCATGGATGTAACTTGAGACTCGATTTAGATGTGAAGCAAAATTTTGAATGCATATAGATATGTTATCACAATGTTAGTGGATAACAGTTTTTAATGATCAGCACAATCATGAGCTTTTAGATGAAGAGGACCATGGAATGCTTGCTTCACCTCGAAAAATGAAAGACTCAGATATAACAGATGAACGACATGTTAAAGGTTGGTATAAGGTCGTATCAATTCTATGGTTCTTTTGCCAAATTACATTATAAGGAAGTCGAAGTTGACTTACAACATGTCAAACTCATGATATTGAATATGTTGAAAATGTATTTCAGTCTCTCTATTTATCATAGGGTTTGCATTTATTTCATTGAGTCTATATAAAATTGACTTTGTTGTATAGTTAAAACACGAATGTATCATATTTATATTGTTTTCTCTCTTTCAACATAATTATTGTATGTATTAAAAATTTCAATTTGCACTGGAATTTGATGTACTTCTAAAGATAAATTTGTTCGATAACTCTTTTCCTTTTCTTCATATTGATTTTATTGTTTCAGTAAATGGAGAATTGGGTACAAAGTGCTTATAGTTTGCTTGAGTTAACCTCATATGAGAATAAGTACAACCGAGAAAGAAAAAAAAGGAAAATACTGAAATAAACGTGTGATTTTATTTCATTCCATGATGATTTACATTTTTAATACAAAATACATTTGCAGCTTAACCATGATCATATATACACATTGAACATGTGTACATATCTCCCATGAGTTTTTATTATATAAATAATGAAGAGATTAATAATTACACATGAAAACTAAAATCAGTGAGTCAAAATTATAACTCCATTATCCGGAGAAACCCCACCCTCCATGAACAGACACTGCTATTTTTGAAAGTTGTTATTATTTCTTTCCATATACTTAATCTTAGTTGGCTAACATGTGTATGCTAGAAGTAATTGCTAAAAAAAACTTAACCTAAAAGGTTACATCCCTACAAAGTACAACCACACTACTTTAATAACATATGAAGATATGGAAACAAATGAAGTAATGTTTAAGAAATGTTGTTAACAAAAGTTGTAGCTTTGAACCATGCTTGAGACAAAGTTATCACAATATAAAAATACTATTACTTAGAAGTTAATTCATGTCAACATGTAAAAACATTTATTCAATCATATCAAGTGAAACAACACATTTTTATGATATAATAATTGCAATTCTCTTTTATAAATTTCATTGCATTACATAAACTTGGGATACCAAACTACTTTACTATTAAAATACAATTCATCTTATACATTGTGTTCTAAAACCATTTTGAAAATTTCCTATCATGCAGTCAAGTTAGTCCTTTTATACTTCACAAGTTCTTGAATCAAGTTTGGTCCTTTATCTTCTTTATATAGATATTGGATTCAGTTCCAAAATTTTCTTATCTCCACATTAGCAATATTATTGTGAGTCCATAAAGGCAAGAACAAGTGATTTTCAAGTAGTGATCAACATAGTAAATTTGAGGTTCTTCAAACAACCTTCCAATTTGGGTGTTGAGTTGCTCTGGTTAAAAAGTGCCAGAAATGTCATTTTAGTAAAATTACCAGAAGCACCAAGCAACACAATTGAGAGTGACCTAGTTTCAGGTCCATTTTTATTATCTACTCATAAAGGAGTTTCATTTGTTTAACCGAGTCTTTGCCCATAATGACAATAAGTTGTTTCCATTCTCTATTAGTACTAAGTATAGCGGGGTATTCGTTACCTTAAGGTTTATTGACTAAACCAAAAGTAAATCACACAATTCGAGTCGCCACCGCACTTCTATTTATCCAAAGGAAAGGTTAGAAAGCGAACAAAAACCGAGAAGTTTTATCAAATAAAAAACTAATAAAAATGTCAGAGATCGGGGTAAGGGGGTTGGTTGTGCAATGGGAAGGTTTTAAGCACCCAAAACATCCTAGGTACTCCTAGGGAGCCCTTTTCACAACTTGTTGTAAGGTAGGTTGGTATTTGTGAAAATTTGTTTGTGCAAACATGATTGGGGAGATGAGAGAAGAACGTACAAATTATTTACAATTTTGTGTTTGAATGGATAAACCCATTGCCTACGTACCATCTTAAAAAAGATTAGGATCAAAACCTCATAGTTCAGGGTAAAAATTTCAAAAGAAGTCGGTGAATTGATTGGTCAAAAGCCTTAAGGTCTTTTGTTATCAAAGGGAAAAAACTCAACCCAATACCACAAATCCACCATGTGAGGATAACTTCAACATGCTAGTGAGGGGTTAACCCTATAATAAGCATGGAAGACTCATTGTCCATCACTAAGGATATAGGTGAGCATTATATCAACCTCAAGGATAACTCAAACCTAATAGCTAATGTTTATGAAAAGCTTTGATAAGAGAGTGGCCATTTGTAGCGGGGTATTCGTTACCATTAGAGATATTGACTAAATCCAAGGTAAACCATACAAGTCGAGTCGCCACCGCACTTCTATTTATCCAAAGGAATGGTTAGAAAGCGAACAAAAACCTAAAAGTTTTATCGAATCAAAAACTAGTAAAAATGTCAGAGATCTGGGTAAGGGGGTTGTTTATGCAATGGGAAGGTTTTAAGCACCCAAAACATCCTAGGTACTCCTAGGGAGCCCTTTTCATAAGTGTTGTTCTAGTCTAAAGGGTGTAGGTATATCTAAAGTACTATTTACTAAAAGGAAGGTTAAAAGAAAATGATTCGCAAGGATGTCGCATCCACTGCCTACGTATCTCATCTGAGTATGAGAATCAAAGTCTTCGTAGATCGACTACCTATGGGTTAAAGAGAAGTGTGCTCGGTAAGACGTCGCGTCTTATGCCTACGTATCTCATCTGGAATGAGAATCAGAGCAAAACGTAGTTCGGCTAACTAGGGGTTAAGGATTGCCATCTGAACATGGACTTACAAAAGAGGACACCAACTGTGTCAAAGGAGGGTGGGCAGTGTGTTCAACGTCCTAGCAGTAGGTGTCGCAGCTCGCTGAATCGAGTCTTAGGCAGTTACCTCTTTGCAATAGAACGGACTAACATGCCACAAGATCGGAGACGCACGGAAGGTCTAAAAGTGGGGAAGCTCTGCTCCAGAGTTGTCATGCAATATGGACCTATGTGTTAGGATTTACAAAGGGGAACATCTACCTAATGTTAGCATGCAAAGAATAAGGGAATTCTACCTATGTTATCATACAAAGGGTTCTACCTAATGGGTGCTACCTAAACGGAACAAGAGTCGACAAATGGAGCGCGAAGAGGAGTTACGGATAAGGGTAGATGGTGATGCCGGAGGCAATCGACTTACAGGTAGATGGCGATGCCTGAGGCAATCGACTTACAAGAGGATGGATGAATGCGTGCTGGTTCTGTTAAGTTTTGAAAATGATTACTCGACGTTGGATCGAGCTTTTGATCTTATTTTGAAATGGTTATCGGATGTTCGTTTTAATTCTTGTATTAACAGGTGACTAAAGAAATAAAGAAATAAATATTATACACTTTATGGGAGAGGGGTACATTTGTTATGAATGGGGATGGTTCATGGCAAACAAACAATAAGAATATATGCCTCATACATCATACAAGTAGGCAACAGTTATCAATCAGATCGGATAAATAAACAATATATAATCAAACTAACTAATCAAATAATGGATCATTTAAACAATGCATGGGAGTATGAACATGTTAATTTAATCAGGAAATGAGGTAAGGACCGAATAAAATCTAGGTAAAAGGCCTCTAATACATGGCATATGAGATGAACAAGGGAGTATCAAAAGATCTTTTCAATTGCCATAAGCAATCCCTAAGTCAAACATCGATCATAAAGAAGTCAACTGAAAATTCAAGTCAACTTAAAAAAAAACAAATAAATAGCAAATTAATCAAGAAAATTATGAAAAATTAAACTAAATAAGGTGGGGTCAGGACATCATCATCCCCCAAAAAGATTTTAAAAATGATGAAAATTGGTACGTGAATTGATTAAAATAAAACAGAAGTCAAACCAAAAGTCAATTAATAAGACTAGGTTAGAAATAAATCAAGAATAAATAATAAATTAATCAAGAAAATTATGAAAAATTAAACTAAATAAAGTGGGGTCAGGACATCATCATCCCTTAAAAAGATTTTAAAAATAACTAAAATTGGTACGTGAATTAATTAAAATAAAACAGAAGCAAAATTAAAAGTCAACCAACCAAACTAGGTCAAAAATAAATCCAAAATAAATTGAGAATGCGAAATAAAATTCCAAGAAAAGGTCAGGTTGACCATGAGATATTGTTCAACCTTCATCCCAAAAATCAAATGCTCAAAATAATTTGAAGTCATAAAAATAAAATCAATAAAAAAGAGTGTGTTAAAATGGACCATTTAGAATAAATAATTAAAATAAAATATTAATATTAAATAAATACGAAAATAAAAATTATATAAAATTAAATAAAACATTAAGAAAAGTGAAAAATATTTTTGGGTAATTTTATGGATGAAGAAAATATTTTAAATAAGAAAAAGGAATACAAAAATGGAAGGATTAATGGTGATGAACATGGTAAGCAAGCGTAGATATATCAAAACATGGTCATGGAAGAGATGATTACCTAATGGAAAATAGAAGTGGAATGGAATATGATATGTGATGAAGCTTTGCCTCCTTGCCACGAAATTCCAATGCTCCTTTAGGGTTAGGGTTTCAGCTTCTTAAATAGGGTGGATTAGGTGTTCTCATGGGCTTTTTAATAAGTGATTTATCCATAAGAATAAAAGTGTGAAGTGAGGTGTAAAATGTTGTTATTTTGGGCCAAAATTAAGTGGATGGATGTCCAATGCATGACCAAAAGAGGTAAAAAACGTGACTAGTTTGTGCAACATGCTTAGAAAATCTGATTGGGGCAGCCAGGCCCAAAATCTGCCTAGAAAATCAAGTCATGGTGCCCACTTTAAATGAATGTATCTCTCAAACCATGGATCCAAATGAGATGATTCTAAAAGTATGTGAAAGAGGATATGGAAAGGTACAATTGTTCTGAAGAAAGTATTTTCAAGTAATGCCTTGAAGTGCAAGAAAACTGGCCAAGAAGTCTTGACAAATTTTGAAGATTTTGGACTTAGAAATTTTTCTAAGTCTCCTAAAAAAATGTCTCACTTTGACTAAGTATAACTTTCTCAATTCTAATCTAAATGGAGAAAACTTTATATCTCTAGAAAGCTTGGAAAAAGAGGAACAACTTTCATGTTGGAGAAAGTTTCAAATGGAGCTTTTATCTTGATGCAAAATGGGCTTAAAGTGAGTGCAACGATCATGAAAACTTGCCCTAAATGGAAAGTTAACCATTTCCAAATTAAGTAACTTTTCCAATTCCTGATTAAATGATGAATCCATGATCCAACCTTGATCAAATTTCACATGTAGGATCCCCTAGGCATGGATTTTGAGATTCCACTCTCAAAATGTCAGGAGTTGACTTTTCTGCCCCCACAGTTGACTTTTCTCAAACTGTCTGATTCCCGATTCCATTGATCAATTGAAGTACTTCTAGCTCAAATAAAGAGCTGATTTTTTGTATGTAGACCCTTGTGGACATATGAAGGGCCATGGAAAAGAGTTTCACCCAAAGAATCAGAAATAAACTGATTTTATACCAAACCCTAGTTTTAGGGCAAAATGATCAGGAACTGATTGCACTGATTGCCAATGGATCTTTCTGAGATAATTGTGAATCTTCCTAGGCCAAGATGCCTCTCTAATCATGACATGGATGAGCTCCTCTACTTCCAACCAAACATTTCCTGTTGCAGGTAGCCATGAAACCCTAATTTCTGATTAAATCCAGATGAACACCCTGATAGCTTTGAATCCTTCACTGATGAACTGAGGACCATAATAAGATACTTGGACCCCCCTGAGACCCTTGAGACTTGTATACTTAGAAAATGAAGTCCAATTCTCAATCTTGCTTTGTGTGGGCTCCTTCTGTTAATGAGTGATCGGTCAAAACCTGATCTCCATGTCACTAATGCAGTATGCAATGAGTATGACCTAATATGATGCTAATGAAGTGTAAAACATAATCCCATGCTTCTAGGAAAAATGAAGGGTAAATTTTGGGGTATTACAGCTGCCCCTATTCAATCAACTAGAGACCCGAAAGGAAGATAGCAACGGCTTTCGCAATTTCGAGATATCAAGTGATTGAATACGATAAAAGCCCGAAAATTTACACTAAAGTGGAAAAATGAAGTAACAATGCCTGTCAGAATCGACAAAGAGGTGGTCTTGAAAAAGAATTTGTTTGGTACGGTGAGAGTTGGTCTGAACACCGAAACAAGGAATGTTAGCTTGAATACCAAAATAAATGGTAACACAGAAATAACCATGGCCTGAATGTCGCTCATCAATCTGAATACTGGAAATGACTTCGATCTGAACATCGGAAGGTATTAGATTATCAAACATCGGTCTGAACACTGGGAAAGTGGCCTGAATGCCACTTCGGTCTGAATATCGGAAAACTTGCCTGAATGCCACAAGTTGCATCGACCTGAATGTCAGAAACTTCTTCGATTTGAACATCGGAAAACTGGCCTGAATGCCACTTCGGTCTGAATACCGGAAACTTGGCTTGAATGCCACAAGTTGCATCGACCTGAATGTCGGAAACTTCTTTGATATGAACATCGGAAAACTGGCCTGAATGCCACTTCGGTCTGAATACCGGAAACTTGGCATGAATGCCACAAGTTGCGTCGACCTGAACGTCGAAAACTTCTTCGATCTGAACATCGGAAAACTGGCCTGAATGCCACTTCGGTCTGAATACCAGAAACTTTTATGGCTGTCAGCATCGACAGAAATAGGGAAAATGATAATTGAGGCGGCGCATGGGCTACAACCCCTGCTGGGAATAATAAAGATAAGTCATGAACAATCTTCAGTCTGACTACTAGAAACAACTTCTGGCTTATCACTTGGGATACCGAGAATGCCTTATGCTTTACATGCGTATGTTTGAATTTTTCAATGGCGTAATGCTCCATGAAAATGGAAATGCTACGCAATTTGGGAGGATGTAATGCAATATGATTCTACATGCAGGGATGCGAAATGCTTGATTAGAGAGAACGCCAAGATGAGGCAAGGAATTATGCTGGGGAAATGATCACCATCTTCTGAACCCTCGCAAGGCTGTTGGAGATGCACAGCACAAAGAACTTTGTGGGGAAATGACCCGCCACACGGTGTTCTGGAATATAACAAAATACCGAGGCTCTAACTGGGGAGAGAATGGCACTGAAAACTTGTTGCTGAGGAAAGCGACAGTGGTTCTGGCAACCATAATCTGTGAGAGAGACGACTTAGCAGGGGAAGCAAACACCGATACGGTACCGAGATTCTGCTTCAAGGAAAGAGACCATGAGTCTAGCGTCGAGATCATCGATTTGGAATCAAACTCTGAGGAGAAGCCACTTCTGCTGGGAAGATACAGTCTGACACTGTCAACTCCGTTGGGGATATACAGTCAGACACTATCGACTCCGCTGGGGATATACAGTCAGACACTATCGACTCTACTAGTGAATGTATAATCTGAAACAAAAGCTTGGGGAAGTACAGCGGTGAGAGCCTGCTGGGGATTGAAGAATCCAACGCTCGGACCAGCTCTGCAGGGATAAGATACCAAATTCCAACTGTTGAGGAAAAACATCCGCGATCATTTGATGGGGACCTTAAGGAAATGCCTCGAGTGTACCTGTTCTGAATAGACGATCCAAAGCACTTAAAATTTACAGCAATTTTCAATGTTTATTAAGCACGTACCTGTAAAGCTCTTATGTTTCATGATGCAATGTTTATCAAAAATTCGGACGTCATTTTTGCAAACAAAACAGTAAAATGAAAATGAACACAGAGATGTACTGAATAACATGATTTTATTGATTGAGTGGCCTCTGAATAGGTATTTATATCAGGAAGCAATCCCTGGAAAGAGGTAATTGCACAATAGATAAAAACAGAAATTAATCTAATGGCAATGTGAAATGGATTTCTATCGGGTTCCAATTCTGCTATGATTCACTCGTCTTCAAGATCCTCCAGATGATCGGCTTTCCGAAAAAGGTGATTGGATTGTTTCCTATCCTTCGGAAGTTTCCGGTTATCAACACGAGATGATATTCAGAACTACTCAGAACGCAACCATTCACTTAATCCCTAACTTTTGTCTGGATCACCCTTTCGGGTTTTCAATCCACCGGGATACCCATTTTTGCCTAAGTTGCCCTTTCAGGTTTTCAACTTACCGGGTGTACAATCTTTTCATTTTTTAATCCCTAACTTTTGCCCGAACCTTTTTCATTTTCTTGGTTCGCCGGGATGCCCATTTTTTTGCCTGGACTATTCTTTTTATCGTCCAGCGGGTCTATTTTATGCGAAGTATTTTTTAACTGCGTCTGAGTTCACAGGGGAAGTGAAGTTTTCACCATCCATAGTTGCAAGCATTAAGGCTCCACCATCAAAAACCTTGGTGACAATATACGGTCCATTATAGTTAGGAGTCCACTTGCCCCTGTGATCTGTCTGAGGAGGAAGGATCCTTTTCAACATCAAATCTCCGACTTGGAAGCATCGAGGATGCAATTTCTGATAAAAGGCTCTCTTCATCCGACTTTGATACAACTGCCCATGACAAATGTCTTCCATTCGCTTCTCTTCTATAAGACTCAACTCATTGAACCTTGTCCGAACCCATTCAGCTTCGTCTAACTTGACATCCAGCAGGACTCTCAGAGAACGAATCTCCACTTCAACAGGTAGGACTGCTTCCATACCATACACAAGGGAGTAAGGGGTTGCCCCGATCGATGTACGTACTGAAGTGCGGTACCCATGCAAGGCGAAGGGTAGCATCTCATGCCAATCTCTGTACGTAACGACCATCTTCTGCACAATCTTCTTTATGTTCTTATTTTCTGCCTCAACAACACCGTTCATCTTAGGACGATAAGGGGAAGAATTGTGATGTTGAATGTTGAAGTTCTTGCACAACTCCTTCATCATTTTGTTATTAAGATTAGAACCATTATCAGTAATGATTCTTTCGGGAATCCCATAACGATAAATGATTTCTTTCTTAATGAATCGGGCAACCACATGTCTGGTGACCTTCGCAAATGACGCTACTTCGACCCACTTGGTGAAATAGTCGATGGCAACAAGGATGAAGCGATGCCCATTGGAAGCAGTCGGCTCAATCTTTCCAATCATATCAATGCCCCACATAGCAAACGGCCACGGCGAAGACATCACATTCAGAGGATTTGGCGGTACATGCACCTTATCAGCATAAATCTGGCATTTATGACACTTCCGAGCATATTTGAAACAATCAGATTCCATGGTCATCCAGTAATAACCCGCTCTCAATAATTTCTTAGCCATTGCATATCCGCCGGCATGAGTACCGAAGGAGCCTTCATGAACTTCCTGCATTAACATGTTTGCTTCGTGTCTATCCACGCATCTGAGCAAAACCATGTCGAAGTTCCTCTTATATAACACATCGTCTTTGTTCAAGAAGAAACTGCCTGTCAATATTCTCAAAGTCTTTCTATCATTGTTGGATGCCCCTGCAGGGTACTCTTGATTCTTCAGAAAGCACTTGATGTCGTGGTACCAGGGCTTGTCATCAACTACCACTTCAGCAGCAAACACATATGCGGCCCTATCAAGGCGCATAACATCAATCCTGGGAACATGGTTCCACCGAATCACCTTGATCATGGAGGATAGAGTAGCAAGAGCATTTGCCATCTGGTTCTCGTCACGAGGTATATGATATAGCTTTACTGTTGTGAAGAAAGTCAACAGTCTTCTCGTGTAATCTCTGTAGGGGACCAGATTAGGCTGGAGAGTATTCCAATCACCATTTACTTGATTGATCCCTAGAGCTGAATCTCCGAAGATGTCCAGAGTCTTGATTCTCAAATCAATGGCTTGCTCAATACCCAAGATACAAGCCTCATACTCAGCTTCATTATTGGTGCACTCAAAAGTCAGACGAACGGTGAAAGGCATGTGGGCACCTTTCGGAGTGGTAATGACAGCACCAATTCCACTTCCTTTGGCATTGACGGCCCCATCAAACATTAAAGTCCACTTTTCATCTGGATCAGGTCCCTCCTCAATAACTGGCTCTTCACAGTCTTTCATCTTGAGGAACATGATGTCTTCATCCGGAAAATCAAACTTCATCGGCTCATAATCATCAATCGGCTGCTGAGCAAGATAGTCTGACAGAATACTCCCTTTGATGGCTTTCTGGGATGTATACTAGATGTCGTACTCTGTCAGTACCATTTGCCAACGAGCAACCCTTCAGGTGAGGGCTGGCTTCTCAAATATATACTTGACTGGATCTATTTTGGAGATCAGTAGGGTCGTGTGAGTCAGCATGTATTGTCTCAATCGCTTAGCAGCCTATGCAAGTGCACAACATGTCTTTTCAAGCATTGAGTATCTCGACTTGCAATCTGTGAATTTTTTACTCAGGTAGTAGATGGCATGCTCTTTCCTACCTGTCTCGTCGTGTTGACCGAGAACACAACCCATGGAATTATCAAGTACTGTCAAATACATAATCAGCGGTCTCCTTGGGATTGGAGGCATGAGGATTGGAGGATTCTGCAAATACTCTTTTATTCTTTCGAAAGCCCTTTGGCAATCATCATTCCAACTGATAGCCTGATCTTTTCTTAATAACTTGAATATTGGCTCACACGTGGCTGTTAGGTGAGAGATGAACCTTGCAATGTAGTTCAACCTTCCTAAGAAACCACAGACTTGTTTTTCTGTTCTTGGCTCAGGAATTTCTTGTATAGCTTTCACTTTGGCGGGATCCACCTCGATCCCTTTTTCACTAACAACAAAACCCAGCAGTTTTCCAGATCTCACCCCGAAAGTACACTTGTTCGGATTAAGCCTCAGCTTGAATTTCCTCAAACGCTCAAACAGTTTCTGCAAATTCACCAGATGTTCTTCTTCCATCTGAGATTTGGCAATCATATCATCAACATAAACCTCGATTTCATGATGAATCATATCATGGAAAAGAGTTACCATAGCTCGTTGATATGTTGCCCCAACATTTTTCAGACCAAACAACATCACCTTGTAGCAGAAGGTGCCCCATGGAGTTATGAAAGTTTTCTTCTCCATGTCTTCTGGTGCCATCTTAATTTGATTATAGCCAGAAAAGCCATCCATGAAGGAGAATACCGAGAACTGAGCCGTGTTATCCACCAAAACGTCGATGTGAGGTAATGGGAAATCATCTTTAGGACTAGCTCTGTTCAGATCCCGGTAGTCAACACACATCCATACCTTTCCATCCCTTTTAGGTACTGGAACGATATTTGCAACCCATGGCGGATAATTTGTAACCGCTAGAAACCCTGCATCCAACTGCTTTTGCACTTCTTCCTTTATCTTGACAACCATCTCTGGTCTTGTTCTTCTGAGCTTCTGCTTGACCAGAGGACAATCCTCTTTGAGAGGCAAACGGTGTACCACAATGTCTGTGTCAAGCCCTGGCATGTCCTGATAAGACCAAGCGAAGATGTCAACATACTCTTGCAACAATTCAATCAGCCCCTTCTTCACATTATCTTCCAAAGTAGCCCCTATCTTGATTTCTCTCTTAGCGTCCTCGGTGCCGAGATTAATCACTTCAACAGACTCTTGATGCGGTTGAATGACCCTTTCCTCCTATTTTAATAACCTGGCAAGTTCTTCAGGGAGTTCACAGTCTTCATCACCCTCTTCTTCAGCTTGAAAGATTGGATTTTCAAAGTCGAAGCGAGCCATAGCAGAACTGTTATCAATAGGATCCAGTGACGTGCATCTGCATGAGTGATGGTATGTGCTTATGAGTGTGAACAAGAAGTGGAAACTAAATAAAACATTGCCAAATATTTTTTGATTTTTGAAAACTGCAAAAATAGAAAGACAGTGAACAAAATATTTGAATGCAAAAGACGTCTTTTTATGATAAAAAATGCAGGTATCCACATAGATGAGCCCTACAATGAGTCATCACGCCCTGGGCGGAACGTAAGACTTGGATATGCATGAATAAACAAATAAAATTACTCTTTAAGAAGAGTTACTTGGATAATCTCTTCAGAAGACCAGTTGCGGAGAACTTCACCCGGGACCCTTGGACGCACCCAGTTGTCAATGTCGCAATCATTATCCTCATCTTCTTTGTTAATTGCAGAGATTTGGCCAACATCTTTGACTGATTCGACTTCTCATTCGACCATGTTAACATTTGCTCTACCATGCTGCGGCATAGGATTGCTGACAACATTAGGAGCCGACGCAAAGTTAATGGCCTTTGAATCAATAAGGTCCTGAACTACGTGCTTAAAAGCTTTGCAGTTGTCAATAGTGTGGCCAGGTGCCCTAGAGTGGAAATTACACCTAGCATTGGCGTCATAACCCACTGGAAGCCTGCCAACGGGAGGAGCCAAAGTGCGTAACTGCACAAGTTGCAAATGTTGAAGGTTAGGAAGCAATTGGCATACGACATCGGAAGAGTGTCGAAACGCCTATCCATCATCCTCTGTATTTGTTGATAAGCAGGTCTATTACCCTGTTGTTGTTGGTATTGATTTTGTTGACGTTGAGGTTGTTGTTGTTGCATTGGCGCTGCAGCCGGAATGGTCACAGCTGCAACATAAGGTTGTTGATGGTAATTCTGAAAGTTATTCCTCCGGTTACCCCTGTTCTGATAAGAAGATATGGCATTTGCATCCCCTTCTCTCCTCTTCTGTCCTCCTAAGAACGACTTCTTTAACCCCGAAGATGATCCAACCCCATTTTGGATCTTACATGTCTTCAAGTAGTTCTACACCCTCTCACCGGTAGAGACCACATCAACAAAATTCGAGGCGTTGTAACCCACCAGACGCTCCAAATAAGATCCAGGCAGTGTGTTCATAAACATGTTGGCCATCTCTTTTTCCAACATCGGAGGCTGAACACGGGAAGCCAACTCTCTCCAGCATTGAGCATACTCTTTGAAGCACTTGTTGCTCTTGAGAGACAGATTCTGGAGCTGAGTCCTGTCAGGTGCCATATCTGCATTGTACTGATATTGCTTCACAAAGACCTCAACCAAGTCTCTCCAGCAGCAAATATGGGCTCTGTCCAGCCTCATATACCACTCCAAGGATGCCCCAGCTAGGCTGTCCTGGACGAAGTAGATGAGCAGCTTCTCATCATTAGAATACGCGATCATCTTGCGGAAGTAAGCTTGTACATGAGTCTTCGGGCAAGAGTTGCCAATGTACTTATCAAACACGGGGACTTTGAATTTTGGCGGAACTCTCACGCCTGGGACCAGCCCCAAGTCAGCAACATCCATACCAAGAGCATTCTGCCCTTCCACAGCTTTCAACCTCTCTTCCAGTCTCCGAAACATAGGGTCCATACCATGGCCCATGCCAAAGTCCTCCTGAAGTAGGGGGAATTGATCCTCTTGATCATCATGGATGGGTTGTTGACCAAGGTTGCCATGTGGAATTGGGATAGGCCCCGGTCCATTGGGTCCATTAGCCTCTCCAGCGGGAGGATCAGCTACAACCTCTGGTTGATTAGTAGGGGGATTCCCCTGTACCAACAATCTAATCTCCTGCTGTCCCTGAGCCACTCCTTGGACCACTTCCATGAACTGATTCATGTGAATCCTCATCTCAGCGAGCTCTGCTTGTAAACCTTTCATTTCTCTCTGTTGATTCCTTCGGGTACCGTATCGGTGAATGCCTGAGTCAGCTATCCTAATAATGGAATACCAAACAAGATGAGAACACTATGGCGGTACCTGTTATGTAAGACATGCTAATGAATATGCAAATGCAATGACATGTTTATCAATTTCAAAGGGTATTCTACCCCTTGATTCCAGTCTCACATTAGATAAATAGTGTAAGAAAACCCCGACTAGAATCAAGAAGAAGATATAAACCCCTAGGAATAGATAAACATGATGCATGTAATGCTTATGATTTAATTTTTATATCAGAGGAACTTTAGAGTCTTATTTGCAAATTTTGGAAATATTAAACATTTATCACATACGGAAATATCACGTCAATTAATATTTGGAAATGTTTTTACGCCAAAGAAGTACAATCTTGGTAACCAAATACAATACAAGAGAGAAGGAAAATGAACATCTTATGGATCCCTAGAAGCAATCGTCCAAAGCCCTCGAGACCGGAAGAAAAGCTGCACGAAGCCTCTAAACCTCCCTCTCATAGGCTGCCTCCATATCTGCCTTCTCTTTGGCGAGTCAATCATACTTCCTCTTCCAAAACTTGGAAGACTGAGGAAGTAGAGAATTCAATGCATCACCAGGATCATCAATAACCTGGTGCTCAAGGAACTCTATCAAAGCATCCTTCTCTTTGATCTGCTGAAGCAACTCTTCTCGTTCACGGATCCAAGCACGCGAACGATATTCGTCTCTCAACTCCTCTACTCCTTGGCTACGGAGGGTTGAAGGCCCAGCCACAACCAAAGGTGTGGGTCTTGGATACTCATAAGGCATGAGATACTCGGAAGCTCTCCTCCTAACCCAAGAGGTATAGGGTTCCAAAGCGATACAGTTCTTCGGACCTAGCTCCTTCCTTCCTTTCTTATGGATCTTGCGCCAAGCGCGGACCATCCTGCCCTTCAAGCCTTGAGGATCTTTACCCTCCTGAAAGAATACACCCTCTAACAAAATGTTATTGGGTTTATCCTTTAGGGGGAACCCAAGATGACGACGTGCCAAAATAAGGTTGTAGTTAATTCCACCACATGTACCAAGAAGAGGTACATTGGAGAATTCACCACAATAGTCGATAATCTGCACACCATCATATACACGGTTGTACCAAAAGATATAATCATTAGTGAGAGACATAAGTCTCGTGGACCACCGTAGACATCCTTTGTTCTCCTTGAAGGCGAGCGTCTGAGGCAAGTGCGAAATAAACCACTTGTACAACAGAGGCAAACAGCACACAATGGTACCACCGCCCTTTGCATTCCTCATATGCAAAGAGAAATAAGTGTCACCCAACAGAGTAGGAACGGGATTAAGAGTAGAGAAAATCCTAATGGCGCTCACATCCACAAACTTGTCGATGTTGGGGAATAACACTAGCCCATAGATGAGAAGTACAAATATGGCCTCAAAGGCGTCCTCACTCATGGCCTTCCCAAACATAGTAGCTTGATCAATGAGGAAATCAGACGGGAGACCTTGAATTCCACCTTTGGTAGTCATATGAGCACCAATAATAGATTCATCTATACGCAACAGATCAGCAATCTCTTGAGAAGAAGGAACTCTCTCCAAGCCACTGAACGGCAACTGGTCTAGGATAGGTATGCCCATAAGATAGGCATACTCCTCAAGCGTGGGTAAAATCTGGAAATCCGGAAAAGTGAAGCAACGGTACAAGGGATCATATAACTACACCAACACACTCATTAGACCTTCATCCACTTGAGTAGCCAGAATAGACAGAAGCTTCCCATGACGAGCCTTGAATTCCAAGGGATCTAATACATAGGATGTCAAACTCCTTAACTCTTTCCAATCGGGTTGTCTGAAACTGTACTTCTTCGTATTCCTTCTTTGCTTATCCATGTCTGAAAATTTGCAAAGAGACCTCTTAAGTTCCTTGAAAATTTTCTCATTGTTGATGATATGGATGTGTATGAATGCATGAATGCATGGATGCAACAATCACACTCAAGGATCAAGCAAATCAGACCATACAAAGGTCGTGGGATGGATCAAGTTATCCTTAATATCAATCATCCATTTTGGTGGATTATGGTTTACACCTTATCAACACCCAAGTTCCATTGATATTAAGGATACACAAGAACGGATCAACCACGAATCAAGGGTTTGTTGCGAGTCGCGAGCATGGAGTCTTGGTTAAGAACCACCCAAAGGGAGTTTACTATGGTTAAACCTAAAAATCATGTTCTACAAGAGGTTCCCATAGTCATCATCCCATCTTTCGGATATTATCGGATAAACGACTACTCGTATTCCAAAAATATTTTCAAGAGAGACTCTTATGAGTGTAGTATCGCGTAACAATCGTATCAAATCTTACACTTGAACGATCTTTGCACTACGTCCTAAAAATAGGCCAAGATGGGGGCGTGGTAAACTAAGGTCCTTGGCTTCTAAGGCATATATTGGAAAGAGTAATGCCTAACCACGACTACTCGTGTGACATTATTGATCCCAACATAACCTCCACCAAGTGAATGGGTTGGCAAGTCAACTTGCTAAGGAATAACTCCACACAAGTCAACAAGACTATGCCATTCTCCTATCCTAAGTGCACTCGAGTTCGGGTATAGAACTCATCTCACAAAGATCACCAAGCATACAAGGAATTAGTATTCAAACAATTCAATCATTACATACAATACAGTAATCCCAAATTGCATAAAAATATGTCACAAAGCAATATACCATACAATACAACAAATATGAAAAGTAGGCAAAACCCACTAGGCAAATGATAGTCCCCAGCAGAGTCGCCACTTTTCTGTAGCGGGGTATTCGTTACCACTAGAGATATTGACTAAATCCAAGGTAAACCATACAAGTCGAGTCGCCACCGCACTTCTATTTATCCAAAGTAATGGTTAGAAAGCGAACAAAAACCTAAAAGTTTTATCGAATCAAAAACTAGTAAAAATGTCAGAGATCTGGGTAAGGGGGTTGGTTATGCAATGGGAAGGTTTTAAGCACCCAAATCATCCTAGGTACTCCTAGGGAGCCCTTTTCATAAGTGTTGTTCTAGTCTAAAGGGTGTAGGTATATCTAAAGTACTATTTACTAAAAGGAAGGTTAAAAGAAAATGACTCGCAAGGATGTCGCATCCACTGCCTACGTATCTCATCTGAGTATGAGAATCAGAGTCTTCGTAGCTCGACTACCTATGGGTTAAAGAGAAGTGTGCTCAGTAAGACGTCGCGTCTTATACCTACGTATCTTATCTGGAATAAGAATCAGAGCAAAACTTAGTTTGGCTAACTAGGGGTTAAGGATTGCCATCTGAACATGGACTTACAAAAGAAGACACGAGCTGTGTCAAAGGAGGGTGGGCAGTGTGTTCAACGTCCTAGCAGTAGGTGTCGCAGCTCGCTGAATCGAGTCTTAGGCAGTTACCTCTTTGCAATAGAACGTACTGACATGCCACAAGATCGGAGACGCACGGAAGGTCTAAAAATGGGGAAGCTCTGCTCCAGAGTTGTCATGCAATATGGACCTATGTGTTAGGATTTACAAAGGGGAACATCTACCTAATGTTAGCATGCAAAGAATAAGGGAATTCTACCTATGTTATCATACAAAGGGTTCTACCTAATGGGTGCTACCTAAACGGAACAAGAGTCGAAAAATGGAGCGCGGAGAGGAGTTACGGATAAGGGTAGATGGCGATGCCGGAGGCAATCGACTTACAGGTAGATGGCGATGCCTAAGGCAATCGACTTACAAGAGGATGGATGAATGCGTGCTGGTTCTGTTAAGTTTTGAAAATGATTACTCGACGTTGGATCGAGCTTTTGATCTTATTTTGAAATGGTTATCAGATGTTCGTTTTAATTCTTGTATTAACAGGTGACTAAAGAAATAAAGAAATAAATATTATACACTTTATGGGAGAGGGGTACATTTGTTATGAATGGGGATGGTTCATGGCAAACAAACAATAAGAATATATGCCTCATACATCATACAAGTAGGCAATAGTTATCAATCAGATCGGATAAATAAACAATATATAATCAAACCAAAGAATCAAATAATGAAGCATTTAAACAATGCATGGGAGTATGAACATGTTAAATAATCAAGCAATAGAAAGCATGAATGAGAGAAACAAGTATAAAAGATAACAGATGAATCAAACAGATGAAAATATGCACACGGAGGGTCCACTGAATAATTTAATCAGGAAATGAGGTAAGGACCGAATAAAATCTAGGTAAAATGCCTCTAATACATGGCATATGAGATGAACAAGGGAGGATCAAAAGATCTCTTCAATTACCATAAGCAATCCCTAAGTCAAACATCGATCATAAAGAAGTCAATTGAAAATTCAAGTCAACTTAAAAAATAACAAATAAATAGCAAATTAATCAAGAAAATTATGAAAAATTAAAATAAAAAAGGTGGGGTCAGGACATCATCATCCCCCAAAAAGATTTTAAAAATAATGAAATTGGTACGTGAATTAATTAAAATAAAACAGAAGTCAAATCAAAAGTCAATTAATAAGACTAGGTTAGAAATAAATCAAGAATAAATAGTAAATTAATCAAGAAAATTATGAAAAATTAAAATACATAAAGTGGGGTCAGGACATCATCATCCCCCAAAAAGATTTTTAAAATAACAAAAATTGGTACGTGAATTAATTAAAATAAAACAGATGTCAAAATAAAAGTCAGCCAACCAAACTAGGTCAAAAATAAATCCAAAATAAATTGAAAATGCGAAATAAAATTCCAAGAAAAGGTCAGGTTGACCATGAGACAGTGGCCAACCTTCATCCCATAAATCAAATGCTAACAATAATTTTAAGTCATAAAAATAAAATCAATTAAAAAAGTGTGTTAAAATGGACCATTTAGAATAAATAATTAAAATAAAATATTAATATTAAAGAAATACGAAAATAAAAATTATATAAAATTAAATAAAACGTTAAAAAAAGTGAAAAATATTTTTTGGTAATTTTATGGACGAAGAAAATATTTTAAATAAGAAAAAGGAATACGAAAATGGAAGGATTAATGGTGATGAACATGGTAAGCAAGCGTAGATATATCAAAACATGGCCATGGAAGAGATGATTACCTAATGGAAAATAGAAGTGGAATGGAATCTGATATGTGATGAAGCTTTGCCTCCTTGCCACGAAATTCTAATGCTCCTTTAGGGTTAGGGTTTCAGCTTCTTAAATAGGGTGGATTAGGTGTTCTCATGGGCTTTTTAATAAGTGATTTATCCATAAGAATAAAAGTGTGAAGTGAGGTGTAAAATGTTGTTATTTTGGGCCAAAATTAAGTGGATGGATTTCCAATGCATGGCCAAAAGAGGTAAAAAAATGTGACTGGTTTGTGCAGCATGCTTAGAAAATCTGATTGGGCCAGTCAGGCCCAAAATCTGCCTAGAAAATCAAGTCATGGTGCCCACTTTAAATGAATGTATCTCTCAAACCATGGATCCAAATGAGATGATTCCAAAAGTATGTGAAAGAGGACATGGCAAGGTACAATTTTTGTGAAGAAATTATTTTCAAGTAATGCCTTGAAGTGCAAGAAAACTGGCCAAGAAGTCATGACAAATTTTGAAGATTTTGGACTTAGAAATTTTTCTAAGTGTCCTAAAAAAATGTCTCACTTTGACTAAGGATAACTTTCTCAATTCTAATCCAAATGGAGCAAACTTTATATATCTAGAAAGCTTGGAACAAGAGGAACAACTTTCATGTTGGAGAAATTTTGAAATGGAGCTTTTATCTTGATGTAAAATGGGCTTAAAGTGAGTGCAACGATCATGAAAACTTGCCCTAAATGGAAAGTCAACCATTTCCAAATTAAGTAACTTTTCCAATTCCTGATTAAATGATGAATCCATGATCCAACCTTGATTAAATTTCACATGTAGGATCCCCTAGGCATGGATTTTGAGATTCCACTCTCAAAATGTCAGGAGTTGACTTTTCTGGCCCCACAGTTGACTTTTCTCAAACTGTCCGATTCCCGATTCCATTGATCAATTGAAGTACTTCTAGCTCAAATAAAGAGCCGATTTTTTGTATGTAGACCCTTGTGGACATATGGAGGGCCATGGAAAATATTTTCACCCAAAGAATCAGAAATAAACTGATTTTATACCAAATCCTAGTTTTAGGGCAAAATGATCTGGAACTGATTGCACTGATTGCCAATGGATCTTTCTGAGATAATTGTGAATCTTCCTAGGCCAAGATGCCTCTCTAATAATGACATGGATGAGCTCCTCTACTTCCAACCAAACATTTCCTGTTGCAGGTAGCCATGAAACCCTAATTTCTGATTAAATCCAGATGAACACTCTGATAGCTTTGAATCCTTCACTGATGAACTGAGGACCATAATAAGATACTTGGACCCCCCTGAGACCCTTGAGACTTGTATACTTAGAAAATGAAGTCCAATTCTCAATCTTGCTTTGTGTGGGCTCCTTCTGTTAAGGAGTGATCGGTCAAAACCTGATCTCCATGTCACTAATGCAGTATGCAATGAGTATGACCTAATATGATGCTAATGAAGTGTAAAACATAATCCCATGCTTCCAGGAAAAATGAAGGGTAAATTTTGGGGTATTACACCATTGAAACCATAAAAACAATTGAGTGAGTTGTATTTACCAATGAAAGGTATTTACAAAGTATGGTCAATGTTGACTTAGAATTCAATTCAAAATAAGTGTTATGAAAAGAAGTTTGAAAAATCAAAAGCATAGTGCTTAGGTTTCTAATTTTGAAAACAAATGTTAATGTTTGCACAAAAGTTTTGGCTTGGGTTAGAGTGGAGAGAAGAAGAAGAATGGCTAAGGTCCTAAGCATACAAAGATGAAGGAAGAGAAGTAAAACCACAAATGGAGTCCCCTTCTTGAGATCATCCTTTGGAATAAGCAAGCAAATAAGCAAATACTCAAGCAATCAATCAATCAAGCAAGCTCTTAGGAATCTTCCAATGGTTTTTGTATCTCTCACTTTAGATGCTCATGACAATGGTTCTTTCATTAGGCTCAAGTTGGGAATCCCTAGCACAAGAACACACACATCAAAAAGTTCTATAAGGCAAACAAGGAATGGACAAGATTGAGTTTAGAGATTAAGTCCTTTCAAAGTCTTCAACATTAAGCATTCTAAAGGCATGAGGCCTAGTTGCTCTTTGACTTTTATAGCACTCTAAAGGCATGAGGCCTAGTTGCTCTTTAACTCCATTTTTGCATTGGGAATGTCCTAAAGTCTAAGTCCTTTTGTCCATTTGCATTTGGTTCACAACAATCAAAACAAAACACAAGCACAATAGTATATACACAATTATGTGCTCAAGTAAGCAAAAGGCAAATTGCATTAACATAAACATGTGCTCAAGTGAGCAAAGGGTAAAAGCAAATGAATAATATGTACATGAATATTAAATTGCATTAATGTAAAGTGCAAGAATTAAAAGTTAATGGTCAATAGTTAGTGTTAGTGTGCCATAAGGCAATTTAGCGCTATGTTAAGCAATCGTAAGTGGACTAATGTAGTAGTCACACCTATCTGAGGCCGGTCAATAAAAATATAGGCAACAAACACAATTTAGAGACCTTGAATAGTAAGCCAAGCTCCTACAAATTGCCATGCCAAAAGAAAATGAGAATGATCTTGTATTGATTTAGGTTTTTTGCTTGATTAAGAAGCAACTTATCCTTAATGCAAAGCCATTCACTTGATCTTTGGATCAAGATGAATTAGATTTGAATCAAGGAAGATTAAACCTCCTATACATCAAGGCTAACCACCAATCTTTAACTCATTGATCAAAAAGGAAAAAAATGAAAAAGATGAATAAGAATGTACATTAATTGAACTTCAAATGAAATAAGCAAATTGCATTGACCAAAGACAAGTGGAATCAAGGTCAAACATTAGTAAACAAAAGCAAAATGAAACTTAGAAATCAAGAAACAAATAAAATATTTTTGGTTTTTTTGGAAATTAAAATAAACAATTAAAGGTCAAACTTCAAATCCATTTCAAATCAACTTTGAAAAGTCCAAATGGATCATCCTAAGTTCAACAAGGTCAAACAAAGTTTGACAAAAAATTTCAGCATTTTTAGAAACCAGAAACTATTTTTAATCAATTAAAATGAATAAAAAAATAACCTAATTGAATTAAAATCTCAAATAAATCTCAAATCAATTAGTAAATTGATGAGAATATTTTTCATAGATCCATCATCATTCAAAGAGGTTAAGAAAATATTTTTGTATTTTTTGAATATTGAAAACTATTTAAAATGAATTAAAAATAACCAGAAAAGAGAAAATTCATAAAAAATATCAAACGACAAAATAAAAAATATTAAAAATCATTTTTAGAAACTAGAATTAAAAAGAGAAATAATGCAATTGGTCCCATATTTTTTGGAATTAAAATGAAGAAGTTATGATTTTTTGAAATAAAATGAAATAAAAGAAATAAAATGGAAATTAAATCAGAAATTGGAAAATGCTAAAATATGTGGCGCGTTGGATCCAAGCTCATTAATTAAGCTGGCACATCCAAGGGTCTAGGCATGCGCGCGCATCAAACACCTTGGTCAACTGAGATACACAAGGCCATTAAAAAAGTCATAAAAATGGAAGAACGAGATTAGATCTGGAAATTAGATCCAAGGGCCTAGGTTCATTCTGGCAAACGGACGGTGGTGTACACCACCGTCTTCTCCGGCGAGACCAAGGATTCCAGCGAGAGTTGCAGACAAAAAATCTTCACCAAATGAAGTGATCTATACATCAACGGAAAACTGGGGTAATGTACATCACTCCTGTACCATATTTTTTCACTCTAGACCTCCATGGGAAGAGAAATCAGAGGTGGAAAATGATGGTGTTCAACTTGAACTCAATGGATTTTCAAAATTTAAAGCACAGTTCAATTGCCTTTAATGAGAGGACTTCAGCCAAACCAATAAATGCAAGAAACAAGTTGCAATTAGTGAGTTTCGAAGAAGAAAAGTTTGAATATCCACCTCTGAAATATGGATCTATGGAGCATAATTCCTCTTAGCTATTGATTTCAGTGTGATCTAGAGATGAAGATGAAGCAAGGCCAAGGAATTTTGAGTCTGATAATCAACCAATGTAGTTGAAAATCAGATCTGAAATTTTGAATTGAAAGAGTGAATTCCTTTAGGTATGGTTAGGGAGTGATTCTTGTAGCATAACAGGCGCCTTCAGGTTGTGGAATAATTAAGCCTAGCACACTTATTTATAGTAAAAGGCAAAGGCAAGCATGAGCATTTCATGTGCATGAATGGAGAGGGCCTCCATGCATGGGCCTGTACAGGCGCATGGAGGGCCCAAATCCTATTGGAATGGAAAGTTAAAGTCAATTCAATCTGAAATGGACGTGCAGATGTGAGGTAATTGGAGTGTGCAATGAGTTTGAATCAAGTTTCCATAAATGTACCAAAATATTCCCCTCTTCGAAAATGCCACTTCCAAAAATAAAACATGGCCTTGTGGGTAATGGTTGGAAAGGTCTTGACATGAGGATCAATTGTTATGTTGAAAAAAACTTCATTTGGAATTGGGAAATTGGTGAAAATTGGTCATAAAGTTCAAGGTGCAAAACATGTGCATGTGAAAATTTCCAAAAATGACCAACTTCAAACCCTTCCGTTCCAATGATGAAAGCTTCAAATGGAAAAACCTTCAACATTAAAGTTGTATATCTTTTCAAGGAAATCAATTTGGACTCAAATTTTGCATCATTTGGATTTTTGATGAGAAAGTTATGGGCACTTGAAGTTGGACTTTTTCACATTTCAATGCCTTTGGCCCAAAGTGACCTATAATGTTTTGCATTATCACATGTATTTATTTTAGGATTATGAAAATTTGTTCAACATAACAAATGAATTATACATCTTAAACGTTCCAATTCATTTGATCCCACCTCAAAATCATAAAAAATGAGAGAGTTATGTCCTTGGGAAGTTGACCTAAAATTAGGGTTTCAGTCAAAATGACCTATAATGTTTTGAAATGGATTATGACCTTCCAAGCTTCAAATAAATTTTTGATGAACATGAAAGTTGTTAATATGGTTCTTAAGAACATTTTTTCTCTTGGGGTCATATCCATTTGACAAATACATTAAAAGTTAGGTCTCAGTGGATTTTGAAATAGTCAGATGAATTGACTGACAACTTCTCAAGTCCATACCTCAAATCTTGATGAATTGATGATTGAGGACACTCAAATAATCTCAAATATGCATGAAATGATGAATGGAAGAAATTACTATGATTGTATTTGATCATGGGTTGAGGTTGATTCAAAAGCAAGGCACAGTTGATGAACAAATGAACTAGGGTTTCCTTGTGAAACAATCCTCAAGCCCTTTGGTTTGCTTTGATCAAATTGGAAAATTTAGATACTTGGGAGGAATATATGATGATTGAGAGCCTTGGGAACCATTTTCATGCTTGCTTTCACCTTCACTTAGCCATATCAATGAGCATATGGTCTCCTAGGAGCTTCAGATCTTATGATTGCTCAAACTACAAAACAAAAGATGTTAGTGACATATTTTTGTGCTTTTGGTTAGTAAACAAAATAAGAAAAGCCATAATATATAATTTAAGCATGCTTGGTGATCTCAAACCAACTCACAAGTGTTCCCACCCAAAGGTTAGGAGCCAAGATGCTATGATCCTTGAGGCAAATGCAATGTGCAATGTTATGATGCCATGAGGGATCTTAGGGTCAAAATTAGGGTCTTACACTAAGGAATAGTAATAATATAATATAATACAGTCACAAAACATTGTATGCTAAGCAAGGTATAACATCAAGGTAAGGAATTTCACTATTTCACAAAATGCCTTACTTGGTTAAATAAAATCACCAAAATTCATTAGGATGATAACACGACTAAAAATGTGCATATGATGAGGGCAAACATTCAAAAATAAAATTCTCTATCAATTTTTTATATAAAAAGTTAAAATCAAATTATTAACGTGAATGAATCATATATTCACCAAAATTTATCTAATCAAAACATATCCCAAACCCATTTAAATTTTAATGTATAACAAATATAAAGGATATTTTACATAAAAGGAAGGGTAGAGAGTTTGGTATAAGAGGGTAGTTAAAACCTAGAATTTCATCATCTCATCCAAATGTAAACTGGTATAAGAGGGTAGATAAATTACTTTCAAGATTCTTGGCAACCAAAGACCTATTGTGAGATATTTACGGGGCATTTGCGCGCTCGCGAAAAATGATTAGAAGAGAGTCGTCACCAAAATTTATTTATTCCAAAGAAGGAAAGCAAAAATATCGATAAAACCCTTTAAAAGTAAAAGAAGATGGTCGTCGCAACCAAATTCGGGTTCAGGGGTCAATTACGCAGGGGGAAGATATTAGCATCCCTCATGTCTGTTGTACTTAACGGGAACATTTTTGTTAAACTTACGATTGAGTGTTAGCTTGTGTTTAATTATTTTTTGAATGATAAAAGTGTAAAAAGAAAAGGAATCACAAGAGGTTTTTATTAGAGTGCTTGACAAGATTGTGAGTCTTGTTCCTATGTATCCTTAAGTGCGATGAGGAATTCAAATCAACGTAGTTCTAGGCAAGGCATAAGATGTTTTTAAGGGTTTTAATGAACGACTATTTAGATCACACTGTAACGATTAAATGATGCTTGTGATTGCAATTTGAGGCTTAAAATGTTTGTCTGTATTCACGTGAGAACATATTAAACAATGTTCTTTTGTGAAAAGGTTTTCGATCGCACATGGGCAAGAAGTAGGGTTTGATGTGTTTGAGTATCTTTTAGACTTGAAAAATGAGAATTTATGACTTACAAGCGATTACCATTTGGGCCTAATACTCAGGACTATGACTAGTAAATGATGCGTGTGCTCATAATTAGAAGTTTAAAGCGTTTGTTTGTATTCATGTTAGAATGGACTAAATAATGTTCTTCTGTGAAAAAGCATTTGATCGTGTAGGGGCGAGAAGTATGGTTTAATATGTTTGAGTATCTTTTAGACTTGAAAGACGAGCATTTATGACTTACAAGGGATTACCATTTGGGCCTAATACTCGGGACTAAACAATGTTCTTTTGTGAAAAGGTTTTCGATCGCGTGAGGGTGAGAAGTATGGTTTGATGTGTTTGAGTATCTTTTAGACTTTAAATACATTTATGACTTACAAGCGATTACCACTTGGGTCTAATATCCGGGACTATGACTGGACTTTTCACCTAGGTAGTCTTTTTCTTACAACTTGTTTATGAAAATGTTTGAATATTTCTAAGTGTTTGGATGAAAGACAAGCACTTGAGCTTGCAAGCCCTTACAACTTGGGCTTAGTATTTGTGACTATGACTGGACCTTTCACCCAAGTAGTCTTTTTCTTTTGATTTATTGTAAAATGGTGACGTGTTTGTATTTTAGTGAAAGACGAGTATTTATGATTACAAGCGATTACCACTTAGGCCTAATACTCGGGGTTATGCCTGAATCTTTCACCCAGGTAGCCTTTTTCTTTCATTAATGTGAAAATGTTAAAGTATAACTTAGTCATTTTATGTTTGATTACGAAAATAGCTTTATGTTGGGTCAAGCGTTTGATTCGTATTTGTGGAGCGGATTGTGAAAATGGTTTGAGGTGTAGGAGGTGGTTTTTAAAAATGGGAACTTGGAGTTGACCAAATGTTTGAACTTTATTGGACTTGAAAAAGCTTTTGGTATTAACCAAAGATTTTGATTTGACAAGATTGATTTTTAGGTAGTCAAATTGTTTATTAAATTCAATCATCCTAACTAAGTCACAAGAATCAAAACAAAATTGATGTGAGAAACTACGAGTAATGGATGTAGAGGCCATTTATCATATGGAGCACAATGAAATAAACAAGCAAAAACAAATGGGTAATGTTCAATTAATTAATTAAGGCTTAATTTAGCCTATTAACTAATTTAATTAAAACTAATTATCCTAACTCTATTGACTAAAAAATATTTAATCAAGTGGTTAAGCTAATTATATTTAATTAAAAAATTTAATTAAATAAAATAATAATTTAATTAAATAATAATAAAAAGGTGTCGAGAATGAAAATAGGGTGTTAATATCATATAAGTCAATTGTTGATGAGCAAGCCTGGGAGATGTTTGGACCGAGAGTCAAGGCCTAAGGCCATTCCTTCTCCCAGACTAGGGTGTAGAAGAAACATAGAGGATTTCTAGAAAGTAATTGGGCCAAGGTCCAAGGTCCAAGGTCCGATGCCTAGAGCTCAGCCGAGTTTAACTCACCCAGGAAGCCACCAATCGGCGCCTCACAACACAACCTACCTTCGACCAACATGTGGTATGTAAGTTGGGGAAAATAAAGCTAAAACAGATAAGTCATACGTATAATCATTGCTTCCTCTCCCTTTCCATCGTACTTATAATGCCCATTTTCCCTTTACTTTCAATCTCCATTAAAAAACAACAACAAAAGATCTGCAACACTCATATGCGATCGCCACAAACAAAACAATTCACCTCTAATGGTCACCTAATTCAAGCCCTTACACGAACATGAACAACAATCAATCAAAAAAATAAAACTTAATCTCATGATAAACCCTACATTCCTTACATCAGAACCCTAAATATCTCCTACCGTGATTTTCTTTACTGTAACTGTGTATTCTTACTGATGTGGTAATGAAGTGGTTTGATGTAGCGATGGTAGCTTTACTGATTCAATTCTTTTTTTTCTTTGGATGTAATTGGATACTAGTGAATTATTTTTGGAATCAGTTGGATTGAAGATAATTGGTTTTTGGACAATTATTTAGTTTTTGTTACTCATGAATTGAAGTGGCTTTAGTGGACATAAATGGATTAGAAAAGGATTAAAAGTGTATAAAAAGGTTTGATTTAAAAAATTTATTAAAGATAAAAGGTATGTATTAAATCAAATGGATAATAAAAGGTGTTTATTTATGAATGTAACTAAAAAATAAAAAGAAAAGAAAAAATTATGAATGAGGATTAATTCAAACTGTGATGAAGATCTAAGAAGTGGCATGATTGGATTTGTTGACTTTTCTTTTAAAATGCCACATGACCTTCAAAAATGCAAGATGCGGACATGAATGCTAGTGAAAAGATATGAAGGCCGAGCCTAAAGACCATGTCTCATCTTTTTCATTTGAATGATGCATATGGAGATCAAGATGACATACATACGAATAAAATGTAAGTGTTATGCAGATGAATGCTTTCTTTTAACTGATGGAAGTACATGACCAAAGGAAATGGTCATGTTGATGCAAATAAAATGAAAAAGAAAAAGGAAAAGAAAGAAATGCAAATAAAGGTAGGACAAATTGGGGGTATGACACCTATTGCCTATGGTTATTTAGTTGATTTCACATGATTACTCTTCAGGTAATCACAAACAAGTTCTGAGTCAACAATCTCACACAACAAATTTGTATCCAAATTTTGATTATCAACCTTTTCACTTAGCAATACTCTTGTGTCACTTGCAGAACCTTTTCCCAAAACATGCTCATAAGAATTTATTTGATCATGTTGCACAAAACATATGCTATCATAAGAAAATTTATCCAAGAAGTTGCGTTTTTATGGAATTACTTCATCATCGACTAATAAATTTTGTCTACTACGTGAAGCAACCAAATCAGTTTGTTGACACCTCTTATAAGCTCTGACTTTATGATCAATATCAGTTCTCAACTGAGTTCCTAAAGAGGGATTAGAGGTATAGGCAACATAAGCTACATGTTTTGCATAAGTTGTTTCATCCTTAGTGTTTTTATCCCTGCAAGCCACAAATTTGTCCATGGAATAAATAAAATTTTGGCACACACCATTTTTGTCCTCCAACTACATGACTTGGTGATTGTCCTCATCCTTGGGAAATATGGAAGTGGTCCTTGAATATTACCTTAAACAAGTGTCGGAAACAATTCAAAGAGAAAATGACCTAAAAGTTGAGTTTGGTAACAATAATATCTTATTGGATGCAAGCATATAACCAATAAAAGAAAATCTTGAAGAAGTGAAAACTCACTGATTAAAATTGCATCATTGGGAATTTGAATAAATGAGATTGAAAATGAAAAGTTATGTAAAAAAAATAAGAATCGCTTCAAGTGGCAGTGACGACGGCGAGACTATGAGTGAAGTGGTTGTCGCGGTAATAAATAGGTTATGTTATAGTGGTGGTTCTAACAAAGGTAGATAAGTTATGTCACAGTGGTGGCTCCTGGGGCAGTAAATAAGTAATGCTGCAAAGGTGGCTCTTGCGGTGGTAAATAAATTATGTTGCAGTGGTGGCTCTCGCAGTGATAAATATGTTGTGTTGTAGTGATGACATAACTTTTACAACAAGGATAAATTTGTTTATCTCATGATGAAGAAGATGAAGGTGCAGTGATGAAGTGATGAAGCTGTTTGAATAAGAACTTGAAAAGTAGAAAGAGAAACTGAATAAAATGTAAGTACAAAAAATTCTTACAAAAAGTAAGAATACCGTACCACTATGTTGAAAAAAAAATCCCACAAATATTCTTACATGTTGTCATTTTTATTATATTAGATCTAAATCATTCATTTAATCTATTAGTTAATTTTTAGGGTTTATATGGGGACAGACTTAATTGAACCCTCACTCTAAACTTAACCATATAAAATGGGTGAAAATACATGTTGTCGCATCTCGGAAAATACGATTCCTCGCGATGGTCGCGGAAAAATTTATGTTTGAACAAAGTCGCCACCGAACTTTATTTATCCCAATAAAGGGATAGGAAAATATCGATAAAACCTTTGGAAAACTAGAATAATGGTCGTCGCAACCATATTCAGGTTCGGGAGTGGATTACGTAAGGGGAAGGTATTAGCACCCCTTACGTCTGTTGTACTCAACGAGAACCTTTTAGTTCTAATTTGTGTTTCGAGTGTTAATTTATGTTTGTTTGTTATATGGTTTAAATTCGAATCACATTTGTGTTCGTCGAGATTGGTGTTATAATGTTGAAAAATTATGATGACTATTTGATAATTCATTTCTATTATGTAGCATGCGTGTTGAATTTGTTTTAAATGTAAGTATATCATGATTCAGTGCGTTTCCTTTTGGCTTGTTATTTGAAAATAGCCTGCGGTTTAGTGTGGTAGTATGGTGTGCTACTGCAGTATGATGTGCTACTTCCGTATGGTAAGCTACTGCAGTGGTAATATTTAAGCCACTTTTTTTCTACAAAGTGTAAATAGATACCCATGATAATACCTGTTATTACTTTTCGGTTTCGTTATGTTAATGTTATTTCAATATAGTATTCATTTTTTTTTTTGATATGATTATACTATTGCTACCAAAATTTCTCCATGCTTATATTTGTATTAAGCCATGGTTGTGTTGATACCTTAAAATCAACATTTGTTTCTTCTTTTTTTCTTTTTCTTTTTAAACTTTGATATTGTTAGTTAACTAGTATTTTTTTTAATTAAATAGAATATAATTCTTTAAATTTTGGGTTAGTATTAGTCATAGTATTATGATCCTCTTGCCAAATGATTGCTAATTATATTGTGGGTTTGCTTGTTAAAATTCTAAAAATTATTATATTGTTAATTGATTGTTGAATCATAGTTTAAATTTTCGACTTTTGGTGATGTATTTTGTAAATAATAATTGGTTTTATGCTATCTTTTTTTATCCCCTTGCATTAAATCGTAGTATTTGATTTACGGATTCGACAATTCTGTGTAGATATACCGTCAAAAGATTACAATACATCAATATGATATTTCACCGTATTATGATCTTACGAATGACATTAATTATGTTGTTATTTCGTACAAACCGGTTTTGAGCACACCAATTCAATTAAATAAATCAACATCTATTACTTATGCCATTTCCACTCTAATTAAATTATTTAACTAACTAAATTTTGTTTAGTTAGTTAATTTGGATTAATTAATTTTAGTTAACCTGATTATTTGATCTAATTAAATAATTTTGATAATTAATTTTAATTATCTTAATTAATCGATTTAACCGAATTTTAATAAATTAATTTCGATAATTAAATATTGATTGATTTCTTCCACTATCATTTCATAATACACACTCGATTTCATTCAATTTCATCATCAATCCAAAACCACAAATAAATCACACAATTCTCGATTCAAAGTTGAGCCCATTTTCAAACACCTTTGTAAGTCGATCGTTTTTAAGCATCGTCATCAACCTCACATAGCTTACTCTTGGGCTTTCTTACAATGAGACCTATTCGGTTATTGAATAATTGAGTAGATGATTGATTTACTAAATAAAATCCACTTCATTCGTAAACACAAATTTAAAACCTTGATCCAACATCGAGTATTCTTTATTAAAATTAAGTTAAAATATCTAATCACAATTAAATACCATTTCATTGGGAAATGAAAAAGGGGATGGTTTTGAGTTTTCAACTCTTCTCCTCGATTATTTGAATACGAGTTCTCTTACTCGGTTAGTCGAATAATCGTCATTCCTAATCCACTTAAGCATAAATTAAATCAAACGTTCTTACAATGAATAAAAATGAAATAGTGGATGGTTTTAAGTCTTTAACTCCTCCCCTCGATTGTTTGAATACGAGTTTTCTTACTCGGTCAGTTAAACACTCGTCATTTCTTTACAAACTTCTAAACCCAGATTAAATCAAATTATTTTCATAATAAGAAATGAAAGGGGAGATGACTTTGAGTTTTCAACTTTTCTCCTCAATTGCTTGAATATGAGTTCTCTTACTCGGTCGGTCGAGCAATTGTCATTTTTCCGCAAATTAATAAATTAATTAAATCATTTTCACAATAAACTGTACGAAAAGGGAGATGGTCTTGAGCCTTCGATTCCTCTCCTCAAATACTTGGATATGAGTTGTCTTACTCAGCCGTTCAAGTACTTGTCGTTTATTCTAAAATACATCAACCATACATAAACCTATTTTCATAATCACTCAGATGAAACAAAAAGTGGTCTAGAGTCTTCTATTCCCTTTCCTGATTATTAGGATACGAGTTGTCTTACTCGACTATCCGAGTGTCATACCCCAAAATTTGCCCGTTGATATTACAAAGCATTTTCCAAGACCCTCTGACTTGTTCTGCAAGGCACTGATATCAAATGGACAAAAGCCCACTCACAACAGGCCCAATCCACAGGCGGCCCAAAATAACTGGCTCGCTAGGCGAGCAGCTCCTTCGCCTAGCGAACATTGCCTCATGCCACTCGCCCAGCGAAGAGTTGGACCCAGGAAAAAGCCCAGACCTAGTTTGCTCGCTAGGCGAGCAATTCCTTCGCCTAGCGAAGCTCGCGAAAGTTTGAAGTTTTGGACCTCATTCTAAGCCCATTAGGTCACCACTACCACTACTATAAATACCTACTCCTCTGCCACGAAAAAGAACACACAGAGACGGACGAAGACGGACGGAAACACACATCCAGAAGGAGAAACACCGAAACCCTGCTGATTCAAAGAGTTCAGAAGGCGGAAACCCTGAAGGCCGCTCACCCGCTCCGAAGCTACCGCCGCCCAACTCAATCCGGCTCGCCAACTCAAGGTTGCAACTCGATTTGTAAACAGGTTTGCATCACTGCTATCGCTTTAGTTTCTTAATTGGCATATGATATCCCTTTAGGGTCTTAAGCTACCTATGATTATCACTTTGTATTCTTATTTTGCATGTGGTACCGCTTTAGTGTCTTAATTTGCATGTGATATCGTTTGGTACTCTCATTTGGCATATGGTACCATTTCATGTTCTTAATTTGTGGAGGATATTATAATTGAATTCATAAACATTTTGAAGTTTTGCATGAGAATTTAAATGTGCTTGAATATTGTGAAACTGAACCATATAATTATGTGTTGGATGCCATAAGCCATGCTGCAGGTTGAGGTCATAATGTTCTCAAATTCCAAACCCGTGGCTGCTCGCTAGCTCATCGCTAGACGAGCCTGCAGTGAGCCTTCGCTGAGCCTTCGCTAGGCGAAGCAGAGGCGAACGGGACAGGGGCTGCTTTGTCTCTTTGTTGCCCATTTTATGTTTACCTAAGGATGATTCTGCATTATTTGGCTTAAATTCCTGGCTGTTATATTTATCTTATGGTGCAATTTCCAATTGTATTTTACCTCGATGCTTTAATCCGTGTGTTCATGGTGTAAAGGCTAGCATTCTTCCGAAGAAATAGCTGGCTAGGTACTCCGCTTTATGCATGGGAAGCCTTCATGGAGATGGATTCTAAATTATTTCACTTTAATGTGAAGATTCATATTGATGGCCCAATTAATTTTAATGTAGTGATCCTTAATGTGTTGATTTTAATGTATCGATTTAATGCGGTATCACCATAATTACCTAATGAACGTAAAACATGGACTTTAAATAAATGATATCGGACCTCTCTTTATTACCCCACGATTACAATATTACGGTCATGCCCCGCGAATGTGGGATATCCTTAGCAAAGACCCTTCGGTTAAATCATCATAGTCCCTCGGATGTTGCCTTCGGAAATACGACTTTGTCCCTCGATGACCCTTCGGTGTAGCCTACGGTTAAATGATGATAGTCCCTTCGAATGCTAAGGTATCCTCACAACTGTTGCCTTCAATGACCAATCGATGACCCTACGATGACCCTTCTACATCCCAAGGATAAAACTACTTACTTCTCAATAGTAAGGACAGTTTTACCCTCATAAGGATAGGAAACGCCCGGAAAGACCTCGGACAGGTATAACCTTAATTGCTCATTCATAACCAAAAAATATACTTTTCACCTCACACCTTTCAAACATCTTTTTGGAAAATCACCACTTAGCATACATCCGCACTAGGATCATTGCCGAGTTATATTTTTCTAAACTATTTTCTAAATTAAAACGAGATAACCACTTTGTATACATTCATGCAAGAATCATTACAAAGTTAAATTCTAATTTTGCAAAACATTTTTCACACCTTTCTCAACCACCTTTTTCAAACTAGAAAACATAAATGATTGAGCAATTAAGAGCCCATGGATAACCATGGATACAAAGGGTGCTAATACCTTCCCTTTGTATAAAGTACCTCCCGAACCTAAGAATTTAAAATTAAGGTCTTTCCTGTTCTTTTCCACCTTTCCTTATTGGATAAAAGAAAAGTCGGTGGCGACTCTTGCTAACCGCGACATTGCGATTAAAACCACAAAAAAGTCCAGTTCACCGTATGACAGAACTGGCGACTCTGCTGGGGACGATAAAGAGAGGTCCACCTTAAAAATCATTTATGTTTGAATTTGTTCTTTCGTTTTAAGGGATTGTCTGAGTGAAAGATCCTACACCCGGATCTAGTGTACCTTAGGTAAGTAGCAATAGATCATCGCGACTATCCGGCGTATACTGGAATGGTCAAAATGATGGCTACGGTTAATGTGGCACTTTGGTCGTCCTGATGTTCCTCATGTTCACTTGAGGAAAAATTTGGCTTCCGCGTGGTGTCATCAAAGCATTAACCAGACCTTTAGAACCCTAATTGACTCATCCTAGCCTTTAGAAAGTAGTGAGATAACTGGCTTCGGTTCCGACTGAGGTTGGTTGATACTCGATACTACACTCTTTGAGATTGGACTTTAGGGAAGCTTCGGTCAACCACTTGGTGTTGCACTGAAGTGGACTTAAGGAAAGGTCGATGATTTGAGATCCTTCTAGAACCCGGTTACTATTCTAGGACAGGTTGAACCAACCAAACTTCAGTGGGGAGGGTATTTACCTATGGAACTCATGCAAGCCTTAAATCCTAGGATTGATTGTTGTGTGACATGTCTTTGCTTGCATAACATCATAACATCATAACATCATGGCATTATACTAACCATTTCAAGGACTTAGGAATTTAGCTTTGCTCTGTTAAACAGGTTATGGCTTCCAGGAAGACTATCCGGATCAATCTTGTAACGATCTCTCCTCAACTCAAGGATTTGGTGTTAGAACTTCCCGATCATGCTCAGTTCAACAAGAAACATGGTCATCTTCTCAACTTAGTTACCACTGGTTTCAAAGAAGATATGATGAGAGTCCTATTCCAGTTCTTCGATCCTAAACATCATTGCTTCACTTTCCCAGATTATCAGTTGGTACCCACATTAGAAGAATTCTCCCAGCTGCTCGGGATACCTATCCTGGACCAAATACCTTTCAGTGGTTTAGAAAAGATGCCAAAGTCTGAAGAAGTTGTCGCAGCTTTATGCATGACAAAATCTGACATTGAGACCAATTGGGTAACAAGGAGTGGAACGAAAGGTTTACTTGCCAAATTTCTGATAAGTAAGGCCCGAGAATTCCTAAAAGTTGTGAATGTCCATGCTTTTGAAGATGTTTTAGCATTGCTAATCTATGGTTTGGTGCTATTCCCTAATCCGGACCAATTCATAGATGTGAATGCTATTAAGATATTCCTCACACATAATCCTGTGCCTACCTTGCTTGGAGATGTCTTGCATTCCCTTCACACTCGTACTATGAGGAGGCAAGGGACTCTCATGTGCTGCGTACCTTTGTTGTCTAGGTGGTTTATTTCGCACCTCCCTCAATCAGTCTTGAAGAATGATCAAAATCTGAAATGGTCTCAAAGGACAATGGCACTCTCCCATTCAGACATCCGTTGGTGTTCCAATCTCAGAGAAAACGTCACCCTCATCGACCGTTGTGGAGAATTCCCTAATGTACCACTCCTGGGGATAAGGGGAGGTATTACTTATAATCCTGCCTTAGCCCTACGTCAGTTTGGGCATGCTCGAAGAGATGGTCCACATGAAATGATTATTCAAGGTACAGTGTTTGACTATGACAATGACTCTCAAGGTCTCCGCCAAAGGTTTGTACGAGCTTGGGGCATGGTGAAAAGAAGCAATTTAGGAAAGAAAAATTCTATTCCTATGGAGCCTTATCTCAGATGGGTGCGCGCCAGAGCTCGCGAACTTGTCATGCCATATCTTGCAGTCGGACCATTGACTGTTGAATCAGAGGCCGAAGGAGCTACTTCCCAGATCATTCCTTATCCAGATATGCCTACTGATGTTGAGGAATTGAAAAGATCCTGGACCCAGTTGAGAGAAGAGAGAGATACTTTCGAAGCTCAGTTCAATGCAGAAAGGAAGAAAGTGTTAGAGCTCACCAGTCAGCTTAATGAGGAACGAAGACTCAATGCATATCTTCGCCCGAAAAGAAGTCGCCCCTGGGAGACTTGAGCTTTGTATTTTTACTATTATTCCTTTTGTAATGAACATTGATAAAAAAAAAGTAGCAATAAAACATTTCCCTCTTGTTGGGGATTTATGCAGAGTTAAATTCCAAAAGTCCTTGAAAACATTTCATACATTGCATCGCATAACATAACATTGCATAACAGGTGTTCTAAAGGACCATATTCTCACGGTCTGCCTCTTAAACAGAAAAATGGATCTCGAACAGACTGTCAAAGATCTCCAGACTCATAATGCTCAATTCAAGGAGATGATGCTAAGCTTGTCCAAGGGGCAGGAGGAGCTGAAGGCTCTTTTGGCTGAAAAGAAGAAGGACAAGAAAGCTGTGAGCTTCATTAACCCGGGCAGAAGGCGTAAAGGACAGGCTACGGGAATCAAATTTGGAATCCCGAATGGCCCAGAAGAGGGGGCGGAAAATGATTCAGAGGAGGAGAATGTTGATTTCTCTAACCCTGAGGATGATGATGAGGAGTATGAAAATGAACAGTACTCTCCAAGAGATGATAAGTACAAATTGCTGGAAGAACGCATGCTAGCCATGGAGGGTCAGAAGACACCTGGTCTGGATTTCGAAAGTTTGGGTCTGGTCTCCGATGTGACCATTCCTCGCAAATTCAAAATCCCCACTTTCAATAAGTACGATGGTGCGTCTTGTCCTCAGATGCATCTAAGGGCTTATGTGAGAAAGATCCCGCCGCATACCACTGATAAGAAACTGTGGATCCATTTCTTCCAAGAGAGTCTATCTGGCACTCAGTTGGAATGGTATTATCAGCTCGAGAGCTCTGACATCCGCACCTGGACTGATCTAGCAACGGCTTTCTACAAGCAGTACCAGTACAATTCTGAATTAGCACCTACTCGGCTACAGTTGCAGAATATGGCCATGGGATCTAAAGAAAGCTTCAAAGAGTATGCTCAGAAATGGAGAGATTTGGCCGGCAGGGTCAAACCCCCTATGACTGACCGAGAATTAGTAGACCTGTTCATGGGTACTCTGACTGGCCCATTCTACAGCCACCTACTGGGGAGTTCTTCATCAGGTTTCACTGAACTTATACTGACAGGTGAACGGGTGGAGAGCGGCATTCGAAGTGGAAAATTACAGGCAGCTACTTCTACAAGCAGTAAAAAGTCCTACCATGGGAAGAATGAATCGAATGCTGTGTATGGTCAAAAGAATCATAATAAGAAAATCGGTAACCATGCCATCGGAGCAGTGACGATCGCAGCCCCGCCAGCTCAAAACTTCCAGCAAAGACAAGACAGACCAAGAAGGCAGTTTACCAAGCTCAATATGACTTTAGCACAAGCACTGCAAAGTATGCTGAAGGTAAACCTAATCACTCTCAGAGGTCCTCCTGCAAATGTCAACACTGCTTCGCCTCGTTATAATCCCAATGCCAGGTGTGCATATCACTCCGATAGCCCCGGGCATGATACAAATGATTGTTGGCTGTTGAAGAATAAGATTCAGGACATGATCGATGCTGGGGAAATTGAGTTCGAGCCTCCGGAGACTCCTAATGTCATCAATGCACCTATGCCTAATCATGACAAGGCTGTTAATGCTCTCAATGACGATTCTCTCATCACTACTGTAGCGGACTTAACATCTCCTCTCCCGATCATAAAGCGGAATTTATCGCAAGCTGGTTTATTTCCAGGTTGTACTGAAGATTGCAATCTCTCCACACTTTGGCCCGAGGACTGCTTGAAATTGAAAAATGGCATTCAACGGCTGATGGACGACCGTACAATTCTCTTTGAAAGGGTTTCTAAAACGGAAAACCCTATTGAAGAAATATCTACGATTGCAAGGTCCAAAGTTCCGGTTAAGATTACCGCTCACAGGGTACCTGTGAAGATCATTGCTGAGCCCAAGGTAGCTCCCCTGATCATTACTGCACCTGGCCCAATACCGTACTCCTCAAGCAAGGCCATTCCGTGGAATTATGGAGGTGAGGTTTACATCCATGGCGTAAAGCAAGTTGGTGACTCTGCTAATCCTAATGACATTGTTGGGACTAGTAAAGTTACTCGAAGTGGAAGGATCTTCTCTCCAGAAATCTCACCCCCAGCTCCTGAGACTCGAGGAAAGGAACCAGTCAATCCTTCTCAGTCAGAGACACCTGTCGAAGATACTACTGAAGACGTTGCCAAACGAGAAATGGAAGAAGTGTTGAAAATCATCCGCAAGAGTGATTTTGATGTGGTAGAGCAGTTGGGGCACACTCCTTCCAAAATCTCGATGTTGTCCTTGTTGTTGTCTTCTGAATCTCATGCCAATGCCTTGATAAAATTCCTGAAGACTGCCCATGTACCTCAGGAGACCTCCGTCGATCAGTTCGAAAATTATGTTGCTAATCTGACTGTCGACGGTGGCCTAGGTTTTTCCAATGCTGACCTGACACCAGCGGGAAAGGACCATAATAAGGCTCTGCATATCTCCATTGAGTGTAAAGGGATCACCCTGTCTCATGTGCTGATCGATAATGGCTCTTCTTTGAATGTGTTACCAAAAACCGTGCTCGAGAAACTTGACAGCAAGAGCGTTGAACTGAAGCCTAGTGACATTGTGGTGCGGGCTTACGATGGTGCAAAGAGTGTTGTCCACGGTGAAGTTGTTCTCCCTATCAAGATAGGACCTCAAGTTTTCAACACTACCTTTTATGTAATGAACATTCGACCTGCCTACTCCTGCCTACTGGGGCGCCCTTGGATTCATGAGGCAGGTGCCGTGGCTTCGTCCCTCCATCAAAAGCTGAGGTATCCAATAGAGGGCAAGATCGTCACTGTGTGTGGGGAGGAAGAATACATTGTCAGTAGTGTGCATACCTTCAGATACGTTGAGATGGATGGTGAATTCTTCGAGACTCCAACTCAGTCATTTGAAGTGGTTTCTCCGCCCGATCCTGTCCTTAAGCCAACTCCCTGTGTGCCCAAGGTTACTCGTGCTCCTCCTGCTATGATTTCTCTGAAAGATGCTCAAGCTGTGGTTGAAGATGGTGGCTGTACTGGCTGGGGCCAACTGATCAACGTACCGTACAAGTCTGACAAAGCTGGTCTGGGATTCAACTCTGAGAAGACGGTCAAAGATCAAATCAATGTTGTAGAAGATGCTGACAGTGATTGCGACCTGGATAGCTGGATTTTCCCAACAATTGGTGACGGACTCAACAATTGGAAGACTGAAGACATTATCCCGATTTCCTTTAGTCAGGAGTAATTGTTATTGTTTATTCTAGAATTGCAAATTTTAATTTTCTTTTACAATCAAACTTCTTAAAGCATTGTGTCTATGCCCGAGGCACAATGGCTAATTTGTTAGGGGTTTGTCATTTTCATAAGCATATTCATATTCAATAGATCAATGGACTTTTTGCATTCAAATATTGCGCTCTTTATCTTTCCTGTCATTTTTCAAACAAGCTATGTTTTTTGCACACACTCACGTAACAATTTGCCGATCCATATCCACTCTGGATCCTGTTGGTAATGACTCTGCTACTGTTCATTATGACTTTGAAAATCCGATCTACCAAGCCGAGGATGGAAGCGAGGAAGATTGTGAAGTCCCTGGAGAACTTGCCCGACTACTGCAAGAAGAAAAGACTATACAGCCGCATGAGGAATCAATTGAAATTGTAAATCTGGGTACTGAAATAAACAAGAAAGAAGTCAGAGGTTTCTTGGGGCACTCGAATTACATTGCCCGATTCATTCCACACTTGACTGCTACCTGCAAACCCATCTTCAAATTACTGAGACAAAATCAAGAGATGGTATGGAATGATGAATGCCAAGAAGCTTATGACAAAATCAGGAAATATCGCCAAGAACCTCCAGTTCCGATGCCACCAGTTGAAGGAAGACCTTTAATTACGTATTTGACCGTGTTAGAAAATTCAATGAGGTGTGTTGGGGCAACATGACGAGTCTGGTCGAAAAGAGCATGCCATATACTGCCTTAGCAAAAGGTACCGACTGTGAAACAAGATACTCACAGCCCGAGAAAGCTTGCTGTGCTTTGGCCTGGGCTGCTCGCCGACTAAGACAGTATATGTTGAATCATACCACCTTATTGACTTCTAAGATGGATTCTATCAAATACCTATTTGAGAAACCTGCTGTCTCCTGAAAGAGTTATCACTGACAATGGTACTAATTTGAACAACAAGATGATTACTGAACTCTGCACGCAGTTCAAAATAAAACACCATAACTCTTCTCCGTACCGGCCAAAGATGAATGGCGCCGTGGAGGCTGCTAATAAGAACATCAAGAAGATCATACAAAAGATGACGGTAATGTACAAAGACTGGCATGAGATGTTACCATTTGCTCTCCATGGTTATCGCACTTCAGTACGCACTTCGACAGGGGCAACTCCTTTCTCTTTAGTCTACGGAGCGGAAGCTGTTTTACCAGTGGAAGTCCAGATTCCTTCTATAAGAATCATGAAAGAGGCGGGCTTAGACGAGGATGAATGGATTCAGACTCGGCTCGACCAAATAAACTTGATTGATGAGAAGAGACTTGCGGTTGTTTGTCACGGGCAGATATACCAGAAGCGCATGACCCAAGCATTTAACAAAAGGGTCAAGAGACAGGTGTATCAGGTAGGCGACTTGGTGATCAAGCGTATCACTCTACCACAAGGTGACCCCAGAGGCAAGTGGACTCCCACATACGAAGGACCATTTGTGGTTAAGAAGGTATTCTCCGGTGGAGCCATGATACTTGCTACAATGGATGGCGAGGACTTCCCGCATCCTGTGAACGCGGACATAGTTAAAAAAATACTACGCATAAAAGAGACCCGCTAGGTCGACGTACCTAGGCAAAAGTAAGGGCATCCCGGCGAACCAAAAGGGTTCGGGCAAAAGTTAGGGATAAATATATAAAGACGTATACCCAGCAAGTCGAAAACCTGAAAAGGCGGCTTGGGCAAAAAGGGGTATCCCGGTGGACAGAAAACCTGAAAAGGCGGTCCAGGCAAAAATTAGGGATTAAAGCGTATGACTATGTCCCGTTCTCTGCCACCTTCACCCAAGTTCAAGGGGCTGAACAAGCCAATCACCTCTATCCGACAGCAGGAGATGAGATGCTTGAAGACATAATGACAGTAATGGAGTCAAAATCAATAGGGCTTATTCTGCATAGCTTTCTTTTTGTTGTCTTGACAACTTCCTCTTACTAGGATTTCTGTCTCCTTGTACACAAATTGCCTGTTTATAGGCCCTCTTTCAAAATCAATACAATTTCATTTCCAAAAAGATGCTTTTGTTTTTACCTTTTCTGTTTTGTTTGCGTAAACGTCCATTAATTTAACTTGAATTGACTTATGCACTTGAATATGACCCATGTTTACAAAAATGCATGCCTAAAATAGCAATAGCAATTACTACACGACTTCAGGATCGAGGAGAAGGTCTAACCACGCTTTCCAAGGAGGCTGTTACTAATTCGATTCCCCGGCAACGCCAATTATTCCCCAGAAGAGGTCGGCATCGCCCTACCGAAAGGTCATCCCTTCTATCCCCAGCCAGGCCCCGTTGGACAGAACCCGAATCCCCAGCTAAGGAAGGGCCATCAATACCAATGTCTCCGACCAGCAGACTGGGATCTATCTCCCCAGTAGTGTCCCCTGGAAGAATGTTTCAGACGCCTAATGCATTCATTACATCATTTCACATCACATACCTACATACAATTTTCATTCCGCATCATATACATTACATCATTTCATAATATATACATGCATACACATGCATACCAGGTTCGCAAGCATAAAACATCTCATGCATCATGACATTGCATGAAACTAACGTTATTTTTCAGGTTAATTATCCTCTTGATACAGTCAAAATAAAGGTCCATTCGGACGGACATCTGTATCAGTTACATTCAGGATTCAACTACACCTTTCAAATATACTCCATGTCAACATTCATTCTGACATTCTCCCAATGGTGGCATCTCTAAGCCCACCCCAGGTATTCGCTGCAAATACAACAAACAGTATCAGATACAGCCTAACGTATGGTTCATTCTGATTCAGCCCAACATATGACTCTTTCAACTCAGATACGGTCTAACGTACGATCCATTCTGACTCTCAACCACTCCAATACGGTCTAACGTACGACCCATTTGGACCTCCAACTCAGATACGGTCTAACGTACGATCCATTCTGACTCTCAACAACTCCAATACGGTCTAACGTACGACCCATTTGGATATTCAAATCCTCAGATGCTGCCTAGCGTACGGTATATTCCGGGGTGTAGTCTAGCGTACGACTACTTTCTTCTTCAGATACAGCCTAACGTACGGCTCATTCTGCAACTCCAATACGGTCTAACGTACGACCCATTTGGACCTCCAGCTCAGATACGATCTAGCGTACGATCCCTTCTGATCTTCAACAACTCAAGTATGGTTTACTGGACGACCAAGTTAAACCTTCATTTTCTCAGGTGCTACCTTCGGACAGGTACATTCCTGAATGGTAGTCTAGTATACGGCTACTCCCTTTCTCAGGTGCTACCTTTGGACAGGTACATTCCTGAATGGTAGTCTAGTATACGGCTACTCCCTTTCTCAGGTGCTACCTTCGGACAGGTACATTCCTGAATGGTAGTCTAGTATACGGCTACTCCCTTGCTCAGGTGCTACCTTCGGACAGGTACATTCCTGAATGGTAGTCTAGTATACGGCTACTCCCTTTCTCAGGTGCTACCTTCGGACAGGTACATTCCTGAATGGTAGTCTAGTATACGGCTACTCCCTTTCTCAGGTGCTACCTTCGGACAGGTACATTCCTGAATGGTAGTCTAGTATACGGCTACTCCCTTTCTCAGGTGCTACCTTCGGACAGGTACATTCCTGAATGGTAGTCTAGTATACGGCTACTCCCTTTCTCAGGTGCTACCTTCGGACAGGTACATTCCTGAATGGTAGTCTAGTATACGGCTACTCCCTTTCTCAGGTGCTACCTTCGGACAGGTACATTCCTGAATGATAGTCTAGTATACGGCTACTCCTTTTCTCAGGTGCTACCTTCGGACAGGTACATTCCTGAATGGTGGTCTGGCATACGACTACTCCTTTTCTCAGGTGCTACCTTCGGACAGGTACATTCCTGAATGGTGGTCTGGCATACGACTACTCCCTTTTCAGCAGATTCAGCCTAACGGACGGCCCATTCTGCAACTCAGAGACGATCTAGCATACGATCCATTCTGATCTTTCATCCCCATCAAAGTCATCCGCCTAACAAACAACTCACTCTGGTATCCAGACACGGTCTAACATACGATCCATGCTGATCCCATATCCCCAGCAGTATATAGCATACTCTGACTCCCCAGCAAAGTCGACGGCATAATGGATGACTCACCATACGGTCGGATGTATGACCCGATGTGACACCCATGTCTCTAGATATCGTCTAACGTACGACACCATCTGGAAATCTCCTCGGCAAGTTTCTTGGATGGCATCTCTAAGCCCATCTCCGTCAAGACTGATGGACAAGCGCAAATTTTCGGGGCATTCTAGTGTTCAATAATCTTTCACCTCCAGACCACGAACGACACATACCATTCTACTCTCTCGGTTCAAGAGTATTGAACAGGGGCAGCTGTCATACCCCAAAATTTGCCCGTTGATATTACAAAGCATTTTCCAAGACCCTCTGACTTGTTCTGCAAGGCACTGATATCAAATGGACAAAAGCCCACTCACAACAGGCCCAATCCACAGGCGGCCCAAAATAACTGGCTCGCTAGGCGAGCAGCTCCTTCGCCTAGCGAACATTGCCTCATGCCACTCGCCCAGCGAAGAGTTGGACCCAGGAAAAAGCCCAGACCTAGTTTGCTCGCTAGGCGAGCAATTCCTTCGCCTAGCGAAGCTCGCAAAAGTTTGAAGTTTTGGACCTCATTCTAAGCCCATTAGGTCACCACTACCACTACTATAAATACCTACTCCTCTGCCACGAAAAAGAACACACAGAGACGGACGAAGACGGACGGAAACACACATCCAGAAGGAGAAACACCGAAACCCTGCTGATTCAAAGAGTTCAGAAGGCGGAAACCCTGAAGGCCGCTCACCCGCTCCGAAGCTACCGCCGCCCAACTCAATCCAGCTCGCCAACTCAAGGTTGCAACTCGATTTGTAAACAGGTTTGCATCACTGCTATCGCTTTAGTTTCTTAATTGGCATATGATATCCCTTTAGGGTCTTAAGCTACCTATGATTATCACTTTGTATTCTTATTTTGCATGTGGTACCGCTTTAGTGTCTTAATTTGCATGTGATATCGTTTGGTACTCTCATTTGGCATATGGTACCATTTCATGTTCTTAATTTGTGGAGGATATTATAATTGAATTCATAAACATTTTGAAGTTTTGCATGAGAATTTAAATGTGCTTGAATATTGTGAAACTGAACCATATAATTATGTGTTGGATGCCATAAGCCATGCTGCAGGTTGAGGTCATAATGTTCTCAAATTCCAAACCCGTGGCTGCTCGCTAGCTCATCGCTAGGCGAGCCTGCAGTGAGCCTTCGCTGAGCCTTCGCTAGGCGAAGCAGAGGCGAACGGGACAGGGGCTGCTTTGTCTCTTTGTTGCCCATTTTATGTTTACCTAAGGATGATTCTGCATTATTTGGCTTAAATTCCTGGCTGTTATATTTATCTTATGGTGCAATTTCCAATTGTATTTTACCTCGATGCTTTAATCCGTGTGTTCATGGTGTAAAGGCTAGCATTCTTCCGAAGAAATAGCTGGCTAGGTACTCCGCTTTATGCATGGGAAGCCTTCATGGAGATGGATTCTAAATTATTTCACTTTAATGTGAAGATTCATATTGATGGCCCAATTAATTTTAATGTAGTGATCCTTAATGTGTTGATTTTAATGTATCGATTTAATGCGGTATCACCATAATTACCTAATGAACGTAAAACATGGACTTTAAATAAATGATATCGGACCTCTCTTTATTACCCCACGATTACAATATTACGGTCATGCCCCGCGAATGTGGGATATCCTTAGCAAAGACCCTTCGGTTAAATCATCATAGTCCCTCGGATGTTGCCTTCGGAAATACGACTTTGTCCCTCGATGACCCTTCGGTGTAGCCTACGGTTAAATGATGATAGTCCCTTCGAATGCTAAGGTATCCTCACAACGGTTGCCTTCAATGACCAATCGATGACCCTACGATGACCCTTCTACATCCCAAGGATAAAACTACTTACTTCTCAATAGTAAGGACAGTTTTACCCTCATAAGGATAGGAAACGCCCGGAAAGACCTCGGACAGGTATAACCTTAATTGCTCATTCATAACCAAAAAATATACTTTTCACCTCACACCTTTCAAACATCTTTTTGGAAAATCACCACTTAGCATACATCCGCACTAGGATCATTGCCGAGTTATATTTTTCTAAACTATTTTCTAAATTAAAACGAGATAACCACTTTGTATACATTCATGCAAGAATCATTACAAAGTTAAATTCTCATTTTGCAAAACATTTTTCACACCTTTCTCAACCACCTTTTTCAAACTAGAAAACATAAATGATTGAGCAATTAAGAGCCCATGGATAACCATGGATACAAAGGGTGCTAATACCTTCCCTTTGTATAAAGTACCTCCCGAACCTAAGAATTTAAAATTAAGGTCTTTCCTGTTCTTTTCCACCTTTCCTTATTGGATAAAAGAAAAGTCGGTGGCGACTCTTGCTAACCGCGACATTGCGATTAAAACCACAAAAAAGTCCAGTTCACCGTATGACACCGAGTAATCGTCATCCATTCAAAACACCTTAATTATTATCCAATCCTTTTCATAATTACTCAGATGAAACAAAAAGCGGTCTAGAGTCTTCTATTCCCTTTCCCGACTATTAGGATACGAGTTGTCTTACTCGATTATCCGAGTAATCGTCATCCAACCAAAAACATCTCAACACATCAAATCTATCCTTTTCTCGCCCTCGTGCGATCAAAACCAATCAAACAAAACATCAAACACATCAAACCAACTCGTCACCCTCCGCGTGACCAAAACTCTTTCAGAAAGAACACTGTTAATCCTTTCTAATGCACACAACAAACTAGTGCTTAAGGCTCCGCCGAGAGTAGACAAGTCAGCGTTTATCCTTTAGAACACGATCTAAAACAGCTATTCACTAAAAGACACCAACCAACCGTAGTTTCCCGAACTACGAATGCTCTGATTTCCTTATTACCATAAGGATACGTAGGCCGGAGATTGTTGTATCTTCACGAGCACACTAATAAAAAACCTCCCCCTTCTCCTTTCTGAGGTTCTCATCCATTTCTATTTTCAATATTTTATAACCCAAAGATAACAAACAAACATAAATTAACACTCGAAACACAAATTAGAACTAAAAGGTTCCCGTTGAGTACAACGGACGTAAGGGGTGTTAATACCCTCCCCTTACGTAATCCACTCTCGAACCCGAATATGGTTGCGACGACCATTATTCTAGTTTTCCAAAGGTTTTATCGATACTTTCCTATCCCTTTATTGGGATAAATAAAGTTCGGTGGCGACTCTGTTCGAACATAAATTTTTCCGCGACCATCGTGAGGAATCGTATTTTCCGAGATGCGACAATACCACACACATAAAGAATATGCAAAAGGTGTGGCCTAATCTCATCCATACTCATGCCAGTTTTTCAATCAACTAGCATTAGGACTTTGAGATGTCATAGGCCAAATGGAATGAATACATGAAGAAGAGGAATAAGATGAAGTGGGAGGGGGATGAATGAAATCACAAATTGGTCAAAGGAGGACTTTTACCAAATTAATATCATTCATTCATTTTGGGAGATGAAATGTACATTCCATCAATCCCCTAAATTCAATGATATTAATTTGACAAAGTCAAATCAACCTTGACCAAGGCCCAACAACAAGAGTCAAACATAAACAAAGTCATCACAATTGGTCAACAAATTTATTTAGCATTTATTCAATTTAAAAATACTAAAATAGTGCATTTAAATTAAATATGGTTTGTCCAATTCCTAAAATCTCATCAAAACACCAAAGAAATGGCCATGAGATTTATCATAGGTCAAACAAGGTCAAAGGACCTTGGAGAAAAAATTTCATAATTTTTGGACATTTAAAAATATTTTTAAACAATTAAAAACAAATTCAAAATCAATTAATTCATGAAAAATATTAATAATGATCCAAAAAATAATTTTAATTCAGAATATGAAAGAGAAAAATGTTTGAATTTTTTTGGTGAAAGTCCCATATTTTTTGGATCAATATTGAATTTAATATGAATTATTGGAAATAATGCAATTAAAATGAAAATTCAGAAAATCAAAAATACGTGGGCCATCTGATCTCCCTCATTAATTGAGGTGGTAGGTCAGATGGTCCCTAGCGCGCATTCCATGTGGTCATTAGTCAACTGCGTTGCATATGTGGTAATCAAAACCAACGCTTAAGATTAAAACAAAATGAATGGATCATGTGGTTCAAAGACTTGCCAACGCATCGCCGGAGCCAGAGCTCCGGTCATCTTCTCCGACGGACCTCACCAGACTGGTCCACCATCAACCATCACCAAAATTAAAAATAAGGACATGATCTTAAAGAAAAAATGGCACTGAGCTCGAATCTGGCCTCAATTCACTCTAACTCCAAGTATATTGAGAGATGCATGGAGTTGAAATTTGAGGTACATGAACTGAGTTGTTTCGATTTGACCTCAAAGTAACTTAAACTTCTTGCCTACATTGGTAGGACTTCAGACAACCAAAGAATCAATAGAATTGAGCCAGAATTTGAAAGAATCGAAGAGTTCAAAATTTCTAGAAAATACCTTCAATGGAGGTCTGGATTCAACTGGTCTTGATCTTGCTTGTGCTTGATCTCACTCCACTTGCTTGCAGAAGAAGGATTAGATGCTTGAAAGGCTATGGATTCCTGGAGATTTGAATTTCAAAACAGTGGAAATTCAACCTCAAATTCAAGAGAATTTCTCAGGCTTATCCTTTGAAAAGTGAGGGTTTGAGATGGGGGATCAAAACTGGCGCGAATGTGTGTTCATTTCTGAGCAATTGAAGCTCTATTTTATAGCCAAAACAGTTGATAATTACACACTTCAAATCACTTTCCAATTTTGGCAAATGGTGATGCAAAGGTACATGGGCGCGCAGAGGCCCATGAAATCATTGCTTGAGGTCCACAAATGAATGTTGGGTGGTCTGAATTAAGCTTGGATTGCAAGGCAAGTGTGCATTGATGTTTGAAGTTTGATCCTTGCCAAGTGATATCACCATGTTCATGCCATGCGCAGCCTATGCATTTCTTGTCCAAAATGAATGAATTTGAGCTCTTTGTAAAGGTGAGATAAAAAGGAACAACTTTCATGTTCAACACTTTTTCATTTGGAGCTTGGAACTTGGAGAAATTTGAGGTGGAAGTTTGGAAATTTTTGACATATCAAATTTTTTCTAAGTGTCAAGCCATATGTCTCAATATCCCACTTTGCTTAACTTTTTATATGAGCTTCAAATGAGAAAAGTGTCTTCACCAAAGTTGTATCTCTCTCAAAGAAATTCAAAATGGTTACCAATTTCATGTCATTTGGATTTGGAATGATAGAGTTATGCATTTTTGAAGTTTGGAAAAATCACTTGATCAATGGTATAGGTCAAAAGTGACCTATAATGTAACCTCATATCACATGCTCAAAATTTTTGAATTAGATCCCACTCCAAACATAAAAGTTGAAGTAGACACATTGAATTTGATTGTGATACTTGGAAATATTTCATATCATAAAAATTGAGCAAGTTATGGCCTTGGGAAGTTGACTTTCAAATTAGGGTTTAGACAAAATGACCTATAATGTTTCAACATAGGAAATGATTTTCCAAGCAAAACTAGATCTAGGTCTCAACATGAAAGTTGTTTGTAATGTCATTTAGAGTAATTTTTCTCTTGGAATCATTTTCATATGGTGAAAATTGTAGGAGATAGGGTCTTGGGAGACCCAGTTTTGATCAGCAGAATTCATCTGGCCAACCACCACCAACCAACTTGCTAACTTCCAATTCTCTTGACTTTCTTGGCTCATGGTAGATCATATATGCATAAGATGATGAATTTTAAAGTGTCCCTTTATAAATTTGATCAATTGGTGAGATATCTTGTTGGAGAAGTTACTCAAAATACCCAGTCAAACTAGGGTTTCCAAGGCAAATCACCCTCAAACTCTTGAAGAAAACTTAATCAATATAATATGTAGAGAACATTGGGACTCATATATGATGCTCATAACCATTCTTTAATCAATTCTTGGTTGTGTTCTTTGTTCATGAGGGTCTTAAACCCTAGATGTGAACTTGATGAATCAATGAGATCATGCCCTTCCTACAAAAGAGTTAGACAAATGCAAAGACATATTTTTGGTATTTTGGCTAGTGAAATGATAAAATACAAGTATGATATAATCACAAAATGCTTGGTGATCTCTCCCAAAACAAACCCAATGAAAAGGGGTAAGGAGGATACCAAGACATGATCCCAGTGCTAATGCTTATGATGGAATTGCATGAGGGATCTTAGGGTCAAAACTGGGGTCTTACACTAACATGTGGCGGTTATGTCGCCCAGTTATGTTAAATTTGGTTTCTTCTTTTTGTTTTTATTTGTAAAAATCAAGATGTATTAAAATCATGCAATTAAAGTAATGTTCCCTCATTAAATCGTCTTTTTCCTTTATGATTATTAAATGTAATAATAAATTTGGGGAACGCGATAGATTGAAGCCCCAACACAAATACTCAAGGGTGCAGTAATAAACACCACATGCATACGACTAAAGTAATAAAAAAATAATGACAATGCTCACACACACGCACACAAAGAAATCAAGCTTAACAATGGCAAATAATCAACTCACCCCCTATTGGTAGCTATACACTTTATAGGTAATGATGGGTCCGCCAATGCGTCAACCTCAAACCAATTTTCACTTGAAAGCGTTGGAAGGGACACCAACCTATGACAGGCCACGATCTCTAGATACGTCCAATAAGCTTTGGGCGAAACCCGAAGGAAAAGTTGATCCCCGAAAAGTTAACCTGGGGCCAAAGGTAACACCACAAATCAAATAAAATATGAAAAATAAATAGACTGAAGGGTACATATACATTGTAAGACGAGAACGTCAAATCTACATGAACTTCGGACACAGGCAATCCATTTTTTTTAAGAAAAGAGATTGGAAAGTAACTAGTCTATCAAAGAAACCATTTTTTGGATGTCACATCTGTTGAACCACTTATAACCTCAATCTAAGGGGTATACAAGTCTTGCCTCTTGATACCTCTCAAGAATTCTTTTGATCATTTCATTATCCTTAGGATATATTTATCTCCTTTGACGACATATCCTTTCTTGTTGAATTCACCCAAAGAAATAAAATTTCTTTTAAGATCAGGTACATACCTGACACCAGTCAACAACTTTATTGACTCATCATAGAGCTTAAATCTTATAGATCCAATTCATGTAGTCTTGCATGCTTTGTTGTTTCCCAGCAACACTAATCCATCATATTGATCACATAGTTCCTCAAACACATATTTGTTTAGAGTTATGTGCCAAGTATAACCTGAATCCATAATCCATTCCTAGAAACCACCAGTATATTAGATGATTTGTAATCATCTTGAACAATGATTGTTTTTCCATTATCCTTACCTCCATGATTCTTCTTCTCAAACCTACCATCTTTCTTTGATGATTTTTCTTCTACATACAATCTTTCACCAATAGAAGATGGTTTATGCTCCTTTATTTCATTCAACTCCTTCAAGTACTAGGATGATTAAACTTCTTCAAATGTTAGGGACTATATTCCATACAAGAGACTTTCTTAAAAATAAGCATTAGATCTTTGTAAAATACACAACAACAACAACAACGCTTGATCTCCATCGTCGACCTTGACATCAACATTCTCCATATCAAGAATTAGCTTATTGAACATATCCATTTGTTTAGTCAAAACTTTGTTTTCACTCATCCTTAATGAATACAAAATTTGCTTTAGATATAAACGATTAACCAAATATTTGATCATGTACAAACCTTCGAGTTTGTTCCATACACCAACAACCTGTTTCTTCGAACACAAGCAATCCAATTTTTTTTTAAAAAGAGATGGGAAAGAAACTAGTCTAACAAAGAAACTATTTTTTGGATGTCACAATCTATTAATTGACTATTTAATAAAATTAAAATATTAAAATATATTTTTTTCAATAGCTACTATAATATTATTTTTCATGCATATTTTATTCTCTAACAAAAAAAAGTATATTTTATTCTCATAAACCATATAGCTACTGCATTTTTTTAATATAAAATATTAGAAAACTTTATTTTAAATAATTGCAAAAGAAAATATACATCTGCCCACGTTTGTGAGAAACACATGGGAATACTATAAAATAAGCAAAAATAAGTATGTTCACCTAATTGATATCCCTCAACTCAAAGTCAATATGTTCAAAGATGAAACATGGGTCTCAATTAAAAAATAATTCATTCTTCATCATGATAGCTTAAGTTTGAATGGACTTTGAAAGAAGAAAATAAGCAAATATTCACATAAGACCAATTGAATGGAAAACTTAACTTTCATATATTTCACACTCATAGAATTAATTAATGATGTAGTTGGTAAACTACATGTATATAGTTTGGGCAAACATGTCAATCCACCAAGAGATAAGCCAATAGAATAGATGGCAAAATGTATGGTACACAAACTCTTGATAAATTTAGTTGACAAATTCTTTGGTGGCATGCATGTGTTACTTTTTTATTCAAAAAGTTTGAGTGGCCTAACAGAAATTTCCATTGAATAATACATTGAGTCTACATCTAGGAAGCAACCATTTCATCATTTGTTTAATAAAAATAAAATTGACATTAGGTATATATTATATACACTTACACATATTGATTAATCGTTCTAATTGAGTCACAAAATTCTTCTTAAAAGAAAAATTAACTCCGCTCTCTTTTTATATATAAATCAAATATTTTCTGCACGGCCAATAGTATAGACTAATCACTCAAATTGAGAAAAATTATTATAAACAACAAAATTATCTATGAGAAATATAATAGTAACAAATGTTACAGCAAGAGAATGAAAGAACAACTTATATAAATTGAATAAACAATAAACTTAAAATTGAATCAGTTAAAATGTATACAAAACAAGTTTGTGTTTGGTCATAAACCCTAAAATATAACCTAAACTTATTTTTATTTTTCTATGTAAATAATTTCCCATCTAACCAAAAACCAAAAATTCTACATCCTCTTAATAACCATGTTTACAATTATGAGACTATACAGTGTAATCTTTAAACACATTCATTCGGATTGCATGCAGAGTCAGCGCACCAACAACCATCCGAATAACTGATCTTTTTCAGATGGCTTCAGATGCGTTGATCGCATGTACGACCATCCTGTTAAGATCTAATTTGTTTGATCTTATTCAGATGGCTTCAGATGCGCTGACTGCTTATAATCTGGGTGCCTTTCAAACCTTAAAAGAATGTTAAACATCAGCGCACTTCATCGGTGCGTAACCGAGTCTAGATTTCTTCATATCATAAAGTATATGAAAATTTTGCTGCTGATAGTTTCCAATAATTGAAAGAGCAGACCTAGGAGTCCCCAAAATAGCCAAACAAACAACATCAGATTCAATCTGTATAAAGTAATTCTCAACAGGAAAATCCCACATTGCTCCATCTGAGAACAAAATCCCAAAATCAGGTAACTCCATTTTCTCAATTCCTGAAACATTATAACATGGCTTTAGAGGAGGAAAGCCTTCAACAATTTCATACCCCTTAATCTTTTTCATAAAAGCTTCTTTGATAATCTCATAAGCAGGTTCAGCAAAATAAGTTAAAGTTGTTCCAGAATCAATTATAGTACCACCAGAACCTTCTTCTGATAATCGCCAAGTTTCTTCTGGTATACTCAACGCTTCGCCATCAACCATAACCGATTTTATCCCGACGTAGTAAAACGTATCGACCGAATTCTCTTCGCCACCAACGAAAGAAGTGAAATTCAAATTCGGATGGCTAAGAAGTTCCTTATCCTCGCCGAATATCAACTTACTACTAACACTCGAGTCGCTGTTTCTATCGACGAGACAATACGAAAACGAATGACCATAGATAGACCGAAGCTGAGAAGCAAATGATAAAGGTCCTCTCCCTAACCCTAACAAACCAGCAGCACCATGGAATAGTCCTCTATTCCAATGACCACAACCGAACATCACGTTCTCGACATGTTTGAACTCCGAATTTCCTTCACTGGTTGTGAGATTAACCGTAAAAGTTTCCGATGCGAAATCACCGGTTGTGTTGGAACTATCACCATACCAATAGAAATAAGGACAAGTTTGATTCTCATCTTTACAAGGCCTAGGTGGATCTGGTGATGAAACTAGTTTGCATCTAGGATCATGACAGGTTATATTCTCAAAAGAACTAGATTCTTTAGGATCATAATATGGACCAGTTTGTTCAAAACAAGCAATGCAAGGAACACATTGAATCCAATTAAGGTCACTACCAGTATCAAGTATTAGAGAATAATGCTTAGGGGGTGTACCTATAAACACATCCATGAAATACTCACCAGAGCCAAGACTCACTCCTGATCCCAAAGTTGCCACAAGCTGAGTCGAATATTCCGGCGAGGCCGCAGCCGCAGCCGCAGCGACCGGAGCAACAGCAACTGCTGGTTTGTATGACTGCTTTGGATTTGCTTTCTGCAGCCTTGAAACTGTGTTTTGGTTCTTCTTTTCAATGACCCTTGTGTGAAGAGTTTGAATTCTTGTCAAATCCTTTACTGTGTAATCAATCACTGATTTTCTTTTTGGCTCAATTTCATTCCTCATTGATATGTGCTTCAAATGAAGCTTCACGGATTTCTTCTGTGGATTTGAATCTAGAAAAGCCTCAACATCTTCTTCACCTGGTTTCATTGAAGTTCCAAATTTGTCTGAATTTGAGAAACCACAATCAGTGTCCTCAGAAGAAGAAGCAACATTGAAACTTGGATGTTCAGGAAACTTTATAGCAGCAAGAGAAGATCCATTCTTCTTGAGACTATTGTGATTATGATTCACAGAAATGGCTTCCACAGCAAAAGAACATAACACAAGTAGAATCAAAATAGAAAAAACCTTGAAAATCATACTAAAAATTTCCCCTTTTTCTTGAAAATCTGAGACCCAAAATTGGAAAGAGCAAAACTTTATCCAAATTTGAGGTAAACAAAGAGGATGAAACCAAAAAAATTGAACTTTTGAGACAAAAATGAGAAATTATTGAAAGAAAAAAAAGGGTGTGGTTTGATTGAGAAGTTTGTGTTCTGTGATGGCTTTATTGGTAGTAGAAATGAATGAGAAAATGGAAGCCAAATGTCAAAGGTAGTACAAAAACACGGTTTTGATTTGATTCATAGGAGTAACAAATTACAAGGATTTTATATATTTTAATGAAGTGTTTTTTCATGTCAGTTTCCTAAACTATTGTCTTTGTGATTGTGTGTCACGGTTTTTAATTTTATGTAACCTAGGTTGAATGTAACATGAAAAGTCAAAGGAGCTTGTTTTGTCATCAATTTGAGGTAGTAAAAGGAAAGGAAAACTCTATAGTCGTTGGTCAGAGTTTTTGAGCTAAAAGAAGTCATGTTTTTCTCAGTGGTGAATGGAAGATGTGTCATGAGAAATTCACACCTGTCAGTTGAATTATAAGGAAGTGGATTTTTGTTTATTCCTTAGGGAAAGTTTATCACTGAATTAGTCTTGTGAGTTAAACTAATGTTAATTTTAAAATCACTTCAAAATCAAATTTACATTTTTAAAATTATTTTTGACTTTTTCAAAAGACAAACCAAGCATACTAATATAAATTATAAATTATGTAATATACTGAAGTAAATTAAGGGATATCCATGTTTATGGACGAGTTTCGGGTCTCGGTGTTAGTAGTATTATTCTGTCAAAATATCATTGTTGATCCTTTAATTTTATATTAATTTTATATTGGAGTTCATTTTGATCCCTGAATTTAAAAAAAAAATCAAATTGATTCTTTAAATGTTCAAATAGTGTTACATCGGTCATTTTCGTCCATTTGGATGAAATGTCGTTTGTATATGTATGTGTGGCAGGTGACGTGGATTTGATATTTCATCTTCTTCGTTCCATCCTTAGGTTTCGTTATGTTCCTCCCTCTCTTGTTAGGTTTCCCCCCAAATCGATTTAGGGTTCCTCAATTGGCAGAGGTCTACACTAAAATTGGTCGTGAAAATTGAAGTAGCAATCAACATTAACAATGAATTCTGGGCACTATTCAAACGAATCTAATGTATACACATGCTCCAATATCCGATGGAACCCCTTATCGCTGTGGAGACGTGACTGTTCTTCGCATGACCTCAAATGTTACGAGTTTTGAGAAACAAATTTGGGGATGTTGACATTTTAAGGTAACAATGAATTTGAAAATTTTCTTCTTCGCCTGTTGTTATGATATAGACCATTTGCCAATTACACAGGGTTCAACGCAAGTTCCTTGTGGATTTTTTTATTGGTTCTATGAAGATGTGGTAGATGAGAAAGACCAATTTATGAAGAAGTAAAAAAGTAGGTTAGGGAAGCTATCAAACGAACTTGATGCAGCAAAAATAGAGGTAGAGAATCTTAGGGCTACAAATGAGGAGCTGAAGCAACATTTGAGGGAAGTACAAATTCAAATGAAGAAGATGGTAAAATGGGCGAAAATTTGGAAGAGTATGTTTTGTATTGTTTTATGTGTGTTAGTATTTAGAATGTTGTAATAAGTGTATGAGATTGAATTAATTTGAATCTATTTGTATCAGTTTGAATGTAATCAGGTTGTATCAGTTAATGTAAGAACATCATTTGTTTATGTAGGTTTGAATGTTACCAGGTTGTATCAGTTAATGTAAGAACATCATCTCTTAATGTCATCAATTGCCATCACTTAATGTGTGTATCATTTAATGTGTATCAGTTAATTGTGTAGCGACCAATCTGTGTTGGTTTATGAATTGTGCATCAGTTAATGTGTATCAGTTGAGATATCAATTATAGTTTAAACCAAAACACTTTATACCAAAACAGATAAAACAAGGCATAATTGATATATACCAAAACGCATTACATTTATATCAATTATGGTGTATACCACTAATATTTTACGTTACATAAGTTCAAAAGGCACTTCATAGGTTCAAAGCACTGCATAGGTTCAAAGCACATTACATTCTAAAACACACTACATAAGGATACATGTTCAAACTTAAACTAACATATAACTTAAACTAAGTTCAACAGACAACATGACAGACATTTCTAAGTTAAACTAAATTTACGTCTTTGGTGTGGTTCTCTTTGTTGGTGTTGTCCTTGTTGTTATATGTCCAATTATAGTTTTGGGTACACTCAATCTAGTTGTATGTCATGATGCTACAAATGGTGTTTATGACCTTTTGACTGATAGTTTCTTTGTCCTTCCATGAGTTAACTTTAAACATACCTCTAGTCAACAATGTGTCTTCGATTTAACCTACAACGAACGTTTTCGCCTAAAACTCGCAATTGATGCACCTTCAAGGATCGTCAATGACTCTGCAAGGTTTTTTTTTGGCATGTGTTCCAAATGCCTCAAATCGTTTCACTTTCTTTTTTAAGGTTGTACACTTAAATTCCACATGGACGATACATTTCACATCAGCTACCTGTGTGCGTCAGTTAACACTTATATTGACTTTGACTAACGGGTCAAACGAGAAGGATGAATATGACACTATTTGCATAATTAAAGAATCAATTTAGACTTTTTAAAATTGAGGGACCAAAATAGACCTTAAGATAAAGTTAAAGGACACAAAAATATCTTGTGTATTATTTTTTAATTATATCATACAAATAAATTTTAATATTTATTATTAAATGAATAATATATATTATCTTTTAACATTGATATGTCTTAATTTTTTTTGTATGACCTTGGTTCTTTTATATATTATGAAGTAATAGTATTACTTATAAAATTAAATTGTGAATATTAGTATTGAGCTATCATTAGTGTTAGTTTTTCTAAAATAAAAATAACCAAAAATAAATAAATAAATTCATAAGGAAATCAACTGATAAAAACTATTCTATAGATAGTAAATTCATAATGAATTCAATTGTTTGAGAATTTCAATCTAAAATGTAAGTTAATCTAATAAAAATAGAGATAATCATGTATATTGTAATTTGTTTTATGTCAACAAAAAACAACAAGATTTATATTATACTGACTTTTTTATAGGGCAGACGGACATAAAGGATAACATAATATTATTTCTTAATAAAAAATAATTTTTATCAAAACTATCTAGAAAGGTTGGTGTGTGATATGAAAATGGGGTGTTAAATAAAAGTTAATAGGTGCAAAAAGCAATTTTCGTATGTTAGTAGATTTTAATAAATCATAGGCCCATGTATTGGCCCGTTTAGATTTAACAAAGTGTATTTGAAAAATCAAAAAAGAGAAAATAAAATTAAAAACGCTAGAAGGAGGGGTTGAACCTCCGACCTTGTGGTTAACAGCCACACGCTCTAACCAACTGAGCTATTCCAGCTGTGTTGTTGAATAATTGGCAACATATAATATAATTTAATAATATTTGGTATTCCGATTCATTGCATTATATGCTATATTATCTGAATAATATTTGAGCATATTGGTGGGTGGCAACGTAAATATATAGTGGTTGGAAGAAACCGTTAATTAGTTTAAATTTAATTGGGTAAACACTTATATAATTGATTTCTTTTTTTAAGGTACTATTTTTGAAAATGAATCATTTTTTAAATATTTTGTATGGAAGGGAAGTAAAGAGGCACCGAAAGTTCATTGAATTTAGTGAGAGATAAGGTTTGTTTTACTAGAGAGAATAGGGATATGAGTTCTTAGAATTGTGTTGTCTCAAAAGGTATGATATAGAAAATGGTGCAAATGAAGGGATATAAGTGAAATGTGTTGGTGCAAAGGAATGGATATAAGTGAAATGTGTTGTTTCAAAAAAGGTATGACATAGAAAATGGTGCAGTGTGCGGTTTTAAAAAATTAATTGTAAATATAAATATATTGATGTTATAATTGTGAATGAATCATTTTTTATTTGGAAGTATTTTAAGTATTTTTAAATTATCTTAGAGTTTGTTCGAATCTAAGGAAGATGAAATCTAAAATTTTGTGTGAAGTGGATAAGTTTTTCTAATGTATTTTTCTAAATCCCGAAGGTTCAATTTATAGGACAAAATGATGATGTTTTACAAGGTTGCGACCCTTGATAAAACACACACTTTCAACAACATTTTTATCAAATGTTGCATTGTTTCGCCTATAACAACATTTTTACAAAATTGTGCATTGTTTCGTCTACAATAATAGTTCATAAGTGTTGTCTATTTTCGAACTCAATATATAAATTACCTACGGCAACACTTCACAAACATTGCTTATTTCTGATTTCAAAAAATAATCTTCACTTATATATTTTCTTATCATTTTGAAATACATCAATAGTGATTAATTATTATTAATTATAATAATCTCCCATTTATTTTAATAATGAAATTTCAGAAAAAAGGGAAACAAAAAATGTTAATATCGTAATCATGTATTTATTATTTATTATAAAGATTAACTAATATTATAAAGAAAATCACTTTTTTAAAAGAAATGCTCCAAGAATCCGGGGTTGATCCTCTCTTTTTAATGTTTTTTTTTCAATTTCTCCTTTGTTAATCAAAACCACATTTGTCAAATCACACACCAAATTGATCATTTGTTTTTTTTCTTTCTAAAAACAATATATCATTCAAATGGAGTATAAGGGATACTCCGATCCATATACAATCCAGCTGAAAACAAAGAAAAATTTCAGACCAAAAAAACTAAGATAAGCAACTAATGGGAGCCATGCTAAAATCTAGAAAATTAAAGTTAGAATAAGAAATTCCTCCTATTACAAACCATCTCCAAGCTAACAATTTGATAGACCAAAAGATATCATTCAAATTGCTAACAACATCATTCAAATTGCATAAAGAAGCATTACAAAACATTTTTTTTAAGAAATGCTCCAAATATTATCTAAGATTCAAGATGTTACAAAACAATACATAACCATTTTTTTCAATTAGATTAAATTATTTAATTGAGTTATTTGGATTTATTTTATTTAATTAATTAATGTTAGTATGCATTTAAATAAATAATATGATCTAATGTGATGATGTGGTGTAGTGGAATTAGTGGGGCATGGTGGGAAAATAGAATAAATTGGATAATAATTAGAATAATCAATTTTTTAATTATTATTTAAAGAATAAGAAAAATTGGAGAAAATAAGAGTTAATAGAGAAATAAAGGGCAATGAGGGGATTTGGGGAATAACTTGGAGGTAAATGAGGGAAAAGGCTAAATGAAATGATTCAACCTATTTTTATAAATAGGAGGATGTGGGAATTGAGAAAGTTTACGGTACACGAAAACAAAAGTTGGAGAAAAAAGGGAGAAACACAAAGCTAGGGTTTGAGGGAAGAATTCCTTAGAAGTTATTGTTGTTTTGATAGAAATATAAGATAAAGGGGGATAAAGGACTATCAATATGTATGTATTGTATGATGGTATAAAGAAGATAGGTCCTTACTCTCATTAGAGTTCCTAGGTTTCTTTTGATGAATTGTTGTATGATAAATTTCTGAAATTTTGTTGGTTGATCTTATGTGTATATGTGTTGCTATGGTTGAATCTATGTTTGAAATATCATGAATATGCATGTATAAAATTATGTCATTGATGAATGTTTGAATGCTTGAGTTTTGGTCATGATTGATGATGAAACTATTGTTGAAATGGTTGATGGATTACCATGAATCATGATGAAATAGGTGTTGTAACATGTGACGGTGGTGATAACATTATTTCATTGTTTAATTCGTGTTGGAGTTGATTAAATTTTGGGGAAAATTGGTTGGTTTCATGTATGGTGGTTTAGAGAGGAAGAAGATGATGAACGTGTGTAAAAATTGTTTTTTTTTGGAAAATAACACAGTACAATCGATTGACACTGAATTCAAATCGATTAAACTGCCTGGAAATGTGATTTTTTGTTAAGTCAGTACCAAAACATGTTTACTGACAATCAATTATCATCCTTTGACAATCAATTGTCATGGGCCAAATTTCCAAAAATTCTATTTTTGATTTTGTTGTATTGTTCGACTATTTTGGCCGTAGTTTTTGTTCAGTAAGTTAAAATGAGACGTTGTTCAAAGCTTTGGAAAGATAATGCACGTAGATACTTCATGGTAGGGCTTAGTGAATTATTTGAATTATAATCATGTATCTACTATGGTAATGTTTATGTTGTCTTATATGATCGGTTAGCAAATCATTAGGTTTATATGATGATGTGTTGTTGTTTTTGTGAAGTAACATGAATGAATGCTTATGAAGTTACGTTTATTGGGTTGTTGTTGTTTGGTGTTGTTTATTGTTGTCATAAAATTGGTTAATTGTTGCGTATGATGAACGATGCTGTGCATAAATGGTGAGATGTGCATGGTGATTCTTTTGGTGAACCTTTTGGTGAAATGCATATTATTGAGAGCCATGCATCATGGTGTACGGACTTCGGTCCAATTTTGGTATGATCTGGTCCGCTCGTATGGACCAGGAGCGAGTAGCTAATTCTAAGGAAGAAATAGTGAAGTGTTACCTATGGTGATGATAACAAAATTTGGTGTGTTCTGATCCTATGATGGGGATCGGGAGCGAGTAGTCGGTTCCATGTGGGAGCTGGTGAAGCATTACCTATGGTGATGGTAACGATTTGGTGTGCTCTGATCCTATGGTGAGGATCAAGAGCGAGATGAACCTAAGTGTTCATGAATAGTATTGCATGCATAATGGGTCAGTTGTAAGTACATTTGCATATATGATTGCATATGTAGTTGATTATTCATGATGTTGTTGATTAGTTGTGAATATGTACATGTTATTGTGAAGGGTGTGAGAATATATTGTTGTTGATTGTGTATTGAATGTGTGTTTGTTGTATGTTCTCTACCTTAGCATTCCTTCCATTGTTTATATTGGTTTGTTGTTTCTCATCCCCTTGATTTCATGTTGTCCACCATAGACATCTTGCAGATACTCAGGAGTAGAGTTTGTTGTTGTAAGTGGAAGTTAGCTCCTAAAGTTACTTCGTTTAGTTTCATCATTGTTTAGAAGTCTTGATTTGATCCCGTAACATTGGGAATGAGAATGTTTGCTTGCTTATTATGTTTTCTTTGAGGTTAATTGCTTTATTTGGTTTATATTGGATTTGTTGAGAGTTGAACATGATAACTCAATATTTTGATAAAATTTAGATAATTTTGAAGTTGAGACTAAATGTCTAAGTTATGTTGTTATATTTAATTCATATAAGATCGATATCGTTGCAATGATACCCTTAGTGAAGGTGAGTGCGCGATGACAGGTGTTGATGATGTTGATATTTCTGTTGCGTTTTTTGTTAAATGTTTATTTTATTAGAGGATGTATCGTTGGTGACACCTTAGGTTGTCGTATAAAGCTTAATATATAAATTTCGGGATTTAGGGTGTTACACCGAGGGCCAAAGTAGCAAAGGCATGTTGAGTATATCGAGACATAGTTTTCAATTCTTCCTCTAGTGCATGCCCATACAAATTGGCCAAATACGAATAATCCTCCTTCAGAGGAGAGGCATGGCATCTTTTGGAGAAGTGAGGGTCTGACCCCGTCGCACTATGCGGCCTCTAAAGAGCAACCAAAGCAACAACACTTTCAGAAGGATCCAAAGTAGTGGATGGGTCCACTTAAATCCCTATTGATTGTATTCCTCACCTCAGAAGTTAAAAATTTACCTCATTCTTCATCAAATCTACACAAAATCATTCTTAAAGTAAATATTCATGAATAAGAAAATTAAAGGCAAAGAAGCCAAGAACTTCTAGAACTTACAAATAATAACCTTCTTATCTTCCCCGAGAACAAGCTTCCATAAAAAATTGGGTATTAATGAGGTGCTTCAAGTGTTCTCGATCGACCTTCTTTAAGGTGACACAACCCCCAAAATAACCAAGGTCATCAATGAAGCTCACCAATCGCTTCTCTGGTACAAAACTTTCATAGAAAGGTCTTCCTCTTTATGTACATACACCATGTTTCCTATGAGAAAATGACTCTCAGTCTGGTATTTAGGGAACAATTTAGAGCATCCACCTTCCATTATATTCCCAATAACGTAAATTATGGCGTAAGCCTATGGGTGGACAAGAGTAACCATAAAGAATATATATTTGAAAGTTGCATCTTAGAAAAAGCTCCAAAGTCCGGTATTGTCAGAACCATAAAAATTAACCATCTACTATGTGTTTGGGTCACAGGGTCATGGCGACATCAAAAGAGATGAAAGAAAGGGGGCAAAGAAGACTTCCTATTCAAGTATTCACACTAGTATCGTTAGACTTTCACATACTCCTAACTTGATGGGTGAAGTCGCGATGAAGCCATTACCAAATGCTTAAGAACTTCCCCCTTAGAGGTAGTGAAAGGCAAGTGGATACCCAAACTGAAGAGGTGCATTCATAAAATGGAATGGACCAATATCTAGTCATTACATATCCTTTCATACTCATTCAAGGTAAAGAAACCCCAATCTGAAAGTGAACCAACCTCAAAAAAGGATATGTCAAGATTGCCTTATATAGCAAAATCACAAATGGTTGAAGAGTAGACATAGTCCACCCACGAAGATTGAGCATTCTTCTGGGATTTTTTAGCATTCATCTACGACTTTTACCCTTTATGTACTAACTTTTTCACATGCAAGAAAACAAAATGTGAAAAATAAGGATAACCATTAAACTTGGAAAATGACTCAAAGAAATGCAATGTTGACTCTTTAAGAACTGTATGCTAGCATGCAAAATGAAGTAGACTCTATCGAACATTTCAAATCATTCGCATACAACAATTGAGTGTTTCATTTCCCAAGAGTTGTAACTACTATACCTTTGATAAGATGTTTAAAGTATAGAGCATTAAAAGTGTGAATTACCAATAAATAGAAATGTTAACTTTTACTCTTCTGAAGGTAAATGAGAGAGCAATCAAAAACCAATGTTAGTGCAACAAACCCTTGCCTTGCTACACGTAGACAAGGTTTTAGGGGAAATTGTTCTGAGCCGACCATATCAGTCTCGACTGACCACTCAGAAGGAGCTATAGTCCTTCTAGAATCTTCCTAACACACAGGAACTATCATACGTATAATCATACAGGATATAAACTTCATGTGTATCCAATGACTCTCTGCAATCCACGACTGGAAAATATCAAGTTTGTTACTCAATCGCTACTATATAGAGAGAGAAGTCGAAAATTAAGATATTAAGTTTCAAACCTAATTTCAATTCACCATTCTCTCTCACATGTTGAATTGGGTGTTGGAGTGCTAACCTTGCAGGTCAGCCCCCTCTTCACCATGCCAAAAGCTTGAATCTGCCATTACTTTTGATCCTAACTCCATTATTGATTTTAGTATGGAACAAAACCTAATTATTCTTAACTTAACTTAAAGTGTTACATGACATTGTAAAATACTAGGATACCCTTTAGGGTAAATTGTCCATTTTACTCCCCAATCTTCCAATTACATCGTTCGTATAAACATCATTGCTTAGAATGAGAGAGTGTGGGATATTACATAACCATAACCCCAAATTGGGATTTACCCTTTGAATTGATGTGTGACACTAATGATTACGTAGTTGGAGCAATTCTTTGCTAAAAACTCGCAAATTTTTTCATGAAGTATATCATGCGAGAAAAAGCCTCAATGAAAATAAAGTCACGATATCACAACTCAAACTACCTTATCCAATTGCAACAAAAGGGAAATTGTTAAGGATATGTCCATGGTAGTGAAGAATAAAGTTGACGTTACTTTAAGCAAGAAGTACCATATAACTTTGGAAACGAGACGTTAAGCTAATGAAGTTAAACGAGCGTTCGACGAGAGACAAACCCATCATAACCCAATATTTTTTCATTTCACTCTACTTGAAATTTTTATAGTATTGTTTAGCTTTTGATTCAATTAATTATCATTTGTTTCAGCTTTATATCAGACTCATAACATCAAGTTTGTAACTATTTCTCATTTGAATTAATGAAATTGTTGAATTATGAGATATGGTTTTTTATGTCCTTTACACTATTAATGATAAAACAAGAGTTTGATTATGAAATACATCATGTACCAAATGTGAATGCTTAAGATTAAAAAAGATCAAGATAAGGATAACATATAAATATTGAAGTCTAGCTCAAAAGTCTTCTTAACTTTTAGAAACCAAAACAAGTGTGGGTTTGGCCAAATATTCACTTATTATTATTATTATTTGTTCTTAATACGAGAGTATTCATGTAAATGTAAAATTTTCTAGAACTTGAACTATTTCTTTATGATTAATTGTCATGTTATTCACATAATGAGTCAAAATTTTCTTGGTGCCTATAACCCCTTAGGACTATCCCATTATATATAAATTAAATATTATTTGCTAGCCCATTTGAGCCATCTCACTTTCTTTGTTTTTAAATTGAATAAAGTTATTGTGCATAACAATATACTTGTAATTAGTTTTATCTCCTTAAAATTAAAATTAGGTAGTCATGAGAAATATCATAAGCATATCATAATTTTAAATTTGAGGATGATCTAAAATAACAATGTTTTAAGTTTGGTTGGTGGTCATAATAGAAAATAATAGCATTTAAAGAATACTGGAAAAATATTATAGGAAATAGGTACCCACAAGAAGGGAAAAAAAGGAAAAAATGGTTCAAAGAAAAAGAAATAGAAAACAAAAAGAAAAACAAATTGGTACCCATAAAAGAAAAAGAGTCTCGAATAACTTAGGACCATCTCTTTTAGTGTTTAATTTGGTAAAAGAAACACAAACTCTAAAAGAATGGATGAATGAAGAAATTTAGTGTCTAACTTCGAGAATTCATCATATTTTCCCAAATTTATCATACATTAACCCAAGCCTTGTTAGACCTTTAAGACCTCAAAAATGTGTATAATAATATTGATTTGATAGATTATTTATAAAATTTTCTAGCCTATTGTAAAGTGATATTTACCGTTTGATTAAATGATACCTTTATTATTTGAGTGAATTGGTGATGAAGAGAGAAAAAGTTGTAAAGATATGTGTTTGTAATCTTTTTATTTATTCATCTTGAAGTATGAGAATAAAAGTGAAACTTAAGCTTAAACATGGAAGTATCCTAGTAAGCAGCACCACACTTAGACATTACCATTGAAGTAGATAAACTCATTTTTTCTTAAAATCATCAATTTCAAGTTTATCCTTAAGTATAAGCAAATGTTATAATTTGGAGTTGTGATGACAATTAATCATTGCATGTTTTTAGTATATGTTTTATTTAAATTTGGTTCTTTATGTTTTTAATATGTTCATGTTTTTTTAGGCTTCTCCACTAATTTCATAATCTTGCCCTCTGTAATTCTTAATGACAACAAGTGCTTTGGTTGCACCTTCTCCGAGTGAGTTTCTGCTTGAGACAGGGAATGCAAAACATGTTGTTCAACAATTTATTATCACCTTGCATGTTGAGGTTTACTTACAGAGTATAAAGCTCATGCAAGGCTTCAGTTTGTGTAACCGGAGGCAGAACATGACATAGATTATCACCCAATTTTCCTCATACAGGGCCTTTACAAGATCTTTTCGAAGCTATCAACATATAGATTTAAGAAAGTCACATCAAAGGTTATTTACCCTTGTCAATCCGTCTTCCTTACATGTAGAAATATTTTGGATGAGATGATGGTTGTAAACAATATTTTTGATTTGGTGAAAATAAGAAAGGATAAATGTTTATTATTGAACATTGACTTTGAAAAGGCTTACAATATAGTTAATAAGAATTTCCTTATGAATATGATAAGCACGATGAGATTCAAGAGCACCATTATATCTTGGATGAAAAAAATACATTTGCAAAAGTTCCATGTCCTTTTTTGTAAATGGAGTTCCAATGAAAGATTTTAGAGTGGGAAAAGGACTTCGTCAAAGGGACCCGATAACAACCTTTATTTTCAGCATTGTAGCAGAATGCCTAACAATACTCACTAATATAGCACCAGAGTTTAGGATATCAAACAACAAAAAAGTTCCTAAAACACTTTAGTACATAATACCACAATTTGTGGATGATACAATCCTTCTAGTTGAAGGATCTTGGTAAAATTTGTGGTGCCTCAAAACAATGTTATTAAGATTTCAATTAATATAAGGTTTCAAGGTAAATTTCTTCGAAAGTGTTTTGATTGGGGTCAATTTAGTTGATTCTTTTTTTAGAGCATCATCAACTTTTATGTCTTGTTGTGTATCAAAGGCCCATTTGAAGTTCTTGGGAATTTTGTTTGGAGCTAATGGAGAATGTTAAAAATTGACTCTCATTTTGGAAAGGTCGATACCTATAATTATGTTAATAAACCTTGTGCTCAATAATTTATCCCTCTATTTTGTTTCCTTCTTCAAGGTTTCTACAAAGATCATCAATAAGCTGATACAAATTCAGAGCAGTTTCTTATGGTGTGGAGGTTTTAAGGGTAATAAGGTGTGTTGGTGAAGTGGACGAATGTTTGCCTTCCCAAATAGAAAGATGGATTAGGGGGTAAAAAAATCTAACTTATTTCAATATGGCACTATTAGGGAAATGGAAGTGACACTTTTTACATGATGTGAAAGAACAATGGCTCAACTTTCTATCATTTAAATATGGCAACCTATCATCTTTTGTGTTGCAAAACAATGTTACACATTGCAATAATAAATAATCCATTTGATGGTGAGATATCATGAAAGTATGAAAAGAGAAACACGTTGGCTTGAATCGGTTCAACAACATTATCAAAGCCAAATTGGGCAACGAAGACAAAATTATGTTTTGGAAGGACGTGTGGTTAGGTGAGACAACATTGAGGGATCTTTTTCCTAACCTTTTTCTTTTGCAGGTAATAAAAACAATTGCATTTCAAACTTGGGCTATTTCATTAATGAATCCTACGAATGTCATATCTCATGTGATACCGGAGAATCTCACCTTGATAGAGAAAAACTACATCATCTTCAAGCTCTCTTGCTCAACACTACCCCCAATACAAAGGACTCATAACATAAAGATACCCGACAAATTTCAAGGTTTCAATGTCAAATCTTTCTACACATCCATTAGAGAGAACCATCATCACATTTTATTGGAAGCAAATTCCTAGGAAGCTCTAAAATTTATTTGCAAATGCAAAACTCTGTCGAAAAGTAGCATATTTGGCAGGACACTTCTTTAAGATCAACTAACTTAAAAGCATCTCTACAAATTTGATTATGGAGGACTCTTAGTTTGGCCATCTCTACAATTTTGAGGAATTCTTGCATGATAATAAGGTGTCAAATATAGGTTTGATGATATGGTTTGTAACTTGTTGGGTGGTGTGGAACACTAAAAATAATATTATGTTTAAAGGAAAAATCATTCATATTGAGGGGCAAATCAAAAAAATTAAAAGAATAAATTGGCTTTGGCTCTCGAGCAAGAAACATGTGTCGCATCTCGGAAAATACGATTCCTCGCGATGGTCGCGGAAAAAATTATGTTCGAACAGAGTCGCCACCGAACTTTATTTATCCCAATAAAGGGATAGGAAAATATCGATAAAACCTTTGGAAAACTAGAATAATGGTCGTCGCAACCATATTCGGGTTCGAGAGTGGATTACGTAAGGGGAAGGTATTAGCACCCCTTACGTCTGTTGTACTCAACGGGAACCTTTTAGTTCTAATTTGTGTTTCGAGTGTTAATTTATGTTCGTTTGTTATCTTTGGGTTATAAAATATTGAAAATAGAAATAGATGACAACCTTAGAAAGGAGAAGGGGGAGGTTTTTTATTAGTGTGCTCGCGAAGATACAACAATCTCCGGCCTACGTATCCTTATGGGAATAAGGAAATCAGAGCATTCGTAGCTCGGGAAACTACGGTTGGTTGGTGTCTTTTAGTGAATAGCTTTTTTAGATCGTGTTCTAAAGGCTAAACGCTGACTTGTTTACTCTCAGCGGAGGCTTAAGCACTAGTTTGTTGTGCGCATTAGTAAGGATTAACAGTGTTCTTTCTGAAAGAGTTTTGGTCACGCGGAGGGTGACGAGTTGGTTTGATGTGTTTGATGTTTTGTTTGATTGGTTTTGATCGCACGAGGGCGAGAAAAGGATAGATTTGATGTGTTGAGATGTTTTTGGTTGGATGACAATTACTCGGATAATCGAGTAAGACAACTCGTATCCTAATAGTCGGGAAAGGGAATAGAAGACTCTAAACCGCTTTCTGTTTCATCTGAGTAATTATGAAAAGGATTGGATAATAATTAAGGTGTTTTGAATGGATAATGATTACTCGGATAGTCGAGTAAGACAACTCGTATCCTAATAATCAGAAAAGGGAATAGAAGACTCTAGACCACTTTCTGTTTCATCTGAGTGATTATGAAAATAGGTTTATGTATGGTTGATGTATTTTAGAATAAACGACAAGTACTTGAACGGCTGAGTAAGACAACTCATATCCAAGTATTTGAGGAGAGGAATCGAAGTCGCAAGACCATCTCCCTTTTCATACAGTTTATTGTGAAAATGATTTAATTAATTTATTAATTTGCGGAAAAATGACAATTGCTCGACCGACCGAGTAAGAGAACTCGTATTCAAGCAATTGAGGAGAAAAGTTGAAAACTCAAAGTCATCTCCCCTTTCATTTCTTATTATGAAAATACTTTGATTTAATCTGGGTTTAGAAGTTTGTAAAGAAATGACGAGTGTTTAACTGACCGAGTAAGAAAACTCGTATTCAAACAATCGAGGGGAGGAGTTAAAGGCTTAAAACCATCCCCCATTTCATTTTTATTCATTGTAAGAACGTTTGATTTAATTTATGCTTAAGTGGATTAGGAATGACGATTATTCGACTAACCGAGTAAGAGAACTCGTATTCAAATAATAGAGGAGAGGAGTTGAAAACTCAAAACCATCCCCTTTTTTATTTCCCAATGAAATGGTATTTAATTGTGGTTAGATATTTTAACTTAATTTTAATAAAGAATACTCGATGTTGGATCGAGATTTTAAATTTGTGTTTACGAATGAAGTGGATTTTATTTAGTGAATCAATCATCTACTCGATTATTCAATAACCGAATAGGTTTCATTGTAAGAAAGCCTAAGAGTAAGCTATGTAAGGTTGATGGCGATGCTTAAAAGCGATCGACTTACAAAGGTGTTTGAAAATGGGCTCAACTTTGAATAGAGAATTATGCGATTTATTTATGGTTTTGGATTGATGATGAAATTGAATGAAATCGAGTGTGTATTATGAAATGATAGTGGAAGAAATCAATCAATATTTAATTATCAAAATTAATTTATTAAAATTCGGTTAAATCGATTAATTAAGATAATTAAAATTAATTATCAAAATTATTTAATTAGATCAAATAATCAAGTTAATTAAAATTAATTAATCCAAATTAACTAACTAAACAAAATTTAATTAATTAAATAATCTACTTTTAATATATAAAAGTTAATTACCACCATAATTACTTAATTACCCTAATTACAATCCATAATACAACTAATTTCATGTTCCTATAAGTAATTTCGTACTAAACTCTATTTAATACTCTAACTAACTCTACCATTTTACAATTTAATAAATTTGCCTCGACAACATAAAAATTGATTCAACTATATATTATATAAAATATAATTAAAAAATTGATTCAAATATATCAAAATACATTAAAAGAGAGTTTTTCATTGGGTAAGGTGATGTATGATATGAGTAATTTCCAATGGGTGAATTATTTTATGGATTTGGGATAAAAAGAGAATTTTGAAATCTTGAATTATGGTGTGGATTTGGAATAAGAGGTGGATTTCCAAAATATGGGGTGTTTTGTTGATTTGGGATACAAAGAGGACTTCCATCATTTTGCATAAAATTGGAGCATGTGTTATGTTGATTGAGGTTCATTTTCAAATGAAATGTGTACACAAAAAAATTAAAATTAAATAAAATAAATTGGTCAAATTTAGACTAGATGTGAGTGAAAAATGTGATAAAATAAATTACCTATTTATACTACTAAAATAAAAAACGGCATGTGTTATGTTGATTGAGGTTCATTTTCAAATGAAATGTGTAACACCCCTTTTTCTACCCCAAATTATTTAGCATATAATCAGAGTAAATAAGCACGCATATAAAGAAAAGGGCGTCACATCGACGTTTTCAAAACTTAAAACTTTCAAAAACCAACAATACACCGGGCCATTTGAAGTAACACATTTTACTCATCATGAATATTCAAGCAATATGCGTTCGCAGCGGAAAATAAAGAATACTCATGTATTTCATAAAATGATTCATGTCCCATACCATGATCATCCCTCAGTAATCACTTCCAATTAAAATAAACAAGTAATAACATAAAACATATCTAAATAAGACACGAGTTCAATACCACTAATCTACCCAGTGTTACATGACCAGAGCATTGACTCATCACCTAATTTCAAACTAAATACGGAAACTCTCCAGCTATTCTTGAGCGAGCTACCGTCCACCTACTCCAGCAATACTACTCTGTAGTATCTGCACGATACACATGTAAAGGTAACATTCAAACAGAAAGGGTGAGAATTCAAATCATTATGAAATAGCATAATAAGGCACAATGAATTAAAACAACAATTCAAGAATTCATCACACTTTGTATTATCGCGTCAATAATATTAACCAACAATCATCTCACACATTTCAAACGTACATCGCATCCACATCAATACATGAATTCAATGATCTCATAACTCTAGACGACTCAATGCAAGACAATGTGACTCTATGCATGTGGTACCTCAATGTGAACTCAAAGTTTCACCGCTTTCCGATTCAATATCTAGAATCCAAGCCACGCTTCCGATCCGGACAAGACCAAAGCCCTACGTCTGTTTCCAATGAAGGATCACCGCTTAATACTACGCCTAATCCCAATTAAGGATTAACGTCTGCTACGTCTGTTTCTAATGAAGGATCACCGCTTAATACTACGCCTGATTCCAATTAAGAATCAACGTCTGCTCATGTGAACCCACAGTTTCACCACTTCCACAATGAAGTCAACCATGCTATGAATGAATGCACACATACCAACACATATGCAATTAAGACCATTTATAAACCGTCTTAACATCCCACATATTACCATGACTCACAATTGGTACATATACACATTCATCACAACACATCATCCATGATTACATATACACATCCATATCCATAAATCATTCACAATTCAATAAGGGTATACATAAACATTCATACAGTATATTATTCACCAATATAGGCCAATCATCAAATATGTACGCATAGATTTCATTCCAAAACGCACACAACATTTAAATATCAATTTTTCACTTTTCAAACAGTGTTAACCGGTTAATGCCCTGGGTTAATCGGTTAACACAAAACAGAATGCGCTTCTTGGCAATTTTTAACAGTGTTAACCGGTTAACGCCCTGGGTTAACCGGTTAACGCAAGACAGAATGCAATTTTTTCAATATCGTAACAGTGTTAACCGGTTAACGCCCTGAGTTAACCGGTTAACGCAAAACAGAAAGCTGTTCCTGCGCTAACACGAAACAGAATGCAGATTTCCCCGCATTTTTCATCGTTGGAGGACTTCCGGACCTCCGATTTCGATTCCGTAAAAAGCTACACGTTCAGAAAATTATGACTCATCCAATTATATATTCATTCACAGTTTTAGCATAATTTAATCATCACAATTCAAGAGTATTTATCAATACCTAATAATTCCAAAACCATGCCAATTAAGGATTTCAACCTAAATCATGTTCCTACCCATTGACCCAATCATACTAACTCATAATAATAAGGATTCCCCCCTTACCTTGTCAATTTGATGGAAACCCTAACTCCTCTTTATTTTTCCTCTCCTCTTTCTCTATTGCCTTCAGTGCTCAAGTGAATTCTAATTCTCACTTCCTTCACTCTTACTATTTATAATAGTATTCTAGTTGGGCTTAAATCATCTGATTTAATCACTAGGCCCAATAATACCTAATATTTAAATACCTCTATTTAAATTCAAATAATTAACCACTCACTATGCACACCAAGTTAATTAATTAATTCAGTTATTTAATTATATCTCATACCAACTAATTAATTAATTAACATACTAATTCAATTAATATAATAAATTATTATACTACCTCACAACCCCTTAATTACTTAACACTCCAAATAATTAAATTAAAATATAATAATAATAGTATAATAATTAAATACTAAAAAAATGGGTTGTTACAAAATGTGTACACACAAAAATTAAAATTAAATAAAATAAATTGGTCAAATTTAGACTAGATGTGAGTGAAAAATGTGATAAAATAAATTACCTATTTATACTACTAAAATAAAAAACGCATTTTCCTATTACTTGCACGCCGAAAATTTCCTTGGGAACACAACAGTCTTCACGCCTTCTTCTTCAAGAATGCTGCTAATCAATTCGATGTTATATATGTGTAACATCAAAGGTTTGATCTTTTTCAGCATTTTGCCACACACCTCTATCAAATTTATATACTTTTTTTTTCCAGGTTATTAGGTTTGTAATTTTATAGTCATCTAAATTTGCAGTTACATTAATTTTTGAATTTTTTTCAGTGAAAATGAGTAGAAAGGTTGATTCTGTGAAAGACATCAATGACTCAAAAGAAACTTGGCGACTTGCTGTTCGAATAATGGATGTTTGGAGTGTTGTGAATAATAAGGGTATTGAACATTTGGAGATGATTGTTATGGATTCCTTGGTAAATTGCTTTTCTTTTTTTAAGTATAGATTTTTGTATGATAGTTAGTAATTACAACAAAATGCTTTTTTGTATAACATATAAAAAGAAGATTATTTTTATTTTGTTAGGGTGATCGGATTCAGGTCCTTATTCGTCATGACCATTTACTGAAATGGAAAGAGGTCATTAAGGAGAATATGACCTGCATTATAAACAATGACAGTGTCTATAACAATGATTTTCAGTGGAAGGTATGTGATTATTAAAAATAAATTGTGTTTCTTGGTGGTACCACAATGAAGGCAATCGAACTTCAAAATATTCCACCTAAAGGATATTTCTTTAAAGATTTTGGTGAGATACTTCAAGGCAAATGCAAAACCGATAGACTGGAAGGTAATTTAAATTCTATTATAACTTATATAACTTATATATTTGCAAACACATTCAATAATGAACCTTACTTTAATGTAGATATTATTGGTGCTGTTAGTGAGATAAACCATATCCAATCCAACACTCCGGGGAAGAAAGTTGTTGTTTCTGTTGTGCTGAAAGATTTGAAGTAATGCACATTGTTTTCATAACTTATGTGCTTGATAAATTTATATATTTTGCATCACTGAATCTCATCATATAATATTGTTTATTTATATTGCAAAATAGGGGTAATTGCATAAATTGCAATTTATGGGAAATCTATGGATCAAAATTTTTGGCTTACTACAATGATCCTAAAAACAATGGAGCTATCAGACTTTATAAATACATAGCTGATTTGTATTTTTCATTATACGTTCAATAATTTTTATATTAATTATACAATTTACAGTGTCAAATGCATGGAGTGGTTCCAAATTGTTGATAAATGAAGACATCCCTGAAATTCAAGATTTTATGTCTAAGTATGGATTTTATTTATTTATTTATATTCAGATTATTATACATAATTTTTAATTTCAAAAACAATCTTATTTCTATATGTTGCCTACTAATGAACAGAAGGAGAAGCCTACTCAATCTGCAAAATCTCTTTCTAATTGGTCTGGTGATTCTCAGTATTCGCCATTAGAAAGGTTTATTCATAATGCGAAATGTATGTCCTTAAGTCAGTTCTGCAAAATCAAACATGTAAGTTGAATACTATAGAGCCGAATTTATCTTTAGTATTACAATTATATTGTTTGCTTTTTGAAATTAATATCATTTTTGATTTGCTTTTAGGAAACTTTATGTGTTACTGTAGCAACCACATTGAAATTTGCTGTCTCAAAGTATGGATGGTTTTATTATGGCTGCACAAGGTGTTCTTCGAAGGCACCTAATCCTGAAAAAGCTTATGAATGTTCATGTGGGCAAAAAGTCGAACAGCCTATACCAAGGTACATATAATCTAGATGAATTGCAAATAAATTTGGTAATGGATTTGTTATTAATCATATTATTTTCTTCGTTTAAAATACTATAGGTACAAGATTGGCAAACCACGTTATCGAGGCAAAGATTATATCTGGAAAGAATATTGGAGGGGTTATCTATATTCCAAGAATGGATATGACTCCAACACAATCTCCGTGGCCATTCAAAATGACTAGAAGGCAATTTCCCATAACTATATGTTATGCTATGACAATTAACAAATCTCAAGGTCAGTCATTGGATTATGTTGGATTGTATTTGCCTAGAAGTGTATTTAGTCATGGTCAACTATATGTTGCAATATCAAGGGTCAAAAGAAAAAAAAGGCTTAAGATATTAATCCATGACAAGGATAACCATCCATTGAGTTCTACAACAAACGTCGTGTTCAAAGAAGTTTTTGAAAACTTATAGAACATAAGTTTTTCATTAGTTATATTATATCAACAAATGTCGTTGTTTATTATTAGAATTTTATTGAATGAGTTGTATAAAATATACATTATGTTTTAACATTTGTTTATATGGATGTAATTGTTTTTTACAGGGTAATGAATCATCACTTCCTACAAGGTTGCGGACAGGTTTTGTATAAACCCAGTTTTTTAAGGACCAAAGAATTGTACGAAGTTAAATCATTTTTGTTGCTGGACTTATTTCTCACAATTTTAACTAAAATTGTGAACCTTTTGTTTCAATATCTTTTGTTGCATTAAATCTTACTGTATCAATTGCAATTAATTTCAACATTTGGTAGTATTCATTACTATATTTTAAAACAAATGAGGTTCTGGTATTTCTTTTACATGGTTTATGTATTTTGGTTAAATAATCATTTATTATGAAGGTTAATATTTGCGCTTTTATACCTCAAATTAGTAACAGATTGGAAAATTTCATCCATTACTAAATAAATATATTTTTATTTCTTATGTCCAAAATCTCAATGATAAATGGAATGTTTATTCATAACATTAACAATAGAATGTTTATTATATATCAATATACCAATAAATTGTAAAAATATTTTTGTATTATATTTTTTGATTATTTCCTTAATATAGTATACAAAAAAATTAAGCAAATTATATTACTATAAATTAATAATGTTTTACTTTATTATGTCCCAAACTGAAAAAAGTTATTTGTGGAAAATTTTTGAACCCATTTATTGATCATTTAACATCCATTACATAAAAAAAAACTCTTATGCAATAAATTTGTGTACGTTGATCCAACCATATATATATATATATATATATATATATATATATATATATATATATATATATATATATATATATATATATATATATATATATATATATATATATATATATATATATATATATATATAAACAAAAATATATTATATTTTAATTTTTTTTAAATAAATTATTGCACTTGCGCGACCCGTGCGAACGCACGGGTCCTTTACTAGTTTGATTAGAGTGGAAATGGCATAAGTTATAGATGTTGATTTATTTAATTGAATTGGTGTGCTCAAAACCGGTTTGTACGAAATAACAACATAATTAATGTCATTCGTAAGATCATAACGCGGTGAAATATCATATTGATGTATTGTAATCTTTTGACGGTATATCGACACAAAATTGTTGAATCCGTAAATCAAATACTACGATTTAACGCAAGGGGATAAAAAAAGATAGCATAAAACCAATTATTATTTACAAAATACATCACCAAAAGTCGGAAATTTAAACTACGATTCAACAATCAATTAACAATATAACAATTTTTAGAATTTTAACAAGCAAACCCACAATATAATTAGCAATCATTTGGCAAGAGGATCATAATACTATGACTAATACTAACCCAAAATTTAAAGAATTATATTCTATTTAATTAAAAAAATACTAGTTAACTAACAATATCAAAGTTTAAAAAGAAAAAGAAAAAAAGAAGAAACAAATGTTGATTTTAAGGTATCAATACAACCATGGTTTAATACAAATATAAGCATGGAGAAATTTTGGTAGCAATAGTATAATCATATCAAACCAAAAAAAATGAATACTATATTGAAACAAAATCAACATAACGAAAACGAAAAGTAATAGCAGGTATTATCATGGGTATCAATTTACACTATGTAGAAAAAAAGTGGCTTAAATATTACCACTGCAGTAGCTTATCATACGGAAGTAGCACATCATACTGCAGTAGCACACCATACTACCACACTAAACCGCAGGCTATTTTCAAATAACAAGCCAAAAGGAAACACACTGAATCATGATATACTTATATTTAAAACAAATTCAACACACATGCTACATAATAGAAATGAATCATTAAATAGTCATCATAATTTTTCAACATTATAACACCAATCTCGACGAACACAAATGCGATTCGAATTTAAACTATATAACAAACAAACATAAATTAACACTCGAAACACAAATTAGAACTAAAAGGTTCCCGTTGAGTACAACGGACGTAAGGGGTGCTAATACCTTCCCCTTACGTAATCCACTCCCGAACCCGAATATGGTTGTGACGACCATTATTCTAGTTTTGCAAAGGTTTTATCGATATTTTCCTATCCCTTTATTGGGATAAATAAAGTTCGGTGGTGACTCTGTTCGAACATAATTTTTTCCGCGACCATCGCGAGGAATCGTATTTTTCGAGATGCGACAGGTATGTTTCATGAGCATAATCTATTATACTATGTCTCTAACATGCATTAATACCAAAATTCTATTGCCCGACCTCAAATAGTTGTGACTTCTACATAAGTCCAACTACGATTGCTTAACATAGCGCTAAATTTGTGACATAAAAGGCATAAGCATTCTAGTTAGTGAGATTGTAAGTCTCCCCTCTTTCATGGTATTATGTGGAAACTTGGTCTTCTTTCTTTCCTTTGGAAGATATTTTGGTTCAAGGATTCATGCTTGTGATAAGTGGGTTGAGTGTTCTCCAAAGAATGTCTTGAAAAGCAAAAGCAAAACAATACTAACTTCTAACCTACTAACTACTAACTTTTAATTTCAAGCTTTTACTTTAATGCAATTTACTTTTAGTATTTTATTTCATTTGCCATTGTTCATATCATTCTAATTGTTTATGTTAATGCAATTTTCACTTTGTGTATACTTTGCTTGTTTGTGTGGTCTTTGACCATTAATGTACATAATAATAACAAAAACCCTAAAAAAAAATTGAGTGGACTGTTGGCTTGATATTGGACAAATGGACTTAGAATATAGGCAACCTTCCTATGCTAATGGACTTGGCCAATGCCGATTTGTTGAAGAACCAAGTACTTGCAATTTGAAATTAATCTTTGAAGATCTCTCTAAGATTCATCTGCAACATGATCATTGTGAAGCTGTTATTTTGAACCCGTGACTTGTGGAATTCATCTGTTACATGGGTTATTTTGAAGAAGATCATGGAATGGATAAGCTTGGATGAGGCCATCTCTATTTGATGCCTTGCTCTTCAAGATAATATAATTGTGCATTTGTGTATTGCTTGATTCTAAAAACCCAAGGGAATTCTGGGTTTCTGTTGACATTCTTGTTTATTGGATTGCTACCCATTTGGTCAGATCTTTTCAACTCTAAACTTTTAATTTTGTGCATAGGATAGTCTCTTCATCTTCTCCCCATTTCTTTAATTTCAAAATCTCTCCCTCCATTTTTCAAAATCTTCTTTGTGTGAACTATTTTTGTTCTAAACTTTGACCACTTTTGCAAAAAGATAGAAACTTTGGCCTTATGCCATTGCATTTTCAAACTTCTTTTCTAAATCAAACTTGTGAATAAACTTAACTATACTTGACTTAAACTTTCAAAAAGTCAAAAAGAACTAACTCATTAAAACCATTTTAGGCCTTTATGCCTTTCAAAATTTAAACTTTGTTAAAATCAATGCATCCATTTTGAAATTTGTATCACGAACTACGAGGTTTTGATCCCTCATTTTATGTTGGTACATAGGCACAAGACCGAAGGTCTTGTCAAACACAAAAATATAATCAATGAATTCTTTTCTCATCCCCCCATTCTATTTGTTTGTAAACATCACTTTGTACAAAATACATATGCACACAAAAAGGGCTCCCTAGAAGAACTTAGGACACTTTGGGTGCTAACACCTTCCCTCTGTGTAACCAACCCCCTTACCTATGATCTCTGACTTTTATTAGTTTTTATTTGAAAACTTCTTACTTTTTGGGTTTTGTTCGTACTTTTTCCCTTTTCCCTTGGAAATAATAAAAGCGCGGTGGCGACTCTTGTTATTTGATCTCTAGCTTGTCAATAGCTTAATGATCATGAATTTCCCGCTACAATTAGCCGCAAGGAAATTGTTATCCATATTAGTTGGGGTTAGCCACTTCTTTTTGTCTGGTCTAGACGACCTGATTTACTTGGAGGAGGATTGATGGCCATGTGTTATAATTGTATGATCAAAGAGACCATATTGATTTTCATGGCCCTAACTTTACCTTCTTTCTGATTTTTATATAGGTCCTTATAGATTATTTTCACTCCTGAAAGATTAATGTTGATCGTTGTTGACTCGTTGTGTATGTTGTGGTACTTCAGCTTAAGGTGAATCGGGGAAGCCACCACATACATGGTTGTTGAAAATAGTCAACCCAGGATGTAACTGTACACGCTTTTGCAAGGAATAACCAAGTATTTGGAGTCGAAAATCCTGGTATCTATTCCCTCCCCCGAGGTAACTATCAACTTTATGTACCCTAAAGGACAAGTCACCGTGTTGTTGAAGGCTTGTTGGTCGGACCCTTTATAAGGCCATAACTTTTATTTCTTCAATCCCATATTCTCAAAGAGATCTCCATACATAATGTTGCAAGAACTTCCACTATCAATCAATATCCTAGATACGTCAATGTTGGAGATCACAATCGTTATAAATAGAGGAAACATTTCATTAGAAACTCCTCTAACCTTATCATTATCCCAAAATCTGAGGATAAGTTTATTTAGGCTCTTGTTTGAGGTACTTATTTCCTTCTTACTGACGACCATCAACCTAACGATCTTTCTCTTTACTGTGCCCTTTTGGGAGGATTGTTCAATCTCGTAGTGCCTATGTAATGGAATCAATGTACTAGGGCTCCCCCTTATGTCCGTCATTTTCTTTGTTTCTTACCTCATTATTTTTGTTCCATATCACAACTTCAAAAACTTCATTAGGAGATTACTTCCGCTTGGGGGAATCCTCTTGGCCTTTTTTGTCGTCCCTTGTGTACTAAGATAACTGCCCTTTCTTGTCCAATCTTTTGATTGCATCCTTCAATTTGTGTGTTTCCTTGGGCCCCGACTTGTCCCGGAATGCACAATCCAGTCTAATGCCCTTCTCAAAGATCCAACTTTTAGGAACTAATATGAGCATCCAACAACTACTGCCACCTTGGTTAAGCAGTAGATATATGCATGTGGGGTATGCTTCTTACTTTTGTGACCCTGCTAAGAACAACCATAGTGGTAAGTTATATTTTCCTGGCGGTGAAATAGGCAGTGAAATCCTTGCACATGTAATACCAGGAATCTATGCTTTTGTACAAGAGGGACTTAAGCCAAGCTTGGGTATGTTCGGTTAAGGTTAGTGCAAATAGCTTGTAATTCACGTCTTCATCAACATGGTACTAGTTCAGTCAGTCGTCCACATGATCAACGTGATCGTCGACGTTTCTAGTTCCGTTGCAACTTTAGAGCTTTTGAGATTTTTGAAAAGACTTCGATATCTTGCCATCCAATATGTGAATAGATAAATAATTATTCTTCTGCGAATGAGTGAGGACCTTTTCTTCATTTTTTCTCTTTTCCTAGGTTAGTAGACTTCGAAAGGAGTATGGTTTCCCCTTCCTCCTCTAGACCCCGGGAAGGAGTATGACACCTATGTCATCGGAAACTTAAAGGTTTTTGGAATTCTTCTGGGTCCCTTCTTTTCTCGACGATCTTATGCGAACCTGCCTGTTACACAAAGTTATTATTCAAAATAACATTGTGAGCACTTTGTTCAATTCGAGTTAGTTTATATACAAATGATTTAGAGTTTTGTTGTTAAACCATTTGGTATATGTTACTCAATAGTTTATTAACTCCTTGTAGGCCAAGATTAGCATTCAATAACTAGAAACAGGTAGTATTTCACGTCTGGTTACAACAGGCGGTAACATAGGTTTGAAAAAGGTTCACCTAAGTGGAATTGTGAAGTGGATCCGATGAATGGAGGAAGGTCATAAATTCGTTTACGTGTCCTAGGTTGGACAAATTCTGGAGGTGGAAGAACAAAAAAGTAGTTGCCATGACCTAATCATCCGTCCTTCAAGAAGGAGGCATATGATTCATTACTAAAAAAAGTGCTTTTAACATCGGACGCGAAATGCATTTTACCTCGGCTTCAGTAGCGAGGTAACAAAGTGCGTCATGAAAAGTTGCCACTTATTACCTCAGTGATTTAAAAATCGAGGGGTAACGTTATATACACATGTATTCGAGCCCCAACAACAACACTTTTATTATTTTCAAAACTAACGAATCTTATATCTCGGTTTATCTTGAAAATCGAGGGGTAAGATTATTTCATTTTAAAAAAATTGTTACACTATGTACCCATAACATTACATTGTTTAAACAAAATATTAAAATAAAAATCAAATTACATATATATATATATATATATATATATATATATATATATATATATATATATATATATATATATATATATATATATATATATATATATATATATATATATATATATATATATATATATATATATATATATATATATATATATATATATATATATATATATATATATATATATATATATATATATATAAATCAAATTCCATGAAAATCTAGATTTTAGATCTTCGAATTATTAAATCTTGGGGAAGATCAAATATTGGGTGCAAGATTATTCTCTACGAATCTTGCATGCATTTGATTATGAAGCAAAACAAAACAAGGATTAGATAAATGAAATTAATATTCAAATATATGATTTTATGCTCAAATAGATATTTAAGAAAACAAACCATAAAACCCAAGTAATTTTTTGCTCTTGCAATCCATCTTAGAGAACTTTTCCAAACGTCTTTATGTTTCAAGCGCTTCATATTCCATACATGTTAGATTTTCAATATTTATCATGCTTTTATAATGGATGTCCATTAGGTTTCACGCGGATCACTAATGGCATATTCTTGAGCGTTGATAAACATTAAATGGACGACAAAGATTTGTTTAATGACATTGAATATAGTAAAAAAATGTTTATCTATCCCCTTTGGTCACGAAGAAAACCGAGGTGAATAAGTTGGTATTTTTTTAAAAAAGTTACATTGTTTACACAAAATATTAAAAATACATTATAAAATTTGTCTTCCAATGAGATTTTTTTCCATGCCCAGGTCCCATGCAAGATGTTAGAGATCTGTTTCCCAATGTGAATTTTTATTTTCCGCACTTGCAATCCATCCCAGAGACCTGTAGTAGCAACTCATGATCAAATGGACGGTGATGAATATCTCTTCCAACAAATATTTATCAAAACTATTCCAACAGATCTCTAGGATAAAAGGATGTTTGATGAATATCTCTTTGGGGTGGGTACATATAAGTTAGTCTTAAGGTAAAATCTGTTTAACGAGTGTTTTTATAGTAAAATATGAGTATCATTGTTTACACAAAATATTAAAATACATTGTTTAAAACAAATCTCCGGTGATATCTAAATTTTGTTACATACCCTTTAAAACAATTTTTTTTTTGAAACAGTAATGATTTTCTGCACTTACAATTTATGAACTGAGTACTCTTCAAAGGTTGAGCTCCATTCTTTAACTGAGGGTTATTGTAAAAAGAAAAAAATGACAACATTAACACCATTATGTGAGATAGATTACAAGGGTAAAAAAATATTTTGTTCAAGATAAAAGAGCATTGAAGATTTTCTCTATCTTGCAATTCATCCCAAAGAATGATACTTGCGAGTTTGGGGCGACTTCATATTTTAGTAAGGATTAGGGTAAAATATGTTTAACGAGTGTTTTTATAGTAAAATCTTATTATTTTATCCCTCAGTTAAATAGAAAACCGAAGGGCTAGAATCATTTGTTTACACTTATAAACAAATAAAATCATAAAATGTGATAATTGAGAATCAAAGCCTGTATTGAGTTGTGTTTTCACCTCAGTGTTATGAAAAATTGAAGGAATATATGGTTTTTTATTTTATTTTTAAATAATAAAAAATAGCGCGCATTGGCTTTATACCTCGGTTTTCTATTGTTCGAGGTTAAAACTTCGTCATGAAAAACGTTATTTGATGTAGTGATCCATACCCGCTTTGACAATTGCAGTTACTTACTGTTCAACGGCAAAAAAATGGCTTTGGAAACTTCCATCGTCTGATGGAAAGAGTTTGACATTGATTTGGTAGAATTGATATAGAGATGTACATCTATGCTTCAATCGAAAGAAATATGGATCTGATTCGGTTGAATCGGGAAATCATAGATCAGGGAAATCATAGAAATACCAAGTCGATTCCCATAGACAACGCCAATATTCTACTCTGGAACTATATGATGATCACATATGATAAATTTGTTGTTCGTTGCAGTTGTTTGAGGTTTTTGATGCATTGGAGAGGGGGCTGAACTGCAAGGTTAACACTTCATCTCTCAAGTCATTAAGAAAGTGGAATATGGGAATTGAAGGTAAATGATCTGAATACCTGATGGGTGGCTCGTTTTCTCTTTAAATAAGGGATATGATTAGTAAATACATGCGCGTGGGACGCGATCACCTATTTAATGGATTATAGAAGATTCACATGGTATCCTTGTAATGGATACTCTATTACGCGAAGGTAAAATATTATGCATTTTCTTCATGTAATATTCGCTTATTTCGCTACCGGGATTTTACTTATTGGTGGACCTTACGACCGACCTAAATTAGTATTCTTCCATTTAACTTGTATGATTTTAGGTGAAAGAGGAGGTAGAAATTTGATGTTAAAACATTTAATAATTGTAAATACGTGAATTGAGGTGTACATGTGCCCATTGAAAGAAATATATGTCATATAAAACAAATGCTTAACATGAAAATTGTCTATCAAAGTCAATTTTACCATTTTATAACTTGATATTATTTTTTGTGTGCTAAGTTTTCCAAAGAATTATTATGATGAGAGCCGCGATCATATTCTAAATTTGAGAGCTTTAACTTCTACTAGCAAGTTTGAATAAGCTTTCTAATTAGTTATATCAATATTCATGCCAAAAAATCGCTTCACCAATACCAAAAAAGTAAGGTGTATCCGCATCTAAGATATCAATTGTCTCTAGTTTCCACAACATGATTACAGAGAGAGAGCACCTCAAAACTACATGCATTCCCTTTCGAATCAGATTGTCTTTTGTTAAAATAACATTATGCATTAGTTTTCAAGTCACTAATGACTTAATGGGTGATCTATAGAGATGTCAAATGAATTTTCTCCAATAAGCCTCGATGTGATCCCTCACAATACCATCGTATGGATCTTTAAAAGAAAAATCATCAGTTGCAAACCTTGTTCAAATGAGTTTATCAATAGTAGTATTATCAAATTCCAAGTTAATCTTCAAAATATCTTCAATACTTTGAGGTGTCAAAAAGGATAAGTCATGGGGAATGTTCCAAATGATTGCTTGGATAATTGATTTGACATTTGCAGTTTGCATAAATTGAATATCCACTAGAAATACTAGGTGCAAACCTTTAATTTTATATCTCAACCAATTGTTAGTTCATAAATCAATTTTCTTCCTATTATCAACCTAATATATATTATTTTTCTCCAAAAAAGAAAAGGAACACTTAATGTCAGACCATATTGAAGAAGAAATATGATGCATGATTGTTTTTGTGTGTGTGTCTGAAGTATTTGCTAATAAGCATATAAGACCATTGATTATTGATAGTCAATAACTTCCAACAAATAAATAAAAAAACATATTTGTTTATTGTCTTAATACCCCTTAGACTAAGACCTCCTTCAGACAAAGGTAAACAAATAATCTTTCAAGGCGTCGTATTATACTTTCTACTATTTATGCTACATGTCCACCCAAAATTTATGACGCAAGAATCTAGTTTATTAAGGAGATTAAATGATCATTCATAAATTCTAAGACTATATAGAAGCATGTATTGTATGAATTCCTAGACCAATTGAACCATGTCCATTATAGATAGAAGACACCCTTTCCAAGTAGCTAGTTGGACCACTCTATCTATTATGATCAGAAGACGGTGAGTTATAGGCATGCCTTTGAATATAGAATTTTCAAGTTAGCTAAATGGTGTATGTTCCACAATAAATCCAAACATATTTGTAATGTGCGTCGTCATAGATAGATAAGTACCTCCACCATAAAGCTTACATTTTGTTTATTTTTTGCCATGAAAGATTACATTTAGTTGGACTGATATGTTGACAATAATTTTGATCATATTCTTGAGATGATTAATGACTTAAGCATTTTTCCTAATAGCTTTGCAAAATATCATAAAATCATGTGTAGAAAAGTGTGGCTAGAAATGACTGTTTTACCAACTAATATACCTGCCAACTTACCCTAATCCACCAACTAATTTGATGTCTACTTAGTGCATCTTTAATAATACAAAAAAGCAAGGGAGACATAGAATCTCCTTGCCTCACTTCTTTAGAGCAAAAAAAAAATCCAAAAACTTTTCTATTTATCATGATTGATAGTTTGATTACTTGTAAAATTGTAAGAATCCAATCATAATTTTTTTAATCAAATTCAAATTGAACAAGTTTTTTAATTAGATATTTATAATCTAAAGTATTAAAAGTTTTTCTAAAATAAATTACAATATTAAATATATTTAAAAAGGTGAATCATAAATCTAGAGCTGTCAAAATGGGCTATCCGGCCCTAAACGGGCTGACCCTGGCGGGCCTCGGGTTTTTTCGAGCTGAGTCTAAAAATCCCATATTGAATATGGGCTCTAATTTTACTACCCAGACCCATCCCTGTCTGGGCTGCGGGCTACCCGACCCTAAATGGGCCCATTAAAAATAAATAAATAATTCTCCTTATTTTGTAAATAACCATATTATCCTTTTTTTTAAATTATTTTCACTCTATTACTAAAATCATTTTAAGTTTACAAATCAATGACTTCAACTCTTTGTTCAAATTACATAAATTAAAAAAAAATCCTCAACTCAAGATTATAGATTTATTACCAATTAAATCATTTAGTTACAAAAGATTTAGGTCAAAACTTAACTTGTCTTATGAACGAAATTCAACTAATTAGTTGCCGAATGAATTCCAAACTACTTCAGAATTAGTTTTATTGTATTGTCAGTCCTACAATGTAAAAACACGTAAAAAAGCAAATTAAAATAAAAAACTATTTATTTGCATAAATAAAAAATCTTTAGCACATTTCATACCATTTAAAAACATCGAAAATTCTGGTAGTAAAATCATGAATAAACAAAGAAAAATATTATAATAATATAATGAATATGAAAACATCATAACTAAATATAGATGTCGTCAAATGCGTACAAAACCAAATTCAAAAGCATCTAATAGGGATGTTATGGTGTTGTTGTTTGGATCTCAATCTTACATTTACTAAATAATAATTAAATAAGTGTGATTATCAATGGGTTAAGTAATTGAATAAAGTGTAATTATATTTACTAATGAATTTGTTGAATAATTGAATACTAACAGATGGACCAAATTCATGTGCTAAGTAAGGTAATTAATTTTTTAAAAAAGTTTACTTCGGGCTGTTGGGCTACCCATGGTCCATACTGGTCGACCCCTTTTTTTAGGGCTTTTTCGGATCGGGCCAAAAAAGATCCGGAAAAATATGAGCTCAAAAAATAAGACCCAGGCCCTAATTTTTCCGGGCTCGATGGGTCGGCCCATGAGCCTCGTCCCATTTTGACGGCTCTAAACCTATATTTAAAAAATGTTTAAAGCTCTAACAAATAGACGATGTTAATAACCATATTTATTTTTACCAATGAAATGATGAATTGATAAATAGTGATTCGATAAATGAATATATATATTTCGTATTGAATCGACACATCAAATGTTCATCATTTTATTCATAAAAAGAAAAGAAAATCACAAATAATTATCTATTCACAATGATCCATTTTAATATTTAACATATTTTGTAAGGAGTAGCATAAAAACATAAAACTATATATTTATAAAAATAAAAACTACAAAATATATTTTTTATTTATAAATATTCAAAATTTATAATCTTATTTATTTTAAATTAATTTGTAAATATTTTATTTAAAAAACCACATAATATATATTTGTTTAAAATATATATAGCCATTAATCTTAACTCAAATATTCATTAAAAAAAATTCTTCCTTTTCCATTTAAATCTGTTTCTCTAATTCTTGCTCTAAGTGGGCCGCTTCAATGGGCCAAACTCATCGGGCCCATGAAGCCCCTTGTCCATTAGGGTTTTACGTATATATCACATTTCCTTCTTCTTCGTACGCCCTTTACAAAACAGCAAAACTTGAATCGGCGGCGAGTCGCAATCGGAATCGCTGCTCATCGTAAAAATGGTTAAGGCAAAGGTAGGTGATAGAAAATTGTACCAGTAATGGATAATTTTTTTTTCCATTTTGAAGTGATTTTAGTTTGAATTCTCACGCGGTTTTGATTGTTGTTGAAACAGTTTCACCAGTACCAGGTCGTCGGAAGGGGTCTTCCAACGGAAACCGATGAACACCCTAAGATTTACCGCATGAAGCTTTGGGCAACCAATGAAGTTCGTGCCAAATCCAAATTCTGGTACGTTTCTAATTCACTAATAAATTGTTATCATGATTTTTCATTTAATATGATTATTTGGTTTTTGGTTTTTGGTTTTTAACAAATGTTAATAATTGCAGGTATTTCTTGAGGAAGTTGAAGAAGGTTAAGAAAAGCAATGGACAAGTGCTGGCTATCAATGAGGTAAGCTCATCGATCAATTGTAGAAGTAAACTGAAATTTGATAGAATTTAGATGGGTTGGCGTTAAGATAGATTTCTACTTAGAACTATGGTGAAGCTTTTGTTCAGTTAAAGATTAACCTAATTTTAGTTACAGCTTTGGACTCTCTGGATAGCTGATTTTGATTTATGAAGTTTAATTAGTTAATGAAATTAGATGAATTGGAAACACAATGCTGTGTGTGATTTTAGTTAGGGTACTAATTTGTTGTTTAATGTCTGTTAGTTTTGTGAAGAGAATGATAAATTGATTAACTTAGTTTGCATCCGGAAGTAATAACTTTAAGTGCTTGTAATTTTTGATTATTGAGGAATTCCTTCATCTAAGAAAAAATGATCTTCTAATTGAGATGATGTTTGGTGTCACTGCAGTGTTGGTTAGACATGGAGAATGTTCTATGTTTTTCTGCAATTTTTTTTGCTGCTGGTTTAAAAGTTAATAATAGCGTGTTTTATGTTTACAGATTTTATCTTACTTGATTTTGAGGGGAGGGGGATGTTGTTCTGTTTGCTTTGGTATTTTGACTATAAGTCAATTAGTAGTGCTTGCTTAGTTTTGTTTAGTGCTGGGTTGAAGTTTGCTCTATCACTTCATTTTAGAACCTACTCACCAAACTATCGAATATTAGCTGTTTTGAAGACTCTATATGTCAAATCCTAGCTCTGAAAACCTGATGTGGTAATTTGTTTAGGTGATTTTTCCATTTTTTTCTTTTAAATTTAATGTCTATCTATATCCACAAGTATTTCATAGAGGGTTTAAGCATGAAACCAGTATGACTAATTGCTGGGCTTTGAAATTATGCTTTTTTTATTGCTTGTTTCAATTACTCTACTTATCTTAGAAAAGTAATCCTTATTGAGATGAAAGAATACATGGAGTAAGATTCCTTGTGTACTATTTTTGGTTATATTGCACCTTTTAACTGTAGTCTTTCTGTACATGAAGGTTTATAATACTTTTACTGATTGCACCTTTGAACTGCAGATTTTTGAGAAAAATCCCACAAAGATCAAAAACTATGGAATATGGTTGAGATACCAGAGTCGTACTGGTTATCACAATATGTACAAGGAATACCGTGATACTACTCTAAACGGTGCTGTTGAGACAATGTACAACGAAATGGCATCTCGTCATAGGGTCAGGTTTCCATGCATTCAAATCATTAAGACTGCCACCATCCCAGCCAGTCTTTGCAAAAGGGAGAGCACTAAGCAGTTCCACAACTCCAAAATCAAGTTCCCCTTGGTGTTCAAGAAGATTAGGCCACCAACCAGGAGCCTGAAAACAACATACAAAGCAAACAGGCCCAACCTGTTTATGTGATTCAGTAATCACATTTCCTTTCTCATATTGGAGTTGCTTGTTTTATCAGTTAGCACATTAAGAGCTTTCTGAAGATAATTGTGTTTTAACAAAACTTCATTCCCGGCAAACTCTGACGTAGTTTGCATTTTTCCTAGTTTGTTTTTTGTTGAGTATTTTGTTTTACCTGTTATGCAGTTGTTTATTTTTGTCTTTTATGTACTGGTACAAGATTGATTTTGAATTTAGCGATTACTTTTTGTTTCAAACAAGATGTTATAATATGATCATTGATTGTTGAAAAAAATACATTTCTATACATCGAATACCAGTGAATGGTATTGATTCTGTTTGTTAATTGGATTACTGAAGAGAAACAATTCCTTTAATTAGGAATTTAGTTTGTTAGTATGTTCAGTGTCTTTGTTATTTCTTCATGTTTTTTCTTTTGAACCATGATGGGTAACGGTTCGTTGTCTGACTTTATAGCTCTTTTGATTGTTTGATTGATTGTTGTCTGACTTTATAGCTGCTGTGGCTTGATTTTTATACAGACCTGAGGAGGAGGAAAATGATGAATGGTTGATTCTTTAAGTCTCAGCCACCATGCAAGATTCATAAAACAACAGTTATTTTAAATAAAAAGCCCTTCATTTCTAGATGTTTTTAATGTAGTGATGTTTTTAATGCCCGTCTCACAAAAAAAAGCTGAGAAAAAATGGGGCCTATATATTTAAAGGAGCAGACTTAAACTCTTGTCCTATTTCACATAAATTGTGGGTAGAACATATATGTCCAACGGACCGGGTGGCTAGAACATATATATTCGGACCGACCCTGATTGTTGTTTTAAATATTTATATTATTGATACTATTTCCACATCTTATTTCAAGTGTTTTATTTTAATATTTTAATGTATCTCAATTCCCCTATCTACTACGCTAATAATAATAATAATTAATAACGTTGTTTTACTAAAAATCAAAAGAATTTTTTTATTTAAATTATGCAAAACTCATAAGACACGTGAAACCAACATTCGGCCATTTTTTAAAATATGAAACAATAAATGTATTTTTACATTGATAATAATTAAGTAAGAAATATATAAATTATATTTCAAATATTCTAACTGCGTGACCGAATGGGATATCTTAGCCTCGTTGATAATGTGAAATATTTAAATCTAATAACAAAATTATTTTTGAAAAAACCTCACATCTATCATTATTTATTTATAAGTCTTCAAAGGCATTTGAAAACTTACCCTCCCATCCTTCTCTTTTTTCATTCAAAGTCCACTTAACCATAAGTTAATAAGTTAATGAAAGTACATTATTTTAGAGTGTGTCATGGTTTCTCACATGATAATATAATTATTTAAATGAAAGATAAAGATACAATTAAGAGTATTAATTAAAATGAAAGATAAAAATATAATTAATATATAATTTATTTTCAATAAATTAAAAAGAAAAAATAAAATAAATCACACCGAAAATATGTTTCCTTATTCTCATGAATTATATGACTTTTAAAGTCATGCATTTTATTGACAAATAACAATACCATCCACTTTCACATATGAACCAAGTTATGTGAGAAATAATATTATATACAATAAGAATACAAGGCCACTTTAATTCTTTTCATTATAAAAAATTCAAATGTTACATATCTATTATCTAATGAATAACTAATACATTTATAATAAAATTATAAAATTTAGTAATCTTTAATTATTTATAGAAAATCTATCTCTTATCTCACCTATATTAATTCAATTTGATAAGGTGATCACACAATCAACCTACAAAATTTGATTTAGAAGTATATATTGATTTGACATGTTTTCATTATAATTGATTTTATCATTTTGATATTCATTTTTCTAACTAGAGTTGCTTTTTAAAAAAAATTTAGAAATTAATTTTAAAAGTGTTAATTATAAATTTAATATTTAATCAAAATGTTAAATTTCACCCCATTTCATTATAATAACGATATATTTTCAGAAACATTTAATATTAATTTTTTTTGACATAATTAATCTACCAACACTTAATAATCTTCATATTAAATAAATATGTTTTTATAAATATTTAGTATATGCTATTTATTTCAAAGTAGCATGCATAGTTTTATGTGAAGATCTTGAACAGTATCAAAAGATCTTGATACTATTATTATCATGTGAAGAAAAAATATCACAGACGAGAATTCGTTACGACCACACTAAAACGTCATGAACAACGAGTAAATTGAACAACTCGTGTTATGACAAACTTAAATATAATTTTTTTTTATATAATCAATCTTTTTTAAAAAGATTTAATTTTAAGTAGTTTATTTTAAAGACGAGTTTCAAAACAATCAAATTGTTACAAATTGTGTTATAAAAATTCAAGAATTAAAACGACACTCATATAAATAATCTCTTTTAAAATATGTTTTATAAAATATTTCAAAAATTAAAAAGATGTCGCAATTAGTTAATTATTTGTTAAAAATTTTTAATTAGATTATTTTAAAATTTGTTTTGAAACAATCAAGTTGTCATATTATTGACACTTAAAAAAAATATCATAAAAGTTAATTGATTTTAAAATCAAATTACTTATAATTAATTCACTTTAGAATTAATTTCAAAATAATCAATTCATCATAGCTCCAAAAAGTTTAATGTTTGAAAAGATATCCATGAGGATAATTTCCAATTCTTGATTATAAAAAAAACAAATTTCCAATTCTTTAAACAAAATGGAAAAATCAATCTTATATGCAATTCTTTAAACAAAATGGAAAAATCAATCTTATATAAAAATAATCTACCATATAAGAGAATCAATGTTGTATATCATGTTAAGTTATATTGACAAAATCAACACATAATAGATTTTGAATAATGTTAAGTTATATTGACAAAATCAACACACAATATATTTTGAATCATGTTCAGTAATATCGATACGCCACAATAGATTTGGAATCATATTCGGTTATATCTACACATAATAGATTTTAAATCATATTCAGTTATATCGACACACAATAGATTCTAAATCATATTCAATTATATCGATAAAATCAACACACAATATATTTTGAATCATGTTCAGTTATATCGACAAAATCAAAGGACTATAGATTTTGAGGCATGTTCACTTGTATACAAAAAGAAAATATCAATAGTAGTAATCAACCACCTATACACACAAAATATGTTTTGAATCAAATTCACTTGTATCGAGAAAACCAAAAAAAGTTTATTTTGAGACATCTTCTCCTGAGCCAGCAACCACCCTTGAGTCATCTTCTTCTGGGCCAGCAACCACCCTTGAGTTATCTGCTTGATCCACTTTACCATGATGCTTAGATAGGTACTCTTTGATGCCAGTATCAGAATTAGTTTTAACGAATTGTGATAAGCGAACAAAATCTTCATTACTATATTTCAGAAGGGTTGCCGAAAGTAAGCTGAAATAAACAAAATCATATTCTCTTTAAACAAAAAAAAATAAACAACACCTAACACGAGTGAGGATCATAAGTCAAAAGTCCAAGAGTTAACTTTTGCTTTTGATTTTTAATCATAGATCCCAAGGTCTTTTCATCTGAATTATTGTTTTCACTCTATTTGATTTTTAGAGGTAGTAAGTCAAAGAATTGATCATTTACTTTTGGTCTCTAGTCACTAATCATCTGCATCATTATCATTTGGATGTGAGAACAAGATAGATGGTCAAAGAGTGACTATTAGTATCTCTTTCTTAACGCACACTTCATCTGCACCATTGTTATGTATCAATTTATTTTTGGATCATGACCATGAAATCAACGAACAAGATGCAACCGTTTAGACACCATGCACACCGATCATAAGATTCACCATTGTAGAGATGCATCATAGTGATCATGTTAAATTGTAGTTCGGTATGCTTTAGCACATCCCAGATCCCCCGACAAACCTCAGAGAATGACATCTACGAAAATTTAACGGCAAATGAAACTCTAACCCTTGGCAAAGCTTCGCTAGATCTAAGTCTCAAAAATGGAAGCAAAGATAAGAACATGTCTTAACTAATGCTATGATGCCAACCGAAGAAAAATCAAATTGTAGTTATATGGCTGTGTACAAATCAGTTGGATTTGAGTTCCTCGTCGATGATATGTGTCTATACTACTCACTCCAGGTAACTTACACACAAGAAGGTTCAACATCTAACCCCTGACAACAATTCCAGACCGGTTACTCAAAACCCCTACCCATCAAAATTTTTGGTCCACAAACATACAAACCTACAACCTTACCATGCCAAACACCCAACCACAATACCAAGAGCATACCCCGTACCATAAACAATAAGAAGATCATCATCAAGGCACCCAACATCTCTATGCACCCAACACACCACCCTACCATAACCACCTTAGCCAAAACACTCACTGATACCGTCCATCCTCCTACTATAGTCAAGAAACCCAAACATCACCAAACCAAAACATGCAACAACCATATGGCTACCAAACACCACAACAATCATTTCAATCTTTTCTCGACGCATCATTCACACCAATGTCTCCCTTCAGTCATCCTGGTCGCCCTCCAATAACTCAAACACAACCCAACTACTCTGACATGGGTCATGAACTCAGCTATGGCGGTAGCGCTTCATTGCATACACAAGACTATGAGGATTTGTCTGAATATCTTAGGCAATCTCCTGCAGGTGGTGGTGATGTTCATGGGCCCTCAAATCCTCAAACACCTGGGGTGAATCATCAATGTGGGTTAGGGTCACGCATTCGGGTAGTTAGGGGATGTGGTACCGAAGGTCGGTTAGGTCATCCCGGTCAACGACATTAGTCTTGATGAATGTCATGGAAGTTGTCTTCCCATATTCATTTCATCTGTTGTGTGTATTTCATATTTCAAAAAATGTTAGTATCGAGTGCAAGGAGTATATCAAATCTAATAGGAAAGAGCATGTTATGGATCTATAGAACATGGTCATGTATTCAAATAGTGTATCTTAATTTGAGCAACACTTAAGCATTTTAAGGTAATATATGTTGATATCCATTCATTTGTTAAGTATGTACATCAAATACGGTTGACACCTATAAAGAAAAGTTTGTTGTTCCATGGGCAAACCGGGTCACTTATTTAGGAAACACAACACCAACATGTTCATCATTGTGAGTTTGACTATTATGGATTTAGTTATCAATTTATTTATTACATCTTATTCCATTATATATTTCAGTATTCACAAACAACCACAATCTTATAAACCATACTTAGTAATAATAACTATTGAACAATCTTTAAAACATAACTAGGCCATGTGAAAACGATTAAATTGTACTTGTTACCTGCACTGCAACAAAATAATGTCATTGTCGAGGATTACAGTTAGTTTTTAAAGACATTGTAATAGTTTTTATGATTTTCAATATTTTATTTATATTATATTTTTTTTATACTTGTGCATATTTCGTTATAACTCGACTAACCAATTAATAGTTGTTTGATAGTTTTGTTTAATATTATTTATGTAAGGTAACAAAACATATCTCAATGCTCTCACAAAGAAATGTAGAAGGTACCTACACACTAGAAAATTTATTATTGTGAGCTTTGCACTGGAATCATCCCACAAGACATTTTCCTCCACTAGATGAAACAATATACTTCTTAAATAACCAACGAATACCATGACAATGTCAAAGCAACAACATTTCGAATTATGGATGATATGCAGAATCATTAACAGACAATCTCATACCAAAACTTTCCTCAAAACAATACATCAAGACCAGAGGATACACTGAATCAGTTCATGCAAGTGATTGTGGAAGACCATCAAAGCATAGATGTTTCAATCAAAAACTTTGTAACATAAATTGGCCATTTAGTCAAGCATCTACTTTCTCAACAAACCAATGTCAATACTTCAAGTAATGTAAATGAACACAACAAATTGAGTGAAGATGATAATGATGAAAAGAAGGAAGAAGTTGTTGTTGAAGAAAAAAAGGAAGAAAGTGGGAAAAGCTACAGAAAGAAAGTTGACAAAAAACGTAAGTGAAGAGGCAAAGACAAAAGCTCAAGAAACAAAGGAGAAAAAACTAAAAAATACACATGTTTTGAATCTGCCTAACACACTGATTTCAATTAAGAAAAGACTGCATTCAAGACGTTTAGACATTCTCAAAATAACTCTGAAGAAATAATTTTGACGAATACAACATTCCATGAAGCCTTCAAGCAATCACCTTCTTATCTCAAATTCACAAGAGAAACTACGAAGACAACATAAGATATGTCAAGGAACATTAATAGAGATGTCGAACTAATGATGTTAAACACGCTTGTTCGAACATCTTATCTTAATTTTTATGTTTCGGCCTCAACTCACGAGCTTTAAGAGATGCTTCAAATTCTTCGAGTTTCCATTAAAATAGATTCTTCAATAATCCCCACAATGTGATCAAATTTGACAGATAGAACTCTTAGAATCTTCCCCATTTTCTGCTGTGTACATATTTTCTCTCCACATGAATTCACTTGATTGGTCAAAACCTCCAATCTTGAGAAAAACTCTGCAATTGCTTCACCATTATTCATCTGCATATTCTCATATTGTTCCTTCCAAGATTGTAGCTTGAATTTCTTTAATTTCTCATCTCCATCATACAATTTCTTGAGAGTATCCCACACATCTTTGATCGTTTCTTACTTAATTATCTTTCTAAAGACAATCAAATTCACACACTAATGGATCAAGAACAATTATTTCTCATCTTTCTTGCTCGTTTCACGATGAATATTTCTAAACACCTGAATACCGTTTTTCTATGATGCTTAAAAATCATCATTCACGGTTTCAAACACATCTTTAGATCTACATTATGAAGCATAGTGTTCTCCCTTAAATACTGATAAAGGGGTTAAGAATTGATTGGAGATTGTACTTTTGGATAATTAGTGTTTTAAGTTATATGCAAATTGAGATTGAGAGAGAGAAATAAATAAATTACAATGATGAGAGGCCTTTTAAAATGATCAGTAAAACCTAAAACCAAGTAACAAACTTGTGACATTTACTTTGCCTTGCAAATTTTTACAAGTAAAAAAAGAACTTGAATTACATTCTAATTCTAATAACAACATGTGACTAATTTAAAATATTAACAGAGTCGAAAACATATTTGAGAGAAATTTCTAGAGATGGAGATTAATTTGACAGCTGAGTTGTCAGCCATGTGACATTTAACGTGAAAATAGACTGACAGATGAATCAAATTGAAAAACGTGACCAGCTTTTTTTTATAGCATGAAATGAACCATAATTTCAAGAAGCTACAAATGTAATACTAACAAACAAACTTCATAATCTGCTTCAAGAAACTAATTTTAGGAAGAGTAAGTAATATGCAAATATTTCTATTCAGAGTCACTAAAATCATTATGTCTTTAAGGTAAAAGCTGTACATAACCAGTTGATATAGCTATTCCTAGTATAATAAGAGGTGGAAGAATGACAAAAGCTCCTATAGTTGCAAAAAAAGTTGAATCATTTCTTTGAGAAACCTCATTTAGATAATTCTGTCTCTTGATATTTCTCCTTTGTGAAGTTGTTAAGAATTTCGCACTCACTTTCTTCAAGTTCTTACCTAAGGGAATGGTGAAATCATCGTCCCTATCTCCAACCAACTGCGCAAGTTGGTCGCGAATTGAAAGTTTCCGAGAGCCGCCAGCGGTTTCATTACCTGGAAAACAGAAACGCTCTGATAGTTGTTATCATTTTCCCAAAATCAAATAGAAAAAATCTAAGAGGTTACAAAGATGTGGCTAACTGTGTAACTGCATAATTTTACCAGTATCGGGCCAAAACATTATCATAAGGTATAACGGCAATCAGTATCGTAACAATTGTATCAAAATTAGTCAATAGCGGCTCTATTGAGCTGCATACCATTGATTGATGAGGTTGTAGATGTAAATTGCTCCAAGAGATCCAGCTGTGCACGAGAAGAAGATAAAGATCCTAACAATAAAAGTCAGACATTTCAACTATTAAACCATAAACCATAACCACAGAAATTTGTACTAGTATAATTAATAAATCGAAATTCATGCTTAACGTACCAAGAGAAGAATCGTCCTCAGAAACACCAGCGTCAGTTCCTTGTGATTGAGCACATATCTTGTTGTTTATTAAAGAAGAAGAAGGAGGGTGATTGAATTTGACGTTATGTTTGTGTTTGAGAAAGGAAGGGTTTGAAGGAAGAGAAGAAGTTGTGCTGAGATTCAGATGGATGGCCATGAGAAATCAGAAGAATTATTGCTGAGTTTGATAATTGGCATTGATTTTTGGTTTGAGAGTTTCATTTTTGTGAATTTTTTGGGGTTTATATGAATCAAGCGAAGGCGGTAGCTCACTACCACAAATAAATATTTATTTATCGATTTTTATGTGATGAAAGATTCTAGTTCCATGTAGGACCAACTTTCAACGTGTGTCTCAAAATTCTAGTAGAATGGACTATGGACTTAAATTATTTATTTTTGTTCAGAATTCAGTGATGGACCTAAACTCATACTACCTTGCACTTTCTAAAATTTTTGTAATATCAAAAATGTTCTTTTTCATTTTTTCATTAGTTACATATTGAAAAAAATTCTTTCAACATCAATAAAAAATTTGATAGGACGTACTAGAATCTGATATTCATTTTTATTGATATTTTAAAAAAGTTTAATGTAATAGCATAAAAAAAAATTTAAAAATTGTGATTTTTTATAGTAAAATTTTCAAATATTGAATATAAAAGACTACTAACTTTTAAAAAATCTTTGGTTTTATATTGGATTTTTAGAATAATCAACATAACTAGTATTTTTTAGTTATGATTAAAAAAAAACAAAGTTAATACTAGAATCTTTGGTATATTTTAAATTCTTTTAGATGCTTAAAAAATTGATATAAAATAGTAAATTATTTTTAAAAATTTAAGATTTTATTTAACTATTTGAAAAATCTAATATAAAAATATAATTTCATATCGTTTTTTTTCAAACATCTGATATTCAGATATTTTAAAATAAAATTTATAATTTTATATTGGTTTTTTCAAAAATTATGTATAAAAGCATAGATCATGTTCTCAAAAATTTAGTATAAAAACTTTTACATTAATTATTTAAAAAATTTGATTATAAATTTAATATTAATTATAGAAAAATTGATTTAAGAGTATTATGAAAAAATGCTAATCATAGGTGGTCATAGTACAATGAATGGGTACAAGATAAAAATAAAAGGGGATCTTTCAAAGCACCAAATATATTTCTCAACCACCAGTAACCACCATGGAAAAATTCAAAAATGCTTCTAAATTTTAGAGATGTATTCGTTGAGAAATAAATGTGAGTTGTGTGGAGAAATAAGTATGAGTTTAAGTCCCACATTGTTTAAAAAAGTTGTTTTGCAAAGATTAGAAATTGAATAATGAATTTGTGAGTTTTTTTTTAATATCGGTTTCTTTTTCTTCTTTTATGGATATGCTTCTGCGTGTGCCGATATTTATTTATTTGTTATTTTTCCAACAATTTATATCAGAGCTAAGGTTCTGATCAATGGAGGAAGGAAGAGTAACAATTATTCTGATCAAGGGAGAAAGAAGACAAAAAGATGGAAGAGTAATATTTTACAAATGTGGCTAATCATTATAATTATAATGATCATTTTGAAGATAAAGTTGAAGACAAAGTGAAAATACTTGAGACTTTTGATGAATGGAGGATTTGTTGGGTCAAATAGTATATTCATCCAAGTCCAATATCGGGCAGTAGGAAGAGAATAAAATTTGAATAGTAATATAAATAGAGAAAGTTAGTTTTACTTTTCCACACAACAACAAAAATGTAGCCTTTTAGGTGTATTAGGGATTTTCATAGTTGTGTGTCTAGAAAAGTTTTTCTATTTTTCCGTTCAAAAATAGGTTGTTAAGAGCGTTTTGTATTTTTTCGTTCAAAAATAGTTTGTTGAGAGGGTTTACAATTTTTCCGTCCAATAGTTGCAATTGAGATAGGGTTTACAATTTTTCCATTCAAAAATTATTATTGAGGGAGGATTTGCAATTTTTTTATTCAAAAATTGCAATTTAATGAGAGAGTTTGTAATTTTGTTTTATAAAGATTAGAAGTTGAATAATAAATTTGTGAGTTTTATTTTTAATATTTTCTTCTTTTTCTTCTTTTATGAATGTGCTTTCAAACTTGACCCAATGTGAATGCTTCCCCCTCATGATGATCCATCATTATCTCCGGATGCACCAAATTCCGATTGAACGTTAGAATATTCCAGAGATATATCTTCGTAATAATGTCAGAGATACATCTCTATAACGTATCAGCACATAATGAATCATAAGTTATTTCTTGTTTACGTGTATTTATACGAAGATTTATTGACGTTATGTACCAAGTTATGTCACGCAATATAAACCATAGAAACGATATACAAATAATGACGTACATAAATTCAGATGGTCCAAAAATGTCATATACAAATAAAAGATCAATAAACGGAAAAAAATGAGAACAACAATAAAGTAGCATGATGTGAAAATAGAATACAATCCATAATATATATATATATATATATATATATATATATATATATATATATATATATATATATATATATATATATATATACACTACTGTGTATGTCAAACTACATCACCTTTACCTCCTCTTCTTGCTCTGCCTCTTCGGCCATCAATCCCCCTGCTCTCCAACGTTGTCTCTGTACATCAATACCCCTCATGCCTCCATCATGATGACATCTAGGATCTGCCTCACATCAGACCCATCAGGAAAAATACCTTTGTCAATGTCTGTGTAATCTCCATAATGCGATGACATCTAGGTAAGACATCATTAGCATGATCTAACTGTGCTTGCTCCTCTTCTAGTATCTCTTGATGAGTTAACCTCGACGGATCTCCTGTAGAAGCATGCACCATGTAAGAATGTGACACCCTGAAGAACCATCTGATATACCCTTCGGCGTAGCTCCAACCGCTCACGGTTATGGTACTTCGTGCCTCCTCCAATACCAGATGACTATCATAATCATCAAACATGTAATCTATTTGTCTACGTGTCAAAGTAGGAAGAGAAGATACAACAAAGTGTCTAGGAATGATCCAAGTGTAGCCAAACTGTCGTATGACACACTCTGGAAGATGAGGAGCAATGAGACGCGATCTACAAGCCAACCATTCAAAGTATAACATTATCCCGCCAAATGGTCATGTCTGATGGTGATCAACATAGTTGTTGAAGTGTATGTCCTCGGCAACCAAAAGGTCAAGATACACTCTGAACGGTTGGTTTGGTTCCCTCTGAGCAAGGAAAAATTAGTGGCACGCGGCATATCCTCAGTGTAAGTCTCAACACTCGCCCATCCAGAGATGCGCGAGAAGTGCTGGAGGATTCAAGCTTGAAATGAAAAGTTTGGAACATAAAAATTATCAGTAATGGCTTTGCAAAGATGAAATGAAAATGACAAAGAAACATTAAAAGACCAATAATTATTACCGTCAGTAGTGTGATGTTTCTTGTGACCTGCTTCGTCTTCCACATACAACCCTCTCTCAATTTTGAATACAGGTAGACCAAACAAGTGACCCCTAGTTCTACTCATGAATCTGCTCGAAATCCTAAAAGTACCGTAGGTAGACAACATTTGTATAAGTGGCACTCTTGTCTACAAAAATAGCAGTGCCAACCAAATATAGCAAGTATGCTCTCATAACATGCGCTATGTGGAGTGCCACTTCCTAATCATCACCTGTAGCCTGATGTACTATCTGGAGCTCCTCCATATATACCTTTTTCAGGTATTCAAATATAGCATGAGCCCCCTAGTCCTATCCAACTCCTCTTTCGTCTCCCCTGGGTCAACCCTCAGATAGTCTACCAGCATATCGAGTGCCTCGTCTTTGGTAATCCTCCCACGATCTAGGAGTCTATCCCTAATCGAAAGGTGTAGAAAACATGAGACATCGTTGAGTGTGATAAACATATCAACAAGCGGGAGATGAAATGACGAGGTCTCCGAATTCCATCTCTCCACAAATGCATGAAGCATCTCGTGGTTTAACATAGTATAACCGGTCATGGAAAAGTCCTTCAGGCGAGATAAGGACGAAATTGTTTGAAACCAATCCCCATTCGACTGAGGCAAGTCAATAATCTTTCGCCTGTAGTTAATAAACTTCTGAGATCATGCTCTTGAAAAAATAAAAAATAATGTCAGACATTTGTCAATTAAAATTAACGTAAATAAAAAAGAATGAATTTAACTAATGCTATCTCTCCGTTCCAAATATGCCTGACAATATGGTCTGGGTACAAAGGCATAGTATTGACATTTATAAACAAAAATTTATAACCACACCTGGTGGGACTCAAACCCACAATCGTTTGATTAGAAGTCAAACGCCTTATCCATTAGGCCACAGGTGCAAATTGTTAACATAATTATTTGTTGTTATTATTTAATTAATATACACATAAATACTTGTAATATATATATATATATATATATATATATATATATATATATAATGTCTGTATTGATTTTTCTAATCTCCTTCAACAACTATTATAATAAATTGTTTAGTCTTAAATTTCCCACGACCAAGGATCTCAGTTATATACATGAACTTAATCTTTGAACCGTCTCATTGAGGACAATTTCATTCCAATCATGAATTTGAAATATTAGTCATGATATATTTTTCATTATACCTAATCAAAATAGGTATATCTTCATTATTATCATCCTTTTGTTGCATTGTCAAGTTCATCAATGATGTATTTAACTTCTATAACATGTTATTTTCTCATATTTGATGTAATAAAGTCGCATGGTGGTTGTGATTCACTTGTGGTCGTAGCACCATAACTATTATGTGTTTTATTAGTTTGCCATGATGGATTGAGGCTTAACCTATACGAGAACAATATCTATACTTAAAATTATTTAAAATCCATTAACATAAAAATAATACTACTAACAAATAGTATATGACAATTTATGAAGCACCGTTAGTTAAGCATCCAAAAAAGAAAACAGAAAATATTTTCATCCACTCATTGAGAAAATGGCCATACCGAATTGGATACTAAGCTAAACCCATTTCATCACCACCTTCCCATAAATGTATCGTCACTATCTTCACAACTAAGAAACCGAAACAACAAACAACAACTCCTGTCTTTTGTTCTTTTCCATGTTCATGGCAAATCGTGTTGTTCCTAATCCTCCTGCACCTCACCCTGATGCTTTTCATGTGTCTGGTCCTAGGAACTTCACTACCCTTAATTGGAGAGACCTCATCATTTCCAGTTGGTAATATATCTACCCTTTTTGATTAATCAACTTTACATGTTTGTTTAATTGCTTCTGAGAATTTTATTTCATCAAAAAATTAATCTTTTTAGGTTGTTACCACACTACTAGTTAATGGGGTGTTTTGTAACAGAGCAATATTAGTGGTTTCTGTGTGGTTTATGTTAAGTTTCTGTTTATTTGTTAATCAATTTTGAAGATGTTGGCATAATGGGTTGGATCATGTCAGGGTAAAGTTATGAACTTTTGCCAAATGGGTATACAATGTTTTTGAGTTTAAGGTTTCTCTAACTTTCTGGAATTGGTAAAAAGTTAGCAAAGTTTATCGATTGCATTTCTTCGGTCGTGATTAAATGAGGATGAGTTACTTGGATTTCAGAGATCTAATTGATTGAATTCTGTTGTTAATTAGGGACTGCCTTTATGATTTCCTTCCGAAAATAATCATGAATTCTATGTTGTCCGTAAATCGGAACAACCATTGGGCACTCGCAAGTTGAGTTCTTGCTTTGAATCTTATTTACTGTCATCCGAATACGAGTCATCTAAATGTCGGTCAATATTTCCAATTTAGTGGTCGTTAGTGACTCTAGCAAATGCATGAATTTGTGACTTCAGGAAATTGACATCAATTTTCCAAAACCCGTTCACCATTCTCGCTTGTCAAATGTGACGGAGAAACAATTTTAGTAACATTCGCATTCTTTTATTGCATATGTTCACATACACAGCAACAACAACAACCAAGTTTTATCTCACTGAGTGGGGTCGGCTACATGGATCAATTTTCGCCATAATATTCTATTCAGGACCATGTTTCTATCTAAATTATTAATTTCGAGATCTTTCTTAATATGCTGATGGTTATTTTGTTATTGCAGGAAGGATGCAAAGTACAAAAGAACTGTCATTTCCTGCTTCATACAAGCAGTTTACTTGCTCGAACTTGATAGACAGGAAAAAAGAACACAAGACAATGCCTTAGCTCCAAATTGGTGGATTCCGTTCAAATACAAGCTCGCAAAAACATTAGTTGACGAAAGAGATGGATCCATTTTCGGTGCAATACTTGAATGGGATCGACCCGCAGCATTAGCTGACTTAGTACTAGTTAGACCAAATGGTGCCCCTAGAGCTGTTTTGGTACTCAGAGGAACATTACTCAAAAGTCCTACAATGCGGAGAGACATTGAAGATGACCTTCGTTTCGTTGCTTGGGAAAGCTTAAGAGGGTCTGTCAGATTTAAAGTGGCATTGGAGGCTCTAAAATCAATTTGTGATGCATACGGAAGTAGTAATGTGTGTATTGCGGGACATTCTTTAGGTGCTGGTTTTGCTCTTCAAGTAGGAAAACAATTAGCAAAACAAGGAATCTATGTGGAGGCGCATTTGTTTAATCCGCCTTCTGTTTCACTAGCCATGAGTCTCAAAAATCTTGGAGAAAAGGCCGGATATGCGTGGAGTAGAGTTAAATCTATAATTCCTTATGGACGGGAAGCTCAAGTTAGCAGTGATGTGGAAAAGACCATGGTTGCCGAATCGAAGAGTTGGATGTCTCGGTTATATGGTTATGGTTTGAAGGATCCTAGCGCTGTTGTTGGCATGGCAAAATGGATTCCTCATTTATATGTTAACAATAGTGACTACATATGTTGCTATTACAACGATCCTAACGGCACAGCAGAGAAAGTTGTTGACAAAGAGAATGTTGGTGGACAAATTTTGGCAAAACTGTTTGTTGTGTCGAAGGAAAAACAGAAATTTCTCGAGGCTCATGGCTTGGAACAATGGTGGTCAAGTGATGCGGAACTTCAACAGGTTATTCATAACAGCAAACTCATAAGTAGACAACTTTCATCTTTGTACACTTATACTCCTTCCCAATCAGTAACAAGGGTTATGCGGCAATAATAAATGAATATCATTAGAATTGGTACATTTTGAAATCTCTCATTTTTCAATCTTAATAATGCAGCCTGTTTTTGGCTTGTAATCTGTTCTTTCATGTTGCATCGTCTTAGAGTTAATGTCTGTAATACAAATGCAAAATTGTTATTTTCTTTTAATAAACTTGTAATCTAGAATATTGTTAGAACACCTTAGTAAAAAAAGGCTAAGTACTATAAAATTAGAGACAACAATTAGATATCATAATAAACCTCCTTTGAAAACACCCTTGTCTTCATGGGTGAAAGTTGAGATACTTGTTGGGTTTGTTAAGGATTTTGGTAAAATAGAAAAGCACTTGATTGTTATGTTAAGGAAGGATAATGTCATATGGAACTCAGAAACAACTTTGGCATTCACTGCATTGAAAAAGCCTTAGTGAACGCACCTTTATTGAGCCTACCTGATTATACATTTTTGTTCAAAAGCTCAACACTCCTTTACAACTAGTTTGGTTAGCTAAACTTATGGGTTTTGATTTCAAATAAGGAATGGGCAAATAAACTAGTTGCGTATGCATTGTCTAGAAGTGAAGATGCTCAATTACTACCACTCTTACTCAACTCTGATATCCCTAATTTATATTCAACAATCAAGTATTCTTGGAAATCAGACCATAGTTTGCAGCAGCTGGTGCTGGAATTGAAAGTCAATCTAATGTCAGATCTAAATTTACTTGGGTCAGAGATGAATTGAGAAGAGAGACTCAATTGCAACAATTAAAGTCCTCGTGTAGTTGAACAAGTGGTTGCTACTCATCTTCCAAAGAAATGATATTTCATAGAGCAAAGCAACGTGATTTGGCCTCAAAGGATGGGATCACTCTGAGAAAATGATATTTTGTGGTACTCTAGAGAGTATGATGGCATGAATGTCATATTCAATTGTGGGGACTTTCCTAACATACCACTGTTCGCACGTGGTATTCGCGCGAACAATCTCTAATCTTCCTATTGAGGTTTACTTACAGGACCGACTACAAAGTCCTAGACTAATGTGTTGAGTATATGGTGTGTTTTTGGTGAAGTGTTTGGATTAAGAAAAATGCTTGTAAATAGGTGCCAAGAAATAAACGGACAAAAGTAAGATAAAGACGTAAATAAACAAAGAAAATGAAATGAAATGATAAGTTAAATTGTTGGAATATAAATGTGGGAGCAAGTGTACCTTTTTGCAGGAAGTGAACTCTTTTCTCTTGGATGCTTGATACTTCAAGTGTTTTCCTTTTGCAATGTTACAAATGTCACCCTTAAAACTGAAAATCAAATCTACTTAAATAGTAATAAAAAATAATTGCTATATGGTTGTTGTCCATTCACAGCACACCACGCGTCTGAGCCTGTATACCCACGTCCTTTGCAACTTCCCCCACGTTCTGCTTAACCGATTGTATCAATCCTTCCACGTTTCTCTTTGACTTCGACAAGATCACCCCAATCGACCTTCTTTCGACCTGGCTTAGGTCCTTCCGGATTGTCGAACCACTTTGACTACATTCCTCCTACTTCGATTTTTCTTCTTCGGCATAGTCGAAATTTGTTGGCTAACAAATTGCCCCTCTAAAAGGCCAGTTTCAACTAAGAGACATTTCGATCGAGAAACTTAGCGTTTTGAGTTTCCCAAATTTCGGTTGGATGTCTAATCGTTAATGATGTTCTTCACAATGATGATACCTTTCTACGCCATGATTCCCAAGGAAAAAATGCCATCATTTACAGCTACTTCCTAGGTCGTGGGTTTTCAACTACCTCTACTAACTTTCCCACTACAAACTGAATCGGACAGCCGTCGCCAATCGACTGACTCTTGGTTGCCATTTTGTTTGCCTATAAATATCACTCTTTCACATTCTCCATTTTTTATTTCTTCTTCATTTGCACATTTTTCCTTCAACTTTTCAGAACGATATTACTCTCCTCATTTTCTTTCCTTTTTTTGCTGCGATGGCCTCCTCTGCTAATGCCAAGGATATAGTCACCTTCAACGCCGGTAACAAGCCTATTGCGTTCCAACTTATTGAGAAGAAAGTTTAAAACCCATTCCTCAACCAACATCCACTGATGAGGCTGTAGTGAAAGTTTGGCAACGCCAAATGCTTATTCCTTTTGTCGTTGCTAACAAACTCATTGTTTTCCACGAGCCGTATCCAGATACCAAAACGCAACCCAGAAACGTTCAAACCCACTTCCCTGGTTTTACTCCCGTTATTCCACCAACCTTTGAGAAGGATGGCTCCATCGACGTGAAGTTCATGGATCCAAAGGTCAGGGTTTTCAGGTCGATGCCCACTCCTGGAAATAAAGAGTATGTGGCTTGGCTTAATAAAGTTCAACACAAACATCAAGAACAATGGAAGATGGCAGGTATCTTCGACGCCATCCAAATCTCGAGGAACGCTCATTGAATTAACCCATGTATGTTGCTCACTTCGATGTATTTCTGGGGAGGTTCGACTAACACCTTCCAACTTTCTTGTGGTATGCTAACGCCTACCCTTTTCGACGTGGCAAACATTATTGGCTTCTCACCTTTGGGTGAAACCTTCGACCCAACTCTCCCGACGGAACATGCTTTTACTTTCAATCGTACAAGTCTTCAGAATTATATTGAAGATCAACACGATCAAGACTCTGCTGAAGTGTTCTACGAGGAACATATTGCTTTTCTAACTCTTTGGCTCTCGCATTATGTGTTTTGTCCTGGCTGTCTACAAATAGCCAATAGCTACAAAAGCCTGGCAATCCAAATCCATGAGGGTCGACGGGTTTCTTTAGGTAAACTTATGCTAGCCTCACTGTACCATTCTCTAGGGCTTGCGACACTAAAATTGAAACTTCTCCACTCCACTTCAAAGGCCCTGAACTTGTCTGGCCCCATGTGGCTGCTGCAATACTGGTTAAACGCTACTTTCGAGTACCAATTAGGTTATTTTGTGTCGGAGCGTATAATGCGTTTGAACCAGGATTGACCTATAGAAGGCATAAGACTTGCCTTAATGACATGTCAGGAGACCCCAACAAACACCTATTCATGAAGTATATTAATATGTTCATCAAAGCCAATTCTTTTGTTCCAGGTATGACCCCATTTGTGGATCGAAGCTTTGGCCCAACATAGTTTAAAAACCCTTTCCCTAGTGATTCTCCCCAAGCTGCAGTGCTGTCAAGTGCTGTGTAGAGGGCATTTTTAACTCCTATCAGGATAGAGGCTAGATCGAAGGGATATAGGTTCATGAGTTATAAGCTTAACTTGGTGGCTTGAGCCAAATGTTGCCAAAGTCTTTGGTGTCTCATTCGAGTGACATTGTATGGACTGGTCGACAACTGAACTTTGAAGGCCACAAAGCTTGCCTCAAATTTCACAAGTCGACTCAGCGCCTCGAATTACCAGTCTTCAAATTTCGACAATCCTTCCTGACCACCAAATACTTTGACAAGTGGTGGTCCGAATACCAATGTCAATATTTTCCCAGTGCATTTTTTCTCCAAAACATGATCGACGCTTTTTCCGCCCTCGCTGGTAAAACACCGGCTCCACAGCCGAATACTGATGCTTCAGATGAGAAAATCCAAACTATCGATGTCGAAGAGGCCCAAACAAAGAAGGTAACTACTGCTCCCTCGCTTTTCCTTTCTTTGAGAAACAAAAATAACAACCTCTTTCCCTCTTTGTCTTTATTTTCTAGGGTCGAAAGTGGGCTCCAGTTGTTGCACCAACCCCAAACAAACCTCCAAAAAAGCAAAAAGCGCCCTTAACTCCGAAACCATAGGTATTTCGCGTCTTAACGTTTCATGATGTTTTAATTCAGTCACCCTCTTACGTATCTTATGACTTAGGTTCTTGGAGAGGTGCCTTTTGTCGAAACTGAGGATTTTGATGGCGGCGCCCATTCCTATATTTTTCCTACATCGAAGGCGCCACCATCTACTCCGTCCAGAAAGAAAAAGAAATTTTTATCCAAAAATATTCTTCGAGAACTATTTCTTCGACCGCAAATATCTCTGTCCCTGATGATCTTACTGAAATCTTTGTGCCCATAGGTCAAGAAGAAACTGTAAGAACAAAAATTGTTCTACAACAGATTCCTTGATTTTGATGATAACAAAGGATGAAACCAAAAATGGCACCCTAACAAAAAGTTTCTAAGTGTGCAGGGTTCTAAAGAAAGAAGGAAGAAATCTGATGATGTCATCAGATACAGAACCAGATCAGAAGCATATTGTCATATGATCAGAAGCATCTGAAGTGGAAACAAGTTATAGAAAGTCTAACTCTGAGCATAACAGCAAAGTATCAGAAGCATCTGGACAAGTAGTAAGCTCTAGAAGTTCTGACTCTGAACAAAGGTTTGTCTAACTTCAGAAGCTCTTGGCACTATCTGAAGAATCCATCAGAACTCACAAGAGATTAACATCAGAAGCAAGATTCCAAGATTCTCCAGAAACACAAATACTCTGAGCATGAAATTGCTAATCATGAAAGAGTAACGTTAAAGTCAAGTAAAGATTTGCAAATGGATTTCCTAATACAGAAAGAGACGTTAATCTCCAATTTCAATGAAGAAGATACTATATGTGGTAAGTAGTCATTTCAAGGAGAGAAAGTTATCCTGCAGAAGCTGTTTATGTTATGGCGTAAGTTCATTTCATTACTCATCAGTTTCAACTACTACCTCACTTCTCTATATAAAGGACTGCAAATCAACATTCAGTACACTACACAACAATACAAGGAAAAATCATACTGAAACATCAACGTTCAAGAATACTCTCTTACTATCTAAATCTTCACGAAGCTTTTGCTTATAACGTGAAAAACTCTTGTTCTTAATACTGTAATATTTGCTTTCTTAGAAGCACTCTAGATTACATAAATCTTTTATCTATTGTTTGTTTATTTCCTCAAGTGACTCTGTGAAGTCTGTATACTTGAGAGGACTAAGAGATCTTTCTCTTAGACGTTGTTTGTAATCTTTCAAGATTAGTGGATTAAGTCCTTGTTGAAGGCGAAATCACCTCGGCCGGGTGGACTGGAGTAGCTTTGTGTTATAAGCGAACCAGTATAAAATCCTTGTGTGATTTTCATTTTGAAAAAGCGCTTATTTTTCCAAACAATTCAAACCCCCCCTTTCTTGTTTTTCTCACCTTCAATTGGTATCAGAGCTCCGGCTCTGTTATTGATTTTCTAATCAAACACTTAACAGTGTAGAGAGATCCAGTACGAGAAAAAACTATGGCCCACTCAAATGAAAGAGATAGTTACAATGCCAAGCCTCCTGTCTTTGATGGAGAGAAGTTTGATTACTGGAAAGATAGAATCGAAAGTTTCTTTCTGGGTTATGATGCTGACCTCTGGGACATTGTCACAGATGGATACACACCTCCAGTCTCAGGAAATGGAGTTGAAGTTCCCAGAAATAAGATGTCAGAAGATCAGAAACGTGTCTTCAAAAATCACCACAAGGCCAGAACCATACTTCTCAATGCCATATCATACAACGAATATGAAAAGATCACCAACAGAGAAACAGCCAAAGATATACTTGACTCTCTGAAGATGACACATGAAGGAAACTCCCAAGTCAAAGAGACAAAGGCTCTGGCGCTTATCCAGAAATATGAAGCCTTCAAGATGGAAGATGACGAAGCTATAGAGGCAATGTTTTCTAGATTTCAAACTCTTATTGCAGGTCTCAAAGTTCTAGACAAAGGGTATACAACTGCAGACCACGTCAAGAAGATAGTCAGAAGTCTGCCAAAGAAATGGAGACCTATGGTTACTGCTCTGAAGCTGTCAAAGGATCTGAATAATATCAGCCTTGAAGAACTTGTCAGTTCTCTCAGAATCCATGAGATAGAACTAGAGGAAGATGAGCCTCAGAAAAGGATCAAGTCTGTAGCATTAAAGTCCAGACCTGAAAGACGCAAACTTGACAAAACCAAAGCTCTCCAGGCAGAAACTGAAGATGCTGACGACTCTGAACCAGAAGACTCTGACGATGAAGAAGAATTGTCCCTACTAACCAGAAGAGTTAAGCAACTCTGGAATAAGAGGAACAACAACTTCAGAAGACCAAGACCCAGAGGGGATCGATCAGAATCAACTTCAAAAGGTAAAACTAACAAAGATATTACCTGTTATGAATGTAAAGAAACAGGTCATTACAGGAATGAATGTCCCAAGCTAAAGAAAGACAACTCTAGAAAAGAAAGCTTCAAGAAAAATACCTTCAGGACAAAGAAAGGACTGATGGCTACCTGGGATGATAGTGAATCTGGATCATCAGAATTTGACTCTGATGAACAGGCCAACGTGGCACTTATGGCTACCACATCCGGAAGTAGCTCAGATGAAGAATCTGAAGAGGTATTTTCTGAACTTTCTCGATCTGATCTAGAATCTTGTTTGTCAGAAACTCTTAGCTCATATCAGAAATTAAAACAAAAATTTAAAAACATTAAAGGCTGTCTTAAAGCAAAATTTGAAGAATGTAGTGAACTTGAGATGACAATTCTAGCACAAGAAGATACAATCAGATCTTTAACATTAGAAAAAGATGGAGCAAAGAGAAAAAGCTTAGAACTAGAAGAAGCGTTGTCTTAAGAACCACAAACCTCAAATAAAATAATTTATAAATATGAAGAAGCCTTTCAAGAATTTTTGAAAAATGGGATAGATAGGAGTATTATGGCATCCATGATTTATGGAGTAAGTCAGAACAATAAAAAGGGAATTGGGTATGATCCTAAGGAAGATAAAACTTCTACCAGTGACCAACTTAAATCTCCTTTTTCATATCATTACACACACACACAAGAACAAAAATTTAAAAATGCTAGAAAACCCAAAGTTATAAGAAACTATGGGAAAACTAATCTGAAAGGACCCAAGAGATTCTGGGTACCGAAAGATAAGATTATCTATGTTGCAGATATCCTATGCAGCAAAGTTCAGACACCAGTCATGGTACCTGGACTCTGGATGCTCGCGACACATGACGGGAAGAAAGTCTATGTTCCAAAGTCTGGAACTTAAAGACGCTGGATTTGTAGGCTTCGGAGGAGATCAGAAAGGAAGGATCAGAGGCTCCGGAACTATTGGTAATGGTACTCTTCCCTCTATATCTGATGTTCTTTATGTAGAAGGATTAATGCATAACTTGTTATCCATAAGTCAATTAAGTGATAACGGTTATGATGTAATCTTCAATCAAAAAACATGTAAAGCCATTAATCAGAACGATGGCTCTGTCCTTTTCACAGGCAAGAGGAAAAACAACATTTACAAAATAAATCTTTCTGATTTAAAAGATCAAAATGTTAAATGTCTAATGTCAGTTCACGAAGAGCAATGGGTATGGCATAGACGCTTGGGCCATATTAGCATGAGGAAACTTTCTCAGCTAACTAAACTCGAGTTAGTCAGAGGCCTACCTAAACTGAAGTTTTCTTCAGATGCTCTGTGTGAAGCTTGCCAGAAAGGAAAATTTTCAAAAACATCTTTTAAAAAGAAAAATGTTGTTTCTACCTCTAAGCCTCTGGAACTTCTTCACATTGACTTATTTGGTCTTGTGAAAACAGCATCAGTTAATGGAAAGAAGTATGGACTAGTCATTGTTGATGATTACAGTCGCTGGACATGGGTAAAATTCCTAAAGCACAAGAGTGAGTCTCACTCTGTATTCACTAGTTTCTGTTCCAAAGTGCAAAAAGAATTTGACTCTAAAATTATTAGAGTCAGAAGTGATCATGGTGGAGAATTTGAAAACAAAGATTTTGAAGAATTATTTGATTCCAATGGAATATCCCATGATTTCTCCAGCCCTAGAACTCCACAACAAAATGGAGTTGTAGAGAGGAAGAATAGGACACTCCAAGAGATGGCCAGAACCATGATCAATGAAACTAATGTAGCAAAGCACTTTTGGGCAGAAGCTGTAAATACAGCGTGTTACATTCAGAATAGAATCTCTATAAGACCTATTCTAGAAAAGACTCCCTATGAACTGTGTAAAGGAAGAAAACCAAACATTTCATATTTTCATCCTTTTGGATGTTCTTGCTTTATATTAAATACTAAAGAACATCTGAACAAGTTTGATTCCAAAGCACAGAAAGGTATTATGTTAGGATACTCAAAACGCTCTAAAGGCTACAGAGTATACAACACAGAAACCAAAATTGTGGAAGAATCAATTCATGTCAAATTTGATGATAAGCTTGACCCTGAAAAGTCAAAGCTAGTTGAAAAGTTTGCAGATTTGGAAATCACTCTTGTAGAATCTGATAAAACTCCAGAAGCAACTGTCACTCAGAACTCTGAAGAAATTAAATCTCCAGAAATCCCAAAGAAAGTCAAAAGTCGTGTCAATGTATCTGAAGATTTGATTCTGGGAAACAAGGACGAACCTGTCAGAACCAGATCTACCTTCAGGACTTCTGAAGATACTCCTCTGGGACTAGTGTCTCTGATTGAGCCTACGTCTTGTGATGAAGCACTTCAGGATAACGACTGGGTGGCAGCTATGCAAGAAGAATTAGATCAATTCTCAAAGAATGATGTCTGGGATCTCGTTCCTAAACCCAGAGGCACTCACATCATTGGAACCAGATGGGTTTTCAGAAACAAACTGAACGAGAAAGGAGAAGTCGTCAGAAACAAAGCTCGACTGGTAGCTCAAGGTTATAGTCAACAAGAAGGTATTGATTATAATGAAACTTTTTCTCCAGTCGCGAGGTTAGAATCTATTCGTCTTCTTGTATCTTTTGCTATTAATCATTCTATTAAATTATATCAAATGGATGTCAAGAGTGCATTTCTTAATGGTTATATTTCAGAAGAAGTGTATGTCAATCAACCTCCAGGTTTTGAAAATTCAAACTTTCCAGAACATGTTTTTAAACTTAAAAAATCTTTATATGGACTTAAACAAGCTCCCAGAGCTTGGTATGAACGTTTAAGCAATTTTCTTCTGGAACAAAATTTTATCAGAGGGAAAGTTGATTCTACACTCTTCTGTAAAAACCTTAATAATGATCTCATGATATGCCAGATTTACGTTGATGATATTATTTTTGGTTCTGCTAATATCTCTGTTTGCCAAGAATTTTCTAAGTTAATGCAGGCAGAATTTGAAATGAGTTTAATGCAAGAACTAAAGTTCTTTCTGGGAATTCAAATTAATCAAACTCCAGAAGTCACGTACGTCCATCAAAGTAAATATATTAAAGATGTTCTGAAGAAGTTTGACATGACTGAATGCAACTCTGCAAAAACTCCCATGCACCCAACTTGCATTCTTGAAAAAGAAGAGGTAAGCAACAAGGTTTGTCAGAAGCTCTATCGAGGTATGATAGGCTCTCTTCTCTATCTGACTGCTACTCGTCCTGATATTCTCTTTAGCGTCTGTCTTTGTGCCAGATTCCAATCAGATCCTAGAGAATCTCATTTAACAGCAGTTAAGAGAATTCTTAAGTATCTGAAAGGAACTCCTAACCTGGGCCTGATGTATAAGAAAACATCAGAGTATAGACTTTCTGGTTACTGTGATGCAGATTATGCAGGAGATAGATTAGAACGAAAAAGCACATCTGGAAATTGCCAGCTTCTGGGAAACAATCTGATATCCTGGGCTAGCAAAAGACAATCAACAATTGCTCTATCAACTGCAGAAGTAGAATATATCTCAGCGTCACTGTGCACAACTCAGATGCTCTGGATGAAGCATCAGTTAGAAGATCTGCAAATCTTTGAGAGTAACATTCCTATCTTTTGTGATAATACTGCTGCTATTTGTTTAAGTAAGAATCCCATTCTACATTCCAGAGCCAAACACATTGAAATAAAACATCATTTTATCAGAGACTATGTTCAGAAAGGAATAGTAACATTGAAGTTCATTGATACAGAACATCAATTGGCAGATATCTTCACTAAGCCTCTAGCTGAAGATAGATTTCTTTTCATCTTAGAAAATCTGAACATTAAAAATTACCCTGAATGAAGTGTGGCTCTGAAAATGTAAAATGAGACTCTGATGTAAACAAATGTATTTCTGCCTCTGACTCTGATACTTCTACCAAGTTAAGAAGATATCTGAGTTAGAAATCTTCAGAAACCAATCCTTTGGTATTCCTGAAGATCAGATACATCAACACGTGGAGCACTAAGCGTCTAACCCTAGAACTTCTAGACAGCTGTCAAAAGAAATTCAAAGGTCAGAACGTTTGAAATCTCCTTGAGCAGTGTGCGTACTGTTGGGATTAGACATTCATTAATTAGCTGTAATCATTTTTCCCCCAAGCGTGCTAAATTGAAAATTGTGCTAATGCATTTTGATGTGTCGTTTTGCATGTGTTTTACTTAGAGTATATAAATACTTTTCTCACATTTCACACACTTATCACTCTCACTCACTCTAAAACCATAAACCCTCTCTGAAGCATTCTCTGCAAACCCTCAATCTTCATCTTCTTCTTCACCATGGACGCTCAACAACAACAAGTCTTTAACTTCTCTCAAGAAATGGAATCAAGCTCTACTGCTCAAACTTCAAGCATTCCAACTCCAACGGTTACAGGCGTCACCATCACCCCTGTTTACAAAGAACCCCACGTTCTTGACCGTGAACGCCATATTAACCTTTCAACCCCTTTTGAAGGACTGGACGTGTTGTGTGAATCGCTAGTAGATTTCGACAACTTGAAGAGAAATGGCGTTGATCTCACTGAAGAACTTCGTAAACAAGGTTGGGAAAACTACTTCCAACGGCTTTATGGTCCTGTTTACCCTCTTCTCATCAAGGAGTTCTGGAGATTTGCAGATGCAGATGACCATTTCATCGTCTCCTATGTTCTGGGGGTGAAGATTGTAATTACTGAAGGGTCAATTGCCTCTTTACTGAACATGGAGAGAGCTGGAGGAAAAAGGATTTACAACATCCCTTCTAGGTCAAAGCGCATTACTGATGTAATCAATCCAACAATCTTCAAACCCAACACTGAAGGAAATCCTTCAAAGAACAAAGAGCTGCATCAGAACCTCAGAGTGTGGCTGAAGATCATTCTGGGAACTATTCACCATCGTCCAGCCTCTAACTCCTCTGACTACATCAATGCAGATCAGAAATGCATTCTGTATTGCATTCAGAAGGGTGTGAAGATCTGCCTCCCTGCTCTCCTTTTCAGATACCTCAGAGATTCTGTCAGAGAAACCAGAAACAATATGAAGCCCAGATCCTACATCCCTCTGGGAAGATTGCTATCTGATGTCTTCATTGAGAATGGACTGGTAGATCATCTGGAAAAGACCAAACTGATGGATGATCTGGCAATAGATACTGGGAAGCCTCTAAACGCCAGAAATCTCAAGAGTATGGGTATAATAAAGAAGATTCATGTCAAACCCACTCTGGACACATCCTGGGAATCTTTGAAAGATCAGAGGAAGATGCCTCATGGCCTTGCCAGGTTCTTCAAGAATGAACCCAGAGATGTTGTTGCTATCTATCTTCAGCGTCTGCTGGATGAAGGTGTTGACATATCTGACTTCAGCCTCGACGACTGTCTGGATTCAAAAGAAGACTTCGTCAGATACAAGAGAGGTCTCTCTGAGAAGAAGATTGCTCCACCAGCAAAGAAGGCAAGAATTGGAGAAGCTTCTGGAAGCAGATCTTCAGCTCCTCTGAAGACCTCGTCAGATACTGGTATGTCTGTTCCTCCCATTACCTCTGTACCTACGATGGTTTCCTCTACCCCTTCCTCTAATTCTCTCCCAACACCAATTTATACAACCTCTGAAATCCCACCTTCAACCATCAGAACCACTCAGCCTTCACCAGTTTTAAATATCGCCCGTACCTTCATACCTCCTTCTGAACCTGAACAAACACACCAAAGCACTTCCTCCTCTTCATCTTCCACAGCCCCAGAATCACCACCATACCTCACCATTTCTTCTGACCCAGAACTCTCAGACCCTAACTCTCCAACCATAGCTCAAATTTATGCTCAAAAATTCGCTTCACAACAACCAACAGAACCTGAAATAACTTCACCACAACAAACAACCACCATACCTTCTGAAACTCAACCCTCTGACCTCCACACCTCTGATATCATCCCTCCAAACACCTCTGCTGCACCTGAATCAGAAACTAAAACTGAACCCTTAGATTGAAACCCTCTTTACGCTTCACCCCAAAGATCTGAACCTCACCCTGAATCAGAAACTGAACCAGAACCTCTAACTCTAAATCTCAGCCCTCCACCATCTTCACCTCAAACCTCTGAACCAAACCTTTCTGTACCTACCCTTGAGGAAGCCATCATGCTGGTAGCAGGGGCTTCAGTACAAAAGGTCAAGTCTCTGACCACTAACTCTGAAGTCAGTGATGATCCTAAATCTATAAGGACACACTGGAACAGAGTCATTGGCTGGATGACCTCTGAGGCTTTTAGACTGAAGAACATCTCTGAACAAGTCAGAAATGGCTACATCAGAGATGCTGAGGAAAGACTTCAAGAAAGACTTGCTAGAGAAGCAGAAGAGGCTAGAAGGCTTGAGGAAGAAAGAGCTAGAGAAGCTGAAGCTCTAAGGATAAAGGAAGCTGAAGCGCTGGCTGCTGCTGAAGCACAGCAGGCTCTGACTCAGGGGGAGTCTTCTTCTTCTGTGATCCCTATGGTTCTTCAGACTCTGAAAGAACTTAAGCAAGATCAGAATGAACTCCGGGCCAGAATGGACAAGCAAGATACTGTCAACGACAACATCCAGAACATGCTTGCTATGTTGCTTCAGAGAATGCCTCCGCCTCCGAACCCTTAGGCACTTAGGATTTATTTTTGCTTGCCTGTTGTTTTATTTTCTCTGAATCTGATGTTTTCTAGTTCTTGTTGCCTTTGTGTTTTTATCTGAATACAAGTTTTTCTCTTAATTTTTTTTTTTTGGCTATGTCTTTTTGATTCTGACAAAAAGGGGGAGAAGTCATTAATAACTCTGATGAAAATATTGTCTAAATACCTTAAGCATTCTGCAACATATTTTTCTTAAAAATAATTTTATCTAACCTGGACTTAAGAAATTGCAGAAGGTATCAAGAAACCTCCTTACTTAGAAGCTCTGGTAAGAACTTCTGAACTCCCTAGCACTAACTCAGGGGGAGCTTCTGTCTATCTGATCTGATATTATTCATGTTTCATCTGCTAATTAAGTTTGTTTTGTCATCATCAAAAAGGGGGAGATTGTAAGAACAAAAATTGTTCTACAACAGATTCCTTGATTTTGATGATAACAAAGGATGAAACCAAAAATGGCACCCTAACAAAAAGTTTCTAAGTGTGCAGGGTTCTAAAGAAAGAAGGAAGAAATCTGATGATGTCATCAGATACAGAACCAGATCAGAAGCATATTGTCATATGATCAGAAGCATCTGAAGTGGAAACAAGTTATAGAAAGTCTAACTCTGAGCATAACAGCAAAGTATCAGAAGCATCTGGACAAGTAGTAAGCTCTAGAAGTTCTGACTCTGAACAAAGGTTTGTCTAACTTCAGAAGCTCTTGGCACTATCTGAAGAATCCATCAGAACTCACAAGAGATTAACATCAGAAGCAAGATTCCAAGATTCTCCAGAAACACAAATACTCTGAGCATGAAATTGCTAATCATGAAAGAGTAACGTTAAAGTCAAGTAAAGATTTGCAAATGGATTTCCTAATACAGAAAGAGACGTTAATCTCCAATTTCAATGAAGAAGATACTATATGTGGTAAGTAGTCATTTCAAGGAGAGAAAGTTATCCTGCAGAAGCTGTTTATGTTATGGCGTAAGTTCATTTCATTACTCATCAGTTTCAACTACTACCTCACTTCTCTATATAAAGGACTGCAAATCAACATTCAGTACACTACACAACAATACAAGGAAAAATCATACTGAAACATCAACGTTCAAGAATACTCTCTTACTATCTAAATCTTCACGAAGCTTTTGCTTATAACGTGAAAAACTCTTGTTCTTAATACTGTAATATTTGCTTTCTTAGAAGCACTCTAGATTACATAAATCTTTTATCTATTGTTTGTTTATTTCCTCAAGTGACTCTGTGAAGTCTGTATACTTGAGAGGACTAAGAGATCTTTCTCTTAGACGTTGTTTGTAATCTTTCAAGATTAGTGGATTAAGTCCTTGTTGAAGGCGAAATCACCTCGGCCGGGTGGACTGGAGTAGCTTTGTGTTATAAGCGAACCAGTATAAAATCCTTGTGTGATTTTCATTTTGAAAAAGCGCTTATTTTTCCAAACAATTCAAACCCCCCTTTCTTGTTTTTCTCACCTTCAGAAACTACTCCAGCTTCCCCATAACACGTAGCTCCCAAGGTATCTGACCATCCTTATTTCGTAACCTCACGAATTAGTCTCCGACATTGATCATAACTTATTCATTGTAGGTAAACGAGGCTGATTCGTCTTCTGTTGAGCCTATAAGCAACGTGAGGGTCGAAACCCAACCAGCTGAGACTGTTACCCTATTGAGTCCTCAAAGGCAAGATGAGTTCTGAAGCGTGTCGCCTGAAGGTCATCAAAATCTCGGCATTCAGCAAATTCAGGCCCCTTCGACCACTGCTGGCGAAGGTATATCTTTTAGCACTCTCACTTCGGAGGGGGTTCTATCCGTGAAGCAACGAAATATGGAAGATACCCTAAGAAAGCTACAACAACTTCGCCAAGCATCGACTGAGGTTCAACCCTCTTCCTCGACTGCCATGCTTTCTCCAACAATGAATTCTTCTATCACTCTCAAACTTCAACAGTTAAGAGATTATTTGTTTGAGCGTGAGATTTTAGTTGTCGTCGAAGAGGAAGAAACCTTGGGACTCGACATCCTCAAACTGCTTGACGAACTTGCTCGACACAAGCTTCCTGCTCCTGTTGCCAGACACTTGATTGAATTCAAAGCTTTCTTCACACAGTTGATCAAGGACCTCACTCTTTGTCGGAATACTGAATTTCAAATTAAGACGAAGATCAACGAGATGAGACGAGAGTGTGATTTTAGTGAAGTTTGTGAGAGAAAGCTCAATGACATTGAGGTCAAGAAGCAGGAACAACTCAACAAATAACAAACCTTCGACCATCAAATCTCAGACTATCAAGCTCAAATAACTGAACTTACTAAGAAGATTGTCGAGGTCGAGGAACAAAAGGCATCTTTGGATTCGACTGAACCTCTTCCGGCTCAAGGCGTTGTCGACCAGGAGATTCTTAAAGGGATTGCACATGGTGAGAAAGCCCTTGAAATCAAAGAAAGGATTAGCCAACTGTAGGAGAAGAAAGGCCTCTTCGACAGCAGAATCGGTCATGAGAAAACCCTTTTTGAAGATTTTAAGTCTAGGTTTCCTGCCTGATGTATTTCTTTGTCGAAATAATTGTAACGCTGATTGGCCATTTTGTATGCCATCTTGACTTTTATAACTAATGATCAATTTCATTACATTTTTATTTGAATCTCTTGGAGCATAGGGTTATATATTTTTAAAATATTTCCCATTTACCCTTAAGATTCGTCGATCAATACCTTGCTCTTGAATTTCGTAGGCATTTTTAGTAAACGTTTAGATTACTTGAAATGGTCCTTCCCAATTTGGTGACCATTTTCCTAAAATTTGATCTCTTTGATCCATAGGTAAAATTACCTTCCAAACATAATCATTTATTACAAAAGTTTTTATCTTAATCCTTTTATTGTATGCTTTGGCCATACACGCTTTTTATCATATCAATATGTCTATTGCAGCCAATCTTTCTTCGTCTAAATCAGTTAGTTCGTCCAACATCAGTCTCCAATATTGTTCTGACGGAATGTCGTTTTGCCGTTGCACCCTAACTGATTGTAAATGAATTTCTGCTGGAAACACATCATTATGCCCAAATGTCAAACGAAAAGGCGTTGAACTGGTTGCCTCCTTTGGGGATGTTCGACAAGCCCATAAAATTTGGTCTAATGTTTTATGCCAATTCTTAGGTTTCTTGGAAACGTGTTTTTTGATTAAACTAATTATCACTTTGTTGGCTGCCTCGACTTGTCCATTTGCTTGGGCGTAGTAAGGTGTGGAAGTAACCAACTTGAATTCTGTTTCAACAGTAAAGTCTTACTTCTTTTGACCCACCAAAACTGAGCCTTGATTTGTAGTAATGGTTTCAGGAATTCCAAACCTATACACGATTTGTTTTTTAATGAATTCGATCACATCCTCTTGATCCACTTTTATCAAAAGGATAGTTTCTATCCATTTCGTGAAATAGTCTATTCCAACTAGGATAAAATTTTGTTGTTTCGACGAGGCTGGTCGAATCTCATCGATGACATCTAATGCCCAACCTCGAAAGGGCCAAGGCTTGATAATGGCATGCAACTCACTGGCTGGTACATGTTGGATGCTTGCATGTATCTGACATTCTTGACACCCTTTGGCAAAGTCAGTACATTCTTTTAACATATTTGGCCAGTAAACACCTTGTTGAAATAATAACCATTTCATTTTATGGTCAGCTTGGTGGGCCTCACATATTCTACTGTGTACCTCAGACATTGCCAAGTAGGCTTTTATATCCCCAAGATACTTGAGCAATACTCCTTCTGGATTCCTTTTCAATAACTCATTTCCTAGGCGTACATAGCTTAACACTCTATACTTGATTTTCCTGTCAGTGTTTCTGACTGGATTTTCTAGGTACTCTATGATTGGTTTTCTCCAATCTGATTGTGACAAATTGTCAATGGCAAAAACTTCGTGTCTTGCAAAAGTTTCAAAATTTTCAAAAAAATTATTGCTGAAGACATCTGCCCCCCAATTTTCGAGATTTCCATTTTGGGTGACGGCGAGACGTTCAACACCATCTTTTCTTTCACCTCATTAAAATCTTTGAGCTTGTCTTTCGACACTTCATACCCAGATCCAATTTGTGCTAAATCATTGGCTTCTTAATTCTCCATTCTAGGCACATGTGTGATGCTGACAACCTCGAAGCATTCTAATAGGTGTGTCACCATTGGGAAATACATCAACAGTTTTTCTTTAATGCACTTGTATTCTCGTGTGATTTGTTTGATCACTTGCTTCAGATCCCCCTTTATTTTGACCTTCTTGGCTCCTAAGTACCTCAAGATTTTGAGGTTAGTTATTAAGGCTTCATACTCTACTTCATTATTGGAACACTTTCCGTCGACTTTACATTTGAACTTCGTTGGAATGTCTCGTGGGGATAATATTAAAATCCTAACTCCTGTTCCTTTTTTGTGACTTGACCCGTCGAAGTATAACTTCCAAGGGTTTGTATCAACCATGTTTAGTGATGGTTCAACTATTGCATGATCTACAATAAATTATGCCATTATCTGGCCTTTCATAGCCCTCAAAGGTATATAGGTTAAAGAAAATGAAGTTAATGCTAGTTCCCATTTCCCAATTCGACTAGGTAGAATGGGTTTAGACAACATACGTTTAATAACATCACAATGAGACGAAATATAAACATCAACTGGTTTTATATATTCCTTTAATTTCATACATGAGAAGTACAAGCATAGGCACAATTTTTGAATCATATTGTGCCTAGTTTCAGCATCTATTAAAATTTGACTGAGGTAATAGATGTGTCTTTTGACACCACAATCATCCTCTTGTGCTAACATGCTTCCTATGGTCGTATCTGACGCAACAATATACAACCTCATATTCTTATTCCTACTAGGTGATAATAAAATGGGAGGCTTTATGAGGTACTCTTTGATGGCATTGAAATCCTCTTGTTGCTCTCGTTCCCAGTGAAAATCACTTTCCTTCTTGATCTTGAGTAGTGGTGAAAAAACCTTCGTCTTGCCAGTTAGATTTTATATAAATATTCTCAAGAAGTTTATCTTCCCCAACAAAGAATGGAGTTGCTTCTTTTTTGACGAAGGCTTGAGATCCAAAATTGCTTTTATTTTGCTTCGTCTGGCTATATATAAAATATAGTCTGTCGGGTACTTGACTGCAAGTGCACAGTCTAGTCGCTTTAGTTTTAAAAGATATTGATCCCATAGGGACCCATGGTCAAACTAGTGTTACTAACGTCACTATGTTTAGCTAAGGGAATGATTAGTAGAAGTTTGGGGGTAATATAGTAAATCTAAGGGGAATTGCAGTTTTAAGAAGGAATTTATGGAAGGAATCGGTATGCAGTGCATTAATTTTCAGGGATTCGATAAGTCATCGGTGAATAGTTTAAATGCCAAATATCTCTCAGTAGAAAATGTTCATTTAAAAGACTTTATCTCACACTCTCGTGGTTGTTGATTCGGCCTATAACTTTGAGTCAGAATGTACGCTCTCGCTGTCCCATTTGAAGTCAAAATTACCTTTTGAAAATAAATAAGTTCTAATTGCTTTTAAAGTGCTCTCGCTGTTTTTAAACTCAATGCTTAATTTTTACTATCCAGCTCGAGCCTCACGCTCTCGCGATTGTTGGTTCTTACCTTAGTTAATTTCCCACTCTCGTGGAAAAACCGTATTAAATAGTTTTTCACACTTTTGTGATAAAGTTAATTAAATTTAAATTTAAAAACTTCATCCTAAAAGGTTATTTGAGAAAAAGAGTTTTCACCGGTTATTATTAAATCCAATCAAAGTAAGTTGCTACATACCTGTCATACCCCAAAATTTGCCCGTTAAGTGTTCAGGACATTTTTCAAGACATTCTAATCCATGGTCAAGACATTAATGTTAAAGGAACAAGGGTCCAGCGCACAGGTTACCAAATCCAGAAGATGACCTAAACTGGCATGCTCGTTAAGCGAGCAAACCCTTCGCTAAGCGAATCCTTCGCTACCTCACTCGCCTAGCGAGCTCACGAAATACCAGAAAATTTTGGGCTTAATTCTGAGCCCAGCAAGACAATTATTATAAATACCAGAACTTCATTAAGAAAGAGACACACAGGTAGACGGAGACAGAAGGAGGAAGAGAAAACCCTAACAGAGGCAACCGGAAAAACCCTGGAGGCTAACCAAGAGAATCCAGAACAACCCTAAAGGAAACCCTGAAGGAAACTCATCTGCACAAAGGTTACCTCCGCCCAACTCAATCTGACACCAACCATAAGAGTAATCTGCAAGTCCAACGGTGCAATTGCAATTGCAAACAGGTTTGCCACACCCCCACTATTTTATGCTCCTAATTTGACATCTTTAAATACATGAGGCATTATGATTGAATTTCTCATTTAGGTTTTGCATATGGGTTTAAATATGCATGAATGTGTAACACGATATCTTGAATGTGTAACCATGTAATTTCTGTAATGGATGCCATAGGGTTTGGGGTTCCCGAAATCGCACTGTTATCAAAGAAGAACCCAGAACCCGCAGCCGTTCGCCAGCACTTCGCTGAGCGAGCATGTAGCGAGGGTTCGCCAAGCCTTCGCTAGGCGAGGCAGTAGCGAACATGACAGTATTTGTTTTTTTTCGTTTGCATTCTAATCTGTTCTGTACTTGATTAACATGTTTTCTATTGCATCTGCACGCTGTTTTCCTGACACTATTATTGCTGTGATTCTTTTGTTTGGTGCAACTCTTGGTTGCACCCTAGCTTGGTATTCTAACCCGTTTGTTGAATTTTTGTGAGGGTTCACATACTCCTGGAGAGACAGTTTGCAAGGTATTCCACTTTATTTGTGGGATACCCTTGTGAAGATTCATTTTAATTACGTGACTGATTACATTGCCTTCGAACATATGATCGTGGCCCTCTCTTTGTTGCCTTACGATATTACGGTCATGTCCCGCGAATGTAAGGATACCCTTAGCAAAGACCCTTCGGTTAAATCATCATAGTCCCTCGAATGTTGCCTTCAAATACATGACTTTGTCCCTCGATGACCCTTCGTGGTAGCCTACGGTTAAATGATGATCGTCCCTTCGAATGCTAAGGTATCCTTACAAATGTTGCCTTCAATGACCAATCGATGACCCTACGATGTCCCTTTACATCTAAAGGATAAGACTACTTACTTCTCAATAGTAAGGACAGTTTTACCCTCCTAAGGATAGGAAATACCCATAAAGACCCTGGTTAGGTATAACTCTTAAATGCCTACTCACAGCTTAAAATACTTTTCACACCTCACACTTTTTCAAAACATCTTTCAGAAAATCACCACTTGGTATACATTCGCACCGGAATCATTGTCGAGTTATATTTTTCTAAACATCTTTCAAAATCAAACGAGATAAACACTTTGTATACATTCATACAAGAATCATTACAAAGTTAAATTCTCCTTTCAAAACAGTTTCCCAAACACTTTCTCAAACAAGGAAAACATAAGTGAGTTAAGCAATTAAGAGCCCATGGATAACCATGGATACAAAGGGTGTTAACACCTTCCCTTTGTATAATGTACCTCCCGAACCCAAAATCTAATCAAGGTCTTTCCTGTTCTTTTCCACCTTTCCTTATTGGATAAAAGAAAAGTCGGTGGCGACTCTTGCTATCCGCGACATTTGCTTTCCAAAGCAAAAACACAAAAGTCAGTTCACCGTATAACAGAACTGGCGACTCTGCTGGGGAATCTTAAAAAGAGAGGTTACCTTAAAAAAAATAAAAAAAAATAAGGTCATTTATGTTTTCTAATTGTTCCTTTGTCTGATTTACTTTTAAGGGATTGTTTGGGTATCCTATGCTTGAGTGAAAGATCCTACACCCGGATCTAGTGTATCTTAGGTAAGTAGCAAGAGATCATCGCGACTGTCCGGCGTATACTGGAATGGTTAAAATGATGGCTACGGTTAATGTGACACTTTAGATGTCCTGATGTTCCTCGTGTTTACTTGAGGAAAAATTTGGCGTCTGCGTGGTGTCATCAAAGCGTTAACCAGACCTTTAGAACCCTAATTGACTCATCCTAGCCATTAGAAAGTAGTGAGATAACTGACTTCGGTTCCGACTGGGGTTGGTTGATACTCGATACTACACTCTTTGAGATTGGACTTTAGGGAAATTTTGGTCAACCGCTTGGTGTTGCACTAAAGTGGACTTAAGGAAAGGTCGATGATTTGAGATCCTTCTAGAACCCGGTCACTATTCTAGGACAGGTGGAACCAACCAAACTTCAGTGGGGAGGGTACTTACCTATGGAACTCATGCAAGCCTTAAAACCTAGGAATGATTGCGGTGTGACTTGTTTGTGTTTGTTACTTACTTAACATCATGACATCATAACATCATAACATCATGACATCATGACATTGTACTAACCATTTCAAGGACTTAGGGATTTAACTTTGCTCTGTTTTGCAAGGCTATGGCTTCCAGGAAGACCATCCGGATCAATCTTGTAGCGATCTCTCCACAACTCAAGGATTTAGTGTCAAAGCTTCCCGATCATGCTCAGTTCATCAAGAAACATGGTTCTCTCCTTAATTTAGTTACCACCGGTTTCAAAGAAGATATGATGAGAGTTCTATTCCAGTTCTTCGATCCTAAACATCATTGCTTCACCTTCCCAGATTATCAGTTGGTACCCACATTAGAAGAATTTTCCAGGCTGCTTGGGATATCTATCCTTGATCAAACACCTTTCAGTGGTTTAGAAAAGATTCCGAAGTCTGAAGAAGTTGCCGCAGCTTTACACATGACAAAGTCAGACATTGAAACCAATTGGGTAACAAGAAGTGGAGTTAAGGGTTTACTTGCCAAATTTCTGATAAATAAGGCCCGAGAATTCCTAAAAGTTATGAATGTCCATGCTTTCGAAGATGTTCTAGCACTACTAATCTATGGTTTGGTGCTATTTCCTAATCCGGATCAATTCATAGACATGAATGCTGTTAAGATATTTCTCGCTCATAACCCGGTGCCCACCTTGCTTGGAGACATTTTGCATTCCCTTCACACTCGTACTATGAAAAGGAAAGGGACTCTCATGTGCTGCGTACCTTTATTATCTAGGTGGTTTATTTCGCACCTTCCTCAATCAGTCTTGAAGAATGAGCAAAATTTGAAATGGTCTCAAAAGATAATGTCGCTCTCCCATTCAGACATCCATTGGTGTCCCCAACCCAAAGAAAATGTTATCATCATTGACCGTTGTGGAGAATTCTCTAACGTACCACTCCTGGGGATAAGAGGAGGTATTACTTACAACCCAGCTTTAGCCCTACGTCAGTTTGGTTATGCTCGAAGAGATGGTCCACATGAAATAATTATTCAAGGCACTGTGTTTGACTATGACAAGGACTCTCAAGGTCTTCGTCAAAGGTTTGTACGAGCTTGGGGCATGGTGAAAAGAAGTACTTTAGGACAGAAAAACTCTATTCCTATGGAACCTTATCTCAGATGGGTACGCGCCAGAGCTCGTGAGCTTACCATGCCATATCTTGCAATCGGACCTCTGATTGTCGAACCGGAAGTTGAAGGAGGTGCCCCTCAGATCATTCCTTATCCAGATATGCCTACCAATGTTGAAGAATTGAAGAAATCCTGGATCCAGTTGAGAGAGGAAAGGGATACTTTTGAAACTCAGTTCGGTGCAGAAAGGAAGAAAGTATTAGAGCTCACCAGCCAGCTTAATGAGGAACGAAGACTCAATGCATATCTCCGCCCAAAAAGAAGCCGTCCCTGGGAGACTTGAGCTTTCATTGTATTTTTATTATTTTGTTTGTAATGAACATTGATTAAAGAAATTATTAATAAAAGTTTCCCTCTTTTAGTGGTTTACGCAAAGTTAAAATCCAAAAGTCCTTGAAAACATTTCATACATTGCATAGCATAACATAACATTGCATAACAGGTACTCTAAAAGGATTAATGTTCTCACGGTCTTCATTGCAAACAGAAAATGGCTCTCGAACAAACTGTCAAAAATCTCCAGACTCAGAATGCTCAATTCCAGGAGATGATCTTGAACTTATCCAAGGGGCAGGATGAGCTGAAGGCTCTCTTGCTCGAGAAGAAGAAAGACAAGAAAGTTGTGAGTTACATTAACCCGGGAAGAAGGCTTAAAGGACAGGCCACAGGAGTCAAAATTAGAATTCCGAAGGATCAAGAAGAGGAGACAGAAAATGATTTGGAAGAGGAGAATGTTGATCCCTTCAACCCTGAGGACGACGATGAAGATTATGAAAATGAACAGTACTCTCCAAAAGATGATAAGTAAAAGTTGTTGGAAGAACGCATGCTAGCTATGGAGGGTCAGAAGGCGCCCGGTCTGGATTTCGAAGGCTTAGGTCTGGTCTCTGATGTGGTCATTCCCCGCAAATTCAAGGTCCCCGCTTTCACTAAGTATGACGGTGCGTCTTGTCCTCAGATGCATCTGAGAGCTTATGTGAGAAAGATTCAGCCGTATACCACTGATAGGAAGCTATGGATCCATTTCTTCCAAGAGAGTCTGTCCGACACACAATTAGAGTGGTATTATCAGCTCGAGAGCTCTAACATCCGCACCTGGACTGATTTAGCGACAACTTTCTACAAGCACTACCAGTATAACTCTGAATTGGCTCCTACTCGGCTACAGTTGCAGAATATGACTATGGGATCTAAAGAAAGCTTCAAGGAATATGCTCAAAAATGGAGAGATTTGGCTGGCAGAGTCAAACCCCCTATGACTGATCTAGAATTAGTGGACATGTTCATGGGTACACTGACTGGCCCATTCTACAGCCATCTATTGGGAAGTTCCTCATCGGGTTTCACTGAACTTATATTAACAGGTGAACGTGTTGAAAGTGGCATTCGAAGTGGAAAGATACAGGTGGCTACCTCTACAAGCACCAAAAAGTCCTATCAGGGAAGGAATGAATCAAATGCTGTGTACGGTCAAAGGGGTCCTAACAAGAAAAATCGTGACCATGCTGTTGGAGCAGTTACGATTGCAGCACCACCGTCTCAAAACTTCCAACACAGACAAGACAGGCCAAGAAGACAGTTTACGAAGATCAATATGACTTTAGCACAAGCGCTGCAGGGTATGCTGAAAGCAAATTTAATTACCCTCAGAGATCCTCCTGCAAACCCCAACGCTACTTCTCCTTGTTATAATCCCAATGCCAGGTGTGCATATCACTCCGATAGCCCCGGGTGTAACACCCCGATAAAATTTGATAATTATTTAATTTAAGTTAATAGTATATTTATTAATTTAATTAAATAATTGGATTATTATTATGGGAATATAAAGTTGGAATCAGTAAAAAGAATCCCATTTGGTAAAAAGGGTTTTTTACGTGAAAACAGAGAAGTGACTGAAAGGTGGAAAAAGAGCAAGAGAGTAAGGGTTGAAGAAAGGAAAAGCTTGAAGTTGAAGGATTTGCCGGATTAACTCAGGTAAGGGGGGTTTATCGTCGTTTAATGGGTATTATGGGTTAACATGTACTGGATAGTGATAAACCATTGAATCGACTCTAATTAGAATGATGAATGCTGAAATTTGTGAAATTTTGGATGAATGAGATATGAGTATAATTGAAGAAAATTCGTAGGAATTGGATGTAATAAGATTAGAGATTGGGAAATTGACTGTGTATAATCTGTGTTAGACAATATGAATGAATGTTGTGTAAACAAAAAAAAATTGGACTGTGGAAGGTTGGATATGAGAAATCTCGTAGCAGAGAAAACCCATAGCAGATCTGGAATTGTGGTTTCTGGTCATACGCGTATGGCACTAGGCAATACGCGTATGAGATGGCCTGGAGGGAAGGGATCTGGCGCTGATACGCGCCATACGCGTGTATTACGCGTAGCCTGTGAGTGGTACGCGTATGGGGTGAGGCCATACGCGTATGGATGAAGAAGACGATGATTCTAACGTAGTTTTGTCTCTGTTAGTACGCGTATGGGAGAAGAGGTACGCGTAGGATACGCGTATGAGACAGGCAATACGCGTATGGGTTGGCTAGGAAATGGGCCATACGCGTATGGGCATGAGGCATACGCGTATGGGCAGAAGTGAGATTTTTCTGAGCTGTTGTTGTGCAGTTTTTGGTCGTTTCAGCTGAGCGATGTAAATTAGCTGATGTATGATATAGTAGGGATCATTTCCCGTTGTTTTGAGCAGTATAGGTATTAGTAGAGTGTGCTAATACTGTGATTTATTATTTGGCATGATATGATTCCGTGATAAATATGCTGATGATGTATGATGGTATGCATAATGCTGTGAATGTATCTGTTATGTATGCAGTTGTGAATGGACTGTTTATGGCTTAGAGTGTGAGCATATGTCTATCTTGGATTGTGTTGATGTTTGCATGCTAGGTGATTTAGCGTGTATAGCATGGCCTTTATGGTGGTAGCTAATTCCCATGGTGAGGAATTAGTGAGTGAGTCACTAGGTCTCAAATGAGTGGGACTAGTGAGCTTGGTAGCCGTATCTGGGTTTGATCGGTGAGGTTGAACTATGTGTTCACGAATAGTCGGTACCGCATGCATGGAGTCTCATTGCATAATGTATGTATGGCGTATAATATGAATGGATGTATTCCAATATTATACGTGTGTTTTGTGTTGGGTTGAGTATGATTATGATTTTGAGTTGATGTTGTCGTTGCTGAATGTGTGATATGATTAGGGTGATGAAATATGTTAATTTACTTAGCATTACATGATAGTTTATAATGCTTATTATATCGATTGAGGAACTCACCCTTACAACTATGTTTCAGGTAACGAGCAGTGATCGAGTAGACGCTAGTGCTTGGATTCTAGTGTAGTTCCTTAGTGGGTCATGCTCTGGTATATGTAACATCGGGACGGGATGTTTTACTTTGTTTTCATTTTGGTTGTTGAACAATTTTACATGTAACGTGTTACATGGTTTGCATGTTGTTAGGTTTCTATCCGCTGCGAATTGTGCAATGTTTTATTTTGATTAATAATTGAGCATGACAAGTTATTTGGTGAATGGTGTGAAGTGTCAAGTGTGACACCCTGAAATTGCATGTCTACTCTGATTCATATTTTGTTATTTTAATTAATTATTGGGGTATTTTAGAAGGGTGTTACATTAGTGGTATCAGAGCATAGTCGGTCGAGTCGAGTCGTAATTATTTTGTTCCCCTGTATGTGATAGGTGTTGTGTAACCCTATCCGTACTTATTGTTTTAGCTTGTTGGGTTTTCAGAATAGAGATGGCTGGAAGAGGTAGAGACGATGCTGCGATTGCTGAGGCTCTGGGTATGCTAGCTGGAGTACTTGGAGGGAATCTGAATGTTGTGGGATTGGGAGCTGCTCGTCAACTGAGTGAGTTCTAGAAGAACAATCCTCCGATGTTCAAGGGAGCATACGATCCAGATGGTGCTCAGAAGTGGTTGAAGGAGATCGAGAGGATCTTCCGAGTGACTGAGTGTGCCGATAACCAGAAGGTCAGGTTCGGTACGCATATGCTGTCAGAGGAAGCAGATGATTGGTGGGTTGCTGCCCGCACTGAGTTGGAAGCTGCTGGGAATGCTGAGATCACTTGGGCGGTGTTCAGAGAGAGATTCCTGAGGAAGTACTTTCCAGAGGATGTCAGAGGAAAGAAAGAGATAGAGTTCTTAGAATTGAAGCAGGGCAACCGGTATGTTACTGAGTATGCTGCTAAGTTCACAGAGCTGTCGAAGTATTACACTCCCTATGATGAGGCTACTGGGGAATTTTCAAAATGTGTGAAGTTTGAGAACGGGTTACGTCCCGAGATCAAACAAGCTATTGGGTATCAGCGGATCAGAGTGTTTTCTGACCTGGTTGACTGTTGCAGGATTTTTGAACAGGATACCAAGGCCAGAGCGGAGAGCTATCAGCAGAGGGTTGATAGGAAAGGCAAGAATCAGAATGATCGTGGGAAACCGTATGCAGCTGGCAAAGGTTTCCAGAGACAGAGTGGGATGAAGAGACCTAGTGGGGGAGACTCCAGTGCCCCTGCTAAGTGTTACAGATGTGGTCAGGCTGGACATCGTATCCATGAGTGTACCAGTACTGAGAAGAAGTGTTTCAAATGTGGCAAAGGTGGTCACTTGGCTGCAGAGTGCCGGTTGAAGACTATGACTTGTTTCAACTGTGGAGAGGTGGGTCATATCAGTCCACAGTGTCCTAAGCCGAAGAAAGAGAACCAGTCGGGAGGCAAGATCTTTGCTTTATCGGGTTCTGAGACTTCTGCAGATGATCGTTTGATCCGAGGTACGTGTTATATTAATGGCTTTCCTCTTGTAGCTATTATTGACACAGGTGCGACTCATTCCTTTATATCTTTGGATTGTGCTGTGAAACTTAAATTAGAGATATCTGAGATGCATGGGAGTATGGTGATTGATACTCCTGCGAAGGGTTCAGTGACTACTACTTCAGTTTGTTTAAATTGCCCTTTGAGTATTTTTGGTAGAGACTTTGGGATGGACCTCGTGTGTCTTCCACTAGTGCAGATTGATGTTATCCTGGGGATGAACTGGTTGGTGTTTAACCGAGTTTATATCAACTGTTTTGATAAGACTGTGATCTTTCCTGAGATTGAGGAAGGAAAAAGTTTGTTTCTATCAGCAAGGCAGGTGAATGAGGCAGTAACAGATGGGGCAGAGTTGTTTATGCTGTTAGCGACTTTGGAGGCTAAAGATAAACTGGTGATTTGCGATCTAGCCGTGGTGTGTGATTTTCCTGATGTGTTTCCTGAAGAAGTGAATGAATTACCGCCAGAGCGTGAAGTTGAGTTCTCGATTGATTTGGTACTTGGTACTAGGCCGATATCGATGGCTCCGTACCGTATGTCTGCTGTTGAGTTAACTGAATTGAAGAGTCAGCTGGAAGATCTGTTGGATAAGAAATTTATTCGTCCGAGTGTGTCACCGTGGGGCGCACCAGTGTTATTGGTTAAGAAGAAAGAGGGTACTATGAGGTTGTGTGTGGACTACAGGCAACTGAATAAAGTGACGATCAAGAATCGGTATCCTTTGCCAAGGATTGATGATTTGATGGATCAGTTGGTTGGGGCGAGTGTGTTCAGCAAAATAGATTTGAGATCGGGGTATCATCAGATACGTGTGAAAACTGAGGATATTCAAAAGACTGCTTTCAGAACAAGGTATGGACATTATGAGTATTCTGTAATGCCTTTTGGTGTGACTAATGCGCCTGGGGTATTTATGGAGTATATGAATAGGATTTTCCATCCGTACCTAGACAAGTTTGTTGTGGTGTTTATTGACGATATTTTGGTGTATTCGAAATCTGAAGAAGAGCATGCTGAACATTTGAGAGTGGTTTTAGGAGTTCTGCGAGATAAGAAGTTGTTTGCTAAACTGTCTAAGTGTGAGTTTTGGTTAGAAGAGGTTAGTTTTCTTGGTCATGTGGTCTCAAGAGGTGGTGTTGCTGTTGATCCTTCTAAGATAGAAGCGGTATCTAAGTGGGAAGCTCCGAAGTCAGTTTTTGAGATAAGGAGTTTTCTTGGACTTGCAGGTTATTATAGAAAATTCATTGAGGGATTTTCTAAGTTGGCGTTACCGTTGACGATGTTGACTAGAAAGGGGCAAGCGTTTGTTTGGGACTCAAAATGTGAAGAAGGTTTCCAAGAGTTAAAGAGAAGGTTAACTACTGCTCCTATTCTGATACTACCAAGTCCGTCGGAACCATTTGAGGTTTACTGTGATGCTTCATTGTTGGGTTTGGGTGGTGTTTTGATGCAGAATAAGCAGGTTGTAGCTTATGCTTCGAGACAACTGAAGGTTCATGAGAGGAACTATCCGACACACGATTTAGAGTTGGCAGCTGTGGTATTTGTTCTGAAGTTATGGAGGCATTACTTGTACGGGTCAAGATTTGAGGTTTTCAGTGACCATAAAAGTTTAAAGTATTTGTTTGATCAGAAAGAGCTGAATATGCGACAGAGGAGATGGTTAGAGTTTCTGAAGGATTATGACTTTGGTTTGAATTACCATCCGGGTAAAGCAAACGTAGTGGCTGATGCATTGAGTCGGAAATCATGGCATATGTCTATGTTAATGGTTAAGGAATTGAATTTAATTGAGCAGTTTAGAGACTTGAGTTTGGTGTGTGAGAGTACTCACAATAGTGTTAAATTGGGAATGTTGAAGTTAACGAGTGGTATTCTGGATGAGATTAGAGAGGGTCAGAAATCCGATGTGCTTTTGGTTGATAAGTTGACTCTAGTGAATCAAGGTCAAGGTGGTGAATTCAGAGTTGATGAGAATGGTGTTTTGAAATTTGGTAATCGGGTGTGTATTCCGGATGTTGCCGAACTTAAGAAGAGTATTCTTGAAGAAGGACATCGTAGTGGCCTGAGTATTCATCCTGGGGCTACGAAGATGTATCATGATTTGAAAAAGTTATTTTGGTGGCCGGGAATGAAAAGAGAAATTGCGAGTTTTGTTTATTCCTGTTTGACTTGTCAGAAGTCAAAGATTGAGCATCAGAAGCCGTCTGGGCTAATGCAACTGTTGGCTATTCCAGAGTGGAAGTGGGATAGTATCAGTATGGATTTTGTTTCTGGTTTACCGAGGACAATTAAGAACTTTGAAGCTATTTGGGTGATTGTTGACAGATTGACAAAATCGGCTCATTTCATTCCGATCAGAATGGATTATCCGTTAGAGAGATTAGCTGAGTTGTATATTGAGAAAATTGTAAGTTTGCATGGTATTCCGTCGAGTATTGTTTCGGACAGAGATCCTAGATTTACATCGAAGTTCTGGGAAGGTTTGCAGAGGGCTTTGGGAACTAAGCTGAGATTGAGTTCTGCATATCATCCGCAGACTGATGGTCAGACTGAGAGGACAATTCAGTCACTGGAGGATCTTTTGAGGGCTTGTGTTTTGGAAAAGGGAGGTGCTTGGGATTGTTATTTACCTTTGATTGAGTTTACCTACAACAATAGTTTTCATTCGAGCATTGGTATGGCACCGTTTGAAGCTTTGTATGGTAGGAGATGTCGGACACCTTTATGTTGGTATGAGTCCGGTGAGAGTGTTGTGGTTGGACCGGAGATTGTTCAACAAACTATGGAAAAGATTAAGATGATTCAGGAGAAGATGAGGATTGCTCAGAGTCGTCAGAAGAGTTATCACGACAAGAGGAGGAAGTCACTTGAGTTTCAAGAGGGAGATCATGTGTTTCTCCGTGTTACTCCGATAACTGGGGTTGGTCGAGCTTTGAAGTCGAAGAAGTTGACACCTCGATTTATTGGTCCTTATCAGATTTTGGAGAGGATAGGGGAGGTAGCCTATCGTATCGCTTTACCGCCGTCACTTGCGAATTTGCATGAAGTTTTTCATGTGTCTCAGTTGAGGAGGTACATTCCTGATCCGTCGCATGTGGTCCAAGTAGATGATGTACAGGTGAGAGATAACCTGACTGTTGAAACATCACCTATGAGGATCGAGGATCGAGAGTTGAAGCAGTTGCGGGGTAAAGAGATTGCTTTGGTAAAGGTAGCTTGGGGAGGACCAGCAGGTGGCAATGTGACTTGGGAACTTGAGAGTTAGATGAAGGAGTCTTATCCAGAGTTGTTCACTTGAGGTATGTTTTCGAGGACGAAAACTCTTTTAGTGGGGGAGAGTTGTAACACCCCGATAAAATTTGATAATTATTTAATTTAAGTTAATAGTATATTTATTAATTTAATTAAATAATTGGATTATTATTATGGGAATATAAAGTTGGAATCAGTAAAAAGAATCCCATTTGGTAAAAAGGGTTTTTTACGTGAAAACAGAGAAGTGACTGAAAGGTGGAAAAAGAGCAAGAGAGCAAGGGTTGAAGAAAGGAAAAGCTTGAAGTTGAAGGATTTGCCGGATTAACTCAGGTAAGGGGGGTTTATCGTCGTTTAATGGGTATTATGGGTTAACATGTACTGGGTAGTGATAAACCATTGAATCGACTCTAATTAGAATGATGAATGCTGAAATTTGTGAAATTTTGGATGAATGAGATATGAGTATAATTGAAGAAAATTCGTAGGAATTGGATGTAATAAGATTAGAGATTGGGAAATTGACTGTGTATAATCTGTGTTAGACAATATGAATGAATGTTGTGTAAACAAAAAAAAATTGGACTGTGGAAGGTTGGATATGAGAAATCTCGTAGCAGAGAAAACCCATAGCAGATCTGGAATTGTGGTTTCTGGTCATACGCGTATGGCACTAGGCAATACGCGTATGAGATGGCCTGGAGGGAAGGGATCTGGCGCTGATACGCGCCATACGCGTGTATTACGTGTAGCCTGTGAGTGGTACGCGTTTAGGGTGAGGCCATACGCGTATGGATGAAGAAGACGATGATTCTAACGTAGTTTTGTCTCTGTTAGTACGCGTATGGGAGAAGTGGTACGCGTAGGATACGCGTATGAGACAGGCAATACGCGTATGGGTTGGCTAGGAAATGGGCCATACGCGTATGGGCATGAGGCATACGCGTATGGGCAGAAGTGAGATTTTTCTGAGCTGTTGTTGTGCAGTTTTTGGTCGTTTCAGCTGAGCGATGTAAATTAGCTGATGTATGATATAGTAGGGATCATTTCCCGTTGTTTTGAGCAGTATAGGTATTAGTAGAGTGTGCTAATACTGTGATTTATTATTTGGCATGATATGATTCCGTGATAAATATGCTGTATGCAGTTGTGAATGGACTGTTTATGGCTTAGAGTGTGAGCATATGTCTATCTTGGATTGTGTTGATGTTTGCATGCTAGGTGATTTAGCGTGTATAGCATGGCCTTTATGGTGGTAGCTAATTCTCATGGTGAGGAATTAGTGAGTGAGTCACTAGGTCTCAAATGAGTGGGACTAGTGAGCTTGGTAGCCGTATCTGGGTTTGATCGGTGAGGTTGAACTATGTGTTCACGAATAGTCGGTACCGCATGCATGGAGTCTCATTGCATAATGTATGTATGGCGTATAATATGAATGGATGTATTCCAATATTATACGTGTGTTTTGTGTTGGGTTGAGTATGATTATGATTTTGAGTTGATGTTGCCGTTGCTGAATGTGTGATATGATTAGGGTGATGAAATGTGTTAATTTACTTAGCATTACATGATAGTTTATAATGCTTATTATATCGATTGAGGAACTCACCCTTACAACTATGTTTCAGGTAACGAGCAGTGATTGAGTAGACGCTAGTGCTTGGATTCTAGTGTAGTTCCTTAGTGGGTCATGCTCTGGTATATGTAACATCGGGACGGGATGTTTTACTTTGTTTTCATTTTGGTTGTTGAACAATTTTACATGTAACGTGTTACATGGTTTGCATGTTGTTAGGTTTCTATCCGCTGCGAATTATGCAATGTTTTATTTTGATTAATAATTGAGCATGACAAGTTATTTGGTGAATGGTGTGAAGTGTCAAGTGTGACACCCTGAAATTGCATATCTACTCTGATTCATATTTTGTTATTTTAATTAATTATTGGGGTATTTTAGAAGGGTGTTACACCGGGCATGATACAAACGATTGTTGGTTGTTGAAGAACAAGATTCAGGATATGATCGACACTGGAGAAATTGAATTTGATCCTCCGGAGACTCCTAATGTCATCACTGCTCCTATGCCTAATCATGACAAGACTGTTAATGTTGTGGATGACAATTCTCACATTTCTAATGTAGCTGACTTAGCATCTCCTCTCCTGACCATCAAGAAGAATTTATTGCAAGCTGGTTTATTTCCAGGTTGTGCTGAAAATTGTGATCTCTGTATACTCCGACCCAATGATTGCTTGAAGTTGAGGAATGGTATTCAACGACTGATGGATGATCGTACAATTCTCTTTGAAAAGATTCCTAAGGTGGAAAACCCTATTGAAGAAATATTTGTGATTGCTGGGTCCAAAGTTCCAGTGAAGATTACCGCTACTAGAGTGCCTGTGAAGATTACTGCTGAGCCCAAGGTAGCTCCCCTAATTATTACTGCACCTGGACCAGTACCGTATTCCTCAAGCAAAGCCATTCTGTGGAATTATGGAGGTGATGTTTACATCCATGGCATAAAGCAAGATGATAATTCTGCTAATCCTAATGACGTTGACATTGTTGGGACTAGTAAAATTACTTGAAGCGGAAGGATCTTTTCTCCAGAAATCTCACCTCCCGTCCCTAAAACTCGAGGAAAAGAACCAGTAATCAATCCTTCTCAGTCAAGGACACCAGTCGAAGTTACTACCGAAGATGTTGCCAAACAGGAAATGGAAGAAATGCTGAAAATCATCCGCAAGAGTGATTTTGATGTGGTAGAACAGTTGGGGCATACTCCGTCTAAAATTTTGATGTTATCCTTGTTGTTATCTTCTGAATCTCATGCCAATGCATTGATAAATTCTTGAAGACCGCTCATGTACCTCAGGAGACATCTGTCGATCAGTTCGAAAATTATGTTGCTAACTTGGCTGTTGATAATGGCCTAGGCTTTTCCGATGCTGACCTGACACCAGCAGGAAAGAATCACAATAAAGCTTTGCATATCTCCATTGAGTGTAAGGGGATCATCACCTTGTCTCATGTGTTGATCGATAATGGCTCTTCTTTGAATGTGCTACCGAAAGCTGTGCTCGATAAACTTGATTGTAAAAGCATTGAACTGAAACCTAGTGACGTTGTGGTGCGTGCTTACGATGGCGCGAAGAGCGTTGTCCATGGTGAAGTGGTTCTCCCTATCAAGATAGGACCTCAAGTCTTCAACACTACCTTTCACGTAATGAACATCCGTCCTGCCCATTCCTGCTTACTGGGACGCCCTTGGATTCATGGGGCCAGTGCTGTAGCTTCGTCTCTCCATCAAAAGCTGAGGTATCCAATAGAGGGTAAGATTGTCACTGTGTGTGGAGAAGAAGAGTATATTGTCAGTAGTGTGCATACCTTCAGATACGTCGAGAAGGATGGTGAATTCTTTGAGACTCCTTCTCAGTCATTTGAAGTAGTTCCTCCGACCAGTCCTGTCCTTAAGCCAACTTCCCGTGTGCCCAAGGTTATTCGTGCTCCTCCTGCCATGACTTCTCTGAAAGACGCTCAAGCCGTGGTCGAAGATGGTGGTCGTACTGGCTGGGGTCAACTGATCGATGTACCGTACAAGTTTGATAGATTTTGCCTGGGATTTAGCTCTGAAAAGATAGTCAAAGATCAGATTAATGTTGTAGAAGATGTTGATAGCGATTGCGACCTGGATAGCTGGATTTTCCCAACAATTGGTGACGGACTCAATAATTGGAAGGCTGAAGACACTATCCCGATTTCCTTTAGTCAGGAGTAATTGTTATTGCCTATTTTAGTGTTGCAAATTTTTAATTTTTACAATTGAACTTCTTAAAGCATTGTGTCTATGCCCGGGGCACAAATAGCTAATTTGTCAAGAGTTTTGTCATTTTCATAAGCATATCCACATTCAATAAATCAATGGACTTTTTGCATTCAAATATTGCGCTCTTTATCTTTCTTGTCATCTTTTAAACAAGCTATGCTTTCTTACACACACTCACGTAACAAATTGCAGATCCATATTCACTCTGGATCCTGTTGATAATAATTTTGCTACTGTTCATTATGACTTTGAAAATCCGGTCTACCAAGCCGAGGATGGAAGTGAGGAAGATTGTGAAGTACCTGGAGAGCTTGCCAGACTGTTACTGCAAGAAGAAAAGACTATACAGCCGCATGAGGAATCAATTGAAATTGTAAATCTGGGTACTGAAGTAGACAAGAAAGAAGTCAAAATAGGAGCAGGCTTGGGAAACGGTGTCAAAGAAAGATTGGTTCAGATGTTACATGACTATATAGAGATTTTTGCTTGGTCTTATGAAGACATGCCAGGACTGGATACTGATATAGTAGTGCATCGTTTGCCAATGAAGGAAGATTGTCATCCTGTTAAGCAAAAGGTTCGTCGCATGCGTCCTGAAATGTCTGAGAAAATCAAAGCCGAGGTTATGAAACAATTTGATGCAGGTTTTCTGGCTGTTACTTCTTATCCTCAATGGGTTGCTAATGTGGTACCAGTGCCAAAGAAGGATGGTAAGGTACGAATATGTGTAGATTACAGAGATTTGAATAGAGCGAGTCCCAAAGATGACTTTCCCCTTCCGCACATTGATGTTCTGGTAGATAACACCGCTCAACATAAGGTATTCTCATTCATGGATGGATTCTCAGGTTATAACCAGATTAAGATGGCACCTGAAGACATGGAGAAAACCACGTTTGTGACGCAATGGGGCACTTTCTGTTACAAAGTAATGCCATTCGGTTTGAAGAACGCAGGGGCAACATACCAGCGTGCTATGGTGGTTTTGTTCCATGATATGATCCATCATGAAATAGAGGTATATGTGGATGACATGATAGCCAGATCTCATACTGAAGAAGAACATCTCGATCATTTATACAAACTGTTTGAGAGGTTGAAGAAGTACAAGTTGAGATTGAACCCGAACAAATGCACCTTTGGAGTAAGATCCGGTAAACTCTTGGGCTTTATTGTCAGTGGTAAAGGAATTGAGGTTGACCCGGCTAAGGTGAGAGCTATTCAAGAAATGTCGGTTCCCCATACAGATAAAGAAGTCAGAGGTTTCTTGGGACACTTGAATTACATTGCCCGATTTATCTCCCATTTGACTGCTACCTGCAAACCCATCTTCAAATTACTGAGGAAAAATCAAGAGATGATATGGAATGATGAATGTCAAGAAGCTTTTGACAAAATCAAGAAGTATCTCCAAGAACCTCCAATTCTGATGCCACCAGTTGAAGGAAGACCTCTAATCATGTATTTGACCGTGTTAGAAAATTCAATGGGGTGTGTGTTGGGGCAACATGACGAGTCTGGTCGAAAAGAGCATGCCATATACTACCTTAGCAAAAAGTTTACCGACTGTGAAACAAGATACTCATTGCTCGAGAAAACTTGTTGTGCTTTGGCTTGGGCTGCTCGCCGACTAAGACAGTATATGTTGAATCATACCACTTTATTGATTTCTAAGATGGATCCTATCAAATATATATTTGAGAAACCTGCCCTCTCCGGAAGAATAGCAAGATGGCAGATGATTTTAATAGAGTATGATATCCAATATACTACTCAGAAAGCAATCAAAGAAAGCGTGTTAGCTGATCATTTGGCTCATCAAGCAGTTGATGATTACCAATCTATGAATTTTGAGTTCCCAGATGAGGATGTCATGCTTGTTACTGATTATGAAGAACCTGGACCAGATGAAGGACCCGAACTGGGATCCCGATGGACTATGGTTTTTGATGGATCTTCTAATGCATTGGGCAATGGTGTTGGTTTTGTAATTATTTCTCCCAGAGGTTGCCATACGCCTTTCACTGCTAGACTATGTTTTGACTGTACCAACAATATGGCTGAGTATGAAGCATGTATTTTGGGACTCAAGGCTGCTATAGACCTGAGAATCAAGTTTTTGAGTGTGTACGGAGACTCAACCTTAGTAATCAGTCAGATCAAAGGAGAATGGGACACTAAACATCCGAATCTCATCCCTTATCGAGAGCGGGTGTTGACATTAATACCATACTTTGAAGAGATTACATTCGAACATATTCCGCGAGAAGAGAATCAGTTGGCAGACGCATTGGCTACCATGTCATCTATGTTCAGAGTCAGATGGGACAATGAAGCTCCCATGATCACCATTGAACGATTAGATGAACCAGCATATTGTTATGAACTTAATACTTATGAAGTAGAAGAGAAACCTTGGTTCCACGAAGTAAAAAGATATTTAGAAACTCAGGAATACCCTGAAGGGGCATCCATCAATGACAGAAAATTCCTGAGGAAGTTCTCCGCTAAATTCTTTTTGAGTAATGGAGTATTATACAAACGTAATCATGATTCGACTTTGCTTCGCTGTGTGGATAAAAGGGAAGCAGAAAAGATTATGGAAGACATACATGACGGTATTTTTGGGACTCATTCTAGTGGACATACGATGGCCAAGAAGATTCTGAGATCAGGGTATTATTGGTCTACCATGGAAGCTGATTGCCACCATCACTCCAGAACTTGTCACAAGTGCCAGATCTATACGGACAAAGTACATGTGCCTCCTGCTCCATTGAACGTGTTGACAACACCTTGGCCCTTTGCAATGTGGGGTATTGATATGATTGGGGAGATTAAACCTACTGCTTCCAATGGACATCGTTTCATTCTTGTTGCTATTGATTAATTTACAAAGCGGGTAGAGGCAACCTCATTTGCTTCTGTCACCAAGAATGTGGTGGCACGGTTCATCAAGAATAGTCTTATTTGTCGGTATGGCATCCCTGAAAGAGTTATCACCGATAATGGTACTAATCTGAACAACAAGATGATTACTGAACTCTGCGCACAGTTCAAAATAAAACACCATAACTCTTCTCCGTACCGACCAAAGATGAATGGTGCCGTAGAAGCTGCTAATAAGAATATTAAGAAGATCATACAAAAGATGACAGTAACATACAAAGACTGGCACAAGATGTTACCCTTCGCTTTTCATGGCTATCACACTTCAGTGCGCACTTCGACAGGGGCAACTCCTTTCTCTTTAGTCTACGGAATGGAAGCCATTTTACCAGTGGAAGTTCAGATTCCCTCTCTAAGAATTATGAAAGATGCAGGCTTAGATGAAGATGAATGGATTCAGACTCGACTCGATCAGATGAATTTGATTGATGAAAAGAGACTTGCGGCTGTTTGTCATGGGCAGATATATCAGAAGCGCATGACCCAAGCGTTTAATAAAAAAGTCAAGAGACAGGTATATCAAATTGGCGACTTGGTAATAAAGCGTATCATTCTACCACAAGGTGATTCTAGAGGCAAATGGACTCCCACATACAAAGGGCCGTTTGTAGTTAAGAAGGTATTCTCTGGTGGAGCCATGATGCTTGCTACAATGGATGGCGAAGACTTCCCACATCCCGTGAACGCAGACATAGTTAAAAAATACTACGCATAAAAGAGACCCGCTAGGTCGACGTATCTAGGCAAAAGTAAGGGCATCCCGGCGAACCAAAAGGGTTCGGGCAAAAATTAGGGATAAACATATAAAAAATGTACACCCGGCAAGTCGAAAACCTGAAAAGGCGGCTTGGACAAAAAAGGGTATCCTGGTGGACTGAAAACCTGAAAAGGCGGTCCAGGCAAAAATTAGGGATTAAAGCGTATGACTATGTCCCGTTCTCAGTCAACTTCACCCGAGTCAAAGGGACGGAACAAGCCAATCACTTCTATCCGACAGCAGGAGATGAGAGGCTTGAAGACATAATGACAGTAGTGGAATTAAAATCAATAGGACTTTTTCTTCATAGCTTTTTCTTTGTTTTCTTGACAATTTCCTCTTACTAGGATTTCTGTCTCCTTGTACTCAAATTGCCTATTTATAGGCCCTCTTTCAAAATCAATATAATTTTATTTCCAAAAATATTCTTTTGTTTTACTTTCTCTGTTTTGTTTGCATAAACGTCCATTGATTTAATTCGAATTAATATATGCATTTGAACATGATTGATGTTTACCGAAAATACATGCATGAAATAGAAATAGCAGTTACTAAAAGACTTTAAGGTCGAGGATAAAGTCTAACCATGCTTTCCGATGAATCCGGTTGCTAATCCTATTCCCCAGCAAAACCAGTTATTTCCCAGAAGAAATTGGCATTACTAGACAGACTGGTCATCTCTTTTATCCCCAACCTGGTCCTGTTGAATATTTCTACCATCAGACAAGAAATCAAATATCCCCAGCTAAGAAAGGGTCATCAATACAAATATCTCCAACCAGAATATGGGGATTTATTTTCCCCTGGCAAAGTTTTTCGGACGCATAATTCATTCATGCATCATTTCACATCGTATACGTGCATGCAATGTTCGCATTTATTTTCAAAAGCATAAAACATCTCATGCATCATGACATGGCATGAGGCTAACTTTTTCAGGTTAATTATCCTCCCGATACAGTCAAAATAAAGGTTCATTCAGACGGACACCCTCATCGGTTACATTTGAGATTCAGATGCATCTTTCAGATATAATCCATATGAATGTTCATTCTGATAAGCATTCTGACATCCTCCTAATGATGGCATCTTTAAGCCCATCCCAGACATTTATCGCGAATACAACATATACAAACATTATCAGATACAGCCTAACAGACGGCTCATTCTGCTACTCAGATACGATCTAGCGTACGATCCATTCTGATCTCTATTCCTCAGATACTACCTAGCGTACGGTATATTCTGAAATGTAGTCTAGCGTATGACTACCTTTTATCATCAGATACAGCCAAACGGACGGCTCATTCTGCTACTCAGATACGATCTAGCGTACGATCCATTCTGACCTTTATTTCTCCAGATACAGCCTAACAGACGGCTCATTCTGCTACCCAGATGCTACCTAGCATACGGTATATTCTGAAATGTAGTCTAGCGTACGACTACCTTTTATCTCAGATACAGCCTAATGGACGGCTCATTTTGCTACTCAGATACGATCTAGCGTATGATCCGGTCTGATCTTTCATCCCCAGTAAAGTCACCCGCCTAATGGACGACTCATTCTGCTACTCAGATACGATCTAGCGTATGATCCATTCTGATCTTTACCTCTCCAGATACAGCCTAACGGACGGTTCATTCTGCAATTCAGATACGATCTAGCATATGATCCAGTCTGATCCTTTATCCCCAGCGGCGTATGACCCATTTTGATCCTTATCGCATCAGGTTCAGCTCACCCCGTCATCATACTTTCTGGGTGGCATCTCTAAGCCCATCTCCATCAAGACTAACTTTTAATTAACAAGCGCAAATTTTTGGGGCATTCTAAGTGTTCAATAATCTTCCACCTCCAGATCACGAATGGCATACATACCATTCTAACTCTCTCGGTTTATGAATATTGAACAGGGGCAGCTGTCATACCCCAAAATTTTCCCGTTAAGTGTTCAGGACATTTTTCAAGACATTCTAATCCATGGTCAAGACATTAATGTTAAAGGAACAAGGGTCCAGCTCACAGGTTACCAAATCCAGAAGATGACCTAAACTGGCATGCTCGCTAGGCGAGCAAACCCTTCGCTAAGCGAATCCTTCGCTACCTCACTCGCCTAGCGAGCTCACGAAATACCAGAAAATTTTGGGCTTAATTCTGAGCCCAGCAAGACAATTATTATAAATACCAGAACTTCATTCAGAAAGAGACACACAGGTAGACGGAGACAGAAGGAGGAAGAGAAAACCCTAACAGAGGCAACCGGAAAAACCCTGGAGGCTAACCAAGAGAATCCAGAACAACCCTAAAGGAAACCCTGAAGGAAACTCATCTGCACAAAGGTTACCTCCGCCCAACTCAATCCGACACCAACCATAAGAGTAATCTGCAAGTCCAACGGTGCAATTGCAATTGCAAACAGGTTTGCCACACCCCCACTATTTTATGCTCCTAATTTGACATCTTTAAATACATGAGGCATTATGATTGAATTTCTCATTTAGGTTTTGCATATGGGTTTAAATATGCATGAATGTGTAACACGATATCTTGAATGTTTAACCATGTAATTTCTGTAATGGATGCCATAGGGTTTGGGGTTCCCGAAATCGCACTGTTATCAAAGAAGAACCCAGAACCCGCAGCCGTTCGCCAGCACTTCGCTGAGCGAGCATGTAGCGAGGGTTCGCCAAGCCTTCGCTAGGCGAGGCAGTAGCGAACATGACAGTATTTGTTTTTTTTCGTTTGCATTCTAATCTGTTCTGTACTTAATTAACATGTTTTCTATTGCATCTGCACGCTGTTTTCCTGACACTATTATTGCTGTGATTCTTTTGTTTGGTGCAACTCTTGGTTGCACCCTAGCTTGGTATTCTAACCCGTTTGTTGAATTTTTGTGAGGGTTCACATACTCCTGGAGAGACAGTTTGCTAGGTATTCCACTTTATTTGTGGGATACCCTTGTGAAGATTCATTTTAATTACGTGACTGATTACATTGCCTTCGAACATATGATCTTGGCCCTCTCTTTGTTGCCTTACGATATTACGGTCATGTCCCGCGAATGTAAGGATACCCTTAGCAAAGACCCTTCGGTTAAATCATCATAGTCCCTCGAATGTTGCCTTCAAATACATGACTTTGTCCCTCGATGACCCTTCGTGGTAGCCTACGGTTAAATGATGATCGTCCCTTCGAATGCTAAGGTATCCTTACAAATGTTGCCTTCAATGACCAATCGATGACCCTACGATGTCCCTTTACATCTAAAGGATAAGACTACTTACTTCTCAATAGTAAGGACAGTTTTACCCTCCTAAGGATAGGAAATACCCATAAAGACCCTGGTTAGGTATAACTCTTAAATGCCTACTCACAGCTTAAAATACTTTTCACACCTCACACTTTTTCAAAACATCTTTCAGAAAATCACCACTTGGTATACATTCGCACCAGAATCATTGTCGAGTTATATTTTTCTAAACATCTTTCAAAATCAAACGAGATAAACACTTTGTATACATTCATACAAGAATCATTACAAAGTTAAATTCTCCTTTCAAAATAGTTTCCCAAACACTTTCTCAAACAAGGAAAACATAAGTGAGTTAAGCAATTAAGAGCCCATGGATAACCATGGATACAAAGGGTGCTAACACCTTCCCTTTGTATAATGTACCTCCCGAACCCAAAATCTAATCAAGGTCTTTCCTGTTCTTTTCCACCTTTCCTTATTGGATAAAAGAAAAGTCGGTGGCGACTCTTGCTATTCGCGACATTTACTTTCCAAAGCAAAAACACAAAAGTCAGTTCACCGTATAACAATACCGATACCGGTAATCTAGCCGGACATGTTAAATAAGGCAAACACAAGGCATAAACAGATCAACATTGCGGCAAACATGCTTATAATAACAATTGGGCAATAATAATGATAATCAATAAAAACCTAGAGATCGAAGTAACATAGTATAGCGATTCTTGGAGTACTTGAGCAGTCCTCCACAAGTCGGTAGGCTTTGCTTCTTCAATACAAATTACTACTAAAATTAAATAGAGTGTAGTAGTTCCCCAGTGTAGGAAACTACTACTATGGCTAACTGGAAAACTGTAGGAAAAGGGAAAAACGGAATTCTAAAAAGAATGGCAAATAAAATAAGGCAACGGAAACAAGGTTGCTGAAAAGAAAATACTAAAAGCTAGAAAGCCATAAAACTAAATTGCAGAGCGTAAGTGTAAAAGTAGGCGTCCTCAATTTTTTCCATTTGGGTCCTTTATATAGTGTCCATTAGGTCTTGGTGGTTGAGAAAATCAAGGGAGACTTGGTCTTGAGTGAAGAACCCGTGGGAATAAGTTTGTTGGAGGAGATTTAGGCACGTTTGGGTGCCTGTGGCTGACTGTTTCAAAGTGCACTTTGTGGCCGCGTGACGCTCGTCATGGGCCTGTGACGGTCGTCATAGTCTGGGTCGTGACGAGCATCATGAATCTGTGACGGTCGTCACTGTAATACCTCAAAATTTACCCCCCTCATTCATGCATTCATTTTTAAGTCATTTAACATTTCATACTGCATTTCATCATGTCAATCGGAATTAGATCCAAGAAGCTTGAATATCATCCAAGACACTTTGTGGGTCATATCTGAGTGATCAGTCAACACAAGGGAATGACTTGAGATACTTCCAACATGTTCAAATGGGGTCTATTCATCAGTCAAAACGTTAATCTTGAAGGAGCAAAAGTTTGTTCATGAGCTGTCATGCTCGCTAGGCGAGCAGAATGGGTCGCCTAGCGAGTCCCAAGAAAAGCCACCAGAATCATCTACGCTCAGAGAAATTTCTTGAACTGTAATGCTCGCTAGGCGAAGCCCACGCGTTTTGAAAATAAAAAAAAATTAAAAAAATAAAAAAATAAAAATAAAAATAAATAAATAAATAAATAATAAAATTAAAAATAAATAAATAAATAATAAAATTAAAAAAAACGAGAAAAAAACGAAAAACGAAAAAATAAATAAATAAATAAATAAATAAATAAATAAAATATAACAGAAAAATCTTGGACTTGGACCTCTCTCATTTGAGCCCACAAAGCCATGAAAATCAAGTTATAAATCCTGAAATTTCAGTAAAGGAAAAAACAAGAGGAGAATTGGTGAAAGCTGAAAACACTCTGAAGTTTCCTTGGAACAAAACCCTAGAGAGATTCTAACTAATTCAGAGCAACCTCCGGAGACTGAAGGGAACTCATCTGCAAAGAACCAATTCCCTCTCATATAAACCCTAAGATTGTTCTGCAAAGCCAACGGTGCAATTCAATTTCAATTGATCCTCCTCAATCAGGTATGCCCTATTTCCACTACTTTATACTTTCAACCTGAAATTTCTGAATGTATGAGGTATTATGGGTGAATTTGGAAGAGTGGGTATCGTTAGGTTTTGCATGTGGGCACATGTTTTAGTATGTATGTCATGCCTTGATGTGTGGATCCTTGCCCCCTGACTTTGAATTTTGATACCCTTTTGATGCATGTGTTTGACAAGAGGTTTAGGCCTCCTACACTTGGTTGCTTTTTGTGAGCTCTTTTTGTGAATTTTAATGGCATGATTCATGTGGTTACATTTTGATTTAGGGAAACTCTTGATTGCACCCCATCTTGTCACTCTAACCTATTTGTTGAGTTTTTTGTGAGGGCTCACATGACTCCTGAAAGGATAGCTTGCTTGGCATTCCACTTTATTTGTGGGATACCATTTGGAGATTTATTCCGATTACCTGTATTGACTTGCTTTCTTTGATGGTGCCAGCTCGAGAGATCTCTGGGTTTCTTATTTCTTTAGCTGTTATTACTTCGGATCTTTATCCGTGTGGTAGACCTCTTGATCCCTTTATCTTTCCCGCATTTTACCGCTTTCTTAGCTGGAAGACCTCGATAGGAGGTAATGTTTTCTTTTGTTTGTTTACTTTTGTGCCCAAAGACCTCCAAAAGGAGGCACCATTGCTAAAGACCTCCACGAAGAGGCAATTGACGGATAAAAGGGATTAGTTATCAATCCCCTGTTATTCAGTGTGTCGTTCTTTATGCTCACACTACGTGCTGATGCTTCAGAACAAAAGCCCAAGATCTTTTGTCCAGTCAGTTAGTGAAGAGGGTTCCACCTTTCTGAATCCCCACTTTTTGTCATGAGCTCACCCTGTCTAGGGTTAAGAGCTATGAGGTCTTATCCTCATTACCCTTTTGATCTGCTCACCCTGACGTTCAATGTCAGTGGTTAAGAGCCCATTTGATTACCTATTCCATGGCTTATTTGTCAAGGTTGATATGACCCCTCTTGACTAAAGCCCTACCCATGTAGGTGTGAGCCCCCTTGGTGGCATTTTACTTTATGCATGTTTGTTTTGTATGGTGTGATCGTCTCCCCATAGGATTGCTAGGCTTCGTATAGTCTCTCGTTTGCATGTCAATTAAGGTAGCACTGTTCCTTCGTCTAGGACTTCCTTTTTTGCATGAGCATTCCTAAAACCCAAACAAACTCATTGATTTTTCTTCTCCTAAGTGTAGCACCTCAAATTTGCCTTCCTCATTCATGCATTCATTTTTTTAGGTCATTTAACATTCCATATTGCATTCCATCATGGCAGTCAGAATTAGCATCAAGAGAATCCTTTGTGCAAGAGCTGAGATACTTTCCTTGAGATGAAGACCACATGATTAATATAAAGAGCTTATATGAGCTAGGGTTTCATTTTGAAGCCATTTCATCAGGTGGTTAAGGTTCAAGTTCATCAAGGCATTCCAAGTCATCTAAAGACCAATACAGTCAACTGCAAGTCAACTGAGGACTTTGAGGATGGGGAGATGATTTAAACACCTCATTAATGTTCAAAAGAAGTTCATTTGTCATTTCAAACACCTATCTTGAAGAGTTTGAAGTCATGGCAAAAGTTTCCAAAAATGGAAAATGACCTGTAATTCAAAGTTTCCAAAAATGGCAAGTTTTTGGTCCACATTCAACTTGATTTTCCAACATCAAAGAAGCTTCAAATAGATTTTTGATGAACATGAAAGTTGAAGATCTTTCTCTTCCATTTTTAAAAAGTCCAAGATCATGTTCATATGATGGATGGTTAAGAAGTTATGGCCAAAAGATCACAAAGTATACATGGAAGTTCAACATGGCATAACGTTTGCTACAAAACTCCAAATTGGTCCACTCTTTTTGCAAAATGCTTGTCATGACCAAGAGATTACAAATCAACCATTGCCATGCATAAAAGAAGCTCATATGATCATTTGTCCATACATGTGCATTTTGGAGGGAAAATTGATAATTCAAATTTGATGGATTATACAAGCAATTTAACCATTCCATGTTGATTTTTGGATGTTTTTAAGTGAACTTGAAGCATAACATGGCACTGTTCATGTGCACATGGCCATGCATAATCTCATTTGCATTTTTTGCACTTTGCTTCATTTTTCCTTAATCTCAATTAACCAAGCCTAATTGTGATTAATGTAACACCTCAAAATTTGCCCTCCTCTCTTGGGACTAGCATTAACATTGTGCATATCATTTTAGGTCATTAGGCATTGCATATTGCATATCATGTGGTTACATTGTGCAAGTCATCTTTCCAAGTCTTGATCAGAGGATGAGGAAGTCTAAGTGCAAGCCTAGGGTTTATTGACTGATCATTGGCCATCTGAGGATTGGGCTGTGAATTAGGGTTTCATGATTCTCAGGGGAGATTGGTCTTCATCTTGATTGCAATGATACATCATCATCATCATGGTTGGATGTCATCAGAAGATTGAAGCTGATTCCTTGAGATTAGGGTTTTGACCACTGGTCAACCCTAATCAGTTGCATTGGGCCAGTCAGGGCATAGTCAGGAGATGAGGTTTATGATGGTTATGGGGTTCATTCTATGATTATATTGTGTTTATTGAGGCTAGGGTTTCACCCTTGAGCCATTTCAGTTGAAGATTGGGGCTCAATTTGATCAATGCATTGCCAGATTCATCTGTCAGTTGAAAAGTCAACTGTGGTCAACTGTACATGATCTGATGGATTTGGAGGTGGAAATGAGTTGGATACACTTCATTCATGTTGGAACAAGTGTTAAATGACATTGTAAAGCTTAAGAATGAAGAAAAGCAAGTCAGAACAAAAACTGCTAAAAATAGAAAGTGACTTGTAATTGAAGTTTCCAAAAATGGAAAGTTTTGGACCTCAAAGCCACGTGTCCAAGGAAGCTTCAAATGAAAATTTGTTCAACATGAAAGTTGTAGATCTTGTTCTCACCTTTCCAAAAAGTCCAAGAACTTGAAAATCCAATGTATGGTTTGAAAATTAGGGCTCAGTGAAATTCAGAAATTACCTGTAATCAGGAGGCCATAATTTCCACATGCTTTGTCCAAATTGCAAGTTCTTTATATGCACAAACTCCATTTAACATGTACTTTGAGGGTGCATAATTGGATTTTCCCAAAAGTAGCCAAGGCAAAAAGTCACTTTTCAACTGGACAGTTGAATTGGACCAGGGGCAAAATTGTCCAACTCTTAAAATAATTGGAATTTGGAGATGGGATTTTTTCTACACCTCATAAATGGAATTTAGAGTGTGTTGGAATCATCATTTCTTGCATAGGCCTTGTAAATTGAGATTTGGCTTGAAAAATGCAATGGTTAAAAATGGACAAATGCATCCACATGGTGATTTTGAGATTTACACAACCAATGAGCATGAGGCAAGTTTCTACAGCTCACATATGATAATTGGAAGGTGTATGTGCTGTCAAAACAGGTGGCACTAGCTGGCATAGTGAAATTCCATTTTTACCCCTCATTTGGAAATTACAATTTCATTAACAATGCCATTTAGCTAATTAACTTGATTAGAGTTGGATTAAGCTAACATATAAAAACCTAATCACTCCATAATCATAACAGAATTTCACATTTACCAAGATTGGATCAGAAACTCTTCATTCTCTCAAGAACCTCTCAAGAACACATTGGACTCAAACTCACCAAACTTCTTCATTCCTCAACGAATTCTCGGATTTCTTTTTGCATCCAACTCCTCTTATCATCATCTGAATCTGTTTGTGGAAATTGGAGTGAGAAGAGTGGCAAATCGCAGTTGTCCAAAAGTGCATCATCAATGGTGAAACTCGGATTCAAGCACTAGAAGCAACCTGGACTTGAAGCAAGCGCATCAAACATCTTCCTTATCATCCGTGTTCATCTGTTTGTGGAAATAGAGCTTCAAGAACAACAATTCCAGCGCTGCAATTTCCAGGTTGGTGAAATTCGAAACTCACGAAATGTTTAATGTTCATATGCTTTTGGAAGTTCATGCTGTGTAGATTACAATGATATGTTTAGATTCGTGAATGATCCACTGTAGCGTAAGAAATCTGGACTTGAAGCTTAGACGTCAAACCCTAACTTGCACGATTCACATGATTTAGGAATTGTTAGGATGATTTGAATGCATATTCGTGTTCTACGTGATCCTACGGTTCGAACGGTTACCTCCTTGTTGATTTTGGTGACGATTTGGAAATTTCATGTTCTTGAGCATTTGTGATGTTTCTGGAAATTTCGTGGTTAAAGATGATGCTGAATGTGCTGTAGATCCAAATTCTGTTTTGAATTTTCAAAAATCGTGTTTACCGCCCGCGCCATCCATAATTACAGATATGCCATTGGCATTTTAATTAATTTTAATTAATTATTAACAAATATTTTAACACCTTAAAAAATGCATAAAAAATAGTAGAAAATTCAGAAAAATATGGAGATTTTTTCTATGACTTCCTTGTTGACTTTAGAATTTTTTTGACCTATTGGTCAAAGTTGTGCATGGCATATTTTTGGATTGACCTAGGCTTCTTTCACATGTGTTACATTTTGACACTTTTTGCCAATTGATTCATGAAATGCACATAATGTTAAATAAATTCTTGCCAATTTTTGTGATGATTCTTGACTGGTTGATGTTCATTTATATGTAAATTTCATGCATTTTTGATACCTAGCCATTGAGATGTGAATTTTGGAACTTAGGTGTGACAATTTGTGTCACACCTCTTGATGTCAATTTGCTGGAATTATTTGAGTGACCTATACATGTTGAAATTGATTGAAATTTTGCATGATGCTTAGTTAACATGTTAGGAAGCTATGAGAATTTTTGTGGAATTTTACATTGCATTTTCAATTTGATCATGATTTTTCATCTCTGTTGGTCACAATTGCAAGCTCATATGATACATGTTGGTAGATTGATTGAGAAATGCTCACATTATATTGTATGATCATGAAATTTGGCATGCTTGTAATAGACACATGTTAGGACCTCCCTGTTTTGGTCTCATCCATTTCTTTTTTGTTTTCATTGAGATATGAATTTTTGAAGTGGAAGCATGTATTGATGATGTGATTTGGAGCATGAAATTGTGACTGTTTTTGTTGATTTTCATTGACATGGTTCCATTTGCCCAATTAAGCTCAAATTTGGTGTGCCATACCTAGATTAGCCCCTGTTTAGGTGTAATTTATTTGAGAATTTTTGGATTTATTTTGATGTGGATTTGAATGCAATAGTTCTGTTTGTATGCTTGGTGCTTCATTTGAACTAGTTTGCCTTGTTTTGTGCACAACATGAGCATGATGAATGATATAAACATGAGACCAATGGTGTTTGCTCTTGTTTGACTTTAATTTGAGATTGGTTGGTGGATACCTTGCTGTTTAGGAATTTTTATTGCCTTTGGACCCTAGGCTTAGCCTAGTGGTCTAGTTGCTAATGTTTGCTTGATTTTTCAGGATCAAAAGCATAATGCACATGGAGAATGATCCAAATCTATTTTAATTGATGTTGTTGATGTTGGTACACTAACATAACATTGTTTTGTAGGTTTTGAAGCTTGGGCTTAAGCTTTGAGCTTGCTTTGTTGTGCATTGCTTTGTATAGTTTGATTGATTGAACACTTGCTGTTTGGTTTTGTCTGTCTGAGTACTAACTGTGTTTGATTGTTTCCAGGTACTTTAGTTGCTCAGTTCCTTGTGAACTTTTGCTTTGCGTTGCTTAAGCAACTTGCATAGAGGTAAAATCTCTTGACTTCATGTAGTCTGGAGACCCGGCTGTTACCGGGCCGGGCAAATAAATGTCTGAAGTCCTCCTCAAGAGGCAATGATTGTGGTTGTTTGTTTTTAAGCCCAAGCAGGTGAAAGTCCTTTAAATAAGGCAATTGGTGGAAGGTAGGGGTATGCAGCCTACCCCCCACTCTTCAGTTGAGTCTTCTCCTTGCTCCCATTACATGGTTGAAGCATTGAGATCCTAACCCAAGATCCCGTGCAGTGCACATTGAGTCAGAGTCTCTGAGTATAGAAGGGTTCCCCTATTCTGGACCCATGCTCATTTGTCAGATGCTCTCCCTGGTTAGGGATATGAGCTGTGAGGTCTGATCCTCACTTCACCTCTTCATCTGCTTCACCTTAGCCTCGTAATGGCAAGGTTAAGAGCAAGTCAAAACATGTACAGACGACTCGCTTCGGCGGTCAAACCCCTTTGATTGAGCCTCTTGTTTGGTTATAGCGGGTGCTCTGTGAATCTCTGATTGACATGCTTGTTTGAGATGCCTGTTCTCATTTGATATATGATGTATGCTTGTATGCTTTCTTCTTTCCTGGTTAGGATTAGATCGCACTGATGCAAGTAGGTAGAAACCTGAACTTAGGGTGACTTTGCATGACAACATTAGGCTCGAGTCTCAGCTCCCTAGTGTCGTGTTTTCCCCGGTTTCTGGTTAGCAATTTAGTCCCTTTCAGGGGAACTACATCGCCCTGATCCTCGTTCCAGACGAGGTATGTAGGCAGGGGGTCGTGCGAGACCTCTCCGGGCAACCTTTTTCTTTTTTGCGTGTGTTTACTTGTTATTTGACTGTGTGTTTTGGTTCGGATGCCGACGTAAGCCCAGTGATTGGCAGTCGGGCTCCACGTTCGCCGTTTTGAGTGTGTTTTGGTTCGGATGCCGACGTAATTCCATCCAGTGGTTGTCGGGCTCCATGTTTGCCACCCTTGCTTGTTTGTATGTTTTGTGTTGTTTGGCGTGCGTAAGCCGAACTACAGTGGCTCTGATTCTTGTTCCAGACAAGATATGTAGGCATAAGGTGCGATACCTTATCGAGCTCCCTTCTCTTAACCCCACCTGCGTTCCCCGTGTGTGTGTGTGATGTTTAGCAACCTTTTCTTTTATTCTAGGACGTGGATCCCGTCGAGTACGACGGACGTGAGGGGTGCTAATACCTTCCCCTTGCGTAACCGACTCCCTTACCCTGTCTCTTTGGTCGCGAGACCATTTCCTTTCCAGGTTTCTCTGAGCGTTTCCTTTCCCTATTTTGGGATAAATAACGCGCAGTGGCGGCTCTGTGTGTGTTGTTTTATTTTCGAGCCTCGCCGGTTGATTTTTCGCAGGATGCGACAGCTGGCGACTCTGCTGGGGACGCATGATGTCGACCTATGCTGGTCCATCGTCCCTAAGCGAGTCCTTCCTAGCGTTTTAGGATTAGTTTGGGTTGCTTGTGATGTTTGATTTATTGCATTTATTATTCTAACCAGCGTGTATCTATATTTGCATTAATGTCTGCATGCATCATACTATCATGTTGTTGCCGTCCTCTGTACAGGTGGTTCCTCTGTTTTGGGGTGGGAGTTACTCGAGGTAAAAGGCCCAATACCCAGGCTATGAGTGAAATCTAGGAAACCTAGGAATAGAGTGATGCATGGGAAGCGGGTGGTATGGCGCCACTTAGCGGAACATTGACATCACGAGCAGTTCAGACCCTGGTGGGATATTATCGTTACATACTTCGGGTGTGTATATGATGGTATTCTGCGAAAGGTTATTTATGCTGCGTTTCTTCCGACTTTACCCTGGCCTAGATGACACCCGTGAGTGGGGAGGGAATGATCATTTTAACAGGTACGGATGGTGACTGTTGGTGATTGATGGTGACTCAAATGGTGACTTTTTGCTCCGTGGATCCGAGTCATATTTATAGGTCGGATTTATGGCCGTTTATTTTTGAGACGCCGGAGTGCTGTCCGAGATATTTATCAGTGGGGATCCGTTTATTTCGGATTCCCCGGGCTGATTCAGATGGTTGGGAATGTCTGCTCAGAGACCAGTGATGATGATGATGTATCTGTCTTCCGTTTATTTCGGAACCAGTGGGTCAGAATTGTGATTGTTTGTTCCTCAGATGGTTATGATCTGTTCAGAGACCAGCTTCAGTACAGTTGTTCAGATGACTTGGAGGATGGCACCGTGCATTGCATACATTTGCATCATCCTCATTTTGCATTCATCTGCATCGAACCTATGTCTAGCCATATGGGGAGTATTATTGATTGAGAATCTGGTTGAGAGACATCTTGAATTTCGGAATGTGGATGTCAAAATATTATCTGTCTCGATGAAACCAGAATCAAAGGACGGAATCTTCCTCATATGGACAGACGTTGCATTCATGCATACTAACCCATTTGCTGTTTTGTAGGTGTCAACCGGTGCGCCTAGCTCGTTTGCTCAGATATCCTGCTGGGGGCAACAAATCCAAACTGATGGATCCTCCCAACGCCGACATCCTCGAACTGAAAGAGATGGTGAGGGATTTGTTCAGGGTTGTGCAAGGGCTTGCCTTGGGGCAGAAAGTCATGGCCGAGAGATTAGAAAGGATTGAGGGCTGGATGATCAAGGAAAAAGTTCAGGGAAAAGTTCCGACATCCGAAGTAACAAATCCCTCTGGCTCTGTGGTGAAGAAATCCCTTGACAGTGGTCAGCCCAAGAAGAAGGTTGAATCAGGTGGTGCGCAGACTAAAAGAGAATGCGGTAAGGATCGTTATCACCCTTATGCTGCCACTGCAACCATTCCTATTGGTGGTTCATCTGTACCACCGAGACATCCGTCACCTCGCCCGGGAGCACAGAGAGCTGGGAACCAGGTAAGAGGAAAGGGGGTTGATCGTCAATTTGATAGGCCACCCATACCGTATGCTCTTCTGTTGAGGAAGTTGAAAGATCTCGGAATGGTACAATTGAGGACATTAGCTCCATTAGAACCTGATCAGAGGCCAACCAACTACGATGAGAATGCTAAGTGCGAATTCCATTCGGGGGCGTCTGGGCATAACATTGAGGGTTGTAGAGCTTTTAAGCATGCTGTCCAAGACCTGGTGGATTCCAAGGCCATTAATTTTGCACAATTTCCCAATGATAATGCTAATCATATGCCCGCGCATGGTGAGGTGGAGATGAATGCAATTTCTGAGGATAGGAAGACGATTGGGTTGGTGAATGGGGATCGGTTAAAAATGCCGAGGCCTGTGGTCCCAAAACCTCGGAGGAAAGAGGGAACTTTCCCTAGTGTTGATACTTGTTGTATGGCCATCGCCACAGAGGGTGGTGTACCGATGGGGGATATGATCCAGAGAAAGATGAAAGCAGAAATGGACGGTGGAAAATTTGAAACACTCAATCTGGTAGCTGGAGCCATCAAGGTGAAAAATGACATTGGTGTTGGAAAAGAGAAGAAACCGTCCGTGTCTTCTTATAAACAGGCACTGGAGATGTTGAGAAATGGAGGGATTCCAGGATGGGGACAAATCATAGGCATTGTGGTAAAGGCGGATATGTTTGGGATTGGTTATCATCCAGGTCAAGACTCGTCTGAGCAGAACAGAGGACGTCGTCCGTCGTTCACCTTTGTCAGTGCCGGAATGCTAGATTCAGATCACGCCTATACAGTGGGTAAAGAAACTGACAGTGACTGGGAGATTGATCAATGGATAAGATCGTGCGTACCGGGAAGCTGGAAGGCTTAAAAGGAATCAGCACTGTCACTCATCCCGAAGAGTAATGATTTTCTGTTTTCAGTTTTATCTGCATGAAAGCCATACGTGTTGCCCGACACGTAATGGTCCATTGTAAGGGCCACCTCATGTTTAAATTTGCATTTTCTGCATCATTAATAAATGGATGTTTTTCAGTCAAAAAGCGGTATTCCCTGTTTTTCATTTATTTTTGCAGTTTAAAAACAAATAAAAATGGCAATGTTTGTTTTCATTTTTCTTTTTGATTTGTCTCGTTCCGAATTCAAAAATAATTCTCCGGATCTTGTTGATAACGATTCGGTTACACCTCATATGACTTCGACAAACCGAGCAATCATGTCGAAGAAGAAGGCGAAGAAGATTGTGATCTGCTGGAATTAGCCAGGATGTTAAACAAGAGGAGAAGGTGATTCGGCCGCATGAGGAGCGGGTTGAGGTTGTTACTCCAAGCACCGCCGAGGTCAGGAAGGAAATAGGAAAATGAGGCCGCTTCAGAGGCGAATCGAGAGTAGAATGGTAGCCTTGTTGAAAGAGCATGTGGATACTTTTACCAGGTCATGTCAGGATATGCCAGGGCGGATACTGGTGTCATTGCGCACAAGCTGCCATGGAGAGAAGACAGTCCTCTAGAGGAGCAGAACGCCAGTGCCTGTATCAGAGAGCCATGGTGACTTTGTTTCATGATATGATTCATCATGAAGTTGAATGCTATGCTATGACATGATAGCAAAGTCCCAAACAGAAGAGGGGCATCTGGCAGATATGGCCAAGTCGTTTGACCAGTTGCGACAATTCAAACTGAGGTTGAATTCAAGCGAGTGCACTATCAGAGTGCGGTCCGGTAAGATGTTGGGGTTCATCATAAGTTGTAAGGGAGGAATCGAGGTTCATCCTGCAAAAAAAAAAAAAAAAAAAAAAAAAAACGCCTGGACCGAGGAAAAGAAAAGAGAGGTTCGTGGTTTCTTAGAAAGATTGAACTACCTGTCATGGTTCACATCTCATCTAACAGCCACGTGCGAACCTATATTCAAGTTGTTGAAAAAAAAAAGAGATCAAACGGTCAGGTGAAATAATGATTGCCAAGGGGCATTGAAGAATAAAAAAAAATAAGTTGCAGGAACCTCTGATTCCGACGCCTCCCATGGAAGGAACAACCATCAATTCTGTATTTGACGGTCTTCGAGGGGTCTACGAGGTGAAGTGGGTCAGCATGACGCGTCTTGTCGAAAAGAGCATGCAATTTACCTTAGCAAAAAGTTTACCGACTGTGAAACAATACATTCACTGTTCGAGAAAACTTGCTGTACTTTGGCATAGGCTGCTCGCCAACTGAGACAGTTTATGCTGGTTCATGCCACTTTGTGGATTTCCGAGATGGATCCGATCGAGTATGGGTTTGATAAGCTAGCATTGACCGGACGGGTTGCGAGAAGAGCAAAAGAATGTTGACTGATTTGTGATCCGCTCAGAAAGCAATCAAGGGGTGTATTGTCTGATTACATCTCTCTGCAACCCGTGAGGTTATCAACCGATGAAGTTTGAGTTCCCTGATGAGGACATCTCGAGGTACTCAAATCGAAAGATTGAGAGTAACCGATCCTGGAGGAGGGGCCTGACCCCGAATCCGAACGGGTTCTGATGTCTGATGGGGAGGATAAGGTGAATGAGTTAGTGCTTCCCGGAGCACGATGGAATGCACCAACGATGGTAGCCGAGTACGGAGCTGGTGTCCTGGGTACCGTACCGCAGTACATACATCTACTGGGGCAACTCCTTTCTCGTTGGTATATGGGATGGAGGCTGTGCTACCCGTTGAGGTTCAGATTCCCTCTTTGAGAGTCCTGATGGACGTGAAATTGCAAGAGGCTGAATGGGTAAGGACCCGGTACGAAGAGTTGAGCCTGATAGAGGAAAAGAGGCTTGCAGCCATCTGTCATGGGCAGTTGTATCAGCAGCGAATGAAGCGTGCTTTTGACAAGAAAAGTGCGACCTCGGGTATATCACGTGGGTGATATGGTGCTGAAAGGGATCCTTCCTCCTCCAAACGATCGAAGGGGCAAATGGACACCGAATTATGAAGGTCCATTCGTGGTCAAGAAGGTTTTCTCTGGTGGAGCCTTGTTGTTAACGACCATGGATGGCGAGGATTTTCCATCCCCTGTGAATGCGGACGCAGTTAAAAAATACTTCGTATAATTGACCCGCTGGACGAAAAGAACAAAATAGTCCAGGCAAAAATGGGCATCCCAGCGAACCAAAAAACAGAAAGAAAGGTTCAGGCAAAAGTTAGGGATATAAAATGAAAAAATGTACACCCGGCAAGTCGAAAACCTGAAAAGGCGACTTGGGCAAAAAGGGGTATCCCGGTGGACTGAAAACCCGAAAGGGCGGTCCAGGCAAAAGAGGGATTGAAACGAACAACTGCGTCCAGCATGATCGTTTGCGCTTTGGTTAAAGCATCACGGATAATACCCGGTAGGGATCAGTCAGAAACGTCTTGTTCAGAAGGCAGAAAGCATGGAGAGTCTGAGGACATATGGGGTGTAACCGAGTTGGAACTCGATGAGATCACGGGTTTCACATTGCCATTAGGATAGATTTTTCCTTTTGAGCGCAGTTACCTCTTTTCAGGAATTGCTTCTTTTTGTATTGCTCAATTTGAGCCACACACTTTTCAAATCAATAAAATGCATATTCAGTCAAATGATTTTGTTTTTGTTTTTCATTACCGCTTTGATTGCAAAAACATCCGGATATTTTTGATAAAGAATCTTGCATTTTTAACACATACAGGTTTCCTTCCAATGCATGTTTATAAGATTGAAAGCTTGAAATCTTATTTGGAAGGTTGAGTGACCCAAGTGTTGAAATCTTGACACGCCTGGGGCACGGTTTTATCTAATGGTCTGTTTTGCAGGAACTGTTAGATATTTTCACTCGCTTGCAGGTTGTGATGTGGAAGCTTTGTAACAAGATCCCCAGAGAGTTGGCTCAGGAATGAAAGAAATGGCGAAGACGTTGAGACGTACGACGATCCTTGGTGGTAACCAAGAAGACTCTTCAAAATCGGAAGATTGGAAAGTATGTAATTCCCCGCAGAGTCCGAGCAGGGACGAGTGCATGAAGAAGGAACGGAGAGACGACGAGACGTACGACGACCTTGGGAATTAATCAAGAAGACTCTTCAAAGTCTGATGATTGAAATTTCTGTATAACTCCCAGGAGTACGTTACCGTCAAGCGCGGAGCGATTTGGAATACAAGATGATGGAGCAGAAAAGGTCCAGATGAGTCTGGGAGTTCTCAAAAGTGGAAAGCTGATATGAGTATTGGTGGTGGATACCGTGGTTCGACGAGTCGATGGGTGTGGTACTAACTATTCTCATTTTTCCAGCTAGGTCCCCAAGCAGAGTCATAGGACTAGCTCCCCAGCAGATCCAAGGTCTGTGGATCTCTCCAGCCAAGTCAGGATGGTTATCCCCGGTAGGTTTGCAATGGTGTTTCCTCAGCAGCCAGGCCAGAAGGTTGCTATTCCCCGAGTGGAGCGGGTTCAAAGAAATATATCTCCAGCAGTTCCCCGAGTGGAGCGGGTTCAAAGAAATATATCTCCAGCAGTTCCCCGAGTGGAGCGGGTCTTTTTCAAAGAAATATATCTCCAACAGTGTTCATCCTACCAATGGATCGGACAAGTTTCCGTAGCAGGCGGATATTTGCATCCCCAGCTGAACGTATACTACCTATGGATTGCATGGGTTGTCCCCAGCGGAGTAGCATTCGTTTCCCCTAGCAGGGTCAAGGAGGTTCTTCCCCAGCAGGTGTCAGATCAATGCTTCCCCAGTCGACAGTCCTGGAGATGGCTGTTTCCCAGCAGAGTATTTGTGAGCATTTCCCCAGTAAAGTCAACAGGTTTCTGTGAGGGTTTTTCGAAGCAGAGTTGGGATCGATATCCCCAGCAAGTCAAAAACTGTTGTATCCCCACAGAGTGTTGGTGGTTCCTATCCCCAGCAGTTTCCCGAGCGGATTGGGTGCAAAGGAGGTGTTTCCCCAGCAAGGGTTACCTTTTCCCAGCAGCAGTGCTATTCCCCAGCAGGGTGGAGTTGGAGCAATGGCGAGTTCCTCAGCAGAGTGTCTCGTGCTTCCCAGAAGAGTCCCTTGAGGGGGATACTTTTTTATGCATTCATCATGTAGAATAACGTGGCATATTGCATAGAAAAATAATAAATCGCGTAGCATTTCCATAATTATGGAGCATTACGCAGAAAAAGATCATGCATCATTGTTGCACGTATAAGCTAGTCTCAAGCCGTGGTTACCGTTTGAGAGGTGGTTTTATCAGACAGTGAAGGTGTTACTCCGAGGAGTTCAGCATCGTGATTGAATCAAGGTGTTCCCCAGTAGTGCGATATTGGAGGAAATGTTTCCGTCGGGCCGAGATGGGAATGAAGATTGGAGGATGTTACGCGATCAGCGCGATTCGAGCCGTGGTTACCGCTTGAGGATTGGTTTTGCCGGATAGTGAAGACGATACTCCGAGGAGTTCAGCATTGTGAGCAACAGTATTTCCCAGTCATTGTTTAATGTCTGGTCGAGTTTTGTTTGGTGTCAGTAAACATCATCGTTCGATGTCCAGTAAACGTCGAGTTATTTCCCGGTCATTGTTTGATGTCCTGTCAACATCCTTGTTTGATGTCCTGTCAACATCATTGTTTGATGTCCCGTCAACATCCTTGTTTGATGTCCCGTCAACATCCTTGTTTGATGTCCTGTCAACATCATTGTTTGATGTCCTGTCAACATCATTGTTTGATGTCCTGTCAACATCATTGTTCGGTGTCCTGTAAACATCATTGTTCGATGTCCTGTCAACATCATTGTTTGATGTCCTGTCAACATCATTGTTTGATGTCCTGTCAACATCATTGTTCGATGTCCTGTCAACATCATTGTTCGATGTCTGTCAACATCATTGTTCGATGTCTGTCAACATCATTGTTCGATGTCCTGTAAACATCATTGTTCGATGTCCAGTAAAACGTCGAGTTTCTTCCCAGTCATCAGTCAGTGTCTGGTTGAAAGTGTTACTCTGAGGAGTGTGGTACCATGACGTCAGATCAGCAGTGTTCCCCAGTAGTGCGATATTGGAGGAAATGTTTCTGTCGGACAGAGATGGAAATGATATCAGAAGACGTTACGCGATCAGCGCGATTCCGGGGTTCAAATGGAGAAAAGGAGATGTTGCGACATTTTCTGGAGATCGGGGTTCAATCAGAGAAGAGTATATGCTGAGGCATTTTCTGGGGTTCAAATGGAGATAGAGTTGAAGATTATATCCAGGATGAGGTCCTCGGGATTATCTTCTGTTCATGTGTCACCTTAGACTTTGGCGGATGCCAGTGGAGGTCGTTACGGGTGTCTTCGGAAGAAGAGATGCACATGTTACCTTCCTTTTGTGAAGGTGTACCCTCTGATATGTCGCCCTCAGAGTGGTGTTTGGTGTTATTTCCGGCGTTGCCAGCGGAATTATCACGAGAGATTGGAGAACGGGGTTCAAATGGAGAAAAGGAAATGTGGAGACATTTTCTGGAGATGGGGTTCAAATGGAGAAAGGGAGATGTTGCGGCATTTTCTGGAGAACGGGGTTCATATTGGCGATCGCGGGTTATCGTCAGGCGACTGGGGTCCAGATCGGAGAATGGGGTCCATTTATTTTGGCAAACAGGAGAATGGGGTTCAAATGCAGAGATCCGAGGGTCGTTTGCGCAGAGAAAATTTCGGGGTTCAAGAAAATGAAAAAAGAGCAGAGAAAAATTTCGGGGTTCAAGAAAAAGGAAAAAAAGAAAAGAGAATAATAATCCCGAGCGGATGGGGCGTTCATGCCATAGTTATCCCTGCGTTACCATTTATTTTGGTATCCAGGTCGACGTTGTTCAGAGTTTGTTTCTTCGCCGATGCTGACAGGCGCTGTTAATTATTCATCCCATCAGAGTGCAAATTGTTCGTCTGTTCTTGGTATTCAATCACTCTTCATCCTGATCATCCGAAAGCCGAGGCTATTTCGTATCGACAGGTTCACAGTGGATTGAATAGGGGCAGCTGTAACACCTCAAAATTTGCCCTCCTCTCTTGGGACTAGCATTAACATTGTGCATATCATTTTAGGTCATTAGGCATTGCATATTGCATATCATGTGGTTACATTGTGCAAGTCATCTTTCCAAGTCTTGATCAGAGGATGAGGAAGTCTAAGTGCAAGCCTAGGGTTTATTGACTGATCATTGGCCATCTGAGGATTGGGCTGTGAATTAGGGTTTCATGATTCTCAGGGGAGATTGGTCTTCATCTTGATTGCAATGATACATCATCATCATCATGGTTGGATGTCATCAGAAGATTGAAGCTGATTCCTTGAGATTAGGGTTTTGACCACTGGTCAACCCTAATCAGTTGCATTGGGCCAGTCAGGGCATAGTCAGGAGATGAGGTTTATGATGGTTATGGGGTTCATTCTATGATTATATTGTGTTTATTGAGGCTAGGGTTTCACCCTTGAGCCATTTCAGTTGAAGATTGGGGCTCAATTTGATCAATGCATTGCCAGATTCATCTGTCAGTTGAAAAGTCAACTGTGGTCAACTGTACATGATCTGATGGATTTGGAGGTGGAAATGAGTTGGATACACTTCATTCATGTTGGAACAAGTGTTAAATGACATTGTAAAGCTTAAGAATGAAGAAAAGCAAGTCAGAACAAAAACTGCTAAAAATAGAAAGTGACTTGTAATTGAAGTTTCCAAAAATGGAAAGTTTTGGACCTCAAAGCCACGTGTCCAAGGAAGCTTCAAATGAAAATTTGTTCAACATGAAAGTTGTAGATCTTGTTCTCACCTTTCCAAAAAGTCCAAGAACTTGAAAATCCAATGTATGGTTTGAAAATTAGGGCTCAGTGAAATTCAGAAATTACCTGTAATCAGGAGGCCATAATTTCCACATGCTTTGTCCAAATTGCAAGTTCTTTATATGCACAAACTCCATTTAACATGTACTTTGAGGGTGCATAATTGGATTTTCCCAAAAGTGGCCAAGGCAAAAAGTCACTTTTCAACTAGACAGTTGAATTGGACCAGGGGCAAAATTGTCCAACTCTTAAAATAATTGGAATTTGGAGATGGGATTTTTTCTACACCTCATAAATGGAATTTAGAGTGTGTTGGAATCATCATTTATTGCATAGGCCTTGTAAATTGAGATTTGGCTTGAAAAATGCAATGGTTAAAAATGGACAAATGCATCCACATGGTGATTTTGAGATTTACACAACCAATGAGCATGAGGCAAGTTTCTACAGCTCACATATGATAATTGGAAGGTGTATGTACTGTCAAAACAGGTGGCACTAGCTGGCATAGTGAAATTCCATTTTTACCCCTCATTTGAAAATTACAATTTCATTAACAATGCCATTTAGCTAATTAACTTGATTAGAGTTGGATTAAGCTAACATATAAAAACCTAATCACTCCATAATCATAACAGAATTTCACATTTACCAAGATTGGATCAGAAACTCTTCATTCTCTCAAGAACCTCTCAAGAACACATTGGACTCAAACTCACCAAACTTCTTCATTCCTCAACGAATTCTCGGATTTCTTTTTGCATCCAACTCCTCTTATCATCATCTGAATCTGTTTGTGGAAATTGGAGTGAGAAGAGTGGCAAATCGCAGCTGTCCAAAAGTGCATCATCAATGGTGAAACTCGGATTCAAGCACTAGAAGCAACCTGGACTTGAAGCAAGCGCATCAAACATCTTCCTTATCATCCGTGTTCATCTGTTTGTGGAAATAGAGCTTCAAGAACAACAATTCCAGCGCTGCAATTTCCAGGTTGGTGAAATTCGAAACTCACGAAATGTTTAATGTTCATATGCTTTTGGAAGTTCATGTTGTGTAGATTACAATGATATGTTTAGATTCGTGAATGATCCACTGTAGCGTAAGAAATCTGGACTTGAAGCTTAGACGTCAAACCCTAACTTGCACGATTCACATGATTTAGGAATTGTTAGGATGATTTGAATGCATATTCGTGTTCTACGTGATCCTACGGTTCGAACGGTTACCTCCTTGTTGATTTTGGTGACGATTTGGAAATTTCATGTTCTTGAGCATTTGTGATGTTTCTGGAAATTTCGTGGTTAAAGATGATGCTGAATGTGCTGTAGATCCAAATTCTGTTTTGAATTTTCAAAAATCGTGTTTACCGCCCGCGCCATCCATAATTACAGATATGCCATTGGCATTTTAATTAATTTTAATTAATTATTAACAAATATTTTAACACCTTAAAAATGCATAAAAAATAGTAGAAAATTCAGAAAAATATGGAGATTTTTTCTATGACTTCCTTGTTGACTTTAGAATTTTTTTGACCTATTGGTCAAAGTTGTGCATGGCATATTTTTGGATTGACCTAGGCTTCTTTCACATGTGTTACATTTTGACACTTTTTGCCAATTGATTCATGAAATGCACATAATGTTAAATAAATTCTTGCCAATTTTTGTGATGATTCTTGACTGGTTGATGTTCATTTATATGTAAATTTCATGCATTTTTGATACCTAGCCATTGAGATGTGAATTTTGGAACTTAGGTGTGACAATTTGTGTCACACCTCTTGATGTCAATTTGCTGGAATTATTTGAGTGACCTATACATGTTGAAATTGATTGAAATTTTGCATGATGCTTAGTTAACATGTTAGGAAGCTATGAGAATTTTTGTGGAATTTTACATTGCATTTTCAATTTGATCATGATTTTTCATCTCTATTGGTCACAATTGCAAGCTCATATGATACATGTTGGTAGATTGATTGAGAAATGCTCACATTATATTGTATGATCATGAAATTTGGCATGCTTGTAATAGACACATGTTAGGACCTCCCTGTTTTGGTCTCATCCATTTCTTTTTTGTTTTCATTGAGATATGAATTTTTGAAGTGGAAGCATGTATTGATGATGTGATTTGGAGCATGAAATTGTGACTGTTTTTGTTGATTTTCATTGACATGGTTCCATTTGCCCAATTAAGCTCAAATTTGGTGTGCCATACCTGGATTAGCCCCTGTTTAGGTGTAATTTATTTGAGAATTTTTGGATTTATTTTGATGTGGATTTGAATGCAATAGTTCTGTTTGTATGCTTGGTGCTTCATTTGAACTAGTTTGCCTTGTTTTGTGCACAACATGAGCATGATGAATGATATAAACATGAGACCAATGGTGTTTGCTCTTGTTTGACTTTAATTTGAGATTGGTTGGTGGATACCTTGCTGTTTAGGAATTTTTATTGCCTTTGGACCCTAGGCTTAGCCTAGTGGTCTAGTTGCTAATGTTTGCTTGATTTTTCAGGATCAAAAGCATAATGCACATGGAGAATGATCCAAATCTATTTTAATTGATGTTGTTGATGTTGGTACACTAACATAACATTGTTTTGTAGGTTTTGAAGCTTGGGCTTAAGCTTTGAGCTTGCTTTGTTGTGCATTGCTTTGTATAGTTTGATTGATTGAACACTTGCTGTTTGGTTTTGTCTGTCTGAGTACTAACTGTGTTTGATTGTTTCCAGGTACTTTAGTTGCTCAGTTCCTTGTGAACTTTTGCTTTGCGTTGCTTAAGCAACTTGCATAGAGGTAAAATCTCTTGACTTCATGTAGTCTGGAGACCCGGCTGTTACCGGGCCGGGCAAATAAATGTCTGAAGTCCTCCTCAAGAGGCAATGATTGTGGTTGTTTGTTTTTAAGCCCAAGCAGGTGAAAGTCCTTTAAATAAGGCAATTGGTGGAAGGTAGGGGTATGCAGCCTACCCCCCACTCTTCAGTTGAGTCTTCTCCTTGCTCCCATTACATGGTTGAAGCATTGAGATCCTAACCCAAGATCCCGTGCAGTGCACATTGAGTCAGAGTCTCTGAGTATAGAAGGGTTCCCCTATTCTGGACCCATGCTCATTTGTCAGATGCTCTCCCTGGTTAGGGATATGAGCTGTGAGGTCTGATCCTCACTTCACCTCTTCATCTGCTTCACCTTAGCCTCGTAATGGCAAGGTTAAGAGCAAGTCAAAACATGTACAGACGACTCGCTTCGGCGGTCAAACCCCTTTGATTGAGCCTCTTGTTTGGTTATAGCGGGTGCTCTGTGAATCTCTGATTGACATGCTTGTTTGAGATGCCTGTTCTCATTTGATATATGATGTATGCTTGTATGCTTTCTTCTTTCCTGGTTAGGATTAGATCGCACTGATGCAAGTAGGTAGAAACCTGAACTTAGGGTGACTTTGCATGACAACATTAGGCTCGAGTCTCAGCTCCCTAGTGTCGTGTTTTCCCCGGTTTCTGGTTAGCAATTTAGTCCCTTTCAGGGGAACTACATCGCCCTGATCCTTGTTCCAGACGAGGTATGTAGGCAGGGGGTCGTGCGAGACCTCTCCGGGCAACCTTTTTCTTTTTTGCGTGTGTTTACTTGTTATTTGACTGTGTGTTTTGGTTCGGATGCCGACGTAAGCCCAGTGATTAGCAGTCGGGCTCCACGTTCGCCGTTTTGAGTGTGTTTTGGTTCGGATGCCGACGTAATTCCATCCAGTGGTTGTCGGGCTCCATGTTTGCCACCCTTGCTTGTTTGTATGTTTTGTGTTGTTTGGCGTGCGTAAGCCGAACTACAGTGGCTCTGATTCTTGTTCCAGACAAGATATGTAGGCATAAGGTGCGATACCTTATCGAGCTCCCTTCTCTTAACCCCACCTGCGTTCCCCGTGTGTGTGTGTGATGTTTAGCAACCTTTTCTTTTATTCTAGGACGTGGATCCCGTCGAGTACGACGGACGTGAGGGGTGCTAATACCTTCCCCTTGCGTAACCGACTCCCTTACCCTGTCTCTTTGGTCGCGAGACCATTTCCTTTCCAGGTTTCTCTGAGCGTTTCCTTTCCCTATTTTGGGATAAATAACGCGCAGTGGCGGCTCTGTGTGTGTTGTTTTATTTTCGAGCCTCGCCGGTTGATTTTTCGCAGGATGCGACAATTAACAACATGATTACCACACCATATAAATACTAAATCATAACTGTTTTGCAAGGGGAGAACAGGTTTAGATCTGAGAATTTTCCATTCCCTCCATTTTTTCTCTCTCTTCGAATCTCTCTATTCTTCATACAAACCTTCATTTTCTTTACACATTCATGATCATGGAAGAGTTTTGAGCAAGAATCAACCATCACTTTTGTCAATTCAGTCCAAATTTGTGCAGGTTCAAGTGCATCATATGTTAATGGAAGCTTCAAATTGAGTTGGATCTAGGTGTTTCCAACTGGTAATTCTTGCATTAAGATTCAAGTCAAGGTTATTGGAGAAGATCTGGAGCTGGAGGAAGCTTAAGGACACGAATTCAATACACTGCAAGTTCAGGTAGGTGAAATTCGACCATCACATTTTGCCAATTTCTTGCCATGATTAGGTAGATCCTTTTGTGCTGATGATGTTGATATAATTAGATTTTGATTTGGTTAAGTAATGAGCCTGATATGTTGAATTCAAGTTTGGTTGATGAAAATGTTTTGCGTCGATCCGTTCAATCCATGATTTTTAGGCTTAATGAGCATGATATTTGTGATCTACGTGAGAAGATCTTTCCAACCATATGCATTTCGTCCATTTCTAGAAAATTTCTTGATGTTGCTCCGCCTGGATGGCCGGAGAAGACGGTTGTAACAACCGTCCGCCACCGTCTGCAAGTGCTAGGGTTTTTGATCCTAAGTGGCGCTCGCGTGGCTCCTGCGTGTCGTTTCCATTGGATGTAATTCTTCTGACCGTGCTCGCGTGTGCTTTGACCACGCTGATATGGCTGCCACATCATTTAATGATGTGCATCGTTTTGATCCAGCGCTTTTTGGATCCTTGAGGCGTGAGTTCGATTCTCCGCTTATGCATATTCTCTTTATTGCATTTGAACATTATCATTTGATCTCTTGTGCGCGTGTTCAATCCTTCGCCATGCCATTTTCTTTATTTCATTTGACATTATCATTGACCTGTCATGCGTGAGTTCGAATCTGGCGGGATGCACATTCTGATTTTCCTTTGAATTATCATTTTCCACATTATTTCCATGTTATTTCATATTATTTCTTCGACTTTAAAAAATCATTAAAAATAGTAGGATAATCCAAATTGATCCCAATTTTTTTTCACATTCTTGTTTTGATCTCTAGTTTTTTATAGGATTTATTTCATGAATTGTATGTTTCTGGATTTTTACTTTGTGATTTTTGATTGAACATGATGCCAAATTGATATGTCATGATAATTGCTTTGTGAAATGCTCATGGTTAATCCAATTGATCTTAAATTTTGCATGCTTGATCCTCACATGTGATTTGATTTTTGAGATTTGGTTTGGCATTTTTATCATTTGATATCATTGTTTTGGACACATGGACATGTGGTGTAACATTTTGTGCCTTGCATTTGTGCATTTTCATTCACCTATCATTTGAGCTCTTCTGGATTTAATTTTTGGTATGATGCTTGTTCATAACATGATAAACTCATATAAAAAATTTCATGATCATTGGTTGCATTTCTGTTTTAATTTGGGTTTTCTATTTTTGATGTCCAACTTTGATCATATTGCTTGCCTTTGCTTTACCTTGATCATTTGATGGCTTTGCCTTATGAATTGGTTTTGGTCCTTTTAAGGACTCTTTCTTGTTTGATTGAATGTGCTTCATGTGAAATATTGACTTCTGTTTTGGTCATTTGACTTGCTTTTGAACCTAGTCTTTGTACTAGTGGTTTGTACACATACTAATAGTGCTTTGTGTTTCAGGTGTGAGCATTTAGCCTTGATGGTTGGTGTGGTCTCATTACTTGAGATGCCAATTGCTTTGATTACTAACCCTTGTTGTGTTGTAGGTCCATTGATGTGATGAACTCGCTTGAGTGCTTGCACTTATGACTTGCATTGTGTACATATTGGATAGTTCCATTGTGTTGTCTGTTGGTTTTATGAATACAATATTAACTGTTTGGCTTTTGTACAGGTACATTAGTTGCTAGCTCTTGCTTGAGCTTTGCTTTGGAGTGTGGTTGATACACCACTTAGGTAGCTACTCTCTTACTCCATGTAGTCTGGAAGTCCTGTCACTTTTTTGGCAGGCATTTGGCTGAAGTCCTCCTTAAGAGGCTCTGATTGTGATTGTTTACATTTGTGCCAAAGACCTCCAAGTGAGGCATGCTACTTGATAAGTCCTCCAAATGAGGCAATTGACAGATAGAAGGGATTAGCAATCAATCCCATGTTATTCAGTGAGTCGTTCTTTATGCTCACACTACATGCTGATGCTCTAGAACAATGTACCCAAGATCTTTGTATAGAGTCAGTCAAGTGGAATAGGGTCCCTCTTTCTGATCCCCATGCTTTCTTTGATTTGAGCTCACCCAGGCCAGGGTTAAGAGCATGAGGTCTCACCCTCATTATCATTTTTGATCAGCTTCACCCTAACTCTCAATGTTAGTGGTTAAGAGCTTCAGCATACCCCTACAGTTTTGGCTTGTTTGTCGAGGTTGATATGACCCCTCTTGACTAAAGCCCAACCATTTGTCTGAGCCTCTTGTTTGTATATAGAGTGTGATGCTTGTTCATTTGTGTTGATGTTTATCTGCTGTTTAGATTGACTTGCTTCCTGTGTGAGTTAGGTTCTGATTAGAGACCTTAACTTAGGGATTATCGTTTGCATGACAACTATTAGGCTCGAGCACTAGTCTCCCTACTTAGTTTGTTGTTTCCCTGGTCTCTGGTTAGGAGAGAGTTGTACCCCTGTTAAGGGGAACTACGTCGCCCTGATTCTCATACCAGATGAGATACGTAGGCAGGAGATCGAGCGAGATCTCTCCGGGCACCCTTTTTCTTTTTCACCCTTTTGTTTTTTTTCTGTGTTAAACCTTTTTGTTTCTTTTGACGTCTCAGCGTCTCTTTGTGTTTGTGTGACAACTATTAGGCTCGAGTTCCAGACTCCCTGTTAGTTTGTCAATCTGATAACCTTTTGCTTTGGTGCTCGCTAGTTAGCGTGTGTGTTTGGAGTCGGATATAAGTCCATGTATTGGCATTCTGTTTCCTTGTTTGTGCTATCTGTTTGGAGTCGGATATAAGTCCATATATTGACATTCTATTTCCTTGTTTGTGGTGTTTGTTTGGAGTCGGATGTAAGTCCATGTATTGGCATTCTGTTTCCTTTTGAGTGTTTCTTTTGACGTCTCAGCGTCTCTTTTCGGTGTTTTGTTTCGGCGTGCGTTAGCCGAGCTACGAGTGCTCTGATTCTTTCTCTGGATGGAGAAGATACGTAGGCATAGGATGCGATGTCCTAGAGAGCATGTTTCCCATTTCCCCGAACTACGTCGACTCTGATGTTTGTTTCTGACAAACTACGTAGGCCCAGGATGCGACATCCTACCGAGTCCACTTCCTCCATTTTCCTCCCCCTGTTATTATTCCAGTTGTGCAGTTTTCTTTGAGCAGTTTATTAGCAACCTCTTCCTATTCTTTTGAGCGTGGATCCCGTCGAGTACGGCGGACGTGAGGGGTGCTAATTGTAACACCCTTCTAAAATACCCCAAATATTTAATTAAAAATAATAAACATATAACAATTCAGAGTAATTATGCCCTTCAAGGGTGTCACACATAATATTCACACCATTCAACAAATTTAACGGTCATGCTCTTTTATTAATTCAAAACATAAACGTTTGCATAAAACGCAGCGGATAGAGATCTCCTCAATCATGTAAAACATGTAACATTCACATGTAAACTATTCAACAATATAAAACATCCCATCCCGATGTTACATCTATCAGAGCACGACCCACTAAGGAGACTACACTAGACTCCAAGCATTCGCTTCTACTCAACTCATTTCTCGTTACCTGAAAAATAGTTGTAAGGGTGAGTTCCTCAATCAATATAATAAGCATTATGAAATATCATGTAATGCTAAGTAAATAACACATTAATCACCCTAATCACAACATACAATCAGTAACAGCACATCAGCTCAACATCATACTCACACCAACATAAACCACAAGTATAATCTCAAATCATACTCCATAACATCACAAGCACACGTATAATATTGGAATACATCCATTCATATTATACGCCATACATACATTATGCAATGAGACTCCACACATGCGGTACCGACTATTCGTGAACATATAGTTCAACTTCACCGACCAATCCAGGTACGGCTACCAAGCTCACTAGTCCCACTCATTTGAGACCTAGTGACTCACATCACTAATTCCTCACTATGGGAATTAGCTACCACCCCAAGGGCCATGCTATGCACGCTAACTCACCTAGCATGCAAACATCAACAACAGTCCAAAATGACTAACATCACTAATTCCTCACCACGGGAATTAGCTACCACCATAAAGGCCACAATATGCATGCTAATCACCTAGCAATGCAACATCCACAACAATTCAAGAATAGACATATGCTCACACTCTAAGCCAAAAAACAGTCTATTCACAAATGCATACACAACTGATACATTCACAGCATTATGCATACAATCATACATTCCTCAACACATGTATCAAAACATTATATCATGTCAAATAATTAATCACAGTATTAGCACACTCTACTAATACCTATACTGCTCAAAACAGCGGGATATAATCCCTATTACATCATACGCCAACATAGGCCAACTCTCAATTATGTACACAACATTTTAAACTAACATTTTTCCACTCTGCAACAGCGTTAACCGGTTAACGCCCTGGGTTAACCGGTTAACGCAGGCAAAAACACAATTTCTGGCAAAACGCAACAGTGTTAACCGGTTAACGCCCTGGGTTAACCGGTTAACGCAGGCAAAACAGTACATTTTCACAATTCAAAACAGTGTTAACCGGTTAACACCCTGGGTTAACCGGTTAACGCAGACAAAACAGCAGTTCCTGCGCTAACACAAGGCAGAATGCAGAATTCTCCGCATTTTCCGCCGTTGGAGGACTTCCGGACCTCCGATTCCGATCCCGTAAAAAGCTATACGTTCGGAATTTCACAACTAACCCAAACACAGATTCAATTACAGTCTAACCACAATTTATCCAACATTATTCTTCAACATCAACAATCCCAATTAGGGTCAAATTAACGGCTTATCACTACCCATCACATATTATCCCATAATACCCATTAATCGAGATAAACCCCCCTTACCTGATTAATCCGGCGAATCTCAAGCTCCCAGCTCTTCTCTTCTTCAACCTTCTTCCTCTTGCTCTGCCTCTGGCCCTTTTCCACTTTCACGACCGCTCTCTGTTTTCACGTGAAACTTTCTTTTTACCAAATGGAATTCTTTCTCTTATTTCCAACATATATATATTTTCCAATAATAATAATAATCCAAAAATAATAATAATAAAATTCCCAATTATTTAATTAAATTAATAAATAAATTATTAACTCAATTTTAAATAATTATTTTATTATTATCGGGTGTAAGACCCCAATTTTGGGCCCTAAGATCCCTCATGGCCCATATCATATCATATCATAACCTCAAGGATCACTGCATACCTCAGTTTCCCTCTTAGTGGGTGGTTTGCCTTGTGGGTTGTTTCTTGATCACCAAGCATGCTTTGCATTTGTATATCTTTGCTTTCATATGTTTACTAACCAAAAAGTACAAAAATATTGTCAGTCTAACCTTGTTGCTTGCAGTTGAAGCAATCATCAGCCAATTAGGTCAAAACAGTCAGTCAAAGCAGTGGATGGTGGCCATTCTTGCAGAATTTGGGCACCATGATCAATAATCAAGAGTTCATACATCTTGGGACATCATTTGAAGTCAAGTTCTCAAGGAATCAGGGTTTGGAATTCATCAGAAGTGGTTCAGTCATCCAAAACCCTAGAAAAGTCAACAGAAAGTCAAACTTGGTCAACTGTTGATTTAATCAGTGATTTGATGGATAGAATTGATTTGAAGGAGCTCATTCATGCTTATACAAGCCTCATCTATCATGTCAAACCTCATCATGGGAGAATTTGAAGTAAAATCAGAAATTTCCCAAAATAGAAAGTGGACCTGTAATTTCAACTGCCAAAAATGGAAACTTCTTGATCTTAAACTTACATCATGATACAAGCTTCAAATGAATTTTTGCCCAACATGAAAGTTGAAGATCTTGTCTTCCCATTTTCAAAAAGTCCAAGAACTCTCAAATCCCATGTGTGGTTGTCAAGATATGATCAATTCAATTTCAGAAATTTGTGAACTTCAAAGAGCCATAACTCTCAAACCATAAGGCCAAATTTGGTGGGGTTTTTTCCTACAAACCACATTTTTCATCCTCTTTCCAAAAATATAAATTTCATTCACCAAAACCCTACCATTCAAAATGGCATTTTTTGACCTTTTCCATTAAAAATCAAAGTTTGACCAAATTTTGACTTTTTGATTCATTGGTTTTTTCTCACTTTGGCCAATTGGGAGATGTTTAGAATCATATTTGAAACTTGTTCCAATTCCAAACTCATGTTCATACCACCATTACACCACCATTTTGGATTAAAATGCAAAACTTGGAAATATGCAAATGGCTTCAAAAGAGCAAAACAAAGTTGGCAATTAAAGAGCAGACTTCAAACAGCAATTGTGAAGGCCATTTACAGCCTGTACCAAGCCCACTCGAGCAGCATACACCCTCCAATATCCACTTGTTTCCAAATTAGCAAAATGCAAATCACCTCATTAAACAAAAACCAGATTAGCACTTGATTAAGGGATGTTAAACAGACCCTTATAAGCAATATTTCTGCTGATTCCAACCCTAGTTTTCACAGCCTACCAACCAGAACTCTCTCACTCTCACATTTTGGGATTTGTGGCCAAAAGCGAATTTCTGTAAAAAGCTCCAAAGACCCTCGAGCACCCTTGCTTCCTCCATGTTCTGACCACCCTTTGGAGACCTTTTGAACCAGCAAACACCAACTGGAAGTGAAGATCGTGCCCTGTTTTCTTCCAAAATCTTTAATGGCAAGTCGAGTTTTGGAAGTCCTCAGGAGTTGCTGAGCTAACACACTTCATCCTCCATCATTGCAAGGCCAAGAGAACAGCTGTTTGAGCTTAAAACCTTCAAACAACCACTGCATTTCGATTTTCCTCAAATCAAGTAAGTTTCTCGACCTTCCTTTTTCTCCAAACCATGGTATGTTTCTGGTAGAGCATGTATCACTGAGTTCATTGCCGCTTATATCGTGTTAAATGGTTGAGTTATGTGGAAGAAATCTGATGTTAAAGTTTCATGTGCAAAGTGGTTTTTGTATGATTCTTTTGCTTTAACTCGATTTGTTGATCATGGCTGCTAGAATATGTGTGAATGATGTTTGTTTGTCATGTTGGTGGGTGAAGTTTCATTTTCTGGGCATGTTGATTCTTGATGATTTTGCATGATGATGATGAATGCTGTTATTGCTTAAACTTGCTCTGTCCAGAAAAACTCTCATGATTATGCTTATGTTGTTGTTGGCTGATGATGCATGATGTTGGTGTTCTTGAGTCGTGCTCATTTGATTGAAATGCCATGCTTTTGTATGTTGGTCGAATGCTGTTTGGATGCTTGAAAATGCCATAGCCATGACTGCTAAAACCCTAGGGTTTTGTTAAACCCAGAAATATGGAACTCCATTGGCCGTGTACTGTTCCATTGGGAACTGGCCAATCACAACATTTCGTTGTGTAGGCCAAAACGCTGTGTTTAAGTAAGTGACTGCGGATATTACAAGTTTGCCATCGGTTGACCATTGTTTGACCATTGTTCCATGTTATTTGCTCATGTTGCTTCAATTATTTACTCAAGTTCACAAATTCATTTCTCTCTCAATTTTCATCCAAAAATCATGAGAATTTTTCCATCATGTTCATGAAAGTGTCTAGTATTTGATTATGATTTTTAATTAATTTTTCATTGGCTGGATTTTAATTGATAATTATTTTCTTGACATGTATGCATAATTGATACATTTTGCCATTTCAATTGTGAAATACTCATGTTTTATCCAATGAGCTTGAAACTTTTTGTGGTGAAACTAGACTCATTGACCTTTGTTTCCATATAGAGTTTATGCATTTCTCATTTGTGGTTTGCTAGTTATGATTTTTTGAACTAGGGTGTGACAATTTGTGTCACACCAATGATATGCAAATGTATGATTTTTGTTCACATGTCTCCTGGCCTCCAAACAACTTGAAATTTTGCATGAATGTTCTTTCACATGTCTAGTTTGTGTATGAATTTTCTGGGAATTAATTGTTCTGTTTCCAATTTATTTGAGAATTTTCTTCCATGCTTAGTCATTTGTTGACTTTTTGTGCTATACATTGCCATTTCCTTTGTGAAATCCTCATACCATATTGTATGACCATGAAATTTCATATGTGATAACTAGACATCTCAAGCTTTGCATTGGTGTTAATTTCACTCATTTCTCTTCTGTTTTCAAATTGATATGATTTTTTGAAGTTGACCCATGCTTGTTGACTTTCATTATGCTTACTTGAATTTGGCTTGACTTCATGATTTTACTTGACTGCCTTCCTCTCATCCAAATGCCATGAAATTTTACATGTCTACCATGCTAGATGTTAGGATTGAGTGTGATTTATTTGATAATTTTTGAGGTTGTTTGGGTTGACTTTTGGATGAAGTCTTGCTGTTGACCTATTTGTGCTCTTTCTTGCCATGCTTTGCACTCTTTTGCATATGAAATGACAATGATGCATGATTTGATTATGAATCCAATTGAGATTGCTTATTAAATGTTTGAACATGAATTGGGTTGACTTTCCTTTTCCGTTTGACTTTTTTCTTTCACCTTTGACCCTAGGCTAGTCCTAGTGGTCTTTTGAGCTTACAATTGAGCTATTGTTTCAGGTTAAGCCCCAATGCCTCAAAGACCATTCAAATTTGTTTGAGTTGAATTATATATTATGCTAACCTTTGTTTTGTAGGTGTGACTCACATACTTGAGTCTTTGTGCCTTGCACAATTGGTCCCTCTGTGGTTGACTATTGGTTCATTTTCTTTTGATTTTGATTGTTGACTTGTTTACTAATTGGTTTGACTTTTTCAGGTACTTTAGTTGCTTAAGTTCTCTGAACTTGCTTGCTTTGCTATTTAGCATTTGCTTTGAGGTATAAACCTTTCTTCTTCATGTAGTCTGGAGACCCGGTCTGTTATTTGACCGGGCAAACTGTCTGAAGTCCTCCTTAAGAGGCAATGCCTGTGTGTGTTTAAATTTGTCCTAAGCAGGAAAAGTCCTCATTTGAGGCAATTGGTGGAAGGTAGGGATAAGCAATCTATCCCCCACTATTCAGTGTGTCCTCTCTTTGCTCCCATTACATGGTTGAAGCATTGAGATAAAAACCCAAGATCTATAGAGTCAATAATGTGGAAAGAGCTCCATCTTTCTGAGCTCCCACACTTTCTTACATGCTCTCCCTGATTAGGGATAGAAGCAATGAGGCACACCCCTCATCTCCTTTTCATCTGCTTCACCTTAGCCTCTCAATGGCAAGGTTAAGAGCGATCTTTACCTACTACAGTGGACTTTCATAGTCAAACCCTCTTGTGTGAGCCCCCCTTTGTTTGGCTATAGAGTGTGCTGTTTGATATTGATTGATTGATTGATTGCTTCATATACACATGTTTGCTCTCATGCTTTGTGCACTCATTATCATTAATTGCTCATCAATGCATAATCATCTCATTTGTCTTTGTGACATTATCATTGCTGTTTACCCATTGAGGACAATTGTAAGTCCATTTCTTTGGCCATTGCTCCTATGATATGGAAGTGAGTATAAGACCATCACCTTGGCCACTCAGCTTATCTTTGCCTGATACCTTTATTTGATTGTATGTGAGGAAGCAACTGTAAGTCCCTGCAAGTTGGCATTTGCTCTCCTATGATCACATGTTCCTTTGTTTACTTGTATGTGAGGATACAACTGTAAGTCCCTGCAAGTTGGCATTTGTATTCCTAGGACCATACTGTGTATGTTAGAGTAAGTCCAGACAGATTGGCATCTGACATCCATTGTTTTGCTTTCTCTTGTTATGTGAGGTTGTAACTGTAAGTCCCAGCAAGTTGGCATTTGCATACCTGTGATCATGTTGTTGCTTTTGTTCCTGTATGTGAGGATCCATTGTAAGTCCCTGTAATGTGGCATTGGATTTCCTAGGACCATACTGTGGAGTTAACCTAAGTCCAGACAGATTGGCAGTTGACTTCCACATTTCATATCCCATTTCTTGTTTTCTTCTGTGGAGATTAGTGTAAGACCATTGAGTGGCATCTGATATCCAGTTTTATTTTAGGAGATTGGTATAAGCCCAGTGATTGGCATCCGATATCCGCTTTCCTCTTTGTTTGTTTATTATTATCCATTGCTATTCCAAAGGACACACTTGAATCATCTCCTATATGATCTCAAGAAGTGAACCTTCTAAGAAGTTTTACCATCCATTCATCCATTCATCATTCATTATGTCCTAGACTTTTCACACTCTTGACTTTCAAACTTGACATAAGTGTTGTGCAAACATCTTCATGCTTTCTAACTAAAAACCTGGACCCAAGTCCTTGACCTTTTTTTCAAACTTCATTTCATAATACTTATTTGAATTGATCTTAATTATACTTTGACTCCATTTTCATAATCATAATCAGTAACTTCACTCATTCACTTGTTTTGGCTTTGTCCATTAATCTTTTCATACATGAGCTATAGGTTTGATTTATCTTAGTGGTTGATGTTAATCTCACCTTCTGTCTTTAGTGATTGAATTGTAAGTCTTCCTTGCCTATTATAGGGTTAACCCCTCCCTGGCAAGTTGAAGCTGTTCTCACATGGTGGACGTTGTTGTTTGTATAAGGTTGAGTTTTCTCCTGTGGATAACGTAAGACCTAGGGTTTGTGTTTAAAATTGAACCTAACCCACTTTTGGAAATCTTTTAGCCGAACTACGGCGTTTTGATCCTTACCTTTGATGGAAGGTACGTAGGCAGCGGGTTTATCCGTTCAAACCCAATAAAACTTATATATTCTTTTTCTCATCATCCCAATCATGTTTGCACAATATTTATGTCATAACAAATAACAATCTTTTACAACAAGTGTGAAAAGGGCTCCCTAGGAGTACCTAGGACGTAGTGGGTGCCTAACACCTTCCCATTGCGTAATTTACCCCTTACCCAGACTCTCTGATCTTTTTATTAGTTTTCTACGTGTAAAACTTCTTAGGCTTTTGTTCGCTTTTTAGCCAGTCCTTTGGATAAATAAAAGTGCGGTGGCGACTCGAAAATCATTGTATGCTTTGCTTATGGTTTAATCGATAAATCATATAGCGACGAATACACCGCTACAGAAAAGTGGCGACTCTGCTGGGGAGATGTCACAGAAAAGTGGCGACTCTGCTGGGATATCTCACCAGAATCCTTGGTGGTATTGCCTACTTTTCACCCTTGTTGTGCTATATTATTATTTGTTATATGACATATTTTTGTACAATTTGGGATGACTGTATTGATTGTAATGTGTGAATTGCTTGATATACAATTGCTGTTTGCTTTGGTGATCTGTGAGATGGGTTCTATACCCGAACTCGAGTGCACTCTAGGATAGGAGAATGGCATAGTCTTGTTGACTGGTGTGGAGTATTCCTTAGCCAGTTGACTTGCGAGTCCATTCACTTGGTGGAGGTCATGTTGGATTAATAATGTCACACAAGTTATTTGTGGTTAGGCATTATTCTTTCAATCATGTTCCGCAGAAGCCAAGGACCTTAGTTTACCAAACCCATCTTGGCCTATTTTTAGGACCGTAGTGCGGAGGTCGTTCAGATGTCAGTTCTGATACGATTGTTACGCGATACTACACTCATAAGAGTTTCTCTTGAGAATATTCTTGGAATACGAGTATTCGTTCCTCCGATAATATTCGAGAGATGGAACGATGATTATGGGAACCTCTGATAGAACATGTCTGGCAGGTTTAAACCCTAGTACACTCCCTTTGGGCGGTTCTTAACCGAGACTCCATGCTCGTGACTCTCAACAAACCCATGATTCGTGGTTGAGTCGTTCAAGCATTGTTAATATCAATGGATCCCGGATCAGGTGTAAAACCTAAAATCCATCAAAGCGGCTGGTTGATATTAAGAATGTCTGAACCGGTTCATGTACCGTTAATATCAATGGAACTTGGGTGTCGATAAGGTGAAAACCTAAATCCACCAAAATGGATGATTGATATTAGGGATACATTGAGCTTTCCCACGACCTTTGTTTGGTGTGTTTTGCTTGATCCTTGAGTGTGTTTGTTGCATTCATGCATTCATACATTCATCTACATTCATATCATCAGAAAAAAAGAAAATTTTCAAGGAACTCAAAGGAGTTTATTTGCAAAAATTTTCAAAACATGAAAAAACCGGGAAATTTTTTTTCACCTGATATATCTGATGAGATATTCTCATGTACAATCAAATGCTTAAATATTTCAAAGTTTGCAAATAAAACCCTCGGGTTCCTTTGAAATAAAAAACAAGCATATGCATAAACACTTCATGCATCATTTGCATAAGCAGGTGTTTCATTCCGGTCTCCCGTCCTGTGGTTTGACCCTGCGATCTTCATTTATTTTGAAGACGCACCTCACCGGTACTATACTGAGCCGACTCTGCCAGATTGATGGATTATCTTGAGCAAAAGAGCTGTGAACTCAGAGAGATATTTTCCAGACCAAGTGCTTTTGATGGATTTATTCCTGTTGATGGATTTATTCCTGGTTAACCAATCCCGGGCTGGCATTGGCTACTGTTCTGGGGCACTTAAGGAGCAGGGTTTGTCCAAGAGTGGAGGATTCATCCATGCTGATCAACCTGCAGAAGGAGAAGTTGCTGCTATCTTGGAAGAGGATGCAGAGGACTTGAACAATTTCATCATTCCTGGCGGTGTCTGCCACAATTGGGTCGCTGTGGATGTTCCTACGGTCATTCATAAGTCAGCATGATTTGTTCACTTTGTTTAAAACCCTTCTCCCATGCCAAAAGGAGAAGGGATGACATTGTTGGCAGCATTTAATACAATGATGTTTTCATTCAATTAATGCATTGTCAAACATTTGTTTTTCCATTTGTTTTCACTTTTTGCTTTTTGCATGAAATCAGTGATCACAAAAAACCTGAAAAACAAAAATAGCTTTTTCATCTGCATAAATGATTTGCTTGTTTAAATATCAAAAGCTTTTCATTATCCAGAATCATTATGCAGGGATTTCTAAACCCATTGAACATAATGATCCAACGCCATCTCCCAATCTTGAAGTCCTTGTATCTGAGGCAGAGGAAGATGATGTTGAAGGGGATTCCTGATGAGATTACCCGCCTTCTTGAGCACCAAAGAAGCTCATTCAGCTGTATCATGAGAATCAGCAAACCAGTCAAACTGGGGCAAAAAAAAAAAAAAAAAAAAAAAAAAAAAAAAAAAAAGAGGGTGAAAAAGAATGAAAAATTCAAAAATCAGCAAAAAAATTTCAATCTTGTCAAAAGAAAAAAAGAAAAATTATACCCTCAAGTCCCTAATTGACTGATGCTGAATGGATTCAGAGTCGTTACGACCAGTTGAATTTGATTGAAGAGAAGCGATTAACTGCCATGTGTCATGGTCAGTTATATCAGCAGAGAATGAAGAAAACATTTGATAAGAAGGTCAAGCCTCGTGTGTTCCGAGAAGGTGACCTCGTGCTCAAGAAAGTTTTGTCTTTCGCACCCGATTCCAGGGGCAAGTGGACTCCAAACTACGAGGGTCCATATGTTGTTAAGAGAGCCTTTTCAGGCGGTGCTTTGATGCTTACAACAATGGATGGGGAGGATTTCACTCGTCCTGTGAATTCAGATGCAGTCAAGAGCTACTTCGCCTAGAAGAAAAAGTATATGCAAATGAAAAAATAATGAAAAAACAGAATAGCTCGCTAAGTTGAAAACCCGAAAGGGCAGCTTAGGCAAAAATGAGCGTCTCGGTGGAGAACCCGCAAGGGTAATTCAGGCAAAAATTAGAGACTTGGAAAAAGAGAATATTTGCATCCCGCTAGATTGAGTACCTCACTCTGGGGCAATCTAGGCAAAAATAAGGGATTCGGCAAATAACTGCATCCTGACAAGACTTTCTGTTCATCAATCGTCATTTCGTCAGAAGATTCTCGATTCGTCGTCAACTGAAGCTTCGGATACATCGAGATTCAAATTGGTAGAGAAAGGATCATTATGTTCAATGTAGCCCTCTTCCAATATATATCACTGATTTCAAGTTTGTACAGATCTATGGAGTCTTGCCATTTGCAGGCTACCATTCTATCAAATCAATCTGAGCTTTTTACCAATTTATTTGCACTCTTATTTGTTTCAATTCAACAAATGTTTTGCATGTTTTAAATTGATAAAATGTCATTGTTTTAAACAAGTCAAATTTTTCAAAATTGTTGTTTTAAACAAAGTGAACATTCACAAGATTGAAAGGATACTCAAGAATATCTCAGTGCTCTCCCGAGGGTGGCATGACTTCCAACAGGTAAGACATTCGTTCATATTCCTGGTTTGGTGGTATCTTCTTTCTTCAGATCTTTGTTGAGATTGTTCCTCGAACAGAGTTGTTGTTGGGGTTGTTCCCCAGTACAATCGCAAGCAGAGTGTTGTCGAAGACTTCGTTTTCTCCAGCAGCGGTTTCCCCTAGCATGGGCGTTTTCTTATAGAAGTTTCGGCGGTTGATGGTTTGTCATCCTGGTGCCCCGTCACTTTCTCCAGTGGGTCGTATGCCCCAGACTTTATTTATCTCCTCAGCACAGTCATGAGTGTAACTGATTGATTGATACTCCCCTCGGAGTCGCGAGTAGAGCTGTTATTAACATCCCCACCAGGATTGCAAGTGGAGTTGTTACCGCTTTTCCCCATGCAGTGTGCCAGCAGGAATTGTCTGTTTCCTCAGCACGATCGCTTTCTTTTTGAAGATACGGTAAGTCAGTGGTTTGATACCCGGTACTTTACCCTTTCCCCGGCGAAGTCGTCTGTGGATTTGTTGCTATCTCTCCATCAGAGTTATTCTCTTCAGCAGAGCAGGATTTATTTTCCTACTCAGTGGTGATTTGGGTTGACATCCCAGTACATTGCAATCATCTTTTCCTCAGCATAGTCTGCAGATTGTTTGTTGTGACAGTTTTCGCCCGTTGATTGCTCCTTCAATCCCCAGTAATGGTCGGATGATGGCTTTGGCCTCCAGTGAACGGATTTGATTTCCTGACTGTTTGTGATCCCCAGTAGAGTGGCTTATATTGCAAAATCTACTTGTTGTGATCAGTTTGCTATATATATTCTCCCCAAGTGGAGTGGTTTGTTGCAGAATCTACTTATTTGATCTGTCCTCCCTCAGTGGTTTGTTCCCAAGAGAGTAGCCGACAGTTTTCCCCAGTAGAGTTGCTTATGCAGTTAGATTCTACCTGGATGATATCATTCTCCCTCAGTGGGTTGTTCCCCAGTGGAGTTATGTGGATTTTTGCTTCTACAGCAGTTCGTGCAATGCACTTTTTGTTTCTCAGTTGACACTGAGATCCCCTGCAGATATCTTGGGTTTTCTCTCGTTCCCCTACAGATTTGTCTTGGTGGCTGTGTTTTGCCCGTTGCGACTTTCTGTATCCTGATTGGGTTGTTTCCTGATATCTCTGATTCTCTGCTTCTTCAGCAGTACCTGCAGATCTTTGCTTGACAGCATGTGGATCTCCGCAGATTGGCTCTCCAGCTGGTTTTCCCCTGGAAGTATAATACCGGACGTTTGGTTCCTGGACCTGTTTGTGTTAGAATTGTCTGTTTTGTCAGCATTCATCAAACATAAATCACGCATATTCATGCATATTCATAAAACATTCAGATATTCATGTTGCATTTCTTGCCATGTATCCTTTGTTTGTCGTGTCTCCTGCTATGGTTATATAGATCTCTTTACAGATCTCCCAAAGCAGATGTCGGGTGTCTTAAATCTCTCCATATAGAGTCAACCCCATAAGCAGAAAATGTTGTCTTTCCTTCTGCAGTTCCCCACTGAGATATATCCTCGTGGATGACGGTTTCTTCCGTTTCCTCCCAACACATATATTGGGATGGATTTTCCTATTTGAGTTACATCCTCATTAGGACGTGTCTTGATTCAGTCCGTCTTTTCGGATCATCCCCGAATCGGCTATTTGTCAAATATCTTGTGCTTCCCAGTGGGTTGTTCCCCAGCGGAATGTCTTTGGGCCTCTACCCTCATGACCGGTAGTTGTAAGTCCTATCTTTTTCCTGGCTTTCTTGACAGAATTTGTGGTTATACACCTTTTTATTCTCCAGCCAGAGTTTTTGGTTTTCTACCCGTATCCCGGTAGTTGTAAACCCTTATATTTTCCTGCTCTTCAGCAGTTTGTGGTTTGTTATAAACCCTATTTTGGTTTCCCGTGCGGATTTGTGATTTGTTCTATCCCCACGCGGAGTTGTTGGTTTTCTACCCCGTATTCGGTAGATGTAAACCCTAATTTTGTGGTTATCTTCATCTAGTTCTTAATGTTGATTTTCCTTTTGCTTGGATAAGTTGCTCAGATCAACACTTATATCCCCAACAAGTCTTTTGTGGATAATTGCCGTATGCTAGCAATTTTATCCCCAGTGGGTCTTTTCACCGTATGCTAGTGATTTGTTCCCCGGATCATTGGTTGTACCCCAATGCATCCCCAACTCGTCCCTGTGGATAATTGCCGGATGCTTGCAATTTATCCTCAGCAGATCGCCTTTCATTTACCCTTTTGTCGGTAATGTCTGTTGCTCCCTTTTTGATTGGTCATCATTATATGCCTGTTTTGGTATCCCGATGCCTCTCTTTTCGGTTGATTTATCCTTTATTAACCCAGTAACCGGTTGCGGATAATCTTCCATGCGAGTGTATTATTCACGGTCTGCCGGTAATGAATAATATATCTCATGCACTCTTCAGTCGAAGCCTTTTGCGTTTCCCCGGTCGAGTAAGATTCGTCATTTTCCCTTTGTGGAGTCGAGTATTTCTTGTTGTTGGATAATTGCCGGATGCTTGCAATTTATCCCTTTGAGTTGTCTTTCGTTTACCCGGATGCTTGGTATCGATTGTCTCTCTGTTTTGGATAGTCACCTATTATATACCCAGTAACCGGTATCTCTGGTGTCTTTTCCTTTCGAGTGTATTATTCACGGTCTGCCGGTAATGAATAATATATCTCATGCGCTCTTTAGTTGGAATCCTTTGTTGATTTTCCCCAACTGAGCAAGATTCGTATTCTTTGTAGAATCGAATAGCCATCCTTTAACCAGTTTGCGTTTTGGATGATGAGTGTTTTGGAACACACACCAATTCACGTTTTTTGCCCATCCTTTAACCAGTTTGCGTTTTGGATGATGAGTGTTTTGGAACACACACCAATTCACGTTTTTTGTCCATCCTTTAAACAAGTCTGCTGTTCTAGCTTTCTTTCGGATGATGAGTGTCTTGGAACACACACCAATTCACGCTTTTTGCCCATCCTTTAACCAGTTTGCGTTTTGGATGATGAGTGTTTTGGAACACACACCAATTCACGTTTTTGTCCATCCTTTAAACAAGTCTGTTGTTCTAGCTTTCTTTCGGATGATGAGTGTTTTGGAACACACACCAATTCACGTTTTTTGTCCATCCTTTAAACAAGTCTGCTGTTCTAGCTTTCTTTCGGATGATGAGTGTTTTGGAACACACACCAATTCACGCTTTTTGCCCATCCTTTAACCAGTTTGCGTTTTGGATGATGAGTGTTTTGGAACACACACCAATTCACGTTTTTTGACCATCCTTTAAACAAGTCTGCTGTTCTAGCTTTCTTTCGGATGATGAGTGTTTTGGAACACACACCAATTCACGTTTTTTGCCCATCCTTTAACCAGTTTGCGTTTTGGATGATGAGTGTTTTGGAACACACACCAATTCACGTTTTTTCAGCCATCCTTTAAACAAGTCTGCTGTTCTAGCTTTCTTTCGGGTGATGAGTGTTTTGGAACACACACCAATTCACGCTTTTTTGTCCATCCTTTAAACAAGTTTGCTTTCGCTTTCTTTCGGATGATGAGTGTCTTGGAACACAAACCAATTCACGATTTCGGATCTTATCCTATAAACAACCCAGTAACCGGTTCAGGATAATTTTCCCTTCGAGTATATTATTCACGGTCTGCCGGTAATGAATAATATGTCTCGTTCACTCTTGGGTCAATCCTTTGTTGCTTTCCCCTCAGAGTAAGATTTGCATTCTTTACAGAATCAAATATCCATCCTATAAACAAGTTTGCTTTCGCTCACTTCAGGATGATGAGTGTTTTGGAACACACACCAATTCACGTCTTTGGTCGGTCACCTGTTACATACCTACCACCCGGTATCCTTGGTGTTCCCTCCTTTCTGCTCCCTATTATGACCTCGGTCCCCCTGTGGAGTCAGATTTTCCTGTTTTTTGTTACCCTTATGCCTGGTAACGTCTCATTTTGTTTGTTACTTCCTCAGTGAAGTTTTTCTTTTGCTTCTCCCCCAGGAGTCAGTTTGTGTTTCTCCAATGGATTTATTTTCCTTTGGAATTCTTTTCCCCAGTGTGAGTCCTTCACTCCCCAGTGAGTTCTCCAGTCTGTCTTCTGTTATTTCCTAATCGGAGTCGTGTATTGTTCACGTTATGTCAGTGTTGTTTATCCCCAACTAGAGTCTTGTCAGAGTCTCTGTTCCTGGTGAGTGTATTACTCCGATGGATCGTTTTTTCTTCTGTGTGAATCATATTCCCCACAGAATTTGTGTCTTTTGCATACATACATTTGCATCATGAGGTCTCTTAGGGACCAAAATTTGTCTCATTACTGTTATTTAAGCCCATTCTACCGCGTCGAGATGAAGATTTCTAAACTTCACTTCTCCGGCTAGAATGACCTTAAATAGGGGCATCTGTAAGACCCCAATTTTGGGCCCTAAGATCCCTCATGGCCCATATCATATCATATCATAACCTCAAGGATCACTGCATACCTCAGTTTCCCTCTTAGTGGGTGGTTTGCCTTGTGGGTTGTTTCTTGATCACCAAGCATGCTTTGCATTTGTATATCTTTGCTTTCATATGTTTACTAACCAAAAAGTACAAAAATATTGTCAGTCTAACCTTGTTGCTTGCAGTTGAAGCAATCATCAGCCAATTAGGTCAAAATCAGTCACAGTCAGTCAAAGCAGTGGATGGTGGCCATTCTTGCAGAATTTGGGCACCATGATCAATAATCAAGAGTTCATACATCTTGGGACATCATTTGAAGTCAAGTTCTCAAGGAATCAGGGTTTGGAATTCATCAGAAGTGGTTCAGTCATCCAAAACCCTAGAAAAGTCAACAGAAAGTCAAACTTGGTCAACTGTTGATTTAATCAGTGATTTGATGGATAGAATTGATTTGAAGGAGCTCATTCATGCTTATACAAGCCTCATCTATCATGTCAAACCTCATCATGGGAGAATTTGAAGTAAAATCAGAAATTTCCCAAAATAGAAAGTGGACCTGTAATTTCAACTGCCAAAAATGGAAACTTCTTGATCTTAAACTTACATCATGATACAAGCTTCAAATGAATTTTTGCCCAACATGAAAGTTGAAGATCTTGTCTTCCCATTTTCAAAAAGTCCAAGAACTCTCAAATCCCATGTGTGGTTGTCAAGATATGATCAATTCAATTTCAGAAATTTGTGAACTTCAAAGAGCCATAACTCTCAAACCATAAGGCCAAATTTGGTGGGGTTTTTTCCTACAAACCACATTTTTCATCCTCTTTCCAAAAATATAAATTTCATTCACCAAAACCCTACCATTCAAAATGGCATTTTTTGACCTTTTCCATTAAAAATCAAAGTTTGACCAAATTTTGACTTTTTGATTCATTGGTTTTTTCTCACTTTGGCCAATTGGGAGATGTTTAGAATCATATTTGAAACTTGTTCCAATTCCAAACTCATGTTCATACCACCATTACACCACCATTTTGGATTAAAATGCAAAACTTGGAAATATGCAAATGGCTTCAAAAGAGCAAAACAAAGTTGGCAATTAAAGAGCAGACTTCAAACAGCAATTGTGAAGGCCATTTACAGCCTGTACCAAGCCCACTCGAGCAGCATACACCCTCCAATATCCACTTGTTTCCAAATTAGCAAAATGCAAATCACCTCATTAAACAAAAACCAGATTAGCACTTGATTAAGGGATGTTAAACAGACCCTTATAAGCAATATTTCTGCTGATTCTAACCCTAGTTTTCACAGCCTACCAACCAGAACTCTCTCACTCTCACATTTTGGGATTTGTGGCCAAAAGCGAATTTCTGTAAAAAGCTCCAAAGACCCTCGAGCACCCTTGCTTCCTCCATGTTCTGACCACCCTTTGGAGACCTTTTGAACCAGCAAACACCAACTGGAAGTGAAGATCGTGCCCTGTTTTCTTCCAAAATCTTTAATGGCAAGTCGAGTTTTGGAAGTCCTCAGGAGTTGCTGAGCTAACACACTTCATCCTCCATCATTGCAAGGCCAAGAGAACAACTGTTTGAGCTTAAAACCTTCAAACAACCACTGCATTTCGATTTTCCTCAAATCAAGTAAGTTTCTCGACCTTCCTTTTTCTCCAAACCATGGTATGTTTCTGGTAGAGCATGTATCACTGAGTTCATTGCCGCTTATATCGTGTTAAATGGTTGAGTTATGTGGAAGAAATCTGATGTTAAAGTTTCATGTGCAAAGTGGTTTTTGTATGATTCTTTTGCTTTAACTCGATTTGTTGATCATGGCTGCTAGAATATGTGTGAATGATGTTTGTTTGTCATGTTGGTGGGTGAAGTTTCATTTTCTGGGCATGTTGATTCTTGATGATTTTGCATGATGATGATGAATGCTGTTATTGCTTAAACTTGCTCTGTCCAGAAAAACTCTCATGATTATGCTTATGTTGTTGTTGGTTGATGATGCATGATGTTGGTGTTCTTGAGTCGTGCTCATTTGATTGAAATGCCATGCTTTTGTATGTTGGTCGAATGCTGTTTGGATGCTTGAAAATGCCATAGCCATGACTGCTAAAACCCTAGGGTTTTGTTAAACCCAGAAATATGGAACTCCATTGGCCGTGTACTGTTCCATTGGGAACTGGCCAATCACAACATTTCGTTGTGTAGGCCAAAACGCTGTGTTTAAGTAAGTGACTGCGGATATTACAAGTTTGCCATCGGTTGACCATTGTTTGACCATTGTTCCATGTTATTTGCTCATGTTGCTTCAATTATTTACTCAAGTTCACAAATTCATTTCTCTCTCAATTTTCATCCAAAAATCATGAGAATTTTTCCATCATGTTCATGAAAGTGTCTAGTATTTGATTATGATTTTTAATTAATTTTTCATTGGCTGGATTTTAATTGATAATTATTTTCTTGACATGTATGCATAATTGATACATTTTGCCATTTCAATTGTGAAATACTCATGTTTTATCCAATGAGCTTGAAACTTTTTGTGGTGAAACTAGACTCATTGACCTTTGTTTCCATATAGAGTTTATGCATTTCTCATTTGTGGTTTGCTAGTTATGATTTTTTGAACTAGGGTGTGACAATTTGTGTCACACCAATGATATGCAAATGTATGATTTTTGTTCACATGTCTCCTGGCCTCCAAACAACTTGAAATTTTGCATGAATGTTCTTTCACATGTCTAGTTTGTGTATGAATTTTCTGGGAATTAATTGTTCTGTTTCCAATTTATTTGAGAATTTTCTTCCATGCTTAGTCATTTGTTGACTTTTTGTGCTATACATTGCCATTTCCTTTGTGAAATCCTCATACCATATTGTATGACCATGAAATTTCATATGTGATAACTAGACATCTCAAGCTTTGCATTGGTGTTAATTTCACTCATTTCTCTTCTGTTTTCAAATTGATATGATTTTTTGAAGTTGACCCATGCTTGTTGACTTTCATTATGCTTACTTGAATTTGGCTTGACTTCATGATTTTACTTGACTGCCTTCCTCTCATCCAAATGCCATGAAATTTTACATGTCTACCATGCTAGATGTTAGGATTGAGTGTGATTTATTTGATAATTTTTGAGGTTGTTTGGGTTGACTTTTGGATGAAGTCTTGCTGTTGACCTATTTGTGCTCTTTCTTGCCATGCTTTGCACTCTTTTGCATATGAAATGACAATGATGCATGATTTGATTATGAATCCAATTGAGATTGCTTATTAAATGTTTGAACATGAATTGGGTTGACTTTCCTTTTCCGTTTGACTTTTTTCTTTCACCTTTGACCCTAGGCTAGTCCTAGTGGTCTTTTGAGCTTACAATTGAGCTATTGTTTCAGGTTAAGCCCCAATGCCTCAAAGACCATTCAAATTTGTTTGAGTTGAATTATATATTATGCTAACCTTTGTTTTGTAGGTGTGACTCACATACTTGAGTCTTTGTGCCTTGCACAATTGGTCCCTCTGTGGTTGACTATTGGTTCATTTTCTTTTGATTTTGATTGTTGACTTGTTTACTAATTGGTTTGACTTTTTCAGGTACTTTAGTTGCTTAAGTTCTCTGAACTTGCTTGCTTTGCTATTTAGCATTTGCTTTGAGGTATAAACCTTTCTTCTTCATGTAGTCTGGAGACCCGGTCTGTTATTTGACCGGGCAAACTGTCTGAAGTCCTCCTTAAGAGGCAATGCCTGTGTGTGTTTAAATTTGTCCTAAGCAGGAAAAGTCCTCATTTGAGGCAATTGGTGGAAGGTAGGGATAAGCAATCTATCCCCCACTATTCAGTGTGTCCTCTCTTTGCTCCCATTACATGGTTGAAGCATTGAGATAAAAACCCAAGATCTATAGAGTCAATAATGTGGAAAGAGCTCCATCTTTCTGAGCTCCCACACTTTCTTACATGCTCTCCCTGATTAGGGATAGAAGCAATGAGGCACACCCCTCATCTCCTTTTCATCTGCTTCACCTTAGCCTCTCAATGGCAAGGTTAAGAGCGATCTTTACCTACTACAGTGGACTTTCATAGTCAAACCCTCTTGTGTGAGCCCCCCTTTGTTTGGCTATAGAGTGTGCTGTTTGATATTGATTGATTGATTGATTGCTTCATATACACATGTTTGCTCTCATGCTTTGTGCACTCATTATCATTAATTGCTCATCAATGCATAATCATCTCATTTGTCTTTGTGACATTATCATTGCTGTTTACCCATTGAGGACAATTGTAAGTCCATTTCTTTGGCCATTGCTCCTATGATATGGAAGTGAGTATAAGACCATCACCTTGGCCACTCAGCTTATCTTTGCCTGATACCTTTATTTGATTGTATGTGAGGAAGCAACTGTAAGTCCCTGCAAGTTGGCATTTGCTCTCCTATGATCACATGTTCCTTTGTTTACTTGTATGTGAGGATACAACTGTAAGTCCCTGCAAGTTGGCATTTGTATTCCTAGGACCATACTGTGTATGTTAGAGTAAGTCCAGACAGATTGGCATCTGACATCCATTGTTTTGCTTTCTCTTGTTATGTGAGGTTGTAACTGTAAGTCCCAGCAAGTTGGCATTTGCATACCTGTGATCATGTTGTTGCTTTTGTTCCTGTATGTGAGGATCCATTGTAAGTCCCTGTAATGTGGCATTGGATTTCCTAGGACCATACTGTGGAGTTAACCTAAGTCCAGACAGATTGGCAGTTGACTTCCACATTTCATATCCCATTTCTTGTTTTCTTCTGTGGAGATTAGTGTAAGACCATTGAGTGGCATCTGATATCCAGTTTTATTTTAGGAGATTGGTATAAGCCCAGTGATTGGCATCCGATATCCGCTTTCCTCTTTGTTTGTTTATTATTATCCATTGCTATTCCAAAGGACACACTTGAATCATCTCCTATATGATCTCAAGAAGTGAACCTTCTAAGAAGTTTTACCATCCATTCATCCATTCATCATTCATTATGTCCTAGACTTTTCACACTCTTGACTTTCAAACTTGACATAAGTGTTGTGCAAACATCTTCATGCTTTCTAACTAAAAACCTGGACCCAAGTCCTTGACCTTTTTTTCAAACTTCATTTCATAATACTTATTTGAATTGATCTTAATTATACTTTGACTCCATTTTCATAATCATAATCAGTAACTTCACTCATTCACTTGTTTTGGCTTTGTCCATTAATCTTTTCATACATGAGCTATAGGTTTGATTTATCTTAGTGGTTGATGTTAATCTCACCTTCTGTCTTTAGTGATTGAATTGTAAGTCTTCCTTGCCTATTATAGGGTTAACCCCTCCCTGGCAAGTTGAAGCTGTTCTCACATGGTGGACGTTGTTGTTTGTATAAGGTTGAGTTTTCTCCTGTGGATAACGTAAGACCTAGGGTTTGTGTTTAAAATTGAACCTAACCCACTTTTGGAAATCTTTTAGCCGAACTACGGCGTTTTGATCCTTACCTTTGATGGAAGGTACGTAGGCAGCGGGTTTATCCGTTCAAACCCAATAAAACTTATATATTCTTTTTCTCATCATCCCAATCATGTTTGCACAATATTTATGTCATAACAAATAACAATCTTTTACAACAAGTGTGAAAAGGGCTCCCTAGGAGTACCTAGGACGTAGTGGGTGCCTAACACCTTCCCATTGCGTAATTTACCCCTTACCCAGACTCTCTGATCTTTTTATTAGTTTTCTACGTGTAAAACTTCTTAGGCTTTTGTTCGCTTTTTAGCCAGTCCTTTGGATAAATAAAAGTGCGGTGGCGACTCGAAAATCATTGTATGCTTTGCTTATGGTTTAATCGATAAATCATATAGCGACGAATACACCGCTACATCGGGGTGTTACAACTCTCCCCCACTAAAAGAGTTTTCGTCCTCGAAAACATACCTCAAGCGAACAACTCTGGGTAAGACTCCTTCATCTTACTCTCCAGTTCCCAAGTCACGTTGCCACCTGCTGGTCCTCCCCAAGCTACCTTCACCAAGGCAATCTCTTTACCCCGCAACTGCTTCAACTCTCGATCCTCGATCCTCATAGGTGATGTCTCAACAGTCAGGTTATCTCTCACCTGTACATCATCTACTTGGACTACATGCGACGGATCATGAATGTACCTCCTCAACTGAGACACATGAAAAACCTCATGCAAATTCGCAAGCGACGGCGGTAAAGCGACACGATAGGCTACCTCCCCTATCCTCTCCAAAATCTGATAAGGACCAATAAATCGAGGTGTCAACTTCTTCGACTTCAAAGCTCGACCAACACCAGTTATCGGAGTAACACGAAGAAACACATGATCTCCCTCTTGGAACTCAAGTGACTTCCTCCTCTTATCATGATAACTCTTCTGACGACTCTGAGCAATTCTCATCTTCTCCTGAATTCACCACCTTGACCTTGATTCACTAAAGTCAACTTATCAACCAAAAGCATATCGGATTTCTGACCCTCTCTGATCTCATCCAGAATACCACTTGTTAACTTCAACATTCCCAATTTAACACTATTGTGAGTACTCTCACACACCAAACTCAAATCTCTAAACTGCTCAATCAAATCCAATTCCTTAACCATTAACATAGACATATGTAATGATTTCCGACTCAATGCATCAGCCACTACGTTTGCTTTACCCGGATGGTAATTCAAACCAAAGTCATAATCCTTCAGAAATTCTAACCATCTCCTCTGTCTCATATTCAGCTCTTTCTGATCAAACAAATACTTTAAACTTTTATGGTCACTGAAAACTTCAAATCTTGAACCATACAAGTAATGCCTCCATAACTTCAGAACAAATACCACAGCTGCCAACTCTAAATCATGTGTCGGATAGTTCCTCTCATGAGCCCTCAATTGTCTCGAAGCATAAGCTATAACCTGCTTGTTCTGCATCAACACACCACCCAAACCCAACAATGAAGCATCACAGTAAACCTCAAATAAATCCAACGGACTCGGTAATATCAGAATAGGAGCAGTAGTCAACCTTCTCTTTAATTCTTGGAAACCTTCTTCACATTTTGAGTCCCAAACAAACGCTTGCCCCTTTCTAGTCAACATCGTCAACGGTAACGCCAACTTAGAAAATCCCTCAATGAACTTCCTATAATAACCTGCAAGTCCAAGAAAACTCCTTATCTCAGAAACTGACTTCGGAGCTTCCCACTTAGATACCGCTTCTATCTTAGAAGGATCAACAGCAACACCACCTCTTGAAATCACATGACCAAGAAAACTAACCTCTTCTAACCAAAATTCACACTTTGACAGTTTAGCAAATAACTTCTTTTCTCGTAGAACTTCTAAAACCACTCTCAAATGCTCAGCATGCTCTTCTTCAGATTTCGAATACACCAAAATGTCATCAATAAACACCACAACAAATTGGTCTAGGTACGGATGGAAAATCCTATTCATATACTCCATGAATACTCCAGGTGCATTAGTCACACCAAAAGGCATTACGGAATACTCATAATGTCCATACCTTGTTCTGAAAGCAGTCTTCTGAATATCCTCAGTTTTCACACGTATCTGATGATACCCAGATCTCAAATCTATTTTGCTGAACACACTCGCACCAACCAACTGATCCATCAAATCATCAATCCTCGGCAAAGGATACCGATTCTTGATCGTCACTTTATTCAGTTGCCTGTAGTCCACACACAACCTCATAGTACCTTCTTTCTTCTTAACCAACAACACTGGTGCACCCCACGGTGACACACTCGGACGAATAAACTTTGTATCCAACAGATCTTCCAGCTGACTCTTCAATTCAGCTAACTCAATAGCAGACATACGATACGGAGCCATCGATATCGGTCTAGTACCAGGTACCAAATCAATCGAGAACTCAACTTCACGCTCTGGCGGCAATTCATTCACTTCTTCCGGAAACACATCAGGAAAGTCACACACCACTGCTAGATCACGAATCACCAGTTTATCTTTAGCCTCTAAAGTCGATAACAGCATAAACAACTCTGCCCCATCTGCTACTTCCTCATTCACCTGCCTCGCTGATAGAAACAAATCCTTTCCTTCCTCACTCTCAGGAAAAATCACAGTCTTATCAAAACAGTTGATAGAAACTCGGTTAGACACCAACCAGTTCATTCCCAAGATAACATCAATCTGCACTAGTGGAAGACACACAAGGTCTATCCCAAAGTCTCTACCAAAAATACTCAAAGGATAATTCAAACAAACTGACGTAGTAGTCACTGAACCCTTCGCAGGAGTATCAATCACCATACTACCATACATCTCAGATATCTCTAATTTAAGTTTCACAGCACAATCCAAAGATATAAAGGAATGAGTAGCACCGGTGTCAATAATAGCTACAAGAGGAAAGCCATTAATATAACACGTACCTCGGATCAAACGATCATCTGCAGAAGTCTCAGAACCCGATAACGCAAAGACTTTTCCTCCCGACTGATTCTCTTTCTTCGGCTTAGGACACTGTGGACTGATATGGCCCACCTCTCCACAGTGGAAGCAAGTCAGAGTCTTCAACCGGCACTCTGCAGCCAAATGACCACCTTTACCACACTTGAAACACTTCTTCTCAACACTAGCACACTCATGGAAACGATGTCCCGCCTGACCACATCTGTAACACTTAGCAGGAGCACTAGAGTCTCCCCCACTAGGCCTCTTCATCCCACTCTGTCTCTGAAAACCTTTGCCAGCTGCATACGGTTTTCCACGATCATTCTGATTCTTGCCTTTCCTATCAACCCTTTGCTGATAGCTCTCTGCTCTGGCTTTGGAATCCTGTTCAAAAATCCTGCAGCAGTCAACCAAGTCAGAAAACACTCTGATCCGCTGATATCCAATAGCCTGTTTGATCTCAGGACGCAACCCGTTCTCAAACTTCACACATTTCGAAAATTCTCCAGCAGCCTCATTATAGGGAGTATAATACTTTGACAGCTCTGTGAACTTAGCAGCATATTCCGTAACAGACCTGTTACCCTGCTTCAATTCCAAAAACTCGATCTCTTTCTTTCCTCTGACATCCTCTGGAAAATACTTCCTCAGGAATCTCTCTCTGAACACAGCCCAAGAGATCTCAGCATTCCCAGCAGATTCCAACTCAGTGCGGGTAGCAACCCACCAATCATCAGCTTCCTCTGACAGCATATGCGTACCGAACCTGACCTTCTGGTTATCGGCACACTCAGTTACTCGGAAGATTCTCTCGATCTCCTTCAACCACTTCTGAGCGCCATCTGGATCGTATGCTCCCTTGAACATTGGAGGATTGTTCTTCTGGAACTCACTCAGTTGACGAGCAGCTCCCATTCCCACAACATTCGAATTTCCTCCAAGTACTCCAGCTAGCATACCCAGAGCCTCAGCAATCGCAGCATCATCTCTGCCTCTTCCAGCCATCTCTATTCTGAAAACCCAACAAGCCAAACAATAAGTACTGATAGGGTTACACAACACCTATCCCGTACGGGGAAACAGAATAATTACGACTCGACTCGACCGACTAAGCTCTGATACCACTAATGTAACACCCTTCTAAAATACCCCAAATATTTAATTAAAAATAATAAACATATAACAATTCAGAGTAATTATGCCCTTCAAGGGTGTCACACATAATATTCACACCATTCAACAAATTTAACGGTCATGCTCTTTTATTAATTCAAAACATAAACGTTTGCATAAAACGCAGCGGATAGAGATCTCCTCAATCATGTAAAACATGTAACATTCACATGTAAACTATTCAACAATATAAAACATCCCATCCCGATGTTACATCTATCAGAGCACGACCCACTAAGGAGACTACACTAGACTCCAAGCATTCGCTTCTACTCAACTCATTTCTCGTTACCTGAAAAATAGTTGTAAGGGTGAGTTCCTCAATCAATATAATAAGCATTATGAAATATCATGTAATGCTAAGTAAATAACACATTAATCACCCTAATCACAACATACAATCAGTAACAGCTTATCAGCTCAACATCATACTCACACCAACATAAACCACAAGTATAATCTCAAATCATACTCCATAACATCACAAGCACACGTATAATATTGGAATACATCCATTCATATTATACGCCATACATACATTATGCAATGAGACTCCACACATGCGGTACCGACTATTCGTGAACATATAGTTCAACTTCACCGACCAATCCAGGTACGGCTACCAAGCTCACTAGTCCCACTCATTTGAGACCTAGTGACTCACATCACTAATTCCTCACTATGGGAATTAGCTACCACCCCAAGGGCCATGCTATGCACGCTAACTCACCTAGCATGCAAACATCAACAACAGTCCAAAATGACTAACATCACTAATTCCTCACCACGGGAATTAGCTACCACCATAAAGGCCACAATATGCATGCTAATCACCTAGCAATGCAACATCCACAACAATTCAAGAATAGACATATGCTCACACTCTAAGCCATAAAACAGTCTATTCACAAATGCATACACAACTGATACATTCACAGCATTATGCATACAATCATACATTCCTCAACACATGTATCAAAACATTATATCATGTCAAATAATTAATCACAGTATTAGCACACTCTACTAATACCTATACTGCTCAAAACAGCAGGATATAATCCCTATTACATCATACGCCAACATAGGCCAACTCTCAATTATGTACACAACATTTTAAACTAACATTTTTCCACTCTGCAACAGCGTTAACCGGTTAACGCCCTGGGTTAACCGGTTAACGCAGGCAAAAACACAATTTCTGGCAAAACGCAACAGTGTTAACCGGTTAACGCCCTGGGTTAACCGGTTAACGCAGGCAAAACAGTACATTTTCACAATTCAAAACAGTGTTAACCGGTTAACACCCTGGGTTAACCGGTTAACGCAGACAAAACAGCAGTTCCTGCGCTAACACAAGGCAGAATGCAGAATTCTCCGCATTTTCCGCCGTTGGAGGACTTCCGGACCTCCGATTCCGATCTCGTAAAAAGCTATACGTTCGGAATTTCACAACTAACCCAAACACAGATTCAATTACAGTCTAACCACAATTTATCCAACATTATTCTTCAACATCAACAATCCCAATTAGGGTCAAATTAACGGCTTATCACTACCCATCACATATTATCCCATAATACCCATTAATCGAGATAAACCCCCCTTACCTGATTAATCCGGCGAATCTCAAGCTCCCAGCTCTTCTCTTCTTCAACCTTCTTCCTCTTGCTCTGCCTCTGGCCCTTTTCCACTTTCACGATCGCTCTCTGTTTTCACGTGAAACTTTCTTTTTACCAAATGGAATTCTTTCTCTTATTTCCAACATATATATATTTTCCAATAATAATAATAATCCAAAAATAATAATAATAAAATTCCCAATTATTTAATTAAATTAATAAATAAATTATTAACTCAATTTTAAATAATTATTTTATTATTATCGGGGTGTTACACTAATACCTTCCCCTTGCGTAACCGACTCTCGTACCTTGCAATCTCTGGTCGTAAGACCGTTCCTTTCCCTTTCTTAGGTTAGTTATGCGCTCCTTTTCCGACAGAGGATGAATAGCGTCGGTGGCGGCTATGTATTTTTTTCCCGCCAGTTGTTTTTCGCGTTGCGACACTAAGAACACGTTAACTCCTTCTACTACAGGCGAGTAAGTCTCCAAAGGTCGAGCATCCGGTAGATTGCGTAGTAACGTCGTTCATCTAAAAAACACAACCCTTAACCCGTAGGTAGCCGAACTACGGTTTGCTCTGATTCTCATTCCAGATGAGATACGTAGGCATAAGACGCGATGTCTTAGCGAGCACACTCCTCTTTAACCCATAGGTAGTCGAGCTACGAAGACTCTGATTCTCATATCCATATGAGATACGTATGCAATGGATGCGACATCCGTGCGAGTCATTTTATTTTAACCCCTCTTTTAGCAAATAGTACATTAGATAAACCCACACCCTTTAGACAAGAACAACAAAAGTGGATCCCGTAGAGTACTATGGATGTGTAGGGGTGCTAATACCTTCCCTTCGCATAATCGACTCCCGAACCCAAGATTTGGTTGCGAGACCTTGTCTTTTCCTTTCCTTTTTCCAGGTTTACTTCGAGCGTTTCCTTTTCCTCCTTTGGGATAAATAACGCGCGGTGGCGACTCTTCTGTCATTTCTTTCTCGCCGGTTGTTTTTTCGCATCTCCTTTTTCAGGTTGCGACAGCTGGCGACTCTGCTGGGGACCTCGGTTTCCCTAAGCGAGTCCCTCCTAGCTTTTGTAGGTTGTTTGTTTATTGGGTATTCATTCTTTTGTACAGTTATTTATTTTTCAGCATTTACTTGCTTCATTGCATTGTGTACATATCATTGCTGTATCTGTTGGCTCTGCTGTTGGTTTGTTTGTTTGTTGGGATGGGGTGTTGTATGAGAGATAAGCCCATTACCCAGGCTTGAGTGTACACACAGGTTTTAGAGTGGATAGTCATGGGGCTTGCGTGGCGTGTTGCTACGTTAAGTTGTTCATGAAGACCCACACCCAGACGAGGTTTCTTTTGGATATATTCTGTCCTACGGGTGTTCCGTAACGGCATGATGTTCCTCTAGAAATCGTCGACTCTGAAGACATATAAGATCCAGAGTGGAGGTGGATCTTCATCAGGGGTGAAGAAGCCGTTCATTCAGGGACAGAAGAGGAGAGAAAGGGATGCAAGTGTCATATCTTCTTATCAGAACAGGGATAACCGTAGGAATAACTTTCATAACTATCATCAGCAACCGTATGTTGCGGCTGTGACCATTCCAGCTGCAGCACCACTACAACAACAACAACCACAGCGTCAACCAGCTCAGTACCAACAACAACAACCGGGTAACAGACCCGCCCATCAACAGAGGCCAAGGACGATGGACCGGCGTTTCGACACTCTTCCAATGTCGTACGCTCGGTTGCTTTCTAGTCTTCAACAACTACAACTTGTGCAATTACGCACTTTGGCTCCTCCCGTTGGTAGACTTCCGATGGGTTACGACGCCAACGCTAGGTGTAGCTTCCACTCTGGGGCACCTGACCACAATATTGAGAACTGCAAAGCTTTTAAGCACGTAGTTCAGGACCTCATGGATTCAAAGGCCATCGACCTTGCACCGGCTCCGAATGTCGTCAACAATCCCATGCCCCAGCATGGTGGTGCAAATGTTAATATGATGGAAGGGGAAGCCAGATCCGTCAAAGATACGTTGAAGCTGAAGACTCCGTTGTCGGATATCAAGGGATACTTGTTGAAGGTCGATGTTTTCCTCGGTTGTGGGAAGGGTTGTTTGGATTGTGCTACTCATAGTGGAGGTTGTTTGAAGCTACAACAGGGTATCCAGGCCTTGCTCGACAAAAGTATCCTCCAGGTTGAAGATTTGTCTGTCCAAGAGTCTATGGAAGGGGTTGAGGAAGAGGTGTTTGAAGATGCTACCGATGAATTCGCAGATGTTGTTCCTACTGATTTTGTAATCCATGATGTAATTGAACTTGATTCTGATGTTTCGGATGTGTGTACTTCAACACCTCAGACTCGTCAGGGGCCGATTACTTTCTCCAGCGCTGGCGTCATTCAGTATGGCCAAGTCTCTGCGGTCAATGATGAAGATGGGGATAGCGATTGCGACATCGATAATTGGGTGCGTCCGAGGATCCCAGGTGAAGTCGTCAACAATTGGTCTTCTGAGGAGATTGTCCAAGTCACTTTTCCGGAGGAGTAATTTTTCTTGTTTATTCATGCATATCCAAGTCTTACATTCCACCCAGGGCGTAATGACTCATTGTAGAGCTCATCTATGTGGATACTTGCATTTTTTATCATCAATAAAGGACGTCTTTTTGCATTCAAATATTTCGTTCACTGTCTTTCTATTTTTGCAGTTTTCAAAAATAAAAAAAAGTACATATTTGGCAATGTTTTGTTTAGTTGTCACTTCTTGTTCACACTCATAAGCACATACCATCACTCGTGCAAATGCACATCACCGAATCCTATTGATAACGGTTCTGCTATGGCTCGCTTCGACTTTGAAAATCCAATCTTTCAAGCTGAAGAAGAGGGTGATGAAGACTGTGAACTCCCTGAAGAACTTACCAGGTTATTAAAACAGGAGGAAAGGGTCATTCAACCGCATCAAGAGTCTGTTGAAGTGATTAATCTCGGCACCGAGGACGCCAAGAGAGAAATCAAGATAGGGGCTGCTTTGGAAGACGATGTGAAGAAAGGGCTGATTGAATTGATGCAAGAATATGTTGACATCTTCGCTTGGTCTTATCAGGACATGCCAGGGCTTGACACAAATATTGTGGTACACCGTTTGCCTCTCAAAGAAGGTTGTCCTCCGGTCAAGCAGAACCTCAGAAGAACAAGACCAGAGATGGCTGTCAAGATAAAGGAAGAAGTGCAAAAACAGTTGGATGCAGGGTTTCTAGCAGTCACAAATTATCCGACATGGGTTGCAAATATCGTTCCAGTACCTAAGAAGGATGGAAAGGTACGGATGTGTGTTGACTACCGGGATCTGAACAGAGCTAGTCCTAAAGATGATTTTCCATTACCTCACATCGACGTTTTGGTGGATAACACAACTCAGTTCTCGGTATTCTCCTTCATGGATGGCTTTTCTGGCTATAATCAAATTAAGATGGCACCAGAAGACATGGAGAAGACAACATTCATAACCCCATGGGGCACCTTCTGCTACAAGGTGATGCCGTTTGGTCTGAAAAATGCCGGAGCAACATATCAACGAGCGATGGTGACTCTTTTCCATGATATGATTCATCATGAAATTGAGGTTTATGTTGATGATATGATTGCCAAATCTCAGACGGAAGAAGAACATTTGGTGAATTTGCAGAAATTGTTTGAGCGTTTGAGAAAATTCAAGCTGAGGCTTAATCCGAACAAGTGTACTTTTGGGGTGAGATCTGGAAAATTATTGGGTTTTATTGTTAGTGAAAAAGGGATTGAGGTGGATCCGGCCAAAGTGAAAGCGATACAGGAAATGCCTGAGCCAAGAACAGAGAAACAAGTCTGTGGTTTCTTAGGGAGGTTGAACTACATTGCAAGGTTCATCTCTCACCTAACAGCCACGTGCGAGCCAATATTCAAATTGCTGAGAAAAGATTAGGCTATCAGGTGGAATGATGATTGCCAAAGGGCTTTCGAGAAGATAAAAGAGTATTTGCAGAATCCTCCTATCCTTATGCCTCCGGTCCCAGGGAGACCGCTGATTATGTATTTGACAGTACTAGACAATTCCATGGGTTGTGTTCTCGGTCAACACGACGAGACAGGTAGGAAAGAGCATACCATCTACTACCTGAGTAAGAAATTCACAGATTACGAGTCGAGATACTCGATGCTTGAAAAGACGTGTTGTGCACTTGCATGGGCTGCTAAGCGATGGAGACAATACATGTTGTCTCACACAACCTTATTGATCTTCAAGATGGATCCAGTCAAATACATATTCGAGAAGCCAGCTCTCACCAGAAGGGTTGCTCGTTGGCAAATGGTACTGACAGAGTACGATATCCAGTATACATCCCAGAAAGCCATCAAAGGGAGTATTTTGTCAGACTATCTTGCTCAGCAGCCAATTGATGATTATGAGCCGATGAAGTTTGATTTTCCAGATGAAGACATCATGTTCCTCAAGATGAAAGACTGTGAAGAGCCAGTTGTTGAGGAGGGACCTGATCCAGACGAAAAGTGGACTTTGTTGTTTGATGGGGCTGTCAATGCCAGAGGAAGTGGAATTGGCGCTGTCATTACTACTCCGAAAGGTGCCCACATGCCTTTCACCGCTCGTCTGACTTTTGAGTGCACAAATAATGAAGCTGAGTATGAAGCCTGTATCTTGGGTATTGAGCAAGCCATTGATTTGAGAATCAAGACTCTGGATATCTTCGGAGATTCAGCTCTAGTGATCAATCAAGTGAATGGTGATTGGAACACCCTCCAGCCTAATCTGGTCCCCTACAGAGACTACATGAGAAGACTATTGACTTTCTTCACAACAGTAAGGTTGTATCATATACCTCGTGATGAGAACCAGATGGCAGATGCTCTTGCTACTCTATCCTCCATGATCAACGTGATTCGGTGGAACCATGCTCCTAGGATCGATGTGATGCGCCTCGACAGGGCCGCGTATGTGTTTGCTGCTGAACTGGTAGTTGACGACAAGCCCTGGTATCACAACATCAAGCGCTTTCTGAAGAATCAAGAGTACCCTGCAGGGGCATCCAACAATGATAGAAAGACTTTGAGAAGATTGGCAGGCAGTTTCTTCTTGAACAAAGACGATGTGCTGTATAAGAGAAACTTCGACATGGTTTTGCTCAGATGCGTGGATAAACACGAAGCAGACATGTTAATGCAGGAAGTTCATGAAGGCTCCTTCGGTACTCATGCCGGCGGACATGCAATGGCTAAGAAATTGTTGAGAGCGGGATATTACTGGATGACCATGGAATCTGATTGTTTCAAATATGCTCGGAAGTGTCATAAATGCCAGATTTATGCTAATAAGGTACATGTGCCGCCAAATCCTTTGAATGTGATGTCTTCACCGTGGCCTTTTGCTATGTGGGGCATCGATATGATTGGAAAGATTGAGCCGACCGCCTCCAATGGGCATCGCTTTATCCTTGTTGCCATCGACTATTTCACCAAGTGGGTCGAAGCAACATCGTTCGCGAATGTCACCAGACATGTGGTTGCCCGTTTCATCAAGAAAGAAATCATTTTTCACTATGGGATTCCCGAAAGAACCATTACTGATAATGGTTCTAATCTCAACAACAAAATGATGAAGGAGTTGTGCCAGAACTTCAACATTCAGCATCACAATTCTTCCCCTTATTGCGTTAAGATGAACGGTGCTGTTGAGGCAGCAAATAAGAACATAAAGAAGATTGTGCAGAAGATGGTCGTTACGTAGAGAGATTGGCATGAGATGCTACCCTTCGCCTTGCATGGGTACCGTACTTCAGTACGTACATCGACCGGGGCAACCCCTTACTCCCTTGTGTATGGAAAGGAAGCAGTCCTACCTGTTGAAGTGGAGATTCCTTCTCTAAGAGTCATGTTGGATGTCAAATTAGACGAAGCTGAATGGATTCGGACAAGGTTCAATGAGTTAAGTTTTATCGAAGAGAAGCGAATGGCAGCCATTTGTCATGGGCAGTTGTATCAGAATCGGATGAAGAGAGCCTTTGATCAGAAAGTGCGTCCTCGATGCTTCCAGGTCGGAGATTTGGTGTTGAAAAGGATCCTTCCTCCTCAGACAGATCACAGGGGCAAATGGACTCCTAACTGTGATGGACCGTATATTGTCACTGTAACACCTCAAAATTTGCCCTCCTCTCTTGGGACTAGCTTAGCATTATTGCATTGTATTTTTTAGGTCATTAGGCATTACATATTTGCATATCATGTGGAAACATTGTGCAAGTCATCCTCATAGGTCTTGATCAGAAGATAAGAGGTTGAAATTCAAGCTGAGGGTTTCATTGATTGGATTGATCACTAATCATCTGAGGGTTGGTGATTCAAATTAGGGTTTCATGGTTTCTCAAGGGGGTTGAACTTCATCTTGGTTGCAATGATACATCATCATCATCATCATCATGGTCTTGTTATCATCCAAGAGATTCAAGAGATTGATCAGGTGCCTTGAGATTAGGGTTTTGACCACTGGTCAACCCTAATCTGTCTAATCAGCTGCATTGGGCCAATCAGGGCTTGTGAAGAAGATGGGGTCTACAATGGATATGGGGATCATCATGTGATTATATTGAGCTCATGGAAGCTAGGGTTACATCATTGAGCCTTTTCATCAGGAGTTTGAGGCTCAACTTGATCAATGCACAGCCAAATTCATCTATCAGTCAGAAAAGTCAACTGTGGTCAACTGGGCCTGAAATGATGGATTTGGAGGTGGGAGAGGGTTGGATACACTTCATTCATGTCTAAACAAGTTTCATTTGACATTTCAAACATCAAGAATGAAGAAAATAAAGTCAGATGGAAAGTTTCCAAAAATAGAAAGTGACTTGTAATTGAAAGTTTCCAAAAATGGAAAGTTTTTCACCTCAAAATTACATGTCCAAAAATGCTTCAAATGAAATTTTGTCCAACATGAAAGTTGTAGATCTTGCTCTCACCTTTCCAAAAAGTCCAAGAACATGAATTTCTCATGTATGGTTGGCAAGTTATGATCAAATCATTTTCCAAAAATGCCTAAATTCAAAGTGGCATAACTTTCACATGGAATGGCCAAATTGGGTGATCTTTCTTTGAGCAAACCAAATTTCACATGTACTTTCATGATGCATGATCACATTTCATCAAAAAACATCATGGCAAAAAGTCATTTTTCAAGTGATTCCTTTTGTATTTTTGGTGTGAAATGGTGAATTTTCAAATTACAAGGCATTGGCTCACAAAGCTCATTCTAGCACATTCCAAATGACATTTAGAACTTGCTTGAACTGGTTTTACACTGTTACATTGCCTAATTTGCAAAAGGACATATTGGCCATTTCACTTAAAAATGCATTTTGCTAATTTCACTTCATTTTGATAATTTGGATTAGCAAGTGGATTAAGGAGTTGGTATAAAGTGATAATCATAACAGAAAATGATAATCACACTACACATTTTCAGATCTAACCAATTTTCCCTCCAAAAACCTCTCAATTCTCCAAACTTTTTCCACACATTTTTCATCATTTCTCATCAAATTCTTCATCAATTGCACTGGTTTTTGTTGGATCCATTTTCTACTTGCATCATTGAGGAACTGTTTCACCAATTCAAGGCCAAGGGAGTGAAGAATCGTGACTGTCCTCATAGTACTCATCCATGGAGTTTTGAATTTCCTTCGAGCTGGAGCTTTGCTGAGCTGAAGAACCTTTTCCATTCAACTTCCATAGCATTGAACTGCATCTGTTTTTACCATTGAGACCTTGAAGCTTGCGAATTCTCATCTGCCATCTCCATAAGGTCAGATTTCGATCTCTTTATTTGCTCCAATCATCATGTGGCTTAGATAGATCTTTGATCATAGAATGCAATGCTGCTTGTGGTTTTGAATTTGGTTGAGTATCGAGAGAGAAATCTTGATTGGAAGTTTGATGTGCAAACCTATTTTCGCTCGATCCGGTTAACATGAGTAGAATTAGGAGAAACTAATTTCATATTCATGATGTGCGTGATTAGACGGTGATTTTGATGTATGGCATGTGTATTTTGGTTGAGATTTGTTCTTCATGATTTTCTGGAAATTTCATTGATGTTCTTGATGAGGAACACGTCCAGGAGCGTGTTAGATCCGTTTTGGTCTGGCTGCATTTCAAATTGGTGTTTACCGCCACCACTAGCCAATTGGAGCGCGCCATTGCATTTAGTTAAACGACCGCGTTTTGGTCTCGTTCTCAGTATTTACAATTATGCCATTTTCAGCATTATTTCATTTCATATTTCATTTCTTTTTTCAACTTCATTTCATTTTGATCATGTAACTTTAGAAATTCATAAGTGATTCATTTCTTGTCCAAATTTGATGAGACTTTTTGTATTATTCTCCTTGTGATGTGTAGTTTTTTATGGTGATTTTTATTATTTTTGTGCACGTGTGGAAAAATAAATTGCCTAGGGTTTGATTGAATGTGTCCAATTTGTGTATACCATGCCATTTCACTCATAAAATGATGATGCTTCCATAGAAATGCTTGAAATTTTACATGCCTATTCTGGACTCTTTGCTGGTGATTTTGATGTATAGTTTGCAATTTTTGGATCCCTGGTTGATGAGATATGAATTTTTGATTAGAGGTGTGACAATTTGTGTCACACCATGCTTGGTGAATTTCATGATTTTATTTGATGTGCTTAGGGACATTGGATTGAGTTGAATTTTTGCATGATTGAGCATATGGATGTTGAGGATACATGGGAATTTTTCTGGATTTATTGATGGCATTTCCTATTTGATTGGGATTTTATTTGCTGTTTAGTCTTTTGTTGATTGTTTGTGACACATGTTGGCATTTGATTTGTCAAATTCTGGTCATTAATTGGATGGATGTGAAATTTGACATGTGAATTCTATACACATTATAGGTCATTGTGGTTTTGATCCCATTCATTTATCATGTTTTGTCACTGTTTTATGATTGATGGAAGTTGATGCTTGTTTTGATGCCTTATGTTGGCTTGCTTGAATTTGTCTGGACTTTTTGATTTTCATTGACCTACTTCCCTTGATCCAAATGAGCTGAAATTTGATATGATATTCATTGAATGTGTTATGTTTAGACTTGAATGTTTGTGGAATTTATTGAAATGTTTTGATAATGATTTGATTGAGATCATTCTGTTTGGTCCTTTGAGGTTGCAAATTGCATGTTTTGTGCCTTTTCTTTTATGAAATGATGATAATGAATGATATGAGCATGGGACCAATTGGATTTGTTTCTAAATTGTTTGATTGTGATTTTGGATAATTTTCACTTGCTGTTTTGGATTTTTCATCTCCTTTTGACCCTAGGCTTGTCCTAGTGGTCTTGTTTCTCATATTTGAGTTTGGCTTTTCAGGTTGAGATGCAAATGCCTTAAGGAGATTGCTTCAAGTTAATTGAGTTTGATTTGGTTAATTGTTGTGAACTAACTTGTTTTATTTTGTAGGATGCTTGGCTCACTTGAGTTGATTGTGCTTTGCACATTGCATTGTCTGATTATACATTGACTGTTGGATCTTGTCTGTTTTGCTTTTGTGATTGGTATACTGATTGTATTTGATTGATTTCAGGTACATTAGTTGCTAATAGTTCCTTGAGAACTTGCTTGCTGTGCTTGGTTGTATAAACCAATTGAGGTAGACTCTCTTGTCTCCATGTAGTCTGGAAGACCTGGCCTGTTACTTGGCCAGGCAACTGTCTGAAGTCCTCCTTAAGAGGCGATGTTTGTGATTGTTTATTTTTGTCCCCAAGCAGGAAAAGACCTTGATTAAGGCAATTGGCAGAACCCAAGGGATGTGCAATCCATCCCCTGCTATTCTTGTTGAGTCGTCCCTCTGCTCACACCACTGTGTTGATGCATTGGGACATTAACCCAAGATCAGTTGAGTCAGTGTCTTGAGTGTAGAAGGGTTCCTCCTTTCTGAACCCACACTCCTTTGTCTGAAGCTCTCCCTGGTCAGGGATAAGAGCTGTGAAGTCTAATCTTCACTCACCTTTCATCTGGCTTCACCTTGACTCTCAATGTCAGGGTTAAGAGCTAATACCACCCTTGTACAGATGACTTGCCTTGGCAGTCTAACCCTTTGTTTGAGCCCACTTTGACTGGATATAGTGTGTGCTATTTGGAATGTTTGCTTTATTTTGATTATGCTTGCATGCTTTGCTTTTTCCTGGTTAGGATTAGCTTGCTGTTGGGCAAGTAGATAGAAACCATAACATAGGGCAATGATGCATGATAACATCTAGGCTCGAGTCCAGCTCCCTAGTAGTGTGTCTCCCTTTGTATCTGGTTAGAATTTCTTTCCCGTTCAGGGGAACTACGTCGCCCTGATCCTCATACCAGATGAGGTACGTAGGCAGGAGACCGTGCGAGGTCTCTCCGGGCACTTTGTTTTCTTTTTGTGTGTGTGCTTGACAGTTATAGGCTCGAGTTCCCGACTCCCTATTAACTTGTTTGGTTGTTGTGTGCTTGGAAGCTGATGTAAGTCCAGTTATTGGCTTTCGGGTTCCAGTGTGGGTTTGTTTGGTTCGGAAGCTGATGTAAGTCCAGCTATTGGCGTTCGGGTTCCATGTTTGCCTTTTTGTGCGTGTGTTTGTTTCGGCGTGCGTGAGCCGAACTACGGCAGCTCTGATTCTCGTTCCAGACGAGATACGTAGGCATAGGACGCGATGTCCTAGCGAGCCCTCTTCCCCCTGTTCCCACCTGTGTTGTTTCTTGTGTGTGTGATGTTTGTTTAACAACCTTTTCTTTTCTTTAGAGCGTGGATCCCGTCGAGTACGACGGACGTGAGGGGTGCTAATACCTTCCCCTTGCGTAACCGACTCCCGATCCCATTCTCTTTGGTCGCGAGACCATGCTTTTTCCAGGTTTACTCTGAGCGTTTCCTTTCCCTCTTTTGGGATAAATAACGCACGGTGGCGGCTCTGTATTGTTTTGTTTTAGCCCGCCGGTTGTTTTTCGCGGATGCGACAGTCACCAAGGTTTTTTATGGTGGGGCCTTAATGCTTGCAACTATGGATGGTGAAAACTTCACTTCCCTTGTGAACTCAGACGCAGTTAAAAAATACTTCGCATAAAATAGACCCGCTGGACAGTAAAAAGAATAGTCCAGGAAAAAATGGGCATCCCGGCGAACCAAGAAAATGAAAAGGTTCGGGCAAAAATTAGGGATTAAAAATGAAAAGATCGTACACCCGGTAAGTTGAAAACCTGAAAAGGCAACTTAGGCAAAAATGGGTATCCCGGTGGATTGAAAACCCGAAAAGGGCGATCCAGGCAAAAGTTAGGGATTAAGCGAATGACTGCGTTCTGAGTAGTTCTGAATCTCATCCCATGTCGATAACTGGAAACTTTTGAAGGATAGGAAACAGTCCAATCACTCTTTTCAAAAAGCTGATCATCTGGAGGATCTTGAAGACGAGCAAGTCATAGCAGAATTGGAACCCAATAGAAATCCATTTCACATTGCCATTAGATTAATTTCTGTTTTTATCTTTTGTGCGATTACCTCTTTCCAGGGATTGCTTCCTGATGTAAATGCCTATACAGAGGCCATTCAATCAATAAAATCATGTTATTCAATATATCTCTGTTTTCATTTTCATTTTACTGTTTTGTTTGCAAAAATGACGTCCGAATTTTTGATAAACATTGCATCATGAAACATAAGAGCTTTACAGGTACATGCTTAATAAACATTTAAAATTGCTGTAAATGTTAAGTGCTTTAGATCGTCTATTCAAAACAGGTACCCTCGGGGCATTTCCTTAAGGTTCCCAGCCGATGATCGCGAATGTTTTCCCCCAACAGTCGAAGTTGGTATCTTATCCCTGCAGAGCTGATCAGAGCATTGGATTCTTCGATCCCCAGCAGGCTCTCACTGTTGTACCTCCCCCAAGCGGTTGTTTCAGAATATACACTCCCCAGTAGAGTTGACAGTGCCAGACTATATATCCCCAACGGAGTTGACAGTGCCAGACTGTATCTTCCCAGCAGAAGCGGCTGCTCCTCAGGGTTCGGTGCCAGATCGATGATCTCGACGCCAGATCCATGGTCTCTTTCCTTGAAGCAGAATCTCGGTACCGTATCGGTGTTTGCTCCCCCTACTAAGTCGTCTCTCTCGCAGATTATGGTTTCCAGAACCACTATCGCTTTCCCCAACAGCAGGTTTTCAGTGCCGTTCTCTCCCCAGTCAGAGTCTCGGTATTTCGTCATTGCTAGAACACCGTGTGGCGGGTCATTTCCCCACAGAGTTCTTTGCGCTATGCATCTCCAACAGCCTTGCCAGGGTCCAGAAGATGGTGATCATTTCCCCAATAGATTCCCTTGCCTCAGCTTGGCATTCTACCCAGCATTTCGCATCCCTGCATGTAGAATCATATTGCATTGCATCCTCCCAAATCGCGTAGCATTTCCATTTTCATGGAGCATTGCGCCATTGAAAAATTCAAACATACGCATGTAAGCATAAAACATTCTCGGTATCCCAAGTGATAAGCCAGAAGTTATTTCCAGTACTCAGACTGAAGATTGTTCATGACTTACCTTTATTATCCCCAGCAAGTGTCATTGGCCCATGCGCCGCCTCTATTATCTTTCCCTATTTCTGCCAATGCTGACAGGCATGAAGTTTTTCCGGTATTCAGACCGAAGTGGCATTCAGGCCAATTTTCCGATGTTCAGATCGAAGAAGTTTCTGACATTCAGGTCGATGCAACTTGTGGCATTCAGGCCAGTTTCCGGTATTCAGACCGAAGTGGCGTTCATGCCAGTTTTCCGATGTTCAGATCGAAGAAGTTTCCGACATTCAAGTCGATGCAACTTGCGGCATTCAGGCCAGTTTTCCGATGTTCAGATCGAAGAAGTTTTCGACATTCAGGTCGATGCAACTTGTGGCATTCAGGCCAGTATCCGGTATTCAGACCGAAGTGGCATTCATGCCAGTTTCCGGTATTCAGATCGAAGTGGCGGTCAGGCCAGTTTTCCGATGTTCAGATCGAAGAAGTTTTCGACATTCAGGTCGACGCAACTTGTGGCATTCAGGCCAGCCTCTCGGTGTTTAGACCGATATTAATAATCTCATATCTTCTGATGTTCAGATCGAAGTCACTTCCAGTATTCAGACTGATGAGTGGCATTCAGGCCATGGTTATTTCTGTGTTACCATTTATTTTGGTATCCAGGTTAACATTCTTTTTCGGTATTCAGACAGACTCTCACCGTACCAGACGGATTCTTCTTTCAAGACCACCTCTTTGCCGATTCTGACAGGCATTGTTACTTCACTTCACTTCAGTGCAAATTTTTGGGCTTTTATTGTATTCAATCCCTTGATACCTCGAAAGTGCGAAAGCCGCTGCTATCTTCTTTTCGGGTCTCCAGTTGATTGAATAGGGGCAGCTGTAATACCTCAAAATTTGCCCCCCTCATTCATGCATTCATTTTTAGGTCATTTAACATTTCATATTGCATTTCATCATGTCAATCGGAATTAGATCCAAGAAGCTTGAATATCATCCAAGACACTTTGTGGGTCCTATCTGGGTGATCAGTCAACACAAGGGAATGACTTGAGATACTTCCAACATGTTCAAATGGGGTCTATTCATCAGTCAAAACGTTAATCTTGAAGGAGCAAAAGTTTGTTCATGAGCTGTCATGCTCGCTAGGCGAGCAGAATGGGTTGCCTAGTGAGTCCCAAGAAAAGCCACTAGAATCACCTACGCTTAGAGGAATTTCTTGAACTGTCATGCTCGCTAGGCGAAGCCCACACATTTTGAAAAAAAAAAATAAAAAAAAATTAAAAAATTAAAAAATTAAAATAAATAAATAAAAAAAACGAAAAACGAAAAAAAAAATAATAATAAAAATAAATAAATAAGTAAATAAAATATAACAGAAAAATCTTGGACTTGGACCTCTCTCATTTGAGCCCACAAAGCCACGAAAATCAAGTTATAAATCCTGAAATTTCAATAAAGGAAAAAAAAAGGAGAATTGGTGAAAGCTGAAAACACTCTGAAGTTTCCTTGGAACAAAACCCTAGAGAGATTCTAACTAATTCAGAGCAACCTCCAGAAACTGAAGGGAACTCATCTGCAAAGAACCAATTCCCTCTCATATAAACCCTAAGATTGTTCTGCAAAGCCAACGGTGCAATTCAATTTCAATCGATCCTCCCCAATCAGGTATGCCCTATTTTCACTACTTTATACTTTCAACCTGAAATTTCTGAATGTATGAGGTATTATGGGTGAATTTGGAAGAGTGGGTATCGTTAGGTTTTGCATGTGGGCACATGTTTTAGTATGTATGTCATGCCTTGACGTGTGGATCCTTGCCCCCTGACTTTGAATTTTGATACCCTTTTGATGCATGTGTTTGACAAGAGGTTTAGGCCTCCTACACTTGGTTGCTTTTTGTGAGCTCTTTTTGTGAATTTTAATGGCATGATTCATGTGGTTACATTTTGATTTGGGGCAACTCTTGATTGCACCCCATCTTGTCACTCTAACCTGTTTGTTGAGTTTTTTGTGAGGGCTCACATGACTCCTGAAAGGATAGCTTGCTTGGCATTCCACTTTATTTGTGGGATACCATTTGGAGATTTATTTCGATTACCTATATTGACTTGCTTTCTTTGATGGTGCCAGCTCGAGAGATCTCTGGGTTTCTTATTTCTTTAGCTGTTATTACTTCGGATCTTTATCCGTGTGGTAGACCTCTTGATCCCTTTATCTTTCCCGCATTTTACCGCTTTCTTAGCTGGAAGACCTCGATAGGAGGCAATGTTTTCTTTTGTTTGTTTATTTTTGTGCCTAAAGACCTCCAAAAGGAGGCATCATTGCTAAAGACCTCCACGAAGAGGCAATTGACGGATAAAAGGTATTAGTAATCAATCCCCCGTTATTCAGTGTGTCGTTCTTTATGCTCGCACTACGTGCTGATGCTTCAGAACAAAAGCCCAAGATCTTTTGTCCGGTCAGTCAGTGGAGAGGGTTCCACCTTTCTGAATCCCCACTTTTTGTCATGAGCTCACCCTGTCCAGGGTTAAGAGCTATGAGGACTTATCCTCATTACCCTTTTGATCTGCTCACCCTGACGTTCAATGTCAGTGGTTAAGAGCCCATTTGATTACCTATTTCATGGCTTGTTTGTCGAGGTTGATATGACCCCTCTTGACTAAAGCCCTACCCATGTAGGTTTGAGCCCCCTTGGTGGCATTTTACCTTATGCATGTTTGTTTTGTATGGTGTGATCGTCTCCCCATAGGATTGCTAGGCTTCGTATAGTCTCTCGTTTGCATGTCAATTAAGGTAGCACTGTTCCTTCGTCTAGGACTTCTTTTTTTGCATGAGCATTCCTAAAACCCAAACAAACTCATCGATTTTTCTTCTCCTAAGAACACGTTAACTCCTTCTACTACAGGCGAGTAAGTCTCCAAAGGTCGAGCATCCGAAAGATTGCGTAGTAACGTAGTTCATCTAAAAAACACAACCCTTAACCCGTAGGTAGCCGAACTACGGTTTGCTCTGATTCTCATTCCAGATGAGATACGTAGGCATAAGATGCGATATCTTAGCAAGCACACTCCTCTTTAACCCATAGGTAGCCGAGCTACGAAGACTCTGATTCTCATATCCAGATGAGATATGTATGCAGTGGATGCGACATCTGTGCGAGTCATTTTCTTTTAACCCCTCTTTTAGCAAATAGTACATTAGATAAACCCACACCCTTTAGACAAGAACAACAAAAGTGGATCCCGTAGAGTACTACGGATGCGTAAGGGTGCTAATACCTTCCCTTCGCATAATCGACTCCCGAACCCAAGATTTGGTTGCGAGACCTTGTCTTTTCCTTTCCTTTTTTCAGGTTTACTTCGAGTGTTTCCTTTCCCTCCTTTGGGATAAATAACGCGCGGTGGCGACTCTTCTGTCATTTCTTTCTCGCCGGTTGTTTTTTCGCATCTCCTTTTTCAGGTTGCGATAGTCACATCAGCAAAATCTGCATAATCTGCTTTTCTGGTTTTTCTGTGCTTTTCCGCGTGTTTCTTCTTCTTTTTCTTCCTTTTCTTCATTTTTCTCTTTGGTGCATGGAGATTTAAATACCTGCAAAAACAACACGAATACTTGCGCAATAATCGGGATATTAATCGAAATGGTGTGATCTTTGAGTTTAAATTAAGGCAATTATCTGATGTGTTTTCGCGTTATCAGTTGATCTCGATGCCTTTTTTGTGCACCACGAAACCTAAAAAGTCTCTTGGATGTACACCAAAAGCACATTTAATGGATTCATTTTTAATCCATATTTTCTCATCCTCTCAAATGAGCGTCGAAGATGATCCAAATGATCATTTTCAGATGAAAATTTTATCACAATGTATACCTACATGAGTTTTTCAATAAAATCATGAAATATGGCATTCATGGCTCTTTGATAGGTTGCTCCGGCGTTTTTTTAAACCAAACGGCATCTCAACCCATTCATATGTTCCCAAAGCTCCAAGACATCGAAACAACATCTTGGGAACATCATCTTCTGCTATGAGAATTTTATTATAGCCAAAATAACCATCAAGCATACTCAAGTATTCGAAGCCTGCGACTGAATCGACTAGCATTTCTGTCACATGAATCGAATACTCGTCTTTTGGAGTAGCATTGTTTAAGTCTCTAAAGTCTATACAGACCCTAAGTGTTCCATTATTCTTGATAACAGGTACTATGTCGGCTAAAAATTCGATGTACCTTGTAGTTCGGATGAACCGGCTTTTGAGCAGTCTTTCGATCTCCTGCTTAATTTTCATTGTGATTTTTGGAGCAAGCTGTCGAGGATGTTGCTTTACTGGTCATTTTCCTGGATGAATAGGCAGTCGATGCTCCACTACACTTTGATTTAGGCCTGGAATTTCGCCATAGCCCCAGGAAAAATAGTCTTTGTATTTTTTCAATACTTCGATCAGTTTAACCTTCATCTTTGACCCAACTTTAATGCTTATATAAGTTGGTATTTTTGTGACCCCGTCTCCTAGATCTATCTTTTCAAGTGGGTCTTGTGCTTGCATTCTCTGCAACTCATTCAATGGGTTTTTCTCAAACCCCAAAGGCTCATTGTCATAAATGCAATCTAGCCTCCGGCTTTCTGAAGTTGTTGTTTGGCCTTGTCGGCCATCTTCACATTCTTCAACTTTGGCCTCGATAGCCAAATTTTGTAGTTTCTCAACTTCTAGTGTCAACTTTCTTTTTTTCTCTGCCAAATAGGTTAAAATTCGAGCCAAACTTTCTGACTCAGCACTCATCTCCGTCGACTGCAGGCCACCATGTAGGTGGAATTACCATTTCAAGCTCCATTTCCTCTTCAGCATCCTAGATAAATCCATAGTCAGGATCGAGATTCAGAACACGGCCTATGTTGATAGTGTAGGACCCTGATTCGTCATCACAAGGCGCAATGTTTGCCAAATTTTAGTCGAAAGATTTCTTCGCGCCTTTGGCCTCATCGATCCTGTAGTAACTCTGATCAACTTCAATATTCTCAATAATGCCATCTTTCCTCCAGATACTTAATCTTTGGTGTATAGTCGATGGCATTGCCCCTATTCCATGGATCCATTCCCGTCCTAAGAGTAGGTTGAAATTCTCTCTAGAGTTTATCACCATGAAAAACGTCGATCACGTGGTTGTACCAACAGCTAGGTCGACTTGGATAACCCCAAGAATGTTACTGGTTTTTCCCTCATAGTTGGATAAAACCATGTTGTGTTGACGGAGATCAGCATCACATTTCCATATTTTCTTAAACAAAGTGTGAGGCATCAAGTTGATAGTTGCTCCTCCATATACGAACACTTTATTTACTGCTACTTCGTCGACCTTTGCCCTTATGAACAATGGTTTTAAATGATACATCATTCCTGGACTAGGCCTTTCAAACATAGCTTTTTGTTACCACGCCACTGTTCATAACATAGTGGCATAGTGGTTTGCCTTCAGCAGTTTCATCTAGCATGAAATCCTTATCTACTTCAGAGACTTCCGACACCATATCATATTTTGCAGGCAACACTGACCAGATGCCATAGTTGACGATGAAATCTTCACTATAAGTGTTGTCATTAGCATCATCATACATATGGTAAGACCCCAATTTTGACCCTAAGATCCCGCATGATATCTCATCATATTCATTGGCTTTGGGATCACACCTTAGCAGCCTCCTTACCCCCTCACTTATTGGGTTTGCATTGGGAGAGATCAACAAGCATATTTGATTATATCATACTTTGTTTTTCATTACTTACTAACCAAAATGCCAAAAATATGTCTATGTATAGCTTTGTTTCTTTTGTAGGTAGTGTGTGCATCCACCAATGCCTCATCTAGCTCACAAATAGGGTTTGAAACCCTCAATGCAAGGAGAGAAATCAAGAGATGGTTCACATTGATTATAGGCATAATATATGGGTCCCCCGTGATCTTCATTTATCATTTTGATCAAGAGTTCACCAATAATTTGAAGCTTGTTTGTCTTGGAAACCCTAATTTATCTGGGTATCATATGTGACTTCCTCAACAAATTTCTTCATGATTTGATCAAATATATCAAAGGGATACTTCATTATACATCATCTTATGCATATATGATCCTCCATGAGTCCAATATATCAAGAGAACTTCAGGTTTGCAAGTTGGTTCAAGATGGTTGACTAGAGAAAGTCAACTAGTCAAAACTGGGGTTCCCTAGACCCTATCTCTTACAATTGTTGTCATATGAAAATTATTCCAAGATAAAAGTTACTACTTATGACATTATAAACAAGTTTCATATTGGGGTCAAGAGCTAGTTTTTCTTGGAAAGTCATTTTTTATGGTAAAAGATTATAGGTCATTTTGTCTGAACCCTAGTCAAGAGGTCAACTTCCAAGGACCATAACTTTATCAATGTTTATTATATTAAGTCCATCCAAGTTTCATGATAAATTTCAAGATGCCCTTTCTAACTTTGATTCTTTGAGAAACTTCAAATTCAACTTTAAAGAGCATGTACCAAGAGGAAACATTATAGGTCATTTTGGGCCATTACCATTGAACAAGCAATTTTCCTCAACTTCTAAAATGCATAACTCCTTCATGCCAAATCCAAATGAGGTAAAATTTGTGACCAAATTGAACAGGTTTGAAATAGATACAACTTTTATGAAGGAATGTTTTCCATTTGAAGCCTATAACAAAAGTTATTCAAAGTGGAAGAAATGAACATTTGACTTGGTACTTAGAAAATTTTCATTTATGTTTGATTTTCTAAACTTCCACCTCAAAATTCATCATGATAGAAGCTTAAAATGTAAAAGTGTTCAACATGAAAGTTGTTCCCCTTGATCTCACCTTTCCAAAAGAGTTCAAATCACCTAATTTGGCCAAAGATTGAATGACTTACGCGTGGATTTTCTTCAAGGTTCCATTTGGATGAATCTCATGACCACTTTTCATTTCCAATTTCATGACTCCATGACACACTTTCAGGATTGCTCATGATCAGTTTTAGACCTTTTGACATCATTTGATGGGCCTATCACACGCCTATGCATCCATGCAAGTGAGAATTACTAGTTTTGGCATTTTGATGGAAGTGTGTGGAAATGAATTGCATTGCCTATAAATACAAACCCTCTTGCTCAGAATTAGGGGGACCTGGCCCAAGCTTTGATCCTACAACCACACCCCTTACCATTATAGGATAAACTTGAAGGTTTTCAATTGAAAATCGAGTTTCAATTTCACTTATGTTTTTTGAAGTTGAAACTCCAAGAATCCAAGCCTTTCCTTGATCCAATTCACTTCCTACAAGAATCTGAAGTCAAGCCAAGGCCAATTGGAAGAAAGATCAAGCAAGATTCAAGCTCCCTCAAAGGTGATTTTTCAGAAACTCCATCTCTTCAATTCTCTCTCAATTCTTCACCATTCACTTTGCTTTTTGGTTGGCTGAAGTCCTACCAATGTAGGAAATAAGATTGAGTTGCTTTGAGGTCAAATCGAAGCAACTCAGTTCATGATCCTCAAAATTCAAATCCCGATATCTTTTGATATAATTGGAATTGGAGAAAATTGAGGCCAGATTCGAGTTCCTGAGCTTTTTTTCTTTGAAACAGTATCCTTGTTTTTCATTTTCCATTGAGATGAAGGCGGACCAGTCTAGTGAGGTTCCCCATTAGAGATGACTGGAGCCCTAGCTCTGATGGTGTGTTGGCACGCCTCGTGGCCATCTGATCATGTTTAGATGTTTTAATCTGAGCCATTCATCTGGTGTAAGCCTTGGGATTTGTTTGAATTCATCTGCTACTATGTCTTTGTACTTAATTGTTATTTTAATCTTGTGTCTGATGCTTTGTTCTGAGTCGATCAAGGAATATTTCATTTGATATATTGGAAGACAAAGAAGACTGCTAGCTATTGGAAGTGCTTGCTTGGATGTGGATATCTTTATTTGATGCCTTGATATTCATGATATCTGGATATTGTTCATTGCTAATTGATCATTGCTTGATTAAAGTCTAAAGGAAAATGGGTTTCTATATGACATTCTTGTCTATTAGATTGCATCCCATTGGTGATCTTTTCAACTCTTAACTTTTAAATTTGTGCTTAGGATAACCTCTTCATCTCCTCCCACTTCTTAAATTTCAAAATATCTCCCCTTTTCAAAAACTTCTTTACTTATGATTTAAAACTTAGACTTTGTTTTAATGATTAGAAACTTTGGCCTTATGCCATTGAATTTTCAAACTCTTTCTTTAATCAAATTTGTAAAAAAATTTAAGTATATTGAATTAAATTTCAAAATACAAAAAGAACTAACAACCTCATTCAAATTTTTGGCCCTTTATGCCTTTTCTTGTTAAACTTTTGTTAAAAGCAATTCACCAACTCATTTGAAATTTTTACCAAGAACTATGAGATTTTGATCCCTCATTTTATGTTGGTACGTATGCACAAGACCGAAGTCTTGTCAAACAGAAAAATATAATCAATGAATTCTTTTCTCACCCCCACACTCTATTTTTCTCAAACATCATTTATATCAAAAATCTATACACACATAAAGAAGGGCTCCCTAGGAGTACCTAGGACCCTTTGGGTGCTAACACCTTCCCTCTATGTAACCAACCCCCTTGCCTGTAATCTTTGGCATTTTATTAGTTTTGATTTGAAAACTTCTTATCTTTGGGGTTTTTTTCGTACTTTTCCCTTTTCCTTTGGAAACAATATAAGTGCGGTGGCGACTCTGGTTTTATCAACGTTAAGCTTATCCATAGCTTGGTGGTCATGAATTTACCATTACACATATCGTCATCGAAATCTTCAGCAGACTAGGGAGAAAACTCAGGTTCCTCCTCATCCGAATGAGGAGAATATTCAGGCTCCTTCCCATTTGATTGAAGCGTGTTCTCAGGTTCTTTCTTATTCTCGACCTGAGATGTGAATTTCATGCTTTGGGATGATACTATCCCTTTTATTCCTGCAGGGTCAAAAATCATCGCCATTGTCTAGTTTGCCACGACTTTCCCTTTTTCCATCCACACTCCTTTTGGAAGTTGTCTTTTTTGTCCAGAGATTTCAACAGGATTCAACTGTGAAGTTGAAGTCTTTTTCCCAGCTTTCTTGTTTTGCTGTCATATGGTTTTTTCCTTTGTAATTAGGAAAAAACCACATAACCTTTTGGTTCGACCTGTTTCTCTGGAGTCTCTGCTTCTTTCTCCAAACCGAGCACTCTCCACTTTGGCCTCTTGCCCCCCTTCTGATTCATAGGTTCTACCCACTTCTCTTGTGGGATATCCAATGGAGGAAGAAAAGTTTTAGGTCGTGGATGCTGGAATTGCCTCCTGTATTCCTCATTTCGGCGCAGTGCTCCACGTTTGTCGAACAAAAATCTTGGGATGATAAGCTTCTCTTCTTTTCGTGCCTTCTTTTTGTCAACTTCAAACTTTTCAGCGGCTTTCTCATCGAACACATCTTTGCACCTTGGACATAGTACCGCCTCCTCTCACTCTGCATTTCTCCTGGAAATCAGTCAGGTATTCACCAGCTTGAGGATAAACTACTTCTAGTTCATCTTCAGTCCTCTTGTCGAAACCATCAGTAGTTTCGACCATCATACACTAAAAGATTCAGCAACCAGAGATTCAATGGGACCATTAGTAGTCTCCACCATCATGCATTCAAAAGGTTCGGAGTGCAAGGCTTCTTCAACCTTCAGAGGATTTGAGTATACTTTCATCTTTGGCCTTTCGCCAGATTGAAGCACACCCTCTTTCAAAGCTTTATGCACCAAATCCATGAAAAGAACACATTGAGATGTTTTATGACCAAGAAAGTTATGAAACTTACATAATCCCCTTTTCTTTTTTTTTCTCTGAAGGGGGATCCTTTAAACCCTAAGGAATAATAATTTGAACATATTTAACTAACGAATCAAATATCTCGTCACATTTAGACACATCAAAAGTGTAAGTTTTAGCAACATATTTATCTGCTTTTTCTGTTTCGATGGGACTTTTCCCGTTTGATGGTTTCAATAATTTACACGTGTAACAAGGTCCTGGCTTATGCTCAACCACGTTGACCTCGCTTTCATCGACAAGCTCTTCATCGTCAGAAGAGTATTCGTCAACTGCTATATAAGACACTTTTTCTTTCTTATGGTATCTACTAGTTTTGTTTTTTTGGCTTTCAAGCGTTCGATATGCCAAACCCTATCAGCTAATTATGCCATATCCCTAAGATATTGTGTGTCTAAACTCTTCCTTATAGAATAGTCTAGACCACCTGCAGCTATTTCGACTAACTCGTGTTCAGGGACTTGAGTAAAGCATCTAGCTTTTAAAAGTCTAAACCTGGTGAGATACGACTGACCCAACAGTCTTTCGTGTGATGCTGGCCAGCTCTTTCAAACTTATTTTAGATTGTCCCATGTAGAACTGTTCATGGAACAAACCTCTCTAATTCCGTCCACATATGGACGGATTATGGTGGTAGCATCGTAAACCAAGTGAACGTATTCTTTGTGAGGGAACTTGGGAAATATTTTAACTTCAAATCCTCATTGTTTGCTATGTCACCAACTTCAGTTTAATATCTGGAAACATGTTCGATGGTGGACTCTTCAGTGTCTCCGGCGAACCTGGTGAATTTTAGAACCTTCCATCCCTTAGGTAATTTTGTTTGTAAAACAAAATCTGGTAAGGGAGAAGAATACGTTGGCCTTTTAAAGGCATGGGTTTATCCCATTTCGAACTATAATCCGTTCGACAACAGCCTCTAAATTTTATTCCCAGCCATTGCCTCTTGTCGAACCTGCCTGACCACATGGTCGAGATCTTGATTTCTATTGACTAATATAACGGAGGCCTTTGGGCCATCCTGGGTATTGGTTCAACCACCTGGTGTTCTTGATCAATCGTTTTGTCGACCATATCCTCATGTCGGACTGGAGTTTCCGATCAAGGTGGGGGTGGGGGAGTCTGTCGAACTTGCGCTCTGAGAGCCCCTTTAGGAAATCCCCTATTCGGGTCATTTGAGTTGCCAGTTGTTGGTAAATCTGAGTCAAATCTTGAATCAATGGTCTCAGTATGGTACCCATTTGTTGAGTCAACATATGGACCATTTCGTTATTGCTTTCATCCATCTGATGTCTCATGACTGCGACAGAACTTGATGTGAAAGTTGGGATCGACTGAGTCGAAAAACCTAAACCTGGGGGTCGACTGAATTGGTTTACCAAAGGTCCTAACCTCTGGTAGGGTGGGAATGGCAATAATGGATTTTCGCCAAATGTCGAACTGCTATTATGGATACTTGCCATAAATTCAATTGGCATTCCTAAAGTTCTATACATGGGCACTGTGAAACTGGACATATATTTCCCTGAAGTCCCCATCTTCATCGGACTTGGAGTCTCAGGCTGACGTGGTGTTAATATTGGTCCACTATATGCAGTTGAAACTGCATATATAGTGCCAGAACCAACATCAGTTGCTTGTGACGCAATTATATCTTCTCCTGAAGACGGTTCTTCATTTAGATTTGGATGTGGTGATACAATTTTACCACTACGTAGTTGCATATACTGACTATAACATGTCCCACCGGGTGTGCCAATTTGTTCGCATGTGGTTTTCACATGAACAATCTCTAGCCTACCTATTGAGGTTTACTTATAGGACCGGCTACAAAGTCCTAGACTAATATGTTGAGTATATGGTGTATTTTTGGTGAAGTGTTTGGATTAAAAAAATGCTTGTACACAGGTGCCAAGAAATAAACAAAAAAAAGCAAGATAAAGGCGTAAATAAACAAAGAAAATGAAATGAAATGCTAAGTTAAATTGATGGAATATAAATGTGGAAGCAAGTGTACATTTTTGCAGGAAGTGAACTCTTTTCTCTTAGACGCTTGATACTTCAAGTGTTTTCCTTTTGCGATGTTACAAATGTCACCCTTAAAACTGAAAATTAAATCTACTTAAATAGTAATAAAAAATAACTAAAATATATTTGTTGCCCATTCCCAGTGCGCCACACGTCTAAGCCTGTAAACCCACGTCCTTTTCAACTTCCCCCACGTCCTGCTTAACCGATTATATTAATCCTTGCATGTTTCGCTTCGAATTTGACAAGATCACCCCTATCGACCTTCTTTCGACTTGGCTTAGGTCCTTCCTAATTGTCGAACCGCTTCGACTACATTCCTCCTGCTTCAATTTTTCTTCTTTAGCATAGTCGAAATTTACTGGCTAATAACCACTTATTGGGATCGAGGGTTCATTAATACTAACCCAGTCCTATCCTTGAGATAGATTTGGTACCCAATTGAGGGCCCTCCTAAAGAAAGGTTATTAGAAGCCTTCCTGATATGTAACCTTGGGGTTGGGGATCATATGTTGTTCAAAAGAATTAAAAAGGCATGGGAGAAAATAATCAAGAAGGGAAGAGATGACTTAGGAAGGAAGAACAATATTACTAAAGAACCTTATATTCACTGAGGAAGCATAAGAACTCATAGCTACCATAGACAGGCTCACCAAAGAAAATTAAGAGCTACACCAAAAACTTTGCAACATATCTACAGAAAAGGATGAGCTCAAGTTCAGTCTTGGAAAAAGAGGTAAAAAACTTAATGAGAGTCAGGGGACTGCCTCAAAAGAAAAAGGAAAATGGAAAAAGATTAAGGAAGGCTTAAACTCATTATTCATCGAGCTTAGACTCATTAGGAATTTAGCATAGTCAAAGAAACGAAGAACTTTGAAGAGCCGTCAAAGCAAACAAGGAATTACAATACTTGTGGGATAGAGCTTCAGAAGAGAGGATGATAATGAAGAAAGCCTTTGAGTCTAAGACTGAACATCTATTAAAGCAGCTTCAGGGAAACTTGGCATTTTTTTTCCTTTGGAAGATGTCTTGGGTAATATGTCTTGGGTAAGTGAGTTTTTGGTTTCATAGCGTACCGACAAGTTTCGGGACAACTTAGAATAAAGCTAGATGACAAGGGAGAAGTGATGATACTTGTAGGGTATCACTCTACCGGTGGTTATGAGTTATTTGATGCAGCAAATGAGAGAGTTGTGGTCAACCGAGACACCATTATCGACGAAATCAAGGAGCTACGGTAGCCTGCAACCAATTACGTAAAAGCTGTAACCAATTACATCTTTAAAAATTCAGATTCTACATAAACGGAAGGAGCATAAACTCTAGTTTTCAAAGCCCGAATTGAAGAGAATATAAGAAGATCAACAAAGCAAAAATGTTTGCATCAAAGACTCCATGATTGGGAGCTGTTCCGAGACAACGAAGTCAATGATGACGGTGATTTTGTCCATGTTACACTGATGGCCGAATCTGAACCTGTTAAAATAGAAGAGGCTTTAAGTGATCTAAAGTGATTTTTTTTTCTATGAAGGAGGAGCTGGAATCAATTTTGAAGAATAATATTTGGGAGTTGGTTGATTTACGAAATAGAAAGAAGCCAATTTGTGTAAAATGGGTGTTCAAAGTGAAGGAAAATTCCTAAGGTGAGATAATCAAGCATAAGGCTCGATCAGTCGCAAAGGGATTCTTGCAAAGATAAGGAATAGACTTTGAAGAGGTACTTTCATCAATTTCCATGATTGAAAGCATTAGGATTATTGTTGGTATTGCAAATAACTACAATTGTCCCATTTATCAAATGGACGTCAAATCTGTGTTTTTGAACTGAACGCTTGAAGAAGAGGTGCATGTAGAATAACCCACTGGTATTATTGTGAGAAACCAAGAGTTGAAGTTCTACAAGTTGAAGAATATGTTATATGGTTTGAAGCATGCTCCAAGAGCTTGGAACAAAAGAAAAAAGATGGTTTCCTAAAGTAGGTTGACTTCAAGAAATGTGTATCCGAGCATGGAATGTATATGGAGATGGGTACAAGTGAATGAGTGAGTATCCTTTGTCTATATGTAGACAACTTGTTGATAAAGAGCAACAATGGAAAGTGAATTTCTAAGTTCATGGGAGAACTTATGACAGAATTTGTGATGACTAGCCTTGGCCTCATAACGTACTTCCTTGGCATTTAGTTCCATAAGTCCAAAAGGGGACTGCTCATGCACCAAAGAAGATATGCTCTTAAGATATTGAAGAAGATTGAAATGGAGAATTGCAATGTTGTCATTACTCTATTTGAACCAAGGCTACAATTGTCTAAGAATGAGGATGAGCAAAATGTTGACTCAACTCAGTATAGGAGGATGATTAGATCCTTACGTTATTTGTGCAATAAGCGACCAAATTTGGTGTTTAATGTTGGTATTGTGAGTAGATTCATGGAAAGACCTAAGGTGTCTCACTTGGCAGCAGTCAAGAGGATCCTAAGATATGTCAAAGGTTCTGTTGGCTACAAAATTCTCTTTCCCGCAGCGGATACGGGCAGAAAGTGTAATTTGCTCAATTTTATCGATTCCAATTGGTTCAGAGATAAATAAGATCTAAAGGTCTACAGCTAGGTAAATCTTTATGTTCATTGGAACACCAATCTCATGGTGTTCGAAAAAGGAACCGGTAGTTGCACTCTCGTCTTATGAGGCTGAGTACATTTCTGTTTCGTTATGCGTGTGCCAAATCGTTTGGCTTATGAATCTATTGGAGGAGCTGGGTAGCAATGAGGGTGAGGATATTACACTCATGGTTGACAATGATTATGTGATTAATCTTTCTTAGAATCCAATTGCACACGGGAGAAGCACTGATGACAGTTCGTCATTGCATGCATTTAGTCGAGGAATCTGATCAAAATAAGTGAAAGATAAACCAAAATGAAGAAGAAAGACCAAAGAACGAGGAAAAATAGCTAAGTGTGAAGATTGTGGACTTGGTGAAAATTTGGGTGAAAGGGGAGCAAAAAGAGCGTAGCTTCGGGAAAAATCACATGCATCATCGCGCAGAATCACGTGCACGATAGGGTCATAAAAGCTATATCTGTATGATGCAAGTCATCACACGCGCGATGGTCCCTTTTTCGGGGCTTCTTCTGACGCATCTGATCCATTCTGAGCTCTTTTTAAGGGGAATTTTTGAACTTTGTAAAAGGTTACAAAAATTGGAGAGCAAAGTACAATTTTGAGAGCATCAAAGGACATTTTTAGGGCATTTGAAGCCATTAGAGGCCATTATTTTAAGGGAATTCATATGATATTTTCATCTATCAATTGTGGTATTGTAATTTGACTTATGAGTAGCTCAGCTCCTCTAGGTTAGGTTGTGTTATGATGAACTTATTTCAATATTATTGGATAATATGTTGATTTGACTATGTATGAACCTTTTAATCTATAATGCCATTCAATTTCTTATTGTTCTTAATGATGTTTATATGAGATACTCTTTTAAATTGATTTTCGGCACATAGGAAAATTATTGTACTTATGCTGGGAAATTATTGTGCTTACGCTGGTTGAATGAAAATAGGAGACCCCGAGTAGTGGCATAGGGAATTAACGTTCTATGCATCGCCTAATTCTGCTTACGCTGATGGACTAGGAATAGGAAGCTATGAGTAGTGAATAATGAGTTATTTCATAAGGGATAGGTTATAACGGCTTTTATAATTTGTTGTGTGGTTATAGTCAAACGATCATTCATATAGGGCATCAAACATCAACAATAGTGAAATAGAGGATTCTAAAACACAACTTGGCCACTTTTGTAATTTTGTTTAAACTCTTATTTATTTTTTGCATTGCAACTCGCCCCCCCCCCCCCCCCCCCTTACTATTTTCTATACATTGCACATATTTTGTCTTGTTTGAAGGCAGTCCCCGTGAACTCGATCTTTTTATTACTGCGATATTATCGATACACTTGCTGATGAGCCATCAAGTTTTTGGCATTGTTGCCGAAGACTGTTGATAATTTTGACAAGGTGATGCTTGTGCAATGTTTAGTTTTTTTATTTTTATTTTTGTTTTCAATTGTAAATATTTTATTTTTGTTTCTTCTTAATCTTTCTTTTCTATTTATTTTTCTTTTTAGTTTTATTTTTGTTTAATTTTTCTATCTAGTGCAGTGCTACTAAGGTATTTTTCTTTTTGTTTGTATGCAAGATCAAGACAATCATGCAAGATGACATTTATGCTACCTTGGTAAAGTTTGAAGCTTATTCAAAGGAGCTTGCAGCAAAAACTCTTATTCAACAAAATGCGAGAGGTTATTCATAGCCAGAGCCTTACATTGATCCTTCATGGGAGGAGGATTTGTAACACCCCGATAAAATATGATAATTATTTAATTTAAGTTAATAGTATATTATTAATTTAATTAAATAATTGGATTATTATTATTGGATTATTATTATTATTATTGGAATAATAGAGTTGGAAATAAAAAGGTCACATTTGGTAAAAGGGGGTTTTCACGTGAAAACAGAGAAACGACTCTAAAGTGGAAAAGGGCAAAGAGCAAGAGAACGAGGGTTGAAGAAAGGAAAAAGCTGGAAGCAAAAGGTTGCCGGATTTACTCAGGTAAGGGGGGTTTATCTTCGTTTAATGGGTATTATGGGTTAACATGTAATGGGTAGTGATAAGCCATTGATTTGTCCCTAATTGGAATGATGAATGCTGTAAATTGGGAACTGATGGATGAACGAGATATGGGTTATAATGGGAGAAGATTCGTAAGAATTAGATGGAATAATGTTAGAATTTGTGAAATTGAATAGGGTATGATTCGTGTTAGATGATATGAATGAATTCTGTGTAAAAATTGGACTGTGGGAGGTTGGATTTGGGAAACCTCGTAGCAGAGAGAACCCATAGCAGATCTGGAAATTCTGGTTCTGGTCATACGCGTATGGCACTAGGCAATACGCGTATGAGATGGCCTGGAGGGGGGAAAAACTGGCGCTGATACGCGCCATACGCGTGTATTACGTGTATCCTGTGTTGGTACGCGTATGGGGTGAGGCCATACGCGTATGGATGAGGAAGACGATGATTTTAACGTAGTTTTGTCTCTGTTGGTACGCGTATGAGGAAGTGGTACACGTAGCATACGCGTATGGGACAGACCAATACGCGTATGGGTTTGGCTAGAAAATGGGCCATACGCGTATGGGCATGAGGCATACGCGTATGGGCAGAATTGTGATTTTTCTGAGCTGTTGTTGTGCAGTTTCGGTCGTTTCAGCTGAGTAATGTAATTTAGCTGATGTATGCTATAGTAGGGACCATTTCCCGTTGTTTTGAGTAGTGTAGGTATTAGTAGAGTGTGCTAATACTGTGACTGATTATTTGACATGATGTGATTCTGGGATAAATATGCTGATGATGTATGATTGTATGCATAATGCTGTGAATGTATCTGTTATGTATGCAATTGTGAATGGACTGTTTATGGCTTAGAGTGTGAGCATATGTCCATCTTGGATTGTTGTTATTGTTTGCATGCTAGGTGATTTAGCGTGCATAGTATGGCCTTTATGGTGGTAGCTAATTCCCATGGTGAGGAATTAGTGAGTGAATTATTATGGATTGTTGTTGATGTTTGCATGCTAGGTGATTAGCGTGCATAGCATGGCCTTCAGGGTGGTAGCTAATTCCCATGGTGAGGAATTAGTGAGTGAGTCACTAGGTCTCAAATGAGTGGGACTAGTGAGCTTGGTAGCCGTATCTGGATTTGATCGGTGAGGTTGAACTATATGTTCACGAATAGTCGGTACCGCATGCATGGAGTCTCATTGCATAATGTATGTATGGCGTTTACACACCCTTCCTCATGTCATCATCATCATCTCAACACCATCCCTATAAAAATTATCATCAAACATGAGCCAACCGTTAGCATACCATACATAACAACACATATCCATACATGCATAGTAACAATGAATAACTCAAACATAAGGAAGAAATGTGCTAAAAGGATCATGTCATACATGACAATTCAGCATACATGTATCCATATAGCTTTGACCATACCAATTCACACCAAAAACTCACCAAGACACACTTAATTTGCAACAAACACATTTCTAGTAAATTTCATCAGAATTTCAACAAAACCAAAACAAATTCACAACCAAATTAATATTACCATCTAATCCCAACCATTCATCAAATATTTCACACAAATTCATCACCTTGCCATTCCCTCCAAATCTCCTAACAACCTCATCATTCCCCCCTAAAACATCCCAATGATTCCATTATAAATAGATCCTCAATTTTCACTCATTCTCACAAACAAAAAAAGCACCTTAAGTCACTCTTCTCAAAATAACCATCACCCTCACACAAAGTTCTTAGAAAAAATCCAGTTAGAGTTTCACATTGAAACTCTAACTTAGGTTGAACTTAACCTTAAGACCTAAGGAAATCAACAATATGCAGTATACACATAGAGAATTGGAATAGGAGAAGGAGACAGAGAAGAGAAATAGAATGAGAGAAGAGTACAGAGACTCTTACCTAAAATTGTACCCATCGCCGGAAACAGAGAGTCATCAGACTAACTATGAGCACATAAGTTTTTTTTTCTCTTTTTCTCACACTGTTGTAAAGAGAGTTAGCATTTGACTCTCTTTTTGGAGTCTTTGACCAGGCAGTCTGGGCCTCCAAGTTTTGGGCCTTTCCATTTTCGCTGATCGTACCCTCTGTTTTTTATTGACATATTTCTTTTTAGTCGGCTTTTGGGCTTTTGTGTAGATCCATGATAAATTGCACCCACCATTGTTTTTTTTCTCTTAACCTAATTAATTAGGTTTTTGTTTTAATTAGTTAAATTTGGTAATTAGGTTTGATTAATATTTTTAGTTATCAAATTGGTTAATTAAATTTGATAATTATTTTTTAATTAACTTAATTAATTAATTTAATAAAATCTTAATTAATTAATAATATTCATTTGATTGCGTATTTATTTAACTATGCATGTTTATCCATTTTACCAATTACTTAATTATGCATTTGTGATCATCTTGGTAATTAATTAAAAAGTGATAATATAGTTTAAAATGAACTTTTCAATAAACAAAACCCTTGGTCCAACGCTCAGTGGATTTTCTCTCAAATCGTTTCCATATTTCGCTTCGGCGCAAGTTAAAACCTCAATCAACATCGAGCATTTTTTTCTAATTCCAATTAAAACACCTAATTATACTTAAACACTATTTTATTAAGGATGAAAATTAAGATGGTCTAGATCCTTCTATTCCTTTCCTCAATTATTTGAATACGAGTTACCTTAATCAACTATTCGAGTAACCGTCATCCAACAAAATAATCAACCAATAGTATTTTTCTATGATGTAATTACATGTTTTAGGTTTCGATCATTTTCTAACATTTGTATAAACGCCTTGGAGGAATACTCATCTCAATGTAATATGAATATTACTTCTCACCCCTCAATTCTCTCTCTCTCTCTCTCTCTCTCTCTCTCTCTCTCTCTCTCTCTCTCTCTCTCTCTCTCTCTCTCTCTCTCTCTCTCTCTCTCTCTCTCCATAACCTTAATCCGACGCCTTAGACCAACTCGGCCATCTTAACTTGTTGTAAAGTTTTTTATTTTTCAATATGTGTGTGTAATCCATGTGCAGGGTGTTATACCCCAATTTTGTCTCATCTAAATTGCATTACTTTGTCTTTTTTTATCTGCATTCGCATAACCGTTTCATTTGGTCATGTCACTTCTCATTCGTCAATAGTTCATACCCAATAAAGTCATTGGCTTGTGATCCTTAATCAAGAACCTTCATATTTTCAAACAAGTTTCATAAAATTTCATTTGCATTTTGAGTCCTACTTTAGTTTACATATAAGTCAAAAGTCTAGGTTTGATCATTGACTTTTGGATTTTTGGTGGCAATTGTTCATGTTTTTAAATCTTTGTTTTTATGATTATCTTAATCTTTGATTACTTTTAGATTAAGCTAAACTTTATGTCATTAATCATAGTAAACTCTTTGTTTTTGCCTACGAATACCACTTCGAAGTCACATTAGATCACTTTTTTTACATACATCCATCTTGCAAATAATAAAACGGATTTTTATAGGTAATTAAGGTTTGCTTTCAAATTGTATCAAAATAGAAGTTTATTTTATCAAAAGTGCATCCAAATAATAGTAATAGTACAAAGTATCAAAATCAATTTTATTCATATTATATTTTATAGTACATTTGCATACAATACATCACAAAAAATAAAAGAAGAAGAAAATAAGGTTTCTTTTTCACATTTACACGCATTTCCCCATGTCCTCATCATCACCTCAACACCATCCCTGCAAAAATCATCATCAAACACGAGCAAACCGTTAGCATACCATACATAAAAACACATACCCATACATGCATGGTAACAATGAACAACTCAAATAGAAGGAAGAAAAGTTCTAAAAGGATCATGCCATACATGATAATGCATCATACATACATCCATATAGATTTGACCACACCAATTCACACCAAAATCTCACCAAGTCACGCTTAATTTGCAACAAACACATTTCAAGTAAACTTCATCAGAATTTCAACAAAACCAAAATAAATTCACAACGAAATTCACATTACCATCTAATCTCAACCATTCATCAAATATTTCACACGGATTCATTACCTCGTCAATCCCTCCAAATCTTCTAACAATCTCATCCTTTCCCCCCAAAACATCTTGTTGATTCCACGATAAGTAGAACCTCAAACTTCACTCATTCTCATGCAAAAAAAAACACCTTCAGTAACTATGCTCTTAATAACCATCACCCTCAAGTAGAGTTCTTAGAAAAAACACAGTTAGAGTTTCACATTGAAACTCTAACTTAGGTTGAACTTAACCCTAAGACCTAAGGAAAGCAACAATACACATTATACACACATAAAAATAGAATCGGAGAAGAAAAAGGAAAAGAGCAATAAAAGGATAGAAGAGTAAAAAGGCTCTTACTTGAAACTGTACCCCTTGCCAGAAAGAGAGTCACTGAACTAACTCTGGTCACATAAGTTTTTTGCTCTTCTTCTCACACGGCTGTAAAAAGAGTCAGCATTTGACTCTCTTTTTGGAGTCTTTGACCAGGCAGTCCGGGCCTCCAAATATTGGGCCTTTCCATTTTCGATGATCACACCCCCCTGTTTTTTTATTTACATATTTATTTTTAGTGGGGTTTTGGGTTGTTGTGTAGATTCTTGATAAATTGCACCCACCATTGTTTTTTCTCTTTACCTAATTAATTAGGTTTTTATTTTAATTAGTTAAATTTGGTAATTAGATTGGATTAATATTGTTAGTTATCAAATTGGTTAATTAACTTTGATAATTATTTTTTTAATTACCTTGATTAATTAATTTAATAAAATCCTAATTAACTAATAATATTCATTTAATTGCTTATTTATTTAACTATGCATTTTTATCCATTTTACCCATTGCTTAATTATGCATTTGTGATCATCTTGGTAATTAATTAACAAGTGATAATATAATTTAAAATGAACTTTTCAATAAACAAAACCATTGGTCCAACGCCAAGTGGATTTTCTCTCAAATCGTTTCCGTATTTCGCTTCGACGCAAGTTAAAACCTCGATCAACATCGAGTACTTTTTTCTAATTCTAATTAAAACACATAATTATACTTAAACATTATTTCATTAAGGATGAAAAGGGAGATGGTCTAGAGCTTTATATTCCTCTCCTCAATTATTCGAATATGAGTTGCCTTACTCGACCATTTGAGTAATCATCATCCAACAAAACAATCAACCAATCAAACATATCTTTTTCGTCCCCGTGTGATCAAAAACTTTTTACAAAAGGACATTGTTTAATTCATTATAATGCGAATACAAACTAGCGCTTAAGTCTCCTCCGCCAGCATACAAGCCAATGTTTTTCTGTTAGAGCACGATCTGAACACTTCTTCAATAAAACAAACCAACCTACAAAACATAGTTTTCTACCCCGAACTACGAATCTTTGAGTTCCTCATTGTACCCGAGGACACATCAGAGCGAGATCCGCTATCTCGTCAAGCACCCTATTCTTATCCATTAAAGAAAATAATTAATGACAATTAGCTTTCAATCGCAAGTTTAACTAAAAGGTTCCCGCTGAGTATAATGGGCGTGAGGGGTGCTAATATATTCCCCTTGTGTAATCGACTCCCGAACCCGAATATGGTTGCGACGACAATCTTATTTTTCTTTTAAGGTTTTGTCGATATTTTCCCTTTCCTTCTTTGGAATAAATAAAGTTTGGTGGTGACTCTATTTGGTACTATTTTCTACGAGCGCGCGAACGTTTCACGAAGGATCGTATTTTTTTAGATACAACAAACGGGCTATGTTAATCTTCTTTGTATTATTTCAATTTTATCGATGTGTACCTACGATAAGCTAAGTAATAGCGCTTTAGGACTTTGATATGTGAAAAAGTGATGATATGTCCTGACCTTCTATATCCTTATATATAGCTTCAGTCCTTCTCTGAAAAGCCTTGAGTCATCCTCTTATAATATAGATTATGTGCAAAGTGACTCTAGACCATTAAGGATACATGGTTATCTAATTACATGAGACTTAAGAATACATAGTTATTACCATGGTGCACTTTTAAGGTTGGGGAGTGTGTTTGATGACTCGTGTCCTATAATATAGGGGGACATGGTGAGATCTCTTTGATATCCTTCACGTGTCTGGCCTCCCTTATATTCTTTTTTTACCTTTGTATGCATCGTACAAGGTAGAAGGAGAATGGGCTGAGATTATTGATACTCAATGGATTTGGGTCATAATATAATAATCTAAAGTCCTTGAAGTATGAGTCTTGTAGGGGCAAAGTGGTTAAGGAAGGACATAATAGTCCAAATTCCTTCAACTATGAGGCTTATAAGGGTAAAGTGGTTAACGAAAGACATAACAGTGTAGAGTTCCTCAAGCACGAGGTCTGTAAATGAAAAGTGGTTAAGGGTGGCGATTTTTGCAAAATTATCGATCCTAAATTGTTAGGACTGCATTTAACCTAAGATATTTGATTAGGGGGAACAGATTGGTTGTTTGTTAGAAGGCTTGTGAAAAACCCTTTGAACTTCTCGTTAAATTTATTATGATTAATTTGTGTTGGGAATGACCATTTAATCTACACCCTCCATCAATTTTCATGCATGGAAACAAAACATTGATATTCTAACATGTTAATGATGACTATTAGACTATGGATTATTCGTTTCCTATAAATACTAAGACAATTGTATATCATTTTTATCGTTCTCTTATCATGTGCTAACTCAAACTACATTTGTTTCACTTTGGAATCTTGTTTCTTTCTTCGAACCCAACTTTGCTTAACATTGTATGATGCCCTACCACCGTTATTACCTTCTCCCTTTTCTTGTAATTTTTTTCCTTTTTATACTTAGAATAAGGTGTTCCTTAGTGTTCCTACTTGGACTAAGACGATGTTCATGGTTCAAAAACACTCGTAGCCCGATAACATGCAACCAAATAAAAAGCCAGTAAATCCAAAAGGCTATTAAAATTGAAAAACCATGAAAATATTAGACCAATGACATAGGAAAAAGATACCTTGCCATAAAAATATATACCCAAGGAAGGTTCTAGGACAACATGAAAAAGTGTAAACCTATCCTAGGATAACACCTGATCTAGGAAGAGGAAGCAAGGTGGATCGTTAGATGACCGAACAAATTATACTCTAACATTTATCTATTTGGACAACGATCTTACATTGGAAGATTTCATGCCCTTAAAACCCTATAAACCTGTTATAAAAGAAGGAGTAACACTTAAAATCAAGATACACACATTTTTTTACATAAAGTACCTCTCACATCTGATAGAAACTTATTTGGGCTTCAGAGTGTTTGCACGTACCAGCCCTCGTCGAGGCGACAAACCACAAACAATGTCACTTCCCTGAACTATCTGTATCTAACCAACTTTAAAATTGTAAAAACTATCATTGGCACCATCTACGGGAACGCTTTTTCAAAGTTCAAACACCTTCTAGAATGTCAAAATGTCAAATCCAGGAAAAGAACAACACATAGCTCCAACCATCCATGATCCATTTCTAGCGAAACCGTGAGGAGAAACTATAATCATGAAGAATGAATCATGACATCCTCCTCACACCTAGAAAACCAGGCCTAGCCTCCACTAACTACTAAAAATATCTTTGTATTTCCACCAAATGACAAGTCTCAACTACCAATTCATGGAAACTTGACACCACGCTTGGTAGAGGGAAATAATGCACCTCAAATCACCACTTCGGTGAACCACATGAAAAACGTGAAACTAACACCTTACTGAGAAACTTACATATGGCATTCAATAGAAAAACCTCGAGGTCAGTATATATGTAGAACTCGTTCCCCACTCTTAAGAAAACATTCTTCTTTGTATATAGAACGCGGAGGTAGATTTCCGATACATTATGGACACAGTCACCAATATACTTAAGTTCCTCAACCTTTGAAATTTATCAAAGGGACGAAGATGTCTCCTTTCAAAAATAACTTAGTAGGAGAATCAATGAGTTCCCCATACAGAGGGGACTTTATAAACCACTGGGAACGGTAGCCTAGAATGGGAAGACTGACCCTAATAGCATGTAAAACTTGATCATGTCCTCTTCAACTTTAGGGGAGTAAGAGGTCATGGTAAGTGTGAATTGTTTGTCCTTACCCTCAAGGTATGGGTCTTGGCTTGTTTTAGAGGGTTAAGGATGAGATAATTAATTCTTGGTGAGATCTTCATGTGTGTTTCTCTATGCATTTCACATCGTCTCGAAGGAAGCCCAAATTAGTGGAAATTTTAGGATCCATCATACATGGGAAGGAAATTTGTTATGTTCATACTTTAACACCCCGTATAACATACATCTAGAAAATACATTATACGCAATGTTAATTAGTACTGATATAACACAAGTGCCTAACAACATCATTATATATAGATGTCCATAAATAAATATACAACTATGGCACATGATATACAAAAGTGCCTAATCAAAACTAAGATTTATGTACAATATCCACATATGCACATAATCCACAGTCGAAGATCACGATTACAAAAGTATTTGAAACATCATCATACAAGCTTATTATTTCCTTTAACCTATATAAAACCACCTAAAAAACAACAATATTCATGGGGTGAGATAATAATTCCAGTGGGTTCCCTATCTTATGGGCTCACTCGGCTTTACAAGTATTATTATAGATTCTTAACTTAAACTTCTCGACTTCTCAATACATGTGTACACTTACACAATAGAGAGAGACTTAAGTATCTAGAGGATTTTCGCATTGAAAGGAAAACATGGAAACTTGAGTTCACACAACTCAATAAGAAACTACTCAGAAATGCAATAAAACAAATTTCCTCGGTCGATCCTACGTCTAGGACAATGGACACAGGTTATAGATCTTTGTATTATGATTTTACTTTCTTGTAGATTTAGATTCTCCATGGGACTCAAACCCACTTTAAGAATTCTCACTCGTATGAGACTCAAACCCACTTGGAGTATCTTTCCTCGTATGAGTCTCTAACCCACTTTGAGGTCCACTTTTGTATGGGACTCTAACTCATTTGGTTACCTATTTTGTATGGGACTCTAATCCATTTGGTATATGTGAATCAATACTACGTATATCCCAATTCTGCTTTACGCAAGCATCTCAATCAGGACAGGCGCGAGTATGGGTTATTTCTGAATATGTGACTATTCTCAACATTCACAACGTGATTGTACTCATCAATAACTAGGTGATCATACTCACAAATCTCATAACATTAGAACATGTTCCATACAAAGCCCATTAGTTCACAATTAACTATTATTCACCATCCATGCAATTCGGTATTCTCATAGATGGAACGATACATTCCAAGTGACTATTCGTCCACGGTACACACTGAGGAACCTTCACGTTTGAATATCATAGTCTAAGTTGTTTAGCATAAGCTAGGTTATTTTCTTGCTAAATGATTCACCTAGTTATCATCTTAGGTCAACCTCACTCACCGTCATAGGTTTTAATTAATTATTATACGTTCATCACAAACAAACAAATCATAGCACGGTTCTTAAAACACATATGAGAGTTCATCATTATTCACCAAGCATAATTTGGAATACATGTGTCGCAACCCGAAAAATACGGTATGCGATGCGAAAAAAACAACCGGCGAAGAAGAAATGACAGAAGAGTCGCCACCGTGCGTTATTTATCCCAAAGGAGGGAAAGGAAACGCTCGAAGTAAACCTGGAAAAAGGAAAGGAAAAGACAAGGTCTCGCAACCAAATCTTGGGTTCGGGAGTCGATTATGCGAAGGGAAGGTATTAGCACCCCTACGCATCCGTAGTACTCTACGGGATCCACTCTTGTTGTTTCTTGTCTAAAGGGTGTATGTTTATCTAATGTACTATTTACTAAAAGGGTCAAGAGAAAAAAAATGACTCGCACGGATGTCGCATCCACTGCATACGTATCTCATCTGGAATGAGAATCAGAGTCTTCGTAGCTCGGGTACCTATGGGTGAAGGATAAGTATGCTCGCTAAGACATCGCGTCTTATGCCTACGTATCTCATCGGGAATGAGAATCAGAGCAAAACGTAGTTCAAACTAACTACGGGAATGAGGGTCTCGATTGCACCTAGGGCAAGAGAAAGGGAATGTCTCGATCGCAACGAGGGCGAGAGAAAGGATCGCAACGAGGGCGAAAGAAAACAAAGATTAGTTGTTAGTTGTTAGTCAAACTCGGCAAGACATCGCATCTTGTGCCTACGTATCTCATCTGAACATGAGAATCAGAGTTGCCGTAGTTCGGCTACACGCACGCCAAACAAAACAAGACACCTACACACAAAAAGGTGGCAAACATGGAGCCCGACTGCCAATCACTGGACTTACATCAGCATCCGAACCAAACACACACAAAGGGGCAAACGTGGAGCCCGACTGCCAATCACTGGACTTACATCAGCATCCGAACCAAAACACACACAAAAGGGCAAACGTGGAGCCCGACTGCCAATCACTGGACTTACATCAGCATCCGAACCCAACAAACCCACACTGGAACCCGAATGCCACTCGATGGACTTACATCAGCTTCCAAGCACACAACAAGCACAAACAAACAACAAATCGCTAAGGAGTCGGGAACTCGAGCCTAGCAACTGTCAGACAAACACACACAAAAAAGGGGAAAGTGCCCGGAGAGGTCTCGCACGACCTCCTGCCTACATACCTCGTCTGGAACAAGGATCAGGGCGATGTAGTTCCCCTTCATAGGGGGTGCCATCTGAACATGGACTTAGAAAGAAGGACACCAGTTGTGTCAAAGGAGAGTGGGCAATGTGTTCACGTCCTAGCAGTAGGTGTCGCAGCTCGCTGAATCGAGTCTTAGGCGGTTACCTCTTTGCAATAGAACGGACTACATGCCACAAGATCGGAGACGCACGGAAGGTCTAAAAGTGGGGGAAGCTCTGCCCTAGTGTTGTCATGCAATATGTACTTAAGTGTTTGGATTTACAAATGGGGATATCTACCTAATGTTAGCATGCAAAGAATACGGGAATTCTACCTATGTTATCATACAAAAGGATATGGGAATCCTACCTATGTTATCATGCAAAGGGTTCTATCTAATGGGTGCTACCTAATCGGAACAAGAATCGACGAATGGAGCAAGGAGAAGTGTTAGGGATAAGGGTAGATGGCGACGCATGAAGCAATCGACTTACAAGGTTGATGGCGATGCATAAAGCAATCGGCTTACAAGGTTGATGGCGATGCATAAAGCAATCGACTTACAAAAGGGTGGATGAATACGTGCTGGTTCTGTTAGGTTTTGAAAAATGATTACTCGACGTTGGATCGAGGTTTTGGTCTTGTTTTGAAATGGTTATCGGGTGTTCATTTTAATTCTTGTATTAACAGATGAATAAAGAATGAAAGAATAAATATTATACATTTCATGGGAGAGGGGTACATTTGTTATGAATGGGGATTGTTCATGGCAAACAAACAATAATAATACATGCCTCATACACCATACAAGTAGGCCACAGTTAATCAAACAATTAAGATATTTAAACAAGTATATAATCAAATCAAATAATCAAAGAATGAAATGAATGAGCATTAAACAATGTATGAGTGTAGGTGCGAAGGAACCGGCTCATTGTAAGAAAGCCCAAGAGTAAGCTATGTGAGGTTGATGGCGATGCTTAAAAAGCAATCGACTTACAAGGGTGTGAAAAAGGGGCTCGATGTTAAATCGAGAAAAATATGATTTTTTATAATTTTAAAGTGGTTTTGAATGAATGATGAAGTTAAAAGAAAACAAAGTTTGCATTATTAACAAATGAAACTGTGAGTATACAACATAAACATGAAAAAAATGAATGCTAAAAAAGAAAGGAAATGTTATATGTGGGTATCGAACCCACCACACAAGGGGAGATGAGACTCCTTCCCCTCCACCCGGCCATAGGAAATCAACTATTAAACTAACAACGACCAAACATATAAACAAGAACAAATAAAAAGAATAATAATAAGAAACTAACAAAAAAAGAAATGGGCCGGTGGAGTATGTCAAACCCAAAGCCCACGAAGCAGTGCCCATATCACCAAAACAGGAAAAAGTCAAAAGCCCAACGGTCACCCTAGCCGCATGGCTGTTGGGTGACGGAAGCAGAAGAGATCTCTCATGCCCATGCCAACTGTCGGCATTTATGATGGGTGGCTGTAATAGAGAACCAAGCAAGTCCCAACACTAAAGCCAACGGTCAACAATAAATGGGTGCAATCATTTCAAAAAAAAGAAGAAATTAAAACGCAAAGAAAGATGTTTAAAGCAGAAGTCTGTAATGAAAAGTAAAAAAACAATAGCCTCTCCCCTAAATGAAAACCATTATTTCCAGAGAAAACAAACCTTCTCGTTTTAAGGAGATCCACAGACGAATAACCGCGACACCAACGAACGTCGGCGACGAAAAAAGGGACTCAACCGGAAAGCAACGAACAGACCCAGCTACGAAGAAGTCACACGACAATTGGGGCGGCGGACGCTTGCACCTTTCACTCTTTCACCGATCGATTCCACTCTACTGCACTAAAACTCGCCTCCCTTGCCTCCGATATGAGCTTCAATCCATGGTGGTAACAAGGTCTAGTGTTCTTTAGACTTTTCCTCCTTCACCTTCGTTGATTAGGGTTTTTTCTTTTTCTCGCCGCTATCTCCTCTTTCTCCATTCTAGGGTTTCATGAATAGTAACCCCTTTTTATACAGGACCCCCCTCTTTCCTCTGCTGCGTTTTCTGCTGTGTAGTGGAGCCTTCGTACGGAGGATGTTAGGGAAATTTTGTCCTCTTTCAGCAGGTGGTCCCTCCTTTAATTTCTCTTAGGCTCCTCAACCTTTACCGTGAGTAACAGGCAAGTCACTACTGTAATTTTTGACATACTTGAAACAAATGGAACGTGACGCTTCTGGATTATTGGAACGGGATTGTATCAATCTGTAACTGTTATTGTTGATACTTGCAGGAAATGAAGATATAACAGACGTGACAACAGGAACTGGTTTGGTTATGCATGAGAACACTGCCGCATTGGTGTGAACATTTGTCTGGGCTCCAACTCCGGAATTTGTCACATGATTTGCTCCATCATTTTTCACGGTTTCCCCCAAGGTTGGTGTTTCAATTTATTTAGTATTTTGATTCAAAAAAAAAAACAGCTTCTTATGGTTAACAGATGCATTGGCAGTTATTGGATTGTTTGCTGCAAGTGTAACGACGACATCAGAACTATGACTGGGATTCTGGATGTCGATTTCCATTTGATTTTGCTTAGGTACTTTAAGGGTCTTCAATATATTTGAATGTGTACCATTTGAAGTGACACCATCAATTTCACCAGCAGTCCCTTTCCTGCTACTAAGAGCATGAGCAGATGGGTGAAGAGGGTTTCGCCGTTGACGAGGAACAAGAGAGGGTTATTAACAAACAGGCTCGCCAAGTATGTTCAGGTAAAAAGAGTAAAACTTCAATGAAAAGGTATTAATCATTCTCTGAATAGAAAGAACATAGTGATGCCACAATTTTTTTTCTGTTGACAGTTTTGTATCCATGTCACGTGCTGCTTGATTTCCCAAAGAGCTCGACAGCATGTGCGGAGGAGGCACGAGTCTGGCAGTCAACAACCACCAGTGTATGTGGTGTTGGATGCTGCAATGGTTCCACTTGGGGAAGATATGGGAACACGTCCAGATGCAATAGCAGGTAACACTGGTGCGTAAGGTTATACTGTGACTTTGAACATACTTTTAGTGAAACAATGAAAGTGTCATTAATGAGTTTATCCTTGTTTGTAGCACATTTCTCACCAGAAACAACAATGGGCGCACTCTCTATAGTTAATGATGAATTGGAATTCTCTACAGAGCAATCTGAAATCTTTTCCTGGTATATGAGAATTCGAGTCCCTTTCCATGTGAATTAAGCTTGGATTATCTGAAAGAGATTTAGCATTTTGAGATTGTCCATGCCATCTTTGCACCGTAGGTGAACTATGGTCATTCTCTACATCTTTAGGAGACGGAGTCTCTTCAACAGATTGAGCGATTCCGGACTGTCTCACCCCGAAATGACTGACTGAAGCTAAACTACAAGGTATACTTATTTTGGAGTAAACACTCACTTCCACAGCCAACAATGATGCTTTTGATGTTTGAACGTGGAAGAAAAAATTTACAGGTGGAGCTTTTAGCTCAGAAGTCACTGAAGGTTTTGAAGTAATGAAATTTTCAACTCGGCTTTTGCTTAAGTATAGATCCACTAACATGTTTGAGTTGGTAAGAGTACTCAAAATCCTATGATCCGTTACGAAAACTCGAATCTGAGACGATAACTCCACAAATAGCAGTAGACGCTAATGTTTCTATCGCGCTCAAGCTTCCATTTTTCTGCAGCAGTAAACTCAGTTCCTCTAACTGTCTGTGGTTTGTTTCGACTGGTTTTGCAGGCTGTTGCTGCTGCTTGGTGGTAAAGTCATGTTTGCTTAATCTTGAAATTGTTCCTCTTCTGGTTTACAGACGACTCAACCATCGAAGTTGAATTAACGGGTAAGGCTGAACTAACTTCATTCGAAGCAGTAGCAATGCCAGCAGATACATTAACATAAGCCACTGTGTGATTCTCAACTTGTGGGGCAGTTGAGGTTGTAGAAACATTCAAAGTCTTCTCTAGAGAAAGATTACGTTTATGTTTATGATGTTTTGCTGTCCATTTTTCTGTTTCTTCAGGTCTGCAGGATGCCGCTCGGTTGTCTGGTATGGGATGAGTAAACATAAAAAAATCAGACCCTGATTCTGCTGTTGATGAGCCACTGCGTCGCTCCTTTAATGATTGTAACTGAAAGGAGTCAAAATTGTGCCGTTCATTGGACGCCCTGGTGATTTGCCTCACAAAAGTTCCCTCCGCATTTACGCACAAGCTTCATGATATTATGATCATTCCATGGACATAAAGCCTCAGAACATACTTCTTGATGATTACTTCAATGCGAGAATTTCTGACTTTGGACTAACCAAGTTGATGAACATGAATCAAAGCAAAACCAACACTGGCATTAGGGGAACAAAAGGGTATGTCGCACTTGAATGGTTTAAGAACATGCCTAATCACAGCTCAAGTGGATGTGTATGGTTATGGTGTAGTGTTACTTGAGATAATTTCATGTAGAAGATGTGTTCAAGAAATGGATGATGAAGATGAAGAGAAAGCTATACTGACAGATTGGGCTTATGATTGTTACAAAGATGGTGCTGTAAGTGCATTGGTTGTCAAGTCATCCAGAATGCCATAGATGTTGTTGATCTGAAGATGCAATCGACTTTATTGTCTCAACTTTTTTTTTTTTATCAAGTTGTGACATTATCAACCCATCCATATGGTTGCCGGGTGATACAGAGAGTCCTGGAGCACTGTGAAGATCCTAGCACACAGCAAAAAGTCATGAATGAGATTTTAGGAGCAGTTAGCATGTTAACCCAGGATCAGTACGGCAACTATGTTGTCCAGCATGTCCTTTTCTACAAAATTGGATCCTTGTATAATGTAATCACAGTTGCACCAATTACACAGAATATTGTTCCTGCCACTTTGGCCAATCCATTTTGTTCTATTTTTAATATTACTGCCATTAGAAATGTTGTAGCAGGGACAGAATTTTGTATTGCTGATAATCTTTATCCGGTCTTCCATTTCGAATTGAATTGTTTGTTTTTTTTTTTTTTTTTCACTGTTCTTTTTCTTAGCAAGTGAAGCTGTGTAACTGTTCAAATCAACACCTTTCAACGAAGAATTAGAACTCAAATTCTGGTGAGGAGTAACTGGAGCAACTCCTTGAACAGTAGCATTTGTGGTTTGATTTGTGACCCTAGATGGTCATATTTTTACAATTTGAGTGTTGTTTGTGGCTGGAATAGTAACTGCATCTTGTGATGAATTTTTTGCGTGCCCTTGTGTTGTTGGGAGATGAAGATTGAGATTGAGAAGTTGCACTGGTAGATCTAGTTGTGGAAGTGTTGTTTTACCACATGTAACCGTACCTTTGGTGTAATTTGGATATGGACATGGATTTATTTTAGGGTTTTCGGAATTGGGTTGACTTTGGTCATAGTTGACCAAAAAGTCAACTATTGACCAAAGTCAACAGTTGGTCCAAAAGTGTCAATTTTTGTGTATTTTTTTGTATGGAATCAAAATGTAATGAAATAAAATTGAAATGGATTAATAAAATGGTTTGAAGTTGGTTTCCAACTTGTTTTGCCTTATGACTTGAATGTTTGACTTTGAAAAGAACATGACTGATAATGCACATGAACAAACACCATGACTTTGGACCAAGACCAGTCCTCATGCAAAACCAAAGTAAAGCTAGGCCAAGCATGCCAAACCAACATAAAAGATTCAGGACCAAAATCTGGGTATGACAGCTGCCCCTATTTAAACATCTTCAACTAGAGAATATGAAGCAAGACGTTCTTCATATGATCATTGTGGGAGATGGTTAAATACTAAGAAGACCCGGATTTTGATCCTTAATCCCCACGAAATAATTAACCATGTCTGTCAGAATCGGCAACGAAGCAATCCCAAAAGAAGAATCCGTCTGGTACGGTGAAAATCGGCCTGAGCACCGAAATAGAGAGTTGACCCATGGCCTGAACGCCGCACTAAGCACCGGAATATGAGAGTATCAATGTTGGTCTGATCACCGGAAATCTGGTCTGAACACCACTTTGATCTGGATATCGAAAAAAAACTGGCCTGAATGCCACTTCGGTCTGGATACCGGGAACTGGCCTGGACGCCACTTCGGTCTGGATACCGGGAAAACTGGTCTGAACACCACAAGTTCTTCATCCTGACTGTTGAGAACTTCTTCGATCTGGGAATCGGAAACTGGCCTGAATGCCACTTCGGTCTGGATACCGGGAAAACTGGTCTGAACACCACAAGTTCTTCGTCCTGATTGTTGAGAACTTCTTCGATCTGGAATCGGAAACTGGCCTGAATGCCACTTCGGTCTGGATACCGGGAAAACTGGTCTGAACACCACAAGTTCTTCGTCCTGATTGTTGAGAACTTCTTCGATCTGGAATCGGAAACTGGCCTGAATGCCACTTCGGTCTGGATACCGGGAAAACTGGTCCGAACACCACAAGTTCTTCGTCCTGATTGTTGAGAACTTCTTCGATCTGGAATCGGAAACTGGCCTGAATGCCACTTCGGTCTGGATACCGGGAAAACTGGTCCGAACACCACAAGTTCTTCGTCCTGATTGTTGAGAACTTCTTCGATCTGGAATCGGAAACTGGCCTGAATGCCACTTCGGTCTGGATACCGGGAAAACTGGTCTGAACACCACAAGTTCTTCGTCCTGATTGTTGAGAACTTCTCCGATCTGGAATCGGAAACTGGCCTGAATGCCACTTCGGTCTGGATATCGGGAAAACTGGTCTGAACACCACAAGTTCTTCGTCCTGATTTTTGAGAACTTCTTCGATCTGGAATCGGAAACTGGCCTGAATGCCACTTCGGTCTGGATACCGGGAACACTGGCCTGAATGCCACTTCGGTCTGGATACCGGGAACTCTGGCCTGAACGCCACTTCGGTCTGGATACCGGGAAAATTGGCCTGAATGCCACTTCGGTCTGGATACCGGGAAAACTGGCATGAATGCCACTTCGGTCTGGATACCGAGAAAACTCTTCATGTCTATCATCATCGGCGAAGATAACAAAACAGTGATACGTGAGCCGGCACGCATGCCAAAGACCTATGCTGGGGATAACAATCGAAAGATTGACCAAAGAGTGCATGAGATATATTATCTATAGCCGTCAAAATGCAGATAGTACACTCGCATGGAAGATTACCCATAACCGGGTTGTAGGTTGTCAAATGAATAATCGACCGAAAAGAAAGGCATCAGGGTACCAGGACTAGGCATGCAAAAGATGACCAATCAAAAGAGGATAAAGTTGCTAACTCGGAGCAAATACCCAAAAGAAAGGGGAAGACTCACTGGGGACAATTCTGCTTGATCAAGGCAAGTATCCAGAGGGGAAAAGAGTATCAATACCGCAAGCTGGATACTGATAACTGCAAAGAGGGGATTACATCTACCGGTTTGTAGGCAGAAAACCACGGAAAAGTAACCAGTCATCGATAGGATGAGCACACAGGGTTAACTCCGCCAAGGGGATGAAAGTGGGATTTTACAACTACCAGCTAGTAGGTAGAAAACCACAGAAAAGTAACCAGTCATCGACAAGATGAGCACACAGGGTTAACTCCGCCAAGGGGATGAAAGTGGGATTTTACAACTACCAGCTAGTAGGTAGAAAACCACAGAAAAGTAACCAGTCATCGACAGGATGAGCACACAGGGTTAACTCCGCCAAGGGGATGAAAGTGGGATTTTACAACTACCAGCTAGTAGGTAGAAAACCACAAAGATAGGACTTACAACTACCGGTTTGTAGGTAGAAGCCACAAATTCCGCTGAGGATGAGATGAATGAGTGCCGGTTAGCGAGCGACTATTCAATTATGCCCCAGGGAAGCACGGGAGACAGCCAACAAGAAGCCAATTTAGGATCGATCCAAAAAGGCAGACTGAATCAGGACTCATCCTAATGAGGAAAGAACTCAATAGGGAAAACCCATCCCGTTAGGGAGGGAACGGAAACAACCGTCATCCACGAGGATATAACTCAGTGGGGAGCTGGCAGTAAAGGATAAACACTTTCTGCTTAAGGGGTTGGATCTACATGGAGAGATCAGACACGCCCACATATGCTAGGGGAATTGAACCAAGCTTGCAAAATGATGCCAACTTCGGGGAGTAACACTGCTGGGGATACCCATTCAACTAAGGAGTCACTTGCTGGGAAAACACCAACTTCTCAACCATGCTGATGAATCCAATTCTGAAGCCGATCCAATGGTGCGATGCTAAACTCTTTCCAACAAACCAATCTCGGCTGGTCACCACGGCCTAGGGCTAATGGACATGTTTGCAATGTTGATGCATGAGTTTTTTTGTTTTACACAATGCCCCATGATCACGGAAATGCTATGCACTAATGATGCAATATGCTATGCTTATCTAAATGATGAATGCATAAACACACGTCTCCTCCAGAGACAACACCGGGGAACTCCAAGAACTGTGCTGAGGATCCTATAACATGTCAACTTCCATCCTGCTGGGGAAAGACAAACCTTGCTGGGGATGCACTCCATCGAACCCGAACTGCTTGGAGATTACCCTGCTAGGGGAGGCAACCCATTCTTATCTCTACTGGGGATGATTTTCTCCGAACCCGATCCGCTTGGGGATCTCACTGAGGGAAAACCATCAACACAAACCCTACTGGGAAGGCAGTAACCTTCAGGCTCGCTGAGGAGACACTGATCTCAAATCCGTTAGGGAGGATCTACTGGAGAGATCTGTATCAACAAATAGCAGGAGACAACCATCAACAGATACACGGCAACAGCTGCATCATGAGTATCTGAATGTTATGATTATGCATGTATGCATAATACCTAAAAATGTATGATGAATGCTGACAAACAGACGTGCTCAACACACAGGTCCGGGAATCAACCATCTGGTACCACTCTTCCGGAGGGAAAACCAAAGTCACCAGAGAGACGAGAAAATCCACAGGAGACTGGGATATCAGGGAGCAACACCATCCTGCAGGGGAGGAAGGCCACCAGAGGCTTCCGGAGGGATCGTCGGTCACAACCGGAGAACATAGCTCAGCATACAGGCGGACGCGCCATGACCACTCGTGCTGGAGATCAGAGATACCATGAAGCAACTAGATCTCTGATAAGGATAGATAGGCACCGGTAAAGCTCATCATGCCAACAACTCCGCTGGGGATCTACCTGAGGACATGATGGAGTACTGGATGTCAATCCACCAAATACTGAATCTTCCAAGAATAGCACCCATGCTGGGGGAGGGAGGAAGATTGCTCTGCTGGAGAGAGGAAAGTTGAAGTCTTCAATAAATGCTCTGCCTAGGACTGCCCCACAAAAAACGTCCAAACAGCAAACTTGCTAGGGATGCCCCACAATAGGGCTCAAACAGCACTCTACTGGGGATGCCCCACTATAGGTGCTAATAGGGACTTGGAAGAAAAAAAACTGCACTGTCGGGGACATGAAGATGAACAACTTCAACCAACACTACACTGGGCAATCTCGCTGAGGAGAAACCATGAGAGGTTCTACAGGGAAAAGATACAGTCATGCTCGAGATACGAACAATTGTCTTACTTGTTGGTAATCATACCGCCCTTGGGAGAGCACTGTGGGTCTCCTAAGTATCCTCCCATCATTGTGAATATTCACTTAGTTTGAGAACAAATTTGAAAAATTTATTTATTTTGAAAAACAATGATACTTTATCAATTAAAACATGCAAAACGTTTGTTGAGTTGAAACAAATAAGAGTGCAAATAATTGGATAAAAGCTCAAATTGATGTGATGGAATGGTAGTCTGCAAAGGGCGAGACTCCATAGATTTGTACAAGTTTGAAATCGGTGATATATATTGGAGAGGGCTACATTGAACATAATGACCCTTACTCTACCATTCTGAATTTCGATGTATTCAGAGCTTCAGTCGACGACGCATCGAGGATTCCTGACGGATGACAGATATAGAACACAGTCTTGTCAAGATGCAGTTACTTGCCAAATCCCTAATTTTTGCCTAGATTGCCCCAGTGTGAGGTGCTCAATCTAGCGGGATGCGAATTCTTTTTTTTTCAATGTCTCTAACTTTTGCCTGGATCGCCCTTTCGGGTTTTCAATCCACCGAGACGCTCCTTTTTGCCTAAGTCGCCCTTTGGGGTGTTCGACTTAGCGAGCTGTTTTGTTTTTTCTCTTTTAGGCGAAGTATTTCTTGACTGCATCGGAGTTCCCAGGACGAGTGAACTTCTCCATTCATTGTTGTAAGTGTCAGAGCACCGCCTGAACAGGCTTTCTTGACCACATATGGACATTCATAGCTTGGGGGTTCACTTGCCCCTAGAATCGGGCACGAAAGACAAGACTTTCTTGAGCACAAGGTCACCTTCTCGGAACACACGAGGCTTGACCTTCTTGTCGAATGCTTTCTTCACTCTCTGCTGATATGACTGACCATGACACATAGCAGTTGATCTCTTCTTTTCGATCGAATTCAGCATCAGTCAACTTGGGACTTTGAGGGTGCTATTTTTTCTTTTGTTTCTTTCTTTCTTTTTCTTTCTTTTGATTTGGGTTTCTTTTGATTTTACCCCCTCCTCTTTCTTTTTTCTCTTTTTTTTCTTTTTTTTTTTTTTGATGCCCCAGTTGGTTGTTCTGCTGATTCTCGAGATGCAGCTGAGTGATCTTCTTTTCTTGCTCAAGAAGTCGGGAAATACCGTCAGGAATCCCTTCAACATCATCTTCGTCCGCTTCGAATACAGGGAATTCAAAATTGGGAGATGACGTCCGATCATTATGTTTAATGGGTTTAAGAAACAACCTGCATAATGATTTAGAGATGAAAAGCTTTTTGAAAAACAAACAAGACAATCGTTATGCAGATGAAAAGATTGCTTTTATTCCTGTTTTTAAGGTTTTTTGTGATCACCAATTTCATGCGAAAAGCGAAAAGGGAAAACAAATGGAAAAACAAATGTTTTAACATGAATTTATTTGAATGAAAATATCATTGCACAAAATGTTGCCAACAATGTCATCACTTCTCCTTTTGGCATGGGAGAAGGGTTTTTTAAACAAAGTGATTATTACTCTGACTTATGAACGACTGTAGGAACACCCACAGTGACCCATTTGTGATAGATCCCACCAGGGATAACAACTGTCAGTATCCTTTGCATCAACAACTTCTGCTTTTGAACAAACCTCTTCGTTGAAGATCTTAGAAGAAAAGCCACCGCCGGCCCGGGGCTTGCCGTCTTCAAGCTTGATTAACACGGGGACCTAAGTCTTCAAAGCTCGGAATCCCTGACCTCACAAGGTCTTGAACCTTCATCTTTAGCTGGAAACAACTATCCACATCATGACCAGGAGCACCCGAATGATACACACAATGCTGTTCAGGCCTATACCACCACCGAGGGTTGACGGGTATAGCCGGCGGGTCTCTGGGAGTAATCAAGTTCCGCTCTATCAAAGAGGGATACAGCTCTGCATAGGACATAGGGATCGGATCAAAAATGATCTTCTTCCTCTCATTACTCGTACTAGCTTGATTACCATTGGGAGGCCGGTAAGCCTGCTGCTGAGGACGATGTTGTTGATGCTGATATTGCTGAGTTGGTCTTCTCTGCTGTTGTTGAGTTGCTGGAATAGTCACAGCAGCAGCCTGACGATTCTGTCCTCTATTGGCACTCCTCCGACGGTGCACAACTTTTGTTTCACTTTCTCCCCTTTTGGGTGCCCCAGAGGATGGCCTCTTAGAACCGGAAGAACTTGAAGAGCCAAGATGGCGAACCGGAGTGCGGGTTGCTCTGACATTAACAGTCTCTGCAGCAAGAGGCTGTTCACTGATTCTGGTCCCCTTCAATTTATCACCCACGGCATAATCATTGACGAGAATAGTGACAGCAGCATTCTCATGAACAGGTACACCCACTGGTGAAGCACGGCGGACTGGTGGAATCATGGCTTCCAGTCCCTGGGCTAAGGCACGCAGCTCCTCTTGCCCCTGAACAACTCCTTGCATCACTGTCATGAACTGGGCCATGTTTGCCCTCATCTCGGCCAACTCAGCTTGGACTTGATCCATACTCCTCTGATGATTCAATCTGGTTGCGGTGCGGACGATGATCAACAATCCCGTCTCAGTCAAAACCCAGAGTGAGAAGTCTCTCCCAAGCATGTCTGCAATGCAAGGATGATATGTGCATGATATGCATATGATGCGGATGCTATTTTATCATGAATGATCCTGAAAAGGATATGCACATGCGAGTTAACTTTTTTTTCATGCATTATTATTTTTTTTGAAAATAAACATGCTATGATGCAAAGGATGGAGCCAAGACTGGCAGGTTGTGCATCTCGGCACACAGGATCCGAAGCTTCGGCTTGAACTCTGATCACAACCATCTGAAACCCAAAGTCGTCTGAACCAAGTCATCTGAACCCAATCTGAAGAACCAATTCATCCTCTGAGCAACCTTAAATTCAGCCCAGGGATCCGAAATAAACGGAACTCTCTGATCAATACCGGGGTCAAACCTCCGGCGTCCAGAAATAACGATCCATAAATCCGACTCAAGATCATCAACACGACATTACTGGCAGAAACTGTATCTGTAGAGATCAAACCCTCCCCTCACTGGTAGGTTCTAAGAACAGAAGTTTGTCAGCTTTAGCCCTTCAGTCGAGAATAATACGTTTACCACTGAAGGTTCGGCATTATTACGGGATAAAAGACCTCCGCTGACTCCCCTCAACAGGATATCCTAAAGCAAGTTCCCAGTCTCGGGGTCCTCGGATTGAGCAGCGAGAATGCGCCCACCAGAGCTAACATAATCACGTCTCGGAGGAGAGGCCTCGACTGAGTTCTCGGGAAATGGTTACCAGAGTCGACGATTTCTAAAGGAATATCTGTCGTTATGGAACAGCCATAGGACAGAATATATCCAACAGAAACCTCGTCTGGAATGTGGGTCTCACGAACGACTTAACGTAGCAACATACCACGCAAGCCTCATGACTATCCACTCTAGCACCTATGTGTACACTCAAGCCTGGGTAGTGGGCTTATCTCTCATAGAACAGTCCCAACCCAACAAACAAACAACCCCCAGATACAGCAAGCATATGTACATGAATGCAATAAGGTAAAGCAGGTAAATGCGGAAAGTAAATAACTGTACAAAAGAATAAACACCCAACAAACAAGAAACCTACAAAAGCTAGGAGGGACTCGCTTAGGGAAACTAGAGGTCCCCAGCAGAGTCGCCAGCTGTCGCAACCCGAAAAATACGGTATGCGATGCGAAAAAAACAACCGGCGAAGAAGAAATGACAGAAGAGTCGCCACCGTGCGTTATTTATCCCAAAGGAGGGAAAGGAAACGCTCGAAGTAAACCTGGAAAAAGGAAAGGAAAAGACAAGGTCTCGCAACCAAATCTTGGGTTCGGGAGTCGATTATGCGAAGGGAAGGTATTAGCACCCCTACGCATCCGTAGTACTCTACGGGATCCACTCTTGTTGTTTCTTGTCTAAAGGGTGTATGTTTATCTAATGTACTATTTACTAAAAGGGTCAAGAGAAAAAAAATGACTCGCACGGATGTCGCATCCACTGCATACGTATCTCATCTGGAATGAGAATCAGAGTCTTCGTAGCTCGGGTACCTATGGGTGAAGGATAAGTATGCTCGCTAAGACATCGCGTCTTATGCCTACGTATCTCATCGGGAATGAGAATCAGAGCAAAACGTAGTTCAAACTAACTACGGGAATGAGGGTCTCGATTGCACCTAGGGCAAGAGAAAGGGAATGTCTCGATCGCAACGAGGGCGAGAGAAAGGATCGCAACGAGGGCGAAAGAAAACAAAGATTAGTTGTTAGTTGTTAGTCAAACTCGGCAAGACATCGCATCTTGTGCCTACGTATCTCATCTGAACATGAGAATCAGAGTTGCCGTAGTTCGGCTACACGCACGCCAAACAAAACAAGACACCTACACACAAAAAGGTGGCAAACATGGAGCCCGACTGCCAATCACTGGACTTACATCAGCATCCGAACCAAACACACACAAAGGGGCAAACGTGGAGCCCGACTGCCAATCACTGGACTTACATCAGCATCCGAACCAAAACACACACAAAAGGGCAAACGTGGAGCCCGACTGCCAATCACTGGACTTACATCAGCATCCGAACCCAACAAACCCACACTGGAACCCGAATGCCACTCGATGGACTTACATCAGCTTCCAAGCACACAACAAGCACAAACAAACAACAAATCGCTAAGGAGTCGGGAACTCGAGCCTAGCAACTGTCAGACAAACACACACAAAAAAGGGGAAAGTGCCCGGAGAGGTCTCGCACGACCTCCTGCCTACATACCTCGTCTGGAACAAGGATCAGGGTGATGTAGTTCCCCTTCATAGGGGGTGCCATCTGAACATGGACTTAGAAAGAAGGACACCAGTTGTGTCAAAGGAGAGTGGGCAATGTGTTCACGTCCTAGCAGTAGGTGTCGCAGCTCGCTGAATCGAGTCTTAGGCGGTTACCTCTTTGCAATAGAACGGACTACATGCCACAAGATCGGAGACGCACGGAAGGTCTAAAAGTGGGGGAAGCTCTGCCCTAGTGTTGTCATGCAATATGTACTTAAGTGTTTGGATTTACAAATGGGGATATCTACCTAATGTTAGCATGCAAAGAATACGGGAATTCTACCTATGTTATCATACAAAAGGATATGGGAATCCTACCTATGTTATCATGCAAAGGGTTCTATCTAATGGGTGCTACCTAATCGGAACAAGAATCGACGAATGGAGCAAGGAGAAGTGTTAGGGATAAGGGTAGATGGCGACGCATGAAGCAATCGACTTACAAGGTTGATGGCGATGCATAAAACAATCGGCTTACAAGGTTGATGGCGATGCATAAAGCAATCGACTTACAAAAGGGTGGATGAATACGTGCTGGTTCTGTTAGGTTTTGAAAAATGATTACTCGACGTTGGATCGAGGTTTTGGTCTTGTTTTGAAATGGTTATCGGGTGTTCATTTTAATTCTTGTATTAACAGATGAATAAAGAATGAAAGAATAAATATTATACATTTCATGGGAGAGGGGTACATTTGTTACGAATGGGGATTGTTCATGGCAAACAAACAATAATAATACATGCCTCATACACCATACAAGTAGGCCACAGTTAATCAAACAATTAAGATATTTAAACAAGTATATAATCAAATCAAATAATCAAAGAATGAAATGAATGAGCATTAAACAATGTATGAGTGTAGGTGCGAAGGAACCGGCTCATTGTAAGAAAGCCCAAGAGTAAGCTATGTGAGGTTGATGGCGATGCTTAAAAAGCAATCGACTTACAAGGGTGTGAAAAAGGGGCTCGATGTTAAATCGAGAAAAATATGATTTTTTATAATTTTAAAGTGGTTTTGAATGAATGATGAAGTTAAAAGAAAACAAAGTTTGCATTATTAACAAATGAAACTGTGAGTATACAACATAAACATGAAAAAAATGAATGCTAAAAAAGAAAGGAAATGTTATATGTGGGTATCGAACCCACCACATAAGGGGAGATGAGACTCCTTCCCCTCCACCCGGCCATAGGAAATCAACTATTAAACTAACAACGACCAAACATATAAACAAGAACAAATAAAAAGAATAATAATAAGAAACTAACAAAAAAAGAAATGGGCCGGTGGAGTATGTCAAACCCAAAGCCCACGAAGCAGTGCCCATATCACCAAAACAGGAAAAAGTCAAAAGCCCAACGGTCACCCTAGCCGCATGGCTGTTGGGTGACGGAAGCAGAAGAGATCTCTCATGCCCATGCCAACTGTCGGCATTTATGATGGGTGGCTGTAATAGAGAACCAAGCAAGTCCCAACACTAAACCCAACGGTCAACAATAAATGGGTGCAATCATTTCAAAAAAAAGAAGAAATTAAAACGCAAAGAAAGATGTTTAAAGCAGAAGTCTGTAATGAAAAGTAAAAAAACAATAGCCTCTCCCCTAAATGAAAACCATTATTTCCAGAGAAAACAAACCTTCTCGTTTTAAGGAGATCCACAGACGAATAACCGCGACACCAACGAACGTCGGCGACGAAAAAAGGGACTCAACCGGAAAGCAACGAACAGACCCAGCTACGAAGAAGTCACACGACAATTGGGGCAGCGGACGCTTGCACCTTTCACTCTTTCACCGATCGATTCCACTCTACTGCACTAAAACTCGCCTCCCTTGCCTCCGATATGAGCTTCAATCCATGGTGGTAACAAGGTCTAGTGTTCTTTAGACTTTTCCTCCTTCACCTTCGTTGATTAGGGTTTTTTCTTTTTCTCGCCGCTATCTCCTCTTTCTCCATTCTAGGGTTTCATGAATAGTAACCCCTTTTTATACAGGACCCCCCTCTTTCCTCTGCTGCGTTTTCTGCTGTGTAGTGGAGCCTTCGTACGGAGGATGTTAGGGAAATTTTGTCCTCTTTCAGCAGGTGGTCCCTCCTTTAATTTCTCTTAGGCTCCTCAACCTTTACCGTGAGTAACAGGCAAGTCACTACTGTAATTTTTGACACACTTGAAACAAATGGAACGTGACGCTTCTGGATTATTGGAACGGGATTGTATCAATCTGTAACTGTTATTGTTGATACTTGCAGGAAATGAAGATATAACAGACGTGACAACAGGAACTGGTTTGGTTATGCATGAGAACACTGCCGCATTGGTGTGAACATTTGTCTGGGCTCCAACTCCGGAATTTGTCACATGATTTGCTCCATCATTTTTCACGGTTTCCCCCAAGGTTGGTGTTTCAATTTATTTAGTATTTTGATTCAAAAAAAAAACAGCTTCTTATGGTTAACAGATGCATTGGCAGTTATTGGATTGTTTGCTGCAAGTGTAACGACGACATCAGAACTATGACTGGGATTCTGGATGTCGATTTCCATTTGATTTTGCTTAGGTACTTTAAGGGTCTTCAATATATTTGAATGTGTACCATTTGAAGTGACACCATCAATTTCACCAGCAGTCCCTTTCCTGCTACTAAGAGCATGAGCAGATGGGTGAAGAGGGTTTCGCCGTTGACGAGGAACAAGAGAGGGTTATTAACAAACAGGCTCGCCAAGTATGTTCAGGTAAAAAGAGTAAAACTTCAATGAAAAGGTATTAATCATTCTCTGAATAGAAAGAACATAGTGATGCCACAATTTTTTTTCTGTTGACAGTTTTGTATCCATGTCACGTGCTGCTTGATTTCCCAAAGAGCTCGACAGCATGTGCGGAGGAGGCACGAGTCTGGCAGTCAACAACCACCAGTGTATGTGGTGTTGGATGCTGCAATGGTTCCACTTGGGGAAGATATGGGAACACGTCCAGATGCAATAGCAGGTAACACTGGTGCGTAAGGTTATACTGTGACTTTGAACATACTTTTAGTGAAACAATGAAAGTGTCATTAATGAGTTTATCCTTGTTTGTAGCACATTTCTCACCAGAAACAACAATGGGCGCACTCTCTATAGTTAATGATGAATTGGAATTCTCTACAGAGCAATCTGAAATCTTTTCCTGGTATATGAGAATTCGAGTCCCTTTCCATGTGAATTAAGCTTGGATTATCTGAAAGAGATTTAGCATTTTGAGATTGTCCATGCCATCTTTGCACCGTAGGTGAACTATGGTCATTCTCTACATCTTTAGGAGACGGAGTCTCTTCAACAGATTGAGCGATTCCGGACTGTCTCACCCCGAAATGACTGACTGAAGCTAAACTACAAGGTATACTTATTTTGGAGTAAACACTCACTTCCACAGCCAACAATGATGCTTTTGATGTTTGAACGTGGAAGAAAAAATTTACAGGTGGAGCTTTTAGCTCAGAAGTCACTGAAGGTTTTGAAGTAATGAAATTTTCAACTCGGCTTTTGCTTAAGCATAGATCCACTAACATGTTTGAGTTGGTAAGAGTACTCAAAATCCTATGATCCGTTACGAAAACTCGAATCTGAGACGATAACTCCACAAATAGCAGTAGACGCTAATGTTTCTATCGCGCTCAAGCTTCCATTTTTCTGCAGCAGTAAACTCAGTTCCTCTAACTGTCTGTGGTTTGTTTCGACTGGTTTTGCAGGCTGTTGCTGCTGCTTGGTGGTAAAGTCATGTTTGCTTAATCTTGAAATTGTTCCTCTTCTGGTTTACAGACGACTCAACCATCGAAGTTGAATTAACGGGTAAGGCTGAACTAACTTCATTCGAAGCAGTAGCAATGCCAGCAGATACATTAACATAAGCCACTGTGTGATTCTCAACTTGTGGGGCAGTTGAGGTTGTAGAAACATTCAAAGTCTTCTCTAGAGAAAGATTACGTTTATGTTTATGATGTTTTGCTGTCCATTTTTCTGTTTCTTCAGGTCTGCAGGATGCCGCTCGGTTGTCTGGTATGGGATGAGTAAACATAAAAAAATCAGACCCTGATTCTGCTGTTGATGAGCCACTGCGTCGCTCCTTTAATGATTGTAACTGAAAGGAGTCAAAATTGTGCCGTTCATTGGACGCCCTGGTGATTTGCCTCACAAAAGTTCCCTCCGCATTTACGCACAAGCTTCATGATATTATGATCATTCCATGGACATAAAGCCTCAGAACATACTTCTTGATGATTACTTCAATGCGAGAATTTCTGACTTTGGACTAACCAAGTTGATGAACATGAATCAAAGCAAAACCAACACTGGCATTAGGGGAACAAAAGGGTATGTCGCACTTGAATGGTTTAAGAACATGCCTAATCACAGCTCAAGTGGATGTGTATGGTTATGGTGTAGTGTTACTTGAGATAATTTCATGTAGAAGATGTGTTCAAGAAATGGATGATGAAGATGAAGAGAAAGCTATACTGACAGATTGGGCTTATGATTGTTACAAAGATGGTGCTGTAAGTGCATTGGTTGTCAAGTCATCCAGAATGCCATAGATGTTGTTGATCTGAAGATGCAATCGACTTTATTGTCTCAACTTTTTTTTTTTTGATCAAGTTGTGACATTATCAACCCATCCATATGGTTGCCGGGTGATACAGAGAGTCCTGGAGCACTGTGAAGATCCTAGCACACAGCAAAAAGTCATGAATGAGATTTTAGGAGCAGTTAGCATGTTAACCCAGGATCAGTACGGCAACTATGTTGTCCAGCATGTCCTTTTCTACAAAATTGGATCCTTGTATAATGTAATCACAGTTGCACCAATTACACAGAATATTGTTCCTGCCACTTTGGCCAATCCATTTTGTTCTATTTTTAATATTACTGCCATTAGAAATGTTGTAGCAGGGACAGAATTTTGTATTGCTGATAATCTTTATCCGGTCTTCCATTTCGAATTGAATTGTTTGTTTTTTTTTTTTTTTTTCACTGTTCTTTTTCTTAGCAAGTGAAGCTGTGTAACTGTTCAAATCAACACCTTTCAACGAAGAATTAGAACTCAAATTCTGGTGAGGAGTAACTGGAGCAACTCCTTGAACAGTAGCATTTGTGGTTTGATTTGTGACCCTAGATGGTCATATTTTTACAATTTGAGTGTTGTTTGTGGCTGGAATAGTAACTGCATCTTGTGATGAATTTTTTGCGTGCCCTTGTGTTGTTGGGAGATGAAGATTGAGATTGAGAAGTTGCACTGGTAGATCTAGTTGTGGAAGTGTTGTTTTACCACATGTAACCGTACCTTTGGTGTAATTTGGATATGGACATGGATTTATTTTAGGGTTTTCGGAATTGGGTTGACTTTGGTCATAGTTGACCAAAAAGTCAACTATTGACCAAAGTCAACAGTTGGTCCAAAAGTGTCAATTTTTGTGTATTTTTTTGTATGGAATCAAAATGTAATGAAATAAAATTGAAATGGATTAATAAAATGGTTTGAAGTTGGTTTCCAACTTGTTTTGCCTTATGACTTGAATGTTTGACTTTGAAAAGAACATGACTGATAATGCACATGAACAAACACCATGACTTTGGACCAAGACCAGTCCTCATGCAAAACCAAAGTAAAGCTAGGCCAAGCATGCCAAACCAACATAAAAGATTCAGGACCAAAATCTGGGTATGACAACATGCACATCATAATATTATACATTAAGCACATGTAATAGTTCATCACTAATAGGACTTTCAGAACAAATGTTCCTCACCAAATAGAACTTTCGAAACAAAGGTTCCTCACCAATTAGACTTTTGGAAAAAACGTTCTTCACCAATAGGACTTTCGAAATAAAGGTTCCTCACCAAATAATTGGAACATAAGCATACATGATAGTATAACATCACCAATAAAGTTATAATTAGCATTCATATATGGTCCCTCACAAGTTCTTCAATTAACTTGCTAATTAAGCATCGTGTAGAGATTTCACGTAACTTGCTTCAACCTAAGCTAATCCACTTACATGCCACATAATAAGTACACGTTTGGTCATCCTATGGTGGGGTTAATCGGACTCAATAGGAATTAGATTGGATTAAGAACATAGAACTCCACTATGTTATAACTCTTTGCATTAGCTTTCCAATGTATTCAACCGCGTGTCAACCACAACCACAATTCTCATTTTATGGTGTTAGCTCTTGGTGAATAACTGAGTAAAATTATGATGGGTTAAATAAATTCTTCTTTAGAAACATCAAGTCTTTTTTTCAAACTTAATCGAACACACATTGAAAATCTTTTCCTCAAGAAAACCAGTTGAAAAATCGAATAGGGGGTGCACGCCTTCTTACTCCTCGAATAATCAAATAATTGACGTACGTCATATTGCTCGAGCTTTCGTCTTCTGAATAAAATACTTTAATCAAACTTGGATAAAAAAGGAATAGGGGTGCACACCTTTCTGCTTCTCGAATAATCGAATGGTTGGAGTATACTTCACCGCTCGAATTTTCGTCTGCACTCTACACCATTGAAGGAAGATGGATAATCAGAAGAAGAAGAAGATTAAGGGTTTTCAAAATTCCATTCAATCTTTCGATATATGGGTTTGGGATTTAGGGATTTCAATTGAAAATTGATTTTGTCAAATAAAAATTGCTTTTAATTTTATATTAATTTCAGGGAGGAATGATATGCAATAAATGAAAGTTTGATATAAAAATAGGATGTGGCACTTAGGATTTGTAGTAGTGTGTTTTGATTGGTCAGAAGCATTAGCTCCCTTAAAAATAAGATATATATTCACATTGTTGATATTATAGAATTAAAAATTATCACACCTGGTGGGACTCGAACCCACAATCGCTTGATTAGAAGTCAAACGCCTTATCCATTAGGCCACAGGTGCAAATTGTTGGCAAAAATGTTTGTTGTTATTATTTATTTAATATACCTGTTTGCAATACTCATATATATATATATATATATATATATATATATATATATATATATATATATATATATATATATATATATATATATATATAGTATGTTTGTATTGATTTTTATAGTCCCCTTCAACAATTATTATAGCAAGTTGCCTAGTCTTAAATTTCCTACAACCATGGATATCAATTTTATACCTAATTTTGACATCAGTCACCACCTCTGACAACTTCATCTTAGTATTATTTTTTAGTATGTCAATAATTAATTTTACAACTTATTATATAGTGACATTTTTGTTGATGAATACTTTTCCACATTTGTGATTGTGAAACATCTTCACCTTGAATTTTGTTGTTCTTAATACTCTACTAGATAATATAGTGTAGTGACACTTCTTGTTATGCTTATATGTCATCCTACATCTTCTATCATCATTTTTGACAAATCAAATTTCCCTGCCGTTCAGCACGTTATGCTCGAGTATTGCATCTTTAAAACGCCTCAATAAGGAGAATTTCATTCCAATCATGAATTAGAAATGTTAGTCATTTATACCTAATGAAAGTAGGTTTATCATCACTACTATCATCCTTTGTTGCATTTTCAAGTTCATGAGTGATGTATTTATCTTCTATAACATGTTATTTTTTCATATTTAGTCTAATAAAATCAGGTGGTAGTGACGGGTCACAGGTGGTCGTAGCACCGTAAACATCATGTGTTTTATTAGTTTGACCTATATTTGCAACTTTTGTGAAAACACGATCAAACCCTTCATCAAACTCATTATTCCTCTCTTTCTCACTATCATTAAAATATATATCTCTAACTGATTCACTACCTATTTCATCTCTTGTACCATCCATCAGTCAAGTGATCAACATCCTCATCAATATTAATACTTTTTCACTTATTATTTTCTATAATATGATCAATAAATGTTAAATTTATCAATGAGCCTTTAAGTTTAACATATATTTCTACATCATACTTGTTATCTTCAACACACTTTGATATTTAACATGTGTAGCAATCATTCTTTAATTAATTTAAATCCATATAATGTAAACAACGCAAATATTATAGTGTAAATACCATTTAAAATATAATGAAATACAAATTTACATAAAAAAAATATGATATGAACTACTATGAAATATAAGATTCATACTAATATACAGTGAAATGGGATAAATTACAATCTATATACAAATACGATACAAAATATTATAAGTATGAATGACATTAAAAATGCAATACATGAAACAAAACATAAAATACAAACAATAAAGTTAGTGATGATTATAAATGTGAGGTTTAGAATTTAAAATATTGTCTACTTGATTCAGACTGTTCTTTAGATTTTATACTCAAATTTTAGGGCTCATAAATTCTAGAATCTTTTTAAGTAATTATTTCAGAAGACAGGTGTATTAGGATCATACCAATTCTTGTTATTTATTCATTTTCTAGTTCATCTTGCTTTTTTAGAACTTAGTAATTTAGTTTTTCATGGATTGAGCCTTAACCAATATCAGAACAATATTGATACCTAAAATTCATTTAAAATTCATTAATAAAAAATAATTTAAAAATAGTATAGGAGAATTTATGAAGCTTGATCGTTAGTTAAGCATCCAAAAAAAGAAAATTGAATAGTTATTTTGAAAATATTTAGATCCATTCGTTAAGAAAAGAACCATGCTGAATATGAATCGTCATTTTTCAACTTACTCTCACAATGGAAACTTATCATCACCTTTTCATCACACGTTATTTCTTTAACGACAACTCATAGTGCAAACAATAAAGCAACACCACTAAGAAACCAAACCAACAAACAACAAGTCATGTCTTGTGTTATTTGCTATGTTCATGGAAAATTGCTCTTAGTAAAGTCTGAAAGTATGTTTTTTTGGTGCCACACGAATTAAACAATATAACATGATGTGTTTTACTCGGTTCTTTCAATATCATTAATCTTCCTTAAGCTTTCATGTGTAGCAATCAATCCCTTGATCCTACCGATTCTTTGAGCGATGAATTGTCTGAAGATTTAAGAAGAACTCCACCTTATCCGTAATATTCCACACAACCACTACTAAGGCAATTTAGAGAGAAGAACCTACTACTTTTCAATGGAATTTGTCAGCACCATTGGAAATCATCTTAATCTTGCAAACAACTTGAAAATCTCAACCAAATCTTCAGGAACGATTAGTTTAAAGAACGCACATCCTTCAATCAATTACAAATCTCCCGTTATCAAGATATGAATCAAATTGAAGTTGAAGATGCACGAATTTCTTTGCAAGAACTTGAACTTTCAAAAACAGAGGAAATTGATTTTTCTCACAAAATTACACAAAAATGAATATTGATTTGTTGATTCTTTACTTGAGAAATGATGACAAAAAGATTTTAAATGTGCTTGAGATTAAGCACTGCAAAATGGTTGAAAAAGTCAGTTAGATTCTAATCAAGAGCATTCATTATTTGAATCAAATGAAAAAGTGAAGTGGAATAAAAGAAAAAACAAAGTTTTTATTTGAATCATGTGTGATTCGAATCAAAGACCATGTGATTTAAATCATGTGTTAAATCTGATTCGAATTAACAGGCTGAGCTATTTGAAAAATATGGAAAAATTGTATGATTTGAATCAGGTGTAAAGTTTTATTCGAATCAATTGAGTCAGAGGTGACCCGGAGTTTGATTATTCAAATCATGTGTTAAATTTAATTCAAATCAAATGGTTTGAAAATTTATGGTTTGGCTGTGTCCAAAATGATTTAAATCACGATTTGTGCTTGATTCGAATCAAACAACCAAAATCCCAATTTTTCAAGATTTTCAAAAGACTTTGAGATTTTTATTTCCACCTAACTTGAATCAATAAGATATATGGCTCTTATTCCACTGACGCATGCAATTGATTAAAAGCATCATGATCAAGTTCAAACACAATCAATGGTTTATGCATGATAAAAACGAATCATATCAAAATTTGATCCAGAGACGTGCAATCATGAAAGAGACTTAATAATCAAAAGTAAATCAAAACTAAAGTAACAATACAAGCAACAAAATAACGGTATTGGGGTTCTCCTCCTGAATGTATTAGGGAGATGTAACTACATTCCCCATAAGGGATTTCAAATCCTCAGACAAATGGCTAACTATTTGGATGAATATGGAAAAGAGCGACTTTGATAGCATTCAAGACAATAGTTTGAAAGACACTAAAAGGGATGTCGACTCCAAATTCAAACATAATACGCGTGTACAAGTAGAATATTCACCTTCCACTCCTTGAGGTCGACGCATGCATGCCTTTTCTATTTCTACAAAATGATCTAAAACTAAATCAGCTTCATTTATGGTGTTTGATATGTGTAGACATGTCTCAAAAGCCTATACCCAGGTGTCATCATGGTACAACGGACCAACTCTTACCACCTTGTCACATGAATTAACACTTCCTAAATTTGTAACCTCCATAAGTGACCTAGCCGATCTTGGGGAAGAAGACAACAAGTCAATATCACTGGCACTAGGAACATCGTGTAACTCTCAAACATATTTTCATCTCAACAAATCTCCAATCTACTTGACCATCGTTTAGTTTCAAACATCGAGTCCACAACTCATATCTCTCCAAATATGTTTTAGGTTATAATAAGAAATGAAAGGAAACCAAATAATAAGAGAAAAATACATGAGTTAGAATTTTGGGGGATTTAAATTTGAGTAAATGAAGTAGCAGTCGAAGAGGACATTTTTTGCAAAGCAAGATGTATAAACTGAAATGGTGAAAGGAAGAAAAGGAAAATCAAGCCAATATAAAGCGAAAACCCTAAATATTATGAAGTAGTCGGCAAGATTAGACATAGAGTCGAAAGTTACTACTTTGGCCTAATTTATAAGTAAAAAAGATAAATTTCATGCTTATTAAGAAATATAGTTAAGTGCATTTAATTTCTTGATTTCATGTGAAAGAGATAACACAATTACTAGTATACCATCTATTAAATTGTCTTCCATTAATAATATTAAGTAATTAATGCATAGATACTTTTGAAATAAAGATATTAATTGCACATGGATTTGTTGACATTTGCTTATACTTAAGGCCAAAAAATTAGAAAACTTTTGCTTATAAATAAGGCCGGAGGAGTATATCCCTGGGGAGGTAGGGAGGAAAAAATCATGTACTAATTTACATGTTCCTAAGCCATTTTAATCATTAGACTAGTTAATGAGGATTATTTAATAAAGACGGTCAAAATGAGGAACACAATAGAGTATAAGCTTGACTAATGAAATAAATCCAGGTTATTAAGAAGTTCTCCCCAATAGTATCATGCTTAAGGGATTGTTTGCTTCCGGAATTTCTCAATTAAGCACTTCAGACCTACAAACAACGTGCTTGGGGGATTGTGAACCAGTATATACACAAAGCATAAGTCAACGTAGAATCAATTAAACTCGAACCAACTCACTAGGACCCTAGAAAATACTTAAAATGGTATGAGCAAATTCATGCCGATCTTGAGTGGAACCGGCGCGGCTCGGCGATATAAAAAGTGGGTGAGCTCATTCGGCCTTAACGTTGGGTCAGCCTGGGGTGAGGAAAGGAGCCCAACCTTTCTGACTCAGTGATGATTCATAAAACGGTTATGATGATAGGCTTTAAACACTAAAATAAATCAATTAATGGGAGATTAATGGAAATGATAATCATAATAGTCTTTTGAGACAAAAAGACACGATTAAGGCTTTATTTATTCTACCACTAGTAAAGTTACATACAATTTTGTACGTACAGTCCAAGACAACAATTTAACCATATCATGAATAGACTCTTGATTGTTCTTGTGTTACCAAAGGCCTGATCGTTCATGTATATCTCTAAATGGACCAAATAAAAACAAGTCAAACTGAGTGAATGTATGTTTATAAACTAAAGTAATATATATATATATATATATATATATATATATATATATATATATATAAAAGCATGTGATTCAAACTATTAGCATTAGATATGACACAACTAAAATTCAATCAATTTGTTAAATCTATCCATGCCTTTCAATAAAACATACAAAAATAAATATTTATAGTTTAAATTAAAAATTATAGGTTAATTTAGTTATTTTTTATAATTTAGTCATTCTTAAATTTTGATTGGAAAAATATAACTTTTAGTTCACATATAGGGGTGAATTGCAATACGATGTTGAACCAAATCCAGGATTTTGGGGTCTTTCAGCTTTGATTTGGTGGTGGGATACTTGAAAACACTCTAAAATGTATGTCAGTGATGGGCGTAAGTGAGAGGTTTTTAATTTAAAATATTGTATATATGAGAATGATGTTTAATCCACATTTTTAAATAGGTTTTTAGGGTTTTTTTTTAAACTTATAACCTTTTGTTGGCTACCCTCTAAAAGGAAAAGTGTTAGAAGATCAATGAAAGTATGATAAGACAGTCTTCCGGGTTCTGTCTACTCTGACGAAGTGTCCAACTAGAATTGATTCATGTATTACTAGAATATTCATTGTAGATAACTTCTCTATGGATCTCATTTTAGTGGTTTGACGTCAACAGTGAGACCAATGAGGATCAAGTGTTTGATATTGTTAAAAGTGATTTTGAGTAATTCAAGTGTTGTAACTAGTTAACATGGGGTGTAAGCGGTTACAGCAAGGCCATAATCACTTTTGAGTAGCAGACAAGTGAAATTATTGAGGGTGTAACCGGTTAACATCTAAGGTTAACTGGTTGCCACTGGATGTGTTTTAATTGTAGTGTCAGTTGTAATAGGTTAACCATTTGGTATAACCGGTTACAGGCTTGAGTTTTAGTTTTTTGTTTGTTTTGTAATTACATGCTTTATGTCTCAATCATTTTGTAACATTTGTATAAATGCCTTGAACGCATTATCATCTCACTATAATGTGAATATTACTTCTCTCTCTCTGTTCTTTCCTAAACTCTTATCCAACTTCCAAAGGAAGAGATAGCTGAAGATAACCTGATACCTTGATAAAGTCACCAACAAAAATTTATCATCCCTAAAAGAGAGAAGACGATATCAAAGCCATCAGAGATAAAAATGACAACTTACGAACAATCCACCATTCGCAAAAGTTCGAATTCTTGGTAAGGGTCAAGCAAAGTGTACCCTTAGGAAAGGTACGTCCCTATTGCAGGTTTTCATATAATTAGGATATGATGAGAGTAAAGAAAAGCATGTAACTATATCAACCAAAAAGCACTTAATCCCCCCAAATGGTGAAACGCCAGAACGGCCAAAATAGCAATGGACACTGGAAGAAAAGACTCTCACCAACCATAAACCAAAAATGGATTATTATCCATACATTACAAATATTATAAAACAAAAGCTTAAAACCTAAATAAGGTTCATTTTACAAACAGCCAAATAAGAAAAAGTAAAATCGCAACATTATCATCTTATACGACCACTCTTTACTACTCTACTAGAATCTATACCAACTGTCACTATGAAAACATTAGTGTTTAATAGGATGGATGATTTGTTAGATCCACATGCCTACATTTCTAGCCATACTATTCCACCCTCTATTTTTCAATGGCAGTCAACAAAAGAATAGTAACTTTGAATTTTGACCAAGAGAATAGTGACTTTGAATTTTGACCAAGAGCATAGTAACTTTGAATTTTGACCAAGAGAATAGTAACTTTGAATTTTGACCAAGAGAATAGTAACTTTGAATTTGGAACATTGTTTTTGGTGAAGAGAAAATCACAAAGGTCACTTTGCATGGACATGAGGTATACCACATGAATCCTATAAATACTCATTGAAGTTGTAGGAAAATTCAATTCTTCTCAAGGCAATGAATACATTTGCATTTGACAGAAAAATTGTAATTTGAGAGTTAGAGAAATTTTCTAGTGTGAGAAAAATTTCTGTGAGAGAAACTCTTGGGTGTAATTGGGTTGTGGGTGAGAGAAACTTTTGAGTGTTTGTAAACACAGTATATTTTTCTCTTTTCAGTAAAAGGTCTGCAGCAGCCCGGAGACGTAGGCATACTTGGCCGAACTCCGTTATCAATTGTGTGTGTGTTTTTATGCTTCCGCATATTATTGTTTTTACGAATCTGACTAAGAGGAAATTCGGCGTAGTTTTCTAACAACTGGTATCAGAGCTGGTTGGTTCGGCCGAATAATTTTTTTTTTGGGGAAAGTACTATTCATAGACGATCCAGAGGAGTCAGGTTCGAGTAGGAACTATGGCGGCAGACGAAGGAAAAGTGAAAATCGAAAAGTTTGACGGTGCGGACTTCAGCTTTTGGAAGATGCAAATAGAGGATTATTTGTATCAGAAAAGCATGCATCAACCTCTCACGAGTAAACCAGCAGATATGAAAGAAGATGACTGGAAACTTCTTGATAGAAAGGCTCTTGGAGTCATTCGATTGACGTTATCTCGTAATGTTGCCTTCAATATTGCCAAAGAAAAGACTACAGCTGGTCTTATGAAGGCCCTTTCTAACATGTACGAAAAGCCATCGGCCTCAAACAAAGTTCATTTGATGAGGCGGTTGTTCAACTTACGGATGGCAGAAGGTGCATCAACGGCGCAACATCTAAATGAACTCAGCACAGTCACAACCCAGTTGAGTTCAGTTGGAATCGACTTTGATGATGAAGTACGGGCTTTGATACTCTTGTCTTCCCTACCAGAAAGTTGGAATGCTACTGTCACAGCTGTGAGTAGCTCATCGGGAAGCAACAAGTTAAAATTTGATGATGTTCGTGATTTGGTTCTCAGTGAGGAGATCCGACGGAGAGAGTCGGGTGAATCATCAACCTCTTCAGTATTGCATACAGAGTCAAGAGGAAGGAGTTCAACCAAAGGAAGCGGACGCGGAAAATCAAAAGAAAGGCGATCCAAGTCCAGAAATCATCATAGTTCTAACAACTCAAAGACTATTGAGTGTTGGAATTGTGGGAAGACGGGACACTATAAAAACCAGTGCAGGAGTGCACCAAAGAGACATGAGGCGAAAGATGAGGCAAACGTTGCTTCAACCTCAAGAGGAGGTGATGCATTAATATGCTCTTTGGAGAACAAGGAAGAGTCGTGGGTGTTAGACTCTGGAGCATCCTTTCACGCAACTTCGCAGAAAGAACTCATCGAGAATTATGTCCCTGGAAACCTTGGTAAAGTTTACCTTGGTAATGAACAATCTTGTGAGATTGTAGGAAAAGGTGTAGTGAAGATCATGTTGAACGGGTCTGTTTGGGAGCTGAAGAATGTCAGACATATCCCCGACCTGACAAAGAACTTAATCTCAGTAGGCCAGTTGGCCAGTGACGGCTACACAACAATCTTCCACGGAGATCAGTGGAAAATTTCAAAGGGTGCAATGACGATAGCTCGCGGTAAAAAGAGTGGTACTCTTTACAAGACGGCAGGAGAATGTCATCTTATTTCGGTTGCAGCAAGTGGAAATCCCAACCTATGGCACCAGAGACTTGGCCATATGAGTGAGAAAGGGATGAAGGTAATGCACTCGAAGGGCAAACTTCCAGGTCTTCAGTCAGTAGAAATTGACATGTGTGAAGACTGTATATTTGGAAAGCAGAAGAGAGTTAGCTTTCAGACAAACGGAAGGAAGCCAAAGAAGGAGAGACTCGAGCTCGTTCACTCTGATGTTTGGGGTCCAACGACAGTCTCATCCATTGGTGGAAAACGATACTTTGTGACTTTTATTGACGACCACTCCAGAAAGGTATGGGTATACTTTCTGAAACATAAATCTGAAGTATTTGAAGCTTTCAAGATATGGAAAGCCATGGTGGAGAATGAGACAGGGTTGAAGATCAAAAAGCTCAGAACCGACAATGGTGGTGAATATGAAGACACCAGATTCAAGAAGTTTTGCTATGGGCATGGGATCAGAATAGAGAGGACCGTGCCAGGTACGCCTCAACACAATGGTATAGCTGAGCGCATGAACCGAACATTGACTGAAAGAGCCAGAAGCATGCGTGTGCAATCAGGTCTTCCAAAGCATTTCTGGGCAGAAACAATCAACACAGCAGCTTACTTGATCAACCGAGGTCCATCAGTGCCATTGGAACATAGACTACCAGAAGAGGTATGGAGCGGAAAAGAGGTAAAACTCTCACATCTTAGAATTTTCGGCTGTACAGCATATGTACACATCAGCGATCAAGGCCGGAACAAGCTTGATCCCAAATCAAAGAAGTGTACTTTCATTGGTTACGGTGAAGATGAGTTTGGTTACCGTCTTTGGGATGACGAGAACAGAAAGATGATCCGCAGTAGAGATGTGATCTTCAATGAGAGGGTAATGTACAAGGACAAGCATGATACAGGTGCCAACAACTCAGAACCAAGTGGGCCAGTTTATGCAGATGTGGACGATGTCCTTGAAAGACCCACAATTGATAGTCCTCAGCCAGAAGAATCAACTGAACCAGGCAATGTGCAGCAGTCTGACAGAACAGAGCATTCTACTCCAGCTCCGGAGTTAAGGAGGTCTTCTCGAGTTCCTGTACCTAACAGGAAATACATGAGCTACATGTTGTTGACAGATGGAGGAGAACCTGAAGACTATGCAGAAGCATGTCAGACAGTAGATGCGAACAAGTGGGAGCTTGCCATGAAAGACGAGATGAAGTCTTTGATCTCAAATCAAACATGGGAACTAGAAGAGTTACCTATGGGAAAGAAGGCACTTCACAACAAATGGGTGTATCGAGTGAAGCAGGAGCATGATGGCTCTAAAAGATATAAAGCTCGACTTGTTGTAAAAGGATTCCAGCAAAAGGAAGGAGTCGATTACACCGAGATTTTCGCACCAGTTGTGAAGCTCAATACTATCAGGTCTGTGTTAAGTATTGTTGCCACTGAAGAGCTCTACTTGGAGCAGTTGGACGTGAAGACTGCATTTCTTCACGGAGACCTAAATGAGGAGATCTATATGCACCAACCAGAAGGTTTCTCAGAGAAAAAGAATATGGTGTGCAGATTAAAGAAGAGCTTGTATGGCCTAAAGCAAGCTCCAAGGCAGTGGTATATGAAGTTTGAGAGCTTCATGCACAAGGAAGGTTTCAAGAAGTGCAATGCTGACCACTGTTGTTTCTTCAAGAGATATAACTCCAGTTATATCATTTTGCTACTTTATGTCGATGATATGTTAGTAGCAGGTCCAGATATGACCGAGATCAGAAATTTGAAGAAACAATTGTCAAAAGAATTTGACATGAAAGATTTAGGTCCAGCGAAGAAGATCCTTGGAATGCAAATCACGAGAGATAAGCAAAAGGGAACCTTGCAGTTATCTCAGACAGAGTACATCAACCGTGTTTTGCAGAGATTCAACATGGACAACGCCAAACCAGTTAGCACACCTTTGGCTAGTCATTTTCGTCTATCAAAGGATCAGTCCCCTAAGACAGAGGAAGATAAGGAATTAATGGCTAAGATTCCATATGCTTCAGCCATAGGAAGTTTGATGTACGCGATGGTCTGCACGAGGCCAGACATTGGCCATGCAGTGGGAGTTGTAAGCAGGTTTATGTCAAATCCAGGTAAAGCTCATTGGGAAGCTGTGAAATGGATTTTGAGATATCTACGAGGCACTAAGGAGAAGTGTTTGTGCTTTAGTAAAGGTAATTTAAAAGTACAAGGCTACGTAGATGCAGACTTTGCAGGTGAAGTTGATCACCGAAGAAGCACCACTGGTTACATATTTACTGTTGGTACTAGTGCTGTTAGTTGGATGTCGCGGATACAAAAGATTGTTGCTCTATCCACTACAGAGGCTGAATATGTCGCAGTAACAGAAGCTAGCAAAGAATTGATATGGCTTCAGGGATTGTTAACAGAGTTGGGTTTCATCCAAGAGGATAATGTCTTGTACAGTGATAGTCAGAGTGCAATACATCTGGCAAAGAATTCAGCATTTCACTCTCGAACGAAGCACATTGATCTCCGTTATCACTTCATCAGATCTCTGATTGAGGATGAGGTACTAACATTAAGGAAGATCTTAGGAAGCAAGAATCCAGCATACATGTTGACAAAGGTGGTGACCATTGACAAACTGAAGTTGTGCTCAACTTCAGTTGGCCTGCTAGAATAATATGCAGGAGAGGCTGCTGCATGATCGAGGTGTGAAGACCGACTGAAGTCAGTCTTCAAGTGGGAGATTGTTAGATCCACATGCCTACATTTCTAGCCATACTATTCCACCCTCTATTTTTCAATGGCAGTCAACAAAAGAATAGTAACTTTGAATTTTGACCAAGAGAATAGTGACTTTGAATTTTGACCAAGAGCATAGTAACTTTGAATTTTGACCAAGAGAATAGTAACTTTGAATTTTGACCAAGAGAATAGTAACTTTGAATTTGGAACATTGTTTTTGGTGAAGAGAAAATCACAAAGGTCACTTTGCATGGACATGAGGTATACCACATGAATCCTATAAATACTCATTGAAGTTGTAGGAAAATTCAATTCTTCTCAAGGCAATGAATACATTTGCATTTGACAGAAAAATTGTAATTTGAGAGTTAGAGAAATTTTCTAGTGTGAGAAAAATTTCTGTGAGAGAAACTCTTGGGTGTAATTGGGTTGTGGGTGAGAGAAACTTTTGAGTGTTTGTAAACACAGTATATTTTTCTCTTTTCAGTAAAAGGTCTGCAGCAGCCCGGAGACGTAGGCATACTTGGCCGAACTCCGTTATCAATTGTGTGTGTGTTTTTATGCTTCCGCATATTATTGTTTTTACGAATCTGACTAAGAGGAAATTCGGCGTAGTTTTCTAACATGATTTACTAGAACATAAATCAAGGAAATATTTATTGACAGCAAGATCTAAGAATACCAAAAAAACTAAAGGGAAAAGATAGAGAAAAGATGGAGGAAACTCCATTATAATCATTTCTAAAATTCTAACCACAAAAAGATTTACAATCTTAAACCTCTCATGCCATACTTGGGGGAAATCATTCCTACATGGACCGAGACAGGATTGAAATTAGCCTAATATCATTATAGTCTATGGACTCATGTCACGATTGATCTAAACTGATCTCGACCCTATAAGAGAAAGAACATATAAGCCCAAAAGACAAAGATATTTGCAATAAGGATGACATTAAAACAATGGCGTCATGAAATTACCACTAAGCGCGAGGTTCTAGGATTTGAAGAGCAAAAATGGACTTGCCCTAAAAAAACACTTGATCCAAACATAAAATAAAGGTAAGACCATTGGATAACATAATGAATCAAATTTTGACATCTTTCAATATGAACGGTCTTGATTAAATCTAAAAGACGAGAACCCGGAGAAACTTTAATAAGATCTCTATAAAAGGAATGGAAGACGTCATAAACAAGGTATACACTCATGAAAACCTAAAAACATTTCACTTCCGGGTTCGACCATTCACTGGCTTATGTGTCAGAGGTGGAGACTTGATAAGATGATAATGCTAGATGAAGCCTAAATCTCGACATCAGTTAATATGAACGGTCTTGATTAAATCCAAAGGACGAGAACTAGAATAAATTCTAATAAGATCTCTATAAAAATAAATCACAAGCGTCATAAACAAGATATACACTCTGAAAAATCTAAAAATATTTCACTTTCTGGCTCGACCATTCATTAACTTAGATGTTAGAGTGTTCCCTCCTTAATACACCGTCATACCAAGAAAGAGGCCGCCGGACCAAGGCATCATCTAGCATTGTCATCTTATAAAGTCTCCAACTCACTTTTCTAAATATTTTTGTATATATATTTCAAAACATTTAAAAAAATACAGTAATGGATATCAACACTCCCAAGAAGGATTTTGGACGGTTTCTATTAAGTTGACATTCCTAGATTGCATTGATTTTAATTTTGTTTATCTAAATTTTGTTATATCTATCTGATATAAGAAAACCATATAATGAAGCATTATTATTATCGGTTGATTTTCCACTAAGAAGTCAAAGTTTGTTCAATCAATTTATTAACATAGTCATCACATAGGAAATTGGAAAACCTTTTGCTACATTGATTCATGGCAAACCAGGTTGTGGAGAAAGGGTCTGATCTTCACAGCTTGATCACAACACTTGATTGGAGGGACTTCATCAATCCTAAATGGTAAGTAAGTAGTAATTACCTTTGGATTTGATGATGCATGATCTTAGAAGTGAACCATTTGTTATGTTATTCATGTGCTAGAGACATACCAACACTAAATGGTTGCATTACATTCATATGATTTTTTGTTGAAATTTTTTAGTATGTTGGCATAATGGGTTGTAACAAATGTGTATAAAGTTCAAAACTTTATCAAACCAACAACATTATTGATAAGCATTTTATTGTAAACAGGAATGATGCGAGTTATAAACGAAGAGCCATTGCAAGCCTTATACAAGCAGTGTACTCGCTTGAACTTGACAGACAAGAGAATAGAACACGAGAGAATTCATTAGCTCGAGATTTTTGGATTCCCTTCAAGTATAAGCCTACACAAGTATTGATTGATGAAAGAGATGGGTCCATTTTCGGTGCAATATTCGAATGGGATCGATCCGCGTCATTGTCTGAACTCAAACCATTTAAACCAGTTGGTGCCCCTAGAGCTGTATTAGCACTTAGAGGAACATTGATCAGAATCCCTACAATGCGAAGAGATTTGGAAGATGATTTCCGCTTCGTTGCTTTGGAAAGCTTGAAGGACTCTGCAAGGTTTAAAGTAACTATGGATGCGATAAGATCAGTTTCTGAAACACATGGAAGCAGAAATGTTTGCATTGCAGGACATTCTCTAGGCGCTGGATTTGGTCTTCAAGTCGGAAAGGAATTGGCGAAGGAAAGGATTAATGTGGAAACACATTTGTTTAATCCGCCTTCTGTTTCACTTGCTATGAGTCTTGGAAAAATTGGAGAAAAAGCTGAATGTGTTTGGAATCGAATCAAGCCTATGCTTCACCTTCCCTTGAGTAGTGAACCTCGAGTCAGCAACGATGTGGACGAGACTTATACTATAGAATCGAAGAGAATCATGCCTGTGTTACTGCGGTTGATGGACGCTGGTTTCGGGAAAGGAAAATGGGTTCCTCATCTTTATGTTAACAACAATGACTGGATCAGTCACTTTTATATCCATACCGATAGAAAAAGAGAGAAGATCGTCGATGTGGAGAATACGGATGCTGCAAATGAGCAAAATGGAGCCAAGTTGTTTGTTGTCTCAAATGAAGACCAGAGATTTCTCGAGGCTCATGGCATGAGACAATGGTGGTCAAGTGACGGTAACTTAGAGCTTAAGCATGATATCCGCAATAACAAACTCGTAAGCACGCAACTTAAATCTTTGAACACCATTACACCTTCTCAGATAATGTTTTTCTATTATCCACAATATATTTCATTAGCCACGGGCCAAATAAATATTAGAGAAGCGACCGATTATGTTTGGAATATACTTAAATGCATGCCTCATAGAAGTGGTAAAGGTTTGATGGGTTGGGTACCGCAATTATCTGGTAGTGAAACTCGCTTGAAAAATGACGATGACAACAAGATATCAAATGTATCGATAAAGAGTTGGATGCCTTCGTTATCAAGCGTCAAGGATGGTTGTTTTGTGGTGGTGAAAAGGGCTTCACCTATGTTTAATCTACCTTTTGTTTCACTAGCCATGAGTCATGGAAATAATGGAGAAAAAGAAAACTTTGTTTCAAGTAATGAAAGTCTAGTCAACAATGATTCAAACAAGACTTCAAGTGTAGGTTTGAAGAAGTGGAAACTCCAATTATCTCGCATGAAGGATGCTGTTTTGGGGGTGGGAAAATTTGTTCCCTGTCTGTATGCTAACCAGAGAAGTGGTGGCATAGGAGAGAAAATGGTTGACAGGAAGAATAAGGGTCATTTGCAATAATAACACAGGAAAAGTCTCAAATTAACAAAGGATTTTATTACGTGATTCGCAAAATAACTAGTTACCAGTATTAACAATGCAGTTGCATCTGCTTTTGAAGTATTGTGACCTTGCGAATGTTTGAGTACCTTATTTTGCACATTAATTGTCTGCACTTTACGCTTGAATGAAGGACATTGGTGTCCTTTTAAAAGTTTTATATTGAGTTAACTTATTTGAAAGGGTCAAATTCAATTGTCAGTTAATTATAGAAATAAATTCACTCTTTTTTTTTAGTGTAAATAAATTCAATCTTAATAGTACATGAAAATACAAAGCCAAAAGCAAAATCTATATATTATAAAACTTTAAGAGCTGATGTCTCCATAAGAAAAATGTTGTCTACATCTGAACTCTTCGGTATCTTTCTTGGGCACTGTTCTAAGGCTTCCCACACAACACCACACTTGTTGCCAAATATGATAAAAATGTTTTTTCAGGGTCACCTCTCATTGTCCGAACAGAACCTTGATAGCATGCATGACCTGTACCTAAAAGAGAGAAAGGGAAACTTTTAGAGAGCACAATAACAAATCAAAGCCTCAAATTCTATTAAATTTAATGCTATAAAGATCAACAAAAGATGGAGAAAATAACACATAGGTAGAAATCAACTAAGATTTTAGCAAAACAAGGGCCAAGAACATGTATATCAGAGCCAAACAAAACAGGCTAGATAACATTGGTTACTTAGAGTAATAATATCCCACAACATCAAGAAAATGAAGGGGGGAAATGGCCAGAAAGTGCAGTTGAGTTACTAATGAGGTTATAAAAAATATTGGTTGTATCATTATGCGAACAGTCATATTAATCTGTTCAAGAAAACAGAACCACCATGTTTTTGAGAATTTGTGGACAGACTTGGAGAGAAAATAAGAGATATCCCTTGCCGGCAGAAGTTACAGGAGTGGGAATTAGAGGCAAACCAAGGATTTTGGGTCGGGGCATGAGTCATGAGGGAATTCATAGTGCATGCTACCACAGAAAAACATGGCTACGTATTAGAAACATAAATCTAATGTGGCAAGTCTATTGATTTTGAATGGTTGTCAATGTAAAGTTGTTTTACACTGACAGCAATGTATCGCATTAATATTCTTATAAATAATCAAAACATATGCTGGGAATGATTGTTTGTCATGAATACATCAATTTCAAAAGAACAATTTTCATTATGGTCCACTCCGCCTTTGAACAAATGTGTTGATTTTCAATACTGATGCAAACATTGTAGCATTTTAATAATGGATTAAATACTCATTAATAATGGGGAGTTTATAACAGCACTTGTTACTATCTTCATCAAAAAGTTATATTTCTCTACATTTGAATACAACTATCAACTGATTAGGAACTTGAACCAACAACGGTAGTTCCATTATATAAAAAAGGTAAGGAAGAAGAAAAAAAATAAAAGTACAAACCTATTAAATCATTTAAGAGTTTGTACCTTGTGCATACCAGCAGAACTAGCAGGCCTCTTCCTCATGTTTCCGCAACTAAATCATTTCTAACAACTTTCAAAAAACAACCTGGGAAGTTACACATTTGATTTATTGCTAGACCACAATATTTACTGGATCAAGAGTTTGAGGAAGCCTTAGTCTTTTCAGTCAACGATGAACCCAATTGAATCATAAGAGGATAAACAGGGCTAAACTCCTTATCTCTTCTACTCCTCACATTTGTAGCATAATCATCAAGTGTTGCTTTGATGCCCTTCCATATTTGATCCTCCCCTTGTGAATCAAGCCACAATGAATACTGCAATGGAGTCAGCTTGTTTCTTTGTAGAGGTGACTGCAATTCTTCAGGACCGCGGGTATACAGATGATGAAGTATAACATTTGGTGGCAGATCTTGAAGAAGGGTAGATGATGCAAGCTGGGAAGTTTCCAAGAATATAAGTGGACGAAATGCTCTAAGTGCTCGATATGGGGAACCAAGTTGCTCAACAGGGAACAAATTTTGACCCACAGCTAACTCCAATTCAGCCATATCCCTAGCCATTCTCAATTTCCCTGATTCTGAAAGTGGTCTGACAAGAGAGGCATGCCGAATGAAGAATACCAGAACACGGGAAGCCATACTCTGGACAAGCCTGGTGCATAAGTTTTCAATTCCCGGTGTTGCAGTTTTTCTGGAAGGCAACAACTTAGATAGAAACTCACTGCGGAAGTGAAGAATACATTTCTGGAGCTCCTCCATGTAAGGTGATGCATTATTGTCCATAGCAGCATCCATTCCAAGCATTCCAAAATTATGATCATGTATTTGCAATATACAAGACTCAAGACGATCGAGCATTGACTGGAATAAAGGCGTTACTGAGTCACATGCAACGCCATATACTGCACCCAGCGAAGCAGACAACACGTCTGCAGCAATACTGGGCATTCCTTTAAGCATGGTTGATATCCGTGAATGAACATCTTGCAGATGTTGACACAATGTAAAGTTCTTGAGCTGTGCAGGTGTTGCAGGGCCATTTACTTGACGTGACTCAGGACCAGTGGATATCTGCCATAACAATGAAAATGAATAATTAAAAGATTAGACTGTACTTCTAAAATAGTCTTCCTTTCTCGTGTATAAAATGGACTAAAAGTTTCTAAAGATTAAGGATTTGAAAACTCATCCACAGAATAAAAATATTGCCTTAAGGTAACCAGAGAAAACATACAGCGACAGCACTTTCAGTATTACAAAACCTATAAACAGAAACTGAACAGGAAAGAAAGATCGGTACTTTCTCACTCAATAATAAAAGTGATTACGACATTGCACATTCTGGAGGCATGAAGGTGCATCTCTTAAAACCAATATAATAGGAACTGGCTAATAACTCAGAAGAAAATAGTGTTTGTTGATAGAGACTTTATTACATTCCATTCCAGGTATTGTAGAGTCCCAGTTCTCTCCCGCTCTAAATTCCTTTCTAAAACCAAAGATAACCCTTGTTAATTTTCCTTTCCCCTTTTTATAGCATATCATCTAACACTGTCAAATTAATTCTCTAACTCAGTAACTAGCTAAAGAAGTTACAACTTACATGTCACAAATTCACAATCCCATTAAGCTTAAATGTGGAATACGCATTAGGTTAGCCATTACCTTTTGTTGAGACTTAACATATCTTTGGATATAAAAATTTATCCACGAGACTAAGGGAAATAAGTTGGCAAACTCACTATATTTCCTGATTGACTAAGTTCAATTATCACATCAAATAGCTACTTTAAAATTGTATACTCAGAGATTGACTAAGTTCAAGTTCTTTATAATTTAAGCATTACACGTCCATGGTAAGTGCCTATCATCAAAGACTGTGCCTCACCATATGATAGGTCTGTTATTGTTAGTTAAGTAGTTGGTTAGTAGTTAATGGGATAGTTAGTAGTTTGTTGAGGGTTAATTAGGCCAAATAAGGCATGTTGCCTATAAATAGAGAGGAGGATTAGAGAAGGGATTATCTTGTAATTTGAGAGGAATAGGGCCTTTTGGCATTGGGAGGTAGGCAGACCCTTGAAGTGCTACCATTGTAATCAAAGGGGATTCCTCCCGATTTTCAGTAATAATATACCAGTTCATTCTAGTTCTATCATCATATGACAAGTCACATGTTAGTAACATACATAGATGGTTGATGCTTGATGCTTGATGCTTGATAAGCCTAGCTTAAACATTAATTATTTAATATAATAACATACCAACAAAGAAAAACAAGTTTCATATTTCAGTGGTAGTTGATCAGTAAAGTAGTAATGTCACAAGATTTGGCAACACATGCACAAATGAACTCTGCAACTAAAGAATACAGAACCATTATTTACTGATATATATGCATAACTTTAGTTAACATTATTTTCCTCTCCGTGTATCCCCTCTTTCCTTGTCATGGAATAATCCTTAATAAACAAAAAAATAAAAGATTGACAGTTAATTGGATAGCTTTCCTGAAAAAACACAAACTGGCTAGCTGTTTAATACCTCCTGACTAATAAATGTAGTTTATAAAGCATTTTATAAATAGCAAATAGCACCTTAAATACAATGAGGTCTTCACTGTTTACCTGGTATTCAGCTCGCTCAGCAAAAAGAAGCAAAACCTTGCCAATTTCACGCAAAACAAGAAGAGTAAGGCGTGCATCCATCTGAACAGCTTCTATCTCTTCCTGAATGCGCGTTATTATTCTTGATATTTGTTCCCTGGAGGGAACACTTCCACGACTGGACATTGGAAATACACTGTTCACTATATCTGAGAGACGACTCAAGCAGTGACCCAAAAATGCAGACTGGAATATTTCCACAGCTGAAACTATCTGCTCTTTTCCAGCTGAATTAATTGCTGGTAACACTCCTTTGACATCTGTGTCACGTGAAATTCTTTCGAGGAGATTTTCTATCATGGAGTAAAGCTTTGGATATCCCATCGTAAAAATCTCTTTAACAAAACTTGAAGCAGTGAAAGCAGATTTCATTTGGCTTGCAAAAGCTTTTGCAATGGCCTCCCAGACTCGATCCGTTAACATAGGATCACCTTCCTATTCAGCAGCAGTCAATGTTAGAACAGCGGAGAAAAAATATAATTAGAAAATAAAAAATTGTGACTGATAGCAGCTACTCCGAAAGAGCAAGTGCAATCAATGGTCCTTGATAAGAACCCATTACTGTCAAAGTATGACAGATCCAGTAGGGAAGTATATATAAATAGTAGCCAAACTCATTGCATAGGTTGAAAAAATCATGTAATAACAATAATTAGAATCACTGTAAACTAGTATATAATTATTATTTTTGGTCTATATATTTTTGCAATATATGTCTCTCATGTTCTCTTTCCTTAACAGCTCAGACACCCTATAAAGTCTATCGGAGATGTTTTTCTCCCTTGGCACAAGATGGTATTATTTTTAAAAACCTAGATAAAAGACATCATTAAAAAAACTCAATGCAGCATCTTTGTACATCTAGCATACTAATCACTTTATTCTATTCTGAATACAAATGAAAGAATACAACTTCAGGAGATTATGTATTGATCATGTCCAATACAATGCAACCCATCCAGTGATGTTTGGTGCATCAGAATCAGAAGTAAATGAGCTGGCATAAATTTTTACGATTTCCTACCCTGCATCCTATTTACAGCATAAGCTAAGATATAAATATCTTTGACTGTCTGAAAGCCTATCTGAATGAATAACTATACAAAAATGAGAAACAAGAAACAATAGACCTTATCTCCTTATGGCATACTCTCTCTTCCCTTATATTAGTACAGTAACATAAGTAATCCCACCACATCTGATCACCTCAACTTCAAAGAACAATAAGTTGTCAATCCCGGATAACGGAAAATAGTGGATTGTTAATATTCTGCTATATAATAGTGCTATACCGCCACTATATCGACAATTTAACAACATTTTGTACCAAATAGCATATCATACGTAGGACAATAGTGGTTTGTCCATATTCCCCTACGCCATAGCGGCATAGCACCGATATAGCTTCTATTTAACAACATTGTAACAGGGTGGGAAAAAATCACAGAAAGAAGGGATTTACAAGGCTGGCAAATGATTCATAAAGCACAGCGAATTTACTGAATTTTCGTTTTTTTTAAAAAGGAAATGATCATACTTGTGGGATCTCTGGCATTTACAGAACTTTGTCACATGCCTTCAATAGATTTATAAATCTTGACATGTTGTCATGTCCATTTCTTCATAAGAATCATTACAAAATGAACTTATAATGTGATATTAATTCCTTGACACTATTCAAGCTATTACTGTAATTCCCTATTGCTTCCATTTAGAAAAAGAACACACAAAAAATAACTCCCATACACTAAACTTCACATTAAATCAGGTTTCAAAAACTAAAAACAAAGTAACATGGTTGTGTTGACAATTCCTACAAGCTCCGAACTTAAATTCAACCCCCAAAATTTGGTTTCTTCAACAGGATGAAAGTTGGAAGCTTTATATAATCCACATGTATGTGTTACACAATTATATCAGTAAATCCCTTGTAGGATAGAAGTACTAGTATTTCCTTTCCCATTTAAACCAGGGAAGTCAAAGGACCCAGTTTGGATTAGCTTCTAATAACTTTTGAGAATTTCTCAATTAAAACAAGCTTACAATTTTTCACTTGAAAAAAAGTTTCATAGGTTCATAGATCCTTATCAAGAAGTTAAACCAGAAAGCTTCTAAAAACATTAATATGCAGATAAGAAGCCAGTGTCTAATAAAATCACAGTTCATGTAGGATTCCTTTGTATGATGCACACAATCATGTATGAATACATGAATCCAAGTAAAGCAAGACATAATAGTTCCATTTTCATGTAAAATGAAGTATGATCACAAAATACTGATGAGAATGATCCTCTCCTAACCTGGATGACTTCATCAAGCAACAAAACATGGGTAAACGGGTCACGCTTTTTTGAAAGCACCCTCTGCAAATGCCACACTGCCACAGTAAGGGAATGCAATTGATCCATACAATTCGCCAATCTCTGCCACAGAGCTTCTTTAGCCTTAGCTCCTCCTCCAATCTGAGGGGTTCCAGTGCCCCTAATTCCACCGGGGCCAAACCCGCTCGCACTCGATCCAGTAATTGCCTTCATATCCAATGCCACACTCACACTCTTCGTACCCATTCCCTTATACTTGTTGATCACTTGCTCCACAGTAACCTTCAATTCACCAAGATTGTAGAAAACCTGCAAGCCAGTACCAACTTCTGCTTGATTCAACCCTTCCATTCCTCTTTCAAGAACCTTCATTGCTTCGTTCCTCAACAGATCTCCACTTTCCCTCACCCAGCGAAGCTCTTCGTCAACAACTTCGATTCCAGTTAGGTCGTATTCGTTGCACAGGCTGATGATCTCGGAGTGGAACTGTGCAGCCTTAGCAAGATCGAGCTTGTCAGGCTCAACAGCCATGAGATCTCGAAGCTTCTTCGAGAGGCGGAGTGCACGGACGGAGTGTTGGAGGAGTTCCGTGGTCCGGTGAAGGTTGGAGAGCTGTGCGGTTTTGGAGGCGATGGAACGGTGTGGATCGGAGAGTTCGGAACGGAGGCGACGGAGAGAGGATTGGAGGGAAGAAAGAGCGGATCGTAGTGTTGAGAGAGCGTGATCGGCGTGGTGGAGGGAGGAGAGCTGAGAGAGAAGTTCGTCGTGACGGGAGAGGACTTCGGAACGGAGCTGATTCTCGAGGAGGCCGATGGCATGGTGGAGTTTTTCGGCGGTTGAGGCAGGGGATCCGGAGGAGAGTGCGGCAGCGGAGAAGGTGGTTGAGGAGAACGAAGGGGAGAGGAATGCGGAGAAGATGGGATCGGAGGCTAAGGAATCGAGTGCGGAGGAAGCTGTGGTGGTAACGGGGTTTTTGAATGTTGAGAGGCGTGAGAGTGGAGTAGCGGCGGATGGTACCGGCGACCTCGCCGCCGCTGGTGATGCCATTGTCGTTATTTCTTTGATGAGTGGAGCGATCTACACTCCTCTTCTCATTCAACTAACTTTGATGTCTCTTTTTCTTTTAGCAGTTTTTTTTAACTATGTTGAAATATGTTCTTATCTTCATTTCTCACTTTTATTGCTTTTCTTCGTAATAACATAATGTTACCTATTTTCTCTTTTTCTTTTCTTTTCTTCAATATATTCAAAACATGTTTAACATTATATTATCTACATCCGAGAAATTGTAATGGTCGAATTTGGAGTCTCGGTTCTTATATATGGCCTAATGGTTTAGATGATTTTCTCCTTAAGCATCTCGTTCCACTAATCTATAGAGAATTTCAATCAATCTTGATGAACAAGATTATTATCACCCACACAATTTCTGCAGAGTTTCTCTCTGCCTACAACTTGTGAAAAAATTTCTTATTCAGTCTGCAACTGCAAAATACTGTTAATACAATGTTATGAATACAACATTCACTTCATTACAAGAATAAGGGTTACACCCTCTATTTATAGATTTAAGTTAACGTGCTCACTAAGCCAAGGCCTAAAACTATAAAAGCCCAAAATAGTTAACATTACTAAAAATATGCCTAAGTTGAAATTATGTGTGAAGCAACATGCTTTGACACTTCAACACACTAATACAACTCAACACAATAGATGATTTGACACTTCCTTACTTCTGTCGAGCAACCTGCTTCGACACAAGGAATTACAATTCAACACACCACATAATTCATTGTGTTTAAGCTATCTACATTCATCATAGCTCTTAGTCTTCTAAACACTTCGACCTACACTCCCTTCGTCATGATGTCTACAATCTGATTCTCAGTTCTGTAGTGTTCCACATTCATCTTGCCATCTGCTACCTGCTCTCGAAGATAATGGAACCTCATCTCGATGTGCTTGGTTCGATCACGTGCTATCGGATTTTTTGCTAGATTGATAGCTGACATATTGTCGATCTTCATGGTAATTGCTTCATGGCTCTTCGATGTTATCTCTTCAACCAGATTCATCATCCACGTTGCATGACATGCACAAAGAGAATCAACTATGTATTCTGCTTCGCAGGACAATAATGTCATTACTGGCTCCTTTCTCGAACTCCAAGCAACTGGTGCAAAAACTTCGTCAAAGTCGATTCCTTCTTTCTAAAGAAATCATTTCGTCACAAGTCTCGCCTTGTGTCGAGTCACTTCTCCTTTGGAATTCAACTTTACCTCGTATACCCATTTCACATTAATTTTCTTCTTGTCTTGGGACAATTCGACAAGTGACAGAGTGTTATTGACGTCGATTGACTTCAGTTCTTCGTTCATTGCTTTCATCCACTTTGAATCTTTCAATGCCTCAGCTGCATTGATTGGTTCGTCATCTGCGTAGAAAGCATAATGTACCAGCTCACCTTCTTCATTGATCACATCATTTGGTGTAATCACACATTCTTGCAACCTTGCAGGCATGTGTCTTGTTCGTTGAGGTCTGCTTGGGCCTACTTCACCTATGACTTCTTGTCGAACTTCTCTTTCGACTTCACTAGTTGGTTCATCACAAAAGATTCTCACTGAATTCTTCTTAACATTCTCAGTCCAATCTCATTCCTTAAGTTCATATATGATCACGTCCCTGTTGATCACCATTTGCTTATTCAATGGGTCAAACAACTCGTATCCTTCAGTCAAATGATATCCTATCAGGATCATCTGACTTGACTTGTCATCAAGTTTTCTTCTCAACTGATCTGGCACATGTTTATGTGTTATAGATCCGACCACCTTCAGATGACTCAAGTTAGGCTTGACACTAGACCAACATTCTTCTAGCGTGATTCCTTCTAGCTTCTTCGTCGGACATCTGTTCAGGATATATGTCATAGTCGACACAACTTCTCCTCATAATTCTTTGGGTAGATGCTTACCTTTCAACATACTTCTAACCATATTCATGATGGTTCTATTCTTCCTTTCTCACTTTATTCTGCTGTGGAGTGGAGTGTGGCACCATCTCATGCATAATCCCTTCTTTCACACATAATATGTCGAAGTATTTTGACACATATTCTCCACCACCATCAGTCCTCAGAATCTTGATCTTTCGACCGCTTTGTCTTTCGATCATAGATTTAAACTTGGCAAATACCTCGATCACTCCACTTTTCTTCTTGATCAGGTAAGCCCACAGTTTTGACTAAAATCATCTATGAATGTAACAAAGTATCTATTACCTCCAATCGAATCCACATGGATATGACCACATACATCAGAGTATATGACTTCAAGAGTTGCCTTCGACCTGCTTCATGCATCCTTACTGAAGTTGTTCTTGTGCTTCTTCGTCGGCACACATTCTTCACACACTTCGTTTGAAATGTCTATTTTTGGTAATTCTAAAACCATATTTCTTCTCTTCAAATCTCTGATGTCTTTGAAATTGAAATGACCAAGTCTATAATGCCATATTAATTCATCTCTGCTGGCTGTTGTTGCAAGACACTTATGCTCCATCACATTAAGCTCAATCTTAAAGATCTTATTCTAAGACATTTGAGCCTTCAAGATCAACCTTTCATTTGAGTCGAGAACTCTCATAATCTTTTCTTGGATCGACACCTTGTAGTTCTTTTCAACTAACTGTCTTATATTGAGCAAATTTCTCTTCATGCCTGGTATGTACAACACATTTGAAATTACTGACCTCTTGACTTTTTTCCTCATAATCAGAACATCACCAACACCTTCAGCTGCTAGAGTATTGTCATTTGCAAATTTCACCATGTTCTTCATTGAGGGCTTTATGTTGACAAACCAATCTTTCCTTCCAGACATGTGTGATGAGCATCCTGAGTCCAAGTACCATTGGTCCCTGAATCTCTCTTCATCTCTCGTTGTAACCATCAGCGACATCTCTTCTTCTTCATATTTCGCCAGCTTTGCATAAGTTTCTTGATTCTTCTGCTTTTCTGGACAATCACTAGAATATTGATCATGCTTCTGACAATTGTAACACTAAATGTGACTCATGTCTGGCTTTTGACCACCACCTCTTCCTCTACCTACAGCACCACCTCTTTGGTTGCCTTGGCGCCAGGGTTTTCTCTTATTCGACCAGCTTCCTTGCTGATTTCGACCAGTCGAATTATTGTAGCCTCCTTTGTCTTTGTTGCTATTCCAGCTTCCTTCGCCTTTCCTTTCTTTTGTTGATTACGCCTGCAAAGCCATATCACTCTTCGACTTTCCTGCAGCTCTTTCAGCCATTCTTTTTTTATGATATTTAAGCGTCCCTTGAAGCTCTTCCTTTTTCAGTTTCGACAAATCTTTCGACTCTTCTATGGCTACTACCATGTGGTCGAACTTTGGAGCCAACGACCTCAAGATCTTTCCAATAACAGATCTTGATGTCAACACTTATCCACATACCTTAATTTGATTCACCAGTTTCGTAACCTTAGTGAAGAAATTAGTTATGCTTTCATTGTCTTCCATCTGAAGTAATTCATATGTCCTTTTGTGAGTTTGTAACCTCACCTCTTTCACCTTCTCTGTGCCTCCAAACGACTTCTCCAGAATTTCTCATGCTTCTTTCGCTGACTCTACATCACTAACCTTTTCAAAGTTATATGCATCAACATATTAATGGATTATAAAGAGAGCTTTATAATCTTTCTTCTTCAATTCTTTATGTATAGCCTTTTCTTGATCTGTCGTGTTTTCTGCAAGCGTTGTTACTCCTTCCTTCACAAGATCCCAAAGATCTTGATAATAGAATACAACCTTTATCTGCTTGCACCAATTCTCAAATTGTTATTCTTGAGAATCACAAGATTTGCTGGAAAACGCCTGTTTGGATGATTCATTATCATCGTGATTTTCTTCCCACAAATCGTTTAAATTGAAGTTCTTGATATCAGATGTTGGAAATCCACCACAATCTATGGAGAATTTCAATCAATCTCGATGAACAAGTTTGTTATCACCCACACAATAACAATGAAAAAGAGAAGAACAGTTGAGAAAGAAAATAAAGAACGATTAAGGAGAAGAAGAATTTTCTGCAGAGTTTCCTTCTGGCCACAACCTGTGGAGAAACTTCTTATTCACTTTGCAACTGTAAAATATTGTGAATACAATATTATGAATACAACATTCACTTCATTACAAGAATAAGGGTTACTCCCTCTATTTATATATTTAAGTTAACTTGCCCACTAAGCTAAGGCCTAAAACTATAAAAGCCCAAAATAGTTAACACTACTAAAAATAGACCTAAGTCAAAATCTTGTGTGAACCAGCATGCTTCGACACTTCGACACACTAATACAACTCAACACACTAGGTGATTCGACACTTCCTTACTTCTGTCGAACAACCTGCTTCGACACAAGGAATTAATAATTCAACAATTGTTTAGATGACTTTCTCCTTAAGCATTTCGTTCCATTAGGCCTCTTGTTTGGGGGTTGTGTACATTACGAAAAATTGTGAGGGTAGATTTTCCGACCATGACCGAGAATGAATTAGTCCAAATAGGAAGAGTTGGCTAGCCAAAGGCCGCCCTAGGAAAGTTGTTAGTAGGCAAGCATTTAAAGACCATCTTGTGGCATTAACATATCCAAACATGTCCCCCGAGTGCAGTACTTATCATTTATATACTTGAATATTCATTATTGTGAGTAATGACAATTAAGGGCGTTGTTTGGGACCCGGTCACTAAAGAACAAGTATAATCTGAATCCCTCATGGAGTAGTTTTCGTTCCCCCTAATTGGTTTTTTTTAAGGGAGGGGTAAAATCTATTTTTGTTATATCGATAAATTTACCCTTATTTTTTTATTATAATTCTAAAGTGTCCTTAATAAATATTATATATTAATTTGTCACCTTATCAAAAATTCTCCATATTTTTTTAACGACAACTCCATTATTTTTTTTACTATGACTCAACTTTCTTTCTTTTTTTTCACGTGTTTTATTTTATTCATTTTATTTATTATTTTGTTTGTAATAACTTAATTTTTTTATAAGTTGTTGTGTTGTATTACATATCGATATATACTTTTAGTATATGAGTTGCATATTATCTAGAATTTAATTTCATATATATTTTATAGGATTAAATGGATCATCAAGACGAGAAAATAATTCATTTAAAAATTCATCATATAATGATTTTGTGACATTTATCAATATTTTATTTACACTTTAATATATTTCAAAGTATTTGAAATATTAAATATTTTGTGTTTGATTATTTATGTTGTTTATGAATTGACAAAAAAAATTGTGAATATCATTTGTTTTTATTTTATTTAGCATCTAGAACATGTTTGTAACAAATAGAAATAAACACCTTGAGATGACTCACACTTTTCTTATCTTTAGTCCACTTCTCTAAAGGAACAATTTTCTTCAACTTCTTGGTTGGACACCTGTTGAGCACATATACTGCAGTGGCAACAACTTCTCCCCACAAGGTGTGAGGTAGTTTCTTCTCCTTCAGTATGCTCCTTGTCATATCAAGCAAAGTTCAATTTCTTCTTTCAACAAGACCATTTTGTTGAGGAGTGTATGAAACAATCACCTCATGCTCAATTTCATTTTCCTCATAGAACTTTATGAATTTTGTAGAGTTATACTCACCTCCACCATTAGTTCTGAGAATTTTCAGCTTCTGACTACTCTGATTCTCAGCCTTTATTTTGAATTTCTTAAATTCAGCAAACACTTTGTGTTTGAACTTTATAAGGGATACCCACGTCATCCCTACTCATCAATAAATGACGCAAATTATGTATTCCCTCCAAGTGAAGATACTGGAAATGGTCCACACACATCAGAATGCACCACACCTAGATCATGCTTTGCTCTTTGAGGCATTTCACATGCAAATGGTAGTCTTGATTGCTTCCCTCTCATGCAGACACTGCATGACTCCTATGGCTTCTTAATTGTAGGAATCTCATGTACCAATTTCTTTGAATTTAGATGCCCTAAGCTTCTGAAACTCAGATGACCAAATTTTTTATGCCACTGCTCACTTTCCTTCACAACATTTGTTGCACTAAGGCATTCAGAGTCTGCAGTTTTAACATTCACTTTGAATTTCATATTCCTTCCTTGTTTTGACTTCATAATCAGCTTCTGGTTACAGTCATATGACTTCAAAAGATTGTCCTTCATGATAATTGAAAATCTTTTCTCAATTAATTAACCTACGCTTATCAAATTGCTTTTCATGCCAGGAACATACCACACATTCTGAATCAATGATTTTTTACCATTATTCAGAACTACTCTGACATTTCTCATACCTCCGACATTGAGGTATTTATCATCAGCACATCTGATTTTTGTCCTCTTTCTAGAGTCAAAAACAACCAACCATTTCTTATTTCCAGTAAGATGATTTGAGCAGTCAGTGTCCATATACCACTAGTTTGTCAAATATGCATCATCAGATTCAGAAGCCATCAATAGCATAGATTCATCATCAGAATCTCCTATGGTTACATTTGCTTTTCTCTGACTTCCTTTCCTTATTTGACCAATAATCAGCAGCGAAGTGACCAAACTTCTTACAACGGTAGCATTGAACCTTCCTCTTATCATACTTCTCCTTCCTCTTCTAAGCATTATTATGCCTTTCAGAAGTTGAGGTTTCTGACTTCTGAACACCATCAGATCTCTTCCTGGCTTCTGACCAAGGTTGTTTTTGATATTTCTTACCAGAAGCTGCTTTCAGAGTCTATTGCTCTTCAGAGTTTCTCTCGGTCAGACGTAACTCTTGTGCCTATAAAATGCTTTGTAACTCTTCAATTCTCATGGTGCTAAGATCCTCAGAATATTCAATTGCTACCACAATGTAATCAAACTAAGGAGTAAGAGATATAAGTACCTTCTTAATGATGCTTTCATCAAAGAGAGTTTCTCCGCACAACTTCATCTCATTTGTGATTAGAATCACTCTGTAGATGTAGTCACATACATTTTAATTATTCTTCATGTTGAGATTCTCATACTACTTATGTAAAGACTAAAGTTTCACCTTATTCATTGATGCATCACCGTCGTAGCATCGTACTAGTGTGTCCCACGCAACCTTCGTCGTTGTTGAATCAGCGATCTTTTCAAACACATTTGCATCCACACATTGATGGATGTAAAATAATGCCTTCTGATCCTTCTTCCTCAGATCACGCTGAGCAGTCCTCTATACATTTGTTGTATTTTCCGGAAGTGCAATCGGAACGTAATCTTCATTAACGAGATAAATAACATCTTGAGCACCAAACAACATATGCATCTGAATCATCCACTGATTTTAGTTCTTGCCATCGAACACTAGAAGCTTAGTACTAAGATTATTGTTTCCGTTCATCTTCAACCTTGTGCAAATCACTCTGATCTCGCCAAACACTAGTGTTTCCCAGTCCCGCGGAATCAAGAAATGTGATTCTTTTATGATTCCGATAAAAAAATTCAACACAAATTCAAGAAACGAAATCAATCACACAATGCTTCACGTAGGCAAAATGCTAACCTACACTAGCTAGGTTAAGCTTAACAAAAACTACTACTACTACTGAATATGAATTACTTCTAACAACTTCTAGCGGTTAAGAGCTAAATATATATTTGACTTTTCATTTGCAGTACTCCATTTTATGTTGATGACATTGTTAGATAATATATAATGGACATTTACTTATAGTTAGACTATGGGTAATTTAGTCTATTTATGTCTTATTGTATATTCTATTTATAACCCTTATTTGCATAAGTTATGTTATTCATATTATTGAAACGCTAGTCTCTTTCTCTCTTCCATACTTTGGTATCTTTATTGTTAACATGATATCTAGAGTTTGATTCGATCCTCCTTGAACTAATTGTTGCTTCCGACATTGAGTTCCAAAAAAGTTGGAAATGTGTTTATTTTGATTTTATAATGATAAGTCTGTTGAAGAAAAAATCATTATGTTGAATTGCTAAATTATTCTCGGTTGTCTCCCATTTTTGTGTGCATGAAGATCAGGATTGAATTTTATATGACTTTGGTTGAGTCTATCCATATTGGTTGCTTCTCTCTCCATTGACTATTCCTCTTCTTTTTGGTTCTTTTGCTTGGTTTATTCTATCTATTTATCTATCTATCTCTATATCTCTATCTCTATCTCTCTCCCATATATATATATATATATATATATATATATATATATATATATATATATATATATATATATATATATATATATATATATATATATATATATATATATATATATATATATATATATATATATATATATATATATATATATATATATATATATATATATCATTAGTTCTTCTGTTTTATTGTTTCTTTTTCTCTCTCTTATTAGTTCTTCTATTTGGTTACTCATATCTCTATTGGTTATTCTATTTGGTATGATTTAGATTGTATTAAATTGGATTGATTTAATTTGATCTAATTTGATTTAGTTCATTTCAATACGATTGATTCAACTTGATTTTGTTCAAATTAATTTGGTTCGATTTGATTTGGTATGATTCGATTTGGTCCAAATTGACATGGATTGATTATGTCGGTCTGATTTAGATTGGATTTGCTTAATTTGATCTAGTTTGATTCAGTTTGGTTTGATTCAAATTGATATGGTTTAATTTGATTTGTTGGTCCTCTTAGGATGCTCCTCCTCTCTTCATTGGTTTCTCTCTTCGACTTCTTCAATGATTTTTGTAATCTTTAGTTATTACTTCTCTCTTCGACTTCTTATTGTTCTATATTTCTGATAATTATGATATTAATTAATTTGGTTTTATTACTTACTTTTAGGAGTAATTTGTAACAAGTTTAAAGTTTAACAAACTTTGACTTAAAGGGAAATATTCAAGTTTTATATTTATATTGTTTATTTTTTAATATATTTTTTATTTTATTTTTTTTGACAAATTCTCAATATTTCATATTAATGCATTGTGAGTTTGAGAGAAAATGTTAGATAATATATAATTGGCATTTACTTATAATTGAGCCATGATAGTTTAGTCTATGTATATGTTGTTAACATACATATCAAAGTCCTTCTCAAAACCCAATAAACTACGACAAGTAAAAAATAGCCAGACCAATTCAAGATTGTTCAATAACATTATCTCATTAACAACTTAAATTAAAATCCAATGATTCAATAATGTAAGAATAAAAATGATTACAAAATTTACAAGCTTTATGTAGCCACAAAATCAATTCACAAAATAAACAAAAACAAGTTAAACTTGTAAAAAAAAAATGAATAAATGAATTTAAAAAATAAATGCGAGGAAAATCAGAAATGGCAGCCACAGCAAAGATAGAAGAAGCAAACAGTGGAAACAAGAACAACAGCCTCAGCAACCGAGAGTATCCTATAAACGACAGTATCCATGAATGTCGTTTGAAGATTATCCAGTCGTTTCCACCTAAACGCAGAGAATCTCCAACTCCAAATCTCCTTCTTCACTTTCTTGAACCACAACATTCTTCTACTCTTGTTTCTTCCCATAACAAGCTTTCTGAAACAACTCTTTCTAGTTTCTTTGGTTTGGTTTTCCATGGTGTTTTGATTATAATAGACGCATCAAATTGTTACTCTTTATAGGATTTTTGATTAGGTTGAGAAGAATATGAGATGTCTTAGGATGCTTCAGAGACAAGAATCTTCTGTTATTGCTGTCTATCACTAACATGGTCCCACCAAGCATTAATACGTTAAGTTGAATTGTCAAAATAATACAGTAAAATAATCTATAGTTGAATTTTCTATTTGACCATTTCAGTCTTCGGATTAATTAAAATTTTAATAAATAATTAAATAAAAATATTTTTTAATACATGAGATATATTTATCATTATTATTATTATTGGTCAAAGTAGACAAAATTGAATTGGAAATGAATTTATTAGATTATACAATTAAAAAAGTTTAATATTATATTAAAAATTATAGAAAGTGTTGGTGATTTTAGTATCATCAATGTATTTTAGTAGTAATGTGATTTATTATAGGCCGATGCAATTATGCGTTAAAGCTTGGAAACGAGTTAGGGATAGTGCGGAGTGCACGCTCGTCGAGTCAACGTATAATTGAATGCGAATAATTGAAACGGGGTTCCAACGTTCGAAATTTTCTTTTGAATTTCGAATCCTTTCCCAACCGACGTAACCGTTTCTGAACAGTTGCGTCTTTTCGGTTTCTGTTATTCATCTCCTATATAAGGAGTCATTTGGCCTCAGTTTGAAAAGTGATAACGAAATCAAACTTTCTCTCTACATTCCTGAACATCTCTCTTTGCCAGAAATAAATTGTTCTTCAAGAATTATCCCCACAAAGATTTCGTGAACCCAGGCAAGAATAGGGTCGAAATACTTTGTTCGGAAAGTGTACGAACACGATTCTTCGAAGTTATCCAGGATTATCATACCCAATCTCTAACAAACGAACAAAGTTTTTGACATCCATTTGATGAATCACTAGATTATGAATAGCCGCCAAGGCAATCAACAATCTAATAGTAGTGATACGGGCAACAGGAGCATAGGTATCAAAATAATCAATCCCTTCCTTTTGTCTGAAGCCTTGGATAACTAATCTAGCTTTAAACTTGTCAATTGTACCATCGACTTTCATCTTCCTTTTGAAGATCCATTTGCAACCCAATGGTTTGCAACCTGGTGGTAAATCAGATAATACCCAAGTATTATTTTCCATGATAGAACCAATCTCTTCGTCAATTGCTTCTTTCCAAAAAGCAGAATCTCGAGATTTCACAGCTTCATCATACGTTCTTGGATCCTCCTCTATATTATAGCAATAATAGTATTGAGTGTCAATCTGATCCTTTGATCCCTCAACTAAATATAGTTGAAAATCAGATCCATAAGATCTAGATTTTCTAGCTCTTTTGCTCCTACGAGGTTCAAGTGTCTCACTTGGCACATCATTTGAATGATCATCCTTTAGAGATTCATCTGAATTAGGTATAGAGTCCTTTGGTCTAGGTATAGAAGAGAAACAATTCTCATCAAATATGGCATCTCTCGATTCTATAATCGTGTTAATAGAAATCGAGTCATTAGGTTCTATAACATAAAACCTATAGGCCTTGGAGTGCTCAGCATATCCAACAAAGATGCAAGCTACACCCTTTTCACCCAAAGTTTTCCTTTTTGGGTCCAGGAGTCTAACCACGGCCCTACAACCCCAAACACGTAGAAATGTTAAGTTGGGTCGTTTCTTATACCAAAGTTCATATGGGGTAGTCTTGTTCCTTTTATTAGGAACCCTATTTAACAAATAGCAAGCCGTTAACATAGCTTCTCCCCAAAACCCTTCACTCAAACCAGAGTAAGATAACATGGCATTCACCATTTCCTTAAGCACTCTATTTTTCCTTTCAGCCACACCATTTTGTTGAGGTGTATATGGTGCCGTAGTCTCATGAATGATTCCTACGGATTGGAAAAATACAGGATCATAATATTCACCACCTCTATCTGTACGTAATGTTTTAATCAACACATTCTGTTGCACTTCAACTTCAGTTTTATAAATTTTGAATTTATCTAAGGATTCGTCCTTAGCGTGCAGCAAATAAACATAGCAGAATCTAGATGCATCATCTATGAAAGTGACAAAATATTTTTATGTCCTAATGATGGAGTAGCATGCAAATCACATAAATCACTATGTATCAACTCAAGAATGACAGATTTCCTTGTTATACTTTTAAAAGGTTGCCTAGTGATCTTTGTTAACATGCAGGTTTTACAATTTTCTATATTTTTATCAAAAACAAGAATTAAATCATCTTTAGACATTTCATGCATTCTTTTATAATGTACGTGTCCTAGACGAGCATGCCATAACGATGAATTGATAACATTCAAAGAGGACATAAATACAGAACCAGAATCATTAGGAACTCCATTCAAATTCATCATAAACATACCATTATTATAATATCCAAATCCTACAAACACACCAGACTTCGATAAAACATATTTATCGGATTCACACACTTGCTTGTATCCAAGCTTATTTAATACAGGACCAGAAATTAAATTCTTACGTAGTTTAGGAACATACAAAACATTAAACAAAGTAATAGTCTTTCCAGAACTGAATTCTAGCACCACGTTTCCTTTGCCTTCAACGGGAGCGAAGTGATCATCTCCCATGTAGAGGACAGAACCATCTTCCACTGGAACAAGAGTCTTGAACCAGAAACGATCCTTGCAAACATGTGTTGTAGCGCCAGAATCAATCCACCACGCGATAGCATCATCCTGCACATAGAATGCTTCAGAATTTAGTGAAACCGAATGTTTAATCAAACTATTCAAATCACGAATTGATTTCTGACCTTGGTTTTCGGATTGGTCCTTAGACCCCTTTCCTGAACCACTTGCATTCGCGTTATCATGCTTTTTGCCGGAACGACAATCCTTCTTGAAGTGGCCTGTTTTGCCACACTTCCAGCATTCTAGTTTCGGTTTCTTGTTAGCACCGAAACTGCCCTTATTGTTCTTGAAAGCACGCTTTTTTCCTTTGTTTTTGTTGTTACCGTTCTTACCACCCTCTTCGACCATATTAACCGAGGGTCCAGCAATTTCTTTGCCTTTTCCTTTGTCATCCTCCTGCGCTCTTAGAGATTCTTCTATGTGCAAGTGACTTCCAAGTTGGATCAAAGACAGTTCGTCTTTTCCATGCTTCAGATTGTGTTTGAAATCCTTCCACGAAGGAGGCAACTTGTCTATGATGCTTGAGACAGATATTGTTTCATCCATCTTCAATCCGTGTTGTGTGAACTGTCCAAGGATTCGGAGGAGTTCATTAAATTGTTCCATGACAGACCTCGATTCAACCATTTTGTAATTGTTGAAATCGGTTACCAGAAACTTTTTACTGGATGAGTCCTCTGCCATGTACTTGGATTCGAGACAATCCCACAATTCCTTTGCAGATTCTATGTTTTGATAAATATCAAATAAGGGATCAGACATACCGTTAAGAATGTGCCCTCTGCATATGTAGTCGTCGTTCTCCCATTTTGATCAACGTCTCAGATTTTCAACTGTGTCTTCCTCCAGAAGTTCTGGAATCGGTGTAGACAGGACATGCACCACCTTCAACGTTGTCAACATGAAATGCATCTTCTTCTGCCAACGCCTGAAGTCTTGTCCTTGAAACTTGTCCAATTTTCTGAAGTTTGTAGTCATCTCCTTGACGGTGATTCCTCCAGCCATGATTATCAGAAACCATTAGACAAGACAACCTCATCAAACTTTTGATGCCACTGCTTCGGAGCTTGTTTCAGCCCATACAATGACTTAATTAGCTTACACACTTTATGCTCATTACCAGGCATTACAAATCCTTCAGGTTGCTTCATATACACTTCTTCCTCAAAACAGCATTTCTGAATGGTGATTTGGAGGAAGAAGTGTATATGAAGCAACCTGAAGGATTTGTAATGCCTGGTAATGAGCATAAAGTGTGTAAGCTAATTAAGTCATTGTATGGGCTGAAACAAGCTCCGAAGCAGTGGCATCAAAAGTTTGATGAGGTTGTCTTGTCTAATGGTTTCATTCTAAACCAAGCTGACAAATGTGTATATAGCAAATTTGATACTTCCGGTAAAGGAGTTTTCATTTGTTTATATGTTGATGACATGTTGATCTTTGGCACCGACCAAAATCAAGTTGATAAAACGAAGAATTTCTTGTCATCAAGGTTCTCCATGAAGGATATGGGAGAAGCGGACGTTATTCTTGGTATTAAGATTAAACGGGAGAATAAGGGGATTGTAATTACGCAATCTCATTACATTGAGAAAATACTCAAGAAGTTCAATTATGAAAGTTGTTCTCCAGTAAGTACTCCCATGGATCCGGGAGAAAAGCTTATGCCAAATACAGGTAAACCTGTGGATCAACTCGAATATTCAAAAGCTATAGGCTCTTTGATGTATGCTATGATTAGCACTAGACCGGATATTGCTTATGCGGTTGGAAAGTTGAGCAGATTTACTAGTAATCCTAGTAGACATCATTGGCATGCGATAACTAGGGTATTCAAGTACTTGAAGGGTACAATAAATTATGGATTGTCATATATGGGATTTCCTTCGGTGTTAGAGGGTTATTCGGATGCTAGTTGGATAAATAATGCTGAAGATTCATCCTCTACAAGTGGATGGGTGTTCTTGCTTGGGGGAGGTGCCATCTCATGGGCTTCCAAGAAGCAAACATGTATAACTGGTTCCACAATGGAATCTGAGTTTGTAGCATTAGCTGCTGCTGGTAAAGAAGCGGAATGGCTAAGGAATTTGGTATATGAGATTCCGATATGGCCTAAACCGATATCACCAATTTCTATCTGTTGTGATAGTACTGCCACATTGGCTAAAGCTTATAGTCAAATATACAATGGAAAGTCTAGACATTTGGGTGTTAGACATAGTATGATTAGGGAATTAATCATGAATGGGGTGATATCTATTGAGTTTGTTCGGTCGCAACAAAACTTAGCTGACCACTTGACGAAGGGGTTAGCTAGAGACTTAGTGAAGAAGTCGGTAATTGGGATGGGATTAAAGTCCATTTAAATCTGTTAGCTATGGTATACCCAATTCCCTTCTAATACAATATTAGAAGCAGAATTCAATGTGGAAAGATCATAGTTAGAGATTGGAGCAATTGTGTTTATCTTCCCAAGGTATGTGCTCAGACCTGCAAGTGATGGTTAGGTTGAATTATATCTTCTTAATGGTTCTTTTGGAAAATTGCAAATGCAGGTGCAAGATTAAAAGAATCACCTATGTGAGCATGAAGTTTTGCCGCTTCAAGAAGCTTGGACTTGGCTTCCTATATGCTTATTAATGGATAAGGACACATGGCTTGTAAAGTGTCAAGTATGAATAGTAGAGTATTGTAAGAAACATATGTGTACTGTATCTTCAGACACTCAAATGGATTGACGGGTTCAATCGCTATGACACCCCGATTTTTGAGTATTTGGAATGTGTATTTGTACTAAGATGAAAATTCAATCGCAAGACATTTTCATTTATGCATTTGTTTGATCGTTATACCTGTGTGTTATACCCTTGTATATATAATTGTATATACTGAGTAAATCAAGGATTACACTAAAATGGGGGGGATTTGTTGGTGATTTTAGTATCATCAATGTATTTTAGTAGTAATGTGATTTATTATAGGCCGATGCAATTATGCGTTAAAGCTTGGAAACGAGTTAGGGATAGTGCGGAGTGCACGCTCGTCGAGTCAACGTATAATTGAATGCGAATAATTGAAACGGGGTTCCAACGTTCGAAATTTTCTTTTGAATTTCGAATCCTTTCCCAACCGACGTAACCGTTTCTGAACAGTTGCGTCTTTTCGGTTTCTGTTATTCATCTCCTATATAAGGAGTCATTTGGCCTCAGTTTGAAAAGTGATAACGAAATCAAACTTTCTCTCTACATTCCTGAACATCTCTCTTTGCCAGAAATAAATTGTTCTTCAAGAATTATCCCCACAAAGATTTCGTGAACCCAGGCAAGAATAGGGTCGAAATACTTTGTTCGGAAAGTGTACGAACACGATTCTTCGAAGTTATCCAGGATTATCATACCCAATCTCTAACAGAAAGCATATGGGTTTAATGGAAAAATTAGATTAAATATATGTAAAGTAAAAAAATAATTTTTAAATTTCGGTTAAGAAATGTAGAAGATTAAAAAAAAATTGTAGTAGAGTGAAGGGAAAAAAGTATAATTCTTTTATGAATAAAGTTTTCTAACATAGTATATAATATATAGAGCGGTGCTTTTTTTATTTAAATATAATATATTTTATATTACCGTGTATTTTTTGTTTTTAAAAAGTAATAATAAAAATTAGAAAAGTTAATTATTTGTATTAGTATTATTTTATTATATTTTACATTTTAAAAATTTTTATTTTTATTTTCTTAAATAAATTATTTATACTGATAAACAACTATTTTTAATGAAGGTAAAGCAAATTCTATTATATATTTTCAAAATAATGTTTTCTTTTGTCAAGATAAGAACTCCCATAGTCATACTTATATAGACTATATATAGTACATATATTTGCTACTCGTTGAAATTTTAGAGAAATATTCATATTTTATCGACACATTTCAAATATAATTATTTCAATGAAAAAAATATTCATTTTATTGCAATTTGTTTATGTTACTTTTCTTTATATAGATTTCCTTTGTCATGTTTCTTTGCTGGTCCTTCTTTCTACACATTGTTCCTCAATCATACAAAATTTAAACGAACCTTGTTTTTCAATTTGAAAAGTATATTGTTGTTTTTAGAAATTGCATTAACTATTTTTGAAATTTTTATTTATTAAAATATCTAAGTCATATTCATTTTTTTAATAAACGGAATGCTTACTTGAAGATTGGTTTTGATTTCTTTAATATGTTATATGTTTAGATTTAATTTAGTTTTGGATTTGAGTTTTATTTAGGTTAGATTTGTGTATAAAAGCAAAGATGTAACAAATTTTTATATAAATAATTGAGTTAGAGTTTTCTCTCTCTTCCACCATCTTCATCTTTTTTCTCTTGTGTATTAACAATTGGTATTTAGAACTCCGATTCGGATCCATGGGAAACACCACATGAAACACGAGTGTATGTGTGGTGTGTGTGATTGATTTTGTTTCTTAAATCCGCGTTGAATTTACGATCAAAATCGTAACAGAGTCACATTTCTTAATTCAGAGGGATTGGGAAACACGAGTGTTTGTGAAATCTTAGTGAATTCTTGCACAAGATTGAAGATGGATGGTGGAAACGGTAGCTTGAATATAAAGCTTCCAATCTTTGATGAAAATAATTGGAATAGGTGGATGATCCAGATGCGTGTGTTGTTTGGAGCTCAAGATGTTCTTGATCTCGCCAATGACGGTTACACAGTTGTTGTAGCAGATGCAACTGAAGCATAAAGTGACATGTATAAAGAGATGAGGAAGAAGGATCAAAAAACTTTGTTCTACATCCATTAATATGTTGATGTGAATGTGTTTGAGAAGATCGTTGATTCGACGACGGCAAAGGCTGTGTGGGATACACTGGTACAATACTACGGTCCTGATGCATCAGTGAAGAAAGTGAAGCTTCAGTCTCTACGTAAGTAGTATGAGAATCTCAACATGAAGAACAATGAGAATGTACCTGAATACATATTCATAGTGATTATAATCACAAATGAGATGAAATCTTGTGGAGAGATTCTTTCTGAACAAGTAGTCAATGAAAAGGTATTAAGATCACTTACTCCTTAGTTTGATTACATTGTTGTAGCAATTGAATACTCTAAGGATCTGAGCACCATGAGAATTGAAGAGCTGCAAAGCAGTCCAGAGGCACAAGTGTTGCATCTGACTGAGAGAACCTCTGAAAGAGATGTAGAGAAGGCTCTGAAGGCATCTTCTGATAAGAAGAATCAGAAGCAGTCTTGGTTAGAGGCCAATAAGAGATATGGTGGTGGTTATCATAAGTAAGAAGTCTCTAACTCTGATAAAAAGAAACTTCAAAATGGAAAGGAGAAGTTTGACAAGAAGAATGTTCAAGGCTATTGTTGTAAGAAGTTTAGCCATTTTGTTGCTGATTGTTGGTCAAACAAGAAAAGAAAATCAGAAGAAGCAAATATAGCCAGAGGAGAGTCTGATGATGAACCTGTGTTATTGATAGCTTCTGAGTTTGATGGTGGATATTTGGTAGACTAGTGGTATATGGACAATGGTTGTTCAAATCACCTAATTGGAAACAAACAATGGCTGATTAGTTTTGACTCTAGAAAGAGAACAAAAACCAGATGTGATGATGATAAGTATTTGAATACTGAAGGAATGAGAAATGTCAAGGTCGGAGTGAATAATAGAAAAATTGTTCTAATCAAGGATATTTTGTAGGTTTCTGGCATGAAGAGCAATCTGATGAGTGTAGGTCAGCTAATTGAGAAATATTTCTCAGTTACTATGAAGGATAATCTCTTGGATTTGTATGATTCTTATCAAAAGTTGATTATGCAGTTTGAACAGGGAAGCAACCGAATATTCAAGGTGAATATGGAAACAACTGAAACTAAATGCCTTAGTGTAGAAGATGTTGAAGGTGATAGTGAGTTATGGCATAAGAGATTAGGGCATTTGAACTTCATAAGCTTAGGGCATCCGAGTTCCAAGAAGCATGTACATTACATTCTTAAGATTTTATGCCTGAGAAGTCATGTGAGATATGCATGAAAAGTAAGTGACCTAGATTGTCATTTGCATCAGAAGTGACTCCAAGAGCAAAACATTCTTTAAGAGTAGTGCATTCTGATGTATGTGGACCATTTGGAGTACCTTTACTTGGAGGAAACAAGTATATCGTGTCATTTGTGGATGAGTTCACAAGAATGACATGGGTAGCGCTCATCAAGTTTAAACATGAGGTGTTTGTTGAGTTTCAAAAGTTCAAGGTGAAGGCTGAAAAACAAAGTGGTTAGAAGACGAAAATTCTTAGAACTGATGGTGAAAGTGAGTACAACTCTATAGAGTTCAGAAGGTTCTGTGAGGAAAATGGAATTGAGCATGAGGTTGCAACTCTATACACTCTTCAACATAATGGTCTTGCTGAAAGAAGAAATAGAATTTTGCTTGATATGACAAGGAACATGCCGAAGGAGAAGAAGTTTTTGCCATTGCAACATATATGCTCAATAGATGTCCAACTAAGAAGTTGAAGGAAATTGTTCCTTTGGAGAATTGGAATGGAGATAAGCAAAGTGTGAGCCATCTGAAGGTGTTTGGTTCTATTTGTTATAAACATGTTGTCGTACCTCGAAAAAAAATGAGAGACACGACCTAGAGAAGCGCAATCGCACGCTCACAATGATGGACTGAACAGAGTCGCCACCAGACGTTATTTATTACCAAAGAGGGAAAGGGAAAATATTGATAAAAGCCCTAAAAGAAAGGATAAGATATGGTCATCACAACCAATATATGGGTTCGGGAGTCGGTTACGTAAGGGGAAGACATTAGCACCCCTCACGTCCGTTGTACTCAACGGGAACCGTTAGGTTAGTTGTGCGCATTAGTGTTAGTTTGAAATGTTAGGCTTTTCAAGTTATTAGGTGGGAAAGAAAGAATGGAAGAGAGGAGAATGTTTTTGGATTTTCGACGAAGGACTAAACCTAAGTTTTTTATTAGTGGGTCTGGCAAGATTTACAAATCCTTCTCCTACGTATCTCAATAGAGAAATCAAGGCTTACATAGTTCTGGGTATAAAAATGTTTGTTGGTCGATTTTAGCGAAAGCTTCTTTGTATCAATCGACGAAAACATTGTTGGACTATCCAAAACAAGTGGGGAAACATTGCTTTGCATTGTTTTGAAACAAAGTACCTTTCGTTTGAGAAAGGGTTTGAAGAGTCAATCGCACGGCGGCGAGGAAAGGTTTAAGAGTCAATCGCGCGGCAGCGAGAAAAGAAATTGATTGGTTTGATGTGTTTTGAGTAATGGCGAGAACTTGGATGGGCGAGATATCCATCTCGAATCCCAGTCTCAGGAGGGCGTGGTATCCACCACGTTCCATTTCCATCTTATTTGCAAAAGTATTTAACAAGAATTAAGTGTTTTTGAATTTGATTGAGAAAGGGTTTGAAGAAACCGCATTGACAATTTTAAATGATGGCGATAGCTAAGATATGCGAGATATCCATCTCGAATCTTAGTCTCAGGAGTGTGTGATATCCACCACGTTCCATTTCCACCTTTATTGAAAAAGTATTAAATAGGAATTAAGTATTTTTTGAGTTTTATTATGAAAAATGACTTGACGTTGGATCAAGTATTTGACAGACGTTTAAGAGAGATTTGAATGAAGGTTTGAAAGAAATAGAATAGATAAAAATGGATGGATAGAAATGGATGGATTTATTTATTGAGAAAATACTCGACGTTGGATCGAGTCTTTATTTTTGAGATTTTCGAAAAGAAATTGATTTTATTCTTGTGTTAGTAACTAGATAAACAGTCAAGCAAATAAAGAAATAAAGTAGTAAAATTATCACACATCATGGGAGTGGGGGTACATTTTGTCGAATGGGGATTCAAAAATAATGAAACAAATAAATCGGGCTCAATCAATGAATAAACAATGCATGAGTGTAGGTGCGAGATAACTGTCTCATTGTAAGAAGGCCCAAGAGTAAGCCATGTGAAGAAAATAGCCAACACGAAGTTATATTTACAAGATAATCAAAAATTAAATCAAAAGGAGTAAAATCGGGACGTGCACGGGTTAAAATCAAGATGCGAGGATGCGAATCAAAGTCACATAACGCAAGAACGTGCAAGGCAAATGGAAATTGAAAAAAAAAAACAAAAACCCTATATAATGTGCTCAAAGCCAGTTTGCGCATATTGACAACAATTGAAATGTCATACGTGATTAATCAAAACGCGGCGAAATACTATCAATATATCGATAAAATAATCATGGAATAACAACATGGGAATTGTGGAATCCATAAATTAAAAATCGATGTTTAAACAATAAATAAGCACAAGGTATTGAACCCATGTTCTAAGGCATGATAAACCACAACCTTACCAGGTCAACCAAACTCACTTTTGGATATTAATGTATGTTCATTTATATATATATACTCAAAACATGCGTTATATTAATTAGAACATTTACAAAACCAAAAAGCAGTAGCAGTATTTAGTTTTACTATTTATTATAACAATGCAGGAGCAGTATTTAGTTTACTATTTATTAATAACAATGCAATAGCAGTATTTAGTTTTACTATTTATTATAACAATGCAAATATAACATTAAACCAAGCATCATGAACAAAAGAAAACACAGTGACTTCCTTATCAAGATGACACACAATAATGAGTACCGAAACATAACGGTAAACAGAGCATCACAACACAAAAATTACACACTGCAAATCCAGATCCAAACAATAAAATACTCGTATAAATTCAAAATATCAACCACAATGAACTCGTTGAAGCTCGAAGGCGCCAAAGCTCATGCGATAAATGTTGCTCGTAGCAGCTACCGGAGCTACTGTTTTTATGACTATTGGTTGGAGAAAAATGGAGTATATAAATATTGACGTTGAAGGAGTTTTGTTTGTAGGGAGATGAAAGATGAAAATATGATCTTGAGAGGAAGGGTGCTCCGACGCGGCGGAACAACAACACAACGGTGGTGTTTGGAGTTTATGTTGACTATTATGGTTAAGGGAAGTTGTGAGGATGGAGGAATGGAAGAATAATGGGTTGTATAAGGTCTCTTTTTTCTTTTTCGTTTTCTCTCTCTAAGTCTTAACCATCTCCAAATTCTATCCACCTCTTTCATCACATGTTTCTTTTTTTAAAATAGATAAAAAAACCACCTCCCCTTTGTTCTCACAACTGTCCACCTACAAATGAATTGGTCCGTTTGAATAATTTGCTAGCTGTCCAATTGAAGGTGTAAGGAATCCTATGGACATAGGCCAACCAAGAATAGACACGTGGCCTTCAGTAGGGAGAGGAAAGAAGATATTTTTTTCTCATCACTTTTTCTTTAACAAAATTAAATTAAATAGTGAAACCTCAAAAATTAATTAAAAAATGAATGACATAATCAAAATTCAAAATAAAAGCATGATTAATTCTAAATAATTGTCCTAATTACTTTGGCTAAAAAATGGAAATAAACAAATTAGAAATGAATAAAAAATCGAGCGCAAAACTGCTCGAAAAATTAAACTGACTGCATTAAAATGATCAGTGCGAAATAAACTTATTGGAAAAATACAGCGTTTCTTTTAATTTTAAAATAAATTTTGACCGGTTAAAAGGCTCAGGCGGGTCGAAAGGTGGCCAAAAATTTAGCCGAAAAATAATTCGAGCATACCAGATTAAACTACGCGAAACGTAGATTAATAAAATTGGTGTTTGCAAGCTTGATTTTAAAAAATTTCGTCTACTGATTTGACGCACATCTGGCGATTAATTCAACCGGTTCGCTTGTAATTCCAAAAAAAATATTTCGACTGATATTCTAGGCATTATGCGGTATGGAATGCATGTTATGCTATGTAGGTATGCAATATCTATGATGAATGTGTTGAATCGTCGATTCAGGGTCAAAATCGGGGTGTGACAGTTGCCCCTATTTAAGTATCTTCAACCAGAGAATATGAAGCAGAACACTCTTCATATGATCATAGTGGGAGATAGTTAAATACTAAGAATACCCAGATTTTGATTCTGAAATGAAAATGCCATGATATGATATGCATGGGTGGAAGACTTTTTACTTCTGAATTTATGTGTTAGGGACACGGTGAATCCTTAACAGGAGATGTCATGCCAGACAGACCGATCCGTAGGGAATACTGATAGCCCACAGAAAAACAGACAAAAAGGGTAAAACAACTCGTTGGGGATAACAATCCTGTTGGAGAGTCAGACACACACTGGAGAGTACTCAAAGTGAAAATTGATAAATGACACTTAGAATACAAGAGATTTCGTCAGTAAGTTCACGCATAACTTACTAACAACTTGAATATATATTTTTTAGACAAATCCCACAACAGGTTCATACATGACCTGACAACACTGGAATAATCAAAGAAAACCAAGTTCTTCAAAAATAGGTTCAGACATGACCTGATAATGTTGGAATAAAAAGTTCAGCAAGAGGTTCATACATGACCTGACAATGATGGGGAATATCAAGAAGTTTTGACAGTAGGTTCAAACATGACCTGGAAACATCCAAAAATTCAAAGAGAGTATATCAATAAGTTCATACATGACCTGATGACAACTTGAACATTCTTGACAATATTCGGATATTTCTCCCAAGAAAATCATCCGATTAAAAATTCTGGAAATTACGGTCAATGAAAGAGTCAAAATGACAACTTTCTAGGAAGTGCTGGGGCCAATAGGATAGAAAACTTTATGTAGGTGCCAACAAAAATTGGACTTATACCATAAATATAGGTTACAACCCTCCTCAAACAAATTAGTGTCAGTTACACTTGGACTTCAAGGGCGCTGGCGACGACCAGACTTAAAGATACCATTCACAAATGGATTTGACAGATGCTGGTGACAACCAGACTTTAAAATGATACCAGTTACAATTGGATCTGACAGATGCTAGCGACAACCAGACTTTAAAAAGATACCAGTTATAACTGGATTTGACAGATGCTGATGACAACCAAACTTTAAAAGGATACTAGTTACAATTGGATTTCAAAGGTGTTGGGGACGACTAGACTTTAAAAGGATACCGGTTACAACTTGATTTCAAAGGTGCTGGTGACGACCAGAATTTAAAAGGATACCAGTTACAACTGGATTTCAAAGGTGCTGGTGACGACCAGACTTTAAAAGGATACCAGTTACAACTGGATTTCAAAGGTGCTGGTTGTAGCGGGGTATTCGTTACCATTGGAGATATTGACTAAATCCAAGGTAAATCATACAAGTCGAGTCGCCACCGCACTTCTATTTATCCAAAGGAATGGTTAGAAAGCGAACAAAAACCTAAAAGTTTTATCAAAAACTAGTAAAAGAGAGTCAGAGATCTGGGTAAGGGGGTTGGTTATGCAATGGGAAGGTGTTAGGCACCCAAAACATCCTAGGTACTCCTAGGGAGCCCTTTTCACATTTTGTTGTAAGGTTGGTATTTTGTGAAAATTGGTTTGTGCAAACAGGATTAAAGAGATGAGAAGAGAATATACAAGTTATTTACATTTTTGTGTTTGGATGGATGAACCCATTGCCTACGTACCATCTTAAAAAAGATTAGGATCAAAACCTCGTAGTTCGGGGTAAAAATCTCAAAAATGAGTGAGTGGATTGATTGGTTCAAAAGCCTTGAGGTCTTTTGTTATCCAAGGGAGAAAACTCAACCTAAAACCACAAATCCACCATGTGAGGATAACTTCAACATGCTAGTGAGGGGTTAACCCTATAATAAGCATGGAAGACTCATTCTCCATCACTAAGGATATAGGTGAGTATTACATCTACCACAAAGATAACTCAAACCTAATAGCTAAAGGTTATGAAAAAGTTTTGATTAGAATGTGGCCATTGAAACCACAAAAAGGTATTTGGATGGGTTACATTTTGTAGGTGTTTAATTGGCTGCATTATATGGTAAAACACTAGCTGGATTCTAATGTCTTGACTGATGTCATGACATGGTGTGTATGTGTGACTGCATTGTAGGTTAGAATATCTAACTGTACTCTGATGTCTTGACTGATGTCATGACACACTTGAGTAGTTACTACAGGATGAGCTAATACAGGATTTATTGAATGTTGTGACATTCATCCCTGTCAGCAGATACTAAGGAATAGAACAGCTGGTGTTCTGTTAGAACTTAGTATTCATTTCCAGTCTGGTTATCAAGGAAATACCAGACCTGGCATAAGGCCTACTGACTGAATGTCAAACTGGATGCTATGACATTCATCATTGACAGCATATACTGAACAATAGACAGAGTGGTGTTCTGCTATACTTCAGCATATTTCTTAGTCTGTTCTTCAAGAGGATAACAGAACTGACTTAAGGCCAAATGTGTAAATGTCAAATTGGATACTTTTACATTTATTAATGTAAGCTGTTACTGTAGTATGGTCATTTTGGTCATATACAGGTCAGCAAAATTGTACAGTCTGTTTTCTGGAAAAACAGACTTAGCATATGATCCTTGATGTCAAGCTGAATGTCGTGACATTCATTCCTGACAGCATATGCTATATTGTAGGTTGTTCAGTTTTCTGTTTCAGCTTTTTCTCAGGCTATTCTTCAGGGATTCAACAGCTGAGAGAAAATCCAGGAAATCAACAACCAAGCTACATTTAATGAACCTAACAAATAGCCTATTTGTTAGTAACCTAGATGTGGAATTTAGGGGAACTCGCGTGACCTTAAATTCAGGAGAATACAAGTGCAAAGGCCCAAGTACTGCAATATAAAAGGAAGTCGTTCCTTCATTCAGAACTGGGGATTTTGAGGCGTGAAGAGTTAGTGTGTCCATCATACTTCACTGTTGTATTTTTGTGAGTCTTGTATTAGACATATCTTGTAAGCCAAGTCATTATCACGTAGATGATTGCTTTGGCATAGGGTGTTCATTGAGTTGTAAGTGTTGTGTCGCTCAAAGCTTTTAAGCGTGAGTGCTGTGTATCTTGATTAAAGCTGTTAAGCACAATCAAGAGTTGTTTGAAGTGTGACTTCAAAATTGTCTTTAATATTGATTAAAGGTAGTAATCACTGAGGTGATTGAGGGGGAGTGAGTAGGAACTCTGATCTTAGAGTAAGATTGAAATTGCATTGGGTAGGGATTAAGTGACGAGTTGTAAACGGGTGAGTTTAGCTTTGAATTAATGATCACACTAAAATTCACCGTATTTCTGACTCCGATTTCGCATGCATTCTTAGCTTTTATTGTTGTTTTGCTTTGTTATTTCTTTGTTTTCTTATGTTTTCAGGTTTTTATAATAATCGGAGCTTGAATCGGGAAAAGGAGCGAAAAAGGAGTGAAAACGGGCGAAAACCTAGAAATTCAGCGTTTTGCACTTACGGCACCCACCGTGGCGGGCGCCATGGGGTTAGCCATGACGTGGCCACGTCTCAAGACCACTCCTCAACCGTCAAGACCCACGATCCCCACTCCATCATCCCCTGTAGGGACCATGGCGGGCGCCATAGGCCTGTGGCGGGCGCCACAAGGCCAAAATCAGTAACCTCCACTTTTTAGTGGAGGGGCGTCCCTGTCATTTCATGCTTTCAGTTTTTACTATAAATAGGACCTTAGATTTTCGTTTTTCTTCATCCAGAATTAGAATTCTCTAGGCATATATCAGTTATAAAGCAGTTGCCATTCCACATCGGGGTGCCTCTGCAATCGAGTGATCGAGTCTGTAATCTGTCTGTGGTTCGAGTTTTTGGAGCACTCTGGAGGAAGTTAATCCTGCCGCCATTTTAATTCAAGTTCGTATTTTACTTTTATTTATTTCCTGCACTCGCACATTTACGTTGTTTATTTCCTGCACTCGCACATTTACGTTGTTTATTTCCTGCACTCGCACATTTACGTTGTTTATTTCCTGCACTCGCACATTTACGTTGTTTATTTCCTGCACTCGCACTTTACTTTGTTTATTATCCGCACTCGCTTTAAATTACTTTTATGAAAAACTATAAAAAGAATATTTACTTTATCATGTCTAACTAATTCTATAAAGGTTAGAATGTAAGGATCGTAATTAAACCAGTAATCAGTATAATTGTTCGTGGAAACACCTAAGGGCTATTTTATCTTTCAATTCAAGTAATTGTTTTTAACTATTTCAAAAACAGCCAAAAGCGCTTTGTCTAGTTTATTAGGAGATTTTAGATTAAAAAGAAAAGAGATTTTAAAACGATTTTCGGACGCGTTAGGAAGTTTAAACTCTGGTTCGTAAGAACCTCTTTTTGCTAAGAAGTCCAGGTTAAAATACTTTTCAACTTAGTTAAGATACTATATTTCTTAAAAATAGGTTTACTACTCTAACGCAGTACGCACCTTTTTATCCGTGACAATAGGAGGGGTTGATTAGAGAGTACAACTCGGTTCTGAATACGCGAAAGCGACAGTTCCTGTTAAATTAGTTCTTTTCAAAGGAGAAAACATTGCCCATAAGTAGTTCCACTAACAAGTACTGGATTATCATTGATTGCGTGAATTACATTCGAGCCTGTCTTTATTTATTATTTAAAATTATAATTTTATTTACCATTGCACCCTTATTAAAACCCTTAAAAATAATTGCCTTAGATACACACCATAACAACAGGTTTGATAGATTGACACTTGGTCTCTGTGGATTCGATAATCTTTTATATTACTTTGACGTGATTCGTACACTTGCGAAAAACACGCATCAAGTTTTTGGCGCCGTTGCCGGGGACCAATTTCGTCAAATTTCATTACCCTGTAGTTATACCGTTTAGACTAAGGTTGTTACCCACCGGTCAATGCGAAAGACTCGCAGTGCCGGAAGTTTAGTAGACCCTCTAGCTGAACCTGAACGTTACGCTCGCGCACGTTTATTTTTCCATAGGAATAGGATAGCTATGGCCGAAGAACAAAACCGAAGACCTCTTAAGGACTTCGCCCAACCATCAAACGAGGAACCTAGTTCCAGTATAGTAAACCCCGTTATCCCAGCCAATAATTTTGAACTTAAACCATCCCTGCTGCAATTAGTGCAACAGAGACAATTCTCAGGTCTCGCTACTGATAACCCAAACCAACATTTAAAAAACTTTCTTCAGTTAGCAGACACCTTTAAAACCAATGGAGCTTCTCCTGAGGCGATACGCTTAAGATTATTTCCCTTTTCCCTCAGAGATAAAGCTCTATCATGGTTAGATTCCCTTCCACCCAATTCAATAACAACTTGGAATGACCTTAGGAAAGTTTTTCTTGCTAGATATTTTCCCCCAAGTAAGACCGCTCTTCTTCGAAACCTTATAACTAGATTTACCCAACTCCAAGGAGAGTCGTTGTTCGAAGCCTGGGAGAGATATAAAGAACTATTAAGAGCATGCCCACACCATGGCTTAGAGAATTGGCTAATCATCCAAACCTTCTATAATGGACTTCATTATAACACTAAGATGACCATCGACGCTGCCGCTGGTGGCGCACTGATGAATAAACCTTACCCTGAAGCTAGTGCCCTTATCGAGGATATGGCCCAAAACCATCAATCATGGGGAGTAGAACGAGCGACAGTGGAAAAGAAGGAAGCCCAAGGAGGAATACATGAGCTAAGCTCTATAGACATGATGCAGGCTAAAATGGACGCGTTGGCCCTTAGAGTCGAACATATGTGTACAACTCCGAATACTGTAGCCGCAGTTTCGCCGAATTGTGAGATATGTGGAACGCAAGGACACCAATCCGCCGAATGCAATCTGTTAAATGAAACCAACACTGAGCAAGTGAACTATACCCAAGGGAACCCATTTTCTAACACATATAACCCTGGATGGAGGAATCACCCAAACTTCTCCTACAAAAATAATAACCCTATTCAAAATACCGCACCTCCGAGACAACAAGGTTACCAAGCCCCTAGAACAAATCAACCTATGCAACCTGTACCGCCAAACCCGAGCTTTGAAGAAATTGTAAAAGATTTCATCGTTGCTCAAAAACAGAAAAACAAAGAGTTCATGAACCAAAGCGTCCATGTTAACGAACTAATTACCCAGTTAGGAACCAAGGTTGATCAAATCATTACTCATAATAAGATGCTTGAAACCCAGATCTCTCAGGTAGCGTTAAACCAAGCCCCACAGACTACCCCTGGAGGACAGTTCCCTGGACAACCTCAACAAAACCCGAAAGGGCAAGCTAATGCCATTACTCTACGAAGTGGAACCGCTTATAAGGAGCCTTTAAACCCTAGATTAAGTGAGCCTGAAACTTCTAAGAGGAGTGAGGAAAAGGAACCAGAGAAGCCTGAAACCCCGGAAAGTCAAGAAAAAGGAGAAGAACCTAAAAATAAAACCTATGTACCACCACCGCCATACAAACCACCAATACCATACCCTCAAAGATTAAAGAAAACCCAAATCGATAATCAATATCAAAAATTCGTTAAGGTTATAGAAAAACTTCACGTAGAAATCCCCTTTACAGAAGCCATCACCCAAATACCTTCTTATGCTAAGTTTCTCAAAGACATACTTACGAATAAACGTAGACTTGAAGATCCGAAACCCGTGGAATGTAATTCTATTTCCGAAGATAGGTTAGCAAAGAAAGATAAAGATCCCGGAAATTTTTCCATTCCTTGTATTTTAGGGAATCATGTCATCGAAAAAGCTTTTCTAGACTTAGGAGCTAGTGTGAGCTTAATGCCTTTAGCAGTTTGTGAGAGATTAAACTTAGGAGAATTACAACCTACTAAGATGTCGCTTCAATTAGCCGATAGATCCGTTAAATACCCTATAGGCATACTTGAAGACGTCCCTGTTAGGGTGGGTCAGTTGTTTATACCTACTGATTTTGTTGTCATGGACATTAAAGAAGATGACGACATACCAATCCTCCTAGGTAGACCGTTCTTATCGACTGCTGGAGCCGTAATAGATGTTAAAAAAGGAAAACTAACTTTTGAGGTAGGTGAAGAGAAGATAGAATTTATATTGTCAAAATTTCTTATGGCACCTGTGATAGGAGATTCTTGTTATGCCTTAGATATCATCGAAGAATGCATTAGGGAATTAGAACAAGAAGAAGAAAATAAATCTATAAAATTGCCATCAACCCTTATTTTGGAAGATGACAATTATAAAACACCCTACATTGATGATAACCTTCACGAATGTTTATCTCTTACCCCAGATCCTATGCCTTGCCCTATGAAACCGACCGTAAAACTTAAGGAACTGCCTAAAAACCTGAGATATGAATTTCTGGATGAAGATATGAATCGTCCAGTTATAGTCAGTGCTACCTTAAACCAAAAAGAAACCGATCAATTATTAGAAGTTTTACGTAGGTACCCCTCAGCCTTAGGATATAAGATCTCTGATCTAAAAGGAATAAGCCCATCCGTATGCATGCATCGGATTTTGCTTGAAGAAGATTCAAAACCTTCCAGAGAACACCAACGTAGAATAAATCCTATAATGAGTGCGGTAGTTAAGACTGAAGTTCTTAAGTTACTAGAGGCAGGTATAATATATCAGATCTCGGACAGTAAATGGGTGAGTCCCGTGCATGTAGTACCCAAAAAGGGAGGCATCACAGTCGTACAAAACGAGAAGGGCGAACCTGTAGCAAAAAGAACCGATGGAGGTTGGCGTATGTGCATAGATTATAGAAAATTAAATAAAGCAACTAGGAAGGACCATTTCCCATTACCATTCATAGATCAAATGTTGGAGCGCCTAGCCAGACACTCTTACTTTTGTTATTTAGATGGATATTCAGGATTCTTCCAAATACCTATTCACCCCGAAGATCAAGAAAAAACTACCTTTACATGCCCAGTTGGAACTTTTGCCTATAGAAGAATGCCTTTTGGACTTTGTAATGCTCCTGCAACTTTCCAACGCTGCATGATGTCTATCTTTGCTGATTATTTAGATGGAATTATGGAAGTATTTATGGACGATTTCTCAGTTTGTGGATCAGATTTCAAAAATTGTCTTGTCAACCTTGAGAAAATCCTGGAGAGATGTGTGGAGGTAAACCTTGTGCTAAATTGGGAAAAATGTCATTTCATGGTCACCGAAGGGATTGTTTTAGGACATATAGTTTCCGAAAAAGGTATAGAGGTAGATAAAGCAAAAATAGAAGTCATAGAGAATCTAAAACCGCCGAAGACTATCAGGGAGATAAGAAGTTTTCTTGGACATGCCGGATTTTACCGACGTTTCATCAAAGATTTCTCCAAAATAACAAAGCCCTTAACTGGTCTTTTAATGAAAGATGCTGAATTTATCTTCGATGAAAAATGTACTGAAGCATTTAATCTTCTGAAGGAAGCTCTGACTTCAGCACCTATAATGAAACCCCCTGATTGGTCAGAACCGTTTGAGATAATGTGTGACGCCAGTGATTACGCTGTTGGAGCCGTTCTAGGTCAGAGAAAAGATAAGAAGTTACATGTGATTTATTATGCCAGTAGAACCCTAGACGCTGCACAGCTCAATTACGCAACAACCGAAAAAGAGCTCCTAGCTGTAGTTTTTGCAATAGACAAATTTAGATCTTATCTAGTAGGAGCCAAGATTATAGTTTATACCGACCATGCTGCCATTCGTTACTTACTAAGCAAAAAGGATGCCAAGCCTAGGTTACTTCGATGGATTCTATTACTGCAAGAGTTTGATTTGGATATCCGTGATAAGAAAGGCACTGATAATGTGGTAGCTGATCACCTATCTAGGCTAGAATACCTGAAACCTGATCCAGTTCCCATAAATGACGATTTTGCCTATGATAGACTGATAGCCCAACTAGAAACCATTGAAGAAGATAACCCAGACCCTCATGAGTATTTTCAAAAATCCTTAGCCATAAGTGATGTACCTTGGTATGCAGACTTTGTTAATTATCTAGCCGCTGACATCATACCCCCTGATCTAAACTACCACCGGAAGAAGAAGTTCTATAGTGATGTGAGAAACTTCTATTGGGACGAACCATTTCTTTTCAAGAGAGGTAAAGATGGCATTTTCCGCCGTTGTGTTCCAGAAGAAGGGGTAAATAATATAATTGAGCATTGTCACTCTGCACCCTATGGTGGACATGCAAGCACATCTAAGACCTACGCCAAGATTCTTCAAGCTGGCCTATTCTGGCCTACTATGTGGCGTGATGTCCATGCTTTCATTGTCAAGTGTGATAGATGCCAACGCACAGGAAATATTTCAAGACGTAATGAAATGCCGTTAAGAAATATCCAAGAAGTAGAACTCTTCGACGTATGGGGTATAGACTTTATGGGACCGTTCCCACCATCTTTTGGAAATCAGTACATCTTAGTAGCTGTTGACTACGTGTCTAAATGGATTGAAGCTATCGCCGCACCCACAAACGACACCAGAGTAGTCATCAAATTATTCAAAAATTATATATTTCCCAGGTTTGGAACACCCCGTTTAGTCATAAGCGATGGAGGATCGCACTTCATATCGAGAATATTTGATAAACTTTTAAGCAAGTATGGAGTTAAGCATAGAGTAGCAACACCATACCACCCACAGACCAATGGACAAGTGGAAGTATCTAATAGGGAGATAAAACAAATCCTCGAGAAGACTGTCTCTATATCTAGAAAGGATTGGTCACAGAAACTTCAAGAAGCATTATGGGCCTATAGAACCGCTTTCAAAACTCCTATAGGAACAACCCCTTATCAACTGGTCTATGGAAAATCATGTCACTTACCTTTTGAATTGGAACATAAGGCCTATTGGGCCATCAAAACTTTGAATTTGGATTACTTGACAACTGGTGAGAAACGTATCCTTGACATCCACAAATTAGAAGAGCTCAGACAATCTGCCTACGAAAATGCCATCATATACAAAGAAAGAACAAAAGCTTGGCATGACAAAAGAATCATAAGAAGAGACTTCAAAATAGGCGATCCTGTTCTCCTGTTCGATTCTAGGTTACGACTTTTTCCAGGTAAACTCCGTTCGAGATGGACTGGCCCTTTCGAAGTATCTAAGATCCTGAGATCCGGTGCTATTGAAATCAAGAACCAGACATGTAAACCGTTCATCGTCAATGGACAGAGGTTGAAGCCCTACGAAGGAGGTGACATCCCGACAACATACACCTGCCATACTCTGAGTGATCCACCATATCCTTCCAATGATGTTTAAATATCGGTCGTCGAGCTAATGACGTTAAACAAGCGCTGCATGGGAGGCAACCCATGGTTTTTCTTATTTTTTGTACTTTTTATTTTTTACTTTTACTTTATTTTGTTTATATTATTATTATTATGTCAGGACTAACGATTGAATGTTTTATGTGCTTTCAGGACTTGTTTGCTAACCTTGTACAGAATGCAGAACCCTGATGACATGCACGTGGCCTTTAGAGATGATGCACAGAGAGAGCGTTACTATGTTCACATGAGACGCCCTATGGCTCCTACCAGGTACCCTGACCATGACTGCATGGATGCCTTAGGGATAGAGCCAAGCGTCAGATTTTTATGCCATCAACTCCAGTGGGAACAGTTTGACTACAGGAACAACACTTATAGGAACTTGACTCTTGAGTTCCTCAGCTCGTTTCATTATGACCCCTGGGCTGGACCCGATGGACTCGCTGTTTTCAGGTTGTTCGGGATTGACTACTCATTCTCTCACAAGGAGTTTGGTGATTTGCTAGGTTTCCAGACTACTCCTGATGCTATTCCAGATACACCGATGGGGTATTTTATGAGCAGAGAAGTGGAAAAGTTTTGGACTAAAATATCCGGCGGAGGGAGCCAAGATCCTTCTACCCAGTTTTCTCAGGTAATCCACAACCCTGCATTGAGGTACTTCCAGATGATTCTAGCACATTCTTTCCTAGGTTTTCCAGATACAGAGACACTGCTAAGTGAAGAGGAGATTTTCCTACTGTTTTGTGCGACTCAGTCTCGCCCTGTTGCTTGTGGCAACTTTCTGTTAAAGGGCTTGGCTAGTGTTGCCAGATCATCCGTAGGCATCATCCATGTCGGTGGGATTGTTACACAGATTGCTACTGCATTGGGTCTGTCTCGCAAGTTATTGCACCTCAGGACCTTCTGCTTCTACACCACCCTGGATATTGATTTTTGTCTTGATAGAGGACTGATGAGGAGGGTTTTTTTTGAGCCCAACATGTTTAGACTGCTGATCGACGGCGAAGCGATACACTATTTCACATTACCAGATCAGCTGATGACCAGTGTCCATGATCCTGAAAATTGGAGTTATGCTCTAGAGGGTTATGGAGAGACTGTCGAAGAGCCGAAATCGCCTCCCGCCGCTGAGTACACTCCTACACCTCTTACTCCCCAGATCACTGTTATGTCTAACAATTTGTCTCTGCAGCCACCTGACCTACAAACACAGATTTATGAGCTCCGTAAGGAGACTGCCCTGCTCAAGCAGGAAGTGGCAGACTTAGAGTTACAGATGCAGGTTTCTGATCTCACTCATGCCTCAGAGACCGATGCTCTACATCAGGCGATTGAAGAGCTTCGGAGGGAGATAGCTGAGTTTCGTGGATCAAGCCAGGAAAAGACGCCTACCACATGACTCATTCTACCCTGACAGCATTACCCTAGTATTTTATTTATCGCATTTCCAGACATATTTTACTTTACTGCAGCTTTTATATTTCCATGCACTCTGAATTTCTTATATATATACATATTATGCACTAATGTTAACTTTTTCTTTTTCTTTTGTTTCTTTAATTATTTTATTTTTTGTCGTGCAAAGAAAAAAATATATAAGACAAAAATATTTTCATTTTTGTCTTTACAAAAAATATGCAAGCCTCAAGCCTTGAAAAGAAGAAGAAAACGCTATTCAGACCCCCCGGAAAACAAAGGTGCAAGAAGGCCCAAAAGGAGGATCCAAAACCACAAGGCCCAGGAATTGGCCTTGTGGCGGGCGCCATAGGCCCTGTGGCGGGCGCCACACCGTACCAACAACAAGTACGGGGCTGAATCCCCATTTCCACCATTTTCATCCCTTTCTTCACCAAAAACCCATTTTTCCAACCTTCCAAATCCTCCTTGAACCCCATTAAAGCTCCCTCATTTCCAAAATACCCACCATCCATAAAACATATCCAACATCCATTTCCATTTTCATCCATCAAAAAAACCAAAAAAATCAAAACTTTATCATTCCCTCATAAACCACTTTTTCTACCATTTTCACTACCTAAGGAGCATTCAACAATGGAGTTCAACGGATTTCTTCTTCGTGATGGAAGACCGGGCGAAAGGCAACGGAAAATTATTCAGAGGCTTCAAAGTCGAGAAATTCTCTCGACTAGGTACGTTGACGATAACTGTCTGTATGCTTTGGGTATTTATCATAGTGTTTTTAATTTATTAGAATTTCTAGGCTTGCATAATATTTTCATTAATCAGGAACCTACCTATGAGCGACTGACAACTGAGTTTTTGAGTTCTTTAATATACACTGTCAGTCCTAACACTGCTAGCACTGTTGGTACTGTTATTTTTAGACTGTTCGGAATTGAGTATGAATTCAGTACCGACAATCTAGCAGGTTTGTTAGGAATCCCTCATAGGGAAGGTGCAATTTGTGAGGCACCTTTGGATGCGGAGTGGTCGGCCGAGGTATTTACCTTCTGGCAAAGGCTTTCAAGTTCTTCAATTAATTCTTTCGAAGGGATACTTGCGTCGACCATTCACAACCCGGCCATAAGAGTTTTTAGACTTCTTTTGGCATGTACTATTTTTGGCCGGGAAAGTCCAAACAAGGTAAATGCTCGTGAACTCCTATTTTTGCAAGGATGCCTCACTAGAACCCACATCAATCCGGTCCCGTTTATGCTTGCTCATATGACTTTATTTACTAACAAAACAGGACCGATTGTTTTTGGAGGGCTTGTTACGTATATTGCTCGGGCTCTTGGCCTGAACGATGAGATAGCTACACTTGAACCACTACCTCCTCGCACAATTAATTTAAAATTTCTGAAAGACATGAAATTGTGCCGAGCAAGGAGAGAAGGTGGTTATGAGTTGATGGTTCATGGGGTAGCTATCCCATCTGTTGCTTTACCATGCAGTAGACGTACTGATGTACGTGATGAAAGGAACTGGACCTATGATCTTAATGCTCCACGTGTTTTGGGTCCACTTCCTCCTAATATTCCCAATGGGGAGGCACATGACACTGATGATGAGTATGATCGGAGAGAGCAGTCTCCCATCCCTCACATGTCCCCCCATCGTCCTTCACAGTCACACACCGCACCATCTTCCTCTAACCCTGTTGCAGGTACTGCTCCTGGATTCCATGTCACCGAGGAGATGTGGCGTGATATGACAGCTAGAGAAGAAAGGCGTGATGGCCTTCTCTCTACTATTTCACAGCAGCTGACGGACAATATGAGCTTCATGCAACAATCGCGATTGGTTTCGGATCGTGCCTATAGCAACGTTTGCCGTACCTTGAACGATATCTCATTAGAGCAGAACCGTCAGAGAGAGTTCAACAGCCAACACTACCAGCTTGTCGAGGCCACTCAGGGTTCCATCTTAGGTAACCTTCGAGAGGTTCGGAGTGCTCAGGCTGCTTTATCAGCACGACTCGACCGGAGGGACCAGCATCGTAGTAGATCCCGTCGTTCCAGACCATCACATCAGGACGGCGAAGGCACCAGTGCCCCTCCTCAGTAGTCTTTTTCAGGTTACCCCCCTTATCTTATTTCGAAACATTGGGGACAATGTTCGATCTAAGTGTGGGAGGGGATTTTATTGCTTTCTGTCATTTCCCTTTTTAGTTAATTATTTCCTTTCAGTTATTTCCTTTCAGTAATTTAATTTTCTTAGATAATGCATGAGTCTGACGAGTCACCAGTATAGTGTCTTTTTAGTTCATCTTCATTTTTTCCCATTTCCTTAGCCTTACCAGAAAATTTTTAAGAAAATGATGTTGTTTCACATGTTTTTTGGGCTTTGGGACAGGTTTAGATTAGGATGTAGTGACCTAGGTCAACTTTTTGAAACATCAGAACCATTTTAGCACCATAGACCTCTTGAATATAGGAATCACTCCTAAACCCCACCATCTTGGCCTTTACTATCATTTTAAAAATTGTCCTAAGTAGTTTATCTTAGCAGTCAGCTCCGGCTTAAGCATGCTCTACGTAGGGGGCCGATGAACATAAGTGAATGATCCAGTGCTAAAAAAAAAAATAAAAAAAAAAAAAAAATTTTGCAAGTCACCTATTGTTAGTTGGTTCAGAGGTATCTGGCACTGAACTTGGTAGGGCGGATTACGATCCGATCCCCCGCAGCTACATTTAGGCGAAATAAAACAGGTTTACACATGCTTATGTGCCAGAAACCTTATGTTATGGATCAGAATCACTAACCGGTCACTCTACTATGAAGCATGTACAGATAACGGGCTTAATGTGATTGCGCCTGAATGAAAAGGACACAAAAAGATGAGAAGATAGGCCTAGGTATTGTGGGATGATATGGAGTGGTTAATATAGGATTGAAGTTTGTGTTTGTGTTACTATGGTACCCTTGGTTCACTTAGTTAGTATCTGTCACTGCATCCTGACTTGAACTTAGAATCCCTTTAGCCCAAAGACAAGTGTTGACACCATATTTTCTTAAGCTTTAATGTTTGCTTGAGGACAAGCAAAGGTTTAAGTGTGGGAGAATTTGATCACACTAAAATTCACCGTATTTCTGACTCCGATTTCGCATGCATTCTTAGCTTTTATTGTTGTTTTGCTTTGTTATTTCTTTGTTTTCTTATGTTTTCAGGTTTTTATAATAATCGGAGCTTGAATCGGGAAAAGGAGCGAAAAAGGAGTGAAAACGGGCGAAAACCTAGAAATTCAGCGTTTTGCACTTACGGCACCCACCGTGGCGGGCGCCATGGGGTTAGCCATGACGTGGCCACGTCTCAAGACCACTCCTCAACCGTCAAGACCCACGATCCCCACTCCATCATCCCCTGTAGGGACCATGGCGGGCGCCATAGGCCTGTGGCGGGCGCCACAAGGCCAAAATCAGTAACCTCCACTTTTTAGTGGAGGGGCGTCCCTGTCATTTCATGCTTTCAGTTTTTACTATAAATAGGACCTTAGATTTTCGTTTTTCTTCATCCAGAATTAGAATTCTCTAGGCATATATCAGTTATAAAGCAGTTGCCATTCCACATCGGGGTGCCTCTGCAATCGAGTGATCGAGTCTGTAATCTGTCTGTGGTTCGAGTTTTTGGAGCACTCTGGAGGAAGTTAATCCTGCCGCCATTTTAATTCAAGTTCGTATTTTACTTTTATTTATTTCCTGCACTCGCACATTTACGTTGTTTATTTCCTGCACTCGCACATTTACGTTGTTTATTTCCTGCACTCGCACATTTACGTTGTTTATTTCCTGCACTCGCACATTTACGTTGTTTATTTCCTGCACTCGCACTTTACTTTGTTTATTATCCGCACTCGCTTTAAATTACTTTTATGAAAAACTATAAAAAGAATATTTACTTTATCATGTCTAACTAATTCTATAAAGGTTAGAATGTAAGGATCGTAATTAAACCAGTAATCAGTATAATTGTTCGTGGAAACACCTAAGGGCTATTTTATCTTTCAATTCAAGTAATTGTTTTTAACTATTTCAAAAACAGCCAAAAGCGCTTTGTCTAGTTTATTAGGAGATTTTAGATTAAAAAGAAAAGAGATTTTAAAACGATTTTCGGACGCGTTAGGAAGTTTAAACTCTGGTTCGTAAGAACCTCTTTTTGCTAAGAAGTCCAGGTTAAAATACTTTTCAACTTAGTTAAGATACTATATTTCTTAAAAATAGGTTTACTACTCTAACGCAGTACGCACCTTTTTATCCGTGACAATAGGAGGGGTTGATTAGAGAGTACAACTCGGTTCTGAATACGCGAAAGCGACAGTTCCTGTTAAATTAGTTCTTTTCAAAGGAGAAAACATTGCCCATAAGTAGTTCCACTAACAAGTACTGGATTATCATTGATTGCGTGAATTACATTCGAGCCTGTCTTTATTTATTATTTAAAATTATAATTTTATTTACCATTGCACCCTTATTAAAACCCTTAAAAATAGTTGCCTTAGATACACACCATAACAACAGGTTTGATAGATTGACACTTGGTCTCTGTGGATTCGATAATCTTTTATATTACTTTGACGTGATTCGTACACTTGCGAAAAACACGCATCAATTAATACTACTGATAATGGATTTCCTCCCTGGCTTGGTAGCCCCCAGATGTAGGTCATGTTGGACTGAACTAGGTAAACAATTACTTGTGTTATTTACTGCACTTACTTTTAAGTTCTGCATAATTCTTGACTGTGCAGAATTGGATGTCATAACAACCCGTGTGACATCTAAAGTCTGATAACTAGAATTTCAATTGGCATAAGAGCAGGCACCCTGCCTGTAAATTTCTGGGTGAGATCTAGGGAAGTTAATTTCTAGTACCATGGACAAGGATATAGGACACTCAAATAGACCACCCATGTTGGATGGCTCTAACTATGATGACTGGAAGCCTCGTATGATAGCTTTCTTAAGGTCTCTAGATAGTAAAGTCTGGAGAGCTGTCAACAAAGGATGGGAACATCCAACAAAGACAGGTGAAGATGGAGTCAGTGTGCAGATTCCTGAAGAAGAGTGGGACAAGGAGCAAGAGGCATTAGCTCTTGGAAATTCCAAGGCCTTGAATGCATTGTTCAATGGAATCAGTAAGAACATCTTCAGACTGGTGCACCACTGTGAACTAGCTAAGGAAGTTTGGGATACCCTCAAGGTAACTCATGAAGGTACTTCCAAGGTGAAGATGTCCAAACTTCAGATGCTGACCACCAAGTTTGAAAATCTGAGGATGAAAGAGGATGAGACTATTCATGACTTTCACATGAATATTCTTGAAATTGCAAACACCTCTGGTGGACTAGGTGAGAAAATGGCTGAAGAGAAACTTGTAAGAAAGATTCTCAGGTCCTTGCCTAAGAGATTTGCTATGAAGGTCACAGCCATAGAGGAGGCGCAGGACATCTGCAATATGAAGGTGGATGAACTAATTGGCTCTCTCCAAACCTTTGAAATGGGCTTGGGTGAGAATGCTGAAAAGAAGAACAAAAGTGTAGCTTTTGTATCTAATGCTGAAGAGGAGTCAGAAGCAGGATACACTGGAGGTGATGAAAGCATATCAGAAGCCTTAGCTATGCTTGGGAGACAGTTCAACAAGTTCGTGAAGAAGATTGATCAAAGAGGTAGACCTAATGTTAAGAACATCCCGTCTGACATTAAGAAAATATCAACTTCTGAAGAGAAGTTCAACCACGGCAAGGGAATCCAGTGTCATGGTTGTGAAGGGTATGGACACGTCAGAGCTGAATGCCCTACTTACCTCAAAATGCAAAATAAGGGGCTAGCTATCACATGGTCTGAAGGAGATTCTGAAAGTGAATCTGAAGGAGAATCTGCTAAACATGTCACTGCACTAACTAGTGTTTGTGCCACTGGTGATGACTCAAGTGCAGATGAACTTGCTGCAGCTTATAAGAAGCTGTGTGTCACCAGTACAGAAGTACGTGTACAAGGAGAAAAGCAGAAGAAACTCATCAAGGAGCTGGAAGATGAGAAATTGAAGCATCTGACGGCCATAGAGGATCTAAATGGTGAGATAACCCTGCTGACCTCCAAGCTGAATCAGATGACTAAATCCATCAGAATGATGAATAAAGGAACTGACACCTTGGAAGAGATCCTAAAGGTAGGACAGAAGTCTGGAACCACATCTGGTTTAGGCTATGGGAAAAGATCCTCAGCTGAATGCAAACGCCCAAAGGCTAAAGTTCAGAAATTCAAAGGGAAGTCACATCCAATGTCTCAACATCGGGGAACCAGGATGACTAATCATCAGAAGAGGAAATTCCAGAAATGGAAATGTCACCACTGTGGTAGGCTTGGGCATATAAAAGCCTTCTGCTACAGGCTTCATGGTTACCCGAACCAAGTCCCTCATGTCAGACCTAAGCATAAGACATTTAGGCACCATGTCTCCAACAAGAAGCGACAATGGTATGCTAGGTTAGCCCACACAGCTCTAAGAGCTTCTACCAAAGAAGACTGGTACTTTGACAGTGGATGCTCAAGACATATGACTGGTATGGAAAATCTATTGGCAGATATCCAACCTCACACTACCAGCTATGTGACCTTTGGTGATGGTGCTAAAGGAAAAATAAAAGGTGTGGGTAAGCTGGACTGCTCTGGAGTTCCAAAACTGAATAATGTGTTGTTAGTAAGAGGACTAACTGCAAACCTCATCAGCATAAGCCAGCTGTGTGATCAAGGGTTCTATGTTCAGTTTACTAAGGAGCTATGTATTGTGACGAATGGTGACAATCAGGAAGTTATGAGAGGATCTAGGTCCAAAGATAACTGCTATCTGTGGGAACCTAAAGTCTCAAACTTATCCACAATATGCTCTTCAGTCAAGGAAGAACAGGAGGTGAAGCTGTGGCATAGATGCCTTGGACATCTCCACTTACGGGGAATGAAGAAGATCATATCCAAGGAAGCAGTCAGAGGAATTCCAAAGCTGCTCATTGATGAAGGAAGAGTCTGTGGAGAATGCCAGGTGGGAAAGCAAACCAAGATGTCACATCCGAAGCTGGGACATCCTACTACTTCCAGAGTTCTGGAACTGCTGCACATGGATTTAATGGGACCTATGCAGGTTGAAAGTCTGAGGGGAAAGAGATATGCATACGTGGTGGTTGATGACCATTCCAGATACACGTGGATAAGTTTCATCAGAGAGAAGTCAGATACATTTGATGTCTTCAAAGACCTGTGCATCAGACTCCAAAGGGAAAAGGACAGCTGTGTTGTCCGAATTAGGAGTGATCATGGTACGGAATTCAAGAATTCCAAGTTTGATGAGTTTTGCTCGTCTGAAGGAATAAGTCATGAATTCTCTTCCCCTATAACTCCCCAGCAGAATGGGATAGTTGAAAGGAAAAATAGAACTATCCAAGAATCTGCCAGAGCTATGATTCATGCAAAGAAGCTCCCTATGCACTTTTGGGCTGAAGTTATGAATACCACGTGCTATGTTCACAACAGAGTCACCTTGAGAAAAGGAACCTCCTCCACTCTGTATGAAATATGGAAAGGCAGAAAACCCACTGTGGAGTACTTTCATATCTTTGGAAGTAAATGCTACATTCTCACAGATCGTGAACAGAGAAGGAAACTGGATCCCAAAAGTGATGAAGGTATATTTCTAGGTTACTCCACTAACAGCAGGGCGTACAGAGTGTTCAACTACAGGACCAATGTCCTGATGGAATCCATAAATGTTATTGTGGATGATAAAGAGGAAGGAATCGATGTCATAGAGGATGTTGCAACATTCCCTGACAGTTCAACAGACATTCCAGTCAAGTCTGAAGAAGTACAGGAACCTCCTCCTGAATGTGAAGTAGATGCAATCACCAAAATGCCATCTATCAGAATTCAGAAAGATCACCCTAAGGATCTTATCACAGGGGATCCCAATAGTGGTGTGACTACCAGGTCAAGGGGAATGAGCTCTAATTCCTGTTTTGTTTCCAAGGTTGAACCCAAGAATGTGAAAGAAGCCCTGACTGACGAATACTGGATCAATGCCATGCAAGAGGAACTTGAGCAGTTCAAAAGGAATGAAGTATGGGAGCTAGTTCCAAGACCTGAAGGGACCAACATCATTGGCACCAAGTGGATCTACAAAAACAAGTCTGATGAGAAAGGAGTAATTACTAGGAATAAAGCAAGACTAGTAGCTCAAGGATACACTCAAGTTGAAGGGGTTGATTTTGATGAGACATTTGCTCCTGTGGCTAGGCTTGAGTCCATCAGATTGCTGTTAGGTATATCATGCATTCTGAAGTTTAAACTGTTCCAAATGGATGTGAAGAGTGCATTCTTGAATGACTACTTGAATGAAGAAGTCTATGTGGAACAACCTAAAGGGTTCTGTGATCCTAACCAACCTAAGCATGTATACAAGTTGAGGAAAGCCTTGTATGGGTTGAAGCAAGCACCTAGAGCATGGTATGAAAGGTTGACCGAATTTCTGACCTCAAATGGATACAGAAAAGGTGGAATAGATAAAACCTTGTTTGTGAAGGATGAAGACGGGAAAATCATGATTGCTCAAATCTATGTGGATGATATAGTCTTTGGTGGTATGTCAGAACAAATGGTAACACATTTTGTTCAACAAATGCAATCTGAGTTTGAAATGAGTCTGGTTGGGGAACTAACCTACTTTCTTGGAATGCAAGTCAACCAAATGGAGGACTCTATGTTTCTCTCCCAAAGCAAGTATGCCAAAAACATAGTTAAGAAGTTTGGTATGGATAATGCTAGGCACAAGAGGACTCCTGCTCCTACTCATCTGAAGTTAACCAAAGATGATGGAGGGCCTAGTGTTGATCAATGCTTGTATAGAAGCATGATAGGCAGTCTACTATACCTAACTGCAAGTAGACCTGACATTTCTTATGCAGTTGGAGTATGTGCTAGATACCAAGCAGAGCCTAAAGTGAGCCACTTGAATCAAGTCAAAAGGATTCTCAAGTACATCAATGGGACTTGTGACTACGGGATGCTGTACTCACATGGGTCTGAGCCTGTCCTATATGGGTACTGTGATGCTGACTGGGCTGGGAGTGCTGATGACAGAAAAAGCACATCAGGAGGATGTTTCTTCTTGGGAGACAATCTCATATCTTGGTTCAGCAAGAAGCAGAATTGTGTATCTCTGTCCACTGCAGAGGCTGAATACATAGCTGCTGGAAGCAGTTGTTCCCAACTGGTTTGGATGAAACAGATGCTCACTGAGTACAATGTCACTCAAAATGTCATGACATTGTTCTGTGATAATCTCAGTGCCATCAATATCTCCAAGAATCCCATCCAACACAGCAGGACCAAGCATATTGACATTAGACATCACTTCATCAGAGATCTGGTGGAAGACAAGGTGATCACCTTGGAACATGTAGCCACTGAACTTCAACTGGCTGACATAATTACAAAGGCTCTGGATGCTACTCAGTTTGAAAACTTAAGGGGCAAACTGGGAATATGTCTCTCTGAGAACTTATAGCAACCACTGATGTTTGGGATGTATTGTTTAATATCTCTGCCTATTAAAAAATTGAACTATGCTCTGATTGGTCAACAAATCACAGCTATGCCACGTACAACAAGTGTGGCAACAAGAGGGTAAGGAGACACCCTAACGTGAGAAGGCCTATGCACCTGCAGGAATTCAAGGATGCTGTTCATGCAGGAGTGGTTCTGGATGTCAGAAACAAAGTCATGGCATCCGATATGGCTGTACCTACTGTAAAGAAAAAGTGGGTAATTACTTGATCAAAGCTGTGAAGCAAGATCAAGTGGGTGCTAACTTGGTTGAAACTGTGAAGTAAAACCAAGTCTGTAAGTCTGTCAGTTATGTGTAAGTCTGTGTTGCTTTAGCAATATTTTTGCCAAAAAGGGAGAGTAACAGGTGATACCCCAGGACAACAGATTAGTGTGTTGAAACAGATATTCATGACAGATTCAAGATTCCCTCCCCTGCAGCTGATGTGTGTAGAAGTTTTTATTTAACTTCTGTTTGTGTGCTGCTATGTGAAGTTTTATTTAACTTCCATGTGTGTGAGTGTGCTGCCACTCTGAGTGTATTAGCTAGGTCTATTTCCTGCTAGATGTGTGATTCCGCTGCTATGAACTCTGTTATGGGGATCAAAGTGTTTTAGCCAAAAATTTGCCAAAGGGGGAGTTTGTAGGTGTTTAATTGGCTGCATTATATGGTAAAACACTAGCTGGATTCTAATGTCTTGACTGATGTCATGACATGGTGTGTATGTGTGACTGCATTGTAGGTTAGAATATCTAACTGTACTCTGATGTCTTGACTGATATCATGACACACTTGAGTAGTTACTGTAGGATGAGCTAATACAGGATTTATTGAATGTTGTGACATTCATCCCTGTCAGCAGATACTAAGGAATAGAACAGCTGGTGTTCTGTTAGAACTTAGTATTCATTTCCAGTCTGGTTATCAAGGAAATACCAGACCTGGCATAAGGCCTACTGACTGAATGTCAAACTGGATGCTATGACATTCATCATTGACAGCATATACTGAACAATAGACAGAGTGGTGTTCTACTATACTTCAGCATATTTCTTAGTCTGTTCTTCAAGAGGATAACAGAACTGACTTAAGGCCAAATGTGTAAATGTCAAATTGGATACTTTTACATTTATTAATGTAAGCTGTTACTGTAGTATGGTCATTTTGGTCATATACAGGTCAGCAAAATTGTACAGTCTGTTTTCTGGAAAAACAGACTTAGCATATGATCCTTGATGTCAAGCTGAATGTCGTGACATTCATTCCTGACAGCATATGCTATATTGTAGGTTGTTCAGTTTTCTGTTTCAGCTTTTTCTCAGGCTATTCTTCAGGGATTCAACAGCTGAGAGAAAATCCAGGAAATCAACAACCAAGCTACATTTAATGAACCTAACAAATAGCCTATTTGTTAGTAACCTAGATGTGGAATTTAGGGGAACTCGCGTGACCTTAAATTCAGGAGAATACAAGTGCAAAGGCCCAAGTACTGCAATATAAAAGGAAGTCGTTCCTTCATTTAGAACTGGGGATTTTGAGGCGTGAAGAGTTAGTGTGTCCATCATACTTCACTGCTGTATTTTTGTGAGTCTTGTATTAGACATATCTTGTAAGCCAAGTCATTATCACGTAGATGATTGCTTTGGCATAGGGTGTTCATTGAGTTGTAAGTGTTGTGTCGCTCAAAGCTTTTAAGCGTGAGTGCTGTGTATCTTGATTAAAGTTGTTAAGCACAATCAAGAGTTGTTTGAAGTGTGACTTCAAAATTGTCTTTAATATTGATTAAAGGTAGTAATCACTGAGGTGATTGAGGGGGAGTGAGTAGGAACTCTGATCTTAGAGTAAGATTGAAATTGCATTGGGTAGGGATTAAGTGACGAGTTGTAAACGGGTGAGTTTAGCTTTGAATTAATACTACAGATAGTGGATTTCCTCCCTGGCTTGGTAGCCCCCAGATGTAGGTCATGTTGGACTGAACTGGGTAAACAATTACTTGTGTTATTTACTGCACTTACTTTTAAGTTCTGCATAATTCTTGACTGTGCAGAATTGGATGTCATAACAACCCGTGTGACATCTAAAGTCTGATAATTAGAATTTCACATTTACCAATTAGGAATATGTACAAAATGGTCAAAGTTGATTTAAAGGTTCAATTCAAAATAAGTATTATGAAAAGAAAGTTTGAAAATCAAAAGCATAAGGCTTAGGTTTCTAATGTTGAAAACAAGTGTTAGATGTTTGCACAAGAAGTTTTGGCTTGGGTTAGAGTGGAGAGAAGAAGAAGAAGGGCTAAAGATCCTAAGCATACAAAAGGTAAGAGGGAAAAGAATAAAACCACACAAGGAGTTCCTCTCTTTAGATCATATTGATGATCCAAGTAGCTCCCATCCTTTGGAATAAGCAATCACAAGCATAAACTCAAGCAATCAACAATCATATGAACTCTTAGAAGTCTCTTCAATATGTCTTGGATCCCTCTCTCTTAGAAGCTCATGGTAATGGTTCCTCAATTTGGATCAAGTTGGAATCCCTTTGAAGTGCAGCTTTACAGGTCTTGATCCACTCCAAATCTTTTGTGCAATGTGTTCTTGAGGTAACAAGGAAGCAAGGCTTAGGAATTTAAATTCAGAGATCAACAAATGAAGTTGAAATCTGAACTGGAAAATTGAAATGGAAAACTCAGAATTCCTTTAATGGAGGTTGGGATTTCACTTGTGCGGAGCTTCAAACGCCATTAGGTTGCTTTTTGAAGAGAATGAAGCATTCTATTTATAGCCAAGGCTGATGCAAGCAAGGAGAAAACTCGTGTGCATGTGAATTCGGTCCTCCATGCATGGGCCTGTACAGGCGCATGTGGGGCTTAAAACTTGGTGCAAATGCAAGCTGGTATGAATGTGAGATGGTTTGGACGTTTAGTTTGGAGTGAATTGGCTTGTGTGATGAATTTCAACATGTTATGCATAATCATGCCTAAAACTTCTCCTCTTCGAAAATATCATTTGCCAAATCCAAATATGATCATGTGAGTAATGGTTGGAAAGGTCTTGATGTAAGGAACAATTGTTATGCTGGGCAAACATCCATTTGAAGTGTGGAAATTGGTGAATTTTGAGTTTAAAGTGCAAGGTGCAAAACCTGTAAAGGCAAGGTTTCCAAATTTGGCCAATGTTCAAGCCCATCTGTTTTAATGATGAAAGCTCCAAATGGAAAAACCTCCAACATAAAAGTTGTAGATATTCTCAAGACAATAAAAATGGACTTATATTTCGCATCATTTGGATTTTTGATGAAAGAGTTACGGGCACTTGAAGTTGAACTTTTTTGCCTTTCAATGCATTTGGTCCTAAATGACCTATAATGGTTTGCATTATCACATGTATTTCCTTTGAGATTTTGAAATTTTGTTCAACATAACATTTGAAGTAGACATCTTAAGATTTCCAATTAATTTAATCCCACCTCAAAACCATAAAATATGAATGAGTTTTGTTCTTGGGAAGTTGACCTAAAATTAGGGTTTCAGTCAAAGTGACCTATAATGTCTTGGAATGGATGATGACCTTCCAAGCTTCAAATTAGTTTTTGATGAACATGAAAGTTATTCATATTGTCCTTAAAAACATTCTTTCTTTTGGAATCATCTCCATTTGACCAGCACATTAAAAGTTAGGTCTCAGTGCATTTCAAAATAGTCAGATGAATTGACTGATCAACTTCTCAAGTCCACAACTCATATCCTAATGAATTGATGGTTAAGGATACTCAAATAAGTTCAAATATGCATGAAATGATGAAATAAGAACTTACCTTGATTGTATTTGACCATGGGCTGAGGTTGCTTCATGAGCAAGGCATTGTTGTACACAGATGAATTAAGGTTTCCTTGAAGAACAAGACCTCAAACCCTTTGACTTGATTTGATCAAAATGATGAATTGAGATGATAGGGAGGCATATTTGATGGATGAGAGATTTGGGAACCATTGCCATGCTTGCTTTCATCTTCACTTGACCATGTCATTGCACAGATGATCTCCTAGAAGCTTTGAACCTTGTGATTGCTCAAGCTACAAACAAAAAATGTTAGTGACATATTTTTGTGATTTTGGTTAGTAAAAAAAATGAGAAAAGCAATAATATACAATTCAAGCATGCTTGGTGATCTCAAACCACTCACAAGGAGTCCCACCCAAAGGCAAGGGGAACCAAGATGCTTATGATCCTCGAGGCTTTGCAAATGCAATGTTATGATGCCATGAGGGATCTTAGGGCCAAAATAGGGGTCTTACAGATGCCCCTATTTAAGGTCATTCTAGCCGGAGAAGTGAAGGTTAAAATCTTCGTCTCGACGAGGTAGAATGGGCTTAAATAAAAAAATAAAGAGACGAATTTTGGTCCCTAAGAGACCTCATGATGCAAATGTATGTATGCAAAAGGTAATACTCTGTGGGGATATGCGTCCACAAAGGCAAAGATCAGGAGGACATTGACGATTCCCATGAATAATTCATTCTATGGGGTAGAGACTCTACCGAGGAGTAAAGGAAAAATGCGTGAGCAGGTCACGACTTGAAACGTACTGAGAGACACGGAGAGAATCCATGGAATAAATCAATGGAAAGACTCGAGCTGACTCGAAGATGCACGTATTGGGGAATATGCCAATACAGCAAAGACTATCCACAACGGATACTTCGGATAAAAATCCGGACTCATATGGGGTGTCCACTAAGGACTCAACTGAGGAAATAAAAAATGAGGTATTACCGGTTACCGGGTAATAAGCTCAAAAAGAGATCATGTGATCCCATCGGTAGCAAGGTGAAGGAAAAACATGCTCTGGGAGAATGAATATCTAAGACCGGTATAAGGGTGAGGGTTATCAAACATCCAAAACGTCTGAGGAAGACCTAAAAGGTATGTTTCAACTCAGGGATTCTGACTCCACAGGGGACAAAAAGTCATAATAGGGAGCAAAAGGAGGGAACACCAGGGATACCGGTTACTGGGCATATAATAGGTGACCAACCAAAACGCGAATTGGGGAATATTCCCAAGACACTCATCATCCAACAGAGGGCTAAAAGCAAACTCGATTATGGGATGGACATTCGATTCCTAAAAAGAGTTATGAATCTTACTCAACTGGGGAAGAACAAAAGGCTTCGACCAAAGAGTGCATGAGATATACTATCTATCACCGTCAGAACGTAGATAATATACTCGCATGGAAGATTATCCACAACCGGTTACTGGGTTAATAAAGGATAAATCGACCGAAAAGAAAAAGGCATCGGGATACCGAAACTAGGTATATAATGATGACCAATCCAGGAGAGAAACAATCGTTACCAACAACAAAGGGGTAGACGAGAGATGACCCGCTGGGGATAAATTGCGTGATCAAAGCAATTATCCGAGAAAATGAGGGGATATCGACACCGAATATTGGATGAAGATAACCATCAAGGAGGGGATTACATCTACCGGATACTAGGTAGAAAACCACAGACTCCACCTGGGATAATACGAATGATTACTAATTATTGAGCAATTATTCATTTATACCACAGGGAAGTGCAGGAAAAAGTCACAAAAGGCCAATCTAGGATCAAACCAGAGAGGCAAACTGAATCAAGACTCGTCCTAGTGAGGATATAACTCAATAGGGAAACAGATCCCAATATATGTTGGGAAGGAACAGAAACAACCATCATCCACGAGGATATAACTCGGTGGGGAATATGGAAGGAAAGATAAACAATTTCTGCTTAAGGGGCTGACTCTATATTGAGGGATCAGACACCGACATCTACTTGGGAAATGTATTACCCATTAGCAGGGGATAACAAACAAAGATATATGGCAAAGAATGCAATCATGAATATCTAAATGTTTGAAATATTATATGCACGCATGCATGGTTTATATATGATGAATGCTGACAAACAGACATTTTTAACACAAACAGCTCCAAAGGATAAGTACACAAACATTCGGTACTACATCTCAAGAGAAAGCCAGGTCCACTGAGGGCAACTGTTACTGGGAAGCGAAGATCTCTACAGGGAGGTGAACATCAGTCATTCCAGCTGGGGGAAGGATTTATCACAGATAAAATCCACCACATAAGCAACTCTACTGGGGAATTCATCCAAGGAGATAAAGGAATTTCGGGGATCAACCACCAAATACCGCTCTTAACGAAGAGACCACATCTGCTGAGGAAGAAGGATGAATGTCTTTCCACACACTCTGCTTGGTAGGAAAACCAAAAAGGACCCGATATAATAAGATACAAGCATGCCAGGAACATGAACAAAAGTCTTGCCCTGTTGGGGATCGTACCATCCTTGGGAGAGCACTGAAGATCTCCTAAGTATCCTCTTATCATTGTGAATGTTCACTTTGTTTAAAAACAAATTATAAAAATTTGATTATTTAAAACAATGATATTTTCTCAATTAAAACATGCAAAACATTTGTTGAATAGAAACAAATAAGAGTGCAAATAATTGGATAAAAGGCTCAAATTTATTTGATGGAATGGTAGTTTGCAAATGGCAAGACTCCATAGATCTTTACAAATTTGAAATTGGTGATATATATTGGAAAAGGGCTACATTGAACATAATGACCATTTCTCCACCAATTCTGAATCCGATGTATTTGAAGCTTTGGTTGATGACGAATGAGCAAGAATCTCTGAAGGATGACAGTCGTAGGACAAAGTCTTGTCAGGATGCAGTTACTTGCCAAATCCCTAATTTTTGCCTAGATTTCCCCAGGATGAGGTACTCATTCTAGCGGGATACATATATATTTTTACATCTCTAATTTTTGCCTGGATCGCCCTTTCGGGTTTTCAATCCATCGAGACGCTCATTTTTGCCTAAGCCGCCCTTTCGGGTTTTCAACTTAGCGAGCTATTCTGTTTTTATTTTTAGGCGAAGTATTTCTTGACTGCATCTGAATTCACAGGACGAGTGAAATCCTCCCCATCCATAGTTGTAAGTATCAAAGCACCGCCTGAAAAGGCTCTCTTAACAACATATGGACCTTCATAGTTTGGAGTCCACTTGCCCCTGAAATCGGGCGCGAAAGACAAGACTTTCTTGAGCACAAGGTCACCTTCTCGGAACACGCGAGGCTTGACCTTCTTATCAAAAGCTTTCTTCATCCTTTGTTGATATAACTGACCATGGCACATGACAGTCAATCTCTTCTCTTTAATCAAATTCAACTGGTCATAACGACTCTGAACCCATTCAACATCAGTCAACTTGGCTTCCATCAAGACTCTCATCGATGGAATCTCTACCTCTACTGGGAGTACAACCTCCATGCCATAAACAAGAGAAAAAGGGGTTGCCCCTGTTGAAGTGCGGACAGACGTACGATATCCATGTAAAGCAAATGGCAGCATCTCATGCCAATCTTTATACGTATTAACCATCTTCTGGATAATTTTCTTGATATTCTTATTAGCAGCTTCAACAGCCTCATTCATCTTGGGTCTATAAGGAGAAGAGTTATGATGTGCAATCTTGAACTCACTACACAGTTCTTTCATCATCTTGTTGTTCAAGTTAGATCCATTATCAGTAATGATCTTATCTGGCACACCATATCGGCATATGAGTTGATTCTTGATAAACTTCACGACCACCTGCCTGGTCACATTTGCATATGACGCCGCTTCAACCCATTTGGTGAAGTAATCAATTGCTACGAGAATAAATATGTGTCCATTGGACGCTTTTGGCTCTATCATGCCAATCATGTCAATTCCCCACATGGAGAAAGGCCATGGTGATGAAATCACGTTCAGGAGTGTCGGAGGAATATGAATCTTATCCGCATAAATCTGACACTTATGGCATTTCTTCACATATTTGCAGCAGTCAGACTCCATTGTCAGCCAATAGTAACCTGCTCTCAACATCTTTCTAGCCATGGCATGTCCATTGGAATGTGTACCGAATGAACCCTCATGGACTTCAGTCATTAATAGGTCTGCTTCGTGTCTATCCACGCATCTGAGCAACATCATGTCAAAATTTTCTCTTATAAAGTACATCACCATTGAGGTAGAAACTGCCTGACAATCTCCTCAAAGTCTTCCTATCTTTCACAGATGCCCCAGGTGGGTAAGACTGGTCCTGAAGGAAACACTTGATATCATAATACCACGGCTTATCATCTTTCACTTCTTCAACCGCAAATACATGAGCCGGTCTGTCCAAGCGCATCACAGTGATATTGGGAAATTCACTCCAAAGTCTAACCACAATCATTGAAGCAAGTGTAGCAAGAGCGTCTGCCATCCTATTCTCATCTTGAGGAATATGATGGAAGTCAACCTCAGTAAAGAACGTTGAAATCCTCCTCGCATAATCCCTATATGGAATAAGACCAGGCTGATTCGTTTCCCATTCACCCTTGATCTGATTAACAACGAGGGCCGAATCACCATAAACATCAAGATGCTTGATCCTTAGATCAATACACTCCTCCAATCCCATAATACAGGCCTCATACTCAGCCATATTATTCGTGCATTTGAAAGTTAGCCTTGCTGTAAAAGGAATATGTGTGCCCTGAGGAGTAATGATCACTGCCCCAATACCATTTCCATATTGATTTACAGCGCCATCAAATACCATACTCCATCTGGAACCAGGCTCTGGCCCTTCATCGAGTGTAGGTTCATCACAATCTTTCATTTTCAAATACAGAATCTCCTCATCTGGGAAGTCATACTGAACTGACTGATAATCCTCAATTGGCTGATGTGCCAAGTGGTCAGCCAAGGTACTACCTTTGATAGATTTCTGAGCTCGATACTCAATATCATACTCAGACAACAACATCTGCCAACGGGCAATTATCCCAGTTAAAGCAGGCTTCTCAAATATATACTTGATTGGATCCATTCTGGATATCAGCCAAGTCGTATGATTCAACATATACTGGCATAAGCGCTTAGCAGCCCAAGCCAAAGCACAACATGTTTTCTCAAGCGTTGAATATCGAGACTCACAATCAGTAAACTTCTTACTTAAGTAGTAAATAGCGTACTCTTTCTTTCCTGTTTCGTCCTGCTGACCAAGGACACAACCCATTGAGTCTTCAAGAACAGTCAAATACATAATCAAGGGTCTCCCTTCCACAGGCGGAGACAGAATCGGAGGTTCAGACAAATATTCTTTAATACTGTCAAAAGCTTTCTGGCAATCCTCGGTCCAATCGTGAGACTGATCATTCCGGAGGAGCTTGAATATTGGCGCACATGTGACAGTCATGTGGGATATGAATTTGGAAATATAGTTCAAGCGGCCAAGAAAACCTCGGACTTGCTTCTCAGTCTTGGGCACAGGCATCTCTTGTATTGCTTTGACCTTGGCAGGATCAACCTCAATACCTCTTTCACTAACAATAAAGCCCAATAACTTGCCAGAACGGACTCCAAATGTACACTTGTTGGGATTCAGACGAAGTTTATACTTCCTCAAACATTGAAAAAGCTTCAACAAGTGTTCTACATGCTCAACTTCCGTTCTTGACTTAGCAATCATATCATCAACATATACCTCGATCTCCTTGTGCATCATATCATGGAACAATGTGGTCATAGCGCGTTGGTACGTGACTCTGGCGTTCTTCAAACCGAAAGGCATCACTCGATAACAGAATGTTCCCCAAGGTGTGATGAATGTTGTCTTCTCCATATCCTCGAGTGCCATTTTGATCTGATTATATCCGGAAAATCCATCCATAAATGAGAAGACTTTGAATTTAGTTGTATTATCTACCAACATATCAATATGTGGTAGAGGGAAATCATCTTTCGGAATAGCTTTATTCAAGTCTCTATAGTCCACACACATCCGGACTTTTCCATCTTTCTTAGGCACAGGCACAATATTGGCCACCCATTAAGGATATGTAGAAGTCACCAGAAACCCCGCATCAATTTGCTTCTGAACTTCCTCTTTGATCTTCACTGCCATATCAGGATTAGTTCTTCTGAGCTTCTGCTTCACAGGCACGCACTCAGGCTTCAAAGGTAGGAAATGTTGCACGATATCAGTATCTAGACCAGGCATGTCTTTATATGACCAGGCGAAGACATCAACATATTCTCGTAGCAATTCAATCAACCCCTTCTTAACAGATTCTTCCAGGAGTGCCCCAATCTTTACTTCTCGCACACAATCCTCAGACCCAGGTTGACTGTTTCCAGATTCTCAAGATGCGATTGAATGATCTTCTCTTCATGCTCAAGTATCCGGGTAATCTCATCAAGAATCTCTTCAACATCATCTTCTTCTGCTTCAAATACAGGGAATTCAAAGTTGGTAGATGGTGTTGGGTCATTATGTTCAATGGGTTTGATCAACCTGCATAACGATTTTGGATATGAAAAGCTTTAGAATTCAAACAAGGCAAATCATTATGCAGATGAAAAGATTGATTTTATTCTTATTTTTAGGGTTTTTTGTGATCACCAATTTCATGCAAAAGCAAAAAGGGAAAATAATTGGGAAAACTAACATTTAACATGAATTTATTGAATGAAAATATCATTGTATTTATGTGCCAACAATGTCATCACTCCTCCCTTTGGCATGGGAGAAGGGTTTTTAAACACAATGAACATTACTTTGACTTATGGATAACTGTTGAAATATCCACAGCGACCCAATTATTGTAGACCCCTCCAGGGATGACGAAATTGCCAGAATCCTCTGTATCCTCTTCCAAGATAGCAGCAACCTCCTCGTCTTGATCGGTGTGGATGAAACCTCCACTCTTGAATAACCCTCGCTCGTTGGAAACCCCAGAAGAAAAGCCTATGCCAGCCCGGGACTTGTTATCTTCTAACTCAATCATTTTTCCTAAACCAGCGGTTGCACCACGCTCAATGGCCAACTTTGCATCTTTGTAGGAAGCAAATGAAGGAGTGCTCTTCTCAATAGGCTCAGCAATAGATAAAGCTTGGAAAGGAGTTCCAACTTCATCCTCAACATTTATATATGAGAAGGAAGACAAATGGCTAACCAGGAGAACCTTTTCTCCCCCTACCACCACCAGTTTCTTGTTCTTCACAAATTTCAATTTCTGGTGTAGGGTGGATGTCAGGGCGCCTGCCTCGTGAATCCAAGGTCTGCCTAGGAGACAGCTATACGATGGGTGAATGTCCATAACCTGGAAGGTAATCTGGAAATCACTCAGTCCAATTTTGATTGGGAGATCGACCTCGCCAATCACAGTTTTGCGAGACCCATCGAAAGCCTTCACAACTACTCCACTCTGCCTCATGGGAGGCCCTTGATATGACAGCTTTGTAAGAGTGGTCTTTGGCAATACATTTAGTGAGGACCCAGTGTCCACCAGCACATTGGACATGGCGTTGTCTTTGCAACCCATAGATATATGTAATGCCAAGTTGTGGTCTCTTCCCTCCTCGGGGAGATCAGAGTCACAAAAGCTCAAGTTGTTACAAGCAGTAATGTTTGCAACAATGCTATTGAATTGCTCTATCGTGACATCGTGATCCACATATGCCACATCTAACACCTTCTGCAGAGCCTCTCGATGTGGTTCTGAATTTAAAAGCAATGATAACACAGATATTTTGGATGGCATTTGTAGAAGCTGGTCTACAACATTGTACTCGCTCCTCTTGATGAGCCTCAGCATCTCATCACAGTCTTCTTTCGTATTGCCACTAGGGCCAACAGAAGTAGGAATTTTCAATGTAGAGGAGGGCTTAACAACAAGTACCGGATTCGGAGTGCTCACCGCATTCCCAATCGGGCGTTCAACAGAATCAACATTAGCTTGGGGCTTTTGTGGTGCTGAAAATACACGACCGCTACGTGTCAGATTGTTAACATCAGCAATGTTAACAACAGACGAAGAAGGCAAGGACACCTCTTTCCCATTTTCCACAGCTACAACATTGTAGCGATAGGGAACTGCCTTTTCAGAAGAGTATGGTATTGGTCCGGCAGGCTTAATGACAAGAGCAGGAGAAGCCTTCTGCTTGCTACCATCATACTTGATGATAACAGGCTCGGGTATCCGGAATACCGGGGAAATCACGTTGACCTCAGGCTCATCTTCATCGACATTCCTATTCTGAAGGATCTCAATGACTCATTCATCCAACATTTCCTGAACATCCTTGCGCACCTGGCGACAACCCCTTTGATTAACAGAACAGACTCGACATCCATCATGATTATGCTCGTAATGACTGTATTCACATAGCAAACGATGCATCTCGACCAGAGATTGTCGAATGTGACTGACGTATTTGACTTTGTATTTGCCAGGGCATCCCTGGACCATGTTGACAGATTTCCCATGCTCGGGCAATGGGTTCTTCTTCACGTTAGGACCTACGTCCTCGAAACATAAAATATCACACATCACAAGGTCTTGAACCTTGGTCTTCAAAGGGTAGCAATTCTCCACGTCGTGGCCGGGAGCACCAAAATGGTAAACACAGTGTAATTCAGGCTTATACCACCACTGGGGGTTAGTAGGTATAGCCGGTGGGTCTCGCGGAGTAACCAACTTCCTCTCTATCAAAGAGGGGTACAACTCTGCATACGTCATTGAAATAGGATCGAAGGTGACCCTTTTCCTCTCGTAACTCGTGCTGGTTTGATTACTGTTTCGAGGCTGGTAGGCATGCTGTTGCGAACGGTGCTGTTGTTGTTGATATTGCGGAGGTGGTTGCTGATTGTTGTTATGTTGCTGGTACTGCTGATTATCTCTGAAGACAGGTGCTATATGAGCCACTTGGTGTTGGTTACCGGCGGGACGCACGGTCTTCCTCCTCACAGAGGGTCTTCTTGGTTTCACATGGGAGGTCACAGTATGTGCCTCTCCATCTTTCTTCTTTGCAAACGCCCCATAACGTTTGGCAGAAGAGCCTTCTTCTCTTGTCAGACGCCCTTCTCTGACCCCTTCTTCTAGACGCATCCCATATTCACCATCTCGGTGAAGTCAGAAGGAGCACTAGCAATCATCCACTCATAATAAAAAGAACTCAAGGTCTTCAAAAAGGTCTTAGTCATCTCTTTCTCTTCTAGCGGAGGAACGATCTGTGCTGCTACCTCTCGCCACCTATGGGCGTATTCTTTAAATGTCTCTTTGTCTTTCTGGGACATGGCCCTCAATTGATCCCTATCGGGAGCCATACCCACATTGTACTTGTATTGCTTGACGAAGGCCTCGCCAAGATCATTGAAGGATCAGATGTTCGCACTGTCTAAACCCATGTACCAACGCAGAGCAGCACCGGATAAACTGTCCTGAAAGTAGTGGATGAGCAATTGGTCATTATCGGTCCGAGTCGACATTTTCCTGGCATACATGACCAGGTGGCTGAGAGGGCAGGTATTTCCCTTGTATTTTTCAAAGTAAGGGACCTTGAATTTTACAGGGATCTTCACATTAGGAACTAAGTAGAGTTCGGAAGCAGACTTGCCGAAAAGATCCTTTCCTCTGAGAGTTTTCAACTCCTTGCGAAGCTCAAGAAATTGATCGTTCATAGCATCCATCTTCTCATAGACATCTGGACCCTCGGACGGCTCAGAATGATAGATGGTGTCGTCTACTCTGGGCAAAGTATGCACGATAGGAGGAGGGATAGCAAGGACCGGGCTAGATGCCGGCATAGAAGCAAAGGTGGGAGCAGGACCCTCGGGCATGAAATTGGGAGGCATCCCCCACGGAAATCCGGTTGGCATGGCCGTTGGAGCAAAGTGTACATTGGCTGCAGGCACAGTCGAGGAGACAATCTCAGAGATGACTGTCCTCTGGGGAGGAGTTGAAGGTGCCGGAGAAGACAGGCTCTGGGCAGCCATGAATGACTCCATTAGGGCAGTCAATTTGGCCACTTCCTCTTTCAGCTCGCGGTTCTCTTGTTCCAGATGATCCATCAGTCTTGAAATGTTGGCTCTAGTGTAGTACCGGTGAGTCAGCTTGTCTTTGAAATAAATGAAGAACACAGAGTTAGACCATAGGACAAGAAGCCGAGAACAAAACCTGCTTATGCACATGATGCATGCAATGTTTATGCACATGATTCGTTTTTTATTTCAAAGGAACTTTTAGAGTTCTATTTGCAAATTTTGGGAAATATTGCATTTGTATCACATATGGAAATATCTCATCAATAATATTTGGAAAATATTTTTTACACCAAAGAAGTACATCATTGGTAACCAAGATACAATATAAGAGAAAAGGAAAATGACCATCCTATGGATCCCCTAGAAACAATCATCTAAAGCTCGGGACACAGGAAGATAAGATGCACGAAGCCTCTTCACCTCCTCTTCATAGGCTGCCTCCATATCTGCCTTCTCCTTGGCGAGTCGATCATACTTCCTCTTCCAGAACTTAGAAGACCGAGGAAGTAGAGAAGTCCATGCATCATCAGGATCATCAATAACCTGATGCTCAAGAAACTCTATCAAGGCGTCCTTCTCCTTGATATGCTGAAGCAACTCCTCTCGTACACGGATCCAAGCACGTGAACGGTCTTCGTCTCTCAACTCCTCTACTCCTTGATTAGGGAGGGTTGAAGGCCCAACCATAATCATCGGTGTAGGTCTTGGATACTCATAAGGCATGAGATACTCAGACACTCTCTTCCTAACCTAAGCAGTGTAAGGTTCCATAGCAACATAATTCTTAGGACCCAACTCCTTCCTTCCTTTCCTATGAATCTTGTGCCAAGCGCGAACCATCCTGCCCTTCAAGTTTTGGGGATCTTTACCCTCTTGAAATAACACACCCTCTAACAGAATGTTATTAGGGTTATCCTTTAGGGGGAACCCAAGCTGACGACGTGCCAAAACAGGGTTGTAGTTAATCCCACCACATGTACCAAGAAGAGGTACATTGGAGAATTCAGCACAAGAGTTGATAATATGCACGCTATCATACACACGGTTGTACCAAGAGATATCATCATTAGTGAGAGACATAAGTCTCGTGGACCACCGTAGACATCCCTTGTTCTCCTTGAAAGCGACCGTCTGAGGTAAGTGAGAAATAAAGCACTTATACAACAGAGGCAAACAGCACACAACGGCGCCACCACCCTTTGCATTCCTCATATGCAAAGAAAAATAAGCATCACCCAACAGAGTCGGAACGGGATTAAGAGTAGAGAAGATCTTAATAGCGTTCACATCTATAAACTTGTCGATGTTGGGGAACAACACTAACCCATAGATGAGAAGTACAAATATGGCCTCAAAGGCGTCCTCACTCATGGCCTTCCCATACATAGTAGCTTGGGCAATGAGGAACTCAGAAGGGAGACCTTGAATTCCACCTTTGGTAGTCATATGAGCACCAATTAGAGATTCATCTATGTGTAACATGTCTGCTATCTCTTGAGAGGTAGGAATACTTTCCAAGCCACTGAACGGCAACTGATCCAGGATAGGTATACCCACAAGATAAGCATACTCCTCAAGCGTAGGCAAAAGCTGAAAGTCCGGAAACGTGAAGCAATGATACAAAGGATCATAAAACTGCACCAACACACTCATCAATCCTTCATCCACCTTAGTAGTCAGAAGAGGAAGAAGCTTCCCAAAACGAGCTTTGAAACCCAAAGGATCTAGTACATAGGATGTCAAATTCCTTAACTCTTTCAAGTCTGGTTGTCTGAAACTGTACTTCTTTGTATTCCTTCTTTGTCTTTCCATGTCTGAAAATTTGCAAATAGACCTCTTAAGTTCCTTGAAAATTTTTCTTATTATTTTGATGATATGGATGCAAATGGGTGCATGAATGGATGAATGCAACAATCACACTCAAGGATCAAGCAAAGCACACCAAACAAAGGTCATGGGGTGGATCATATTATCCTTAATATCAATCATCCATTTTGGTGGATTATGGTTTACAACACCCAAGTTCCATTGATATTAAGGATACATGAACGGATCAACCATGAATCAAGGGTTTGTTGCGAGTCACGAGCATGGAGTCTCGGTTAAGAACCACCCAAAGGGAGTGTACTAGGGTTTAAACCTGCCAAACATGTTCTACAAAAGGTTCCCATAGTCATCATCCCATCTTTCGGATATTATCGGAGAAATAAATACTCGTATTATAAAAATATTCTCAAGAGAGACTCTTATGAGTGTAGTATCGCGTAACAATCGTATCAAATCTTACACTTGAACGACTTTCGCACTACATCCTAAGAATAGGCCAAGATGGGCTTGGTAAACTAAGGTCCTTGGCTTCTAGGGTCTATATTGGAAAGAGTAATGTCTAACCACAACTTACTTGTGTGACATTATTGATCCCAACATGACCTCCACCAAGTGAATGGACTTGCAAGTCAACTTGCTAAGGAATAACTCCACACAAGTCAACAAGACTATGCCATTCTCCTATCCTAAGTGCACTCGAGTCCGGGTATAGAACTCATCTCACAAAGATCACCAAGCATACAAGGAATTAATATTCAAGCAATTCAATCATTACATACAATACAATACAACAAACATGAAAAGTAGGCAAAACCCACTAGGCAAATGTTTCCCCAGCAGAGTCGCCACTTTTCTGTAGCGGGGTATTCGTTACCATTGGATATATTGACTAAATCCAAGGTAAATCATACAAGTCGAGTCGCCACCGCACTTCTATTTATCCAAAGGAATGGTTAGAAAGCGAACAAAAACCTAAAAGTTTTATCAAAAACTAGTAAAAGAGAGTCAGAGATCTGGGTAAGGGGGTTGGTTATGCAATGGAAAGGTGTTAGGCACCCAAAATATCCTAGTTACTCCTAGGGAGCCCTTTTCACATTTTGTTGTAAGGTTGGTATTTTGTGAAAATTGGTTTGTGCAAACAGGATTGAAGAGATGAGAAGAGAATATACAAGTTATTTACATTTTTGTGTTTGGATGGATGAACCCATTACCTACGTACCATCTTAAAAAAGATTAGGATCAAAACCTCGTAGTTCGGGGTAAAAATCTCAAAAATGAGTGAGTGAATTGATTGGTCCAAAAGCCTTGAGGTCTTTTGTTATCCAAGGGAGAAAACTCAACCTAAAACCACAAATTCACCATGTGAGGATAACTTCAACATGCTAGTGAGGGGTTAACCCTATAATAAGCATGGAAGACTCATTCTCCATCACTAAGGATATAGGTGAGTATTACATCTACCACAAAGATAACTCAAACCTAATAGCTAAAGGTTATGAAAAAGTTTTGATTAGAAAGTGGCCATTGAAACCACAAAAAGGTATTTGGATGGGGTACATTTACCAATTAGGAATATGTACAAAATGGTCAAAGTTGATTTAAAGGTTCAATTCAAAATAAGTATTATGAAAAGAAAGTTTGAAAATCAAAAGCATAAGGCTTAGGTTTCTAATGTTGAAAACAAGTGTTAGATGTTTGCACAAGAAGTTTTGGCTTGGGTTAGAGTGGAGAGAAGAAGAAGAAGGGCTAAAGATCCTAAGCATACAAGAGGTAAGAGGGAAAAGAATAAAACCACACAAGGAGTTCCTCTCTTGAGATCATATTGATGATCCAAGTAGCTCCCATCCTTTGGAATAAGCAATCACAAGCATAAACTCAAGCAATCAACAATCATATGAACTCTTGGAAGTCTCTTCAATATGTCTTGGATCCCTCTCTCTTAGAAGCTCATGGTAATGGTTCCTCAATTTGGATCAAGTTGGAATCCCTTTGAAGTGCAGCTTTACAGGTCTTGATCCACTCCAAATCTTTTGTGCAATGTGTTCTTGAGGTAACAAGGAAGCAAGGCTTAGGAATTTAAATTCATAGATCAATAAATGAAGTTGAAATCTGAACTGGAAAATTGAAATGGAAAACTCAGAATTCCTTTAATGGAGGTTGGGATTTCACTTGTGCAGAGCTTCAGGCGCCATTAGGTTGCTTTTTGAAGAGAATGAAGCATTCTATTAATAGCCAAGGCTGATGCAAGCAAGGAGAAAACTCGTGTGCATGTGAATTGGGTCCTCCATGCATGGGCCTGTACAGGCGCATGTGAGGCCCAAAACTTGGTACAAATGCAAGCTGGTATCAATGTGAGATGGTTTGGACGTGTAGTTTGGAGTGAATTGGCTTGTGTGATGAATTTCAACATGTTATGCATAATCATGCCTAAAACTTCTCCTCTTCGAAAATACCATTTGCCAAATCCAAATATGATCATGTGAGTAATGGTTGGAAAGGTCTTGATGTAAGGAACAATTTTTATGCTGGGCAAACATCCATTTGAAGTGTGGAAATTGGTGAATTTTGAGTTAAAGTGCAAGGTGCAAAACATGTAAAGGCAAGGTTTCCAAATTTGGCCAATGTTCAAGCCCCTCTGTTTTAATGATGAAAGCTCCAAATGGAAAAACCTCAAACATCAAAGTTTTAGATCTTCTCAAGACAATCAAAATGGACTTATATTTCGCATCATTTGGATTTTTGATGAAAGAGTTACGGGCACTTGAAGTTGAACTTTTTTGCCTTTCAATGCATTTGGTCCTAAATGACCTATAATGTTTTGCATTATCACATGTATTTCCTTTGAGATTTTGAAATTTTGTTCAACATAAAATTTGAAGTAGACATCTTAAGATTTCCAATTAATTTAATCCCACCTCAAAACCATAAAAAATGAATGAGTTATGTTCTTGGGAAGTTGACCTAAAATTAGGGTTTCAGTCAAAGTGACCTATAATGTCTTGGAATGGATGATGACCTTCCAAGCTTCAAATCAATTTTTGATGAACATAAAAGTTGTTCATATTGTCCTTAAGAACATTGTTTCTTTTGGAATCATCTCCATTTGACCAACACATTAAAAGTTAGGTCTCAGTGCATTTCAAAATAGTTAGATGAATTGACTGATCAACTTCTCAAGTCCACAACTCATATCCTAATGAATTCATGGTTAAGGACACTCAAATAAGTTCAAATATGCATGAAATGATGAATTAAAGAACTTCCCATGATTTTATTTGACCATGGGCTGAGGTTGCTTCATGAGCAAGGCATTGTTGTACACAGATGAATTAAGGTTTCCTTGAAGAACAAGACCTCAAACCCTTTGACTTGATTTGATCAAAATGATGAATTGGGATGATAGGGAGGCATATTTGATGGATGAGAGCTTTGGGAACCATTGCCATGCTTGCTTTCATCTTCACTTGACCATGTCATTGCACAGATGATCTCCTAGAAGCTTTGAACCTTGTGATTGCTCAAGCTACAAACAAGAAATGTTAGTGACATATTTTTGTGCTTTTGGTTAGTAAAAAAACGAGAAAAGCAATAATATACAATTCAAGCATGCTTGGTGATCTCAAACCACTCACAAGGAGTCCCACCCAAAGGCAAGGGGAACCAAGATGCTTATGATCCTTGAGGCCTTGCAAATGCAATGTTATGATGCCATGAGGGATCTTAGGGCCAAAATTGGGGTCTTACACTAGTGACGACCAAACTTAAAAGGATACCAGTTACAACTGGATTTCAAAGGTGCTAGTGACGACCAAACTTTAAAAGGATACCAGTTACAACTGGATTTAAAAGGTGCTGGTGACGACCAGACTTTAAAAGGATACCAGTTACAACTGGATTTCAAAGGTGCTGGTGACGACCAGACTTAAAAGGATACTGTAGCGGTGTATTCGTCACTTTATGATTTATTGACTAAATCAAAAGCAAAGCATACAAAGATAGAGTCACCACCGCACTTTTATTTATCCAAAGGAATGGCTAAAAAGCGAACAAAAGCCTAAGAAGTTTTACACATAGAAAACTAATGAAAGGTCAGAGATTTGGGTAAGGGGGTAATTATGCAAAGGGAAGGTGTTAGGCACCCAAAGTATCCTAGGTACTCCTAGGGAACCCTTTTCACAACTTGTTGTATCAATTATTGTTCATGAAATATTTTTGTGCAAACATTGATGGAAGGGATGAGAAAAGAATGTACAAGTTAGTTATTTTTGTGTTTGGATGGATGAAACCCATTGCCTACGTACCTTTTCATGAAAGATAAGGATCAAAACGCCATAGTTCGGCTAAAAGATTTCCAAAAAGTGAGTGGATTGATTTTAAACAAAAGCCTTAAGGTCTTTCATTATCCACGGGAGAAAACTCAACCTGAACAACCACAAGTCCACCACGTGAGAATATCTTCGACATACTAGAGGGGTTAACCCTGTTTTCAGTATGGAAGTCTTACAGTTCGATCACTAAGGACAAAAGGTGAGATTCACATCAACCACTAAGATAATTCAGATCTATGGCTAATGCATGAAAATTTGATTAAGACGTGATCATTGAAATCACAAAAGACAATCGAGTGAGTGGAATTAACCAATTAGAAGTATTCACAAAGATGGTGAAAGTTGACATTAGATTCATTTCAGAAGAAGTATTGTGAAAATGAAATTTGAAAATCAAAGGCCTAAAGCCTAGGTTTCTAATTTGAAAACAGATGAAAATGTTTGCACAAAGTTTTTCTGGTTTGGGTTAACATGCAAATGGAGGTTATAAAGAACAAAAAGGGTGGGAATGAGGAGTAAAACTTCTTAGGTGTTCACCTCTTGAGATCATATGTAAATTATCCAAGTGATTCTTTTGGAAAAGGCAACAAGCAAATAACAAGTAAGCAACATAAATGGAAACCAGATGCCAATCAATGGACTTATACCAGACTCACAAAACAAAGATGGATACCAGATGCCAATCAATGGACTTACACTAGTCTCACAAAACAAAGATGGATACCGAATGCCAATCAATGTGAAGGTGAGAAAAAACAAGAAAGGGGGGGGTTTGAATTGTTTGGAAAATAAGCGCTTTTTCAAAATGAAAATCACACAAGGATTTTATACTGGTTCGCTTATAACACAAAGCTACTCCAGTCCACCCGGCCAAGGTGATTTCGCCTTCAACAAGGACTTAATCCACTAATCTTGAAAGATTGATTACAAACAACGTCTAAGAGAAAGATCTCTTAGTCCTCTCAAGTATACAGACTGCACAGAGTCACTTGAGGAAATACAACAAAGATGAAAACTTATGTAATCTAGAGTGCTTCTAAGATAAGCAAATATTACAACAGTAAGAACAATGTGTTTCACGTTTTAAGCAAAAGCTTTGTGAAGATTGGGAGAATAAAACGTTTTTGTGTGTTGATGTTTCAGTATGTTCTTGTTGTGTTGTTGTACTTGTATATTCTATCACAATGTTGATTTGCAGTCCTTTATATATAGGAGTGAAGTAGTCGTTGAAACTGATGGACAATGCTTTGAATTAATGCCATAACTTATATAGCTTCTTGCCAAAATGACTTTCTCTCCTTGAATGACTACTTTCCAAATATAGTTCCTTTTCATTTGAATTTGGAGTTTAACGTCTCTTTCTGTATTAGGAAATCCATTTCCAAAACTTTATTTGAAGTTAACGTTACTCTTCCTTATTTAGCAATTCCATAATCAGAGTCTTCGTGATTCTGGAGATCTTGGAATCTTGCTATCTAACTTCTGATGTTGATCTCTTTTGAGTTCTGATGGTTCCTTCAGATAACGCTGAGAGCTTCTGAAGTTGACATACCGTTGTTCAGAGTCAGCACTTCTAGAGCGTACTTCTTGTTCAGATGCTTATGATATTTTGCTGTTTTGCTCAGAGTTAGACTTTCTTGAACGTGTTTCTACTTCAGATGCTTCTGGTCTTCTGATAATTTGTATCTGATATGATTCTGTATCTGATGGCGTCATCAGATTTCTTTCTTCTTTCCTTAGAACCCTGCACACTTAGAAACTTTTCGTTAGGGTGCCAATTTTGGTTTCATCCTTTGTTATCATCAAAATCATGGAATTTGTTGTAGAACAATTTTTGTTCTTACAATCTCCCCCTTTTTGATGATGACAAAACAAACTTAATTAGCAGATGAAACATAAACAATATCAGATCAGATAGACAAGAGTTCCCCCTGAGATAGGCTAGGGAGTTCAGAAGTTCTTACCAGAGCTTCCAAGCAATGAGGTTTCTTGATACCTTCTGCAATTTCTTAAGTCTAGAGTTAGATAAATTTATTTTTAAGAAAAATATGTTGCAGAGTGCTTAAGGTATTTAGACAGTATTTTCATCAGAGCTATTAATGACTTCTCCCCCTTTTTGTCAGAATCAAAAAGACATAGCAAAAATAATAATTCAAGAGAAAAACATTGTATTCAGATAAAAAAGCAACAGAGGCAAAAAGAACAATAAATCATCAGAAACAAGGAAGGCAAAAACAACAGGCAAACAAAAAAAATCCTAAGTGCCTATGGGTTGGGAGGCGGAGGCATTCTCTGAAGCAATTGAGCCAGCATGTCCTGAATGTTGTTGTTAACAGAGTCTTGTTTATCCATTCTGGCACGGAGTTCCTTCTGATCTTGCTTAAGTTCTTCTAGCGTCTGGAGAACCATAGGGATAACAGATGAGGACTCCCCCTGAGTCAGAGCCTGATGTGCTTCAGCAGCGGCCTTTGCTTCAGCTTCAGCAGCAGCCTGTGCCTCAGCTTCGGTAGCAGCAACAGCATCGGCCAGAGCTTTAGCTTCAGCTTCCTTTGCCCTTTCTTCCTCTAGCCTTCTGGCTTCTTCTTCAGCTTCTCTTGCTAGTCTCTCTTCCTCCAGCCTTCTGGCTTCAGCTTCTCTTGCAAGTCTTTCCTGAAGTCTTGCCTCAGCATCTCTGATGTAGCCATTTCTGACTTGTTCAGAGATGTTCTTCAGTTTAAAAGCCTCAGAGGTCATCCAGCCAATGACTCTGTTCCAGTGTGTTCTTACAGAGTCAGGATCATCACTGACTTCAGAGTTAATGGTCAGAGACTTGACCTTTTGTACTGAAGCCCCTGCGACCAGCATTATGGCTTCCTCAAGGGTAGGTACAGAAAGGTTAGGTTCAGAGGTTTGAGGTGAAGAGGTTGGAGGGCTGAAATTTAATGTTAGAGGTTCAGGTTCAGCTTCAGGTTCAGGTTCAGATGAGGTGTTTGGAGGGGTGATATCAGAGGTGTGGAGGTCAGAGGGTTGAGTTTCAGAAGGTTGGTCTTCAGAAGGGATGTTGGTTGTTTGTTCTGGGGAGGTGAAGTTACTTAAGATTCAAGTGGAGGTTGTTGTGGTTGTTGAGAGTTTTGGTTTAGAGCCTGAAGTTGGGCTAAGGTTGGTGAGCTAGGGTCAGAGTGTTCTGGGTCAGAGGAGAGGATAAGATAAGGAGGTGATTCTGGGTCTGAAGATGATGAAGAGGAAGTGGTTTGGTTCATTTCTTCAGCTTCAGAACGTGGTAAAGAGGTATTGACAATATTGAATTTTGGTAAAGGTTGTGAGGTCCTGGTTGTAGAAGGTGGGGTTTCAGAGGTTGTGTATATAGGTGGTGTTGGGAGAGGATTAGAAGAAGCCATAAGTTGTTCAGAGGGAATAGAGGGAGCAGACGTACCAGTAGTTTCTTGCAGAGGCGCTGGAGATCTTCAGAGGTTTCTCCTATCCTTGCTCTCTTTGCCTTTGAAGATTTATTCTTAGGGGGACCTCTTTTGAACCTAACAAAATCTTCTTCTGAATCTAGACAGTCATCCAATCTGAAATTAGATATGTCGACTCCTTCTTCCTTCAGACGCTGCAGATAGTGGAGGATTGCATCTACGTGTTCATTCTTGAAGAACCTTGCAAGACCATGTGGCAGCTTCCTCTGATCTTTCAAGGCATCCCAGGAGGTGTCCAGCGTGGGTCTGACTTGAATCTTTTTCAAGATTCCCATACTCTTGAGATTTCTGGCATTCAGAGGCCTCCCAGTATCTATCGCCAGATCTTGCATCAGCCTGTTCTTCTCCAGATGATCTACCAGCCCATTCTCGATGAAAACATCAGATATAAGCCTTCCCAGAGGGATGTAGGATCTGGGCTTCATGTTGTTTCTGGTCTCCCTTACAGAGTCTCTGAGATATCTGAAGAGAAGTGCAGGAAGGCAGATCTTCACACCCTTGTGAATGCAATACAGAATGCACTTCTGATCTGCATTGATGTAGTCAGAGGAGTTTGATGCTGGACGATGATGAATGGTTCCCAGAATGATCTTGAGCCATACTCTGAGGTTCTGATGAAGTTCTTTGTTCTTTGAAGGATTTCCTTCAGTGTTGAGTTTGAAGATGGTTGGATTGATTTCTTCAGCAATGCGCCTTGACCTAGGGTTGATGTTGTAAATCCTTTTTCCCTCATCTTTCTCCATGTTCAGTAAAGAAGCAATTGACTTTTCAGTAATCACTATCTTTACCCCCAATACATAGGAGACGATGAAATGGTCATCAGCATCTGCAAATCTCCAGAATTCTTTGATGAGATTTGGGTAAACAGGGCCATAAAGCCTTTGGAAGTAATTTTCCCACCCTTGTAGACAGAGTTCTTCAGTAAGATCTACTCCATTTCTCTTCATGTTGTTGAAGTCCACTAGAGTTTCATACAACACTTCCAGTCCCTCAAAGGGAGTTGCTAGGTTTATATGGGGTTCACGATCAAGAACATGGGGTTCCTTGTACACTGGAGTAATGGAGACTCCTGTAACAGTTGGAGTTGGAATGCTTGAACTTTGGGCAGTGGTGTTGGATTCCATTTGCTGAGAAAAGTTGAAAACTTGTTGTTGTTGAGCATCCATAGTTGATGAAGAAGGAGATGAAGATGAAGAGTTTGTAGAAATGCTTCAGAGAGGGTTTGAGAGTGAGTGAGAGTGATAAGTGTGTGAAATGTGAGAAAAGTGTTTAAATACCCTAAATGAAAACACATGCAAAACGACACATAATTCAGCGTTAGCACAAGAATCAAGTTAGCACGCTTGGGGGAGACATGATTAAGGCTCATTAATGAGGGTCTAATCCCAACAGTATGCACACTGCTCGAGGAGATCTCAATCGTATGACCTTTGAATTTCTTCTGGACAGCTGTCTAGAAGTTCTAAAGTTAGACGCTAAGTGCTCCACGTGTTTTGATGTATCTGATCTTCAGGAATACCAAAGGATTGGTTCCTGGAGATTTCTAACTCAGATATCTTCTTAACTTGGTAGAAGTATCAGAGTCAGAAGCAGAAGCACATTTGTTTATGTCAGAGTCTCATTTTACATCTTCAGAGCCACACTTCATTCGGGGCAATTTTGAATGTTCAGATTTTCTAAGATAAAAAGAAATCTATCTTCAGCTAGAGGCTTAGTAAAGATATCTGCCCATTGATGATCTGTATCAATGAACTTCAATGTTACTATCCCTTTCTGAACATAGTCTCTGATAAAATGATGTTTTATTTCAATGTGTTTAGCTCTGGAATGTAGAATGGGATTCTTACTTAGACAAATGGCAGCAGTATTATCACAGAAGATAGGAATGTTACTCTCGAAGATTTGCAGATCTTCTAACTGATTCTTCATCCAGAGCATCTGAGTTGTGCACAGTGATGCTGAGATATATTCTGCTTCTGCAGTAGATAGAGCAATAGTTGACTGTCTCTTGCTAGCCCAGGATATCAGATTGTTTCCCAGAAGCTGGCAATTTCCAGATGTGCTTTTTCGTTCTAATCTATCTCCTGCATAATCTGCATCACAGTAACCCGAAAGTCTATACTCTGATGTTTTCTCATACATCAGGCCCAGGTTAGGAGTTCCTTTCAGATACTTGAGAATTCTCTTAACTGCTGTTAAATGAGATTCTCTAGGATCTGATTGGAATCTGGCACAGAGACAGACACTAAAGAGAATATCAGGACGAGTAGCAGTCAGATAGAGAAGAGAGCCTATCATACCTCGATAGAGCTTCTGACAAACCTTTTTGGTTACTTCATCCTTTTCAAGAATGCATGTTGGATGCATGGGAGTTTTTGCAGAGTTGCAGTCTGCCATGTCAAATTTCTTCAGAACATCTTTAATGTATTTGCTTTGATGAACGTATGTGACTTCTGAAGTTTGATTAATTTGAATTCCCAGAAAGAACTTTAGTTCTTGCATTAAGCTCATTTCAAATTCTGCCTGCATTAACTCAGAGAATTCTTGACAAACAGAGGCGTTAACTGAACCAAAAATAATATCATCAACGTATATTTGGCATATCATGAGATCATTGTTAAGGTTCTTACAGAAGAGTGTGGAGTCAACTTTCCCTCTGATAAAATTGTGTTCCAGAAGAAAATTGCTTAAACGTTCATACCAAGCTCTGGGAGCTTGTTTAAGTCCATATAAGGATTTTTTAAGTTTAAAAACATGTTCTGGAAAATGTGGATTTTCAAAACCTAGAGGTTGGTTGACATACACTTCTTCTGAAATATAACCATTAAGAAATGCGCTCTTGACATCCATTTGATATAATTTAATAGAATGATTAATAGCAAAAGATACAAGAAGACGAATAGATTCTAACCTTGCGACTGGAGCAAAGGTCTCATTATAGTCAATACCTTCTTGTTGACTATAACCTTGAGCTACCAGTCGAGCTTTGTTTCTGACAACTTCTCCTTTCTCATTCAGCTTGTTTCTGAATACCCATCTGGTTCCAATAACGTGAGTGCCTCTGGGCTTTGGAACAAGATCCCAGACATCATTCTTTGTGAATTGATCTAATTCTTCTTGCATGGCTGAAACCCAGTCGTTATCTTGAAGTGCTTCATCACAGGACGTAGGCTCAATCAGAGACACTAGTCCCAGAGGAGTATCTTCAGAGGTCCTGAAGGTAGATCTGGTTCTGACAGGTTCGTCCTTGTTTCCTAGAATCAAATCTTCAGATACGTTGATACGACTTTTAAATTTCTTTGGGATTTCTGGGGATTTAATTTCTTCAGAGTTCTGAGTGACAGTTGCTTCTGGAACTTTATCAGATCCTGCAAGAGTGATTTCTAAATCTGCAAAATTTTCAACTAGCTTTGACTTTTCAGGGTCAAGCTTATCATCAAATCTGACATGAATTGATTCTTCCACAATTTTGGTTTCTGTGTTGTATACTCTGTAGCCTTTAGAGCGTTCTGAGTATCCTAACATAATACCTTTCTGTGCTTTGGAATCAAACTTGTTCAGATGTTCTTTAGTGTTTAAGATAAAGCAAGAACATCCAAAAGGATGAAAATATGAAATGTTTGGTTTTCTTCCTTTACACAGTTCATAGGGAGTCTTTTCCAGAATAGGTCTTATAGAGATTCTATTCTGAATGTAACATGCTGTATTTACAGCTTCTGCCCAAAAGTGCTTTGCCACATTAGTTTCATTGATCATGGTTCTGGCCATCTCTTGGAGTGTCCTATTCTTCCTCTCTACAACTCCATTTTGTTGTGGAGTTCTAGGGCAGGAGAAATCATGGGATATTCCATTAGAGTCAAATAATTCTTCAAAATCTTTGTTTTCAAATTCTCCACCATGATCACTTCTGACTCTAATAATTTTAGAGTCAAATTCTTTTTGCACTTTGGAGCAGAAACTAGTGAATACAGAGTGAGACTCACTCTTGTGCTTTAGGAATTTCACCCATGTCCAGCGACTGTAATCATCAACAATGACTAGTCCATACTTCTTTCCATTGACTGATGCTGTTTTTACAGGACCAAATAAGTCAATGTGGAGAAGTTCCAGAGGCTTAGAGGTAGAAACAACATTTTTCTTTTTAAAGGATGTTTTTGAAAATTTTCCTTTCTGACATGCTTCACACAGAGCTTCTGAAGATTAATTTTCCTTTTAAATCAAAAAGATTAATTTTATAAATGTTGTTTTTCCTCTTGCCTGTGAAAAGGACAGAGCCATCGTTCTGATTAATGGCTTTACATGTTTTTTGATTAAAGATTACATCATAACCGTTATCACTTAATTGACTTATGGATAACAAGTTATGCATTAATCCTTCTACGTAAAGGACATCAGATATAGAGGGAAGAGTACCATTACCAATAGTTCCGGAGCCTCTGATCCTTCCTTTCTGATCTCCTCCGAAGCCTACAAATCCAGCGTCTTTAAGTTCCAGACTTTGGAACATAGACTTTCTTCCCGTCATGTGTCGCGAGCATCCAGAGTCCAGGTACCATGACTGGTGTCTGAACTTTGCTGCATAGGATATCTGCAACATAAACAATCTTATCTTTCGGTACCCAGAATCTCTTGGGTCCTTTCTGATTAGTTTTCCCAGAGTTTCTTATAACTTTGGGTTTTCTAGCATGCTCAAATTTTTGTTCTTGTGTGTGTGTATAGTGATATGAAAATGGAGATTTAAGTTGGTCACTAGTAGAAGTTTTATCTTTCTTAGGATCATACCCAATTCCCTTTTTATTGTTCTGACAGACTCCATAAATCATGGATGCCATAATACTCCTACCTATTCCATTTTTCAGAAATTCTTGAAAGGCTTCTTCGTATTCATAAATTAATTTATTTGAAGTTTGTGGTGCTTGAGACAACGCTTCTTCTAATTCTAAGCTTTTTCTTTTTGCTCCATCTCTTTCTAATGTTAAAGATCTGATTGTATCTTCCTGTGCTAGAATTGTCATCTCAAGTTTGCCACATTCTTCGAATTTTGCTTTAAGACAACCTTTTATGTTTTTAAGCTTTTGTTTTAATTTCTGATATGAGCTAAGAGTTTCTGACAAGCATGATTCTAGATCAGATCGAGAAAGTTCAGAAAATACCTCTTCAGATTCTTCATCTGAGCTGCTCCTGGATGTGGTAGCCATAAGTGCCACGTTGGCCTGTTCATCAAAGTCAGATTCTGATGACCCAGATTCACTATCATCCCAGGTAGCCATTAAGCCTTTCTTTGTCCTGAAGGTATTTTTCTTGAAGCTTTCTTTTCTAGAATTGTCTTTCTTTAGCTTGGGGCATTCATTCCTGTAGTGACCTGTTTCTTTACATTCATAACAAGTAATATCTTTGTTAGTTTTACCTTTTGAGGTTGATTCTGATCGATCCCCTCTGGGTCTTGGTCTTCTGAAGTTGTTGTTCCTCTTTTTCCAGAGTTGTTTAACTCTTCTGGTCAGGAGGGACAATTCTTCTTCATCATCAGAATCTTCTGGTTCAGAGTCATCAGTATCTTCAGTTTCTGCCTGGAGAGCTTTGGTTCTGTCAGGTTTGTGTCTTTCATATCTGGACTTTAATGCTACGAACTTGTTCCTTTTCTGAGGCTCATCTTCCTCTAGTTCTATCTCATGGCTTCTGAGGGAACTGACAAGTTCTTCAAGACTGATATTGTTCAGATCCTTTGACAGCTTCAGAGCAGTAACCATGGGTCTCCATTTCTTTGGCAGACTTCTGACTATCTTTTTGACGTGGTCTGCAGTTGTGTATCCTTTGTCTAGAACCTTGAGACCTGCAATCAGAGTTTTGAATCTAGAGAACATTGCCTCTATGGCTTCATCATCTTCCATTTTGAAAGCTTCATATTTCTGGATAAGCGCCAGAGCCTTTGTCTCTTTGACTTGAGAACTTCCTTCATGAGTCATCCTCAGAGAGTCAAGTATGTCTTTGGCTGTTTCTCTGTTGGTGATCTTTTCATACTCGTTGTAAGATATAGCATTGAGGAGTATGGTTCTGGCCTTGTGATGATTCTTGAAAACTCGCTTCTGATCATCTGACATCTTACTTCTGGGAACTTCAGCTCCATCCTCTGTGACAGGAGGTTTGTATCCATCTGTGACAATGTCCCAGAGATCAGCATCATAGCCTAGAAAGAAACTTTCAATTCTATCTTTCCAGTAATCGAATTTCTCTCCATCAAAGACAGGAGGCTTAGCATTGTAACTATCCTTTTCATTTGTGTGGGCCATAGTTTTTCTCGTTCTGGATCTCTCTACACTGTTAAGTGTTTGATTAGAAAATCAATAACAGAGCCGGAGCTCTGATACCAATTGAAGGTGAGAAAAAACAAGAAAGGGGGGGGGGTTTGAATTGTTTGGAAAATAAGCGCTTTTTCAAAATGAAAATCACACAAGGATTTTATACTGGTTCGCTTATAACACAAAGCTACTCCAGTTCACCCGGCCAAGGTGATTTCGCCTTCAACAAGGACTTAATCCACTAATCTTGAAAGATTGATTACAAACAACGTCTAAGAGAAAGATCTCTTAGTCCTCTCAAGTATACGGACTGCACAGAGTCACTTGAGGAAATACAACAAAGATGAAAACTTATGTAATCTAGAGTGCTTCTAAGATAAGCAAATATTACAACAGTAAGAACAATGTGTTTCACGTTTTAAGCAAAAGCTTTGTGAAGATTGGGAGAATAAAACGTTTTTGTGTGTTGATGTTTCAGTATGTTCTTGTTGTGTTGTTGTACTTGTATATTCTATCACAATGTTGATTTGCAGTCCTTTATATATAGGAGTGAAGTAGTCGTTGAAACTGATGGACAATGCTTTGAATTAATGCCATAACTTATATAGCTTCTTGCCAAAATGACTTTCTCTCCTTGAATGACTACTTTCCAAATATAGTTCCTTTTCATTTGAATTTGGAGTTTAACGTCTCTTTCTGTATTAGGAAATCCATTTCCAAAACTTTATTTGAAGTTAACGTTACTCTTCCTTATTTAGCAATTCCATAATCAGAGTCTTCGTGTTTCTGGAGATCTTGGAATCTTGCTATCTAACTTCTGATGTTGATCTCTTTTGAGTTCTGATGGTTCCTTCAGATAACGCTGAGAGCTTCTGAAGTTGACATACCGTTGTTCAGAGTCAGCACTTCTAGAGCGTACTTCTTGTTCAGATGCTTCTGATATTTTGCTGTTTTGCTCAGAGTTAGACTTTCTTGAACGTGTTTCTACTTCAGATGCTTCTGGTCTTCTGATAATTTGTATCTGATATGATTCTGTATCTGATGGCGTCATCAGATTTCTTTCTTCTTTCCTTAGAACCCTGCACACTTAGAAACTTTTCGTTAGGGTGCCAATTTTGGTTTCATCCTTTGTTATCATCAAAATCATGGAATCTGTTGTAGAACAATTTTTGTTCTTAAACAATGGACTTATACCAATCTCACAAAACAAATAAAACATGGAAACTAGATACCAATCAATGGATTTATACCAGCCTCACAAAGCAAAGATGGATACTAGATGCCAATCAATGGACTTACACTAGTCTCACAAAACAAAGAAAACAAATGCAATAAGCAAGAGGAAACAAGTTGCCAATAAATGGTCTTACACTCTACTCCAAGGAAATGGGATGCCAATCAATGGTCTTAGTCCCAACTCCTACCAGATCATAGGAAACAACTGCCAATAAATGGACTTACAATTGACTTCTCAATGGACAAAACAAAATGTCACCAAGTATGAACAATGATCATGAAATGATATACAATTAATGCTCAAAGATGAAAGCAATGCACAGAGGCACACACAAACAATTATGCACATATGGGCAAATATACCAACAAGCAACCAATTAGCACATGTAACACCCCGATAAAAATAAGATAATTATTTAATTTAAGTTAATATTATATTTATTAATTTAATTAAATAGTTGGAACTTTTGGATTATTATTATTATTATTGGAATAATAATTATTGGAAAATATATATAAGTTGGAAATAAGAAAAAGAGTCCATTTGGTAAATAAAAGGTTTTCACGTGAGAACAGAGAAGCGGCTCAAAAAGAGGAAAAGGGCAAAGAGCAGAGCAAGAGGAAGAAGGTTGGAGAAGAGAAAAGCTTGAAGCTTAAAGATTCGCCGGATTAACTCAGGTAAGGGGGGTTTATCGTCGTTTAATGGGTATTATGGATTAACATGTAATGGGTAGTGATAAGCCGTTGAATTGACCCTAATTGGGATGATGAGTGCTGAAAAATTGTGATGAATAAACTGTGTTAAAGCTGTAATTGAATCTGTATTTGTGTGAGTTGTGATTTCCCGAACGTATAGCTTTTTACGGAATCGGAATCGGAGGTCCGGAAGTCCTCCAACGGCGGAAAATACGGAGAATTCTGCATTCTGCTTTGTGTTAGCGCAGGAACAGCTTTCTGTCTTGCGTTAACCGGTTAACCCAGGGTGTTAACCGGTTAACACTGTTAGGAACTATGAAATATTGCTGTTTTGCTTGCGTTAACCGGTTAACCCAGGGCGTTAACCGGTTAACACTGTTGTGATTTCTGAGAAATTGCTGTTCTGTCTGCGTTAACCGGTTAACCCAGGGCGTTAACCGGTTAACACTGTTAAATTTGGCCAGGAAGCGTGTTTTGGTCTGCGTTAACCGGTTAACCTAGGGCGTTAACCGGTTAACACTGTTGAAAAGTGGGAAAATTGGTATTTTAAATGTTGTGTTCATATTTGATGGTTGGCCTATAGCGGTATGTGATATAGTAGGGATTATTTCCCGTTGTTTTGAGTAGTATAGGTATTAGTAGAGTGTGCTAATACTGTGATTGATTTATTGGCATGACATGATATGATTATGTGATAAATATGCTGATGATGTGTGAAAATATGCATAATGTTGTGAATGTATATATTATGCATGTGTTGGTGAATGGACTGTTGATTGGCTTAGAGTGTGAGCATATGTCCATTGTGGATTGTTGTTGATGATGTTGCATTGCTAGGTGAATTAGCATGCATATTGTGGCCTTTATGGTGGTAGCTAATTCCCATGGTGAGGAATTAGTGAGTAAATCATTGTAGATTGTTGTTGATGTTTGCATGCTAGGTGATTAGCGTGCATAGCATGGCCCTTGGGGTGGTAGCTAATTCCCATGGTGAGGAATTAGTGAGTGAGTCACTAGGTCTCAAATGAGTGGGACTAGTGGGCTTGGTAGCCGTACCTGGATTTGGTCGGTGAGGTTGAACTATATGTTCACGAATAGTCGGTACCGCATGCATGGAGTCTCATTGCATAATGTATGTATGGCGTATGATATGAATGGATGTATTCCAGTATTATACGTGTGTTGTGTGTTGTGTGTTGTGTTGATGTTGAGTATGATTGAGTTGATATTGTCGTTGCTGAATGGGTAATCTGATTTGGGTGATGAAATGTGTTAAATTACTTAACATTGCATGATATTTTATAATGCTTATTATATCGATTGAGGAACTCACCCTTACAACTGTTTTTCAGGTAACGAGTAGTGATTGAGTAGGAGCTAGTGCTTGGAGTCTAGTGTAGTTCCTTAGTGGGTCATGCTCTGGTAGATGTAACATCGGGATGGGATGTTTTAAATGTTTCTTGTTGGTTGTGAACCAGTTACATGTAATATGCTACATGTTTTGAATGATCGATTTGATCTCTATCCGCTGCGTATTGTGCAATGCTTTATGTTTTGAATTAAATAATGAGCATGACTAAATATTATGGTGAATGGTGTGAAGTATTTGTGTGACACCCTTAATTGCACCTTTACTCTGATGATATATGTTGTTATTTTAATTAAATAATTGGGGTATTTTAGAAGGGTGTTACATTAGTGGTATCAGAGCATAGTCGGTCGAGTCGAGTCGTAATTATTCTGTTTCCCCTGTACGGGATAGGTGTTGTATGACCCTATCAGTACTTATTGTTTAGCTTGTTGGGTTTTCAGAATAGAGATGGCTGGAAGAGGTAGAGATGATGCTGCGATTGCTGAGGCTCTGGGTATGCTAGCTGGAGTACTTGGAGGGAATCCGAATGTTGTGGGAATGGGAGCTGCTCGTCAACTGAGTGAGTTCCAGAAGAACAATCCTCCAATGTTCAAGGGAGCATACGATCCAGATGGTGCTCAGAAGTGGTTGAAGGAGATCGAGAGGATCTTCCGAGTGACTGAGTGTGCCGATAACCAGAAGGTCAGGTTCGGTACGCATATGCTGTCAGAAGAAGCAGATGATTGGTGGGTTGCTACCCGCACTGAGTTGGAAGCTGCTGGGAATGCTGAGATCACTTGGACTGTGTTCAGAGAGAGATTCCTGAGGAAGTATTTTCCAGAGGATGTCAGAGGAAAGAAAGAGATAGAGTTCTTGGAATTGAAGCAGGGCAATCGGTCTGTTACTGAGTATGCTGCTAAGTTCACAGAGCTGTCGAAGTATTACACTCCCTATGATGAGGCTACTGGGGAATTTTCAAAATGTGTGAAGTTTGAGAACGGGTTACGTCCCGAGATCAAGCAGGCTATTGGGTATCAGCGGATTAGAGTGTTTTCTGATTTGGTTGACTGTTGCAGGATTTTTGTGTTGGTGTAAGCCCTAGAGGCCAATACATTTTGGTACTTGTATCGAATAATAAAAGGCATTCTCTTTATTATGGTTGATTAATAAAGTCCCTGGAATAGATAGTCCGTTTAATGTATTAAGTGTGACTTAATCATGAGAACACATTAAACATAAGGACACTATTCCTAAAGTATCCGTAGTCGAGCTTTAGTGTGAAGTGGGATAACATTAAAGCATTAAGACTATTATGTTTGTAGACTGATGATCACATCTCATGGATCATGGATAAAGAGTTATCAAGTCTTAAACATAGGTATGAATATTAGGAGTAATATTTATACCGGATTGACCCGCTATGAGAATACTATATAAAACGTTATGCAAAGTGTCATAAGTTATTCTCATGGTGATAATAGTGTATTCCACTCTTCGACCTGAAACCACTATGGATCCTAGGTGTGGAGTCGAGTGCTTTATTGCTGATCCAACGTTGTCCGTAACTGGATAACCATAAAGACAGTTGATGGGTACTCCACGAAGCATGCTGAGGGACATGAGTGACCTAGATGGAATTTGCCCATCCTGCATAACAGGGTAAATGTCTATGGGCCCAATATTGAACTGGACAAGGATGACACGGTCTATACCTTGTGTTCAATATAGACATAAGGGCAAAAGGGTAATTATACACATAAGTATTATCACAGAAGGTTTTGTCAGATCACTTGACATTTTCGTGTCTTGGGTAGCAGTGATGTGTTGCTAGATACCTCTCACTGTTTATTATATTAAATGCGTGATTTAATATAATTGCCAACGTCACGAAAACCTACAGGGTCACACACAAAGGACGGTTTGATGAGAGATAGAGTAACTAAGGAATACCGTAAGGTACGGTGCCCTTAAGTAAGTTATAGAGCATCGTAAGGTACGATGTACTTGAGTAGAATACGAAATATGGTAAGGTACCATGGGCTTAAGTGATTTTGGGCATATTATAAGATATGGGCCAAAATACACTTAAGTGGGCTTTTTAGCTTGAAGCCCACACAAGTGGTTCTATAAATAGAACCCTTGTGCAGAAGCAAAAATTTGCGGTTGCATTCTTTTCGTTTTCACTCTCTCTCTCTCTCTCTCTCACTCAAAGCCTTCATTCGTACCAGCTAGCACTGAGATTGAAGGAACCCGTTCGTGTGGACTGAGTAGAGACGTTGTCATCGTTCAACGTTCGTGATCGCTTCGTGGATCTGCATCAAAGGTTTTGATCGTCACAAGAGATCTGCACCAAAGGTTTCAACCGTCACAAGAGGTAAATACTCTATCACTGATCATGACCATTCGTAAGGATCTCTAAAGGAGAAAATTTTAATTTCCGCTGCGCTTTGGGTCGCAAATTCTCCTTCATTTTGAACAGGATACCAAGGCTAGAGCAGAGAGCTATCAGCAGAGGGTTGATAGGAAAGGCAAGAATCAGAATGATCGTGGAAAACCGTATGCAGCTGGCAAAGGTTTCCAGAGACAGAGTGGAATGAGGAGACCTAGTGGGGGAGACTCCAGTGCCCCTGCTAAGTCTTACAGATGTGGTCAGGCTGGACATCGTATCCATGAGTGTACCAGTAATGAGAAGAAGTGTTTCAAGTGTGGAAAAGGTGGTCACTTGGCTGCAGAGTGCCGGTTGAAGACTATGACTTGTTTCAACTGTGGAGAGTTGGGTCATATTAGCCCACAGTGTCCTAAGCCGAAGAAAGAGAACCAGTCGGGAGGCAAGGTCTTTGCTTTATCGGGTTCTGAGACTTCTGCAGATGATCGTTTGATCCGAGGTACGTGTTATATTAATGGCTTTCCTCTTGTAGCTATTATTGACACAGGTGCGACTCATTCCTTTATATCTTTGGATTATGCTGTGAAACTTAAGTTAGAGATATCTGAGATGCATGGAAGTATGGTGATTGATACTCCTGCGAAGGGTTCAGTGACTACTACTTCAGTTTGTTTGAATTGTCCTTTGAGTATTTTTGGTAGAGACTTTGGGATGGACCTAGTGTGTCTTCCACTAGTGCAGATTGATGTTATTCTGGGTATGAACTGGTTGGTGTTTAACCGAGTTTATATCAATTGTTTTGATAAGACTGTGATCTTTCCTGAGATTGAGGAAGGAAAGAGTTTGTTTCTATCCGCGAGGCAGGTGAATGAGGAAGTAGCCGATGGGGCAGAGTTGTTTATGCTGTTAGCGACTTTGGAGGCTAAAGATAAACTGGTGATTTGCGATCTAGCTGTGGTGTGTGATTTTCCTGATGTGTTTCCGGAAGAAGTGAATGAATTACCGCCAGAGCGTGAAGTTGAGTTCTCGATTGATTTGGTACCTGGTACTAGGCCGGTGTCGATGGCTCCGTACCGTATGTCTGCTGTTGAGTTAACTGAATTGAAGAGTCAGCTGGAAGATCTGTTGGATAAGAAATTTATTCATCCGAGTGTGTCACCGTGGGGTGCACCAGTGTTATTGGTTAAGAAGAAAGAAGGTACTATGAGGTTGTGTGTGGACTACAGGCAACTGAATAAAGTGACGATCAAGAATCGGTATCCTTTGCCGAGGATTGATGATTTGATGGATCAGTTGGTTGGTGCGAGTGTGTTCAGCAAAATAGATTTGAGATCGGGTTATCATCAGATACGTGTGAAAACTGAGGATATTCAGAAGACTGCTTTCAGAACAAGGTATGGACATTATGAGTATTCTGTAATGCCTTTTGGTGTGACTAATGCGCCTGGAGTATTTATGGAGTATATGAATAGGATTTTCCATCCGTACCTAGACAAGTTTGTTGTGGTGTTTATTGATGATATTCTGGTGTATTCGAAATCTGAAGAAGAGCATGCTGAACATTTGAGAGTGGTTTTAGGAGTTCTACGAGAAAAGAAGTTATTTGCTAAACTGTCAAAGTGTGAATTTTGGTTAGAAGAGGTTAGTTTTCTTGGTCATGTGATTTCAAGAGATGGTGTTGCTGTTGACCCTTCTAAGATAGAAGCGGTATCTAAGTGGGAAGTTCCGAAGTCAGTTTCGGAGATAAAGAGTTTTCTTGGTTTGGCTGGTTATTATAGGAAGTTCATCGAGGGATTTTCTAAGTTGGCGTTACCGTTGACGATGTTGACTAGAAAGGGGCAAGCGTTTGTTTGGGACTCAAAATGTGAAGAAGGTTTCCAAGAGTTAAAGAGAAGGTTGACTACTGCTCCTATTCTGATATTACCGAGTTCGTCGGAATCATTTGAGGTTTACTGTGATGCTTCATTGTTGGGTTTGGGTGGTGTGTTGATGCAGAACAAGCAGGTTATAGCTTATGCTTCGAGACAACTGAGGGTTCATGAGAGGAACTATCCGACACACGATTTAGAGTTGGCAACCGTGGTATTTGTTCTGAAGTTATGGAGGCATTACTTGTATGGGTCAAGATTTGAGGTTTTTAGTGACCATAAAAGTTTAAAGTATTTGTTTGATCAGAAAGAGCTGAATATGAGACAGAGGAGATGGTTAGAATTTCTGAAGGATTATGACTTTGGTTTGAATTACCATCCGGGTAAAGCAAACGTAGTGGCTGATGCATTGAGTCGGAAATCACTGCATATGTCTATGTTAATGGTTAAGGAATGGGATTTAATTGAGCAGTTTAGAGACTTGAGTTTGGTGTGTGAGAGTACTCACAATAGTGTTAAATTGGGAATGTTGAAGTTAACGAGTGGTATTCTGGACGAGATCAGAGAGGGTCAGAAATCCGATGTGCTTTTGGTTGATAAGTTGACTCTAGTGAATCAAGGTCAAGGTGGTGAATTCAGAGTTGATGAGAATGGTGTTTTGAAATTTGGTAATCGGGTGTGTATTCCGGATGTTACCGAGCTTAAGAAGAGTATTCTTGAGGAAGGACATCGTAGTGGCCTGAGTATTCATCCTGGAGCTACGAAGATGTACCATGATTTGAAAAAGTTATTTTGGTGGCCGGGAATGAAAAGAGAAATTGCGAGTTTTGTTTATTCTTGTTTGACTTGTCAGAAGTCAAAGATTGAGCATCAGAAGCCGTCTGGGCTAATGCAACCGTTGGCTATTCCAGAGTGGAAGTGGGATAGTATCAGTATGGATTTTGTTTCTGGTTTACCGAGGACAATTAAGAATTTTGAAGCTATTTGGGTGATTGTTGATAGATTGACGAAATCGGCTCATTTCATTCCGATCAGAATGGATTATCCGTTAGAGAGATTAGCTGAGTTGTATATTGAGAAGATTGTAAGTTTGCATGGCATTCCGTCGAGTATTGTTTCGGACAGAGATCCTAGATTTACATCGAAGTTCTGGGAAGGTTTGCAGAGGGCTTTGGGGAACTAAGCTGAGATTGAGTTCTGCATATCATCCGCAGACTGATGGTCAGACTGAGAGGACGATTCAGTCACTGGAGGATCTTTTGAGGGCTTGTGTTTTGGAAAAGGGAGGTGCTTGGGATTGTTATTTACCTTTGATTGAGTTTACCTACAACAATAGTTTTCATTCGAGCATTGGTATGGCACCGTTTGAAGCTTTGTATGGTAGGAGATGTCGGACACCTTTATGTTGGTATGAGTCCGGTGAGAGTGCTGTAGTTGGACCGGAGATTGTTCAACAAACTACGGAAAAGATTAAGATGATTCAGGAGAAGATGAGAATTGCTCAGAGTCGTCAGAAGAGTTATCACGACAAGAGGAGGAAGGCACTTGAGTTTCAAGAGGGAGATCATGTGTTTCTTCGTGTTACTCCGATAACTGGTGTTGGTCGAGCTTTGAAGTCAAAGAAATTGACACCTCGATTTATTGGTCCTTATCAGATTTTGGAGAGGATAGGGGAGGTAGCCTATCGTATCGCTTTACCGCCGTCGCTTGCGAATTTGCATGAGGTTTTTCATGTGTCTCAGTTGAGGAGGTACATTCCTGATCCGTCGCATGTGGTCCAAGTAGATGATGTACAGGTGAGAGATAACCTGACTGTTGAAACATCACCTATGAGGATAGAGGACCGAGAGTTGAAGCAGTTGCGGGGTAAAGAGATTGCTTTGGTAAAGGTAGCTTGGGGAGGACCAGCAGGTGGCAATGTGACTTGGGAACTTGAGAGTCAGATGAAGGAGTCTTATCCTGAGTTATTCGCTTGAGGTATGTTTTCGAGGACGAAAACTCTTTTAGTGGGGGAGAGTTGTAACACCCCGATAAAAATAAGATAATTATTTAATTTAAGTTAATATTATATTTATTAATTTAATTAAATAGTTGGAACTTTTGGATTATTATTATTATTGGAATAATAATTATTGGAAAATATATATAAGTTGGAAATAAGAAAAAGAGTCCATTTGGTAAATAAAAGGTTTTCACGTGAGAACAGAGAAGCGGCTCAAAAAGAGGAAAAGGGCAAAGAGCAGAGCAAGAGGAAGAAGGTTGGAGAAGAGAAAAGCTTGAAGCTTAAAGATTCGCCGGATTAACTCAGGTAAGGGGGGTTTATCGTCGTTTAATGGGTATTATGGATTAACATGTAATGGGTAGTGATAAGCCGTTGAATTGACCCTAATTGGGATGATGAGTGCTGAAAAATTGTGATGAATAAACTGTGTTAAAGCTGTAATTGAATCTGTATTTGTGTGAGTTGTGATTTCCCGAACGTATAGCTTTTTACGGAATCGGAATCGGAGGTCCGGAAGTCCTCCAACGGCGGAAAATGCGGAGAATTCTGCATTCTGCTTTGTGTTAGCGCAGGAACAGCTTTCTGTCTTGCGTTAACCGGTTAACCCAGGGTGTTAACCGGTTAACACTGTTAGGAACTATGAAATATTGTTGTTTTGCTTGCGTTAACCGGTTAACCCAGGGCGTTAACCGGTTAACACTGTTGTGATTTCTGAGAAATTGCTGTTCTGTCTGCGTTAACCGGTTAACCCAGGGCGTTAACCGGTTAACACTGTTAAATTTGGCCAGGAAGCGTGTTTTGGTCTGCGTTAACCGGTTAACCCAGGGCGTTAACCGGTTAACACTGTTGAAAAGTGGGAAAATTGGTATTTTAAATGTTGTGTTCATATTTGATGGTTGGCCTATAGCGGTATGTGATATAGTAGGGATTATTTCCCGTTGTTTTGAGTAGTATAGGTATTAGTAGAGTGTGCTAATACTGTGATTGATTTATTGGCATGACATGATATGATTATGTGATAAATATGCTGATGATGTGTGAAAATATGCATAATGTTGTGAATGTATATATTATGCATGTGTTGGTGAATGGACTGTTGATTGGCTTAGAGTGTGAGCATATGTCCATTGTGGATTGTTGTTGATGATGTTGCATTGCTAGGTGAATTAGCATGCATATTGTGGCCTTTATGGTGGTAGCTAATTCCCATGGTGAGGAATTAGTGAGTAAATCATTGTAGATTGTTGTTGATGTTTGCATGCTAGGTGATTAGCGTGCATAGCATGGCCCTTGGGGTGGTAGCTAATTCCCATGGTGAGGAATTAGTGAGTGAGTCACTAGGTCTCAAATGAGTGGGACTAGTGGGCTTGGTAGCCGTACCTGGATTTGGTCGGTGAGGTTGAACTATATGTTCACGAATAGTCGGTACCGCATGCATGGAGTCTCATTGCATAATGTATGTATGGCGCATGATATGAATGGATGTATTCCAGTATTATACGTGTGTTGTGTTGATGTTGAGTATGATTGAGTTGAAATTGTCGTTGCTGAATGGGTAATCTGATTTGGGTGATGAAATGTGTTAAATTACTTAACATTGCATGATATTTTATAATGCTTATTATATCGATTGAGGAACTCACCCTTACAACTGTTTTTCAGGTAACGAGCAGTGATTGAGTAGGAGCTAGTGCTTGGAGTCTAGTGTAGTTCCTTAGTGGGTCATGCTCTGGTAGATGTAACATCGGGATGGGATGTTTTAAATGTTTCTTGTTGGTTGTGAACCAGTTACATGTAATATGCTACATGTTTTGAATGATCGATTTGATCTCTATCCGCTGCGTATTGTGCAATGCTTTATGTTTTGAATTAAATAATGAGCATGACTAAATATTATGGTGAATGGTGTGAAGTATTTGTGTGACACCCTTAATTGCACCTTTACTCTGATGATATATGTTGTTATTTTAATTAAATAATTGGGGTATTTTAGAAGGGTGTTACAGCACACACTATACACAATCAATGGGCTCAAGCAAGGTTAAGCTTTAGAAACAAGCCAATTGGAATGGGGTGTTTTGAGCTCTTAACCCTAACATTGAGAGTTAGGGTGAAGCAAATGAAATGGAGATGAGGGTTATGCCTCATAGCTCTTATCCCTGGCCTGGGAGAGCTTTAAACAATAGAAAGTGTGGGAGTTCAGAATGTAGGAACTCTTCTCCACAAATGACTGACTGTATATACAAGACTTTGGGGTTTTTATTCAAAGTGCATCAACACATGGTGTGAGAAAAATGAATGACACAACTGAATAGCAGGGGATGGATTACACATCCTTTTTATCTGCCAATTGCCTCTTAAGAGGACTTAACCTGCTTGGCACAAAATTAAACAAAGACATGGCCTCTTAAGGAGGGCTTCAGACAGGTGCCTGTCAAAATAACATGACAGGTCTTCCAGAATACATGAAGATCAAGGGATTATACCTAAGTGGTATGCCAACCACAAGCAAAGCAAAGCAAAGTTCAAATGAACTTAAAGCAACTTAGGTACCTGTGTAAACAACTAAACAAATCAGTACAGTATTCAGACAAACAGACAACAGTCAATAACAAAACAATCCCAATGTGCAACAAATAAGCCATAAGGCAAACTCAAGTGACTTATCATCAACCTACAAAACAGCAAATGTTAGAAATCAATAGCAAATATCAACATTTAAATGGTGAAGCAACATCAACCATGGAGATTGGATGTTTGAACCTGAAATTCAAAGCTCACATGTAAGTACAAACCACTAGGTCAAAGCCTAGGGTCAAAGGTGAAGAAAAAAATTCAAAACAGGAGCTGAAATTCAACACAATGCAACTTCAAACACATATTAACATGTCCTAAAAAGGATCACATCAAAATCATCAAGCAAAAGCATTTCATGTGCAAAGGAAGTCAAAGACAATTTCAAAACTCACATATGATCATCATGAATGAAAATTCCAAATCAAAACAGAAATGATTCAAATAATTCTGAAAACTTCATGAGCATTCAACACATCCAAACCAATCATCATACAAAAAATCAGAATCAACAGAAGTCATTTGATATGGAAATGAAATTGCACAAGTTGAACAATCAAATGTGTGACACAAATTGTCACACCATGCAAACATGTGTGTAAAACAGAAATGGTAAATGAAAAAAATGTCAAACCAAGCCTAAAACATCCATCAATATGTCAAGAATCATCATGTAAAATTTCATGTCCATTGGATTAAAATCAAGCATTTCACAATAGAAAGAGCAAGGCAAGGTCACACAAGCACATATGATCAAAGAGTCTAACACCATTCAAAATCCAGCCATGCACAACTTCAAAATTTATCATAATCAAATTCTAGACATCCTAAGGAACAAGTAGCAAAAAACCAGGCATTTTTTGGATCATTTTTCAATTTATTATGGATTTTTGAAGTTGGATGAAAAATTTAAAAATCAAATGAAGCACATAGCATGGAAAATGGAGGGAAAGCATAAAATGATGAAGCAATTTGAAAAAATGCCTTCGGCCAGAATCGAACTATGTTGATTTTCAAAAGGAAGCGCGCGCCAACATGAAACGACGCCGTTTCACCTGTAAACCCTAGCCAAAACCAGAGTGGACGCAAGACCGTCGCTAGGCCGACGCTAGGATGAAGATCTTCATCTTCTTCACGAAGATGAAGATGAACAGTAGCACAATCCAGAATATTTTTCCAGAAATCCAAAACAAGTACATCATTTCAAAGATCTTTCCATGGTGATTACAGATCAACTCATATCTAAGCCTAATTCCACAAGATCAAAGAGAATCGAGCAAAATAAAATTGGTGCACAAAACTTCCATCACACATAACTCACTCAATAATGCACCATTTCACATGAAATTTTCACCAGAATCATCAGAAACACAAGATCTACATGAACATGCTAATGAATTTGAGAATTAAGAGATTCGAAACTTGACCTCTTGAAGAGCAGATTCTTGAAAATGCACGATCTGAAGCTTTGAATGATCCAAATCTACTCTATAACACTTGTAATGATGTTTGATGAAGAAATTGAAGCTTGGCAAGTGCTGGATCTAGCTCAAAACAGAATTTCCATCTTCACCTTCATGAGCTTGCTACACTTGATTCTTGCACGAATTCACCAATCTAAAGCTTGATCTGCACAAAATCAAAGCCAAGGAACCAAAATATGGAAAGAAATAGCAATGTTATTTGGAAAAAAATTGAATTATGCTTGAGAGAAAATTTTGGAGGGAGAGAGAATTTGGATCTTGAAATGGTGAAAAATGATTAACCTCCTTCAAATTCTGTTAGATTTAGGTATTTATATGAAGTCCTAATCACATTGCTAAACCATACTTAATTTGGTTAATTAAAATAAGGTGTTTTACAAAATTTCAAAAATGCATGGTGCATGGACTAATCCCACGTGAACAGTACCATTTCCTTGATCAATTACACTTAAAATCATTTTTTTAAACACCATGGCAATGGTAGAAAGTTCCCATGATGCACCATTTTTGAATTTTGCAATTTCCCTCCAAAAAAGGCATGGAGTAGCAAAGGATCATGTGATAACAATTCATGCAATGTGGTGAGTGTTTTGAAAATCTCATGTCATGAGAAGCAAAATGCAAAAAGAACCACCAAATTTGGAGTTATGGATCAAAAGATATGGCCATTTGAAGTTCCATGCACACTTGGCAATGATTGGATCATATCTCCTCAACCATTCATCAGATGCTCATGATCTTGGACTTTTTGGAAATGGGAGAGAGAGATCTTCAACTTTCATGTTGGACAAAATTTCATTTGAAGCTTATTTGATGTTGGAAAGTTGAGTTGAAGTTGGATCAAAAACTTGCCATTTTTGGAAAATTGAAATTATAGGTCACTTTCCATTTTTGGAAACTTTTGACTTGACCTCAAATTCTTCAATGTAAGCATTTGACATGATGAATAAGCATGATTTGGACATGAATGGGATGAAGAAACTCAATTTCTCAATTCAAAATCCACAGTTGACTTTTCAATTGACTGCATTGGTCCTTAGATGACCTGAAAATGTTCTGATGAATTTGGGGCCTCAACCACTTGGGAATTTACTCCAAAATGAACCTATAGCTCAAATAAGCTCCATGATGATCACATGATCCATATCTCAAGAAAATACCATCTGCTCTTTGTACCATGAATTCACCTGATGCCTTGACCTGTGGACTGCTTAAGCTGCAAGTAACAAAGGTTAATGACATATTTTTGTACATTTTGGTTAGTGATTAAAAGAAAAGCAATGATATACAGCTGCAAGCAATGCTTGGTGATCAAAAACCACTCTCAAGAAATATCCCACCCACAGGGAAGGAAGCAAGGTGTCTAATGATCCTTGAGGCAATGCAATGTTATGATATGAGGCCATGAGGGATCTTAGGGACAAAATTGGGGTCTTACAGATGCCCCTATTTAAGGTCATTCTAGCCGGAGAAGTGAAGGTTAAAATCTTCATCTCGACACGGTAGAATGGGCTTAAATAACAATAATGAGACAAATTTTGGTCCCTAAGAGACCTCATGATGCAAATGTATGAATGCAAAAGAAACAAACTCTGTGGGGATAGAGGTCCACAAAGAAGAAAAGACGATCCATCGGAGTAATACACTCACCAGGAACAGAGACTCTAACAGGACTCTCATGGGGATAAGAAGAAAGAAAAGAATGCGTGAGCAGGACACGACTCTGAATTAGGGGAAACAAGAACTTGACACTACGTGAGCAGGACACAACTCAACTGGAGACCTTATTGGGAAGTAAAGGACTCAAACTGGGGAAAAGAGTTCCAAAGGAAAGACACACCCATTGGAAAGACTCAAGCTGACTCAGAGATGCGTGTATTGGGGAAAACGCCAACACCGCAAAACTATCCACAAAGGATACCTCGGATAAAAATTCGGACTCAGGCTGGGGAAAGATGCACACAGAACCTCCCTGCCAGGGAAAAATTGCATATATTGGGGAGTTATGCCAATACAGCAAAAAAGGTAAAATCACAACAGAAACTCCGTTGGGGAATGTCTAACAAAGACTCTTCAGGGGAAGCAAAAGGATGAGGTGTTACCGGTTAGTGAGTAACAAGCTCAGGAAGAATGAATATCTGAGACCTGTGTACGGGTGAGAGATATCAATCAACCAAACATCCGAGGGGGACCTAAAAAGGTACATCAACTCAGGAAAATCTGACTCCACAGGGGACTAAGGTCATAATAGGGAGCAGAAAGGAAGGAACACCAAAGATACCGGGTTGTAGGCATATAACAGGTGACTGACCAAGGCGTGAATTGGTGTGTGTTCCAAAACACTCATCGTCCTGAAGAAAGCTGGAAAAGCAGACTTGTTTATAGGATGGACATTTGATTCTGTAAAGAATGCGAATCATACTCAATTGGGGAAACAAACAAAGGATTCAACCAAAGAGTGCATGAGATATATTATCTATAGCCGTCAAAACGTAGATAATATACTCGCATGGAAGATTATCCATAACCGGGTTGTAGGTTGTTTAAAGGATAGATCGACCGAAAACGTGAATTGGTTTGTGTTCCAAAACACTCATCACCCTGAAGAAAGCTAGAAAAGCAGACTTGTTTATAGGATGGACATTCGACTCAACAAAGGGAATACGAATCTTACTCTGTTGGAGAAATAATCAAAAGATTTGACCCAAAGAGTGCATGAGATATATTATCTATAGCCGTCAAAACGTAGATAATATACTCGCAAGGAAGATTATCCATAACTGGGTTGTAGGTTGTTAAAGGATAAATCAACCGAAAAGAAAGGCATCGGAATACCAAACTAGGTATGATAATGATGACCAATCAAAAGGGACAACAAACATTACCGGCAAACGGTGAATGAAAGAGGACCCGCTGAGGATAAAATTGCTTACTCGGAGCAAATACCCACAAGGAAGGGGAAGACCCGCTGGGGATAAAATTGCTTAATCAAAGCACATATCCAAAAGGGGAAAGGGAAATCAATACCGCCAACTGGGTAATGATAACCGCAAAGAGGGGATTACATCTACCGGTTAGTAGGCAGAAAACCACTGAAAAGTAACCGTCATCGGTTGGGATGAATAAAAAGGTTAACTCTTGCAAGGAGAGAAAATAGGGTTTACAACTACCAAGATGATGGGTAGAAAACCAAAGATTCCGCTGAGGAACAAAGCGAGAAAATAGGATTTACAACCACCGGTTAGTAGGTAGAAGACCAAAGACTCAGCTGAGGATCAAAGGATAGGATTTATAACTACCGAATACTGGGTAGAAAACCACAAAATCCGCCATCAACCAGAATGAACCACAGAGGTTACCTCTGCTAGGGGATGTAAGTAGGATTTATAACTACCGGTTAGTAGGCAGTAAACCACACAGATAGGACTTACGACTACCGGTTAGTAGGTAGAAGGCCACAAGTTCCACTGAGGATAAAATGAATGAGTGCCGGTTAGTAAGCAACTATTCATTTATACCATAGGGAAGCACAAGAGACAGCCAATAGGAAGCCCATTTAGGATCGATCCAAAAAGGAAAACTGAATCAAGACTCATCCTAATGAGGAAAGAACTCAAAAGGGAAAACCCATCCCAATATATATGTTGGGAGGAAACGGAAACAACCGTCATCCACGAGGATATATCTCAGTGGGGAACTGCAGAAGGAATGACAGACACTTTCTGCTTAAGGGCTGACTCTAGGTTGAGAGATTAGACACCCGACATCTGCTTGGGGAGATCTACTGGAGAGATCTATATCACCACTTAGCAGGAGACAACAATCAAAAGATATATGGCAAAAGAATGCAACATGAATATCTGAATGTTATGATTATGCATGAATATGCGTGATTTATGTTTGATGAATGCTGACAAAACAAACATTTCTAACACAAACAGGCCCAGGAATCAAACGCCCGGTACTACACCACAGGAGAGAAAGCCAGGATCGCCAGAGAATAAACAATCTACCGGGATCAAAGACAACAAGGATCATCTACAAGGATGGATCATCAGTTTCAACTGGGAAAGAGAGCTTGCTGCACAAGCAAGAACTGCCACGAAAGCAACTCTAAGTAACTCCACTGGGGGAAAACCCACTGAGGGAGAAACGATCACACAAGTAGATTCTGCCACACAAGCCACTCTACTGGGGATCAGAGATATCAAGCAATCACCAAAGCTCTGTAGGGGAGGAAGGCCTCAAGAAGTTTCCGGAGGGATCGTCAGTCACAACCGGAGCAACGAGTTCAATGCACAGGCAGAAACGCCGCAACAGCAACTCATGCTTAGGGATCAGAGATGTCAGGAAGCAACCAGATCTCTGATGGGGATAGACAGCATATATGAAGTTCATCATACCAACAATTCCGCTGGGGATCTATCCGAGGAAATGACGAAGTACTGGGATGTCAACCCACCAAATACCGAATCTTCCAAAGAAAAGCACCCATGCTGGGGAGAGAATAATGCTGGAGAGGCAAGTTGAAGTCTTCAACAAACACTCTGCTCGGGACTGGCCCACAAAAATGTTCAAACAAACAACCTACTGGGGATAACCCACCATAAGGCCAGAACAACACTCTACTGGGGATAAAAACCACCATGGGCTAAAACAGCACTCCACTGGGGATGAAAACTACCATGGGGCTAGTAGGGCTAGGAGGAAGAATGCTGTACTGCCGGGGAAATGAAGCTGAACAACTTCCACCAACACAGCACTGAGCAACCTCGTTGAGGAGAAACCATAAAAGGTTCTACAGGAAAAAGATACAGTTATGCTGGAGATATGAACAAATGTCTTACCCTATTGGAAATCATACCACCTTTGGGAGAGAACTGAGAGTTTCCTGAGTATCCCTCAATCATTGTGAATGTTCACTTTGTTTAAAAGTTGTTTTTGTGAAAAATTTGTTTATTTTGAAAACAATGACATTTTTATCAATTAAAACATGCAAAACATTTGTTGAATTGAAACAAATAAGAGTGCAAATAATTGGATAAAAGCTCAAATTGATTTGATGGAATGGTAGTCTGCAAATGGCAAGACTCCATAGATCTGTACAAATTTGAAATCGGTGATATATATTGGAAGAGGGCTACATTGAACATAATGATCATTTATCTACCAATTTGAATCCGATGTATTTGAAGCTTCAGCTGACGATGACTGAGCGAGAATCTCTGACGAAAAGACGGTTGCGGAACAGAAAGTCTTGTCAGGATGCATTTACTTTCCAAATCCCTAATTTTTGCCTAGATTGCCCCAGGGTGAGGTACTCAATCTAGCGGGATGCAAATATACTTTTTTTTCATGTCTCTAATTTTTGCTTGGATCACCCTTTCGGGTATCCACCGAGACGCTCATTTTTGCCTAAGCCGCCCTTCGGGTTTTCAACTTAGCGAGCTATTCTGTTTTTCTTTAGGCAAAGTATTTCTTGACTGCATCTGAATTCACAGGACGAGTGAAATCCTCCCCATCCATAGTTGTGAGCATCAAAGCTCCGCCTGAAAAGGCTCTCTTGACAACATATGGACCCTCGTAGTTTGGAGTCCACTTGCCCCTGGAATCGGGCGCGAAAGACAAGACTTTCTTGAGCACGAGGTCACCTTCTCGGAACACACGAGGCTTGACCTTCTTATCGAATGCTTTCTTCATTCTATGCTGATATAACTGACCATGGCACATGGCAGTCAATCGCTTCTCTTCAATTAGATTCAGTTGGTCGTAACGACTCTGAATCCATTCAGCATCAGTCAACTTGGCTTCCATCAAGACTCTCATTGATGGGATCTCCACCTCTACTGGGAGAACAACCTCCATGCCGTAAACAAGAGAGAAAGGGGTTGCCCCTGTTGAAGTGCGGACAGACGTACGTATCCATGCAAAGCAAATGGCAGCATCTCATGCCAATCTTTGTACGTGACTGTCATCTTCTGGATAATCTTCTTGATATTTTTGTTAGCAGCTTCAACAACCCCATTCATCTTGGGTCTGTAGGGAGAGGAATTATGGTGTGCAATCTTGAACTCAGCGCACAACTCTTCCATCATTTTGTTGTTCAAGTTAGATCCATTATCAGTAATGATCTTATCAGGCACACCATAACGGCAAATCAGCTGATTCTTGACAAACTTCACGACCACCTGCCTGGTCACATTAGCATATGACGCCGCTTCAACCCATTTGGTGAAGTAGTCAATTGCTACGAGAATAAACCTATGTCCGTTGGACGCTTTCGGTTCAATCATGCCGATCATGTCGATTCCCCACATAGAGAAAGGCCATGGTGATGAAATCACATTCAGAAGTGTCGGAGGAATATGAATCTTATCTGCGTAAATCTGACACTTGTGGCATTTCTTCACATATTTGCAGCAGTCAGACTCCATTGTCAGCCAATAGTAGCCTGCTCTCAGCATCTTTCTAGCCATGGCATGTCCATTGGAATGAGTACCAAATGAACCCTCATGGACCTTAGTCATTAACAGGTCTGCTTCATGTCTATCCACGCATCTGAGCAGAACCATGTCAAAATTTCTCTTGTAAAGCACTTCACCACTGAGGTAGAAACTGCCTGACAACCTTCTCAGAGTTTTCCTATCTTTCACAGATGCCCCAGGCGGGTAGACCTGGTTCTGGAGGAAATTCTTGATATCAAAATACCAAGGCTTGTCATCTTTGACTTCTTCAACTGCAAACACGTGAGCTGGTCTATCCAAGCGCATCACGACGATATTGGGAACTTCATTCCAATATTTGACCACAATCATTGAAGCAAGCGTAGCAAGAGCGTCTGCCATCCGATTATCCTCTCGAGGAATATGATGAAAGTCAACTTCTGTAAAGAACGTTGAAATCCTCCTCGCATAATCTCTGTATGGAATAAGACTGGGTTGATTCGTTTCCCACTCACCCTTGATTTGATTGACAACTAGGGCCGAATCACCATACACATCAAGGTGCTTGATCCTTAGATCGATGCACTCTTCCAATCCCATAATGCAGGCTTCGTACTCAGCCATATTATTCGTGCATTTGAAAGTTAGCCTTGCTGTAAACAGAATATGTGTGCCCTGAGGAGTAATGATTACTGCCCCAATTCCATTTCCGTACTGATTTACAGCGCCATCAAACACCATCGTCCATCTGGAACCAGGTTCCGGACCTTCATCAAGTGTAGGCTCATCACAATCTTTCATCTTCAAATACAGAATCTCCTCGTCTGGGAAGTCGTACTGAACAGACTAATGATCTTCAATCGGCTGATGTGCCAAATGGTCAGCCAAGATACTACCTTTGATAGCTTTCTGGGCTCGATACTCGATATCATACTCAGACAACAACACCTGCCAACGGGCAATTCTCCCGGTTAAAGCAGGCTTCTCGAAGATGTACTTGATCGGATCCATTCTGGATATCAACCGAGTTGTATGATTTATCATGTATTGGCGTAAACGCTTAGCAGCCCAAGCCAAAGCACAGCACGTCTTCTCAAGCATAGAGTATCGAGACTCACAATCAGTGAACTTCTTACTCAGGTAGTAAATAGCAGATTCTTTCTTTCCAGATTCGTCTTGCTGACCGAGTACACAACCCATCGAGTCTTCAAGAACAGTCAGATACATGATCAAAGGTCTTCCTTCCACAGGCGGAGACAAGATCGGAGGTTCAGACAGATACTCTTTAATACTGTCGAAAGCTTTCTGGCAATCCTCGGTCCAATCGTGGGATTGATCTTTCCGGAGGAGCTTGAATATCGGCGCACATGTGGCAGTCATGTGGGATATAAATCTGGAAATATAATTCAAGCGGCCAAGAAAACCTCGGACTTGCTGTAAGACCCCAATTTTGGCCCTAAGATCCCTCATGGCCCATATCATATCATATCATGGCCTCAAGGATCATTGCATGCCCTAGCTTCCCTCCTAGTGGGTGGTTTGCCTTGTGAGTGTGGTTCTTGATCACCAAGCATGCTTTGCATTTGTATATCTTTGCTTTTCATATGTTTACTAACCAAAAAGTACAAAAATATTGTCATCTAACCATGTTACTTGCAGCTGAAGCAATCATCAGCCAATTAGGTCAAAATCAGTCAAAGTCAGCCATTGAGCTATGTGGTGGCCATTCTTGCAGAATTTGGGCACCATGATCAATCATCAAGAGTTCATATAACTTGGGACATCATTTGGAATCAAGATATCAAGGAATTAGGGTTTGGAATTCATCAGAAGGTGCTTCAGTCATCCAAAACCCTAGAAAGTCAAACTTGGTCAACTGTCCATTTAATCAGTGATTTGGTGATGGGATTTGGTCTGAGAGGTCTCATCATGTCCATACAAGCTTCATATATCATGTCAAGCATCCACAGTGAAGAAAATAAGGTCAGACAAGAAATTTCCAGAAATAGAAAGTTGACCTGTAATTCAAATTTGCCAAAAATGGAAACTTCTTGATCCTAAACTTACATCATGATACAAGCTTCAAATGAATTTTTGCCCAACATGAAAGTTGAAGATCTTGTTCTCCCATTTCCAAAAAGTCCAAGAACACTCAATTCCCATGTATGGTTGGCAAGTTATGATCAATTCATTTTCAAAAATTTGTGAACTTCAAAAGGCCATATCTCTCAAACCATTTGGCCAAATTTGGTGGGGTTTTTTCCTACAAGTCATATTTGATCCCCTCTTTCCAAAAATGTCATCCTCATGCACCAAAACATCACCATGCAAAATGGCCTTTTTGAACTTGCCTTAATTAATTTCAAGTGAGTTAGAATTTTGACTTTTCCAAATAACCAATTTTACTCATTTTGGCCAATTGGAACATTTTGAAATGTTATTTGAAGCATGCTTGAGGCCCAAACTCGGGCAGAACACACACCCTCCTTGCCACTTGGTGAAATTTAGCAAAATGGCAAAATTGGTTCATTTAAGCTAATGTTGATTAACACTTGATTAGGGAAGCTAAACAGAAGATATATAGCACATTTCTCTGCCATTCCAACCCTAGCAGCAGCCACATACCAAACAGAAAATCATCTTCTCTCAAAACTTCATTTTCTTCATTTTTGAAATTCTGCCAAAAACCTTCGAAGCATACGAGTTTGTTTTGGTTTGTTCCTCAGTTGCCAACATTTTTGAAGCATTCTCAATCTTCTTTTGGTGACTGTAAGCAAGGATTCTCCACTGTTATTTCCAAGCTCCATCCATGGCAAATCACGATTTGAGCATTTTCAAGGAGAGCTGAGCTTTAAACCTTCCTCCATTCACCTCCTGGACACCTCTTGGACATCTGTTTGAGCTTACAACATCCAATACATCACTGCATCTTAACTTTTCTTCAGAATCAGGTAAGTTTCGATCTCCTCCATTTGCTAAACTACAACATGCTTTAGTTAGGTCTTGATGTGCTGGTCATGTGGGAACTTGAATCACCAAAAATGGTTAACTATTCTGAGAGATATGCTGTTTTTAAGTTTGATGATTGAAATGATTTCTTGCTCGATTCATGTTGTGTGATTTGATTTGGTTGAAATTGTTGTTGGATTCATGTTGCTTGAAGCTTACTGATCATAACAGTGTGTTCAATTCGAATTTCTGGAACAATTTTTTTGCACGATTTGTTAGAGGTGATGAAGATACACTGTTAGCTTAGAACCCTAATCCATTTTCCAGAAAATTTGAATTCTCACGTTGCATGTTACTGTGCTCGCATGTTGACCAATAGAAACATTCCATTTCTGTGTCCAAAACGCGGCGTTCCAATAAGTTGTCCAAGATATTACAAAAATGCCACGCCCGGTTTTCATTTAATTAATTAATTCATTTTAATTCTCAATTTTTATTTCATTTTGATACTCAACTTATAAAAATCATAATTCATCCATTTTAATTCCAAATTTCATGAAAATTTTTCCATTGTTCTCTGCTTGATCTCTATTATTTTATCATGATTTTTGCTGATTTTTTTGGATGGTCGAATTTTTAATGGTATTAGGGTTTTGTTCATGTGTCATTATTTTGTACCCTTTGCCAAATCCTTTGTGAAATAGTCATGCATTATCCATTTGACCTGAAATTTTTTGTGCACAAACTAGACACACTCATGGTGATTTTGATATAGAGTTTGTGAATTTATCTTATCTGGTCATTGAGTTATGAATTTTTGAATTAGGGTGTGACAATTTGTGTCACACCATTGATGTGCAATTTCATGATTTTCTTTATCATGCTTCCTGAACTCCAATTGGCTTGAATTTTTGCATGAATGTACTCTTGAATGTCTAGTTCACATGTGATTTTTTGTGGAATTATTTGTGGCATTTCCTAATTGTTTGAGATTTTCTCCCCTGCTTGACCAAAATGTTGACTTGTATGATACATGTTGCCATTTCCTTTGTGAAATTCTCATACTTTATTAGATGAACTTGAAATTCGACATGTGATTAGTAGACATCCTAAGCTTTGTCATGGTGTTGATCGCATTCATTTATCATTTGTTATCACTGATATATGAATTTTTGAAGTTGATGCATGTTTGGTTGACTTCTTTGAGCATGTTTGAACTTGCTTTGACTTTATGATTTTCATTGACTATCTTCCCATGATCCAAATGAGCTGAAATTTGATATGCATGTCATGTTATGGATTATGATTGATCATGATTTATTTGCTGATTGTTGGAATTGATTATGTTTAGTTTTGAGCTAAGTCTTGCTGTTGACTTCTATGAGCTTTCATTTGCCATGCTTTGACTTCCTTTGCTTATGAAATCATGATGATGAATGATATGAATGTGGGACTAATTGAGTTTGCTTCTTGATTGTTTAAACTTGATTTTGGTTGAATTTCATTTGCTGTTTTGACTTTCTCATCCCTTTTTGACCCTAGGCTTGTCCTAGTGGTCCTGTTGCTTATGTTTGAGTTCATTGTTTCAGGTTAAGCAACAATGCCCCAAAGAGATCATACAATTTGATTAAGCTTGATTGTATATCATGAGCTAACCTCTTTGTTTTGTAGGTGGCTTGACTCATATGATTTGAGTCTTGTGCTTTGCACATTCATCTGATTATGTTGACTGTTAATTCTATTCTCATTTTGCTTTAACTTTTGAATTGTGTACTGATTCTGTTTGACTATTTCAGGTACCATTAGTTGCTTAGTTCTTTGAACTTGCTTTGCTTTGCTTTATAGCAATTTGCATTGAGGTATAATTCCTTATTCTTCATGTAGTCTGGAAGACCTGGCCTGTTACTTGGCCAGGCAACTGTCTGAAGTCCTCCTTAAGAGGCAATGCTCGTGTGTGTTTATATTTGTCCCAAGCAGGAAAAGTCCTTTAAATAAGGCAATTGATGGATATAAGAGATATGTAATCTATCTCCCATTATTCTATGAGTCTTCTCCTTGCTCCCATTACATGGTTGTAGCATTGAGATATAAACCCAAGATCTATAGAGTCTTATCTGTGGAGAGAGTTCCTACTTTCTGAACTCCCACATCTTCTGATATTCAAATGCTCTCCCTGATCAGGGATAAGAGCAATGAGGCACACCCCTCATACCCTTTCATCTGCTTCACCTTAGCCCCTCAATGGCAAGGTTAAGATCACCATTAACCTATTCCAGTTGGCTTCAATGCCTAACCCTTTTGTATGAGCCTCCTTGTTTGGTTATAGTGTGTGCTGAATGCTTTCATTGATTGATCACTTACTTCATATACACATGTTTGCTTGCATGCTTTGTGCACTCATCATCATTTATTGCTCATTAATGCATAACCATCTCATTTTCCTTTATGACTTATCATTTTTGTTTACCCATTGAGGACAATTGTAAGACCATCCATTAGCCATTGCTCCTAGGATATGGAAGTGAGTATAAGACCATCACATTGGCCACTCATCTTATCTTTGCTTGATGCATTTGTTTGATTGTGAGGATGCAATTATAAGTCCCTGTAAGTTGGCATTTGCTTTCCTGTGATCCTGTTGCATTGTTTGATTGTATGTGAGGATACAACTGTAAGTCCCTGTAAGTTGGCATTTGTTTTCCTAGGACCATACTGTGGAGGTTAGAGTAAGCCCAGATAGATTGGCATCTGACATCCATGTTTTGCTTTTGTTTGATTATGTGAGGATGCAATTGTAAGTCCCTGTAAGTTGGCATTTGCTTTCCTATGATCATATGTTGGATATTGGTATAAGTCCAGACAGATTGGCAACCGGTATCCAAGTTCCATTTTGTTAGGAGATTAGTATAAGTCCATTGAGTGGCCTCTGATATCCATTTCTGTTTTAGGAGACTGGTGTAAATCCATCTATTGGTATCCGGTATCCGCTTTTGTTTGTGAGATTGGAGTAAGACCATTGAGTGGCATCCGGTATCATTTGTTTGCTTACATTATTATTGCTCATTGCCTATTCCAAAGGACACACTTGAATCATCTTCTATATGATTTCAAGAGGTGAACCTTCTAAGAAGTTTTACAATCCATCTTCATCCATTCATCCCCATTATGTCCTAAACCTTTTCACACTACTTTCAAACTTGAGATAGATATTGTGCAAACATCTTCATGTTTTCAAATCAAAAACCTGGACCCAAGTCCTTGACTTTTTCAAACTTCATTTCATAATACTTCTTTTGAATCAATCTTAATCATACTTTGACTCCACTTTCACAATCACAATCAATTAACTTCACCCATTCAATTGTTTTGGCTTTGTCCATTGTTAATCTTTTCATGCATTAGCCATAGGTTTCAATTATCATTGTGGTTGATGTAAACCTCACCTTATCTTTAGTGAGTCGACAGTAAGACTTCCGTACTGAAAACAGGGTTAACCCCTCTAGTACGTCGAAGCTATCCTTGCATGGTGGATGTTGGTCTTGGTCGAGTTTTCTCCCATTGATAATGAAGAGCCTCAGTGCTATTGTTTAAAATTGAATCCACCAACTTTTGGAAATCTTTTAGCCGAACTACGGCGTTTTGATCCTTACCTTTGATGGAAGGTACGTAGGCAGCGGGTTCATCCGTTCAAACCCAATAAAAATTGTATATTCTTTTCTCATCATCCCAATCATGTTTGCACAATAAATATTTCATAACAAATAACAATTTTTATACAACAAGTGTGAAAAGGGCTCCCTAGGAGTACCTAGGACGTAGTGGGTGCCTAACACCTTCCCATTGCGTAATTTACCCCTTACCCAGACTCTCTGATCTTTTTATTAGTTTTCTACGTGTAAAACTTCTTAGGCTTTTGTTCGCTTTTTAGCCAGTCCTTTGGATAAATAAAAGTGCGGTGGCGACTCGAAATCTTTGTATACCTTGCTTATGATTTAATCGATAGATCATATAGCGACGAATACACCGCTACAGAAAAGTGGCGACTCTGCTGGGGAAATTCTCACCAGAATCCTTGGTGGTATTGCCTACTTTTCACCCTTGTTGTGCTATATTGTTATTTGTTATATGACATATTTTTGTACAATTTGGGATAACTGTATTGATTGTAATGTTTGAATTGCTTGATATACAATTGCTGTTTGCTTTGGTGATCTGTGAGATGAGTTCTATACCCGAACTCGAGTGCACTCTAGGATAGGAGAATGGCATAGTCTTGTTGACTGGTGTGGAGTATTCCTTAGCCAGTTGACCTGCGAGCCCATTCACTTGGTGGAGGTCATGTTGAACTAATAATGTCACACAAGTTATTTGTCGTTAGACATTATTCTTTCAATCATGTTCCGCAGAAGCCAAGGACCTTAGTTTACCAAACCCATCTTGGCCTATTTTTAGGACCGTAGTGCGGAGGTCGTTCAGATGTCAGTTCTGATACGATTGTTACGCGATACTACACTCATAAGAGTTTCTCTTGAGAATATTCTTGGAATACGAGTATTCGTTCCTCCGATAATATTCGAAAGATGGAACGATGATTATGGGAACCTCTGGTAGAACATGCCTGGCAGGTTTAAACCCTAGTACATTCCCTTTGGGTGGTTCTTAACCAAGACTCCATGCTCGTGACTCTCAACAAACCCGTGATTCGTGGTTGAGTCGTTCAAACATTGTTAATATCAATGGATCCCGGATCAGGTGTAAAACCTAAAATCCACCAAAGCGGCTGGTTGATATTAAGGATGTTCGAGCCGGTTCATGTACCGTTAATATCAATGGAACTTGGGTGTCGATAAGGTGAAAACCTAAATCCACCAAAATGGATGATTGATATTAGGGATATAATGAGCTTTCCCACGACCTTTGTTTGGTGTGCTTTGCTTGATCCTTGAGTGTGATTGTTGCATTCATACATTCATGCATTCATCTGCATCCATATCATCAGAAAAAAGAAAATTTTCAAGGAACTCAAAGGAGTTTATTTGCAAAAAATTTCAAAACATGAAAAAACCGGGAAATTTTTTTCACCTGATATATCTGATGAGATATTCTCATGTATGATCAAAATGCTTAAATAGTTCAAAGTTTGCAAATAAAACCCTCGGGTTCCTTTGATATAAAAAACAAGCATATGCACAAACACTTCATGCATCATTTGCATAAGCGGGTGTTTTGTTCCGGTCTCCCGTCCTGTGGTATGATCCCTGCGATCTTCATTTATTTTGAGACGCACTTCGCCGGTATTATACCAGAGCCATCTCTGCCAGATTTATGGATTATCCTGAGCAAGAGAGCTATGAACTCAAAGAGATTTTGCCAGACTAAGTACTGTTGATGGATTTATTCCTGGTTAATCGAGCCCGGGCTGGCATTGGCTACTGCTCTGGGGCATGCAATGAGCAAGGTTTGTTCACAAGTGGAGGATTCATCCATGCTGATCAACCTGAAGAGGAGGAGGCTGCTGTTATCTTGGAAGAGGATGCAGAGGACCTGAACAATTTCATCATTCCTGGTGGTGTCTGCCACAATTGGGTCGCTGTGGATATTCCTACGGTCATTCATAAGTCTGCGTGATTTGTTCACTTTGTTTAAAACCCTTCTCCCATGCCAAAAGGAGAAGTGATGACATTGTTGGCAGCATTTAATACAATGATGTTTTCATTCAATTAATGCATTGTTAAACATTTGTTTTTCCATTTGTTTTCACTTTTTGCTTTTGCATGAAATCAGTGATCACAAAAAACCCTGAAAAACAAAAACAGCATTTTTCATCTGCATAAATGATTTGCTTGTTTAAATATCAAAAGCTTTTCATTATCCAGAATCATTATGCAGGGATTTCTAAACCCATTGAACATAATGATCCGACGCCATCTCCCAATCTTGAAGTCCTTGTATCTGAGGCAGAGGAAGATGATGTTGAAGGGGATTCCTGATGAGATTACCCGCCTTCTTGAGCACAAAAGCAAGCTCATTCAGCTGTATCACGAGAATCAGCAAAACAGTCAAACTGGGGCATTGCATAATGCAATCAATCAAAAAAAAAAAAAAAAAAAAAAAAAAAAAGAGGGGGAAAAATAAGAAGAAAAATCAAAAATCAGGAAAATTTTTTCAAAAGGAAAAAGTAAAAATTATACCCTCAAAGTCCCTAGTTGGCTGATGCTAAATTCGATCGAAAAGAAGAGATCAACTGCCATGTGTCATGGTCAGTCATATTAGCAGAGAGTGGAAAAAGCATTTGACAAGAGGGTCAAGCCTCGTGTGTTCCGAGAAGGTGACTTTGTGCTCAAGAAAGTTTTGTCTTTCGCGCCCGATTCCAGGGGCAAGTGGACTCCAAACTACGAGGGTCCATATGTTGTTAAGAGAGCCTTTTCAGGCGGTGCTTTGATGCTTACAACAATGGATGGGGAGGATTTCACTCGTCCTGTGAATTCAGATGCAGTCAAGAGATACTTTGCCTAAAAAAAAAGTATATGCAAATGAAAAAACAGAATAGCTCGCTAAGTTGAAAACCCGAAAGGGCGGCTTAGGCAAAAATGAGCGTCTCGGTGGAGAACCCGCAAGGGTAATCCAGGCAAAAATTAGAGACTTGGAAAAAAAGAATATTTGCATCCCGCTAGATTGAGTACCTCACCCTGGGGCAATCTAGGCAAAAATTAGGGATTTGGCAAGTAACTGCATCCTGACAAGACTTTCTGTTCACCAGTCGTCATTTCGTCAGAAGATTCTCGATTCGTCGTCAACCGAAGCTTCGGATACATCGAGATTCAAATTGGTAGAGAAAGGATCATTATGTTCAATGTAGCCCTCTTCCAATATATATCACTGATTTCAAATTTGTACAGATCTATGGAGTCTTGCCATTTGCAGGCTGCCATTCCATCAAATCAATTTGAGCTTTTTATCCAATTATTTGCACTCTTATTTGTTCTAATTCAACAAATGTTTTGCATGTCTTAAATTGATAAAATGTCATTGTTTTAAACAAATCAAATTTTTCAAAATATTGTTTTAAACAAAGTGAACATTCACAAGATTGAAAGGATACTCAAGAATATCTCAGTGCTCTCCCGAGGGTGGCATGATTTCCAACAGGTAGGACATTTGTTCATATTCCTAGTTTGGTTGTATCTTCTTTCTTCAGATCTTTGTTGGGGTTGTTCCTCAAACAAAGTTGTTGTTGGGGTTGTTCCCCAGTATAGTCGCGAGCAGAGTTGTTGTCACTCTTCCCAGTGCAGTTGCCAGCGGAATTGTCTGTTCCTCAGCATGATCGCTTTCTTTTTGAAGACTCGGTAAGTCAGCGGTTTGATACCCGGTACTTTACCTTTTCCCCGGCGAAGTCGTCTGCGGAATTGTTGCTATCTCTCCATCAGAGTTTTTCTCTTCAGCAGAGCAGGATTTATTTTCCTACTCAGTGAATTGTTTGGGTTGACATCCCAGTATTGCATCCATCTTTTCCTCAGCGTAGTCTGCAGAATGTTTGTTGTGGCAGTTTTGCCAGTTGAATACTCCTTCAATCCCCAACATGGTCAGATGATGGTTCTACCATCCCGAGAACGGATTGATTTCCTGACTAGTTGTGATCCCCAGTAGAGTGACTTATATCGCAGAATCTACTTGTTGTGATCAGTTTGCTATGTGTATTCTCTCCAAGTAGAGTGGTTTGTTGCAGAATCTACTTGTTTGATCCGTCCTCCCTCAGTGGGTTGTTCCCCGAGAGAGTAACCGACAGTTTTCCCCAGTAGAGTTGCTTATGCAGTTAGATTCTATTTGGATGATATCATTCTCCCTCAGTGGGTTGTTCCCCAGTGGAGTTATATGGAGTTGCTTCTACAGCAGTTCGTGCTCGTGCAATGCACCCTTTTGTTCGTCTCAGTTGACACTGGGACCCCCTGCAGATATCTTGGGTTTTCTCTTGTTCTCTTACAGATTCGTCTTGATGGCTGTTTTGCCCGTTGTGACTTTCTGTAACCTGATTGGGTTGTTTCCTGATATCTCTGATCCTCTGCTTCTTCAGCAGTACTCGCAGATCTTTGCTTTACAGCATGTAGATCTCCGCAGGTTGGCTTTCCAGCTGGTTTTTCCCCTGGAAGTATAATACCGGGCGTTTGGTTCCTGGACCTGTTTGTGTTAGAATTGTCTGTTTTGTCAGCTTTCATCAAACATAAATCACGCATATTCATGCATATTCATAAACATTCAGATATTCATGTTGCATTTCTTGCCATGTATCCTTTGTTGGTTATTCCCTGCTTTCGGGTGACATAGATCTCTTTACAGATCTCCCCAAGCAGATGTCGGGTGTTTAAAATCTCTCCATATAGAGTCAGCCCCATAAGCAGAAAGTGTCTGTTGTCTTTCCTTCTGCAGTTCCCCACTGAGATATACCCTCGTGGATGACGGTTTCTTCCGTTTCCTCCCAACACATATATTGGGATGGATTTTCCTATTTGAGTTATATCCTCATTAGGACGTGTCTTGATTCAGTCTGTCTTTTCGGATTATTCCCGAATTGGTTTTTTGTCAAAAGTCTTGTGCTTCCCAGTGGGTTGTTCCCCAGCGGAATTTTCTGGGCCTCTACCCTCATACCGGTAGTTATAAGTCCTATTTTTCCTGGCTTTCTTGACAGAATTTGTGGTTATACACCTTTTATTCCCCAGCCAGAGTTTTGGTTTTCTACCTCATACCGGTAGTTGTAAATCCTATTTTCCTGCTCTCCAGCAGTTTGTGGTTTTATAAACCCTATCTTTGTTTCCCGTGCGGATTTGTGATTTGTTCTATCCCCACGCGGAGTTGTTGGTCTTCTACCCCGTATTCGGTAGATGTAAACCCTAATTTTGTGGTCACCTCCACCCTTTTGGCCCTCTGCCTACAAACCAGCAGTCGTAAGTCCTATCTTTGCGGTTTTTCTACTTACAAACCGGTAGTTGTAAACCCTGTTTTCTCCACTAGCAAAGTTAACTTTGTTGTTCATCCCAACCGATGACAATTTTTCCCTTGTGGTTATCTTCATCTAGTTCTTGATGTTGATTTTCCTTTGCTTGGATAAGTTGCTCAGATAAGCACTTATATCCCCAGCAAGTCTTTTGTGGATAATTGCCGTATGCTAGCAATTTTATCCCCAGCGGGTCCTTTCACCTTGTGTCAGTGATTGTGTTCCCCGGATCATTGATTCTCACCAGTGAATCCTCAGCAGATCGCCTTTCATTTACCCTTTTGTTGGTAATGTCTATTGTTCCTGTTGATTGGTCATCATTATATACCTAGTTTGGTATCCCGATGCCTTTCTTTTCGGTTGATTTATCCTTTATTAACCCAGTAACCGGTTGTGGATAATCTTCCATGCGAGTATATTATTCACGGTCTGCCGGTAATGAATAATATATCTCATGCACTCTTCAGTCGAAGCCTTTCGTGTTTTCTTTGTTGAGTAAGATTCGTTATTTCCCTTTGCGGAATCGAATATTTCTTTGTTGTTGGATAACTGCCGGATGCTTGCAATTTATCCCTTTGAGTTGTCTTTCGTTTACCCGGATGCTTGGTATCGATTGTCTCTCTTTTTGGTTAGTCACCTATTATATACTTCGGTATCTCTGGTGTCTTTTCCTTTCGAGTATATTATTCACGGTCTGCCGGTAATGAATAATATGTCTCATGCGCTCTTTAGTTGGAATCCTTTGTTGATTTTCCCCAGCTGAGCAAGATTCGTATTCTCTGTAGAATCGAATATCCATCCTTTAACCAGTTTGTGTTTTGGATGATGTGTGTTTTGGCATATATACCAATTCACGTTTTCGGTAGATCACCTATTATATACCCAATAACCGGTATCTCTGGTGTTTCTTACCATGCGAGTTTATTATCTACGTTCTGACGGTAATAGATAATATATCTCATGCGAGTTTCTTATCCACGGTCTGCCGGTAATGGATATTATATCTCATGCACTCTTTGGGTTTGTGTCCCCAGTTGAGTAAGATTCGTATTCTTTGTAGAATCGAATATCCATCCTTTAACCAGTTTGTGTTTTGGATGATGTGTGTTTTGGCATATATACCAATTCACGTTTTTGGTAGATCACCTATTATATACCCAGTAACCGGTATCTCTGGTGTTTCTTACCATGCGAGTTTATTATCTACGTTCTGACGGTAATAGATAATATATCTCATGCGAGTATTCTTATCCACGGTCTGCCGGTAATGGATATTATATCTCATGCGCTCTTTGGGTTTGTGTCCCCAGTTGAGTAAGATTCGTTTTCCCGTTGTGGATCGAATGTCCATCCTGTAAGTCGATTTGCTTTTTCAAGCCCTCCTTTCGGATGATGAGTGTCTTGGCATATATACCAATTCACGTCTTTGGTTAGTCACCTATTATATACTTCGGTATCTCTGGTGTCTTTTCCTTTCGAGTATATTATTCACGGTCTGCCGGTAATGAATAATATGTCTCATGCACTCTTGGATAAATCTTTTGATTGTTTTCTCCGCAGAGTAAGATTCATATTCCTTGTGGAATTGAATATCCATCCTATAAACAAGTTTGCTTTTGCTCTCTTCAGGATGATGTGTGTTTTGGCATATATACCAATTCACGTTACGGTCGGTCACCTATTATATACCCAGTAACTGGTATCCCTGGTGTTCCTTCCTTTCTGCTCCCTATTATGACCTCGGTCCCCTTGTGGAGTCAGATTTTCCTGAGTTTATGTACCTTTTCCAGGTCTTTCTCAGATGTTTGGTTGATTGATATCTCTCACCCTTATACCGGTCTTAGATATTCATTCTTCCTGAGTTTGTTACCCTTATACCGGTAACATCTCATTTCTTTGGTGCTTCCTCAGTGAAGTTTTCTGTTGCTTCTCCCCAGGAGTCAGCTTGTGTCTCTCCAATGGATTTATTTTCCTTTGGAATTTTCTTTTCCCCGGTGTGAGTCCTTCACTCCCCAATGAGGTCTCCAGTCTGTTTTCTGTTTCCCTAACCAGAGTCGTGTCTTGCATTTCTTTTTCTCTTACTATCCCCAACAAGAGTCTTGTTAGAGTCTCTCTCCCTGGTGAGTGTGTTACTCCGATGGATCGTCTTTTCTTCTGTGTGAATCACATTCCCCACAGAATTTGTGTCTTTTGCATACATACATTTGCATCATGAGGTCTCTTAGGGACCAAAATTTGTCTCATTACTGTTATTTAAGTCCATTCTACCGCGTCGAGATGAAGATTTCTAAACTTCACTTCTCCGGCTAGAATGACCTTAAATAGGGGCATCTGTAAGACCCCAATTTTGGCCCTAAGATCCCTCATGGCCCATATCATATCATATCATGGCCTCAAGGATCATTGCATGCCCTAGCTTCCCTCCTAGTGGGTGGTTTGCCTTGTGAGTGTGGTTCTTGATCACCAAGCATGCTTTGCATTTGTATATCTTTGCTTTTCATATGTTTACTAACCAAAAAGTACAAAAATATTGTCATCTAACCATGTTACTTGCAGCTGAAGCAATCATCAGCCAATTAGGTCAAAATCAGTCAAAGTCAGCCATTGAGCTATGTGGTGGCCATTCTTGCAGAATTTGGGCACCATGATCAATCATCAAGAGTTCATATAACTTGGGACATCATTTGGAATCAAGATATCAAGGAATTAGGGTTTGGAATTCATCAGAAGGTGCTTCAGTCATCCAAAACCCTAGAAAGTCAAACTTGGTCAACTGTCCATTTAATCAGTGATTTGGTGATGGGATTTGGTCTGAGAGGTCTCATCATGTCCATACAAGCTTCATATATCATGTCAAGTATCCACAGTGAAGAAAATAAGGTCAGACAAGAAATTTCCAGAAATAGAAAGTTGACCTGTAATTCAAATTTGCCAAAAATGGAAACTTCTTGATCCTAAACTTACATCATGATACAAGCTTCAAATGAATTGTTTCCCAACATGAAAGTTGAATATCTTGTTCTCCCATTTCCAAAAAGTCCAAGAACACTCAATTCCCATGTATGGTTGGCAAGTTATGATCAATTCATTTTCAAAAATTTGTGAACTTCAAAAGGCCATATTTCTCAAACCATTTGGCCAAATTTGGTGGGGTTTTTTCCTACAAGTCATATTTGATCCCCTCTTTCCAAAAATGTCATCCTCATGCACCAAAACATCACCATGCAAAATGGCCTTTTTGAACTTGCCTTAATTAATTTCAAGTGAGTTAGAATTTTGACTTTTCCAAATAACCAATTTTACTCATTTTGGCCAATTGGAACATTTTGAAATGTTATTTGAAGCATGCTTGAGGCCCAAACTCGGGCAGAACACACACCCTCCTTGCCACTTGGTGAAATTTAGCAAAATGGCAAAATTGGTTCATTTAAGCTAATGTTGATTAACACTTGATTAGGGAAGCTAAACAGAAGATATATAGCACATTTCTCTGCCATTCCAACCCTAGCAGCAGCCACATACCAAACAGAAAATCATCTTCTCTCAAAACTTCATTTTCTTCATTTTTGAAATTCTGCCAAAAACCTTCGAAGCATACGAGTTTGTTTTGGTTTGTTCCTCAGTTGCCAACATTTTTGAAGCATTCTCAATCTTCTTTTGGTGACTGTAAGCAAGGATTCTCCACTGTTATTTCCAAGCTCCATCCATGGCAAATCACGATTTGAGCATTTTCAAGGAGAGCTGAGCTTTAAACCTTCCTCCATTCACCTCCTGGACACCTCTTGGACATCTGTTTGAGCTTACAACATCCAATACATCACTGCATCTTAACTTTTCTTCAGAATCAGGTAAGTTTCGATCTCCTCCATTTGCTAAACTACAACATGCTTTAGTTAGGTCTTGATGTGCTGGTCATGTGGGAACTTGAATCACCAAAAATGGTTAACTATTCTGAGAGATATGCTGTTTTTAAGTTTGATGATTGAAATGATTTCTTGCTCGATTCATGTTGTGTGATTTGATTTGGTTGAAATTGTTGTTGGATTCATGTTGCTTGAAGCTTACTGATCATAACAGTGTGTTCAATTCGAATTTCTGGAACAATTTTTTTGCACGATTTGTTGGAGGTGATGAAGATACACTGTTAGCTTAGAACCCTAATCCATTTTCCAGAAAATTTGAATTCTCACGTTGCATGTTACTGTGCTCACATGTTGACCAATAGAAACATTCCATTTCTGTGTCCAAAACGCGGCGTTCCAATAAGTTGTCCAAGATATTACAAAAATGCCACGCCCGGTTTTCATTTAATTAATTAATTCATTTTAATTCTCAATTTTTATTTCATTTTGATACTCAACTTATAAAAATCATAATTCATCCATTTTAATTCCAAATTTCATGAAAATTTTTCCATTGTTCTCTGCTTGATCTCTATTATTTTATCCTGATTTTTGCTGATTTTTTTGGATGGTCGAATTTTTAATGGTATTAGGGTTTTGTTCATGTGTCATTATTTTGTACCCTTTGCCAAATCCTTTGTGAAATAGTCATGCATTATCCATTTGACCTGAAATTTTTTGTGCACAAACTAGACACACTCATGGTGATTTTGATATAGAGTTTGTGAATTTATCTTATCTGGTCATTGAGTTATGAATTTTTGAATTAGGGTGTGACAATTTGTGTCACACCATTGATGTGCAATTTCATGATTTTCTTTATCATGCTTCCTGAACTCCAATTGGCTTGAATTTTTGCATGAATGTACTCTTGAATGTCTAGTTCACATGTGATTTTTAGTGGAATTATTTGTGGCATTTCCTAATTGTTTGAGATTTTCTCCCCTGCTTGACCAAAATGTTGACTTGTATGATACATGTTGCCATTTCCTTTGTGAAATTCTCATACTTTACTAGATGAACTTGAAATTCGACATGTGATTAGTAGACATCCTAAGCTTTGTCATGGTGTTGATCCCATTCATTTATCATTTGTTATCACTGATTTATGAATTTTTGAAGTTGATGCATGTTTGGTTGACTTCTTTGAGCATGTTTGAACTTGCTTTGACTTTATGATTTTCATTGACTATCTTCCCATGATCCAAATGAGCTGAAATTTGATATGCATGTCATGTTATGGATTATGATTGATCATGATTTATTTGCTGATTGTTGGAATTGATTATGTTTAGTTTTGAGCTAAGTCTTGCTGTTGACTTCTATGAGCTTTCATTTGCCATGCTTTGACTTCCTTTGCTTATGAAATCATGATGATGAATGATATGAATGTGGGACTAATTGAGTTTGCTTCTTGATTGTTTAAACTTGATTTTGGTTGAATTTCATTTGCTGTTTTGACTTTCTCATCCCTTTTTGACCCTAGGCTTGTCCTAGTGGTCCTGTTGCTTATGTTTGAGTTCATTGTTTCAGGTTAAGCAACAATGCCCCAAAGAGATCATACAATTTGATTAAGCTTGATTGTATATCATGAGCTAACCTCTTTGTTTTGTAGGTGGCTTGACTCATATGATTTGAGTCTTGTGCTTTGCACATTCATCTGATTATGTTGACTGTTAATTCTATTCTCATTTTGCTTTAACTTTTGAATTGTGTACTGATTCTGTTTGACTATTTCAGGTACCATTAGTTGCTTAGTTCTTTGAACTTGCTTTGCTTTGCTTTATAGCAATTTGCATTGAGGTATAATTCCTTATTCTTCATGTAGTCTGGAAGACCTGGCCTGTTACTTGGCCAGGCAACTGTCTGAAGTCCTCCTTAAGAGGCAATGCTCGTGTGTGTTTATATTTGTCCCAAGCAGGAAAAGTCCTTTAAATAAGGCAATTGATGGATATAAGAGATATGTAATCTATCTCCCATTATTCTATGAGTCTTCTCCTTGCTCCCATTACATGGTTGTAGCATTGAGATACAAACCCAAGATCTATAGAGTCTTATCTGTGGAGAGAGTTCCTACTTTCTGAACTCCCACATCTTCTGATATTCAAATGCTCTCCCTGATCAGGGATAAGAGCAATGAGGCACACCCCTCATACCCTTTCATCTGCTTCACCTTAGCCCCTCAATGGCAAGGTTAAGATCACCATTAACCTATTCCAGTTGGCTTCAATGCCTAACCCTTTTGTATGAGCCTCCTTGTTTGGTTATAGTGTGTGCTGAATGCTTTCATTGATTGATCACTTACTTCATATACACATGTTTGCTTGCATGCTTTGTGCACTCATCATCATTTATTGCTCATTAATGCATAACCATCTCATTTGTCTTTATGACTTATCATTGTTGTTTACCCATTGAGGACAATTGTAAGACCATCCATTAGCCATTGCTCCTAGGATATGGAAGTGAGTATAAGACCATCACATTGGCCACTCATCTTATCTTTGCTTGATGCATTTGTTTGATTGTGAGGATGCAATTATAAGTCCCTGTAAGTTGGCATTTGCTTTCCTGTGATCCTGTTGCATTGTTTGATTGTATGTGAGGATACAACTGTAAGTCCCTGTAAGTTGGCATTTGTTTTCCTAGGACCATACTGTGGAGGTTAGAGTAAGCCCAGATAGATTGGCATCTGACATCCATGTTTTGCTTTTGTTTGATTATGTGAGGATGCAATTGTAAGTCCCTGTAAGTTGGCATTTGCTTTCCTATGATCATATGTTGGATATTGGTATAAGTCCAGACAGATTGGCAACCGGTATCCAAGTTCCATTTTGTTAGGAGATTAGTATAAGTCCATTGAGTGGCCTCTGATATCCATTTCTGTTTTAGGAGACTGGTGTAAATCCATCTATTGGTATCCGGTATCCGCTTTTGTTTGTGAGATTGGAGTAAGACCATTGAGTGGCATCCGGTATCATTTGTTTGCTTACATTATTATTGCTCATTGCCTATTCCAAAGGACACACTTGAATCATCTTCTATATGATTTCAAGAGGTGAACCTTCTAAGAAGTTTTACAATCCATCTTCATCCATTCATCCCCATTATGTCCTAAACCTTTTCACACTACTTTCAAACTTGAGATAGATATTGTGCAAACATCTTCATGTTTTCAAATCAAAAACCTGGACCCAAGTCCTTGACTTTTTCAAACTTCATTTCATAATACTTCTTTTGAATCAATCTTAATCATACTTTGACTCCACTTTCACAATCACAATCAATTAACTTCACCCATTCAATTGTTTTGGCTTTGTCCATTGTTAATCTTTTCATGCATTAGCCATAGGTTTCAATTATCATTGTGGTTGATGTAAACCTCACCTTATCTTTAGTGAGTCGACAGTAAGACTTCCGTACTGAAAACAGGGTTAACCCCTCTAGTACGTCGAAGCTATCCTCGCATGGTGGATGTTGGTCTTGGTCGAGTTTTCTCCCATTGATAATGAAGAGCCTCAGTGCTATTGTTTAAAATTGAGTCCACCAACTTTTGGAAATCTTTTAGCCGAACTACGGCGTTTTGATCCTTACCTTTGATGGAAGGTACGTAGGCAGCGGGTTCATCCGTTCAAACCCAATAAAAATTGTATATTCTTTTCTCATCATCCCAATCATGTTTGCACAATAAATATTTCATAACAAATAACAATTTTTATACAACAAGTGTGAAAAGGGCTCCCTAGGAGTACCTAGGACGTAGTGGGTGCCTAACACCTTCCCATTGCGTAATTTACCCCTTACCCAGACTCTCTGATCTTTTTATTAGTTTTCTACGTGTAAAACTTCTTAGGCTTTTGTTCGCTTTTTAGCCAGTCCTTTGGATAAATAAAAGTGAGGTGGCGACTCGAAATCTTTGTATACCTTGCTTATGATTTAATCGATAGATCATATAGCGACGAATACACCGCTACACTTGCTTCTCAGTTTTGGGCGCAGGCATCTCTTGTATTGCTTTGACCTTTGCAGGATCAACCTCAATACCTCTCTCGCTGACAACAAAACCCAATAATTTGCCAGAACGGACTCCAAATGTACATTTGTTCGGATTCAGACGAAGCCTGAACTTCCTCAGACGCTGAAAAAGCTTCAACAAATGCTCAACATGCTCAACTTCCGTTCGTGACTTGGCAATCATATCATCGACATAGACCTCTATCTCCTTGTGCATCATATCATGAAACAAGGTAGTCATAGCACGTTGATACGTGGCTCCGGCGTTCTTCAAACCGAAGGGCATCACTCGATAACAGAATGTTCCCCAAGGTGTGATGAATGTTGTCTTCTCCATATCCTCGGGTGCCATTTTGATTTGATTATATCCGGAAAATCCGTCCATAAACGAGAAGACTTTGAATTTAGCTGTATTGTCTACCAACATATCAATGTGTGGTAGAGGGAAATCATCTTTCGGACTAGCTTTATTCAAATCTCGGTAGTCCACACACATATGGACTTTTCCATCTTTCTTAGGCACAAGCACAATATTGGCCACCCATAGAGGATATGTAGAAGTCACCAGAAACCCCGCATCAATTTGCTTCTGAACTTCCTCTTTGATCTTCACTGCCATATCTGGATGAGTTCTTCTGAGCTTCTGCTTCACTGGCACGCACTCAGGCTTCAAAGGCAGGAAATATTGCACAATATCTGTATCTAGACCCGACATGTCTTCGTACGACCAAGCGAAGATATCAGAATATTCTCGTAGCAAACTGATCAACCCCTTCTTGACAGACTCTTCAAGGAGTGCCCCAATTTTCACCATCCGAACACAATCTTCAGACCCCAAGTCGACTATTTCCAGATTCTCAAGGTGCGGCTGAATGATCTTCTCTTCTTGCTCAAGGAGACGAGTAATCTCATCAGGAATCCCTTCAACATCATCTTCCTCTGCTTCGAATACAGGGAATTCAAAATTGGGAGATGGTGTTGGATCATTATGTTCAATGGGTTTTAGAATCAACCTGCATAATGATTTTGGTTAATGAAAAACTTTAGAATTTAAACAAACAAATCATTATGCAGATGAAAAGATTGTTTTTATTCTTGTTTTTAGGTTTTTTGTGATCACCAATTTCATGCAAAAAGCAAAAAATGAAAACAATTGGAAAAACAAATGTTTAACATGCATCAATTGAATGAAAATATCATTGTATATATGATGCCAACAATGTCATCACTTCTCCTTTTGGCATGGGAGAAGGGTTTTTAAACAAAGTGAAGCTTTACTTTGATCTATGAATGACCGTAGGAACATCTACAGTGACCCAATTGTGGCAGATCCCGCCAGGGATGACAAAATTGTCAGAGTCCTCTGCATCCTCTTCCAGAATAGCAGCAGCTTCCTCAGCTTGATCGGCGTGGATGAAACCTCCACTCTTGAACAACCCTTCTTTGTTGAAGACCCAAGAAGAATAGCCAATGCCAGCCCGAGATTTATTGTCTTCAAGCTCAATCATCTTCCCTAAACCAGCAACTGCACCACGTTCAATGGCCAGTTTCGTATCACGATAGGAAGCAAATGAAGGAGACTTCTTCTCAATCGGCTCTGCTATAGATAAAGCTTGGAAAGGAGTTCCAACTTCATCCTCAACATCAATGTATGAGAAAGAAGACAAGTGGCTAACCCGAAGAGCCTTTTCTCCCCCTACCACAACCAGTTTCTTGTTCTTAACGAATTTCAGCTTCTGGTGTAGGGTGGATGTCACGGCACCAGCCTCGTGAATCCATGGTCTACCAAGGAGACAGCTATAAGATGGGTGGAAATCACTTGGTCCAATCTTGATTGAGAGATCAACTTCCCTAATCATAGTCTTACGCGACCCATCGAAAGCTTTCACAACAACACCACTCTGCCTCATGGGAGACCCTTGATATGACAATCTCGAGAGAGTGGTCTTCGGCAATACATTCAAAGATGACCCAGTGTCCACCAGCACGTTGGACATGGCATCGTTCTTGCAATTCATGGAAATATGTAAAGCCATGTTGTGGTCTCTTCCCTCCTCAGGGAGATCAGCGTCACAGAAACTCAAAATGTTGCAAGCAATGATGTTTGCAACAATACTGTCAAACTGTTCAATTGTGACATCGTGATCAACATAAGCCAAGTCCAAAACTTTCTGCAGAGCCTCCCTATGGGGTTCTGAATTCAGAAGCAAACATAACACGGAGATTTTGGACGGCGTTTGTAGAAGCTGGTCTACAACGTTGTACTCACTCTTCTTGATGAGCCTCAACATCTCATCACAGTCTTCATTCACAATGCCACTAGGGCCAATAGAAGAAGTAGGAGTCTTTTGTACAGAGGAGGGTTTTGCAACAAGTGCCGGATTCAGAGAATTCACAGCATTCCCAACCGGACGAACAACACAATCATCAACAGCCTGAGGCTTCGAGGGTGCAGAAAACACACGACCGCTACGGGTCAACCCACTGACATCAGCTATATTCACAACAGATGGAGAAGGCAAGGGCACTTCTTTCCCATCTTCGACAGAGACAGCATTGTATCAGAATGGAATTGCTTTGTCAGATGAATAAGGCACTGGACCGGCAGGTTTGATAATCAGAGCAGGAGAAACCTTCTGCTTGCTACCATCATAACGGATGACAACAGGCTCGGGTATCTTGAACACAGGAGAAATCACATTCACCTCTGGCTCGTCTTCATCAACATTTTTGTTCTGAAGAATCTCAATAGTCCCATCATCTAACAGCTCTTGCAGCTCTCTACGCACTTGGCGACAACCCAGACGATTGACAGAGCAGATACGACATTTGTCATGGTCGTGCTCCATATGACTGTAATCACACAGTAGACGATGCAACTCAACCAATGACTGTCGAATATGGCTTACATATTTGACCTTGTACTTACCAGGGCAACCCTGGACCATATTAACTGACTTCCCATGCTCGGGCAATGGGTTCTTCTTAACATTAGGACCTGCGTCCTCAAAGCTCAGAATACCGCATCTCATAAGGTCTTGAACCTTAGTCTTCAGCTGAAAGCAGTTCTCTACATCATGCCCGGGAGCACTTGAGTGATAAACACAATGTTGATCAGGCTTATACCACCACTGCGGGTTGACCGGTATAACTGGAGGGTCCGTCGGAGTAATCAGTTTCCGCTCTATCAAAGAGGGATACAGCTCTGCGTATGATACAGGAATCGGATCGAAGGTGATCTTTTTCCTTTCATAACTCGGACCAGCTGGATTACTGTTGCGAGGCTGGTAGGCCTGCTGTTAAGGACGATGCTGTTGCTGATACTGCTGCTGTGGTTGTTGATTGTTGTGTTGCTGATACTGATATTGCTGATTATCACGGAAGACAGGAGCTATGTGAGCCACCTGATGCTGACTGCTGGCATGACGCACAAGCTTCCTCTTGGCAGAGGGTCTTCTGGGTTTGACATGGGACTGCACAACATGTGCCTCCCCATCCTTCTTCTTAGCAAACGCCCCATATCGCTTGCTTGAAGAGCCTTCTGTAGCACCTCAAATTTGCACCTATCATTGTACATACATTCTCATATTAGGTCATAACATAACATGGTCCACTGCATAACATTGCATTGTCCTATTTGCCTCAAGTGCAAGCCAATCAAGAGAATTAGGTCAAACTGGTCAGGAGATCAGTCAGTCAAGCAAGCAAGTACAAATTCCATTGAGCCAAGGCCCTAGGGTTGGTCCAACATGTTCACATGACTTGGGGATCCATTTGAAGTGTTTTGGTCAAGGATTGGATGTTCAGAAGTCATCAGTCAATGCACAGTTTGCCAGAAACCCTAAAAAGTCAAACTTGGTCAACTGTGTCTGATTTTATGGTTTTGATGGTTGGATTTGGTTTGAGAGAGCTTATTCATGTCCAAATAGGCCTCATATATCATGTCAAACACCATCATGGAAGAATTTGAAGCCAGATCAGAAATTTCCAAAAATAGAAACTGGACCTGTAATTGAAACCTGCCAAAAATGGAAAGTCTTGATCCTCAAACTTACATCATGATACAAGCTTCAAATGAATTTTTTCCCAACATGAAAGTTGAAGATCTTGTTCTCCCATTTCCAAAAAGTCCAAGAACACTCAATTCCCATGTATGGTTGGCAAGTTATGATCAAATCATTTTCAGAAATTCTTGAACTTCAAAAGGCCATATCTCTCAAACCATTTGGCCAAATTTGGTGGGGTTTTTTCCAACAAGTCACATTTGACCTCCTCTTCCCAAAAATGTAACCATCACTCACGAAAACATCATGGATCAAAATGGCATTTTTTGACTTACTTGAATTAATTTCAAGTGAAGTGAAATTTTGACCTTTTAAAATAACCATTTGTAATCACTTTGGCCATTCAAATATGTTCAGAAATCATATTTTGGTCATGTTACAAAGTCATTTTCGTGCAGTACACACAACCATTCCTAACTTGCTTGAAAATTGGCCAAAAGTACATTTTTCACCAACTCCATCCCACCTTTTCATGGACTGTGATTTGTACCCTTAAACAGAGTATTTAAACATCATTTTTCTGCTAAATGAAACCCTAGCAGCCACCATTTACAAACAGAAAATCATTTTTCTCTCAAACACCATTTTTCCACTTTTGCATTTTTCTGCCAAGAACACCAAAGAACTCGAGTCTTGCTTGCTTGTTCCCTCATCCATTAACCATTTGGAAGCTATTGTGAGCCTCACATCCCAACTGTAAGCAAGAGAAAGGCAGCTGTAATATCAACATCCTTCCATGGCAGATGCGATTTGGAATTCTTTCAAACATTCCTAAGCCAAACTCCTTCACTCATTCATCATTTTGAAGCTTGCTGGACATCTGTTTCACCTCAACATGGCCTAACTCTCACTGAATCACGACTGTTCTCCAAATTTGGCCAGGTATCGAATCTCTCATTTTTCAAAACCATGCCATGCTTCTTATAGATCCTTGCATGCTGATTCTTTTGAGCTTTGAATCGTGTTGAACGGTTGCCTGTGCTGAAAGAAATGTTGAGTTGAAGTTTCACCTTCAAACTTGTTTTCATTCGATGCTTCTTTGATAGTGTGATTCATTGAAAATGGATGATATAATGTTGATGTGCATTGCTTACTGGTTCTAGTGATATGCTTATGGTCCATTTCTGTGACAAAAAATATTTTCGATTTGGGAAGAAGATGAAGATATTCACTGTACACGATGAACCCTAAAGCCATTTTTTCCAGATTTTTCTGCTGTTTCACGTACTGCATGGATGCGTCCCTGTGCCATTGCCTCAACCAATCACAACATTTCCTTTCCCTGGCCAAAACGCTGCGTTTTGGTTAAGTGACCTGGGAATTACAAGTTTGCCATTCCCGTGCCCCCATGTCCCATTAAATTCATGTTGTTTTATTTATTTATTTCATTTGATTGCTCCATCTTACAAAAATCATAACATCTTCATTTCAAATCCAAATTTCATGGGAATTTTTGCACTGTGTTCATCTGAATCTCTACTTTTTTATCATGATTTTTATTGATTTTTTTGGATGGTCGAATTTTAAATGGTGCTAGGGTTTGTGACATGTGTTCTTTTTTTGTACACTTTGCCAAAACATTTGTGAAATGGTGATACTTTATCCAATGACCCCCAAACTTTTTGTGCTTAAACTAGACACACTCATGGTGATTTTGGTGTAGAGTTTGTGAATTTATCATTGCTGGTTTGTGAGTTATGATTTTTTGAATTAGGGTGTGACAATTTGTGTCACACCAATGATGTCTAACTTCATGATTTTTGTATCCATGCTTCTTGACCTCCAAATGAATTGATTTTTTGCATGATTGAGCTCTTATGTGTCTAGTTTGTATGTGATTTTTTGTGGAATTGTTTGTGCCATTTTCCATTTGTTTGAGATTTTCTCCCCTGTTTGACCAAAATGTTGACCTCATGTGATGCATGTTGCCATTTCATTTGTGAAATTCTCATACTTTATTAGATGGACATGAAATATTACATGAGATAACTAGACATCCTCATATTTGCCATGGTTTTAGTCCCATTCATTTATCATACACCATCTCTGATTTATGATTTTTCTAAGTTGATGCATGTTTGGTTGACTTCTTTGAGCATGTTCAAAATTGCTTTGACTTTCTGATTTTCATTGACTGCCTTCCTCTTGTCCAAATGAGATGAAATTTGACATGATTACCATGCTGTGGGTTGTGATTGACCATGATTTATTTGGTGATTTTTGGAAATGTTTGAGATTACTTTTGATGCAAGTCTTTCTGTTGACTCCTATGAGCTTCTAAATGCCATGCCTTGACCTAAATTGTTCATGAAATGATGATGATGCATGATATAAACATGAAACCAATTGGGTTTGCTTCTTGATTGTTTGAACATGATTTTGGATGCTTTCCCTTTGCTGTTTTGACTTTTTCATTCCCTTTTGACCCTAGGCTTGCCCTAGTGGTCTTGTTACTCACCTTTGAGTTCATGTTTTCAGGTTGACCAACAAATGACCAATGAGACCAGTTCTTTTTGATTGAGCTTGCTTGAATATCATTGTTTAACTTGTTTGTTTTGTAGGTGGCTTGGCTCACATGCCCTAAGCCTTGTTCCTTGCACATCCATTTGCCTCTAATTAACTGTTGATGTCTGTTTCTTTTTGCTTTGTTTGAAGTTGTATACTAATGTCTGCTTGACTATTTCAGGTGCTTTTAGTTGCTCAGTTCCTTGTGAACTTTTGCTTTGCTTTGCTTATTAAGCAATTTGCATTGAGGTATACCTTTCTATCTTCATGTAGTCTGGAAGACCTGGCCTGTTACTTGGTCAGGCAACTGTCTGAAGTCCTCCTTAAGAGGCAATGTTTGTGACTGTTTACATTTGTCCTTGTATAGAGTCAAAGACCTCCTAAGTGAAGAGGCAATTGGCAGAACCCAAGGGATATGCGACCTATCCCCTGCTATTCTGTGTGTCATCTGCTTTGCTCACATCGCTGTGTTGATGCATTGCAGATACAAACCCAAGATCTTGTACAATTGTACAGTTGAGTCAGTTTTAAATGTGTAGAAGGGTTCCCACTTTCTGAACCCACACATTCTTGTCAAATGCTCTCCCTGGCCAGGGATAAGAGCAATGAGGCACACCCCTCATCTCCTTTCATCTGCTTCACCTTAGCCCCTCAATGGCAAGGTTAAGAGCAACATCTACCCAGTTCCAGAGGTTTGTTTGTTGAGGTTGATATGACCCCTCGATTAAAACCTAACCCTTGTTTGAGCCACTTGCTTGTGTATAATGTGTGCTATCTGTGCTTGTATGTTTGTTTGACTTGCTTCCTGTGCAAGTTAGGGTTAGTTTAGACTTGCTTCCTGTGCAAGTTAGGTTTTGCTTGGCTTGCTTCCTGTGCAAGTTAAGTGTGTGTGTGGCTTGCTTCCTGTGCAAGTCATGATTAGGATAGGCTGGCTCCCTGTGCCAGTTAGCTAGAAACCTTAACTTAGGGTTGATTTTGCATGATAACATCTAGGCTCGAGTCGTAGTCTCCCTAGTTGTGTCTCCCTCTGTTATCTGGTTAGGCTAGTCCTGTATCCCTCCGTAGGGGAACTACGTCGCCCTGATCCTCATACCAGATGAGGTACGTAGGCAGGAGATGAGCTGATCTCTCCGGGCGCCTGTGTCTTTGTTTTGTCTTGTTGTGTGCTTGGAAGCTGATGTAAGTCCATCGAGTGGCATTTGGGTTCCAGTGTGGTTTTGTTGGTTCGGATGCTGATGTAAGTCCAGTGATTGGCGTTCAGGCTCCACGTTTGCCTCTTTGTGTGTGTTTGGTTCGGATGCTGATGTAAGTCCAGTGATTGGCATTCGGGCTCCACGTTTGCCTTTGCCTTGTTTGTTTGTGTGTGTGTCAGCCGAGCTACGAATGCTCTGATTCTTCACTCGTCCGAGAAGATACGTATGCATAGGATGCGATATCCTAGCGAGCATGTGTCGTTTCCCCAGTCCGAACTACTTCGACTCTGATGTCTATGCCTGATAGACTAAGTAGGCCCAGGATGCGATATTCTGCCGAGTCAGTCTCTTTTGTTTTCTTGTGTCTCTTTCAGCCAGTTGTGTGTGAGTTTGAGCAGTGTTTAGCAACCATTTTCCTTTCTATTGTGCGTGGATCCCGTCGAGTACGACGGATGCGTAGGGGTGCTAATACCTTCCCTTCGCATAACCGACTCCCGATCCCATTCTCTTTGGCCGTGAGACCATGTTCTTTCCAGGTTTACTCTGAGCGTTTCCTTTCCCTCTTTTGGGATAAATAACGCACGGTGGCGGCTCTGTTGTTCTTGTTTTCTCGCCGGTTTTTCGCGTGATGCGACAGCTGGCGACTCTGCTGGGGAAATAGAGAAGTTGACCTGTGCTGGTCCGTCTTCCCTAAGCGAGTCTCTCCTAGCGCTCTCTGGGTTAGGGTTTTGGTTGCTGTTTGTTGTTGTATTTATTGCATTCATTTGTATATATTTGCATTTACTGTTTGCATTTATTTGTTTGCATTAATGTTTGCATTCATATCCATCTGTTCACCTGGCTGGTTGTCTGTTTCTCTCTGTTGGGGTGGGAGTTACATGAGGTAAAAGGCCCAATACCCAGGCCATGAGTGAAATCTAGGATACTTAGGAATAAAGTGATTCATGGGAAGCGGGTGGTATTGCGCCACTTAGCGGAACATTGATATCACGAGCAGTTCAGACCCTGGTGGGATATTATCGTTACATACTTCGGGTGTGTATATGATGATGTTCTGCGAAAGGTTATTTATGCTGCGTTTCTCTCGACCTTACCCTGACCTAGATAACACCCGTGAGTGGGGAGGGAATGATCATTATTACAGGTACAGTTGGTGACTCGTTGGTGACTTGTTGGTGACTTGTGATCCTGTTGGTGACTATTGGTTCAGAAGTTTGGGGTCTCAGATGACTTTGGGTTTCAGATGAATTTGTGGTTCCGAGTTCAAGCCGAAGTTTTGATCCTGTGTTCTGAGAGACACAGCCAACCAGCCTTGTCTGCATCATTTGCATCATAACATGTTTATTTTAAAAAAAATACGCAAAAAAAAAAGAAAAAAAAAAAGAGAAAGGAAAGAAAAAAAAAAGGCTAATCCCTGCATGCATATCATTTCTCAGGTACATTCCAGAGCTTGTTCACTGATAGAGATGGCAACAGTCCCAGAGTTGAAGCGGAAGACTTGTTCCTACAGCTTTCACCGTGAACCTTTGACGTCTCTGATTGAGTTGAGCAACCTTATGACCAGTGGTAACCAGAAGGGGTTTGTTGACTAGTATGGAGATATTCTGACCCTGTTGAAGATGGTAGTCGATCCGGTGCCGTTGCAGACTCTTCTACAGTTCTACGACCCAGAGCTTCATTGTTTCACCTTTCAAGATTATCAGTTGGCGCCTACTCTTGAGGAGTACTCCATTCTGCTGAGTGTCCCGGTCCGGTATCAGGTTCCTTTCTTGGATGTGCCCAAGGAGGTTGATTTCAGAGTTGTTGCCAGAGCTCTCCATTTGGGTATCAAGGAAGTCAGTGATAGTTGGAAGTCCAGTGGGGATGTTGTAGGATTGCCTTTGAAGTTTCTGTTGAGGGTAGCTAGAGAAGAAGCAGAGAAGGGAAGTTGGGAAGCCTTTCATGCTCAGTTGGCCGTCATGATCTATGGGATCGTCCTGTTTCCGAGTATGCCTAATTTTGTTGACTATGCTGCAGTCAGTATTTTCATTGGAGGAAATCCAGTTCCTACTCTGTTGGCTGACACTTACTATGCTATTCACAGTAGGCATGGTAAGGGTGGGGCTATCAGGTGTTGTCTCCCGCTTTTGCTCAGGTGGTTCTTGTCTCTTCTGCCAGTCAGTGGACCTTTTGTGGATGCTCAGAGCACGCATAAGTGGACTCAGAGGGTTATGCCTCTTACCTCCTATGATATCAGGTGGCAATCTTACCGGATGGATGTGCGTAACGTCATTATGAGCTGTGGAGGATTCCATAATGTGCCACTCGTAGGGACTAGGGGTTGCATCAATTACAACCCGGTTCTTTCTCTCCGCCAGTTGGGGTTTGTGATGAAGGGAAGACCACTTGAGGCTGAGGTAGCAGAAAGTGTGTATTTTGAGAAGCAGAGTGACCCGGATAGATTGGAGCAGATAGGAAGAGCTTGGAAGTCTATTGGTGTGAAGGATGGATCTGTCTTAGGGAAGAAGTTTGCCGTTGCTATGCCCGATTACACTGATTGGGTCAAGGAGAGAGTAGGAACTTTGTTGTTACCCTACGATAGGATGGAGCCGTTGCAGGAGCAACCACCTTTGATCCTTGCTGAGAGTGTGCCTGCGGAGCACTACAAGCAAGCCCTGATGGAGAACCGCCGTTTGAGAGAGAAGGATCAAGATACCCAGATGGAGCTGTACAAAGCCAAAGCTGATAGTTTGAACTTGGCTCATCAACTCAGAGGAGTGCGAGAAGAAGATGCTAGCAGACTGAGAAGCAAGAAGAGATCCTACAAGGAGATGGAGAGCATGTTAGATGCAGAACACCGGGAGTGCTTGAGGCTGCAGAGAGCTGAGGCCAGCTATCAGAAGAAGATCAGAGACTTGGAGAAGCAACTCAGAGATAAAGACATCCAGTTGAAGAAGGAAGTAGACTTGAGACAGGCATCAGAGAACCACCTTGGAGGAGAAGTGGTAGAGCTTAGACGACAACTGAAGGAGAAGATCACTCTTTTGCCAGAATGTTCAGAATGTGACCTGTTGATAGACCAGTGTCAGTACTTGAAGACTCTCATTCCGGGAGGGCGTTTGTCTTAGCTTGTATCTTTGATATGTATGTTGAGAATCACCTCCAGGCTTGTTGGATGGGATTCATTGTTGTACTCCGATTGTTTGGATTTTCTTTGTCGACTTTGTTGTATGATCCTGTTACTCATATTGATGAGGTTGTTGGTTTCACCTTGTACTCATCACTCTTGTGTATGTTGTTTCTGTGCTTCTATGTTGTTCTTACTGCAGGTTGCCATCTTTTGAGGATGACTCAGGCTCTTTGAATGCCTGAGGAATGAACATATCATGTGCATCATACGCATTATTAGCACCATACTCATATCATTTTGCATAACAGGTGTTCTTGGTCGTGACTTCTCACTCTTGGTTCCTGTTCAGGCAGGATAGCTGATCAACGTCCGCACCGCTACTCAACAAGACTGAATCAACAGAGAGGTATGGATCAAGTTCAAGCTGAGTTGGCTGAGATGAAGGCTAACATGGCCCAGTTTATGAATATGATGCAAGGGGTTGCACAAGGTCAAGAAGAACTTCGAGCCTTGGTTCAGAGACAAGAGGCTGCAATTCCACCGGTCAACCATGCTCCGCCAGAGGGAGGCCCGGTCAATGATAATAATGTTGCTGCTGCTGTACCCATCAACAACTATGCTGTAGGTGATGAGTTGGGGGGTATTCGAATCAACGGTCAACCTATTGCTCCAGATGCCGCTAATGCCAGAGCAGTCCGTGCCCCGGCCCGTAATCCTGCTCCGATTGTTGACAGACAAGAGGATATGTTCACTCTGCTCAGTGAAGACGAAGACGTTCTGGGAAGGGTTGATGAGAGGGATCGTAAAGTTGATGCCCTTGCTGAGAAAATTAGAGCTATGGAATGTCAGAATTCTCTCGGTTTTGATGTTACCAATATGGGGTTGGTGGAAGGTTTGAGAATCCCTTACAAGTTCAAAGCACCGTCCTTCGATAAATACAACGGTACTTCTTGCCCTCGCACCCATGTGCAGGCTTATTATCGAAAAATCTCTGCGTATACCGATGATGAAAAGATGTGGATGTATTTTTTCCAAGATAGTCTATCTGGGGCTTCTTTAGACTGGTACATGGAATTAAAGAGAGATTCGATCCGATGCTGGAGGGATCTGGGTGAGGCCTTCTTGAGGCAATATAAACATAACATGGACATGGCGCCTAGCCGGACTCAGCTGCAGAGTCTATGTCAGAAATCCAATGAGAGCTTCAAGGAGTACGCCCAGAGGTGGCGTGAACTGGCTGCTAGAGTTCAACCCCCTATGCTGGAGAGGGAGTTGACAGATATGTTTATCGGTACTCTTCAAGGTGTGTTTATGGACCGGATGGGGAGCTGCCCATTCGGTAGTTTTTCTGATGTTGTCATTTGTGGAGAGAGGACTGAGAGTTTGATTAAAACTGGGAAGATCCAAGATGTTGGTTCCTCTTCTTCTAAGAAGCCATTTGCTGGGGCACCTCGTCGAAGAGAGGGTGAAACTAATGCTGTTCAACACCGCAGAGATCAGAACAGAATTGAATACCGTCAAGCTGCTGCAGTGACCATTCCGGCACCTCAACCTCGTCAACAACAACAACAAAGAGTTCAACAACCGCAACAACAACAACAACAGCAACGTCCGTATCAGCCCAGACAAAGGATGCCTGATCGACGTTTTGATTCGCTACCCATGTCGTACGCCGAACTGCTGCCCGAACTACTCAGGTTGGGGATGGTTGAGTTGCGTACAATGGCTCCGCCTACAGTATTGCCTCCTGGGTACGACGCCAACGTCCGTTGTGACTTTCACTCTGGGGCACCAGGGCATCATACTGAGAAGTGTCGGGCTCTCCAGCACAAGGTCCAAGATTTGATCGATGCCAAGGCGATCAACTTCGCTCCAGTGCCTAACGTCGTAAACAACCCTATGCCTCAGCATGGTGGGCATAGAGTGAACAATATTGAGGGGAAGGAAGCTGAAGATCTGGTTGTTAGTGTTGATGATGTTCAGACTTCTCTGCTAGTTGTGAAGGGCCGTCTGCTGAATGGGGGTGTCTACTCGGGCTGTGATGAGGATTGTTTGGGCTGTGCAGAATCTGAGAATGGTTGCGACCAGTTAAGGGCCGGTATCCAGGGTATGATGGATGAGGGTTGTTTGCAATTCAGTAGGGCTGTAAAAGATCGTGGAACAGTGTCAACTATCACCATTTACTTTAAACCGTCTGAAGGACGTGGACAAAGGGTCGTTAGTGCACCTGCAACAAATGGTACCCCAGTTACCATTTCCGTGCCTGTAACCATCAGTGCTCCAACTACTATCGCCGCGTCTGGAAGAAGGGCTGTTGAGAATAGTAGAGTCGTGCCGTGGAAGTATGATAATGCTCACCGCAGTTACAGAAGGGCTGAAAGTCAGACGAGACCAGTGAATCAAACTCCAGTGACAATTGGTTTACCGAATAGAGTTCCTGCAACTGTTGGTCCGGCTGTGGACAATGTAGGGGGTCCAGGAGGTTTTACCAGAAGCGGTCGTCTGTTCGCACCGCAGCCTTTGAGGGACAATAATGCTGAGGCTCTCGCCAAAGCAAAGGGTAAGCAAGCTGTGGTTGAGGAAGAACCTGTCCAGAAGGAAGCGCCCGAGGGGACATTTGAGAAGGACGTGGAGGAGTTTATGAAAATAATCAAGAAGAGTGACTACAAGATTGTAGATCAGTTGAATCAAACTCCGTCCAAGATTTCTATACTTTCACTGTTGTTGTGCTCTGAGGCACACCGTAATGCCTTGCTGAAGATGTTGAATCTGGCTTACGTGCCTCAGGAGATTTCTGTCAATCAACTGGAGGGTGTGATGGCCAATGTGAGCACCAGGCATGGTGTAGGATTCACCAACCTGGACTTACCGCCTGAAGGGCGAAACCATAACAAAGCCTTGCACATCACCATGGAGTGCAAGGGGGCAGTGTTGTCTCACGTATTGGTAGACACCGGGTCGTCGCTGAATGTGCTGCCTAAGCAGATTCTGAAGAAGATTGATGTGGAAGGGTTTGTGCTTACTCCCAGTGACCTGATCGTTCGTGCTTTCGACGGCTCCAAACGTTCTGTGTGTGGGGAAGTTACCTTGCCTGTGAAGATAGGTCCTGAGGTATTCGATATCATCTTCTATGTTATGGACATCCAGCCCGCCTATAGTTGTTTATTGGGGCGTCCATGGATTCATGCAGCAGGGGCAGTCTCGTCGACTCTCCATCAAAACTCAAGTATGTCTGGAACGGTCAGATTGTGACTGTGTGCGGTGAAGAAGAGATTCTGGTGAGTCATCTATCCTCGTTCAAGTATGTTGAGGTGGATGGCGAGATCCACGAAACCTTATGCCAGGCGTTTGAGACTGTGGCTCTTGAGAAAGTGGCGTACGCTGAGCAGAGGAAGCCAGGTGCTTCAATTACTTCTTACAAGCAGGCTAAGGAGGTTGTTGATTCTGGCAAAGCTGAAGGCTGGGGCAAGATGGTGGACTTGCCTGTCAAAGAAGACAAATTTGGCGTTGGTTACGAGCCTCTCCAAGCAGAGCAGAATGGTCAAGCGGGTCCGAGTACCTTTACCAGCGCTGGGCTGATGAATCATGGCGACGTCTCTGCAACCGGTAGTGAAGACTGTGACAGTGATTGTGATTTGGACAACTGGGTTCGCCCGTGTGCACCAGGGGGTCTATCAACAACTGGACGGCTGAAGAAGTGGTTCAAGTTACTCTTCTGACAGAGTAATTTTCTGTTGTTTTTTCATTTTGCATGAAAATCCTACGATCTGCCCAAGGCGTAGTGATTCATTGTAGGGCCTCATCATGTTTTAATGATTATCATTAATGAAGGACATTTTTTGAAATCAAACTTTGTGATCCCTGTCTTTCTATTTTTTGTTTTCATCCTTTTTCAAAAACAATAAAAATGGCAATGTTTTTGTTTTTTGTGACTTTATTGAACTCTTTTTCTAAAACAAAGCATTAAACATGCAGAAGCGATCTTATGGCATTCACTATGAACAGTTCTGTTATGGCTCAGTATGATTTCGACAATCCCATCTACCAAGCTGAAGAGGAGAGTGAGGAAGACTGTGAACTCCCTGCAGAATTGGTCAGATTGCTGAAGCAGGAGGAAAGGGTCATCCAACCTCATCAGGAGGAGTTGGAGGTTGTTAATTTGGGTACTGAGGACGCCAAAAGAGAAATCAAGATTGGGGCTGCTTTAGAGGACTCTGTCAAGAGGAGGCTGATTGAGATGCTGAGAGAATATGTGGAGATATTCGCCTGGTCATATCAAGATATGCCTGGGTTAGATACAGACATTGTGGTGCATCGATTACCTCTTAGAGAAGGATGTCCTTCGGTCAAGCAGAAGCTTCGTAGAACGAGTCCTGACATGGCAACTAAGATCAAGGAAGAGGTTCAGAAGCAGTGGGATGCGGGTTTTTTGGCTGTTACGAGTTATCCCCCATGGGTGGCCAACATCGTTCCTGTGCCGAAGAAGGATGGTAAAGTCAGAATGTGTGTCGATTACCGGGATTTGAATAGAGCGAGTCCGAAAGATGATTTCCCATTACCTCACATTGATGTATTGGTTGATAATACGGCTCAATCCTCGGTATTCTCTTTCATGGATGGTTTCTCTGGATATAATCAGATCAAGATGGCGCCAGAGGACATGGAAAAGACGACATTCATTACACCTTGGGGCACGTTCTGCTATAAGGTGATGCCATTTGGGCTAAAGAATGCTGGTGCTACCTATCAGAGGGCAATGACGACTCTCTTTCATGACATGATGCACAAAGAAATTGAAGTGTACGTAGATGATATGATTGCGAAGTCGCAGACAGAAGAGGAGCACCTGGTTAATTTGCAGAAGCTGTTTGACCGGTTGAGAAAGTTCAAGCTGAGGTTGAATCCGAACAAGTGTACGTTTGGGGTGAGATCAGGGAAGCTTTTAGGCTTCATTGTCAGTGAGAAAGGGATTGAGGTTGATCCAGCGAAAGTCAAAGCTATTCAAGAGATGCCTGAACCGAAAACGGAGAAGCAAGTCCGTGGGTTTTTAGGGAGATTGAACTACATTGCAAGGTTCATATCTCACCTAACTGCCACGTGTGAACCAATTTTCAAATTGCTAAGAAAGAATCAAGCGATCAAGTGGAATGATGATTGTCAGAAAGCTTTTGACAAGATTAAAGAGTATTTACAGAAACCTCCAATCCTTATACCTCCAGTTCCAGGGAGACCTCTGATAATGTACCTGTCAGTGACTGAGAACTCGATGGGGTGTGTATTGGGACAGCATGACGAGTCTGGTCGAAAAGAGCATGCCATATACTACCTTAGCAAAAAGTTTACCGACTGTGAAACAAGATATTCACTGCTCGAGAAAACTTGCTGTGCTTTGGCCTGGGCTGCTCGCCGACTGAGGCAGTATATGTTGAACCATACTACCTTATTGATTTCTAAGATGGATCCAGTGAAGTACATCTTTGAGAAACCGGCTCTCACCGGACGCGTTGCTCGTTGGCAGATGATTCTAACAGAATATGATATTCAGTACACGTCACAAAAGGCCATCAAAGGTAGTATTCTGTCAGACTACCTCGCCGAGCAACCGATTGAAGATTATCAGCCTATGATGTTTGAATTCCCTGATGAAGACATCATGTATCTTAAGATGAAAGATTGCGAAGAGCCTCTTGTCGAGGAAGGACCGGATCCGGATGACAAATGGACACTGATGTTTGATGGGGCTGTGAATATGAACGGTAACGGTGTTGGGGCAGTATTGATCAATCCTAAAGGTGCTCATATACCTTTTTCTGCCAGATTGACGTTTGACGTCACCAACAACGAAGCTGAGTATGAGGCTTGTATCATGGGGATAGAAGAAGCCATTGATCTGAGGATCAAAACTCTTGACATTTATGGAGATTCAGCTCTAGTGGTCAATCAAGTCAACGGAGATTGGAATACGAACCAGCCGCTTTTGATTCCGTATAGAGATTACACCAGAAGAATACTGACGTTCTTCAAGAAGGTGAAGTTGTATCATGTCCCCCGGGATGAAAATCAGATGGCTGATGCTTTGGCAACTTTGTCGTCTATGATCAAAGTTCATTGGTGGAATCATGTGCCACATGTTGCGGTGAATCGACTCGAGAGGCCTGCGTATGTGTTTACAGCCGAGTCTGTTGTGATTGATGAGAAGCCGTGGTATTATGACATCAAGAACTTCCTCAAGACTCAGGAGTATCCTGAAGGTGCGTCGAAGAATGACAAGAAAACCCTGAGAAGGCTAGCTGGAAGCTTCTATTTGAATCAGGATGATGTGTTGTATAAGAGAAACTTTGACATGGTCTTGCTCAGATGCGTGGACAGACCCGAGGCGGACATGTTAATGCAGGAAGTTCATGAAGGTTCCTTCGGTACTCATGCCGGCGGACATGCAATGGCTAAGAAATTGTTGAGAGCGGGTTATTACTGGATGACTATGGAATCCGATTGTTTCAAGTATGCTCGGAAGTGCCATAAGTGTCAAATCTATGCTGATAAGGTGCATGTACCACCAAGCCCTCTGAATGTCATGAATTCGCCTTGGCCGTTTGCCATGTGGGGCATTGATATGATTGGGAAGATTGAGCCTACTGCTTCGAATGGACATCGCTTCATTTTGGTAGCGATTGACTATTTCACCAAATGGGTGGAAGCAGCTTCCTATGCTAACGTTACCAAACAAGTGGTTACCCGGTTCATCAAGAAAGAAATCATATGTCGTTATGGAGTTCCTGAGAGAATCATCACTGACAATGGTTCGAATCTCAATAACAAGATGATGAAAGAGCTTTGTAAAGATTTCAAGATTGAACATCACAATTCTTCTCCTTACAGACCGAAGATGAATGGTGCTGTAGAAGCGGCGAACAAGAATATCAAGAAGATTGTGCAGAAGATGGTCGTTACGTACAAGGATTGGCATGAGATGCTGCCTTTCGCTTTGCATGGGTACCGTACCTCAGTACGTACGTCGACCGGGGCAACCCCTTACTCCCTTGTGTATGGTATGGAAGCTGTCCTACCTGTTGAAGTGGAGATTCCTTCTCTGAGAGTTTTATTGGATGTCAAGCTGGACGAAGCCGAGTGGATTCGAACAAGGTTTAACAAGTTGAGCCTTATCGAAGAGAGACGGCTAGCAGCTGTATGCCATGGACAGTTGTATCAGCGAAGGATGAAGCGAGCCTTTGATCAGAAAGTGCGTCCTCGAAGCTATCAGATCGGTGATCTAGTTTTGAAGAGGATCCTCCCTCCCGGTGCATATAACAGGGGCAAGTGGACTCCTAATTATGAAGGTCCGTATGTTGTGAAGAAGGTCTTCTCCGGTGGAGCCTTGATGCTTACAACTATGGATGGTGAAGATTTTCCGTCCCCTGTTAACTCAGATGTAGTCAAAAAATACTTCGCATAAATTGACCCGCTGGACAAAAAGAAAAAAAGAGTCCAGGCAAAAAATGGGCATCCCGGCGAACCAAAAAACAGAAAGGAAAGGTTCGGGCAAAAATTAGGGATAAAATGAAAAGAATTTGTACACCCGGTAAGTCGAAAACCCGCAAGGGCGGCTTAGGCAAAAATGGGTATCCCGGTGGATTGAAAACCCGAAAGGGCGATCCAGGCAAAAGAGGGATTAAAGCGAAGATTACAGTCTGAGTTGTCTGTACTTCATCAAGCTTTGTCGTCTGCCATCTCGAAAGATGTGATCCGTCCAGTCATTCTTCTCAGAAAGCAAGGAGTTGGGAGGAAAACTGATGATCTGTGAGTTATAACAGAATCGGGAAATAGTGGATGCCGTGCTCACGTTGCCATTAGGATAGATTTTTTCCTTTTGTGCGCAATTACCTCTTCCTAGGAATTGCTCCCCAATGTATTTGCCTCTTCAGGCACATTTTCAATCAATAAAAGTCGTTATTCAGATAAATGGCTCTTTTGTTTTTATTTTTACTGTTTTGTTTGCAAAAATGTCCGAATTTTTTGATAAGCATCGCATATAAAAACATGAAGGCTAAACAATAGCTTGCAGGATGATGAAACATTTGAAAATCATTTTGAATGTTGAGGACACTTGAGCGTATCTTATCCATGTATCCCCTGGGGGCATTTTGTTGTGCTGTTTTTCAGGATTGGCATCTGTGAGGACGTTTCCTCAGCAGATATTTTCCCCAAGCAAGTTTGGAAGCTATCAGAGCTATGTTCCCCTGCGGAGACGTCTGTGGATAGTGCCTTCTATTCCCCAACAGATCTAAGGATTGCCTATCCCCAGCAGGCCTGTATTTGCCGATTTCCTCCCGAGTGAGGCAGACTCATTGAAATTTATCTCCAGCATTTATCCTATCTGTGGACTGGAGGATATCCCCAGCGGAGTTTACCTTCCCCCAGCAGCAGTGCTATTCTCCAACATGAGTGAGAAGTCGTTGCTCTCCTTGCAGAGTCTCCCCGCAGAGTTGGAATACCCGATCAGTTTTGGCTCCCCAGCCGGAGTTTTTCATCATTTTTGCATTTTTTCATTTTAGTGATCATTGCATCCTCAAACTGCGTAGCATTCCCATTCAATATGGAGCATTACGCCATAGAAAAATTCAAACATATGCATTCATGTGTTAACCTCACCATACCGTATCCCCGGCAGAGGCGGATCATTTCATTCAACATCAGCACAGCAAGTCTGCTACAGTTGCTCTTGACAGCATTCAGGATTGATATCCCCACAGAGGTTTACTACCTCACCCGTTGGCAACAGAAAGTTTGTTTCTCCCCAGTGAGACCCCCAGCAGGTGGTCAACCTTGCCTTGACATATCTAAAAAGTCGTTCTTGTGATACCGGTAAGTGTCATGCCAGCACCCGCGTGTGTTTCTTTGTTTGGTGTCGGTAAACACCATTGTTTCGGTGTCTGTAAACATCGGATATTCCCCCAGTCATCAGTAAATGTCTGGTCATCATTGTTGGTGTCGGTAAACACCATTGTTTCGGTGTCTGTAAACATCGAGTCTTTTCTGCAATCATCGGTAAATGTCTGATAATCCCCAGCTAGAGATCCCCAGTAGAGTCATCGGTAAATGTCCTATCTGTTTTCCAGTTGCAAATATTTGTTTTTTCCCTTAGTGAAGTGTTCCCCGGTCATCGGTAAATGTCCGGTCGTTTTTGGATGTCGGTAAACATCATCTTTCGATGTCGGTAAACATCGAGTCTCATCCCAGTCATCGGTAAATGTCTGGTCGTTTTTGGATGTCGGTAAACATCATCTTTCGATGTCGGTAAACATCGAGTCTCATCCCAGTCATCGGTAAATGTCTGGTCATGCTTTGTTTCCTTGTTGATAAAATCAAGACCCCCAGAAGTCGTCGGTAAACGTCTTGCCTGATTACGCCACAAAGATTTTGTTCCCCCCAAGTGGAGACGCCATCGGTAAATGGCCCTGTATGCTTCGATATCGGTAAATCTTGAATGCCCAGTTTTATCTGCCATCGGTAAATGGCCTCGTTTTCTTCGATATCGGTAAATATCGGATCCCCAGTTTGCAGTAGCCATCGGTAAATGGTCAAGTTGAAGTTGATATCGGGAAATGTCAAGTTTTCTTTGAAGCCGCCATCGGTAAATGGTCTTGCTTCTTTTTTACATCAGAAGTTGTTTCCCAGCAGCCATCGGTAAATGGTCTTGCTGAAGTTGATATCGGTAAATATCAAGTTACCAGTTTCTAACCATCGGTAAATGGTTTCGCCTTTCTGAAGTTGTCAATGGCAGGCGTCATCAGTAAATGACGTGGTTCTTCTTGTATCATATCCGGCAGAGTGCAAATTCCAACGGTTCTTTGGTATTCAATCCCTGTTTACCCTGAAAGTCTGACAGCCGTTGCTATCATCCGTTCGGGTTCCCAGCTGATTGAATAGGGGCAGCTGTAGCACCTCAAATTTGCACCTATCATTGTACATACATTCTCATATTAGGTCATAACATAACATGGTCCACTGCATAACATTGCATTGTCCTATTTGCCTCAAGTGCAAGCCAATCAAGAGAATTAGGTCAAACTGGTCAGGAGATCAGTCAGTCAAGCAAGCAAGTACAAATTCCATTGAGCCAAGGCCCTAGGGTTGGTCCAACATGTTCACATGACTTGGGGATCCATTTGAAGTGTTTTGGTCAAGGATTGGATGTTCAGAAGTCATCAGTCAATGCACAGTTTGCCAGAAACCCTAAAAAGTCAAACTTGGTCAACTGTGTCTGATTTTATGGTTTTGATGGTTGGATTTGGTTTGAGAGAGCTTATTCATGTCCAAATAGGCCTCATATATCATGTCAAACACCATCATGGAAGAATTTGAAGCCAGATCAGAAATTTCCAAAAATAGAAACTGGACCTGTAATTAAAACCTGCCAAAAATGGAAAGTCTTGATCCTCAAACTTACATCATGATACAAGCTTCAAATGAATTTTTTCCAAACATGAAAGTTGAAGATCTTGTTCTCCCATTTCCAAAAAGTCCAAGAACACTCAATTCCCATGTATGGTTGGCAAGTTATGATCAAATCATTTTCAGAAATTCTTGAACTTCAAAAGGCCATATCTCTCAAACCATTTGGCCAAATTTGGTGGGGTTTTTTCCAACAAGTCACATTTGACCTCCTCTTCCCAAAAATGTAACCATCACTCACCAAAACATCATGGATCAAAATGGCATTTTTTGACTTACTTGAATTAATTTCAAGTGAAGTGAAATTTTGACCTTTTAAAATAACCATTTGTAATCACTTTGGCCATTCAAATATGTTCAGAAATCATATTTTGGTCATGTTACAAAGTCATTTTCGTGCAGTACACACAGCCATTCCTAACTTGCTGTAAAATTGGCCAAAAGTACATTTTTCATCAACTCCATCCCACCTTTTCATGGACTGTGATTTGTACCCTTAAACAGAGTATTTAAACATCATTTTTCTGCTAAATGAAACCCTAGCAGCCACCATTTACAAACAGAAAATCATTTTTCTCTCAAACACCATTTTTCCACTTTTGCATTTTTCTGCCAAGAACACCAAAGAACTCGAGTCTTGCTTGCTTGTTCCCTCATCCATTAACCATTTGGAAGCTATTGTGAGCCTCACATCCCAACTGTAAGCAAGAGAAAGGCAGCTGTAATATCAACATCCTTCCATGGCAGATGCGATTTGGAATTCTTTCAAATATTCCTAAGCCAAACTCCTTCACTCATTCATCATTTTGAAGCTTGCTGGACATCTGTTTCACCTCAACATGGCCTAACTCTCACTGAATCACGACTGTTCTCCAAATTTGGCCAGGTATCGAATCTCTCATTTTTCAAAACCATGCCATGCTTCTTATAGATCCTTGCATGCTGATTCTTTTGAGCTTTGAATCGTGTTGAACGGTTGCCTGTGCTGAAAGAAATGTTGAGTTGAAGTTTCACCTTCAAACTTGTTTTCATTCGATGCTTCTTTGATAGTGTGATTCATTGAAAATGGATGATATAATGTTGATGTGCATTGCTTACTGGTTCTAGTGATATGCTTATGGTTCATTTCTGTGACAAAAAATATTTTCGATTTGGGAAGAAGATGAAGATATTCACTGTACACGATGAACCCTAAAGCCATTTTTTCCAGATTTTTCTGCTGTTTCACGTACTGCATGGATGCGTCCCTGTGCCATTGCCTCAACCAATCACAACATTTCCTTTCCCTGGCCAAAACGCTGCGTTTTGGTTAAGTGACCTGGGAATTACAAGTTTGCCATTCCCGTGCCCCCATGTCCCATTAAATTCATGTTGTTTTATTTATTTATTTCATTTGATTGCTCCATCTTACAAAAATCATAACATCTTCATTTCAAATCCAAATTTCATGGGAATTTTTGCACTGTGTTCATCTGAATCTCTACTTTTTTATCATGATTTTTATTGATTTTTTTGGATGGTCGAATTTTAAATGGTGCTAGGGTTTGTGACATGTGTTCTTTTTTTGTACACTTTGCCAAAACATTTGTGAAATGGTGATACTTTATCCAATGACCCCCAAAATTTTTGTGCTTAAACTAGACACACTCATGGTGATTTTGGTGTAGAGTTTGTGAATTTATCATTGCTGGTTTGTGAGTTATGATTTTTTGAATTAGGGTGTGACAATTTGTGTCACACCAATGATGTCTAACTTCATGATTTTTGTATCCATGCTTCTTGACCTCCAAATGAATTGATTTTTTGCATGATTGAGCTCTTATGTGTCTAGTTTGTATGTGATTTTTTGTGGAATTGTTTGTGCCATTTTCCATTTGTTTGAGATTTTCTCCCCTGTTTGACCAAAATGTTGACCTCATGTGATGCATGTTGCCATTTCATTTGTGAAATTCTCATACTTTATTAGATGGACATGAAATATTACATGAGATAACTAGACATCCTCATATTTGCCATGGTTTTAGTCCCATTCATTTATCATACACCATCTCTGATTTATGATTTTTCTAAGTTGATGCATGTTTGGTTGACTTCTTTGAGCATGTTCAAAATTGCGTTGACTTTCTGATTTTCATTGACTGCCTTCCTCTTGTCCAAATGAGATGAAATTTGACATGCTTACCATGCTGTGGGTTGTGATTGACCATGATTTATTTGGTGATTTTTGGAAATGTTTGAGATTACTTTTGATGCAAGTCTTGCTGTTGACTCCTATGAGCTTCTAAATGCCATGCCTTGACCTAAATTGTTCATGAAATGATGATGATGCATGATATAAACATGAAACCAATTGGGTTTGCTTCTTGATTGTTTGAACATGATTTTGGATGCTTGCCCTTTGCTGTTTTGACTTTTTCATTCCCTTTTGACCCTAGGCTTGCCCTAGTGGTCTTGTTACTCACCTTTGAGTTCATGTTTTCAGGTTGACCAACAAATGACCAATGAGACCAGTTCTTTTTGATTGAGCTTGCTTGAATATCATTGTTTAACTTGTTTGTTTTGTAGGTGGCTTGGCTCACATGCCCTAAGCCTTGTTCCTTGCACATCCATTTGCCTCTAATTAACTGTTGATGTCTGTTTCTTTTTGCTTTGTTTGAAGTTGTATACTAATGTCTGCTTGACTATTTCAGGTGCTTTTAGTTGCTCAGTTCCTTGTGAACTTTTGCTTTGCTTTGCTTATTAAGCAATTTGCATTGAGGTATACCTTTCTATCTTCATGTAGTCTGGAAGACCTGGCCTGTTACTTGGTCAGGCAACTGTCTGAAGTCCTCCTTAAGAGGCAATGTTTGTGACTGTTTACATTTGTCCTTGTATAGAGTCAAAGACCTCCTAAGTGAAGAGGCAATTGGCAGAACCCAAGGGATATGCGACCTATCCCCTGCTATTCTGTGTGTCATCTGCTTTGCTCACATCGCTGTGTTGATGCATTGCAGATACAAACCCAAGATCTTGTACAATTGTACAGTTGAGTCAGTTTTAAATGTGTAGAAGGGTTCCCACTTTCTGAACCCACACATTCTTGTCAAATGCTCTCCCTGGCCAGGGATAAGAGCAATGAGGCACACCCCTCATCTCCTTTCATCTGCTTCACCTTAGCCCCTCAATGGCAAGGTTAAGAGCAACATCTACCCAGTTCCAGAGGTTTGTTTGTTGAGGTTGATATGACCCCTCGATTAAAACCTAACCCTTGTTTGAGCCACTTGCTTGTGTATAATGTGTGCTATCTGTGCTTGTATGTTTGTTTGACTTGCTTCCTGTGCAAGTTAGGGTTAGTTTAGACTTGCTTCCTGTGCAAGTTAGGTTTTGCTTGGCTTGCTTCCTGTGCAAGTTAAGTGTGTGTGTGGCTTGCTTCCTGTGCAAGTCATGATTAGGATAGGCTGGCTCCCTGTGCCAGTTAGCTAGAAACCTTAACTTAGGGTTGATTTTGCATGATAACATCTAGGCTCGAGTCGTAGTCTCCCTAGTTGTGTCTCCCTCTGTTATCTGGTTAGGCTAGTCCTGTATCCCTCCGTAGGGGAACTACGTCGCCCTGATCCTCATACCAGATGAGGTACGTAGGCAGGAGATGAGCTGATCTCTCCGGGCGCCTGTGTCTTTGTTTTGTCTTGTTGTGTGCTTGGAAGCTGATGTAAGTCCATCGAGTGGCATTTGGGTTCCAGTGTGGTTTTGTTGGTTCGGATGCTGATGTAAGTCCAGTGATTGGCGTTCAGGCTCCACGTTTGCCTCTTTGTGTGTGTTTGGTTCGGATGCTGATGTAAGTCCAGTGATTGGCATTCGGGCTCCACGTTTGCCTTTGCCTTGTTTGTTTGTGTGTGTGTCAGCCGAGCTACGAATGCTCTGATTCTTCACTCGTCCGAGAAGATACGTATGCATAGGATGCGATATCCTAGCGAGCATGTGTCGTTTCCCCAGTCCGAACTACTTCGACTCTGATGTCTATGCCTGATAGACTAAGTAGGCCCAGGATGCGATATTCTGCCGAGTCAGTCTCTTTTGTTTTCTTGTGTCTCTTTCAGCCAGTTGTGTGTGAGTTTGAGCAGTGTTTAGCAACCATTTTCCTTTCTATTGTGCGTGGATCCCGTCGAGTACGACGGATGCGTAGGGGTGCTAATACCTTCCCTTCGCATAACCGACTCCCGATCCCATTCTCTTTGGTCGTGAGACCATGTTCTTTCCAGGTTTACTCTGAGCGTTTCCTTTCCCTCTTTTGGGATAAATAACGCACGGTGGCGGCTCTGTTGTTCTTGTTTTCTCGCCGGTTTTTCGCGTGATGCGACACCTTCATCCTTGGATAACCGTCCTTCACGGACTCCTTCCTCCAATCGCATCCCCATGTTCACCATTTTAGTGAAATCAGAGGGAGCACTAGCGATCATCCGCTCATAATAAAATGAACTAAGAGTCTTCAGAAAGATCTTAGTCATTTCCTTCTCTTCCAGCGGAGGAGTGATCTGAGCTGCCAGCTCTCGCCACCTCTGGGCGTACTCTTTAAATGTTTCTTTGTCCTTCTGGGACATGGCTCTAAGTTGATCCCAATCGGGAGCCATATCCACGTTGTATTTGTATTGCTTGACGAAAGCTTCGCCAAGATCATTGAAGGAACGGATGTTTGCACTATCCAAACTCATATACCATCTTAGTGCAGCACCGGATAAACTATCCTGGAAATAATGAATCAGCAGCTGATCATTATCCGTTTGAGTAGACATTTTCCTGGCATACATAACCAGGTGGCTGAGCGGGCAGGTGTTCCCCTTGTACTTCTCAAAGTCTGGGACTTTGAATTTGACAGGTATCTTGACACCGGGAACTAAACAGAGCTCGACTGCAGACTTGCCGAACAAATCCTTTCCTCGAAGGGTCTTCAATTCCTTGCGGAGTTCAAGGAATTGGTCATTCATTGCGTCCATCTTCTCATTAACATCTGGGCCCTCAGACGGCTCAGAATGATAGATGGTGTCGTCTACCTTGGGAACGGTATGCACGACAGGAGGAGGCACAACAATGACCGGGCTAGATGCCGGCATGGAAGCAAATGTTGGAGCTGGAATGTCAGGCATAAAACCAAGAGGCATCCCCCACAGAAACCCGGGCGGCATGGCTGTTGGCACGAAATGGGCACTGGCAGCTGGCACTGTCGCAGACACAACCTCAGATATAACAGTCCTCTGGGGAGGAGTTGCAGGTGGTGGAGACGGCTGATTCTGAGCAGCTAGGAATTGCTCCATCAGAGCGCTCAGTCTGGCAACCTCTTCCTTCAGCTCACGATTCTCTTGTTCGAGATGATCCATTAATCTTGAAGAGTTGGCTCTGGTGTAGTACCGATGAGTCAGCTTGTCTTCGAAATAAATGAAGAGCACAGAGTTAGGCCACAGACAAGAAGACCAGAACAACACCTGCTTATGCAAATGATGCATGCAATGCTCGTGCACATGATTTTTTTTTTATTTCAAGGAACTTTAGGGTATTATTTGCAATTTTGAATATTAAGCATTTTAATCGCATATGGAAAATATCTCATCAAATATATATTGAGAAAAAGAAGTACAACATTGTCAATTATTACAAGAGAGAAGGAAAATAAACATCCTATGGATCCCTAGAAGCTCGGGATACCGGAAGATAAGCTGCACGAAGCCTCTTAATCTCTCTCTCGTATGCTGCTTCCATATCCGCCTTCTCTTTGGCGAGTCTGTCATACCTCCTTTTCCAGAACTTGGAAGACTGATGAAGTAGAGAAGTCCAAGTATCATTCGGATCATCAATGACCTGATGCTCGAGGAACTCGATCAGAGCGTCCTTCTCCTTAAGCTATTGAAGCAACTCTTCTCTTTCACGGATCCAGGCACGTGAAAGGTCTTCGTCTCTCGACTCCTCTACGCCTTGGTTAGGGAGGGTTGAAGGCCCAGCCACAACCAAAGGTGTAGGTCTTGGATAGTCATAAGGCATGAGATACTCAGATGCTCTCTTCCTCACCCAAGTAGTGTATGGCTCCAAAGCAATGCAGTTCTTCGGACCCAACTCACTTCTACCCTTCTTGTGAATCTTGCGCCAAGCGCGAACCATCTTGGCTTTCAGGCCTTGGGGATCTTTACCCTCCTGAAAGAACATACCTTCTAACAGAATGTTATTAGGTTTATCCTTTAGGGGGAACCCAAGCTGACGACGTGCTAATATAGGGTTGTAGTTAATCCCACCACATGTACCAAGAAGAGGCACATTGGAGAATTCACCACAAGAATCAATGATCTGGACACCATCATATGCACGATCATACCAAGAGATATCATCATTAGTGAGAGACATGAGTCTCGTAGACCACCGTAGACATCCCTTGTTCTCCTTGAAAGCGACCGTATGCGGTAAGTGAGAAATAAACCACTTATACACCAGAGGCAAACAGCACACAATAACACCACTACCCTTCGCATTCCTCAGATGCAAAGAGAAATAGGTATCACCCAACAGAGTCGGAACGGGATTAAGAACAGAAAAGATCCTAATGACGTTCACATCCACAAATTTGTCGATGTTGGTGAATAATACCAGTCCATAGATGAGAAGCACAAATATGACTTCAAAGGCATCCTCACTCATGGCCTTCCCATAAACATTAGCTTGAGCGATGAGGAACTCAGAAGGGAGACCTTGAATTCCACCTTTGGTAGTCATATGCGCTTTAACCAAGGATTCATCTATGTGCAACAAGTCTGCGATCTCTCGAGAAGTAGGAATACTCTCCAAGCCACTGAACGACACCTGATCCAGAATCGGAATACCCACAAGATGAGCATACTCCTCAAGGGTAGGCAAAGCTGAAAGTCCGGAAAAGTGAAACAATGATACAAAGGATCATAGAACTGCGCCAAAGTACTCATCAACCCTTCATCAACCTGAGTATTCAGCAGAGGCAGAAGCTTCCCATAACGAGCTTTGAAACCCAAGGGATCTAATACATAAGATGCCAGATTCCTTAACTCTTTCAGATCGGGCTGTCTAAAGCTGTACTTCTTTGTATGCCTTTTTTGTCTTTCCATATCTGAAAATTTTGCAAATAAACCCCTTAAGTTCCTTGAAAATTTTCTTTTTATCTGATGATATGGATGCAGATGAATGCATGAATGCATGAATGCAACAATCACACTCAAGGATCAAGCAAAGCACACCAGACAAAGGTCATGGGATGGCTCATATTATCCCTAATATCAATCATCCATTTTGGTGGATTATGGTTTTCACCTTATCAACACCCAAGTTCCATTGATATTAACGATATACGAACGATTCAACCATCCTTAATATCAATCATCCATTTTGGTGGATTATAGTTTTCACCTTATCAACACCCAAGTTCCATTGATATTAATGATGAGTGAACGAATCAACCATGAATCACGGGTTTGTTGTGAGTCATGAGCATGGAGTCTCGGTTAAGAACCACCCAAAGGGAGTGTGCTATGGTTTAAACCTGCCGAACATGTTCTACCAGAGGTTCCCATAGTCATCATCCCATCTTTCGAATATTATCGGAGGAACGAATACTCGTATTCCAAAAATATTCTCAAGAGAGACTCTTATGAGTGTAGTATCGCGTAACAATCGCATCAGATCTTACATCTGAACGACCTCCGCACTACGTCCTAAAAATAGGCCAAGATAGGCTTGGTAAACTAAGGTCCTTGGCTTCTACGGCACATATCGGAAGAATGATGCCTAACCACAAATAACTTGTGTGACATCATTAATCCAACATGACCTCCACCAAGTGAATGGACTCGCAAGTCAACTTGCTAAGGAATAACTCCACACAAGTCGACAAGACTATGCCATTCTCCTATCATAGGGTGCACTCGAGTTCGGGTATAGAACTCATCTCACAGATCACCAAGCAAGCAAGCAATTGATATATCAAGCAAATCAATCATTACAAATAATACAGTAATCCCAAATTGTACAAAAATATGTCATAAACAATATATCACAACAATTGTGAAAAGTTGGCAAACCCACTAGGTATATTCTTGCTCCCCAGCAGAGTCGCCACTTTTCTGTAGCGGTGTATTCGTCACTTTATGATTTATTGACTAAATCAAAAGCAAAGCATACAAAGATAGAGTCGCCACCGCACTTTTATTTATCCAAAGGAATGGCTAAAAAGCGAACAAAAGCCTAAGAAGTTTTACACATAGAAAACTAATGAAAGGTCAGAGATCTGGGTAAGGGGGTAATTATGCAAAGGGAAGGTGTTAGGCACCCAAAGCATCCTAGGTACTCCTAGGGAACCCTTTTCACAACTTGTTGTATCAATTATTGTTTATGAAATATTTTTGTGCAAACATTGATGGAAGGGATGAGAAAAGAATGTACAAGTTAGTTATTTTTGTGTTTGGATGGATGAAACCCATTGCCTATGTACCTTTTCATGAAAGATAAGGATCAAAACGCCGTAGTTCGGCTAAAAGATTTCCAAAAAGTGAGTGGATTGATTTTAAGCAAAAGCCCTAAGGTCTTTCATTATCCACGAGAGAAAACTCAACCTGAACAACCACAAGTCCACCACGTGAGAATAACTTCGACATACTAGAGGGGTTAACCCTGTTTTCAGTATGGAAGTCTTACAGTTCGATCACTAAGGACAAAAGGTGAGATTCACATCAACCACTAAGATAATTCAGATCTATGGCTAATGCATGAAAATTTGATTAAGACGTGATCATTGAACTCACAAAAGACAATCGAGTGAGTGGAATTAACCAATTAGAAGTATTCACAAAGATGGTGAAAGTTGACATTAGATTCATTTCAGAAGAAGTATTGTGAAAATGAAGTTTGAAAATCAAAGGCCTAAAGCCTAGGTTTCTAATTTGAAAACAGATGAAAATGTTTGCACAAAGTTTTTTTGGTTTGGGTTAACATGCAAATGGAGGTTATAAAGAACAAAAAGGGTGGGAATGAGGAGTAAAACTTCTTAGGTGTTCACCTCTTGAGATCATATGTAAATTATCCAAGTGATTCCTTTGGAAAAGGCAACAAGCAAATAACAAGTAAGCAACATAAATGGAAACCAGATGCCAATCAATGGACTTATACCAGACTCACAAAACAAAGATGGATACCAGATGCCAATCAATGGACTTACACTAGTCTCATAAAACAAAGATGGATATCGGATGCCAATCAATGGACTTATACCAATCTCACAAAACAAATAAAACATGGAAACCAGATACCAATCAATGGATTTATACCAGCCTCACAAAGCAAAGATGGATACCAGATGCCAATCAATGGACTTACATTAGTATCACAAAACAAAGAAAACAAATGCAATAAGCAAGAGGAAACAAGTTGCCAATAAATGGTCTTACACTCGACTCCAAGGAAATGGGATGCCAATCAATGGTCTTAGTCCCAACTCCTACCAGATCATAGGAAACAACTGCCAATAAATGGACTTACAATTGACTCCTCAATGGACAAAACAAAATGTCACCAAGTATGAACAATGATCATGAAATGATATACAATTAATGCTCAAAGATGAAAGCAATGCACAGAGGCACACACAAACAATTATGCACATATGGGCAAATAAACCAACAAGCAACCAATTAGTACACACTATACACAATCAATGGGCTCAAGCAAGGTTAAGCTTTAGAAACAAGCCAACTGGAATGGGGTGTTTTGAGCTCTTAACCCTAACATTGAGAGTTAGGGTGAAGCAGATGAAATGGAGATGAGGGTTATGCCTCATAGCTCTTATCACTGGCCTGGGAGAGCTTTAAACAATAGAAAGTGTGGGAGTTCAGAATGTAGGAACTCTTCTCCACAAATGACTGACTCTATATACAAGACTTTGGGGTTTTTATTCAAAGTGCATCAACACATGGTGTGAGAAAAATGAATGACACAACTGAATAGCAGGGGATGGATTACACATCCCTTTTATCTGCCAATTTCCTCTTAAGAGGACTTAACCTTCTTGGCACAAAATTAAACAAACAAAGACATGGCCTCTTAAGGAGGGCTTCAGACAGGTGCCTGCCAAAATAACATGACGGGTCTTCCAGACTACATGAAGATCAAGGGATTATACCTAAGTGGTATGCCAACCACAAGCAAAGCAAAGCAAAGTTCAAATGAACTTAAAGTAACTTAGGTACCTGTGTAAACAACTAAACAAATCAGTACAGTATTCAGACAAACAGACAACAGTCAATAACAAAACAATCCCAATGTGCAACAAATAAGCCATAAGGCAAACTCAAGTGACTTATCATCAACCTACAAAATAGCAAATGTTAGCAATCAATAGCAAATATCAACATTTAAATGGTGAAGCAACATCAACCATGGAGATTGGATGTTTGAACCTGAAATTCAAAGCTCACATGTAAGTACAAACCACTAGGTCAAAGCCTAGGGTCAAAGGTGAAGAAAAAATTCAAAACAGGAGCTGAAATTCAACACAATGCAACTTCAAACACATATTAACATGTCCTAAAAAGGATCACATCAAAATCATCAAGCAAAAGCATTTCATGTGCAAAGGAAGTCAAAGATAATTTTAAAACTCACATATGATCATCATGAATGAAAATTCCAAATCAAAGCAGAAATGATTCAAATAATTCTGGAAAAATTCATGAGCATTCAACACATCCAAACCAATCATCATACAAAAATCAGAATCAACAGAAGTCATTTGATATGGAAATGAAATTGCACAAGTTGAACAATCAAATGTGTGACACAAATTGTCACACCATGCAAACATGTGTATAAAACAGAAATGGTAAATGAGAAAAATGTCAAACCAAGCCTAAAACATCCATCAATATGTCAAGAATCATCATGTAAAGTTTCATGTCCATTGGATTAAAATCAAGCATTTCACAATAGAAAGAGCAAGGCAAGGTCACACAAGCACATATGATCAAAGAGTCTAACACCATTCAAAATCCAGCCATGCACAACTTCAAAATTTATCATCATCAAATTCTAGATATTCTAAGGAACAAGTAGCAAAAAACTAGGCATTTTTTGGATCATTTTTCAATTTGTTATGGATTTTTGAAGTTGGATGAAAAATTTAAAAATCAAATGAAGCACATAGAATGGAAAATGGAGGGAAAGCATAAAATGATGAAGCAATTTGAAAAAATGCCTTCGGCCAGAATCGAACTATGTTGATTTTCAAAAGGAAGCGCGCGCCAACATGAAACGACGCCGTTTCACTTGTAAACCCTAGCCAAAACCAGAGTGGACGCAAGACCGTCGCTAGGCCGACGCTAGGATGAAGATCTTCATTTTCTTCACGAAGATGAAGATGAACAGTAGCACAGTCCAGAATTTTTTTTCCAGAAATCCAAAACAAGTACATCATTTCAAAGATCTTTCCATGGTGATTATAGATCAACTCATATCTAAGCCTAATTCCACAAGATCAAAGAGAATCGAGCAAAATAAAATTGGTGCACAAAACTTCCATCACACATAACTCACTAAATAATGCACCATTTCACATGAAATTTTCACCAGAATCATCAGGAACACAAGATCTACATGAAATGCTAATGAATTTGAGAATTAAGAGATTCGAAACTTGACCTCTTGAAGAGAAGATTCTTGAAAATGCACGATCTGAAGCTTTGAATGATCCAAATCTACTCTATAACACTTGTAATGATGTTTGATGAAGAAATTGAAGCTTGGCAAGTGTTGGATCTAGCTCAAAACAGAATTTCCATCTTCACCTTCACGAGCTTGCTACACTTGATTCTTGCACGAATTCACCAATCTAAAGCTTGATCTGCACAAAATCAAAGCCAAGGAACCAGAATATGGAAAGAAATAGCAATGTTATTTGGAAAAAATTTGAATTATGCTTGAGAGAAAATTTTGGAGGGAGAGAGAATTTGGATCTTGAAATGGTGAAAAATGATTAACCTCCTTCAAATTCTGTTAGATTTAGGTATTTATATAAAGTCCTAATCACATTGCTAATCCATACTTAATTTGGTTAATTAAAATAAGGTGTTTTGCAAAATTTCAAAAATGCATGGTGCATGGACTAATCCCACGTGAACAGTACCATTTCCTTGATCAATTACACTTAAAATCATTTTTTTAAACACCATGGCAATGGTAGAAAGTTCCCATGATGCACCATTTTTGAATTTTGCAATTTCCCTCCAAAAAAGGCATGGAGTAGCAAAGGATCATGTGATAACAATTCATGCAATGTGGTGAGTGTTTTGAAAATCACATGTCATGAGAAGCAAAATGCAAAAAGAACCACCAAATTTGGAGTTATGGATCAAAAGATATGGCCATTTGAAGTTCCATGGACACTTGGCAATGATTGGATCATATCTCCTCAACCATTCATCAGATGCTCATGATCTTGGACTTTTTGGAAATGGGAGAGAGAGATCTTCAACTTTCATGTTGGACAAAATTTCATTTGAAGCTTATTTGATGTTGGAAAGTTGAGTTGAAGTTGGATCAAAAACTTGCCATTTTTGGAAAGTTGAAATTATAGGTCACTTTCCATTTTTGGAAACTTTTGACTTGACCTCAAATTCTTCAATGTAAGCATTTGACATGATGAATAAGCATGATTTGGACATGAATGGGATGAAGAAACTCAATTTCTCAATTCAAAATCCACAGTTGACTTTTCAGTTGACTGCATTGGTCCTTAGATGACCTGAAAATGTTCTGATGAATTTGGGGCCTCAACCACTTGGGAATTTAGTCCAAAATGAACCTATAGCTAAAGTAAGCTCCATGATAATCACATGATCCATATCTCAAGAAAATACCATCTGCTCTTTGTACCATGAATTCACCTGATGCCTTGACCTGTGGACTGCTTAAGCTGCAAGTAACAAAGGTTAATGACATATTTTTGTACATTTTGGTTAGTGATTAAAAGAAAAGCAATGATATACAGCTGCAAGCAATGCTTGGTGATCAAGAACCACTCTCAAGAAATATCCCACCCACAGGGAAGGAAGCAAGGTGTCTAATGATCCTTGAGGCAATGCAATGTTATGATATGAGGCCATGAGGGATCTTAGGGACAAAATTGGGGTCTTACAGATACCAGTTACAACTAGATTTCAAAGGTGTTGGTGACGACCAAACTTAAAAGGATACCAGTTACAACTGGATTTCAAAGGTGCTGATGACAATCAGACTTAAAAGAATACCAGTTACAACTGGATTTCAAAGGTGCTGGTGACGACCAAAGTTAAAAGGATACCAATTACAACTGGATTTCAAAGGTGCTGGTGACGACCAGACTTTAAAAGGATATCAGTTACAACTGGATTTCAAAGGTGCTGGTGACGACCAGACTTAAAAGGATACCAATTACAACTGGATTTCAAAGGTGCTGGTGATGACCAGACTTAAAAGGATACCAGTTACAACTGGATTTCAAAGGTGTTGGTGACGGCCAGACTTAAAAGGATACTGGTTACAACTGGATTTCGAAGGTGCTGGTGATGACCAGACTTAAAAGGATACCAGTTACAACTGGATTTCAAAGGTGCTGGTGACGACCATACTTTAAAAGGATATCAGTTACAACTGGATTTCAAAGGTGCTGGTGACGACCAGACTTAAAAGGATACCAGTTACAACTGGATTTCGAAGGTGCTGGTGACGACCAAACTTAAAAGGATACCAGTTATAACTGGATTTCAAAGGTGTTGGTGACGACCAAACTTTAAAAGGATACCAGTTACAACTGGATATAAAGGTGCTGGTGACGACCAGACTTTAAAAGGATACCAGTTACAACTGGATTTGACAAATGCTGGTGACAACCAGACTTAAAGATACCATTTACAAATGGATTTGACAGATGCTGGTAACAACCAGACTCTAAAGTGATACCATTTACAAATGGATTTGACAGATGCTGGTGACAACCAGACTCTAAAGTGATACTAGTTACAACTGGATTTCAAAATGTGCGCCAGTTACAACTGGACTTAACAGACAATGGCAATAACAATTAAACTTGCAAACAAGAATGGTGATAACCAGACTTATCATACCATTTACAAATGGATTTTAAGACAGTGTCGGTTATAACTTTGATTAGGGATACTGTGAAGTCAAGCCTCTCTATGATGAATGTTTTTGATGAAGATAAAACTCCTAGCAATAAGAAGGCAAAGATGTTATTCTATGATAAAGCATCTTGATTCAAGAAGTTAAGCTTTTCACTTCAAGAAGGTATAATGAGAATATTTACCTTCACTAAAGTCTTAGATGCTCAAGTATTCATATGGCTATTGCATAACTTTTCATTGTGCATGGTAAATGACTTAGAATAATTTTTTGCATTTTCAAACTGGGTAAATTGATTTACCTATAAGGGAAATTGATTTACCACTGAAGCTTACATATTTTTTAAAAAGCAAAATTTAAATTTTTCACTTAGGTAAATCGATTTACCACTTAGGGAAATCGATTTACCACTGGAGCATTACACTTCCAGAAGCGAAATTTCAAGTTTTTTAACTAGGTAAATTGATTTACCTTATAGGGAAATCGATTTACCACTGAAAGATTTTGAAAATTTTAAACGTTGCAACAGGGTAATTGATTTACCCATTATGTAAATCGATTTACCACTGTGCATTTTTGAAAAATCAGTGGCTGTTCATACACCTCTTCATGCACCACTTCATGGAACCTTTTCATTTCATCTTTGACAATTGTTCATGATTTTTTCAGAACATTACCATGTTTCATTTAAGGTGTTATGTGCATATAAATACACGATCTTTCAAATTCAAACATCACCTCTTCCAATCAATCTCTTTAATTTTCAGAATTCACACTTATTGTTATAAACCTTCATTCAAGATATTTTCTGCATATATTCATATCATTCAAAACAGAAAATTCTTAAGCAACCTAATATTTTTGTGTGGTGAATTATTTTCATTGGAAGAGAAGATCAAGCAAATTGATATTTCACATTGTGTGATCATTTTACTACAAACTTTATATTCAATCCATTGTTGTAATCCCTATCTTATTTTTAATTGTTGAAAAATAAGATTGTGTGTTTTGTAAACACCTTGCTGTCCAGGATTGTCGGAAGCAAGAGAGTTGAGTTTGAGAGGATTGTTCTCATATCAACTTGGTTAATCATAAGAGGTTGTTCTTGGTGATTGTGTCTGTCGTGTACAAGTCATAACAGATAGTAAATTCTCTTTCGTGTTGAAAGGGGAGTGGAGTACTCTCGATCTGTGAGGGGAACCACTATACATTGTTGTGTCCTTTATCTTCTGTACTTTACCACTTTTTCATCACTTAAGCATTTCAGAAAGTAAAAGTCATAAACCGTCAAAAATACTCTAAGTGCCTCATTCACCCCCCTCTAAGGCACTCCTTAAACTTACAGATACCAATTACAATTGGATTTAAGATAAGATGCTGGTGACAACCAGATTTTAAAGAGCCACCAGTTACAACTGGATTTTAACATTTGAGCTCCAATTACAACTGGATTTAACAGATAATGCCAATAACAATTGGACTTGTAGACAATGCTGGTTACAACCAGATTTAAAGAGATACCAATTACAACTGGGTTTGATCAAAGTTGCTGGTGACAACCAGACTTAACAAAACGACGCCAGTAACAACTGGTCTTAGAGGTCAAGGGATACAAATCAACAACGAGACTTACGATTATGCAAATGAGCACGAAGTGTACTTCGGGCTAGGCATGCTTTTGATTTTGATTATATGCATGATGTATGAATGATCATGATACGCAGATGCTGACAATATGCAGATTGGAGATTCAGACGGCTTTATGGGTGATGCTGAATCCTCAACACCAACAACTCAACCAAAAGAGTGAGTGAATGCATCAAAGGAGGATCTATCAAGCTGAACAATTACAACTGGTCTAGTAATCCTTTCGGAGAATTCTAAATCCGTGCTCTCTGGAGATATACGTTGATCATCCAAGAGAAGTCTTGCAACCTGAGACTTGCGGGGAAAGACGAAAAGTTTCCTTTTAATATTTCCACATGTCAAAGCAAAATTGTGTTTCTCAATATGTTGAAAAATTCTTTTTGAGTTCAAAATTTCATTATTAACAAATAAATGGCATTTTGTATAACAAAGAAAATCAGAGAAAAACAACAAATGATAGAATTTGATAGGAAAACTTGTATTTATTCAAGAATGGTAGCACACAAATGGTGTAGCTCCATGGAATGTTACACATTTGAAAATGGCAATAGCGAAAGGTTTACATTGAATCACAATGACTACTACTATCCCTAATAACAATGACTCCACAAAACCTCGCTTCTGAAGGGAGCAATTGGATTGATTTTCCACCTTTAGCTCTTCTGTATTGATCAGTGACAACTGATGCAGTCTATGCCTTTTGTCCCTAATTTTTGCCTGGATCGCCCTTTCGGGTTTTCAATCCACCGGGACGCTTTTTTTTTGCCTAAGTTGCCCTTTCAGGTTTTCAACTTAGCGAGCTATTATTTTCCGCCATCCCTAACTTTTGCCTGGACCACCCTTTCAGGTTTTCAGTCCACCGGGTTTTGTTAGGCATAATATCTTTTGACTGCATCAGAGTTCACAGGGTGAATGGGCTCTTCGCCATCCATAGTTGTGAGAAATAGAGCACCTCCAGAGTGTGCTCTTTTTACAACGTATGGGCCTTCATAGTTGGGAGTCCACTTCCCACGTGAATCTTTGTGTACTGGCAGGATCTTCTTGAGCACGAGATCCCCTTCCTTGAACTCTCGAGGGCGGACCTTCTTGTCATACGCTTTCTTGATTCGTTGCTGGTACAATTGTCCATGGCACATAGCGGTCATACGTTTCTCATCAATGAGGTTAAGTTGATCATAACTGTTCTAGATCCACTCAGCTTCATCTAGCTTGGCCTCCATCAATATTCTCATTGAAGGTATCTCTACTTCGACTGGCAGAACTGCTTCCATCCCATAGACCAAGGAGAATGGGGTTGCCCCTGTTAAAGTGCGGACTGAGGTCTGGTATCCATGCAGAGCAAAGGGTAGCATCTCGTGCCAATCCTTATAAGTTTTCATCATCTTTTGCAGGACCTTCTTGATATTTTTGTTGGCGGCTTCAACAACACCGTTCATCTTTGGACGATATGGAGAAGAATTATGGTGGTCAATCTTGAAACTCTCACATAATTCCGTCATTGTCTTGTTGTTCAAGTTTGAACCGTTGTCTGTAATGATCTTGATAGGGATTCCATAGAGGCAGATAATCTCCTTCTTGATAAAGCGAGCAACCACATGTCTCGTCACATTGGTGTAGGTAGTAGCCTCCACCCATTTAGTAAAGTAATCGATGGCAACCAGGATGAAGCGATGACCATTGGAAGCCTTAGGCTCTATAGCACCAATCATGGCGATGCCCCACATTGAGAAGGGCCAAGGCGATGTCAAAACATTCAACAGTGTTGGCGGTACATGCACTTTGTCAGCATAAATCTGACATTTATGGCATTTCCTAGCATAGCTGAAACAATCAGACTCCATGGTTAACCAGTAATAACCAGCTCTCAAAATTTTCTTGGCCATGGCATGTCCATTGGCATGGGTCCTAAAGGACCCTTCATGAATCTCCTTGATTAACATGTCTGCTTCGTGTCTATCCACGCATCTGAGCAGAACCATGTCATGGTTTCTTTTGTAAAGCACATCATTATTCAAAAAGAACTTGGATGATAACCTCCTCAGCATTTTCTTATCCAACAATGTAGCATCTTCGGGATACTCTTGACTTAGAAGATATCGCTTGATATCATGAAACCAAGGTTTACCATCAGTTTCTTCTTCAATCAATTGACAATAGGCAGACTCATCTCTTCGCTCGATTCGAATAAGTGGAGCTTCATTACGGAATCTGACTTGGTACATTGATGCTAATGTTGCCAAAGCGTCAACCACTTGATTTTCTACTCTCGGGATGTGATGGAAAGTGATATCATCAAAGTATTCTATCATCTTTACAACATGAGCACGATACGGGATCAGCTTCGCATCACGAGTTTCCCATTCTCCTTTGACCTGATAGATCACCAAGGCTGAATCTCCATACACCTCAAGGATCTTGATTCGGAGATCAATTGCGGCTTCAAGACCAAGGATACAAGCTTCATACTCTGCGACATTATTTGTACAATCAAAGCACAACCTTGCTATGAAATGGGTGAAGCCACCATTTGGATTCATCAAAACAGCTCCCACACCATGCCCACTGTAATTGGAGGAACCATCGAACGTGAGCTTCCATCGAGATCCTGGTTCTGGTCCTTCATCTGGGCCTGGGATTTCACAATCCTTTATCACCATGATATCCTCATCGGGGAAATCAAACTTCAACGGCTGATAGTCTTCAACTGGTTGATGAGCAAGATACTCTACTAAAACACTTCCCTTGATTGCTTTCTGGGTTACGTACTGGATGTCATACTCTGATAAGAGCATCTGCCAATGGGCAAGGCTTCCAGTTAAGGCAGGTTTCTCAAAGATATACTTTATCGGGTCCATCTTCGAGATCAACAAAGTAGTATGGCAAATCATGTATTGCCTCAAACGACGAGCGGCCCATGCTAGCGCACAACAAGTTTTCTCCAAAAGCAAATATCGACTTTCACAATCGGTAAACTTTTTACTCAGATAGTAAATATCATGTTCTTTCCGACCAGTTTCGTCATGTTGCCCAAGCACGCATCTCATTGACCCTTAAAGCACAGTCAGATACATGATTAATGGCTTTCCTGGGACAGGTGGAATCAAAATAGGAGGCTCTTGCAAGTATTGATGAATCTTCTCAAAAGCACTTTGACAATCAGAATTCCATTCGATAGCTTGATCCTTTCGAAGTAATTTGAAGATGGGCTCACACGTGGCCGTCATATGTGAGATAAACCTTGAGATGTAATTCAAACGTCCAAGGAAACCTCTAACTTCTCGCTCGGTGCCCGGAGCAGGCATTTCTTGTATAGCTCGGACCTTGTAAGGGTCTACCTCAATTCCTCGTTGACTAACGATGAAACCAAGCAACATCCCTGAAAGGATACCAAATGTGCATTTTGCAGGGTTCAATCGTAATCTAAACTTTTTGAGGCGTTCAAACAGCTTCTTCAGATGGCTCATATGATCTTATTCATTCTGGGATTTAGCGATCCTGTCGTGAACATAAACATCTATCTCCTTGTGCATCATATCATGGAAAAGAGTGACCATAGCTCTTTGGTAAGTTGCCCCGGCATTTTTGAGATCGAAAGGCATTACTTTGTAGCAAAACGTGCCCTAAGGGGTAATAAAAGTGGTTTTCTCTATGTCATCTGGAGCCATCTTGATTTGATTGTATCCCAAAAAACCATCCATAAAGGAGAATACAGTAAAACTTGCAGTGTTTTCTACCAAAGTATCAATGTGTGGTAGAGGGAAATCGTGTTTTGGACTAGCTTTGTTCAGATCCCTATAGTCAACACACATCCTCACCTTTCCATCCTTTTTAGGCACAGGTACAATATTTGCTACCCATTGTGGGTACTTCGCCACTGTGAGAAAACCAACGTCAAATTGTCGTTTGACTTCTCCACGAATCTTCAGAGCCATATCTGGTCTCGTTCTTCGGAGTTTCTGTTTTACTAGAGGGCAGTCTGGCTGAAGTGGCAGCTTGTGCTCAACAATGTCGGTGTCCAGGCCCGACATATCCTGGTATGACCATGCGAATACATCCACATATTCTTGTAGCAGCTTGACCAATCTCTCTTTGACGCTTGCTTCAGGTGTGGTGCCGACTTTGACTTCTTTCTTCTCTTCCTCTGTGCCAAGGTTGATTGTTTCCACTGGTTTTTCATGTGGTTGAAGGGCTTTGGGCTCGTGCTTGAGCAGCCTTGCCAATTCGTCGGGGATGTAACAATCTTCCTCATCCTCTTCTTCCGCTTGGTAGATAGGGGAGTCAAAGTTATGGGAGGGAGTAGAGTCATTGGATTCAACGGGGTTATCATTTATTCTACATGTTTGAATGATTGATTTTTTTTAGAAAAGTAAAAGTAAAAGATGCACAAATGAAAAGTTTTTTATTTAAAAATATTGTCTTTTTCTTAAGAGAAAGCAAAATAATGAATAATAAGAATTTAACAAAATGTCTTTCATTCACTGATAATGATTATTTGAAAATGAAAAGGGGCCCTACAACATGATCCATTAACCTTGGGCAGAGCTAAGGATTTGAAAGGAAAAACAACAATTATTACTTTGACAAAGGAAAAATTTCGGGGATCTCAACCGCCTTCTAGTTGTTCAAAGCTGTCTCACACCGGTAAACCAAACATGGATCATCTTCGTCTTCGGTGCTATCTCTAATTGCATTGACCTAATTGTCGCATTACGCGAAAAACCGGCGGGAAACGAAAACAACAGAGCCGCCACCGTGCGTTATTTATCCCAAAGAGGGAAAGGAAACGCTCGAAGTAAACCTGGAAAAGACATGGTCTCGCGACCAAAGAGAGATGGGATCGGGAGTCGGTTATGCGAAGGGAAGGTATTAGCACCCCTACGCATCCGTTGTACTCGACGGGATCCACGCACAAAAGGAAGGATAAAGTTGCTAAACACTGCTCAAACATCACACACTGGCTGGAAAGAGACACAGGAACGACAAAAGAAACTAACTCGGCATGACATCGCATCCTGGGCCTACATAGCCTGTCAAGCACATACATCAGAGTCGACGTAGTTCGGGACAGGGGGAAACGTGCTCGCTAGGATGTCGCATCCTATGCATACGTATCTTCTCGGACTAAAGAAGAATCAGAGCACTCGTAGCTCGACTAACGCACGCCAAACAAAACCAAACAGGAAATCGACTGCCAATCGCTGGACTTACGTCAAACTCCACACAAACAGGAAAACATGGAAACCGAATGCCAATTGCTGGACTTACATCCGACTCCGAACCAACAAACACACACACAGGAAACCAACTACCAATCGCTGGACTTATGTCAGACTCCAACAAAGAAACTGGAAACCGAATGCCAATCGCTGGACTTACATCGGACTCCAACCAGAAAAGGAGAAACAACTCACACAAACAAAACAAAAGGGCGCCCAGAGAGATCAGCTCATCTCCTGCCTATGTACCTCATCTGGTATGAGGATCAGGGCGACGTAGTTCCCCTACGCAGAGAAAGAACTTCTAACCTAACCAGAGACTGGGAAATGACAAACTAGAAGGGAGACTAACTCGAGCCTAATAGTTATCATGTAAATTCACCATGGTCCTTGGTTGAAGTTTCTACCTAACTTGCACAGGAAGCAAGCTATCCTAAACAACACAGGCAAAGCAAACATTCACACCAATAGCACACACTATATACAAACAAAGTGGGCTCACACAAGGTTAGGCTGTGAAACACAAGCCGACTGGAATCGGGTGATGTTAGCTCTTAACCTTAACATTGAGAGTTAAGGTGAAGCAGATGAAAAGGAGATGAGGGGTGTGCCTCATAGCTTCTATCCCTGGTCTGGGAAAGCTTTGAATATTAGAAAGTGTGGGAGTTCAGAAAGTTGGAACTCTTCTCCACAAGTGATTGACTCTATAGATCTTGGGTTAATATCTACAATGCATCAACATGTTATGTGAGCAAAGGGATGACACACTGAATAGCAGGAGATGGATTACACATCTCTTTTATCTGCCAATTGCCTTATCAAAGGACTTTTCCTGCTTAGCACAAAAGTAAACAAACACAAGCATTGCCTCTTAAGGAGGGCTTCAGACAGGCGCCTGCCCAAGTAACAGGACAGGTCTTCCAGACTACATGAAGTCAGAGAATTATACCTCAATGCTTAAGCAACCAAGCAAAGCAAAAGCAAGTTCAAAATGAACTTAAGCAACTAATGTACCTGAAAACAATCCAACTCAGTCAGTATACAAGTCAAATGAACTAAACAGACAACCAATAGTCAACAGTCAACAGTCAAACAGACAAGCAATGCAACCAGGTGCAAGGCATAAGCTCAACTCAAATGAGCTAAGCCACCTACAAAACAAGTCAAGATTAGTCAACATTGACCAATTAGTCAACTCAAGCAAGTGAATCAATCCAATCATGGCGATGTGCTTCTTAACCTGAAAACAAAGCTCAAACATAAGCACAAACCACTAGGACAAGGCCTAGGGTCAAAGAGGGAGAAATAATTCAAAACAGAACATGAAATTCAACATGAATCAACCTTAATCAATTAAGAACACAATACAAAAGATCTCATGTCAATAGCATTCACCAAATTCATTTCACAAATCAATCATGGCAAGGTATGCAAGGTGAAAGCACATTGAAGCAACAGAATAAACAAATGCACATTAATTCCAAAATGATTCAATTAATCTCAAGAAAAATCATGGCTAAACAGAACACACAACATGATCATTAAACAAAAAATCAAGGCATTTGGACATGATTAAGCATGGTAATCAAATTCATCAAGTCAAGGTAATCACAACAAGCTCAAATGAGGCACCAAATGTTACATCAACTTCGCACAAGTCTAAAACAGAATTGGAACATGGTAAAGACCTAAAACCAAAGCCACAATAAACTTCAACATGTCTAGAAACAATGTGCAAAATTTCACATTCATAGGATAAACAACCATCATTTCACAAATCATTGAAGTTCAAGACTATTCAAAAGTGCACAAATGACCATCCAGCAATAAAAATATCAAACAAATCAGAAATGAATCCAAAAATTCCAAGAGAATTCATGATCAATCACAACATGCATATCAAGCATCATACAAAAAATCACATCAATTGGAGTTCATTTGGCATGGCAAAGAAATTAATCAAAATCAGCAAGCAAAGGTGTGACACACATTGTCACACCTACATTCAAAGGATCATAACTCAGCAACCACAAATGATAAAAATGCAAACTCAACACCAAAATGTCCAGCAAGATGTCTAGTTTAAGCATGTAAAATTTCATAATCATTGGATTAAATCTCATCATTTCACAAAGCATATGGCAAGCAAGGTACAAAATATGACACATGCATACAAACCCTAGGCCAAATTAATTTTCATCCGTGCACAATTTCTGGAAAAATGCTCATAAAAACTAGAAACAATAAGGATCAAGATGAAACAATTCCCACATTATTTGGATCAATATTTATTTAGTTATGATTTTTTAAAGTGAAAGAAAATTAAAAAAACATGAAGAACATAGTATGAATGGCATGGAGGGAAAATGTAAAAAAAGCAAAAGGCATTGGAATTTGTGGTACAGGCCGGAATCGAACACTGCACAATTTTAAATTGAGGCGCCTAGAGTGAAACGCGCCGTTTCACTTAACTAATGTGGCAAGGCAAAGCGCTCATGGCCAATCATAATGCCATGCGTACGCTGAGTTGGACCAATACATGTCCACAAACATCCAAACACATGCAAAACGCGCCAGGCAAGATCAAACAGAATTCTGGAAATAAAACCCTAACAACTTCATACGCATTCATCACGTTCTTCATGCTCAAGAACAAAAGTGCACAGAAATACAAAATACGCACATCATCATGTTCATCTTTCATCATACATCAACAATCCATATCTAATTTAACCTAATTCAACATATATTCAAAGATTCGAAGCCATGAAGTTTCACATGTCAAACTTAAAATCACCATAACTAACACAATACTTCATGAAAATCATTGATCTAAAGCTCAGCTTGCTCAGTGTTCAAAGATCTACCATAGTCATCTAACAATTTCATGAATTACGACATTCAAATTCTGACCTTGTTGAAGATGCAGAAGTGGAATTGCTCGATTCAAGCCTTGCTAAGCACAAACAGATGATCCAATGCTCTTGTATGATTGAATGGATGAATGTTTGAATGTTAATTGTGCTTGATCTGTCCAGAATTTCCAACTGCCATGGATGAATGCAAGCTTCGAGCTGCTTCAAATCTGAATGAATTGTGATGGTTCTTGCTTCAAACATGCGCCATAATCCTTCCAGATGATGATTTGATCAATGGATGATGAATTGGTTTGAAGAAAATTGCAAAAGTTTGAGAGAAAAAGTGTGAAGAAAAATTTCAGATCTGAAAATGTGATGATGTTCATGCAGTTTTCTGTTATGATTAGCTATATATATGAGCTCCTAATCATGCTGTTAATCACAATTAAGCCAATTGCCAATGGATTAGTGAAAAGAGAGTGTAAATGCAAATTGGCCAATGCACCTCATGCATGAGATTACCAATGGAACAGTGCACGAAATTGGCTTGGAAATCATTTGAAATTCTGTTTGGAGCCAAGTGCAAATGGTAAAATGTGAAAACAATGCTTAATTTTCAAATTTGGAATTTCCCTCCAAAATTCAAATGAAAATGCAAAAAATTTTGTGATGGAAATACATGGAATATGATGCATGTTTTGGATAGTGCATGTTAAGACATGAATGTTGCAAAAAGAACCACTTCATTTGGCCTTATGGTTTAAAAGTTATGCATGTTTGAAGTTCAAATTCACTTGGTCATGCTTGATCCACATCTTTTCAACCACACATGAGAAATTCATGACCTTGGACTTTTTGGAAAGGGGAGAACAAGATCTTCAACTTTCATGTTGGACAAAATTTCATTTGAAGCTTTCTTGATGATGTAATCTTGAGGAGAAAACCTTTCCATTTTTGGCAATTTCATATTACAGGTCACTTACTATTTTTGGAAAGTTTTCATCTGACCTCAAATTCTTCAATGTTGATGTTTGAAATGTCAAATGAGACTTATATGGACATGAATGAGGCCTCTCTAACCATCTCCCACCTTCAAATCCATGATTGAATTGACAGTTGACTTTGGTTGACTTTCTAGGGTTTCAGATGAATTGCATCTTGACTGATGAGCTTTGAACATCCAACCTTTGGCCAAACCACTTCAAAATGATCCCTAGGTCATATGAACTTAATGATCCAACCCTAGAGCTTTGCTTCCATAGGAAATGCACTTGCTTGCTTGCACAACTGAATCTCCTGACCAGTCTTGACTGATGACTTGCACTAGGCAATGGACAATGCAATGCTATGCAGTGGACAATAATGACCTAAAAATGAAAATGTATATACAAAATGGGAGGTGCAAATTTGAGGTGCTACACTGATCTCCATGGATGAATCCTGTGCTAAGGAATACTTCCTGGATGCTTCGGGTGTTGTCCTTTGCAGGGACTCAGGCTCCTTTCACAGCGGAAGGCACATACCCCAGACCAAAGCGATCATGCTTCTCACGAATATCAATAAGTTGACCCCAACCTTTAGGGTTTCCTCCTTCAATGCTAGACTTTGCGCTTTTCAGAGAAGCGAAAGATGAACAAGTTTTCCCAACAGGGTCCTTCATCTCCATAAAAGTGGCGTTGGCTATTTCCAGAGCTTGGAAAGAAGTTTCCAAAGCGTCCTCATCAGCCTCGATATAACTGAAGGATGAAAGATGACTAACCACAAAGTCCTCTTCCCCAGAAATGATGATCAGTTGATTGTCCACCACAAACTTCATTTTTTGGTGTAAAGTGGAGGTGACTGTCCCTGCAGCATGAATCCAAGGACGTCCCAGCGAGCAGCTGTACGCTGGATTAATATCCATGACCTGACAATTAATTGGGAACACATGAGGGCCAATTAATATGGGCAGTTCAACCTCTCCAATCACGGTTCTCATGGAACCGTCAAAAGCTTTCACTACCAAGGCACTAGGTTTCATAGCTGGTCCTTGATAAGATAACTTGGCGAGTGTTCTCTTTGGCATAACATTCAGAGAAGATCCAGTATCAACCAAGACTCTTGCTAAAGCATCATCTTTGCATTTTACCGAGATATGGAGAGCATGATTGTGACTTTGTCCATCCTCAGGTAATTCCTCTCCACTGAAGCTCAAAGTATTGTAAGTTGTGATATTCACAACTACTCCATCGAATTGGTCAACTGTTATGCTTTGCGTTACATGAGCTTGGGAAAGCACCTTCAACAACGCCTCCCTATGGGCTTGGGAGTTCAATAGCAGAGACATAATAGAGATCTTAGATGGTGTTTGATGCAGCTGATCCACCACTTTGTAATCACTTCTCTTGATCAACTTCAAGAATTCAACGACATCTTCAGATTGGACCACTTCGGTTTCTTTAGTAGGAGTTACAACTGTAGATTCCTTGGTCGGCCCTTGAGGAGTCACATTGAATTCAGGTGTATAGATTCTACCACTACGGGTCATTCTGCTCATCCCGGCAATATTGGTGACGTCCTCACTCACAGCTTCTATCACTTCGACGTCTGCACTTCCTTCAACGACCTTGTCCACAACGGTAATCTCATATTTCCAAGGCACAACCTTAGTGCTCTCATATGGGAAAGACATGGGCATACATATCTCAACAGGCGACGAATGACTATTCGCCAGAACCACTCCACCACTGTAATATAGGATTTCAACTGGTTCGGGTAAATTGAAGCAAGGTTCAATTACCAACACATCTTCATTCTTCGTAACGCTGGATATCTGAAGCACTCCTTTATTCATCAAGTCTTGAATGTTATCTCGTACCACCTGACACCCCCTTGGGTATGTGGCACACTCTTCACAATTTTCATGACTATCATTAATCAGACCAGCTTCCACCAACCGGGCATGGAACGCTGCCAGAGGAGTCTTGACATCCTCCACCTTCTCAACCATAACACCAGCAAAGGCATCTTCAATGGCGTTCACTGAGGGATCTCCATGGGGAGGAAGAGGATTATTCTTCACATTCGGCCCTATATCTTTAAAAGACAAGATCTTGCTGTCAATCAACTCACGAACCCTATGCTTCAAAGCATAGCAACCATCTAGGTCATGCCTGGGGGCACCTTCATGAAAAGGACAGTGTGCATTAGGGTTGTACCATGGAGGAAGACGATCAGGTGGAGGTCCCATAGGTTTAGGAACCACCAAACCCTTTTGCAACAGGGAGGGATAAAGCTCAATGTACGACATTGGGATTGGATTGAAGGTCGCCTTATCCCCTTGCCTCCTATTCTGGTTCTGAGCATTTTGCCTTGGAGCTTGAGCTCTCGGTTGTTGATAGGCAGGAGCTACTGGTGCTTGTTGATAGACTAGAGGAAACGTAACACGTTGAATCGGAGTTGGTCGATAAACTGGAGGCACTTGATAAGCCTGAGCAGGTTGTTGATTGAATGCGGGCGTCACAGCAACTATGTACGGCTGCGGAGCGTACTGGACAGGATACATGGGCTGCTGATAGGGAAATGGTTGTTGAACATATTACTGAGGTGAATATTGTTGTTGTCTCCTTCTTTGAGGGGATCTTCCTTGGCCAACAATCACAACATTTGTTTCCCCTTCCTTCTTTCTGGGAAACCCTCCAGAGAAATTCTTTGGATTATGTTAGGGACCAATTAGTACTACTTTTTATACCATTTTATTGGTCCCTTTTACCAAGTTTTGATGTAATTACACACTTTTATCTTCATTAATTTGTATAAATGCAATTAGGTTTAATCTATTTTGTTTCGAATAGTTATTTCACATTTTTTGTTAGTTGTGCAGAATTATGGATAAGCAAGACCTTGGTTTCAACATAACATTTTGGAGGAAGCTTGCCAAACAAGGAAGCTGGGAAAGCAACAGTTCGCGCTGCGAACTTCCTTCGCGCCGCGAAGGCTACGAATCCAGCAAGCTGACCAAGGGTCAAAAGTGCTGCTGTGCAGAAAAAGTGATTGCCATTTTGATGTCTGCCTGGGAAGTGCTTTTCTGCTGCTGATGACAATGTCCAATTAGGGAAATGTCAACCTTTTTGGTAGAGACAAAATAGTTTAACCTAGGGTATTGAGAAATTATTCATCATTCACACATGGAGATATTTTGTAAGGGAGAAAACAGAGTTTTCTCTGCTTTAACATTCTGCTTTGTAACAATGGTGATGAGGAGCTAAACTCCCTTTTGTCAAGATTGGAGGTAGTAGCTATTCTCATCTGTTTATGTATTCACTTTGATTCATATATGAGATAAAGATTGTTGATGTATTGAATACTGTTTTTGCTTTAAGTTGAAAATCGGATTTGAGTAGTTGTCGAGAGAGATTACTCGAGTTTAGACATAAAACAGATTTTCAAGTAGTGAATAAGTTGTAGAGATAGATTTATTCATTACTATTCTTTGATATTGAACATTAAAGATTGCTATATTGATAGTTAGGTGGAGAGATCGTCTAAGGATCAATATAGTGATTATCACGATATCATTTAGACATAAATGACTTTGAGAGGATATTTGAACATCATCAATAATCTTGAATCTATTCATTTATCATAGGGAATCATAAACATTTGAAATAGTGAACTCCAATCTTGCCAAGCTTTTATATTTGACTAAAACCATTTCATAGTTTTTGTTAACATTTACTCACAAGATATTTTTCCAAACAAAACAACCCTGTTACTTTCTAAACTTATAACATTTGAATTATAGAACGGAGGTAATATTACCCAATCTCTGTGGATACGATACAAAAATATTTGCCAAAGATATACTCTTTCAACAAATTGGCGCCGTTGCCGGGGATTGGTGTCGATATTACAAGCATTGCAATAATTCTTTGTTTTAAGTTTTGTTACTTTTATTGTTATCCCTCTTTTGTTTCACTTGGCTTGTTAGTTTTGTAGATTCTAGTGCATGCGAGGAAAAGTGACCGAGGAGCAACTTCAATTCGATCCTGAAATTGAAAGAACACTTCGGAAGCTCAATAGCAAAACACGAAGAAGAAGGAAACTAGCCGAAGAGAGGAACCGGAGAGAAGAAGCATCTACTTCCGCACTTGTTCCAATCGAAGAAGTGGTTGTAGAAGCTTGTGAAGGAAACATGGCGGAGGATAATCGTACCGAAATGTCCGCTAATAGTCCAAGAAGGAATGCTCAATTTGCCCGTGGAGGAAGAAATACGGAGATGAAGACCGGAATCCTCCAACTTCTCTATGCAACTCCATTCACCGGAATGGATCACGAAGATCCGTATACCCATCTCATCAAATTCTATGAGATTGCGGGTTCTACGGGAATAGACGAGGCGGGTGAAGAGACGTTATTCAAGAGAATGTTCCCACACTCATTAGTGGGAAAAGCAAAGGAGTGGTACCTTGATCAAGAATCAAGAGTGATGACGGATTGGAATCTATTAGAAGAAAAGTTCTTAGAAAGATACTTCCCTCAATCCCGATTCATGGAAGCCAAGACGGCTATAGCGGTATTCACTCAAGGAGGAAACGAATCTCTAAATGAAGCTTGGGAGAGATTCAAATCAATGTTGAGGAAGTGTAAGGGACATGGTTTTGATGAGCTTACTCAAATCCATATCTTTTTGAATGGTCTCCAATCAACCCATAAGACACTTCTGGACGCCACCGCGGGTGGTTCGCTTATATCAAAAACTGCGGAAGAAGCTAAAGTCATTATTGAACGGATGGCCCGTAATGATCATCAAGGTCAACATGATCGTAGCCCTTCACAACGTAAGCCCGGAGTTTTAGAGTTGAATACCAATGATGCCATCCTTGCGCAGAATAAGCTACTCTCTCAACAAGTGGAGCTTCTTACTCAACAAATGGCCAAGCTTCCACAGCAAATAAAAGAGATTCAAGGGTTTCAAGTTCAGCATCAAGTAGCATGTTGTGAGTTGTGTCAAGGGGATCATCCTACTGGTTTTTGTTCTCCACCTCAAGAAGAAGTCAGTTATGTGAACAACCAAAACCAGGGATATCAAAGACAACAGCCTAACAATCAAGGTTACCAACCAAGAAATAATCAAGGCTACCAACCGTCAAGATTCAACAATCAGAATTATCAACAGCAAAGCCCTTACCAACAACCAAACTCTCAAGGTCAGCAGTCGCAAGGAGGAAATTCCAAGTTGGAAGACACTCTTCAACAATTTATGCAAACTTCCATGGCAAATCAGAAGAGTAACGAGGCGGCAATTAAAAATCTGGAAAATCAAGTGGGCCAACTCGCGAAGCAACTGTCGGAACAAAATGCAGGACCTTCTTTCTCTGCTAACACTCAACCAAATCCAAAGGAGCATTGCAAAGCAGTTGTCACAAGGAGCGGTAAAGCGTTGGTAAGTGAAAAAAGTGAGGAAATTGTAGAAGAGAACACCACTGATGGGATGCTGGAAGAAACAGATATAGTTGGTAGAGGGGAAAATGATTCTGGAAATGCTCAGTTCGCGCCGCGAACCACCTTCGCGCCGCGAAAAGAGCAGGTTTTGCCCACTGCTGTGCAGACTGATTTAGAAGGAAAAAAAGATGCTGAATCAAAGAAAAAGAAGAAATCTGAGAAGGGAGTGAATGTCATCCCAACTCAACATCTACCCTACCCACATGCTCCATCAAGGAAAGACAATGCTAGGCACTATGCACGGTTCATGGACATCTTCAAGCAACTCCAAATCAACATTCCATTTGCTGATGCATTAGAACAAATGCCACGGTATGCTAAATTTATGAAAGACATTCTTACCAAGAAAAGGCGACACGTGGAAGATGAGACCATATTTCTAGATGCCCGGTGTAGTGCAATCATCCAGAAGACTTTACCAAGGAAGGAGTCCGACCCGGGCCGGGTTGTTCTACCGGTAACCATTGGAAGCACATACGTTGGGAATGGTTTGATAGATTTGGGCTCTAGTATAAATTTAATTCCCCTTTCTATTGTCAAACGATTGGGAAATGTGGAGATTAAATCAACAAGAATGACCCTACAACTAGCAGACAAGTCTACAACCTCACCATACGGAATTGCCCAAGACATGCTCGTAAAAGTGGACAAATTTTTGTTTCCGGTGGATTTTGTAATAGTAGAGATGGATGAGGATCGCGATGTACCCCTAATCCTTGGAAGACCTTTTATGAAGACCGCTCGGATGATGATCGACATAGATGATGGGTTAATGAAGGTTAGAGTGCAAGATGAAGAGGTGACTTTTAACCTTTTCGAAGCAATGAAACATCCAACTGACAAGCACGATTCTTTTCGAATTGATGCAAGTGAAGAGGAAGTAGTGGAGGTCGTGAATCAAATCCATATTTCTAATCCTTTGGAAAGATCCCTTATCGGAGCATACAATGTGTTAACCGACAATGAGGAACGAGAGATCGAAGCGATGTTGCATGAGTTAGAATCTTGTGGTGAGCTGGCCTATCAAGAAGAATTAGTGGAAGATTTGGATGCAAAGAAGGAAACTGAAGAGCAAAAGTTAGAATTGAAGATGCTTCCGTCACATTTGAAGTATGTGTTTCTTGGAGATGAGTGTACCAAACCAGTGATTATAAGCAACACATTGTCCACGCAAGAGGAAGATAAGTTGATTCAAGTATTGAAAAAGAACCAAGGTGCGATAGGGTGGGTTTTATCCGATTTGAAGGGTATTAGTCCAGCATATTGCATGCACAAGATAATGATGGAGGAAAACTTCAAACCGGTTGCGCAACCTCAGAGGCGTTTGAATCCCTCAATGAAAGAGGTGGTTCGTAAAGAAGTTATCAAACTTTTAGAAGCCGGAATGATTTATCCCATATCTGATAGTGCATGGGTGAGTTCGGTACAAGTGGTACCCAAGAAAGGCGGAATGACGGTGATTAAAAACGAGAAAAATGAGTTGATTCCGACGAGAACAGTGACAGGGTGGAGGATGTGCATCGACTATAGAAGGTTGAACCAAGCCACAAGGAAAGATCATTTCCCACTACCTTTCATGGACCAAATGTTGGAGCGGCTCGCCGGCAAAAACTTCTACTGTTTCTTGGACGGATATTCGGGGTATAATCAAATTTCAGTAAATCCGGCAGACCATGAGAAAACAGCTTTTACATGTCCTTTTGGCATCTTTGCTTACCGAAGAATGCCTTTTGGACTATGTAACGCACCGGCCACATTTCAACGGTGTATGCAAGCTATCTTTTCAGACTTGATAGAAGAATGCATTGAGGTGTTCATGGACGATTTTTCTGTTTATGGATCATCTTTTGAAATGTGCTTAAAGCACCTTGATGTAGTTCTGGGGAGATGCGTGGAGACCAACCTAGTGCTCAACTGGGAAAAATGCAATTTTATGGTCACTGAGGGTATAGTACTTGGTCACAAGATTTCTTCCGAAGGGCTAGAGATGGACAAGGCCAAGGTGGAGGTCATTGAAAAGCTGCCACCTCCAACCAACATAAAAGGAATAAGAAGCTTTCTAGGACACGCCGGTTTCTACCGGAGATTCATTCAAGACTTCTCAAAGATCGCAAGGCCATTGAGTAATTTGCTCAACAAAGGTACGCCTTTTCTTTTTGATGAGTCATGTCTTAAAGCTTTCTTAGAGTTAAAAGAAAAGTTGATCACCGCACCAATAATCGTAGCACCAAACTGGAACCTTGATTTTGAACTCATGTGTGATGCTAGCGATTATGCTGTGGGTGCGGTGTTAGGACAAAGAAGCGATAAAGTTTTCCATGCCATACACTATGCTAGTAAGGTGTTGAATGACGCACAAGTTAATTACGCAACAACTGAAAAAGAATTGCTAGCCATAGTATATGCACTGGAAAAATTTAGAGCTTATTTGATTGGTTCAAGAGTTGTAATCTACACTGACCACTCTGCAATAAAATATCTGCTTACCAAGCCGGATTCAAAACAAAGGCTTATTCGTTGGATCCTTTTATTACAAGAGTTTGATCTAGAGATTCGGGATAAAAAAGGTTCCGAGAACTTGGTAGCAGATCATTTGTCTCGATTGGTCAATGTAGAAATTACAAACAAAGAAGAAGAGGTGAGAGAAGAATTTCCAGATGAAAAACTCTATGCGATTCAAGTGAGGCCTTGGTTTGCTGATTTTGCTAACTACAAAGCAACTGGTTTAACACCAGAAGACCTCACTTGCAATCAAAGAAGGAAATTCTTAGCTGATGCAAAATATTATGTCTGGGATGACCCTTACCTTTTTAAAGTAGGGGCAGACAATATTTTGAGAAGGTGTGTAACAATGGAGGAATCAAGAGACATTCTGTGGCACTGTCACAACTCTCCGTATGGAGGTCACTATAGTGGTTTGAGAACAGCCACTAAAGTACTCCAATCGGGTTTTTATTGGCCATCTTTATTCAAAGATGCGCACGAACATGCGAAGAGTTGTGACGCATGCCAACGGAGTGGCGGAATAGGAAAACGGGATGAAATGCCTCTAACCAACATGCTAGAAGTAGAAGTTTTTGACTGTTGGGGTATTGATTTCGTTGGCCCATTCCCCTCTTCTTTCTCTAATGAGTACATTTTAGTAGCTGTCGATTATGTTTCGAAGTGGGTGGAAGCAATTGCCTCACCCAAGGCCGATGCCAAAACCGTGATCAAATTTTTAAAGAAGAACATATTCTCACGTTTTGGTGTGCCTCGAGTGTTGGTGAGTGATGGAGGCTCACACTTCTGCAATACACCCTTAGAAAAAGTTCTGCAACATTATGGTGTAAAGCATAAGGTGACCACTCCCTACCACCCACAAGCGAACGGTCAAACTGAGGTTTCAAACCGGGAAATCAAACGGATACTTGAGAAAACAGTTTCGAATTCAAGAAAGGATTGGTCTTTAAAACTTGATGAGGCTTTGTGGGCATATCGCACTGCTTACAAAGCACCTATTGGGCTGACTCCGTTTCAACTGGTGTATGGGAAGACTTGTCATCTTCCAGTTGAAATGGAGCATAGAGCATTATGGGCTCTTAAGTTCTTGAACTTCGACTCCACTCTAGCTGGAGAGAGAAGAAAAGGTCAACTCCATGAGTTAGAGGAACTAAGGAACAATGCTTACCATTCTAATAAGCTGTACAAGGAGAAGACAAAAGCATACCATGATGGGAAGGTCCGCCACAAAGAGTTTCATGTTGGCCAGAAGGTATTACTTTTTAATTCAAGGTTGAAGTTGTTTCCGGGTAAATTGAAGTCTAAATGGTCTGGACCATTTGTGGTCAAGGAAGTACGGAATTATGGAGCCATTGTGATAGAGGACCCAAAGTCGCAAGAAAGCTGGACTGTCAATGGTCAAAGACTGAAAGTCTATCATAGCGGTGACATAAACCGTGATGTGTGTGTCCTTTCCTTATCTGGATCAAGCTAATTGAGGTACCGTCGAGCTCTTAACGACGTTAAACAAAGCGCTGGTTGGGAGGCAACCCAACGTTGTTAGTGTGCATCTTTAAATTTCTCTGTTTTGTGATTTTTAGCTCTGTTAAAGTTTTTAAATTTTTGGAAGCTCTGTTTTTGGCAGTTCGCGCCGCGACCTCCTGTTCGCGCCGCGAACTGAATGAATAAATTTGAGTAGGTTCTGTTTTTTGCAGTTCGCGCCGCGACCACCTGTTCGCGCCGCGAACTGAACGAAAATTTTTTAATGGGTTCTGTTTTATGCAGTTCGCGCCGCGACCCCCTGTTCGCGCCGCGAACTTTGCGGGACAGAATTCATTTAAATACTGTTTAGGTCAATTCCTTTTCATTTCAAACCTTCCTCATTTCAAATCCCTTTGCCGCGCTTTCACCCCAATCCAAAAATCCCACCATTTCTCAACAATTTTCAGTTTTTCACTCTTCCAATCTTCTTCTTTTAAGCAAGTGTAGAGATTCAAAAGATGTCTAAGAGAACTAAGACCATGGCACCTCCTCAGGCCCGTGCTACCCGGAGGTTCATCAGTGAGGAACACGAAGCACGGTTTGAAAGCCTTGTCAAGAGAACCATTCTACCTGAAAGGTTTATCCGCCTGGCTCCAACTGGGGTGTATCACAGAGTGGTTGAGGCTTTCGAGCAAAGAAAATGGATGAAGTTATGTGAGCCGAAAGCCGCAATCAACTACGACCTCGTCCGAGAATTCTATGCGAATGCGATGCATCGTGAGGAAGGTACGACCTTCATATACCGGTCCAGGGTAAGGGGAAAGATTGTTTCATTTGGAAGAGATGACATTAATTCCTATCTAGGCCACCCCTTAACTCTTGGAGAGGGCGAGAGCTGTGAGTACAATGTAATGGAGGTAGCCAACAGGTGGAATCTGGAAGAAGTCAATGCCACCCTATGTCTCCGTGGAAAATCTTATGAAGTGAATGACCAAGGGCATCCGAAATTGTGGAAGAGAGAGAATTTCAATTTGGATGCTAGGGCTTTTTTGGTGCTACTGTTAACCAATATCAGACCAAGAAGCCACACCACCACAATTCCTATGGATGTCGGGTGTCTTTTGTACTGCATCATGATCGGGAAGACAGTGGATGTTGCAGCCCTCATTTCATGCGAGTTGAGAAAGATTGTGTTAAGCGGAACAAATTTCGGGGGAAAAGCTGGTGTGCTAGCTTATCCAGGACTTATTATGGGACTGTGCCGTAAGGCAAATGTCCACATCCCTGATGAAGTGCACTTCTCGATCACCAGTGTGATCAGTGACGCTTATTTGAACAGGTTTCTGCAATACCCGAATGAGAAGACTGATGCAGCTGGTACTTCTTCCTCTCGAGCCAGAGCCAGATCCCGGCCTCAACCTCAACCTCAGAGTACCCCAGGTTTTGATCAGATGGCTTTTGCCAACTACTGCTGTGAGAACTTTGAGGCCTCCAGGAGGTCTCAATCATTTCTTTTTGATGCCATGCAGCAGCAGTTCCAGAACACGTTTCTGGCACCAGAGGCCCGAACTTTTCCATCGCAAGCTGATTATGCAGCTTATGCTAATTGGCCTGTGGGCAGGCCAAATTTTATGGGGGGTGCAGGAGGTAGTGCTGACCCAAATGAGGAGATGGAAGATGTTCTCGGAAGTGTAGGTGGTGATGAAGAGGAGGAGGATTGAATTTGTGGAGTTTTGAGAGTATTGTTTGTTTGATTTTCTGTTTACTAATTCTGTTTTTGTTTTGGGAATTTTGTAATGTACTTTTTGGTGGCTCTAGTTCACCGTGACTTTATCTTGGCACTTTAATTTTTCTTTAGTATTTTTATAATTGCATGAGTACTTTTTTTTTGAAATTTAAGTGTGTTTTTAATCAAATTGGTTTACCAACAGTTCTATTCATTTGTTCTTACGCTTAAGTCAAGCCTAAAGCAACCAAGAATTGTTCGCAAAGAAAGAAGCATAGGATACTTCGAGTGGTGATGATAAGAATTAGTGTCGGCATGTCAAGGTACACTTTATCGCTTTCTAGACTTAGCATGAGTAGGTTGATGTTGTGTGCAAATTCCATTTCATAAATTCATTGAAGTATATGTCAGTTTTGAATCAAAATAGGACTTAACCATTTGTGAGGAAGCTTTCCATTGTGCACTAAAAAAAGCGGGAAACCGAGCATTATTTTGACTCATTCTTATCATGCTAAATCATGCATCAATCTAATGTTGTGTGAAATTTTTGAATATGATAGAGGCAATTTTTTTTTGTGAGAAAAACCACTTGACCAAAACGCTTAAATCAACGAACCTTGTGAGGAGTAATCCTTAGTTAACCCCCTTTGAGCTAATTAGGATTCATTTGATTGATCATTGTAAAATCAATTGAAAATTGTGGAATAAATGAATCCTAATTTCTTTCGTATCAGTTGAAACCTCAAACCGAGTTGTTTGCAAAAAAATTTTTTTTGCCTTTTGCTTATGTTTAAGTAGGGAGCATTATTGAATAAATCTGGTTGTGGAATCTAAAGTTGGGGAGAGTAAAGTGAAGAGTTGATTAGGAACTTGGAAAAGTGAGTTTCTATGGAAGGGTAAGAATATGAAAAGAAACAAGAAAAAGAAATCACCCTTGAAACAATAGAGCAAAAAAAAAAAAAAAAAAAAAAAATAATTGCTCATGGTTGTGTGGATTTGAAAAGAAAAAGATAGGGACCAAGGAAAAGGAAATTGTGTAGAGTTGAATCTTTGGGAATGCTCCCTTAGGATAGGCAACCTTGTTGAATTCTCTTAATCATATCCTTTCTTGTAACCTAAGCCACATTACAACCTTTGAAAGACCTCTTGATTCTCATTTTTCACATGATTTGGTACTTGTTGTGATAGCCGCATGATTCGATTTGTTGTTGATTTAACTGCTTGGATGAGTGAAAGTAACCCTTCATGTTATTCATCAATATTGATGTGTACGTAAGTTTGATTCAACTTTGACATGTATGACTTTGAAATCCTTGGAATGATTTTTGCACTTTACCATTTCCCTTACTTATGTTTTGTCTAGAGTTGAGATAAGTGAATTGAGAAAACGCCAAACGCTTTTGAACCATTTGAATATCCTTGATGAACTCTTGTTTAAATCTTTTGTGTCATACTTTGGTTGTAAGGGTGGACACTTTTGTTTAGGGACAAACAAAATGCTAAGTTGGGGAGAGTTGTTAGGGACCAATTAGTACTACTTTTTATACCATTTTATTGGTCCCTTTTACCAAGTTTTGATGTAATTACACACTTTTATCTTCATTAATTTGTATAAATGCAATTAGGTTTAATCTATTTTGTTTCGAATAGTTATTTCACATTTTTTGTTAGTTGTGCAGAATTATGGATAAGCAAGACCTTGGTTTCAACATAACATTTTGGAGGAAGCTTGCCAAACAAGGAAGCTGGGAAAGCAACAGTTCGCGCCGCGAACTTCCTTCGCGCCGCGAAGGCTGCGAATCCAGCAAGCTGACCAAGGGTCAAAAGTGCTGCTGTGCAGAAAAAGTGATTGCCATTTTGATGTCTGCCTGGGAAGTGCTTTTCTGCTGCTGATGACAATGTCCAATTAGGGAAATGTCAACCTTTTTGGTAGAGACAAAATAGTTTAACCTAGGGTATTGAGAAATTATTCATCATTCACACATGGAGATATTTTGTAAGGGAGAAAACAGAGTTTTCTCTGCTTTAACATTCTGCTTTGTAACAATGGTGATGAGGAGCTAAACTCCCTTTTGTCAAGATTGGAGGTAGTAGCTATTCTCATCTGTTTATGTATTCACTTTGATTCATATATGAGATAAAGATTGTTGATGTATTGAATACTGTTTTTGCTTTAAGTTGAAAATCAGATTTGAGTAGTTGTCGAGAGAGATTACTCGAGTTTAGACATAAAACAGATTTTCAAGTAGTGAATAAGTTGTAGAGATAGATTTATTCATTACTATTCTTTGATATTGAACATTAAAGATTGCTATATTGATAGTTAGGTGGAGAGATCGTCTAAGGATCAATATAGTGATTATCACGATATCATTTAGACATAAATGACTTTGAGAGGATATTTGAACATCATCAATAATCTTGAATCTATTCATTTATCATAGGGAATCATAAACATTTGAAATAGTGAACTCCAATCTTGCCAAGCTTTTATATTTGACTAAAACCATTTCATAGTTTTTGTTAACATTTACTCACAAGATATTTTTCCAAACAAAACAACCCTGTTACTTTCTAAACTTATAACATTTGAATTATAGAACGGCGGTAATATTACCCAATCTCTGTGGATACGATACAAAAATATTTGCCAAAGATATACTCTTTCAACAGATTAGCATTTGAAGTTCCAGCTACAGCCGCAAGTTTGCCATTTCTTTAACCATATTCGACGCGAGCCCCTATAGCAACAAGCTCGGAGAATCCCAAGGAAGCACTTCCAACCATCTTCTCATAGAATTGGGGTTAGACAGTGTCGATAAATAGTTTAGCCAATTCCTTCTCAGCTAGAGGTGGTTCAACTTGAGAAGCTAGTTCCCTCAATCTCTGAGCGTACTCCTTGAAGGACTCCTTGTCATGTTGGAACATGCTTTGCAACTATCTTCTGTCAGGCGCCACGTCCATGTTGTATTTGTAGTGTTTTATGAACGTGTCTGACAGGTCTTGGAAACATCTGATCCTATTCTGATCTAGACTTAATTACCACTTGGAAGGAGCCCCACTCAAGCTATCTTGAAAACAGTGGATCATCAACTTGTCGTCTTCCACGTGTGCAGCCATTTTACGGTAATACATGATGAGATGGCTTTTCATACAAGTATGCCCCTTACATTTGTCGAAGTCTGGAGTTTTGAATCTGGCCGGAATCACCAACCCAGATACAAGGCACATTTCTTTGGCGGCAGATCCAAAGACGTGGTCTCCTTCTAAATCTCGGAACTTCTTCTCAAGGAGTTGCATGTTCTCCTTTACTTCCCTAAAATCCTTAAATCTTACCTCATCACCAACAACGGTTGAGTCGACAGTCGGATACATGTGATGTTGATCTTCAAAGTGCGGAATATGCCTAACATAGGCAGCTAGTGGAGCAACGGTATGGATGACTTGGTGTGCGTCGGTGTAAACCGGTAATGGCACGACTTGTTGGACAGATTGCCCTATGTCGTGCATTACTTTCGCTCGAGGGACAAAGTCGTAAGGTAGCCCATACGGAGGAAGGGTTGACGGTAACATCCTCTGAAGTTGGACTTCCACTGTTGGGCCCGTGGTCTCTGAAATCACGGTCGCTTGCGAAACCTCAAATCTGAAGGTTAAAGCTTGCAACATTTCTCGCATTTGGGACATGCCTCCCTTGATCTCGTCCAGTTCAGCTCTAACTCAAGCGCTCTCTTACTCTTGCTCAACCATTCTTTGTCTTGCTCGGGCGCGAGTATTGTACGGGTGTTGAAGATTCAGCGTGAAATTGGAGGAAGAAAGGACGGAGTGAGACTCTATTTTGACAATGTATGAATGCATGTATGGATGCATCTTGTTTGCAAAACTCTTGGTTAGTTTCAGTCATTTATTTCAGAAATGCCACAACATTTGTTTGCAAATATTTAAAGTAATAAGGAAATAAAACACAATAAAATGAATCCCAAAAGCGATTTTTCATTAATTTAGAGCAAAGTTCAAATACAAACAACGTGCTTATGGCTTATGGGCTTTCCAAACCATAGCAAGGTCGGTAGTCAGCCCTTCCAACATCGCCTTACAAAATTTAATGAAATTAAATACTTGATGCAGGGTGTTCTCTGGATACATGCACCAATCAGCTTCTTGCAGTTTCTCAGGTAGCTCTTGCACGGCGGAATTCCCAAATCTGGACAGCCTCAGAAATTTTCCCTTCCACTCAGTGTAAAGCCCTTGGAGGTCTTGAATGATGCGCAAGTCTTCATCCTTGGTCACCTCTATGTCCCTATAGAGGTTTCTCCAATATCTGCACTCACCTAACAACATCAGATAGGCAACATCCTGATCCCCACTTTCAAGTGCCTGGATTCTAGCATTGGCTTGTTCCAACTGATAGTTCAGTCGTGTGCAAACTCTTTCTGAATCTTCAGTCCTCAGCTTCTCGCATTCTAGAGTATCCTTGTATTTCTGAATGGTGTTCTCCAGTTCACGAGTACGAATCTCAGAAATCAGTTGTGTTTCCCTTTTCATTTCAAGGGTCAATTCCAAAGTCTTGTTGAGTTTTTGAATCCGGAGTAAAGCTCTATCCAACTCCTCCTCCTTTGTCTTGAACACAAATTTAGTGTTGTAGAGCGCTTGTCTGAACTTTTCTCTCCTTGCCTCAGACTCCCTAGCTCTTTTGTTGGAGATTTTAAGCTCTTTGTCCTTCTTCTGTTGACCGTCTTTCAAATTCCCATTCTCTATCGAGACTCGGCTGAGCTTAATCCTCAAGTCAGCATTCTCCAACTCCATCTCCTTAATACGGGCATTGAGCTTCTCCATATCTTCAGGTAATATGGGTTCTGGCTCAGGAACCAACGGATAGATAGAAGGATCAAATGGAAAAGGGAGTTTAACCATCTGAACCCTCTCTCTAACCCAACAAGTATCAGGCTCTTGAGCAATGACATTTCTCTTACCCAACTCCTTACCCTTTCTGATAACTACTTGCCAAGACCTCTTGATCTTCTTCACCAAGGGATGATCTGCTTCAGCACTGTGTAAGAAGAAAGCCTCTAAAGTTTCAGCTTTTGGAGGGCCATTCATAGGATAACCATGCTGCCTCAAAGATAACACGGGGTTATAGTTGATGCAACCCTTGGTTCCTATCAAAGGTACATTGGGGAAGTCTCCAATGCTGACAATAACATCCTCGGTTTCCCAACCCCTGATATACCACTTAACATGATTGGAGGTGAGAGAAGGTAACTTTTGAGAGGGCTTGAGCTCCCTTGAGACAAAAGGGCCTTCCCCGGGCATATGAGATCAAAACCATGCATGCAACAGTTGCACACAACATAAGATGGTTCCTCCCTTCTTCTCATGACGATCATGGAAAGCATAGTGGAGGTCTGCCAGGAGGAACGGTACAGAGTTTCCAGAGAGGAAGATTCTCACCGCCAGGTGGTCTACAAAATGGTCAATATTTAGGAAGAGAACTATCCCATATACCAACACGGCTAACACAACATATAAGGCTTCCCAATTCCCCTCCTTTTCCATCTTCTTAGCTTGATCTTCCAAGAAATTCCTATAAAAACCATTGAGAACTCCCTTCACATCCCAATTGTCCACGACTTCAAAAACCTTCAAACCCAAAGCTAAAGCTATCCTCTGGGGAGGAATACCTTCATCAAACTTTGGAAATGGATTATGATCCCTCAGGTTCCGGCCTATAATCCTCTCAAATTCCTCCAAGGTAGGAGCCAATTTGAAGTCAGAAAACGTGAAACAACGTAGAGGTGGATCATAGAACTGAGCATATAGTCACTGTGGTCATCATGTCCATCTTCTCATTTAGGATGTCCAGGATTCTTCCATAGTCTTGCACAAAGCCGTTGAGTTTGATTGGTGTTACTTTGGAACTCAACTTCTGCAGGCTGGCAAGGTCCACGTTCTTGTATTTGAATTGAAAAGTGCTTATTCTCTCAGGATTCATTTTGCTAACAGGTCTTGGATTCCTAAAACAATGCGAAATAAACTAAGAGTTTTGCTTTTTATGTGTATGCAATGAATGGATGGATGCAATGTTTTTTTTGGGTACAGGTTCAAAGGTCCGAGGTATGGATAAATCTGATTGCTTTCCAAAACGGGGTTCTCATCGGGTGTGATCTAGGGTTTTGTTACAAAGGACCCCCAGAGTCATTGATTCACAAGAATGTTTGACGCTTACGGAAAATACTTTTCGGTCGTCAACTCCATCAAGGGAATCTATTCTGGGTGAGGTTCTCGTACCGACTCTTACGAAGTATTCACCTCGAGAGTCCGTACTACGCAATCATCGACTTGGTTCTAGACAGGGTACTCAAAGTCATGGATTCAAAAGAATGTTTGACGCTTACGGAAAATACTTTCCGATCGTCAACTTCATCTAGAGAATCTATTCTGAGCGAGGTTCTCATACCGATTCTTACGAAGTATTCACCTCGGGAATTCATACTACGCAACCGTCATTTCTAGTTGGCCAAAGGTTCAATGTTCTAAAAGGTTCTTAGAGTCATGGACCCCTTTGAAATATTGAAGCTTACGAGGTATCCACCTCGGGCGACAATATTTGCAAAAGGATCTACTCTAAGTGAGGTTCTCGTACCGACCCTTACGAAGTATTCACCTCGGGAGTCTATACTACTCAACCATCATCCTATCTTATGTCTTTTCACCCTAGACTCGGGTGTAGAGTCTTTCCCACATGGTTTGCAATCAAATATCCAAGTGCCCAACACAGTGGAACCAATATATAACAAATATATCAATATAAGAATAAAGATAATAAAAGCAATAAATAAGGAAAAGCCACACAATTAAACAAACAAAGGCACACAAACGTCCTAACTAGGCTTGACTCACTTAGGGAACAGTTGTCCCTAGCAGAGTCGCCATCTGTCGTATCTCGAAAAAAAATGAGAGACACGGCCTAGAGAAGCGCAATCGCACACCCGCAATGATGGACTGAACAGAGTCGCCACCGGACTTTATTTATTCCCAAAGAGGGAAAGGGAAAATATCAATAAAACCCCTAAAAGAAAGGATAAGATATGGTCATCGCAACCAATATCTGGGTTTGGGAGTCGGTTACGCAAGGGGAAGGTATTAACATCCCTCACGTCTGTTGTACTCAACGGGAACCGTTAGGCTAGTTGTGCGCATTAGTGTTAGTTTGAAATGTTAGGTTTTTCAAGTTATTAGGTGGGAAAGAAAGAATGGAAGAGAGGAGAATGTTTTTGGATTTTCGACGAAGGACTAAACCTAAGTTTTTTATTAGTGGGCCTAACAAGATTTACAAATCCTTCTCCTACGTATCTCAATAGAGAAATCAAGGCTTACGTAGTTTTGGGTAGAAAAATGTTTGTTGGTCGATTTTAGCGAAAGCTGCTTTGTGTCAATGAACGAAAACATTGTTGGACTACGTAAAACAAGTGGGGAAACATTGCTTTGCATTGTCTTGAAACAAAGTACCTTTCGTTTGAGAAAGGGTTTGAAGAGTCAATTGCACGGCGGTGAGGAAAGGTTTAAGAGTCAATCGCCCGACGACGAGAAAAGAAATTGATTGGTTTGATGTATTTTGAGTAATGGTGAGAACTTGGATGGGCGAGATATCCATCTCGAATCCCAATCTCAGGAGGGCGTGGTATCCACCACGTTCCATTTCCATCTTATTTGCAAAAGTATTTAACAAGAATTAAGTGTTTTTGAATTTGATTGAGAAAGGGTTTGAAGAAACCGCATTGACAATTTTAAATGATGGCGAGAGCTAAGATAGGCGAGATATCCATCTCGAATCTTAGTCTCAGGAGTGCGTGGTATCCACCACGTTTCATTTCCACCTTTATTGAAAAAGTGTTAAATAGGAATTAAGTGTTTTTTGAGTTTTATTATGAAAAATGACTTGACGTTGGATCAAGTATTTGATGGACGTTTAAGAGAGATTTGAATGAAGGTTTGAAAGAAATAGAATAGATAGAAATGGATGGATTTATTTATTGAGAAAATACTCGACGTTGGATCGAGTCTTTATTTTTGATATTTTCGAAAAGAAATTGATTTTATTCTTGTGTTAGTAACTAGATAAATAGTCAAGGAAATAAAGAAATAAAGTAGTAAAATTATTACACATCATGGGAGTGGGGGTACATTTTGTCGAATGGGGATTCAAAAATAATAAAACAAATAAATCGGGCCCAATCAATGAATAAACGATGCATGAGTGTAGGTGCGAGAGAACTGTCTCATTGTAAGAAGGCCCAAAAGTAAGCCATGTGAAGAAAATAGCCAACACGAAGTTATATTTACAAGATAATTAAAAATTAAATCAAAAGGAGTAAAATCAGGACGTGCACGGGTTAAAATAAGGATGCGACGATGCGAATCAAAGTCACATAAGGCAAGAACGTGCAAGGCAAATGGAAATTGAAAAAAAAAACTATATAATGTGCTCAAAGTCAGTTTGTGCATATTGATAATAATTGAAATATCATACGCGATTAATCAAAATGTGACGAAATACTATCAATATATCGATAAAATAATCATGGAATAACAACATGGGAATTGTGGAATCCATAGATTAAAAATTGATGTTTAAACAATAAAATAAATCAAGGACAATCATTAAAGTCAACAAGCGTTTAATATATAATATGAATATGAGAAACATGCAACTAAAATAGAAATTAAGAAAAGGGGTGGCACAAGGTATCAAACCCGCGTTCTAAGGCATGAAAGACCACAACCTTACCAGCTCAACCAAACTCACTTTTTGATATTAATGTATGTTCATTTATATATTTACTCAAAACATGCGTTATATTAATTAGAACATTTACAAAACCAAAAAGCAGTAGCAGTATTTAGTTTTACTATTTATTATAACAATGCAGTAGCAGTATTTAGTTTACTACTTATAACAATGCAGTAGCAGTATTTAGTTTTACTATTTATTATAACAATGAAAATATAACATTAAACCAAGCATCATGAACAAAAGAAAACACAGTGACTTCCTTATTAAGATGACACACAATAATGAGTACCGAAACATAACGGTAAATAGAGCATCACAACACAAAAATTACACACTGCAAGTCCAGATCCAAACAACAAAATACACGTATAAATTCGAAATACCAACCACAATGAACTCTTTGAAGCTCGAAGGCGCCAAAGCTCATGCGATAAATGTTGCTCGTAGCAGCTACCGAAGCTACTGTTTTTATGACTATTGGTTGGAGAAAAATGGAGTATATAAATATTGACGTTGAAGAAGTTTTGTTTGTAGGGAGATGAAAGATGAAAATATGATCTTGAGAGGAAGGGTGCTCCAACGCGGAGGAACAACAACACAACAATGGTGTTTGGAGTTTATGGTGACTATTATGGTTAATGGAAGTTGTGAGGATGGAGGAATGGAAGAATAATGGGTTGTCTAAGGAAAGAGTCTCTTTTTTCTTTTTTGTTTTCTCTCTCTGAGTCTTAACAATCTCCAAATTCTATCCACCTCTCTCATCACATGTTTCTTTTTTTAAAATAGATAAAAAAAACCACCTCCCCTTTGTTCTCACAGCTGTCCACCTACAAATGAATTGGTCCGTTTGAATAATTTGCTAGCAATCCAATTGAAGGTGTGAGGAATCCTATGGACATAGGCCAACAAAGAATAGACACGTGGCCTTTAGTACAGAGAGGAAAGAAGATATTTTTTTCTCATCACTTTTTCTTTAACAAAATTAAATTAAATAGTGAAACCTCAAAAATTAATTAAAAAATGACTGACATAATCAAAATTCAAAATAAAAGTATGATTAATTCTAAATAATTGTCCTAATTACTTTGGCTAAAAAATGGAAATAAACAGATTAGAAATGAATAAAAAATCGAGCGTAAAACTGCTCGAAAAATTAAACTGACTGCATTAAAATGATCAGTGTGAAAAAACTTATTGGAAAAATACAACGTTTCTTTTAATTTTGAAATAAATTTTGACTGGTTAAAAGCCTCAGGAGGGTCGAAAGGTGGCCGAATCTTAGCCAAAAAATAATTCGAGCATACCAGATTAAACTATGCGAAATGTAGATTAATAAAATTGGTATTTGCAAGCTTGATTTAAAAAAATTTCGTCTACTGATTTGACGCACATCTGGCGATTAATTCAACCGGTTCGCCTGTAATTCCAAAAAAAATATTTCGACTGATATTCTAGGCATTATGCGGTATGGAATGCATATTATGCTATGTAGATATGCAATAGCTATGATGAATGTGTTGAATCGGCGATTCAGGGTCAAAATCGGGGTGTGACACATGTACCAGATGCTAAGAGAAGGAAGTTGGATGACATAAGGTGACTCATGTTTGGTTCTGTTTGGTACAAATCTATAGGGTACCACAATACATGTACCTATAAGCTCTATTGTCCTGTCACTAACAAAGTTAAATTCAACAGAGATGTCATTGTGAAGGAATCATAAGTGTGAGGTTAGAACAAGTCTCAATCCAACTCTGGTGTAGTGACAACATCTGAGTTAACTTCTAAAGATATTTCATACTCTAAAAGAGAATCTGTCTCTGAATGAGATTTTGTGTTTGAAGATGAATCAGAGTCTGAAGGTGACTCTGATACTGATGAAGGTCTTGAAGGCCAGTTTGACTCTGAAGGTGAATCTAATTTTGATCTAGATTCTAATGATGATCTAAAATCTAGTGGTAATCATGCCTCTGAAGGTGGACCATACTCTGAAGGTAGTCCAACATCTAAAGAAGATTCTAAACAAGTTTAATGAGCACAAAGAATCAGACAAATACCAAGAATATTTGTAGAGTTGACATGTTGCAAGATACCCAGGTAGGCTCTGAAGGGGAAGTCATTCAGCGTGTCATGTTGGTAGACTCTGAACAAGTAAGTACTAAAGAAGCTCTAAAAAAGAAAGTGTGGATGAAGGCCATGAAAGAAGAACTTAAGGCTATAGAAAGAAATAAGACTTGGGAGTTAACTGAGTTTCCAAAGAACAAGAAATCCATCAATGTGAGATGGGTTTACAAGATGAAACTAAATGCAGATGGATCAATTGGCAAACACAAAGCAAGGTTAGTAGCTAAGGATTTCTACATAAATATTGACTAGATTACTCTGAGGTGTTTGCTCCTGTAGCTAGATATGAAACAATCTGATTGGTGATTGTTATAGCCGCTAACAAGAATTGACCTCTCTCCGATGCATTTAGATGTGAAATCTTCGTCTCTAAATGGTCTTTTACAAGAGGAAGTTTATGTATCACAACCTCCTAGATTTGTTAAAAGGAACCAGGAAGGGATGGTGTACAAGTTGCATAAAGTCGTGTATGGACTGAAACAAGCTCTAGAGCCTGGAATCTGAAAATTGATTCATTTTTCAAGATTCAAGGATTCATAAAATGTGAAATGGAGTATGGTGTTTATGTTCAGTATACATCTGATAGCAATATGATTCCAGTGTGTCTCTATGTTGATAACATATATATAATAGGGAGTTGTTCAGATGAGATAGCTAAGTTCAAGAAGATGCTGATAAATGAGTTTGAATGGACTGATATAGGAAATATGACATATTTTCTAGCGATGGAGATTATGTACATGGATAAGGGTATAATCTTGCATCAACTGAAGTATGAACTTGATATTCTAAAGAGATTTGAGATAACAAACTACAAGTCTGCAATCACACCTGTTGAAACAAATCACAAGCTTGATTTTGATGTTAAGGGTGATGATGTAGATGCTACAATTTTTAAACAGTTGATAGGTTCATTGAGATATCTTTGCAATACCATACCTCATATTTGCTATGCAGTTGGAATGGTGAGTAGGTTTATGAAAAAAATGGTGATATTACCAAGTTGCTGTCATGATACTGAGGTATATTAAGGGGACTCTGAAGTATGGATTTTTGTTCACTTCTGGTGTTGAATCTGATTCAAAGTTGATGTGTTATTCAGACTCTGATTGGTGTGGAGACAGAGTTGATAGAAGAAGCACTTATTGTAAGAACAAGATTCTATGTCTACAAGTCATCTCTAAGGTTTTGATGATAACAAAGGATGAAACAAATTGGTACCCTAACATAATTTATCTAAGTGTGCAGGACTCTAATCGAAAAAGGGTCAGATAGACATACATCTGATATTCACGTAAGTCCATAATGGCCACTTAGAAGTTAGTCAAGCAGAGCTTCTAACTCTGAACAAAAGAAAGCGCACAAAGTTCTACGTAGAAAGAAGAATCAGACGCTCTGAATCTGAACAGTGCACTCAAGGATCTGATGACTTTACACTCTGGGGAAATCACTATCAGAAAGACATCAAGAAACTCTGAAGTCAATCAGCTTTTAGCAACTATCTAAAGATACACACGCTGAACAGGAACATCTGAGCTCCGTGTACTCTGACTGAGAATGATCACCGAGACTTAGCTGCGAAGTCTTCCGTTTTTGGTATGAATCTACTTTTGGAATAGAGTTAACGCGCTCTAAAATTTCTATGGAAATGACAAAGAGATTAATGATGTAACAATCCAATTTTTAGTATTTATTTCGTATATTATTATTATTATTATATTTTATTTTATTTATTTGGAGTGTTAATTAATTAATTGGTTGTTAGGTAGTATAATAATTGATTATATTAATTAACTTGGTGTGTATGCTGTGTTGGTTTAATTTATTTGAACTAAATAGAGATATTATAATACTAGGTCTTATTGGGCCTAATAATTAAATTAGAGGTATCATTCTTTAAGCCCAAATATAATACTAGAATAGTAAGAGGTGAGGAGAGTGAGAAGTAGGATTCATTTGATCATTGACGGCAACAAAGAAAGAAAAGAGGAAAAGTAAGGAGAAGAGGGGAAGAACAAGAGAGAAGCTAAGGTTTTCAGAAAATTGAAGAGGTAAGGGGGAGAATCCTTATCATTATGGGTTAGTATAATTGGGTCAATGGGTAGAAATATGTTTAGGTTGAAATCCCTAAATTTTATGGTTTTGGAATTGTTAGATTTTGATGAGTATTCTTGATTTGTGGTGATTAATTGTGTTTGGAATGGATATATGGATGAAATTGAGTGATAAATTGAGAAACCACTTATTTTGTTAAATTCCATTACAGTACAGGTAATGTTAAGAAAAATTCCAGTTTCGAGCGTGTTATCTGGTTACCCTAAATGCGTTAACCGGTTACTTGTTAAAAATCTACCAAGGAATTGATTTGTTTTCGTGTTAACCGGTTACCCTAAAAGCGTTAACCGGTTACTTACTTAAAAATCTGCCCAGAATTGTATTCTGTTTTCAGGATAACCGGTTACTCCAAATGCGTTAACCGGTTACTTGCTAGAAATTTTCCAGGAATTGGATTTCGTTTCGTGTTAACCGGATACCCAAAAGCGTTAACCGGTTACCACTATTGAAAAATGAAAAATTGAGACTTTAAAAGTTGTATTCAATTTGAAATGAAATCTAAGTGTGCGTATTTGATAATTAGCCTATATTTATGAATGATATATTCTTATGAATGTGTATATGTACCATTGATGGATGATTCATAGAGTTGAATTATGGTGATATGTGGAATGTTAAGATGGTAGAGATGATCTTAATTGCATATGTTGTTGGTATGTGTACATTCATTCATGGCATAGTCGGCTTTATGGTGGAAGCGGTGAAACTGTGGGTTCACATGGTAATAGACGTTGATCCTTGAATGGAAATAGGCATAGCAGATGTTGATCCTTAATTGGAAATAGATGTAGTGGCTTTGATCTTGTCCGAATCGGAAGCGTGGCTTGGATACTAGAGATTGAATCGGAAAGCGGTGAAACGTTGGGTTCACATTGCGGTACCACATGCATAGAGTCACATGTATTGCATTGAGTCACATTAGAGTTATGTGATAATTGAATGTATGCATTGATGTGATTGTGATGTGTGTATGAGATATGGTAATTGAATTTGATGGATGTTTGAAACATGTGAAATAAATGTCGGTTAGTATAATTTACATGGTTATACAAGGTGTGATGAATTCCGTTAATTGTTGATTTAATCATTGTGATTTATTATACTTCTTCATAATGATTTGAATTCTCACCCTTCTGTTTGAATGTTGCCTTTACATGGGTATCGTGCAGATACTCAAGAGTAGTATTGCTGAAGTAAGTGGACGGTAGCTCACTCGAGATTTAGTCGGAGAGTTTCCGTGTTTGGTTTAGAGACTAGGTAGTGAGTCAATGCTCTGGTCATGTAACACGGGGTAGATTAGTAGTATTGTGAAGGTGAGAAAAACAAGAAAGGGGGGGGGGTTTGAATTGTTTGGAAAATAAGCACTTTTTCAAAATGAAAATCACACAAGGATTTTTATACTGGTTCTCTTATAACACAAAGCTACTCCAGTCCACCCGGCCAAGGTGATTTCGCCATCAACAAGGACTTAATCCACTAATCTTGAAAGATTGATTACAAACAACGTCTAAGAGAAAGATATCTTAGTCCTCTCAAGTATACAGACTGCACAGAGTCACTTGAGGAAATACAACAAAGATAAAAACTTATGTAATCTAGAGTGCTTCTAAGATAAGCAAATATTACAACAGTAAGAACAAAGTGTTTCACGTACTAAGCAACAACTTCGTGAAGATTGAGAGAATAAAACTTTTTATGTGTGTTGATGTTTCAGTAAAATCTTGTGATGTTGTACTTGTACCTCTCAATGTTGATTTGCAGTCCTTTATATAGAAGAGAAGGATCCGTTGAAAAATCATAGCAGGTAATGACTCTTGAATAATAATTAGTGCCATAACTTATGTTGCTTGTTGCCAAAGCAACTTTCTCTTCTTGAATGACTACTTTCCAAAAATAGTTCCTATTCATTTGAATTTGGAGTTAACGTCTCTTTCTGTATTAGGAAGTCCATTTCCATAACTTTACTTGAAGTTAACGTTACTCTTCCTTATTTAGCAATTCCATAATCAAGGTCTTCGTGTTTCTGGAGATCTTGGAATCTTGCTATCTAACTTCTGATCTCTTTTGAGTTTTGATGGTTTCTTCAGATAGCGCTGAGAACTTCTGGAGTTTGACATACGGTTGTTCAGAGTCAGAACTTCTAGAGCGTACTTCTTGTTCAGATGCTTCTGATATTTTGCTGTTTTGCTCAGAGTTAGACTTTCTTGAACGTGTTTCTACTTCAGATGCTTCTGGTCTTCTGATAATTTGTATCTGATATGATTCTGTATCTGATGATTTCTTCCTTCTTTCCTTAGAACCCTGCACACTTAGAAACGTTTCGTTAGGGTGCCATTTTTGGTTTCATCCTTTGTTATCATCAAAATCATGGAATCTGTTCTAGAACAATTTTTGTTCTTACAATCTCCCCCTTTTTGATGATGACAAAACAAACTTGATTAGCAGATGAAACATAAACAATATCAGATCAGATAGACAATAGCTCCCCCTGAGATAGGCTAGGGAGTTCAGAAGTTCTTACCAGAGCTTCCAAGCAATGAGGTTTCTTGATACCTTCTGCAATTTCTTAAGTCTAGAGTCTAGAGTTAGATAAATTTATTTTTAAGAAAAATATGTTGCAGAGTGCTTAAGGTATTTAGACAGTATTTTCATCAGAGCTATTAATGACTTCTCCCCCTTTTTGTCAGAATCAAAAAGACAACAAAAAAAAAATAATTCAAGAGAAAAACATTGTATTCAGATAAAAAGCAACAGAGGCAAAAGGAACAAGTAAACATCAGAAACAAAGAAGACAAAAACAACAAGCAAACAAAATCCTAAGTGCCTAGGGGTTGGGAGGCAGAGGCATTCTCTGAAGCAATAGAGCCAGCATGTTCTGAATGTTGTCATTGACAGAGTCTTGTTTATCCATTCTGGCACGGAGTTCCTTCTGATCTTTCTTCAGTTCTTCCAGCGTCTGGATAACCATAGGAACAACAGATGAGGACTCCCCCTGAGTCAGAGCCTGCTGTGCTTCAGCAGCGGCCTTTGCTTCAGCTTCAGCAGCAGCCTGTGCTTCAGCTTCAGCAGCAGCCTATGCTTTAGCTTCGGCAGCAGCAGCAGCATCGGCCAGAGCTTTAGCTTCAGCTTCCTTTGCCCTTTCTTCCTCTAGCCTTCTGGCTTCTTCTTCAGCTTCCTTTGCCAATCTCTCTTCCTCTAGCCTTCTAGCTTCAGCTTCTCTTGCAAGTCTTTCTTGGAGTCTTGCCTCAGCATCTCTGATGTAGCCATTTCTGACTTGTTCAGAGATGTTCTTCAGTCTAAAAGCCTCAGAGGTCATCCAGCCAATGACTCTGTTCCAGTGTGTCCTTACAGAGTCAGGATCATCACTGACTTCAGAGTTAATGGTCAGAGACTTGACCTTTTGTACTGAAGCCCCTGCGACCAGCATTATGGCTTCCTCAAGGGTAGGTACATAAAGGTTAGGTTCAGAGGTTTGAGGTGAAGAAGTTGGAGGGCTGAGATTTAATGTTAGAGGTTCAGGTTCAGCTTCAGGTTCAGCTGAGGTGTTTGGAGGGGTGATATCAGAGGTGTGGAGGTCAAAGGGTTGAGTTTCAGAAGGTTGGTCTTCAGAAGGGATGTTGGTTGTTTGTTCTGGGGGAGGTGAAGTTGCTTCAGATTCAAGTGGAGGTTGTTGTGGTTGTTCAAAGTTGTGGTTTAGAGCCTGAAGTTGGGCTAATGTTGGAGAGCTAGGGTCAGAGTTTTCTGGGTCTGAGGAGAGGATAAGGTATGGAGGTGATTCTGGTTCTGAAGATGATGAAGAGGAAGTGGTTTGGTTCATTTCTTCAGAACGTGGTAAAGATGTTTGGGCAAGATTAATTTGAGGTGGAGGTAGTGAGGTTCTGGTTGTAGAAGGTGGGGTTTCAGAGGTTGTGTATATGGGTGGTGTTGGGAGAGGATTAGAAGAAGCCATAAGTTGTTCAGAGGGAATAGAGGGAGCAGACGTACCAGTAGCTTCTTGCAGAGGCGCTGGAGATCTGGTTCCAGAAGTTTCTCCTATTCTTGCTCTCTTTGCCTTTGAAGACTTATTCTTAGGGGGACCTCTTTTGAATCTGACAAAGTCTTCTTCTGAATCTAGACAATCGTCCAATCTGAAATCAGATATGTCGACTCCTTCATCCTTCAGACGTTGCATGTAGTGGAGGATTCCATCTACAGGTTCATTCTTGAAGAACCTTGCAAGACCATGGGGCAACTTCCTCTGATCTTTCAAGGCATCCCAGGAGGTATCCATAGTGGGTCTGACTTGAATCTTCTTCAGAATTCCCATACTCTTGAGATTTCTGGCGTTCAAAGGTCTTCCAGTATCTATCGCCAGATCTTGCATCAGCCTGTTCTTCTCCAGACGATATACCAACCCATTCTCAATGAAAACATCAGATATAAGCCTTCCCAGAGGGATGTAGGATCTGGGTTTCATGTTGTTTCTTGTCTCCCTTACAGAGTCTCTGAGATATCTGAAGAGAAGTGCAGGAAGGCAGAGCTTTACACCCTTGTGAATGCAATAAAGAATGCACTTCTGATCTGCATTGATGTAGTCAGAGGAGTTTGATGCTGGGCGATGATGAATGGTTCCCAGAATGATCTTGAGCCATACTCTGAGGTTCTGATGAAGCTCTTTGTTCTTTGAAGGATTTCCTTCAGTGTTAAGTTTGAAGATGGTTGGATTGATTACTTCAGCAATGCGCCTTGACCTAGGGTTGATGTTGTAAATCCTTTTTCCTCCAGTTTTCTCCATGTTTAGTAAAGAAGCAATTGACTTTTCAGTAATCACTATCTTTACCCCCAATACGAAGGAGACGATGAAATGGTCATCAGCATCAGCAAATCTCCAGAATTCTTTGATGAGATTTGGGTAAACAGGGCCATAAAGCCTTTGGAAGTAGTTTTCCCACCCTTGTATACGGAGTTCTTCAGTAAGATCTACTCCATTTCTCCTCATGTTGTCGAAGTCCACCAGTGTTTCACATAACACATCCAGTCCCTCAAAGGGAGTTGCTAGGTTAATATGAGGTTGACGATCAAGAATATGGGGTTCCTTGTACACTGGAGTAATGGAAACGCCTGTAACAGTTGGAGTTGGAATGCTTGAACTTTGGGCAGTGGTGTTGGATTCCATTTGCTAAGAAAAGTTGAAAACTTGTTGTTGTTGAGCATCCATAGTTGATGAAGATGAAGGTGAAGATGAAGAGTTTGTAGAAATGCTTCAGAGAGGGTTTGAGAGTGAGTGAGAGTGATAAGTGTGTGAAATGTGAGAAAAGTGTTTAAATACTCTAAACAAAAACACATGCAAAACGACACACTATTCAGCGTTAGCACAAAGCACAAGATAGCACGCTTGGGGGAAAAATGATTAAGGCTCATTAATGAATGTCTAATCCCAACAGTATGCACACTACTCGAGGAGATCTTAAACGTTTGCCTTTTGATTTTTCTTCTGGACAACTGTCTAGAAGTTCTAGGGTTAGACGCTAAGTGCTCCACGTGTTGATGTATCTGATCTTCAGGAATACCAAAGGATTGGTTCCTAGAGATTTCTAACTCAGATATCTTCTTAACAGGTAGAAGTATCAGAGTCAGAGGCAGAAACATATTTGTTTATGTCAGAATCTTATTTTACATCTTCAGAGCCACACTTCATTCAGGGCAATTTTGAATGTTCAGATTTTCTAAGATAAAAAGAAATCTATCTTCAGCTAGAGGCTTAGTAAAGATATCTGCCCATTGATGATCTGTATCAATGAACTTCAATGTTACTATCCCTTTCTGAACATAGTCTCTGATAAAATGATGTTTTATTTCAATGTGTTTAGCTCTGGAATGTAGAATGGGATTCTTACTTAGACAAATGGCAGCAGTATTATCACAGAAGATAGGAATGTTACTCTCAAAGATTTGCAGATCTTCTAATTGATGCTTCATCCAGAGCATCTGAGTTGTGCACAGTGATGCTGAGATATATTCTGCTTCTACAGTTGATAGAGCGATAGTTGACTGTCTTTTGCTAGCCCAGGATATTAGATTGTTTCCCAGAAGCTGGCAATTTCCAGATGTGCTTTTTCGTTCTAGTCTATCTCCTGCATAATCTGCATCACAGTAACCAGAAAGTCTATACTCTGATGTTTTCTTATACATCAGGCCCAGGTTAGGAGTTCCTTTCAGATACTTGAGAATTCTCTTAACTGCTGTTAAATGAGATTCTCTAGGATCTGATTGGAATCTGGCACAGAGACAGACACTAAAGAGAATATCAGGACGAGTAGCAGTCAGATAGAGAAGAGAGCCTATCATACCTCGATAGAGCTTCTGACAAATTTGCGCTTACTTCTTCCTTTTCAAGAATGCATGTCGGATGCATTGGAGTCTTTGCAGAGTTGCAATCAGCCATGTCAAATTTCTTCAGAACATCTTTAATATATTTGCTTTGATGAACATATGTAACTTCTGAAGTTTGGTTAATTTGAATTCCCAGAAAGAACTTTAGTTCTTGCATTAAGCTCATTTCAAATTCTGCATGCATTAACTTAGAGAATTCTTGACAAACAGAGGCGTTAACTGAACCAAAAATAATATCATCAACATATATCTGGCATATCATGAGATCATTGTTAAGGTTCTTACAGAAAAGTGTGGAGTTAACTTTTCCTCTGATAAAATTGTGTTCCAGAAGAAAATTGCTTAAACGTTCATACCAAGCTCTGGGAGCTTGTTTAAGTCCATATAAAGATTTTTTAAGTTTAAAAACATGTTCTAGAAAATTTGGATTTTCAAAACCTGGAGGTTGGTTGACATACACTTCTTCTGATATATAACCATTAAGGAATGCACTCTTGACATCCATTTGATATAATTTAATAGAATGGTTAATAGCAAAAGATACAAGAAGACGAATAGATTCTAACCTTGCGACTGGAGCAAAAGTTTCATTATAATCAATACCTTCTTGTTGACTATAACCTTGAGCTACCAGTCGAGCTTTGTTTCTGACGACTTCTCCTTTCTCATTCAGCTTGTTTCTGAATACCCATCTGGTTCCAATAACGTGAGTGCCTCTGGGCTTTGGAACAAGATCCCAGACATCATTCTTTGTGAATTGATCTAATTCTTCTTGCATGGCTGAAACCCAGTCGTTATCTTGAAGTGCTTCATCACAGGACGTAGGCTCAATCAGAGACACTAGTCCCAGAGGAGTATCTTCAGAGGTCCTGAAAGTAGATCTGGTTCTAACAGGTTCGTCTTTGTTTCCCAGAATCAAATCTTCAGATACATTGATACGACTTTTAACTTTCTTTGGGATTTCTGGGGATTTAATTTCTTCAGAGTTCTGAGTGACAGTTGCTTCTGGAGTTTTATCAGATCCTGCAAGAGTGATTTCTAAATCTGCAAAATTTTCAACTAGCTTTGACTTTTCAGAGTCAAGCTTATCATCAAATCTGACATGAATTGATTCTTCCACAATTTTGGTTTCTATGTTGTATACTCTGTAGCCTTTAGAGCGTTCTGAGTATCCTAACATAATACCTTTCTGGGCTTTGGAATCGAACTTGTTCAGATGTTCTTTAGTGTTAAAGATAAAGCAAGAACATCCAAAAGGATGAAAATATGAAATGTTTGGTTTTCTTCCTTTACACAGTTCATAGGGAGTCTTTTCCAGAATAGGTCTTATAGAGATTCTATTCTGAATGTAACATGCTGTTTTTATAGCTTCTGCCCAAAAGTGCTTTGCCACATTAGATTCATTGATCATGGTTCTGGCCATCTCTTGGAGTGTCCTATTCTTCCTTTCTACAACTCCATTTTGTTGTGGAGTTCTAGGGCAGGAGAAATCATGGGATATTCCATTAGAGTCAAATAATTCCTCAAAATCTTTGTTTTCAAATTCTCCACCATGATCACTTCTGACTCTAATAATTTTAGAATCAAATTCTTTTTGCACTTTGGAGCAGAAACTGGTGAATACAGAGTGAGACTCACTCTTGTGCTTTAGGAATTTCACCCATGTCCAGCGACTGTAATCATCAACAATGACTAGTCCATACTTCTTTCCATTGACTGATGCTGTTTTCACAGGACCAAATAAGTCAATGTGGAGAAGTTCCAGAGGCTTAGAGGTAGAAACAACATTTTTATTTTTAAAGGATGTTTTTGAAAATTTTCCTTTCTGACATGCTTCACACAGAGCATCTGAAGAAAACTTCAGTTTAGGTAGGCCTCTGACTAACTCGAGTTTATTTAGCTGAGAAAGTTTCCTCATGCTAATGTGGCCCAAGCGTCTATGCCACACCCATTGCTCTTCGTGAACAGTCATCAGACATTTGACATTTTGTTCTTTTAAATCAGAAAGATTGATTTTATAAATGTTGTTCTTCCTCTTGCCTGTGAATAGGACTGAACCATTGCTTTGATTTATGGCTTTACATGTTTTTTGATTAAAGATTACATCATAACCATTATCACTTAATTGACTTATGGATAATAAGTTATGCATTAATCCTTCTACGTAAAGGACATCAGATATAGAGGGAAGAGTACCATTACCAATAGTTCCGGAGCCTCTGATCCTTCCTTTCTGATCTCCTCCGAAACCTACAAATCCAGCGTCTTTAAGTTCCAGACTTTGGAACATAGACTTTCTTCCCGTCATGTGTCGCGAGCATCCAGAGTCCAGGTACCATGACTGGTGTCTGAACTTTGCTGCATAGGATATCTGCAACATAAACAATCTTATCTTTCGGTACCCAGAATCTCTTGGGTCCTTTCTGATTAGTCTTCCCAGAGTTTCTTATAACTTTGGGTTTTCTAGCATTTTCAAATTTTTGTTCTTGTATGTGTGTGTAGTGATATGAAAATGGAGATTTAAGTTGGTCACTAAAAGAAGTTTTAACTTCCTTAGGATCATACCCAATTCCCTTTTTATTGTTCTGACTAACTCCATAAATCATGGATGCCATAATACTCCTACCTATTCCATTTTTCAGAAATTCTTGAAAGGCTTCTTCGTATTCATAAATTAATTTATTTGAAGTTTGTGGTGCTTGAGATAACGCTTCTTCTAATTCTAAGCTTTTTCTTTTGGCTCCATCTCTTTCTAATGTTAAAGATCTGATTGTATCTTCCCGCTCTAGAATTGTCATCTCAAGCTTGCCACATTCTTCAAATTTTGCTTTAAAACAGCCTTTTATGTTTTTAAGCTTTTGTTTTAATTTCTGATATGAGCTAAGAGTTTCTGACAAGCATGATTCTAGATCAGATCGAGAGAGTTCAGAAAATACCTCTTCAGATTCTTCATCTGAGCTGCTCTTGGATGTGGTAGCCATAAGTGCCACGTTGGCCTTTTCATCAGAGTCAGATTCTGATGACTCAGATTCACTATCATCCCAGGTAGCCATCAATCCTTTCTTTGTCCTGAAGGTATTTTTCTTGAAGCTTTCTTTTCTAGAATTGTCTTTCTTTAGCTTGGGGCATTCATTCCTGTAGTGACCTGTTTCTGTACATTCATAACAAGTACTATCTTTGTTAGTTTTACCTTTTGAGGTTGATTCTGATCGATCCCCTCTGGGTCTTGGTCTTCTGAAGTTGTTGTTCCTCTTTTTCCAGAGTTGTTTAACTCTTCTGGTCAGGAGGGACAATTCTTCTTCATCATCAGAATCTTCTAGTTCAGAGTCATCAGTATCTTCAGTTTCTGCCTGGAGAGCTTTGGTTCTGTCAGGTTTGCGTCTTTCATATCTGGACTTTAATGCTACGGACTTGTTCCTTTTCTGAGGCTCATGTTCCTCTAGTTCTATCTCATGGCTTCTGAGAGAACTGACAAGTTCTTCAAGACTGATATTGTTCAGATCCTTTGACAACTTCAGAGCAGTAACCATGGGTCTCCATTTCTTTGGCAGACTTCTGACTATCTTTTTAACGTGGTCTGCAGTTGTGTATCCTTTGTCTAGAACCTTGAGACCTGCAATCAGAGTTTGGAATCTGGAGAACATTGCCTCTATGGCTTTATCATCTTCCATTTTGAAGGCTTCATATTTCTGGATAAGCGCCAGAGCCTTTGTCTCTTTGACCTGAGAGTTTCCTTCATGAGTCATCCTCAGAGAGTCAAGTATGTCTTTGGCTGTTTCTCTGTTGGTGATCTTTTCATACTCGTTGTAAGATATAACATTGAGGAGTATGGTTCTGGCCTTGTGATGATTTTTGAAAACTCGCTTCTGATCATCTGACATCTTACTTCTGGGAACTTCAGCTCCATCCTCTGTGATAGGAGGTTTGTATCCATCTGTGACAATGTCCCAGAGATCAGCATCATAGCCTAGAAAGAAACTTTCGATTCTATCTTTCCAGTAATCGAATTTCTCTCCATCAAAGACAGGAGGCTTAGCATTGTAACTATCCTTTTCATTTGTGTGGGCCATAGTTTTTCTCGTTCTGGATCTCTCTACACTGTTAAGTGTTTGATTAGAAAATCAATAACAGAGCCGGAGCTCTGATACCAATTGAAGGTGAGAAAAACAAGAAAGGGGGGGTTTGAATTGTTTGGAAAATAAGCACTTTTTCAAAATGAAAATCACACAAGGATTTTTATACTGGTTCGCTTATAACACAAAGCTACTCCAGTCCACCCGGCCAAGGTGATTTCGCCTTCAACAAGGACTTAATCCACTAATCTTGAAAGATTGATTACAAACAACGTCTAAGAGAAAGATCTCTTAGTCCTCTCAAGTATACAGACTGCACAGAGTCACTTGAGGAAATACAACAAAGATAAAAACTTATGTAATCTAGAGTGCTTCTAAGATAAGCAAATATTACAACAGTAAGAACAAAGTGTTTCACGTACTAAGCAACAGCTTCGTGAAGATTGAGAGAATAAAACTTTTTATGTGTGTTGATGTTTCAGTAAAATCTTGTGATGTTGTACTTGTACCTCTCAATGTTGATTTGCAGTCCTTTATATAGAAGAGAAGGATCCGTTGAAAAATCATAGCAGGTAATGACTCTTGAATAATAATTAGTGCCATAACTTATGTTGCTTGTTGCCAAAGCAACTTTCTCTTCTTGAATGACTACTTTCCAAAAATAGTTCCTATTCATTTGAATTTGGAGTTAACGTCTCTTTCTGTATTAGGAAGTCCATTTCCATAACTTTACTTGAAGTTAACGTTACTCTTCCTTATTTAGCAATTCTATAATCAAGGTCTTCGTGTTTCTGGAGATCTTGGAATCTTGCTATCTAACTTCTGATCTCTTTTGAGTTTTGATGGTTTCTTCAGATAGCGCTGAGAACTTCTGGAGTTTGACATACGGTTGTTCAGAGTCAGAACTTCTAGAGCGTACTTCTTGTTCAGATGCTTCTGATATTTTGCTGTTTTGCTCAGAGTTAGACTTTCTTGAACGCGTTTCTACTTCAGATGCTTCTGGTCTTCTGATAATTTGTATCTGATATGATTCTGTATCTGATGATTTCTTCCTTCTTTCCTTAGAACCCTGCACACTTAGAAACTTTTCGTTAGGGTGCCATTTTTGGTTTCATCCTTTGTTATCATCAAAATCATGGAATCTGTTGTAGAACAATTTTTGTTCTTACATATTGAACTCATGTCTTATTGGAGAAGTATTATGTTATTACTTGTGAACCTGTTTGATTCCAATTACTGTTTGAGAGGCCATAATGCCAAATAGTCTGGATATGGTTTTATTTTATCTTGAGGAGATTATTGAGAGATGATCATGGTATGGAACATGAATCATTTTATGAAATACATGAATATTCATTATTTTCTGCCGTGGACGCATATTCTTGAATATTCATGATAATTGAAATGTGTTATTTTAAATGACCAGGTGTATTGTATATTGATGATGAATGATGTTGGTTTTTGAAAGCTTTTAGTTTTTGAAAACGTCGATGTGACGCCCTTTTATTTATATGCGTGTTTATTCACTCTGATTATATGTTAAGTATTTTGGGGTATAAAAAGGGGTGTTACATTGTAACACCTCAAAATTTGCCCTCCTCTCTTGGGACTAGCATATCATATTGCATATCATTTTTAATTCATTAGGCATTTCATATTGCATATCATGTGGTTACATTGTGCAAGTCATCCTCACAAGTCTTGATCAGAAGATAGGAGGTCATGTGCAAGCTAGGGTTTCATTGGACTGGTCATTAATCATCTGAGGATGTGGAGGTCCAAATTAGGGTTTTGTGATTCTCAAGGAGATTGGTCCTTATCTTGTTTGAAATGATTCATCATCATCATCATGGTTTGTCATCATCAAGTGTTTGATCAAGATTCCTTGAGATTAGGGTTTTGACCACTGGTCAACCCTAATCGGTTGTATTGGGCCAATCAGGGCATGGCTGGGAGATGGGGTCTATGATGGAGATGGGGATCATTTCATGGTTATATGGAGCTTATTGAGGCTAGGGTTCGTCCTTGAGCCATTTCATCAGAGGATTGGAGCTCAATTTGATCAATGCATTGCCAAATTCATCTATCAGTTGAAAAAGTCAACTATGGTCAACTGTGCTTGATTTTATGGATTTGGAGGTGGGAGAGAGTTGGATACACTTCATTCATGTTGGAACAAGTGTTATTTGACATGGCAAAGCTCAAGAATGGAGAAAATAAAGTCAGGACAAAAATTGCTAAAAATAGAAAGTGACTTGTAATGGAAGTTTCCAAAAATGGAAAGTTTTTGACCACAAATTTACATGTCCAAGGAAGCTTCAAATGAAAATTTGTTCAACATGAAAGTTGTAGATCTTGGTCTCACCTTTCCAAAAAGTCCAAGAACTTGAAAGTCCCATGTATGGTTGGCAAGTTATGGTCCATTCAATTTCAAAAATGACCCATAATCGAAGTGGCATAACTTTCACATGGAGTGTCCAAATTGAGTGATCTTTTTATGAGCAAACTCCGTTTAACATGTACTTTCATGGTGCATAATTGGAATTCATCAAAAATGGTCAATGCAAAAAGTCATTTTTCAAGTGCACAGTTAAAAATCCAAGGGCAAAATGGTCCAAGTTGAGAAATAATTGGAATTTTGGCATGGGAGTTTTTGCAACACCTCACATATGCCAATTAGAGATGGTTTGAATTGTCATAACATTTCAAAGTACGATATTTGGTTAAGTCATTTTGGAACTTCACTTGAAATTACACAATTTGGCATGACATGGTGAAATTGAAAAATACAAAACCAATCAACATGGGACAAGTGCCAACACATCACAAATGGAATTTGGAGAGTGCGTGAGCTGTCATACAGCTGTCATGGGCCCTATTGTGAAATGGCATTTTTGCCCTTGCTTTGTAAATTACACATTAAGCTAATCACTTTCATTTTGGTGAATTGAATGATTAAGAGTGTGATTAAGTGGAAGTATAAGAGCCTAATCATAACTAACTTTGGATCAGAATCACAATTTCACAAAATCTCTAACAGTTTTTCCCTCCAATTCTCCAAATTCATCAAGAACATTCATCAACCAAACTCTTCCAATTCTTCACCAATTCACGAAATTCTTTTTGCTTCCTCCTCCAATCATCTTCCTCTTGGACTGTTTCATCAATTCATCACCAAAAACCTCACGAATCTCAACTGTTCATCCTTGGTGCAACAATGGCAATTAGCAATTTCTTCCAATAGAAGCAATTTCGAGCTAACCTGAGCACTCCGTTCAACTTCCCTATCTTCATGATGCATCTGTTTCGAGGAAACACGCGCTAAAGCTCAAGATTCAACACTGTCTCCAATTTAAGGTGTGATTTCGAATCTCATCATTTTGTGAATTGTGATATGCGTTCTATAGTGTTTTCCACGTAGATGATCATGCTAGGTCCAGTTTTTGAAATGATGAACTATAGGTTGAGAAATCGTGTTTGAAAGATTTGATGTCAAAACCTAATTGGCTCGATCCGTGAGCTACAGTGAGAATTAGGCAATTTAGGTTACGTATCCATGATCCTGGCACTTAGACCTTTCCAATGACTATAGGCTTGTGAATTTCTGTGAAGATTTGATGTTCTTGGTGTTCTTGAATTTTCTGGACTTGTTTTGCTGAAGAACACGATTCCAAGCTTGTTTGATTCGTCCTAGCGCCTTGCCAATTTCAAAAGATGTTTCCCGCCTGGATTGTCCAATCAGAACGCGCCATCACATTAAGTGATGCGCTGCGTTTTGGACCAGAGAGGCGCTATTTACCATTTTGCCATTTCAGTAATTTATTTTCTTATTTCATTTTCTTTTGATCATTCCAATTTCATTTTTTGTACCACAACTTCAAAAATTAGTAACTCACTCATAACTCATCCAATTTTGATGAAACTTTTTGTGCCATACTCATGAAATTGTGTAGAATTTAATGGATATTTTTTGGATTTTTTGGCATGAATGGAAAAATAATGAGCCTAGGGTTTGTAGAATGTGTCACAATTTTGTACATGTTGCCATTTTCATCATGAAATGCTCATACATTTAAAGAAATGATTGAAATTTTTTGTGCTCATTCTGGACATGTTGATGGTGATTTCCATGTAAAGTTTATGATTTTTGGATACCTGATGATTGAGATATGATTTTTTGAATCTAGGTGTGACAATTTGTGTCACACCTAGCTAGGTCAACTTCATGAATTTATTTGCATGACCTATGATTGTTGGATTGGATTGAAATTTTGCATGAATGATCATTGGTATGTCAAGATAACATGTGAATTGTTCTGGATTTTTCTATGGCATTTTCCAATTGATTGATAATTTTCTTCACTGTATGCTCATTTGGTAATATTGTGTGACACATGTTTGTATATTGTTTGTGAAATTCTCATATGGTTTTGGATGAAGATGAAATTTGGTATGCTGGTTATAGACACATTATAGGACATCATAGTTTTGGTCCCATTCATTTCTAATATGTTGTCACTGTTTTGTGAATTTTTGAAGTGAATGCATGTGTTGGTGCTATGAATTGGCTTGAATAATTGTGTCTGGATTTCTTGATTTTCATTGACCTACTTTCTTTTGTCCAATTGAGCTGAAAATTGACATGCTACTTGTTGATTGTGTCCTGTTTAGGTGTGAATTATTTGAGGATTTTTGGAATTGTTTTGGTATGCTTTTGATTGAAGTTATTCTGTTTGGACTTTTGGTGTTGTATTTGACCTAGTTTGTGGTATATTGTGCATGAATTGATATTGGTGAATGATATGAGCATGAGACCAATTGAATTTGCTTTTGATTTGTTTTAATTTGATTTTGGATTGGGTTTGCTTGCTGTTTAGAGCTTTTTATCCCCTTTGGACCCTAGGCTTGGCCTAGTGGTCTAGTTTCTCACATTTGGTGTGAATTTTCAGGACGAAATGCACAATGCTTAAGGAGTTTGCTTCAAGGCAATTTGAATTGAGTTTGGTTGATGTTTATAAACTAACTTGACTTTGTTTTGTAGGGATTGATGCTTGAGCTTGGGCTTATAGCTTGCACTTGTGTGCATTAACTTGTGTTGCCTGTGCAGTTTAACTGATTAACATTTGCTGTTTACTGTTGGTTTGTCTGAGTACTGATGATACTTGATTGATTTCAGGTACATTTAGTCGCTTACAGTTCTTTAAGAACTTGCTTGCTGCTGCTTGGTTTTTAAACCACTTGAGGTAGGACTTCTATTCTTCATGTAGTCTGGAAGACCTGGCCTGTTACTTGGCCAGGCAACTGTCTGAAGTCCTCCTTAAGAGGCGTTGTTTGTGGTTGTTTACATTTGTGCCCAAGCAGGTAAAGACCTCTATGAGGCAATTGGCGGATCATAGGGATATGCAATCTATCCCCCGCTATTCTGTTGAGTCGTCCCTCTGCTCACACGGCTGTGTGTTGATGCATTGGGACACAAACCCAAGATCTTGTGCTGTTGCACAATCGAGTCAGAGTCTTTGAGCGTAGAAGGGTGTCCCTCCATTCTGGACCCACGCTCCTTTGTCTGAAGCTCTCCCTGGTCAGGGATAAGAGTTGTGAAGTCTAATCTTCACTCACCTTTCATCTGCTTCACCTTAGCCTCGCAATGGCAAGGTTAAGAGCGAATACTACCCATGTACAGATGACTTGCTTCGGCAGTCAAACCCATTGTTTGAGCCTCACTTGACTGGTTATAGTGTGTGCTTTGTGAATATATGTTTGCTCTGTTTGCTTGTATGCTTGTATGCTTGTCTTCCTGGATAGGATTAGATTGCAGTTGTGCAAGTAGGTAGAAACCTCAACGTAGGGCAATGATGCATGACAACACTAGGCTCGAGTCCAACTCCCTGGTAGTGTGTCTTCCCTTGGTTTCTGGCTAAAATTTCTTTCCCTTGAGGGGAACTACATCGCCCTGATCCTCGTTCCAGACGAGGTATGTAGGCAGGAGACCGTGCGAGGTCTCTCCGGGCACTTTTTTTCTTTTTGTGTGTGTTTGCTTGTTATCTTCTTGTGTATGTTTGGTTCGGATGCCGATGTAAGTCCAGTGATTGGCTTTCGGGCTCCACGTTTGCCCTTTGGTGTGTGTTTTGGTTCGGATGCCGATGTAAGTCCAGTGATTGGCATTCAGGCTCCATGTTTGCCTGTGTTTCTGTTTGCTTGTTTGGCGTGCGTGAGTCGAACTACGGCAGCTCTGATTCTCGTTCCAGACGAGATACGTAGGCATAGGATGCGACGTCCTATCGAGCTCTCTTCCTCTTAACCCCACCTGTGTTGTCTTCGGTGCGTGTGTGTGTGGTGTTTTAGCAACCTTTTCTTTTCTTAGAGCGTGGATCCCGTCGAGTACGACGGACGTGAGGGGTGCTAATACCTTCCCCTTGCGTAACCGACTCCCTTACCCTTTCTCTTTGGTCGCGAGACCATGCTTTTTCCAGGTTTCTCTGAGCGTTTCCTTTCCCTATTTTGGGATAAATAACGCGCAGTGGCGGCTCTGTGTTGTTTTTGTTTCAGCTCGCCGGTTGTTTTTTCGCGGATGCGACATACATTAGTGGTATCAGAGCATGGTCGACCAGTTGAACAATAGTCGTTAATGTTTTCCAATCCTGTTGTATTTGATTTGTGTATCTGACACGATTGATACTGTTTGTCTGGTTATTCGGGCTGTTTAGGACGATGGTTGCAGGCAGAAATGATGATGCCATTGCTGAGGCGCTAAGGATGTTGGCTGACTCCATCGGTCATATCCCTCAAGCGAACGTTGGTAACCGAAATGGAGATGATGATGAGTTCCGTGCTTTAGGGAGATTCCAGAGGAATAATCCTCCTGTCTTTGAGGGTGAGCATGAACCTGATAAAGCTCAAGCTTGGCTGAAGGCAATTGAGAAGATCTTCAGAGTCATGAACTGTAATGATGCTCAGAAAGTGCAGTTTGGTACTCATATGCTTGAGAAGGAAGCTGAAGATTGGTGGAACAACACTCTTCAGAGGTTCGAAGAAGATGGCATTGAGGTTACTTGGGCTCTTTTCCGTGATGTCTTCTTGGAGAACTATTTTCCAGAAGATTGTTGGGGGAAGAAAGAGGTGGAGTTCCTTGAATTGAAGCAAGGAAATGGTACTCTTGCGGAATATGCTGCTAGATTTCAGGAGCTTATCAAGTATTGTCCTCATTACAATACTGCTAATGCTGAGAAATCTAAATGCTTGAAGTTCGTGAATGGCTTGAGACATGATATCAAGAAGGCCATTGGTTACCAACAGATTACTCGTTTTGCGGAGTTGGTTAACAAGAGTCGGATCTATGATGAGGATAGTAGGGAAAGTGCTTCTTTCTACAAGAGTTTGAAGGGGAAAAGCCAGGATCGTGGGAAACCGTATGATAACAAGAGGAGACAATCTGGTTTTGGCAAGAAGCCAAGTGGGGGAGGATCTTCTACTCCACTTAAGTGTTTCAAATGTGGCGTTGAAGGTCATCGTGCTGTTGATTATGGTAAGGATTCAGTGACGTGCTTCAAGTGTGGCAAGAGTGGTCACAAAGCAAACAAGTGTGGAGTTAGTTCGAGTGTGACTTGTTACAATTGTGGTGAGAAAGGTCACATTAGTACCAAATGTGATAAGCCGAAGAAGGAGCAAACGAAGGGAAAGGTGTTTGCATTGTCTGGTGCAGAGGCCACTACCGATGATAGGCTAATCCAAGGTACGTGCTTTATTAATGGTACACCTTTGACTGCCATTATTGATACCGGTGCAACATATTCTTTCATTTCTTTGGATTGTGCTAAGAGATTGAATCTTATATCATCTGACATGCGTAGAAGTATGGTTATTGATACACCTGCTATGGGTTCTGTTTCCACTTCTTATCTGTGTCTGAATTGTCCGTTGAGTATCTTTGGTAGGGATTTTGGAATTGATTTAGTTTGTCTTCCTTTAGAGCAACTTGATGTGATTTTGGGTATGAATTGGTTAGAATTTAATCGGGTGTATATCAACTGTTTTGAGAAGACGGTTATTTTTCCTGAGGTTGGTGCTAAGGAAGATTGGTTTGTGTCTGCTAAGCAAGTTGATGAATCGGTGCAAGATGGTGCTGAGTTGTTTATGTTGTTGGCAACTTAGAATATTCGTGAGAAGAGGACGATTGGAGAATTGCCAATAGTTTGTGAGTTTGCGGAGGTATTTCCTGAAGATATAAGTGATTTACCGCCGGAACGTGAGGTTGAGTTTTCGATTGATTTAGTTCCTGGAACTAGTCTTGTATCGATGGCTCCCTATAGAATGTCTGCTTCTGAGTTGAAAGAGTTGAAGAGTCAACTTGAAGACTTGCTTGAGAAGAAGTTTATTCTTCCTAGTGTGTCGCCGTGGGGTGCATATGTTCTGTTGGTCAAGAAGAAAGAAGGTTCTATGAGATTATGTGTTGATTATAGACAACTGAATAAAGTGACGATTAAGAACAAGTATCCACTTCCGAGGATTGACGATCTGATGGATCTGCTGGTTGGAGCTTAAGTGTTTAGCAAGATTGATTTGAGGTCTGGGTATCATCAGATTCATGTAAAGGCTGAGGATATTCAAAAGACTGCTTTTCGGACAAGGTATGGTCACTATGAGTACTCCGTGATGCCTTTTGGTGTGACTAATGCACCTGGTGTATTTATGGAGTATATGAATAGAATTTTTCATGATTATCTGGATAAGTTTGTGGTTGTGTTCATTGATGATATATTGATTTATTTTAAGAGTGAAGAAGATCATGCTGAGCATTTGAAGGTTGTGTTATCAGTGTTGAAAGAGAAGAAGTTGTTTGCTAAACTCTCTAAATGTGAGTTTTGGTTGAGTGAAGTAAGTTTTCTTGGGCATGTGATTTCGAGTGGTGGTATTTCTGTGGATCCTACGAAGGTTGAAGCTGTATCTCAATGGGAAGCTCCTAAGTCTGTTGCTGAGATTAGAAGTTTCCTTGGTTTGGCTGATTATTATAGGAAGTTCATTGAAGGATTTTCTAAGTTGTCGTTACCATTGACACAGTTAACTAGAAAGGGCCAAGCTTTCATTTGGACTTCGCAGTGTGAAGCGAATTTTCAAGAGCTTAAGAGAAGATTGACTACGGCTCCTATTTTGATTTTATCGGATCCGTTAGAACCTTTCGTTGTGTATTGTGATGCTTCTTTGTTGGGTTTGGGAGGTGTTTTGATGCAAAAAGGGCAAGTGGTAGCTTATGCTTCAAGGAAACTTAAAGTTCATGAGAGGAATTATCCGACGCATGATTTAGAGTTGGCCGCCGTTGTGTTTGTGTTGAAGCTTTGGAGACATTATTTGTTTGGATCGAGATTTGATGTGTTTAGTGATCGCAAGAGTTTGAAGTACTTGTTCGATCAGAAAGAATTGAATATGAGGCAAAGGAGATGGTTGGAATTCTTGAAAGATTATGATTTTGGTTTGAATTACCATCCTGGAAAGGCGAATGGTGTAGCCGATGCATTGAGTAGGAAGTCGTTGCACATGTCTAGGTTGATGATTCGAGAGTTTGAATTGTTGGAGCAATTTAGAGATTTGAGTTTGGTTTGTGAAGCGACGCTTCGTGTGTTAAGCTTGGTATGTTGAAGCTTACGTGTGGCATTCTTGACGAGATTAGAGAAGGTCAGAAGTCGGATTCGAAATTAGTCGATGTTATGACATTGATTAATCAAGGAAAAGGTGGTGACTTTAGGATTGATGAGAATGGTATCATGAGGTGTCGTGATCGAGTTTGTGTTCCGGATGTTGCGGATTTGAGAAAGAGGATTCTTGAGGAAGGGCATAGAAGTGGTCTGAGTATTCATCCTGGTACTACTAAAATGTATCAAGCCTTGAGGAAGATGTTTTGGTGGCAAGGTATGAAGGAGGATGTAGCGGAATTTGTGTATTCATGTTTGACTTGTCAAAAGTCAAAGATTGAACATCAAAAGCCATCTGGTTTGATGCAACCGTTATCTATTCCCGAGTGGAAGTGGAATAATATCTCTATGGATTTTGTTTTGGGTTTGCCGAGAACATCGAGTAATTGTGAGGCGATTTGGATCGTTGTGGACAGGTTGACGAAATGTGCTCATTTTATTCCGATGAGGATGGATTATTCGATGGAGAGACTTGCTAAGTTGTACATCGAGAGGATTGTGTGTTTGCATGGTATTTCGTCGAGCATTATTTTGGATAGAGATCCGAGGTTCACTTCGAGATTTTGGGAAGGTTTGCAAAGTGCTTTGGGTACGAAGTTGCGTTTGAGTTCGGCATATCATCCGCAAACTGATGGTCAAACGGAGAGGACTATTCAGTCACTGGAAGATCTTTTGAGGTCTTGTGTTTTGGAACAAGGAGGAAATTGGGATAGTTTCTTGCCTTTGATCGAGTTTACGTATAACAATAGTTTCCATTCGAGTATTGGAATGGCACCTTTTGAGGCTCTTTATGGTAGAAGGTGTAGAACTCCTTTGTGTTGGTACGAATTGGGAGAGAGTGCTGTGGTTGGACCCGAGTTGATTCAAGAGACTACGGATAAGATTAAGATGATTCAAGAGAAGATGAAGGCTTCTCAGAGCCGTCAAAAGAGTTATCATGATAAGAGGAGGAAATCTCTTGAGTTTGAGAAAGATGAGCATGTGTTTCTTCGAGTTATGCCAATAATGGGTATTGGTAGAGCTTTGAAGTCGCGTAAGTTAATGCCGCGTTTCATTGGTCCTTATCAGATTTCCAAGAAGGTAGGTGAAGTGGCATATCGGATTGCATTGCCACCTTCACTTTCTAATCTTCATGATGTGTTCCATGTGTCTCAATTGAGGAGGTACATTGCGGATCCATCGCATGTTGTTCCATTAGATGATGTTCAAGTGAGGGATAATTTGACGGTTGATACATCACCTATGCGAATTGAAGATCGAGAAGTGAAGAAGCTTCGTGGTAAGGAGATTGTTTTGGTGAAAGTTGAAGGTGAGAAAAACAAGAAAGAGGGGTTTGAATTGTTTTGGAAAATAAGCGCTTTTGCAAAATAAAATCACACAGGATTTTATACTGGTTCGCTTATAACACAAAGCTACTCCAGTCCACCCGGCCAAGGTGATTTCGCCTTCAACAAGGACTTAATCCACTAATCTTGAAAGATTATTACAACCAACGTCTAAGAGAAAGATCTCTTAGTCCTCTTAAGTATACAGACTGCGCAGAGTCACTTGAGGAATAAAAATCAATTTAGGTAAAAACAGAATTTGTAATCTAGAATGCTTCTAGGCTAAAGCAAATATTACAAAATTTGAGCAAGTAAGAAGTTCACGTTATGAGCAAAAGCTCGTGAAAGATTTAAGAGAGAGAGTAGAGTATTTCTGTGCGTTCAGGTGTGTCTCTCAATGAGGTTTGTCGTCCTTTATATAGAGGTGAAAGGACCGTTGTAGTGATGGCAGATATTTTGTCTTGATGAGAGTTTAATGCCATAACTTCTGTTGTTTCTTGCCAAAACAAGTTTGTCTCCCTGAATAACTTCTTTCCAAATATGGTTTCTTTCCCTTTGAAGTTGAAGTTGCCGTTACTCTGGATAAGGAAATTCTTTGTCAGAGTCTGAATTACTCTATTAATCTGAGATTTGAGAAATGACATTAGAGCTTCTGATAGTCTTGGTCTTTTTAGATCATCAGTGTTGACTTCAGAGGAAGTTGAGAGCTTCTGGTGTTTTGATATGCTGTTGCTCAGAGTCAGAACTTCTGGGGCGTGCTTCTTCTTCAGATGCTTCTGATATTCTGATATGTTGTTTTGCTCGGAGTCAGAACTTCTAGGGAGCGTTTCCACTTCAGATGCTTCTGATATTCTGGTACTTTGTATCTGATTTTATTCTGTATCTGATAAAGCGATCAGATTCCTTTGTTCTTGTTCAGAGTCCTGCACACTTAGAAACTTTTCGTTAGAGTGCCAATTTTGGTTTCATCCTTTGTTATCATCAAAATCCTGGAGTCTGTTGTAGAACTATTTTTGTTCTTACAATCTCCCCCTTTTTGATGATGACAAAACAAACTTAAATGACAGATGAAACATTCAGATATAAGAGTTTATTAGATCAGATAGAAGTGAGCTCCCCCTGAGATAAGCTAGGGAGTTCAGAAGTTCTTACCAGAGCTTCCAAGCAATGAAGTTTTCTAGATACCTTTCTGCATCTTTCAAAGTCAAAGAGTGTTAGATGGATTTTAATTGAATAGTATGTTTGCAGAGTGCTTGAGGATTTAGACAATTTTTCATCAGAGCTGTTTGATTTCTCTCCCTTTTTGTTAGAATCAAAAAGACTTAAAAAAGTAATAAGCAGGAAAATATATATATATATATATATATATATATATATATATATATATATATATATATATATATATATATATATATATATATATATATATATATATATATATATATATATATATATATATATATATATATATATATATATATATATATATATATCCAGATAAGAGCAAAAACATCAGAGACAAAAACAGGCAAAGCAACAAGCAAGAAAAAATCCTAAGTGCCTAAGGGTTGGGAGGAGGAGGCATTCTCTGAAGCAATTGAGTCAGCAGATTCTGGATGTTGGCGTTGACTGTGTCCTGTTGATCCAATCTGGCTCGGACTTCCTTCTGCTCTTTCTGAAGCTCCTCAAGGGTCTTGAGAACCATAGGGGCAAAAGTATAGGACTCCCCCTGAGTCAGAGCATTATGTTCTTCAGCGGCTTTAGCTTCAGCTGCAGCAGCAGCTTTTGCTTCAGCTTCAGCAGCAGCGGCATCAGCTAGAGCTTTGGCTTCAGCTTCCCTTACCCTTTGAAGTTCTTCTTGTCTTGCTCTTTCTTCTGCTTCCCTTCTGGCTTCTTCCTCAGCTTCTCTGGCTAAGCGCTCCTGTAGTCTTGCCTCAGCGTCTCTGATAAAGTCGTTTCGGACTTGCTCAGAGATGTGCTTCAGCTTAAAGGCCTCAGAAGTCATCCAGCCAATGACTCTGTTCCAGTGTGTCCTAACAGAGGAAGGATCATCACTGATGCCAGAGTTTGTGGACAGGGACTTAACCTTTTCCACTGATGCTTCTGCAAACAACATAATTGCCTCTTCTAGGGTTGGTAGGGAGTGGTCAGGTTCAGATGGTAGAGGTGAGGAAGTGGGAGGGCTTAGGTTGAGACTTTGAGGTTCAGCGGAAGTGTTTGGAGGGGTAAGGTCAGAGGCGTTGGGGTCAGAGGGTTGAACGTCAGATGGAGTGACTGTTGGTTGTTCTGTGGGTGGTGAGGTTACTTCAGGTTCAGGTGGAGGTGGCTGTGGTTGTTGGGAGGCAAGGTTTTGTGTCTGAAGTTGGGCTAGAGTGGGAGAAGCGGGGTCAGAGAATTCTGTGTCAGATGAGATGATACAGTAAGGGGGTGATTCTGGGGCTGAAGATGAGGAGGTGGTTTCATTCATTTGTTCAGCTTCAGATATGAGTAAGGAGGTATTGGCGAGGTTAAATTTTGGGAGTGGTTGAGATGTTCTGGTCGTTGAAGGAGGGGTTTCAGATGGGGTGTATAGAGGGGTTGGTGGAGGAATAGAAGAGGCAAGTTGCTGTACAGAAGGAGCAGAAGAGGTAGACTTACCAGAAGACTCATGCAGAGGTGCTGGAGGTCTTGTTTCAAAGGATTCTCCTAGCTTCGCTTTCTTCGCCTGTGATGTCTTCTCAGAGGGACCTCTTTTATGCCTCACGAAGTTGGGAGCTTTATCTGGCAGTTTGCTCAACCTGAATTCTGAAATATCCACGCCTTCATCCTTCAGACGTTGGAGATAGTGGAGAATTGCCTCTTTGGGTTCTTCCTTGGAGAACAGATATAGACCATGGGGAATTTTCCTCTGATCTTTTAAGGCTTCCCAAGAGGTGTCCAGAGTGGGTCTAACGTTGACCTTTTCTAGAATTCCCATGCTCTTCAGATTCCTGGAGTTCAGAGGCCTTCCAGTGTCGATTGCCATGTCGTCCATAAGCCTGAGCTTTACCAAATGGTCCACGAGACCATTTTCTATCAGTACATCTGAGAGGAGTCTTCCCAAGGGAATGTAAATTCTGGGCTTCATGTGATTTCTGGTTTCTCGTACAGAGTCTCTGAGGTATTTGAAGAGGAGTGTTGGGAGGCATAGCTTCAGACCTTTATGAATACAGTACAGAATACATTTCTGATCTGTATTGATGTAATATGATGAATTTGACGCTGGGCGATGATGGATTGTTCCCAGAATGATTTTGAGCCAGACCCGAAGGTTCTGATGCAGTTCCTTGTTCTTTGAGGGGTTGCCTTCTGCGTTTAGTTTGAAGATCGTTGGGTTGATTTCTTGAGCTATGTATTTTGCCCTGGGATTGATGTTGTAAATCCTTCTTCCTCCATCTTTCTGCATGTTCAGCAAAGCAGCGATGGACTTTTCAGTTATCACAATCTTCACACCTAGAACGTATGAGACTATGAAATGATCGTCAGCATCAGCAAATCTCCAGAATTCCTTAATGAGATTTGGGTAAACTGGACCGTAGAGGCATTGAAAGTAGTTCCCCAACCTTGTTTGCGAAGTTCTTCAGTAAGGTCTACGCCATTTCTTCTCATGTTATCAAAATCCACCAGGGATTCACACAGCACGTCCAGTTTTTCAAAAGGTGTTGCAAGGTTAATATGGGGTTCACGGTCAAGAATGTGAAGCTCCTTGTAAACTGGTGTTGTAACTACGTCTGTAACCGTTGGAGTAGGGTTACTGGTGCTTTGAGCAGGGTTGCTGGAATCCATTTGCTGAGAGTAGTTGAACACAGATTATTGTTGAGTATTCATGGTGTTGATGAAGAACTGAGATGAAGATGAACTGTTTGCAGAAATGCCTTGAGAGAACTTGGGTTTAAAGAGTGAGTGAGAGTGAAATGTGTGCAAAGTGTGAAAAGAGTGTTTAAATACCCATAAGGGTGCATGCAAAACGAAACAGAATTCAGAGTTTAGCACAAAAACCAAGTTGGCATGTTTTGAGGGAGAGATGATTATAGCTCATAAATGATGTCTAATCTCAACAGTTTGCACACTGCTCGAGGAGATCTCAAGAGTCTGTTCCTTGATTACTGCTAGACAGCTGTCTAGAAGTTTCAAGGTTAGACGCAAGATGCTCCACGTGGTTTGATATATCTGATCATCAGGAATACCAAACGATTGGTTCTTGGAGATTTCCAACTCAGATAACTTCTAACTGGGTAGAAGTATCAGAGTCAGAGGCAGAATCCATTTGTTTATGTCAGAGTCTCATTTAACCACTTCAGAGGCATATTTTATTCAGGGCAGTTTTGAATGTTCAGATTTTCTAAGATAAATAGGAATCTATCTTCAGCTAAGGGTTTAGTGAAGATATCTGCCCATTGATGATCTGTATCAATGAACTTCAATGTGACTATCCCTTTCTGAACATAGTCTCTGATAAAATGATGTTTTATTTCAATGTGCTTAGCTCTGGAGTGCAGAATGGGATTCTTACTTAAACAAATGGCAGCAGTATTATCACAAAAGATAGGAATGTTACTCTCGAAGATTTGCAGATCTTCTAACTGATTCTTCATCTAGAGCATCTGAGTCGTGCACAGTGACGCTGAGATGTATTCTGCTTCTGCTATGTACAGAGCCATAGTTGATTGCCTTTTGCTTGCCCAGGATATCAGATTGTTTCCCAAGAGCTGACAATTTCCAGATATGCTTTTTCGTTCCAATCTATCTCCTGCGTAATCTGCATCACAGTAACCAGAAAGTCTATACTTTGATGTTTTCTCATACATCAGGCCCAGGTTAGGAGTTCCTTTCAGATATTTGAGAATTCTCTTAACTGCAGTTAAGTGAGTTTCTCTAGGATCTGATTGGAATCTGGCACAGAGACAGACACTGAAGAGAATATCAGGTCGAGTAGCAGTCAAATAGAGAAGGGAGCCTATCATACCACGATAGAGCTTCTGACAAACCTTTTTACTGACTTCTTCCTTTTCAAGAATGCATGTTGGATGCATGGGAGTCTTTGCAGAGTTGCATTCATCCATGTCAAATTTCTTTAGAACATCTTTTATGTATTTGCTTTGATGAACGTACGTGACTTCTGAAGTTTGGTTAATTTGAATTCCCAGAAAGAACTTTAGTTCTTGCATTAAGCTCATTTCAAATTCTGCCTGCATTAACTCAGAGAATTCTTGACAAACAGAGGCGTTAGCTGAACCAAAAATAATATCATCAACGTATATCTGGCATATCATGAGATCATTGTTAAGGTTTTTACAGAAGAGTGTGGAGTCAACTTTTCCTCTGATGAAATTATGTTCCAGAAGAAAGTTACTTAATCATTCATACCAAGCTCTGGGAGCTTGTTTAAGTCCATATAAAGATTTTTTAAGTTTAAAAACATGTTCTGGATAATTTGGATTTTCAAAACCTGGAGGTTGGTTGACATATACTTCTTCTGATATATAACCATTAAGGAATGCGCTCTTGACATCCATTTGATACAATTTGATAAAATGATTTATAGCGAAGGATACAAGAAGACGAATAGATTCTAACCTGGCGACTGGAGCAAAGGTTTCATTGTAGTCGATACCTTCTTGTTGACTGTAACCTTGAGCTACCAGTCGAGCTTTGTTTCTGACGACTTCTCCTTTCTCATTCAGCTTGATTCTGAATACCCATCTGGTTCCGATAACGTGAGTGCTTCTGGGCTTGGGAACAAGATCCCAGACATTGTTCTTTGTGAATTGATCTAACTCTTCTTGCATGGCTAGAACCCAGTCGTTATCTTGAAGTGCTTCATCACAGAACGTAGGCTCGATCAGAGACACTAGCCCCAGAGGAGTCTCTTCAGAGGTCTTGAAGGTAGATCTGGTTCTGACAGGTTCGTCCTTGTTACCCAGAATCAATTCTTCAGATATGTTGAGGTGACTTTTAGCTTTCTTTGGGATTAATAGAAGATTAATTTCTTCAGGATTTTGAATGGCAGTTGCTTCTGGAGCTTTGTCAGATCCTGCAAGAGCGATTTCTAAATCTGCAAAATTCTCAACTAGCTTTGACTTTTCAGGGTCAAGCTTATCGTCAAATCTGACATGAATTGATTCTTCCACAATTTTGGTTTCTGTATTGTATACTCTGTAGCCTTTAGAGCGTTCTGAGTATCCTAACATAATACCTTTCTGTGCTTTGGAATCAAACTTGTTCAGATGTTCTTTAGTGTTTAGAATAAAACAGGAGCATCCAAAAGGATGAAAATATGAAATGTTTGGTTTTCTTCCTTTACACAGTTCATAGGGAGTCTTTTCCAGAATGGGTCTTATGGAGATTCTATTCTGAATATAACACGCTGTATTTACGGCTTCGGCCCAAAAGTGCTTAGCCACGTTTGTTTCATTGATCATAGTTCTTGCCATCTCTTGGAGTGTCCTATTCTTCCTCTCTACAACTCCATTTTGTTGTGGAGTTCTAGGGCAGGAGAAATCATGGAATATTCCATTAGAGTCAAATAATTCCTCAAAAAATTTGTTTTCAAATTCCCCACCATGATCACTTCTGACTCTTACAATTTTAGAGTCAAATTCTTTTTGCACTTTGGAACAGAAGCTAGTGAATACAGAGTGAGACTCACTCTTGTGCTTTAGGAATTTTACCCATGTCCAGCGACTGAAATCATCAACAATGACTAGTCCATATTTCTTTCCATTGACTGATGCTGTTTTCACAGGACCAAACAAGTCAATGTGAAGAAGTCCCAAGGGCTTAGAGGTAGTAACAATAGTTTTCTTTTTGAAAGATGTTTTTGAAAATTTTCCCTTCTGACATGCTTCACACAGAGCATCTGAAGAGAACTTCAGTTTAGGCAGGCCTCTGACTAACTCGAGTTTATTTAGCTGAGATAATTTCCTCATGCTAATGTGGCCCAAGCGTCTATGCCATACCCATTGCTCTTCGTGAACGGACATCATACACTTCATGTTTTGTTCTTTTAAATCAGACAGATTGATTTTATAAATATTGTTTTTCCTCTTGCTTGTGAATAGGACAGAACCATTGTTTTGATTTATGGCTTTACATGTTTTTTGATTGAAGATTACATCATAGCCGTTATCAGTTAATTGACTTATGGACAACAGGTTATGCATTAATCCTTCTACGTAAAGAACATCAGATATAGAGGGAAGAGTACCATTACCAATAGTTCCGGAGCCTCTGATCTTTCCTTTCTGATCTCCTCCGAAACCTACGAATCCAGCGTCTTTAAGTTCCAGGCTTTGGAACATGGACTTTCTTCCCGTCATGTGTCGCGAGCATCCAGAGTCCAGGTACCATGACTGGTGTTTGAACTTTGCTGCATAAGATATCTGCAACATAAACAATCTTATCTTTTGGTACCCAGAGTCTCTTGGGTCCTTTATGATTAGTTTTCCCAGAGTTTCTGATTACCTTGGGTTTTCTAGCATTATCAAACTTTTGTTCTTGTGTGTGTGTGTAGTGATATGAAAATGGGGATTTAGGTTGGTCACTAGTAGAAGTTTTATCTTCCTTAGGATCATACCCAATTCCTCTTCTATTGTTCTGACTGACTCCATAAATCATGGATGCCATTACACTCCTTCCTATCCCATTTTTCAGAAACTTTTGAAAGGCTTTTTCGTACTTATAAATTATCGTGTTTGAAGTTTGTGAAGCTTGAGATAATGCTTCTTCTAGTTTTAAACAATTTTTCTTTGTTGCATCTCTTAGTGATGTCAAAACTTTGTTTTCATCTTTTAGTTCTAGAATTGTCATCTCAAGTTTGCCACATTCTTCAAATTTTTCTTCAAGACAGCCTTTTATTGCTTTAAATTTTTGTTTTAGTTTCTGATATGAGCTAAGAGTTTCAGACAAGCATGATTCTAGGTCAGATCGAGAGAGTTCAAAAAATACCTCTTCTGATTCAGATTCTTCATCTGAAGTGCTTCTGGATGTGGTAGACATGAATGCCACATTTGCCTGTTCATCAGAGTCAGATTTTGATGAGTCAGATTTGCTGTCATCCCAGGTGGCCATTAATCCCTTCTTGGTTCTGAGGGAGTTTTTCTTGAAGCTATCTTTTCTGGAGCTGTCTTTCTTTAACTTTGGGCATTCGTTCCTGTAGTGACCTGTTTCTTTACATTCATAACAAGTAACATCTTTGTTAGTTTTACCTTTTGAGGTTGATTCTGATCGATCCCCTCTGGGTCTTGGTCTCCTGAAGTTATTGTTCCTCTTTTTCCAGAGTTGTTTAACTCTTCTAGTTAGGAGGGACAATTCTTCTTCATCATCAGAATCTTCCTGTTCAGAGTCATCAACATCTTCTGTTTCAGCCTGGAAGGCTTTGTTCCTGTCAGGCTTGCGTCTTTCAGATCTGGACTTTAATGCTATAGATTTGTTCTTCTTCTGAGGCTCATCTTCCTCCAGTTCTATCTCATGACTTCTGAGTGAACTGACAAGCTCTTCAAGGCTGATGTTGTTCAGATCCTTTGAAAGCTTTAATGCAGTGACCATGGGTCTCCACTTCTTTGGTAAGCTTCTGACTATCTATTTGACGTGGTCTGCAGTTGTTTATCATTTTTCTAGTACTTTGAGACCTGCAATAAGAGTTTGAAATCTAGAGAACATTACCTCTACAGCTTCATCATCCTCCATTTTGAAGGCTTCATATTTCTGGATTAGAGCCAGAGCCTTTGTTTCTTTGACCTGAGAGTTTCCTTCATGAGTCATCTTCAGGGAGTCAAGTATATCTTTAGTTGTTTCCCTGTTGGTGATTTTTTCATACTCATTATAGGATATGGCATTGAGAAGTATCGTTCTGGCTTTGTGATGATTCTTGAATTCGCGCTTCTGATCATCTGTCATCTTGCTTCTGGGAACTTCAACTCCAGCATTAGTTACAGGAGGTTTGTATCCATCTGTGACAATGTCCCAGAGATCAGCGTCATAGCCTAGAAAGAAACTTTCAATTCTATCCTTCCAGTAATCGAATTTCTCTCCATCAAAGACATGAGGCTTAACATTGTAACTGTCTCTTTCATTTGTCTGGGCCATAGTTTTTCTCGTTCTGGATCTCTCTACACGGTTAAGTGTTTGATTGGAAAATCAATAACAGAGCCGAAGCTCTGATACCAATTGAAGGTGAGAAAAACAAGAAAGGGGGGTTTGAATTGTTTTGGAAAATAAGCGGTTTTGCAAAATAAAATCACACAGTATTTTATACTGGTTCGCTTATAACACAAAGCTACTCCAGTCCACCCGGCCAAGGTGATTTCACCTTCAACAAGGACTTAATCCACTAATCTTGAAAGATTATTACAACCAACGTCTAAGAGAAAGATCTCTTAGTCCTCTCAAGTATACAGACTGCGCAGAGTCACTTGAGGAATAAAAATCAATTTAGGTAAAAACAGAATTTGTAATCTAGAATGCTTCTAGGCTAAAGCAAATATTACAGAATTTGAGCAAGTAAGAAGTTCACGTTATGAGCAAAAGCTCGTGAAAGATTTAAGAGAGAGAGTAGAGTATTTCTGTGCGTTCAGGTGTGTCTCTCAATGAGGTTTGCCGTCCTTTATATAGAGGTGAAAGGACCGTTGTAGTGATGGCAAATATTTTGTCTTGATGAGAGTTTAATGCCATAACTTCTGTTGTTTCTTGCCAAAACAAGTTTGTCTCCCTGAATAACTTCTTTCCAAATATGGTTTATTTCCCTTTGAAGTTGAAGTTGCCGTTACTCTGGATAAGGAAATTCTTCATCAGAGTCTGAATTACTCTATTAATCTGAGATTTGAGAAATGACATTAGAGCTTCTGATAGTCTTGGTCTTTTTAGATCATCAGTGTTGACTTCAGAGGAAGTTGAGAGCTTCTGGTGTTCTGATATGCTGTTGCTCAGAGTCAGAACTTCTGGGGTGTGCTTCTTCTTCAGATGCTTCTGATATTCTGATATGTTGTTTTGCTCGGAGTCAGAACTTCTAGGGAGCGTTTCCACTTCAGATGCTTCTGATATTCTGGTACTTTGTATCTGATTTTATTCTGTATCTGATAAAGCGATCAAATTCCTTTGTTCTTGTTCAGAGTCCTGCACACTTAGAAACTTTTCGTTAGAGTGCCAATTTTGGTTTCATCCTTTGTTATCATCAAAATCCTGGAGTCTGTTGTAGAACTATTTTTGTTCTTACGAAAGTGATATGGGGCGGAGCCGCCAATGGCCATATTACTTGGGAACTCGAGGATAAAATGAAGGAATCGTATCCGGAGTTGTTCGTTTAAGGTATTTTCGAGGCCAATTTTTTTTTAAGTGGGGGAGAGTTGTAACAACCCAATTTTTAGTATTTATTTCTTATATTATTATTATTATTATATTATATTTTATTTATTTGGAGTGTTAATTAATTAATTGGTTGTTAGGTAATATAATAATTGATTATATTAATTAACTTGGTGTGTATGCTGTGTTGGTTTAATTTATTTGAACTAAATAGAGATATTATAATACTAGGTCTTATTGGGCCTAATAATTAAATTAGAGGTATCATTCTTTAAGCCCAAATATAATACTAGAATAGTAAGAGGTGAGGAGAATGAGAAGTAGGATTCATTTGATCATTGACGGCAACAGAGAAAGAAAAGAGGAAAAGTAAGGAGAAGAGGGGAAGAACAAGAGAGAAGCTAAGGTTTCCAGAAAATTGAAGAGGTAAGGGGGAGAATCCTTATTATTATGGGTTAGTATAATTGGGTCAATGGGTAGAAATATGTTTAGGTTGAAATCCCTAAATTTTATGGTTTTGAAATTGTTAGGTTTTGATGAGTATTCTTGATTTGTGGTGATTAATTGTGTTTGGAATGGATATATGGATGAAATTGAGTGATAAATTGAGAAACCACATATTTTGTTAAATTCCATTATAGTACAGGTAACGTTAAGAAAAATTCCAGTTTCGAGCGTGTTAACCGGTTACCCTAAATGCGTTAACCGGTTATTTGTTAAAAATCTACCCAGGACTTGATTCTGTTTTCGTGTTAACCGGTTACCCTAAAAGCGTTAACCGGTTACTTACTTAAAAATCTGCCCATAATTGTATTCTGTTTTCAGGATAACCGGTTACTTGCTAAAAATTTGCTAGGAATTGGATTCTGTTTCGTGTTAACCGGATACCCAAAAGAGTTAACCGGTTACCACTATTGAAAAATGAAAAATTGAGACTTTAAAAGCTGTATTCAATTTGAAATGAAATCTAAGTGTGCGTATTTGATAATTAGCCTATATTTATGAATGATATATTGTTATGAATGTGTATATGTACCATTGGTGGATGATTCATAGAGTTGAATTATGGTGATATGTGGAATGTTAAGATGGTAGAGATGATCTTAATTGCATATGTTGTTGGTATGTGTACATTCATTCATGGCATAGTCAGCTTTATGGTGGAAGCGGTGAAACTGTGGGTTCACATGGTAATAGACGTTGATCCTTGAATGGAAATAGGCGTAGCAGACGTTGATCCTTAATTGGAAATAGACGTAGTGGCTTTGATCTTGTCCGGATCGGAAGCGTGGCTTGGATTCTAGAGATTGAATCGGAAAGCGGTGAAACGTTGGGTTTACATTGCGGTACCACATGCATAGAGTCACATGTATTGCATTGAGTCACATTAGAGTTATATGATAATTGAATGTATGCATTGATGTGATTAAGATGTGTGTATGAGATATGGTAATTGAATTTGATGGATGTTTGAAACATGTGAAATAAATGTCGGTTAGTATAATTTACATGGTTATACAAGGTGTGATGAATTCCGTTAATTGTTGATTTAATCATTGTGATTTATTATACTTCTTCATAATGATTTGAATTCTCACCCTTCTGTTTGAATGTTGCCTTTACATGGGTATCGTGCAGATACTCAAGAGTAGTATTGCTGAAGTAAGTGGACGGTAGCTCACTCGAGATTTAGCCGGAGAGTTTCCGTGTTTGGTTTAGAGACTAGGTAGTGAGTCAATGCTTTGGTCATGTAACACGGGGTAGATTAGTAGTATTGAACTCATGTCTTATTGGAGAAGTATTATGTTATTACTTGTGAACCTGTTTGATTGCAATTACTGTTTGAGATGCCATAATGCCAAATAGTTTGGATATGGTTTTATTTTATCTTGAGGAGATTATTGAGAGATGATCATGGTATGGGACATGAATCATTTTATGAAATACATGAATATTCATTATTTTCCGCCGCGGACGCATATTCTTGAATATTCATGATAATTGAAATGTGTTATTTTAAATGACCAGGTGTATTGTATATTGATGATGAATGATGTTGGTTTTTGAAAGCTTTTAGTTTTTGAAAACGTCGATGTGACGCCCTTTTGTTTATATGCATGTTTATTCACTCTGATTATATGTTAAGTATTTTGGGGTATAAAAAGGGGTGTTACAAATGACATTAAAAGTCGATCATTACCAAGATTGCCTCAACCAACAGTATCTTCATCAAATCTCTATATAAAGGATGGATCATCTTCATACAAGATAACGAAGCATACGGGAATACAACAAACAATTCATAAATCTCTTTCATTCTTGTTCATTTGTGTTCACACGAGTTGTTGCTCTAAGTTTGAAATATCTATGTTATTTTATTGTGTAACTACTGCTTATCTAGAAGCACTAAGCACATTATTGTATTTTTTATTACTTGCTGAATATTCCTCAAGTGACTTGTAAAGTCTGTAAACTTGAGAGGGCTAAGAGATCTTTTTCTTCTTAGACGCTCTTCATTGTAATCTTTCAAGATTAGTAGATTAAGCCCTTGTTAAAGGTGAAATCACCTTGGCCGGGTGGACTGGAGTAGCTTTGGATTTCAAGCGAACTAGGATAAACTTCTGTGTTATTAGCCTTACTTTTTGCGTGTGTTTTATTTGCAAAAGTTTTTATTATCTGTGAAGAGAATTCAAACCCCCCTTTCTTGTGTTTCTCTACCTTCAATTGGTATCAGAGCTTTGGCTCTATTATTGATTTTCTAATCAAACACTTAAGAGTGTGGAGTGATCCAACGTGAGAAAAACACTATGGCCAACACCAATGAAAGAGACATTTACAATGCCAAACCTCCAGTATTTGATGGAGAAAAGTTTGATTATTGGAAAGATAGAATCGAAAGTTTCTTTTTGGGTTATGATGTGACCTATGGGACATAGTTACTATTGGCTATGTACCTCTTGTATCTGATACCAGTATTGCTATTGCCATAAACAAGATGACTGATGACTAGAAGCATGACTTCAAAAATCACCACAAAGCCAGAACAATATTGTTGAATGCCATTTCTTACAAGGAATATGAAAAGATCACCAACAGGGAAACTGCCAAAGAAATACTTGACTCCCTGAAGATGACCCACGAAGGCAACTTATAAGTTAAAGAAACAAAGGCTCTGGCTCAAATTCAGAAGTATGAATCTTTCAAGATGGAGGACGATGAAGCTATAGAGGTAATGTTTTCTAGGTTTCAAACTTTAATTGCAGGACTCAAGGTTCTGGACAAAGGCTACACAACTGCAGATCATGTTAAAAAGATTGTCAGAAGCTTGCCAAAGAAGTGGAGACCTATGGTCACTGCATTGAAACTGTCAAAAGATCTGAACAACATAAGCTTGGAAGAACTCGTTAGCTCCCTCAGGAGTCACGAGATAGAACTTAAGGAAGATGAACCCCAAAAGAAAAGCAAATATGTAGCTCTGAAGTCCAGATCTGAGAGACACAAACCAGAAAGGAACAAAGCCCTTCAAGCTGAAGAAGATAATGAGGACTCTGAAAAAGATGATTCTGATGATGAAGAAGAGTTATCCTTCTAACCAAAAGAGTAAAACAACTCTGGAGAAAAAGGAATAACAACTTCAGAAGACCAAGACCCGAGGGAGATCGCTCAAAATCAACTTCCAGAGGCAAATCAAACAAAGAGGTAACATGCTATGAATGTAAAGAATCAGGTCACTTTAGAAATGAATGCCCAAAGATTAAGAAAGAAAGCTCCAGAAGAGAAGGATTCAAGAAAAGTTCCTTCAAAACTAAGGAGGGACTCATGGCCACCTGAGATGACTCTGAATCTAATGCCTCAGAATCAGACTTTGAAGAAGAATAAGCAAATGTGGCATTCATGGCTACCACATCTTAAAGCTCATCAGAAAGAGAATCTGATCCTGAAGAGGTATTTTCTGATCTTTCTCACACTCACCTTGAATCTTGCTTATCTGAATCTCTAAGCTCATATCAGAAACTTCGACAAAAATTTAAAGCATTAAAAAGGGTTCTTGAAGGAATGATTGAAGAATGTGATAAACTTGAGATAAAAGTTTCTGAACTAAAAGATGACATTCTGATTTTGTAAAGAGAAAAAGAATCTTCAAATAAACAATGTTTAAAACTTGAAGAAGCTTTATCTCAAGCCCCACAAACTTCTAACACAATTATATATGAATATGAAAAGGCTTTTCAAAAGTTTCTAAAAAATGGGATAGAAAGAAGCAGAATGGCCTCTATGATTTATGGAGTCAGTCAGAATAAGAAAAGAGGAATATGATGTGATTCTAATGAAGACAAACACATATTTTCTACAGATGATAAACCTAAATCCCTATTTTCTTATCACTACACACATGCACAAACAATTTTTTTTACTAATGCTAGAAAACCCAAAGTTTCAAGAAACTCTGGGAGAACTAATCACAGATGACCCAAAAGATTATGGGTACCAAAGGATAAAATAGTTTATGTTACAGATGTCTTATGAAACAGAGTTAAGAGACCAATCATGGTACCTGGATTCTGGATACTCGCGACACATGAAGGGAATAAAGCATATGTTCCAAAGCCTAGAACTTAAAGATGTTGGCTTCGTAGGTTTTGGAGGAAATCAGAAAGGAAGAATCAGAGGCTCCAAAACTATTGGTAATGGATCTCTTCCCTCTATATCTGATGTTCTCTATGTAGAAGGATTAATGCATAACCTGTTATCAATAACTCAATTAAGTGATAACGGTTATAATATAATCTTCAATCAAAAGACATGTAAAGCAATTAATCAGAACAATGGAACAGTTCTTTTCACTGGCAAGAGGAAAAATAACATTTACAAAATTAATCTTTCAGATCTAAAAGATCAAAATGTAAAATGTTTATTGTCTGTTGTAATGGTAAATTCATGATCATCCAGCTATGGATAAGCTAGACATCAATTAAACAAGAGTCGCCACCGCGTTTTTATTGTTTCCAAGGGAAGGGAAAAGTACGAACAAAACCCAAGAACAAGAAGTTTTCAAATCAAAACTAATAAAACGCCAGAGATTACAGGTAAGGGGGTTGGTTACACAAAGGGAAGGTGTTAGCACCCAAAGTGTCCTAGGTACTCCTAGGGAGCCCTTTCTTATTTCATATGTGTTTTTGTACAAATGATGTTTGCAAATAAAAAGAGTGTGGGGATGAGAAAAGAATTCATTAATTATATTTTTGTGTTTGACAAGACCTTTGAACTTGTGCCTACGTACCAACATGAAAATGAGGGATCAAAACCTCGTAGTTCGTGGTATCAATTTCAAAGTGAGTGCATTACTTTTAACAAAAATTTAAGTTTGAAAGGCACAAAGGCCTAAAAATGGTTTGAATGAGTGTTAGTTCTTTTTGGCTTTTGAAATTTTAAGTCAAGTATAGTTAAGTTTATTTACAACTTTGATTAAGAAAATGAGTTTGAAAATGCAATGGCATAAGCCTAAAGTTTCTAGTTCGCAAAAAATGGTCAAAGTTTTGAAATCAACAAACACAAGCAAAGAAGACTTTTAAAAGGAGGGAGAGATTTTGAAATTAAAGAAGTGGGGAGGAGATGAAGAGACTAACCCTAAGCAAAATATTTAAAAGTTGATAGTTGAAAAGATCTAACCAATGGGCTGCAATCCAATAGACAAGAATGTCATATAGAAACCCAAATTTCCCTTGGACTTTAGAATCACACAACAATGAATATACAAATAGCAAGTTGAAGAGCAAGGCATCAAATAAAGATAGCCACATCCAAGCTTAGCAACTCCATGATCTTCTTCAAATTTGCCCATGTAGAAGATGAATTTCAAGATGGCACAAATCACAAGTTCAATATAACAGCTTCACCATGATCATGTTGCAGATGAACTCGGATGGATCTTCAATGATGTATCAGATGGAGTTACAAATTTGAAGCACTTGGTTACATGAAAGTTGGCATTGGCCAAGTTCTTTGCATAGGGAGTGTTGCCTAAATTCTAAGTTCAATTGTCTCAGATCAAACCAATAGTCCACACAAGATATTTTTTAGGGTTTTTGTTCTTATTATGTACGCTAATGATCAAAGACCACACAAACAAACACAATATACAAAAACAAAATATATCACAAAAATATGGTCCAAGTGGACAAAGTGAAAATGACATTAACATAAACAATTTGAATGGTATGAATAATGGCAAAATGAATAAAGCTCAAAAATTAAATTGCATTAAAAATAAGTGACTTGAAATTAAATATTAGTTGTTAATGAGTTAGAAGTTAGTATTACTTTTGCTTTGCTTTTGTTTTAAGTCATTCTTTGGAGAACACTCAACCCACTTATCACAAGCATGGATCCTTGAACCAAGATATCTTCCAAAGGAAGGAAAAAGGCCAACTTTTCACACAATACCATGAAAGAGGGGAGACTTACAATAACACTAACTAGAATGCTATGCCTTTTGTGCCAAAATTTAGCGCTATGTTAAGCAATCGTAATTGGACTTATGTAGAAGTCACAACTATTTGAGGTCGGACAATAGAATTTTGGTGTTAATGCATGTTAGAGACATAGTATGATGAACTATGCTCATGAAACATACCACGCACAAAAAGAATATGCAAAGTGGGGGACCTAATCTCATTCATACTTATGTTGATTTTGCAATCAACTAGCCTTAGGATATAGAGATATCATAGGTCCATGACATGATTGCATAAAGAAGGGGAATGAGATGAAGAGGGAGGGGGAATGAATCAAACACAAATTGGACAAAGGAGGACTTTTACCAAGTTAAGATCATTCATTCATTTTGGGAGATGGAATGTACATTCCATCAATCCCTTAAATCCAATGATCTTAACCTAACAAAGTCAAATCAACCTTGACCAAGGCCCAACAACACAAGTTAAACTCATAAACTCAATTAAAATGGCTCTACACAATTAATTTGGCAATTAATCAATTAAAAATATTAAAAATAATGCATTAAATTAAATATGGTTTGTCAATTTCCTAAAACCTTATCAAAACACCAAAGAAATGGCCATGAGATTTATCATAGGTCAAACAAGGTCAAAGGACCTTGGAGAAATTTTTTTCAGAATTTTTGGAAACTTAAAAGTATTTTTAAATAATTAAAAATATTCACAAAATCAATTAAATCATGAAAAATATTAATAATGATCAAAAAAATAATTTTAATTCAGAAAATGAAAGAGGATTTTATTTAAATTTTTTTGGTGAAACTCTCATATTTTTTTGGATCAATATTAAAATTAATATGAATTAATGAAAAACAAAGGAATAAAAATAAAAATCAGATAATCAAAAAAACGTGGACCACTTGATCTCCCTCATTAATTGAGGTGGCAGATCAAGTGGTGAAGAGTGCGCATTCCATGGTCCGCGCTAGTCAATATTCCACACGTTTGGTAATCACAATGAGCGCTTGAAATTAAAATGTTTTAAATCAAATCAATGGTTTTGAACACTTCCAGCTCATCGTCGGAGCCAAAGGTCGGTCATCTTCTCCGATGACCCTGGCCGGACTGGTTCATTCATCACCATATCATAAATGAAAAAGGAGGACATGATCTTAAAGAAAAAATGGCGTAGATCACAAATATCACCTCAATTTAACCTAACTCCAAATATATAGAGAGATACGTGGAGTTGAATTTTGAGGAGTGTCAACTAAGTTGCTTCGATTTGACCTCAAAGCAACTCAATCTTCTTGCCTACATTGGTAGGACTTCAGACAACCAAGGATCCAAGAGAATTGATGAGAATTAAGAGAAAGAGAAGAAAAATCTGGAAAAATACCTTCAATGTTATGCAGAAATGGATCTCTCTTGCTTCAATTCTTGCTTGATCTTGCTTATGGAGCTTGGAAAAGTGGATTAAGAAGGATGCAAATCTTTTGATCCTAGAGTTTTTGAACCTCCAAACAATGAGATTCAAACTCAAATTTCAATGGAAATTTATCAGGTTTTCCTTTGAATTGAGAGGGTTTGGAGTTAGGGATTCAAAGCTGGCACGGAAGGTCCTTGAAACTGAAGCATTGGACCTCTATTTATAGCAAAAGATGAGTGTTATTTGAACACTTGAAAATGCTTCCAAATATGGAAATGTGTAGCGGTAAATTCATGATCATCAAGCTATTGACAAGCTAGAGATCAAATAACAAGAGTCGCCACCGCGATTTTATTGTTTCCAAGGGAAAAGGGAAAAAATGCGAACAAAACCCAATTAGTAAGAAGTTTTCAAATAAAAACTAATAAAAGTCAGAGATCACAGGTAAGGGGGTTGGTTACACAGAGGGAAGGTGTTAGCATCTAAAGTGTCATAGGTACTCCTAGGGAGCCCTTTTTGTGTGCATATGTATTTTGTACAAAGTGATGTTTACAAACAAATAGAATGGAGGGATGAGGAAAGAATTCATTAATTATATTTTTGTATTTGACAAGACCTTCGGTCTTGTGCCTATGTACCAACATAAAAATGAGGGATCAAAATCTCGTAGTTCGTGCTATAAATTTCAAAGTGAGTATGTTGGTTTTAACAAAAATTAAACTTGAAAGGCACAAAGGCCTAAAATGGTTTGAATGAGTTAGCTCTTTTTTGATTTTTTGAAAGTTTAAGTCAAATATAATTAAGTTTATTTACAAGCTTGATTTAAGAAAATGAGTTTAAAAATGCAATGGCATAAGACCAAAGTTTCTATCTTTTTGCAAAAGTGGTTAAAGTTTAGAACAAAAGTAGTTCACACAAAGAAGATTTTGAAAATGGAGGGAGAGATTTTAAAATTAAAGAAATGGGGGGAAGATGAAGAGACTACCCTATATACAAAAATTTAAAAGTTTAAAGTTGAAAAGATCTGACCAAATGGGAGCAATCCAGTAGACAAGTATGTCAATAGAAACCCAGAATTCCCTTGGACTTTTTAGAATCAAGCAACACAAAAATGCACAATTATATCAATCTTGAAGAGAAAAGGCATCAAAAAAAGATGGCCTCATCCAAGCTTGTCCACTTCAATGATCTTCCTTAAAATAACCCATATAGCAGATGAATTCCCCAAGTCACAGGTTTAACATAACAACTTAACAATGATCAATGTTGTAGATGAAACTGGAGAGATCTGGAATGATGTATCAGATGAATTCAAACTTGCAAGCACTTGGTTCTTCAACAAATTGGCATTGGCCAAGTCCATTAGAAAAAGAATGTTGCCTAGATTCTAAGTCCAATTGGGGCAAGATCAAAACAACAGTCCACTCAAAAGTCTTTTAGGGTTTTTGTTATTATTATGTACATTAATGGTCAAAGACCAATCAAACAAACAAAGCAACAAAGTATATCACACAATATGGTCCAAGTGGACAAAGTGAAAATTGCATAAACATAAACAACTAGAATGATATGTACAATGACAAATGATAATAGAGGAATAAAAGTAAATTGCATTAAAAACAAAAGCTTGAAAGTAAAAGTTAATGGTTAGTAAGTTAATAGTTAGTTTTGTTTTGCTTTTTGATTTCAAGACATTCTTTTGGAGAACACTCAACCCACTTGCCACAAGCATGGATCCTTGAACCAAAACATCTTCCAAAGGAAGGAAAGAAGGCCAAGTTTCCATACAATACCATGGAAGAGGGGAGACTTACAATCTCACAAACTAGAATGCTTATGCCGTTTGTGTCTCAAATTTAGCGTTATGTTAAGCAATCGTAATTGGACTTATGTAGAAGTCATAACTATTTGAGGTCGGGCAATAAACTTTTGGTGTTAATGCATGATGGAGACATAGTATTAAGAACTATGCTCATTAAACATACCACACACAAAAATATGCAAAAGGTGTGGCCTAATCTCATCCATACTCATGTTAATCTTTTAATCAACTAGCATTAGGACTTTGAGATGTCATTGGCCAATTAAAAAATGGATGGATGAAGAAGGGGAATTAGATGAAGAGGGAAAGGGATGAATGAGATCACAAATTGGTCAAAGAAGGATTTTTACCAAATTAATATTATTCATTCATTTTGGGAGATGGAATGTACATTCCATCAATCCCCTAAATCCAATAATATTAACTTGACAAAGTCAAATCAACCTTGACCAAGGCCCAACAACAAATGAGAAACTCAAATAAGTCAATCCAAATGGTCAACACAATTAAAATGACATTTATTCATTTAAAAAATAATAAAATAATGCATTAAATTCAAATATGTTTTGTCCAAATCCTAAAATCACATCAAAACACCAAATAAATGGCCATGTGATTTATCATAGGTCAAACAAGGTCAAAGGACCTTGGATAAAAAAATTCATAATTTTTGGACTCTTAAAAATATTTTTAAACAATTAAAAACAAATGAAAAATTAATTAATTCATGAAAAATATTAATAATGATCCAAAAAATAATTTTAATTCAGAATATGAAAGAGAAAAAGATTTGAATTTTTTTGGTGAAAGTCCCATATTTTTTGGATCAATATTAAATTTATTATGAATTATTGAATATAATGGAATTAAATGAAAAATCAGAAAATGCTAAAATACGTGGACCATCAGATCTCCCTCATTAATTGAGGTGGCAAATCTGATGATCCACAGTGCGCGTTCCACCAACACGTGAGTCAACTGCGCTGCAAATATGTTAATCAAAAGGAATGGCTGAGATTATAACGTGGAACAAGGATCACACGGTTTAGACCAAAGACAACTCATCACCGGAGCCAGAGCTCCGACTGTCTTCTCCAGCGAGCTTCGCCGGACTGGTCATCATGAACCATCACCAAAATTTCAAACAGGGACATGATTTTAAAGAGAAAACATCACTGGGCACGAATATCACCTCCATTTCTTCCAATTCCAACTATATTGAGAGATATGTGGAATTGAAAAATGAGGTTCATGATCTGAGTTGCTTCGATTCAGTCTCAAAACAATTCAAACACCTTGCCTACATTGGTAGGACTTCAGCCAACACAATAATCAATAGAATTGAGGAAGAAACAAGGAGAATCGAAGAGATCAAATTTTCTGCAAATTACCTTCAATGGAGGTCTGAGCTTACTAAATCTTGATCTGAATCGTGCTTGGCTTCACTTCAATTGCTTGCAGAAGAGGAATGGAAAGGATTAGAATCAATGGACTCATGGAGAATTGAATTCCAAAATAGTGGAGATTCAAGCTCAAATTCAACTGAATTTTTCATGTTTATCCTCTTAATATGAAGGGTTTTCCGTAGGGATTCAAAGCTGGCACAGTGTGTGTGTTCATTATGAGCATAAGCAACTGTATTTATAGGAGAATTAAAATGATATTTGCACACTCTTTCAACTTTCCAAATTTGGCAAAATGATGCAAGAATGGTGCATGGGTGCGCATAGGCCCATGAAATGATTGCTTGAAAGTCCAAAATGAAGTTCATATGCATTGAAGATGGATTAGATTGCAAGGCAATTGAGCATTATCGTTTGAAGTTTGATCCATGCCACATGATACCAGCCTGTTTAAGCCATGCGCAGCCTATGCAATTCTCATCCAAAATGCATGAATTTTATCTCTTTGAAAAGGTAATATCAAGAGGAACAAGTTTAATGTTGAACACTTTTTCGTTTGGAGCTTGGAACTTGGAGATATTTTAGGTGGAAGTTTGGAAAAATTTGACATGTCAAAAATTTTCTAAGTGTCAAGCCATATGTCTCAATATTCCATCTTACTTAACTTTTTATAGGAGCTTAAAATGAGTAAAGTGTCCTCACCAAAGTTGTATCTCTCTCAAAGACATTAAAAATGGTCACCAATTTCATGTCATTTGGATTTGAAATGATAGAGTTATGCATTTTTTAAGTTTGACAAAAATACTTGATCAATGGTATAGGTCAAAAGTGACCTATAATGTAGCCTCATATCACATGTACAAAGAAGTTGAATTAGCTCCTACTCCAAACATAAAAGTTGAAGTAGACACATTGTATTTGATTTTTCAACTTGTAAATATTTCATCTTATAAAAATTGAGCTAGTTATGGCCTTGGGAAGTTGACTTTCAAATTAGGGTTTAGACAAAATGACCTATAATGTTTCAACATAGAAAATGATTTTCCAAGAAAAACTAGCTCTAGGTATCAACATGAAAGTTGTTTATAATGTATTTTATAGTAAGTTTTCTCTTGGAATCATTTTTATATGGTTAAAATTGTAGGAGATAGGGTCTAGGGAGACCCAGTTTTGATCAGATGAATTCATCTGGCCAACCACCATCAACCAACTTGCTAACTTCCAATTCTCTTATATTTCTTGGCTCATGGTAGATCATATATGCATAAGATGATGAAATTTGAAGTGTCCCTTGAGAAATTTGATCAATAGGTAAGATAGCTTGTTGGAGAATTTACTCAAGATACCCAGTCAAACTAGGGTTTTCAAGGCAAATCATCCTCAAACTCTTGAAGCAAACTTGATCAATATAACATGTAGAGATCATTGAGACTCATATATGATGTTCATAACCATTCTTGAATCAATTCTTGATTGGGCTCTTTGTTCATGAGGGTCTCAAACCGTAGATGTGATCAATGAATCAATGAGATCATGCCCTACCTACAAAAGAGTTAGATAGATGAAAAGACATATTTTTGGTATTTTGGTTAGTAAAATAATAATATACAAGTATGATATAATCACAAAATGCTTGGTGATCTATCCCAAACAAACTAAATGAAAAGAGGGAAGGAGGATGCCAAGGCATGATCCTCATGCTAATGCTTATGATGGAAATGCATGAGGGATCTTAGGGTCAAAATTGGGGTCTTACAGCTGCCCCTATTTAAGGACATTCTAACTAAGGAGGCGAAGGTTAAAATCTTCATGTCGACTCAGTAGAATGGGCTTAAATAACAACATATAGAAACAAATTTTGGTCCCTAAGAGACCTCATGATGCATATGATATGAATGCAAAAGTTAATGCTCTGTGGGGAAATATCACCACAAAGTAAAAGAAAACGGAGAGACCAAAAGTCTGCAGGAGTATAATGCATTCCATAGGGAAAACTCACTGGGGAGACAGAGACTCTGGGGGATAAAAGGAGTCATGCGTAGGCTAGGCTACGACTTAAAACTATTGGGGGACCAGGGGAATCCCATATAAATGGAAAGACTCAGCCGAGGAAACCAACGACAACCGCAGAGGATACGAATAAATCAGAATATCACCGGAATATTCAACTCGTGCAGGGGAAGCCAAGAGCATCTGCAGGGTATACGAGTAAGATTGAAATACTCGACTCATGCTGGCGACAAAACGATTTCACTAAGGAAATGCACACTCCACTCAACTGGGGAAGAAATAAACTTCAACACAGGAGGAGCATAAATCTATTACCTACTACCTGTTACTGGGTAAGGAGATAATAAATATGTGACAGGGAGAACATCTGTCATCGGTTAGGATGAACATATCAAGGATGACTCACTGAGGAAAACCAAGGGAGAATATTCATTACCGGTTACTGGGTAAGAATAGCCTTACTGGGGAAAACTGCAAAAAATAGGATTTACAACTACCAGTTACTGGGCAGAAGACCAAGAGGTGAGAGTATCCGTCATCGGTTAGGATGAGCATATCAAGGATAAACTCAACAGGGAAGAAAATCCGTCATCGATTAAGATGAACATATCAAGGATAGACTTTCTTGGGGATGTCAAGGAGGATACCCGTCATCGGTTAGGATGAACATATCAAGGATATACCAACTGAACAATAAAAGGGGAATTACATCTATCGAAAATTGGATAGAAAATCGTTGAAGAGAAAAATCCGTCACCGGTTAGGATGAACATATCAAGGATTAACTCTGCGAGGGGACAAAGTAGGATTTACAACTACCGGTTACTGGGTAGAAGACCACTCAAAGAGAAAATCCGTCACTGATTAAAGTGAACATATCAAGGATAGACTCTGAAAGGGAACAATAGGATTTACAACTACCTCTTACTGGGTAGAAGACCATTCAAAGAGAAAACCTGTCACCGATTAAAGTGAACATATCAAGGATAGACTCTGTTGAGGAGATAAAATACGAATTACATCTATCAGTTACTGGATAGAATACCACAAGGAGAAGAAAACCCGTCATCGATTAAGATGAACATATCAAGGATTGACTCTCTGATAAACAAAATAGGGATTACAACTACCTTTTTACTGGGTAGAATACCATGGGTGAGAATATCCGTCACTGGTTAAAGTGAACATATCAAGGATAGACTCCTGCGGGGGAATGAAAGATATCCGTCACTGGTTAAAGTGAACATATCAAGGATATACTTTCAGGGGACTCTACTGATAAGACTAGAAGGGTACTTTTGTCGGGTACTGGGCAAGAAGTAACAAATTGCAAACTAAGAAGAATATTACCGGTTACTGGGTAATAGACTCTTAGAGGGACCAAAGCATCTATATAGGTAAGAGCTAGAGAGAAAACGGTCAATCAAGACTCAACCCAATGAGGACATAACTCAAGGGGAGTAATTCCATCCAGGAAATTCGCTGGAGAGGAAGCTGAAATAATAACCATCCACGAGGAAACAAACTCAGTGGGGAAACGGAGAAAGGTTAAAGTCTTTTCTACTTAGGGGCTGACACTCTACAATTAAAGGAGGATAGATACCAGATTTTGTATGGGGATAAAGTACCATCGTAACAGAGAATGAAAATCTCAAACAAATCAAATATGAAGATGCAGGATATGCAAAACATGACTTTATTGAAACATATATGTATATGTGGTGATTATGCTGACAAAATGATCATGAAGGATACAGAGGTGTCACGAAGAAATTGAACCACCGGTACAATCCTCGGTCAATCCACAAAAATCATGGAGACAAACTGCTGGAGAGCAAAAGGATCAACATCCCAAAGGCTCAACCTTGGCTGGGGAAGGAGATCTGCTGAAGATAAAACATCCAAACCGTAAGTAATTTTAGGTCAACACCATAAAAATGGGAGACAACCCTACTGGGGAAAGATAAAAAACTGCTCAAAAAGCAGGAGGAAACTCTGATTGGGAGCAAAGATACGACGATCGACGGGGACACCAAGGCGATCTACTGGGTAGAGATCAAACATCTTCTGATGACGATCTACCTGCTGAGGAAATACGAACTCCGTTGGGAAGGCTGAAACTCCGTTGGGGACAAAGATACGCCACTGGGGATTTGAATAAACCAACTCAACTGGGGATAAAGAAAGAAACTCCATTGGGAATCCAAACACTCCGCCGATGAACTGAATCCGTTAGTTGGGGATGACAACACTTTACAACACTGATGACTAGAGATACCCAAAGAGTTACTGCTTAAGGAACCTCAGATGCTTCACACTTAAGGACTTACTTTCTACTGAAATGCTGTTGATATTCTTTTTACTTGCTTTGGAAAAGTTCTTGCTTTTACATTTTAAAGAAAACTTGATTTTGATTTAAAATTTCAATTTCAAAACGGTAATAATAAAATTTATAACTATTGGCTGGAGTAAATAAGAGTAGAAACAATTGGATAAAAGCTCAACTTTATTTAATAGAATGGTAGTCCGTAAATGATAAGACTCCATAGATTTTACAAAGTTGAAAATGGTAATTTACATGGAAAAGGGTTACATTGAATACAAATGATCCTTAATCCTTCTACCAAATCTTGATATCCATTGTGCTCTTGACCGCTGCTGGAGATGAACCAATGTCAACCCTTGTGCTCAGACAAGTCTTCAAAAATCACTGAAGATCAGTAGGATGCAGTTACTTGCCATAATCCCTAATTTTTCATAAATTGCCCAAGGTGAGTACTCAACTTATCGGGAAATTTATTTTCTGTTTTTATGTCTCTAATTTTTGCATGGACCGCCCTTTTGGGTTTTCAATCCACCGAGACACTCATTTTTTCCTAAGCCGCCCTTTCGGGTTTTCAACTTAGAGAGTTGTTCTTTTATTTTTTTTAGGCAAAGTATTTCTTGACTGCATCTGCGTTCATAGGACAAGTGAACTCTTCACCATCCATAATTGTGAGAATTAATGCACTGCCTGAAAAGGCTCTCTTAACAACATATGGGCTTTCATAATTGGGGGTCTATTTTCCTCTGGAATCTGGATTGAACGTCAAAATCTTCTTGAGCCCAAGGTCACCTTCTCTGAGCACTCAAGGTTTGACCTTCTTATCAAAAGCTTTCTTCATTCTTTTCTGATATAACTGACCATGACACATGGCAGTCAATCTCTTTTCTTCAATCAAATTCAACTGGTCAAACCTGGTCTAGCACCATTCAGCTTCAGTCAACTTGGCTTCCATGAGCACCCGTAACGAAGGAATCTCAACCTCTACGGGGAGCACTGCTTCCATACCATATACAAGAGAGAAAGGGGTTGTCCCCGTTGAAGTGCGGACGGATGTACGATACCCATGCAAAGCAAAAGGGAGCATCTCATGCCAATCCTTATACGTGACAACCATCTTTTGAATAATCTTCTTGATGTTCTTATTCGCAGCTTCAACAACCTCATTCATCTTGGGTCTGTAGGGAGAAGAATTATGATGTGCAATGTTGAAGTCTTTGTAAAGAGCTTCCACCATATTGTTATTCAAGTTCGATCCATTATTAGTAATGATCTTACTTGGCACACTATAACGACATATGATCTGATTCTGGATAAAACTTACAACAACTTGCTTGGTTACATTTGCATACGATGCCGCTTCAACCCATTTTGTGAAGTAGTCAATTGCCACTAAAATAAAATGATGCTCATTCGAAGCTTTGGGCTCAATCATCCCAATCATATCAATTCCTCGCATTGAGAAGGGCCATCGGGAAGAGATAACATTCAATAGTATCGGAGGAACATGAATCTTATCAGCATATATTTGACACTTGTGGCACTTCTTCACAAACTTGCAACAGTCAAATTCCATTGTCAGCCAATAGTAACCTGCTCGCAACATCTTCTTTGCCATTGCATGTCCATTGGAATGAGTACCAAAGGAACCTTCGTGCACTTCGGTCATCAACAAGTCTGTTTCGTGTCTATCCACGCATCTGAGCAAAACCATGTCGAAGTTTCTCTTGTACAGTATATCACCATTCAAGTAGAAATTATTGGCTAATCTTCTCAAAGTCTTCTTATCTTTCAAAGATGCCCCAGGCGGGTAAATCTGACTTTGGAGGAAACATTTGATGTCGTAATACCACGGCTCCTCGTCTTTGATCTCTTCAACAACAAACACATGAGCTGGCCTATCAAGATGCATCACAGATAAATTAGGAACTTCATTCCAGTACTTCACCATAATCATTGATGCCAACATCACAAAAGCATCTGCCATCCGGTTTTCATCTTGAGGGATATGATGAAACTCAACCTTTGTAAAGAAAGTTGAAATCCTCCTCGCATAATCTTTATATGGTATTAAACCGGGTTGATTTGTCTACCATTCTCCTTTGATCTGATTCACTACCAAATCTGAATCAACGAAGACATCCAAATATTTGATTATGAGATTCATGGCCTCCTTAAGCCCCATAATGCAAGCTTCATATTCTGCCATGTTGTTTGTACACTTGAAAGTCAATCTAGCTTTAAATGGAAAATGCATGCCTTGAGGAGTAATAATCACTGCCTCAATGCCATTTCCATATTGATTAACAACTCCATCAAATACCATGCCCCAATTGGTCAGCCAAGATACTACCTTTGATCGCTTTCTAAGATCGGTATTCGATATGATACTCTGATAACAACATCTGCCAATGGACAATTCTCCCAGTTAAAGAAGGCTTCTCAAATATATACTTGATTTTATCTATTTTGGATATCAACCAAGTGGTATGACTCAACATATACTGACGCAGACGCTTAGCATCCCAAGCCAATGCGCAACAAGTTTTCTCAAGCATAGAATACCGAGTCTCATAATCGGTGAACTTCTTACTGAGGTAATAAATTGCAAATTCTTTCTTCCCAGTATCATCTTGTTGACCAAGAACACAACCCATACTATCTTCTAGCACAGTCAAATACATGATCAACGGTCTTCCTTCAACAGGTGGAGACAAAATCGGAGGTTCGAGCAAATATTCCTTGATACTATCAAATGCTTTCTGGCAGTCTTCGGGTCTAACCACAAGACTGATCTTTCCGAAGAAGCTTGAATATAGGTGCACATGTGGCAGTCATGTGGGAAATAAATTTGGAAATATAATTCAAGCGGCCGAGAAAACCTCTGACTTGCTTCTCAGTTTTGGGCGCAGGCATCTCTTGTATTGCTTTGACCTTGGCAGGATCAACTTCAATACCCCTCTCGCTGACAATAAAGCCCAACAACTTACCAGAACGAACACCAAAAGTACACTTATTAGGATTCAAGCGGAGTTTATACTTCCTCAAACGCTGGGATAGCTTCAACAAATGCTCAACATGTTTTTCTTCATCAATCGACTTAGCAATCATGTCATTGACCTAAACTTCAATCTCTTTATGCATCATATCATGAAAAAGAGTAGTCATTGCTCTCTGGTAAGTTGCACCAACATTCTTTAAACCGAAAGGCATCACTCTATAACAGAATATTCCCCAGGGTGTAATGAATGTGGCCTTCTCCATATCCTCGGGTGCCATCTTAATTTGATTATATCCGGAAAATCCATCCATAAACGAAAAGACTTTGAATTTTGCAGTATTGTCTACCAACATATCAATGTGTGGCAGAGGGAAATCATCTTTCGGACTGGCTTTATTCAAATCTCTATAGTCCACACACATGCGGACTTTTCCATCTTTCTTTGGTACAGGCACAATATTGGCCACCCATTGCGGATACTCAGCAGTTACGAGGAAACCGAAATCAATCTGCTTCTGCACTTCCTCTTTGATCTTCACAGCCATATGATGATGCGTTCTTCTCAACTTTTGCTTGACTGGCGGACATTCTGGCTTTAACGGCAATCTATGCTCCACAATATCAGAATCCAAACCAGTCATGTCTTGATAGGACCAAGCAAACACATTTGAATACTCTCGAAGAAGATCAATCAACCCCTTCTTAGCATCTGGACACAAACGAGACCCAATCTTGACTTCCTTCTCATCATCCTCGGAACCCAAGTTGACTAGCTCAATCTGCTCTTCAAATGGCTGAATAATCTTTTCATCTTGCTCAAGAAGACGAGACAATTCATCACTCACTTCTACATCACTTTCCTCCTCGGCTTCAAACACAGGGAATTCAAAATTTGGAGAAGGAGAAGGATCATTGTATTCAATGGGGTTAGGAACCAACCTGCATAATGATTTGATATTTTGATTTTAGAGAAGTGAATTTGTGATCAAATATTATGCAGATGGACAATTATATTGTTTATTTATGTTTTTTGTGATTACCATTTTAAGAAGTAAGCAAAAATTAAAAATAAACATCAAAGATGTGGATGAATAGAATTAATTTTACTGATGATCAATTTAAAATGCTCAAACAATGTTCACTTCTCCCTTAGGCATATGAGAAAAATTTTAAAATATAAAGCAATTACTTAGATCGATGCAAAATAACAGGAATATCAACAGCAATCCAATTGTTGCATGTCTGTCCATGCGTCACAAAGTTGGCGCAATCTTTCTCTTCATTGTCCTCTAGCACAACAACTAAATGTTGTTCATTCCCATGAATGAACCCTTCGCTACGGAAGCTAAGTTGCATCTCTTCTGATCTAACGGTTGGCAAGCCCTTTTGGAACCCCAAACCAGTTCTTCCTTTGTTGTCGGCGACCTCTACCACGCGCCCCCACTGATCAATAGGACCTTCTTCAACAATTTTCTGTGCATCTTTCAGAGAGGACATAGGTGCCCAAACTCTCTTCTCAGCAGCAATAGACAAGGCTTGGAACGGAGTCCCAACCTCATCCTCAGCTTCCACATATGAGAAACATGACAGATGGCTGACTAACAGTGCTTTCTCACCTTCCACAATCACCAACTTGCCATTCTTGACAAATTTGAGCTTCTGGTGCAGAGTGGAAGTAACAACCCCTGCTTCATGAATCCATGGCCTTCCCAATAAACAGCTGTAGGCCGGGTGAATATCCATTACCTGGAAATTAATCTGAAAATCACTCGGACCTATCTTGACTGGAAGGTCCACTTCTCCAATGACAGTCTTGCGAGAGCCATCAAATGCTTTGACAATTACTCCATTGTACCTCATGGGATCTCCTTGATAAGATAACTTTGAGAATGTTGATTTTGGAATCACATTGAGTGACGACCCAATGTCAACTAGCACATTTGACAAAGCATCTTCCTTGCAATTCATCGAAATATGCAAAGCCAAATTGTGATTTCTTCCCTCCTCAGGGAGTTCTTCATCGCAAAAGCTCAAATTGTTGCATGAAGTGATGTTAGCTACAATATGATCAAATTAAGCCACAATAACATCTTACTCCATGTATGCATGTTCAAGAACTCTCTGGAGTGCTTCTCTGTGCGCTTCAGAATTTAAAAACAGAGACAACACGGAAATCTTTGAAGGGGTTTGGAGCAGCTGCTCAACCACATTGAATTCACTCCTCTTGATCAGCCGGAGTACCCCATCATCATCATTATTGGCTTTCAAATTGCTGGATTCACCAGACTTATCTCTTGAACAACCAACAGGATCTACACTTGGCACCTCCGCCTTCTTACCAACAACTGTTTCTTCCTTATTCTCAGGGACAACTGGTCCAAAAACTCGACCACTACGGGTAACCTTCGTAACATCTGCAATGCTCACTATTGAACTGGTTGTAGGCAACAAGACCTCTTGACCTTTCTCTATCATCGTAGCATTGTATTGATATGGTACAACCTTATCAGATACATACAGGACTGGGCCCGTCAACCGTATTACCAACGGCGAAACTGATCTATTGTTGACGCTCTGGTTATTGCTGCTATCATATTGGATCACCAACCGCTCTAGTTGCTTGAAAACGGGAACAATGACATTAACATCGTCATCTACATGACGGGATTGAACAATCTGGATCATGCCTTCATCCATCAGGTGTTGGATGTCCCTTTTCACGACAACACACCCTCTTGAGTTCACACTACAAACATCACAACCATCATGGTCATGTTCGCATTCACTCACCAAACAGATATCTTTGTGCATCTGCACCAAAGACCTTCGGGTAAACCGGACATCAAAAACTTTGAATTCACCTGGACAACCATCCACCATATTTACTGAGGTATTCCCAGGAGCGGGCAGAGGATTAGCTTTCATATTAGGCGCACGATCTTCAAAAGACACCATGCCACTCTTCATAAGCTTTTGCACCTCATACTTCAACGGATAACAGTTCTCAATATCGTGCCCAGGTGCACCCTGGTGAAAAGCACAACGAAGTTCGGGTTTATACCACCAAGGAAGTGGTTCTGGTATTTGCGACAGGTTCCTCGGTTGAATCAAATTTTTGAGGACTAATGATGGATACAGTTCTGCGTACGACATAGGAATCGGGTCAAAAGAGACCTTCTTCCTCTCGAAATTCTGTTGCTGGTGATGATTGTTGGTATTGTTGTTGTTGTAGGTGTTTGTTCTTTGTTGCGGCTGTTGTTGTTGACGTTGATTTTGATACTGATGTTGTTGTTGAATTGGCGTTGTTTGCTGATTTAAGAATAATGGAATGATGGATGATACTTGATGATGATGATGATGTTGACGGGGTGGTGGATTTCTTCTGGTTTGAGGCCTCCTCTGCCTCCCACTGCTTATTGCATTTGTTTCATTATCCTTCCTCTTGCTAAAATTGCTCCCATACTTCTTGCTAGTTAACGCCTTCTCCTTTGACAATCGTCCTTCACAGACCCCCTCTTCAAGTCTCATCCCCATATTTACCATCTCGGTAAAATCACCGGGGGCGCTGGAGATCATACGTTCATAATAAAATGAACTCAGGGTTTTGAGAAAGATTTTCGTCATCTCCTTCTCCTCCAAAGGAGGAGTGATCTGGGCAGCCAATTCCCTCAAATGCTGGGCATACTCTTTGAATGTCTCCTTATCTTTCTGAGACATAGACCTCAGCTGGTCCCTATCTGGCGCCATATCCATGTTTTTCTTGTATCGTTTCACAAAATCCTCTCCTAAATCATTAAAAGTGTGGATGCTTGCACTATCTAACCCCATATACCAACGGAGTGCAGCACCTGTCAGGCTATTCTGGAAGTAGTGAATCAGCAGTTGATCATTATCTGTCTGGGTTGACATCTTGCGGGTATACATCACAAGATGACTGAGTGGACAAGAGTTTCCCTTATACTTCTCAAAGTCAGGCACTTTGAATTTCACAGGGATTTTGGTATTGGGCACTAAGCATAGTTCAACAGCACTCTTCTCAAACAGGTCTTTGCCTCTCAGCGTCTTCAGTTCCTTGCGCAGCTCAAGGAATTGGTCCTTCATCTCATCCATCTTCTCATAGACATCCGGGCCCTCAGATGGCTCGGAGTGATAGATGGTGTCTTCTACACGCGGCAAAGTGTGCACAACGGGAGGTGGCACAGACATGATCGAGCTAGATGCCGGCATGGAAGCAAAAGTGGGAGCAAAACCCTCTGGTACAAAATTAGGTGGAATTCCCCAAGGGAATTCAGCAGGCAAATTTAGAGCTAAGTGGGCGGTGGCAGCAGGCACTGTAGAGGTAACCACTTCAGAGATGACAGTTCTCGTGGGAGAAGTTGCAGGAGTTGGAGAAGCTTGGCTCTGGGCAGCAAGAACTGACTCCATCATGACAATCAGTCGGGCAATCTCCTCTTTCAAGTCTCGGTTCTCTTGCTCAAGGTGTTCCATGATCTTTGGACGATTAGCTCGAGTGTTGTACCGGTGAGTCAGCTTGGCTAAAGCACAAAAGAACACCAATCAGACACCTGGCAAAAACCTGCTTATGCAAATGATGCATGAAATGCAATGTTTGATTATTTTTATTTCCAAGGAACTTACTATATCATTTGCAAATATATAAAATTGATATGGCAATTGCAATAATTTAATATGACCAAAAATCTCTTTTCATTTATATAAACTGGAAGGATTACACTGAGTAGAATTTCAGAAACCAAAATAAAATATACAAGAGAAAAGGAGACTAGTCATCCTAAGGATCCCTAACAACAGAGTCAGAAAATCTGGCTGAAGGCGCGTACTTCCTTCGAATGTGACGAATCTCAGTCTCAAAAGAAGCCTTCATCCGAGTATTCTCGAGGACAAGCTGGTCAACAATCTTCTTCCAAGCAACGGAAGGCTGAGGCATGCTAGAAGATGAAACCTCTGGCTCTCTCTGTCTCTTCGTCACTAGGTCTTCGAGTAGCTCAATCAGTGCATCTTTGTCCTTAGATTCCAATAGCAAGTCTCCATGCTTCTTGTTCAAAGCATGCAAATTCTCTTCCCACACATCCTTCTCTTGCTTCATCTTAATGAGTGCGTCTTCCAACTCCTCTACATCTTGGTTAGGGAGAGTTAATGGCTCAACCACAACCATAGACATAGGTCTTTCACAAGGATAAGGCATCTTCAATTCCAAATCTCTCTTCTTCACCCAAAGAGTGTAAGCTTCCAAAGCTACACAATTGCGCAGACCAAGCTCAGATCTTCCTTTCCTATGCATATTATGCCAAGCATGCATAATCTTCTGCTTCAAATGTTGGGGATCTTTACCCTCTTGATAGAAAAGACCTTCTAACAAAGTGTTATTAGGTTTGTCTCTCAAGGGGAACCCAAGTTGACGATGAGCCAAAGCAGGGTTGTAGCTAATTCCTCCTTGTGTACCAATGAGAGGCACAATGGAGAATTCACCATAACTATCAATAATCTCCAAACTGCTTAAGGACGGATCATACCAAACTATATCATCATTAGTGAGAGACATAAGTCTCTGAGACCACCTTAGACATTGTTTGTTCTCCACAAAAGCAGGCATCTGAAGCAAGTGCGAAATAAACCACTTGTATAGAAGAGGAATGAAACAGACAATCGTTCCACCACCCTTAGAATTCCTTAGATGCAAAGAGAAATACATATCACCCAACAAAGTAGGCACATGATTCCCAATCAAGAAAAGTCTAATGGCGTTAACATCAACAAAATCGTCAATGTTAGGGAACAAAGCTAATCCATAGATGAGCAACACAAACATAACTTCAAAATAATCCACACTATCGGCTTGAGCAAAAGTGGTAGCTTCCTTGATGAGGAAAACAGATGGCAACCCAAATAACCCTCCTTTCTTCACCCAATGAGCCTCTATCTCAGACTTCTTCAAGTGAAGAGCTTCAGCAATAACACTAGATCGGGGAATCTCCTCCAATCCACTAAAAGGCACTCTACTAGAAACAGGTATCCCCAAAAGATGAGAATACTCCTCCAAGGTAGGCACAAGCTGAAAATCTGGGAAAGTGAAACAATGGTAGAGAGGATCATAGAACTGCACCAATACACTTAACAATCCTTCAACTACATCATCAGACAAGATGGACAGAAGCTTCCCATGACGTTGTTTGAAGTCCAAGGGATCTAATACAAAAGATGTTGGCTTCCTTAACTCTTTCAAGTCGGGACATCTGAAACTGTACTTCTTAGTGTTCCTTCGTCCATAATCCATGGTCTGAAAATATTTGCAAATGATACCTTAGTTTCTTGAAATCTTGTGTGATGAATGTCATGATGTGCATGAAATGCATGAATGCAATAATCACAAGTAAGGGATCACACATAAGGCAAACAAAGGTCAAGGGATGAATCAAGTCATTGTCAAGATCAATCATCCATTTTGGTGGATTATGGTTTACACCTTATCAATACCCAAGTTCCATTGATATTGATAAGACTTGATTGGATCAACCCAGAATCAAGGGTTTGTTGCAAGTCACGAGCATGGAGTCTGGGTAAGAACCATCCCAAAGGAGTGAACTAAGGGTAAAACCTGTAGATCATGTTCTAAAAAGTTCCCAGAGTCTTAATTCCATATATCGGATATTACAGGTTAAGATGACTGACTCATCGACCCATAATATTCTCAAGAGAAAATCGTCTGAGTGTAGTATCATGTAACAACTGTTATGAAGTCTACACCTGAACAGTTTCCGCACTACGTCCTAAAATAGGCCAAGATGGGTTAGGTTTTCTAAGGTCCTCAACTTCTCAGACCTAATTAAAAATAGTAATGCCTAACCACCAATACTTGTGTGACATTTCCAAATCCAAAGGAGTCTCCACTGAGCAGATGGGTCTCAAGCCAACATGCTAAGGACTACTCCACACAAGTCGAACATGACTATACCATCCTCCTATCTTAATTGCACTCAAGTTCGGGTTAGAACTTATCTCACCACTCAGAGATCACCAAGCACAACAGGCAGATTATATCATATATATATATACACACACACACACACACACACACACACACACAAATATCAAATATATACAAATATATTCACACAAAAAGTAGGCTAAAACCACTGGAGACTACTCCCCAGCAGAGTCGCCACTTAATTTCTGTAGCGGTAAATTCATGATCATCAAGCTATTGACAAGCTATAGATCAAATAACAAGAGTCGCCACCGCGATTTTATTGTTTCCAAGGAAAAAGGGAAAAAATGCGAACAAAATCCAATTAGTAAGAAGTTTTCAAATAAAAACTATTAAAAGTCAGAGATCACAGGTAAGGGGGTTGGTTACACAGAGGGAAGGTGTTAGCACCCAAAGTGTCCTAGGTACTCATAGGGAGCCCTTTTTGTGTGCATATGTATTTTATACAAAGTGATGTTTACAAACAAATAGAATGGAGGGATGAGAAAAGAATTCATTAATTATATTTTTGTGTTTGACAAGACCTTCGGTCTTGTGCCTACGTACCAACATAAAAATGAGGGATCAAAACCTCGTAGTTCGTGCTATAAATTTCAAAGTGAGATGTTGGTTTTAACAAAAATTAAACTTGAAAGGCATAAAGGCCTAAAATGGTTTGAATGAGTTAGCTCTTTTTGGCTTTTTTGAAAGTTTAAGTCAAATATAGTTAAGTTTATTTACAAGCTTGATTTAAGAAAATGAGTTTAAAAATGCAATGGCATAAAGCCAAAGTTTCTATCTTTTTGCAAAAGTGGTGAAAGTTTAGAATAAAAGTAGTTCACACAAAGAAGGTTTTGAAAATGGAGGGAGAGATTTTGAAATTAAAGAAGTGGGGAGAAGATGAAGAGACTACCCTATGCACAAAAATTTAAAAGTTTAAAGTTGAAAAGATCTGACCAAATGGGAGCAATCCAATAGACAAGTATGTCAATAGAAACCCAGAATTCCCTTGGACCTTTTAGAATCAAGCAACACACAAATGCACGATTATATCAATATTAAAGAGCAAAGGCGTCAAATAAAGATGGCCTCATCCAAGCTTATCCACTTCAAAGATCTTCTTCAAAATATCCCATGCAACAGATGAATTCCACAAGTCACATGTTCAACATAACAGCTTGATGATCAATTTTGCAGATGAATCTGGAGAGATCTAGAATGATGTATCAGATGAATTCAAACTTGCAAGTTCTTGGTTCTTCAACAAATTGGCATTGGCCAAGTCCGTTAGCAAAGGAATGTTACCTAAATTCTAAGTCCAATTGGGGAAGATCAAAACAACAGTCCACTCAAATGTCTTTTAGGGTTTTTGTTATTATTATGAGCATTAATGGTCCAAGACCAATCAAACAAAGCAACAAAGTATATCACACAATATGGTCCAAGTGGACAAAGTAAAAATTGCATAAACATATACAATTAGAATGATATGTACAATTACAAATGATAATAGAACAATAAAAGTAAATTGCATTAAAAACAAAAGCTTGAAAGTAAAAGTTAATGGTCAGTAAGTTAATAGTTAGTTTTGTTTTGCTTTTTGATTTCAAGACATTCTTTGGAGAACACTCAACCCACTTGCCACAAGCATGGATCCTTGAACCAAAACATCTTCCAAAGGAAGGAAATAAGGCCAAGTTTCCACACAATACCATGGAAGAGGGGAGACTTACAATCTCACTAACTAGAATGCTTATGCCTTTTGTGTCACAAATTTAGCGCTATGTTAAGCAATCGTAATTGGACTTATGTAGAAGTCATAACTATTTGAGGCCAGGCAATAAACTTTTGGTGTTAATGCATGTTGGAGACATAGTATTGAGAACTATGCTCATTAAACATACTACACACAAAAATATGCAAAAGGTGTGGCCTAATCTCATCCATACTCATGTTAATCTTTCAATCAACTAGCATTAGGACTTTGAGATGTCATTGGCCAATTAAAAAATGGATGGATGAAGAAGGGGAATTAGATGAAGAGGGAAAGGGATGAATGAGATCACAAATTGGTCAAAGGAGGACTTTTACCAAATTAATATTATTCATTCATTTTGGGAGATAAAATGTACATTCCATCAATCCCCTAAATCCAATAATATTAACTTGACAAAGTCAAATCAACCTTGACCAAGGCCTTACAACAAATGAGAAACTCAAATAAGTCAATCCAAATGGTCAACACAATTAAAATGGCATTTATTCAATTAAAAAATAATAAAATAATGCATTAAATTCAAATATGTTTTGTCCAAATCCTAAAATCACATCAAAACACCAAATAAATGGCCATGTGATTTATCATAGGTCAAACAAGGTCAAAGGACCTTGGATAAAAAAATTCATAATTTTTGGACACTTAAAAATATTTTTAAACAATTAAAAACAAATGAAAAATCAATTAATTCATGAAAAATATTAATAATGATCCAAAAAATAATTTTAATTCCGAATATGAAAGAGAAAAATATTTGATTTTTTTTGGTGAAAGTCCAATATTTTTTGGATCAATATTAAATTTATTATGAATTATTGAAAATAATGGAATTAAATGAAAAATCAGAAAATGCTAAAATACGTGGACCATCAGATCTCCCTCATTAATTGAGGTGGCAAATCTGATGATCCACAGTGCGCGTTCCACCGACATGTGAGTCAACTGTGTTGCAAACATGTTAATCAAAAGGAATGGATGAGATTATAACGTGGAGCAAGGATCACACGGTTAGACCAAAGATAACTCATCGCCGGAGCCAGAGCTCCGGTTGTCTTCTCCGGCGAGCTTCGCCGGACTGGTCATCATGAACCATCACCAAAATTTCAAACAGGGACATGATTTTAAAGAGAAAATATCACTGAGCACGAATATCACCTCCATTTCTTCCAATTCCAACTATATTGAGAGATATGTGGAATTGAAAAAAAGGTTCATGATCTGAGTTGCTTCGATTCAGCCTCAAAACAACTCAAACACCTTGCCTACACTGGTAGGATTTCAGCCAACACAATAATCAATAGAATTGAGCAAGAAACAAGGAGAATCGAAAAGATCAAATTTTCTGCAAATTACCTTCAATAGAGGCCCGAGCTTGCTAGATCTTGATCTGAATCGTGCTTGGCTTCACTTCAATTGCTTGCAGAAGAGGAATGGAAAGGCTTAGAATCAATGGACTCCTGGAGAATTTAATTCCAAAACCGTGGAGATTCAAGCTCAAATTACACTGAATTTTTCAGGTTTATCCTCTTAATTTGAAGGGTTTTCTGTGGGGATTCAAAGCTGGCGCAGTGTGTGTGTTCATTCTAAGCATAAGCAACTGTATTTATAGGAGAATTCAAATGATATTTGCACACTCTTTCAACTTTCCAAATTTGGCAAAATGATGCAAGCATGGCGCATGGGCGCGCATAGTCCCATTAAATGATTGCTTGAAAGTCTAAAATGAAGTTCAGATGCATTGGAGATGGATTCGATTGCAAGGCAATTGAGCATTGTCATTTGAAGTTTGATCCATGCCACATGATACCAGCCTGTTTAAGCCATGCACAGCCTATGCAATTCCCATCCAAAATGCATGAATTTTAACTCTTCGAAAATGTGAGACCAAGAGGAACAAGTTTTATGTTGAACACTTTTTCGTTTGGAGCTTGGAACTTGGAGATATTTGAGGTGGAAGTTTGGAAAAATTTGACATGTCAAAATTTTTCTAAGTGTCAAGCCATATGTCTGAATATTCCACCTTGCTTAACTTTTTATAGGAGCTTCAAATGAGAAAAGTGTCTTCACCAAAGTTGTAGCTCTCTCAAATACCTTCAAAATGGTCACCAATTTCATGTCATTTGGATTTGAAATGATGGAGTTATGCATTTTTGAAGTTTGGCAAAACACTTGATCAATGGTATAGGTCAAAAGTGACCTATAATATGTACAAAAAAGTTGAATTAGCGCCTACTCCAAACATAAAAGTTTAAGTAGACACATTGAATTTGATTGTACAACTTGGAAATCTTTCATCTCATAAAAATTGAGCAAGTTATGGCCTTGGGAAGTTGACTTTCAAATTAGGGTTTAGACAAAATGACCTATAATGTTTCAACATAGAAAATGATTTTCCAAGAAAAACTAGATCTAGGTCTCAACATTAAAGTTGTTTATAATGTGTTTTAGAGTAAGTTTTCTCTTGGAATAATTTTTATATGGTGAAAATTGTAGGAGATAAGGTCTAGGGAGACCCAGTTTTGATCAGATGAATTCATCTGGCCAACCACCATCAACCAACTTGATAACTTCCAATTCTCTTGTCTTTATTGGCTCATGGTAGATCATATATGCATAATATGATGAAAATTGAAGTGTCTCTTGAGAAATTTGATCAATAGGTGAGATAGCTTGTTGGAGAAGTTACTCAAGATACCCAATCAAACTAGGGTTTCTAAGGCAAATCATCCTCAAACTCTTGAAGCAAACTTGATCAGTATAACATGTAGAGATATTTGGGACTCATATATGATGTTCATAACCATTCTTGAATCAATTCTTGATTGTGCTCTTTATTCATGAGGGTCTCAAACCCTAGATGTGATCAATGAATCAATGAGATCATGCCCTACCTACAAAAGAGTTAGATAGATGCAAAGACATATTTTTGGTATTTTGGTTAGTAAAATAATAATATACAAGTATGATATAATCACAAAATGCTTGGTGATCTCTCTCAAACAAACCCAATGAAAAGGGGGAAGGAAGTGTAAGAACAAAGTTGGTTCTACAATAAATTTCTAAGATTTTGATGATAACAAAGGATGAAACCCAAAATGGCACCCTGTCGCTCCCCGGGATTTCTCGAATCCAGGTACAAACGCGAAAAGAGTGGCGCGGAAAAAGAGTAGAGTCGCCAGCTATGTACTTTTATCCCAAGAGGAGGGAAAGGTAGTACTGCATAACCAATAGGGAACGGGTAAAACAAAGTCTCGAACCAAAGAAAACCGAGTAAGGGGGCCGGTTACGTGAAGGGAAGGTTATCGCACCCCTTCACGTCTGTGTTACTCCACAGGATCCACGCTTGCTATTTATGTCTAAAGTGTGTGTGTAAAAAGTCCTATATGCGATACGAAAGAGAGAAAATCAAAGTAGGGAAAAGAAAGAGTTATTTCTCGCACAGGCTCTACCCTGCTGCATATGTATCTCAAGAAGGATTGAGAATCAGAGCACCGTAGCTCGGCTAACCTATTTTTGTTTGTTTTGTGTTTTTTAAATGAACGACGCCACTACGCAATCTACCGGATGCTCGACCTTTGGAGACTTACTCACCTGTAGTAGAAGGAGTTAACGTGTTCTTAAGAAAAGAAAATCAAAGAGTTTGTTTGTGTTTTAGGAATGCTCATGCGAAAAGGAAGTCCTAGACGAAGGAACTGTGCTACCTTAATTGACATGCAAACGAGAGACTATACGAAGCCTAGCAATCCTATGGGGAGACGATCACACCACACAAAAACATAAAGCATAAAGCAAACGCACCAACAAGGGGGCTCAAACATACATGGGTAGGGCTTTAGTCAAGAGGGGTCATATCAACCTCGACAAACAAGCCATGGAAAGGTAATCAAATGGGCTCTTAACCACTGACATTGAACGTCAGGGTGAGCAAATCAAAAAAGGTAATGAGGATAAGAACTCATAGCTCTTAACTCTGGACAGGGTGAGCTCATGACAAAGCGTGGGGGTTCAGAAAGATGGAACCCTCTCCACTGACTCACCGGACAAAAGATCTTGGGCTTTTGTTCTGAAGCATCGACACGTAGTGCGAGCATAAAGAACCACACACTGAATAATGGGGGATTGACTACTAATCCCTTTTATCTGTCAATTGCCTCTTCATGGAGGTCTTTAGCACTGGTTCCTCCTCTTTGAGGTCTTTGGGCACAAAAGTAAACACATAAAAACATTGCCTCCTATCGAGGTCTTCCAGCTAAGAAAGCGGTAAAATGCGGGAAAGATGTAAAAGGGATCAAGAGATCTACCACACGGATAAAGATCCGAAGTAACAACAACTAAAGAAACAAGAAACCCAGAGATCTCTCAAGCTAGCACCATCAAAGAAAGCAAGTCAGCAAAGCAATCAGAATAAATCTCTGAGTGGTATCCCACAAATAAAGTGGAATACCAAGCAAGCTATCTCTTCAAGAGTCATGTGAGCCCTCACAAAAACTCAACAAACAAGTTAGAATAAAAAGATGGGGTGCAATCAAGAGTTGCACCAAACAAAAGAATCATAGCAGCAACAGTGTCAGGTAAACAGGGCACGAATGCAATAGACAGCATGTCACAACAAAGCATGAATGATGAAAGGAGGATACAATAGCACCAAGTCAGAAGTGACATCAATTCAATAAGTTTCTCAAGAACTCAACTCAACAAGATCAAAGCAAAAGCACTAAACATCCAAAGATGCATCAAAATCAAACAAGTCAACATACAAGTTCAAAGTGCTTCAACTTCAACAATGAGTCATAAAAGGTAAAGGCATGGGGCAAATGTCAAGGATTAGACAATCAAACACACAAACAACACCAAATGACTCCTAAAATATCAATCAAAAGTCATTTAAATCCAACATAGCAAAGTGAAAGTCAATCATGTCCAAAGCACCTCAAAATGCAACAAAAGCATTATAGACAAGTTCATGCAATTATGGGTCAAGATGAAATGAACATGGTAGAAAGGTATGCACATCATAAGCATGTCAAATGAGCTATGTAATCAATATGCAAACCTCCAAGTTCAGATCATAAGCGTAGAATCACTTTTGGACCAAAATCAAACAAAGTGTATCATGGAACTCTAATGCGTCTTTCATGCTCAAATGAATGCAAAATTGAGCTCATTATGAATAAATGCATAAAAATTTGATAGAAGCATCATAGAACAGGGGAGAACACATGTGCAAAAGCACCAAACCAGAATCAAAGCGTAACCACATGAATCATGCTATTAAAGTTCGCAAAGGTTCGCAAAAACAACCAAGGATAGGAGGCCTAAACCTCTTGTCCAACAAATGCATCAAAGGGGTATCAAAACTCAAAGTCAGGGGGCAAGGCTCCACACATCAAGACATGACATACATACTAAAACATGGGCAAAAGGATAGGTTTCAACACTCAAAGGAAGTGGCACAAGTGCCTCATGCTAAGCAAGCATCAAAATAGGGGCTAAAGTGCAAACATCAACTTCAAAAATCCAAATCAAATCGAAAATGCATCCTAAATTCATGGGAATTTAACACAAGGTTCCACTAAGCATATATAAGCAGCATGCAAAAAATCAGGAGCATCCAGATTCATTTGATATGAAAACAAAAATCGAGAAATTGAGAATGCAAAACATGTCCTAAAATGAAACATTTTAAATTCATGTGTCAAACCTTAGCAAAATGACATAGAAAATAATCAAACCAGTTACCACATCTTAGTATCATGTATGAGGATGGTGTGTGAAAAAGCTTGGGTCAGAATGGTTAAAATATGGGATTTCATGAAGGTTTGAATGCAAATGGTCAAAAATGCACATAAATGAATCAGAAATTCATATTAAATTCCACGTGTCATGAAATAATTGGGCAATGGTACCAAAAAATCAAGGACTCAACAGGGATCACTTACAAAAAATTTCATATTTTTTTTCTATTTTTTTCTATTTTTAAAAAATAAAATAAAACGGGATGAAATATGTACATGGCATGTGACACATATGCAACAATGTCAATTGGTCACACAAGTCACTTAAGTGACTAAATAAAATAAATCAAAAACAAAAATCAGAAAAAATATGGGCCTTTGGATCAAAAGAAAAGTCAACAAGATCTAACGGCCAAGGGATCATCTTCTTCCTCAAGACATTCCGGCCATGAACAGTAACGCCAGCGGGATTCCGGCCACCACCGACGGCGGCCTCCTCCGCGCGTGACCCAGAACTCTACGAAAATGGGGCTACCCCCCTAAACCCTATGCTAGGAACTCAAAAATACTATTAGTTTTTCATGAATCCTCACCAATCTCTCAAATCACAACCAACAAGTTTGAACATCAAAACTTTAAATCAAGATTTCTCACTCAATATTGCATCATTTTAAAAAGTAAACACATCTACATCATCACCATAACATGTAGTTTCATTTAGGCATAAGAAATGAGCAAAATAAGAGAGTCAAAATTTGAGTTGCCGGAAATGGCGCCTCCCGAAACTTCAGTATGGTGATGAGATAAGCTCCAGAATACCTCCCTTGAACTTCTATGAATGTTTGCTACCTTTGGTTGTGCTTGAAACGGTCCAGATCTTGAGATTCAAGAAGCAACCTCCATTAAAGCTCTATTTAGGAACTGCTTGGAATGGCTCAAATGAAGGAGGTTTGTGATCTTTAGAGTGTGTAGATCAAGAATTTGCTACTGGTTTTCGTTTTCCATGGATGTATGGAGATTTTTGATGAGAATCAAGTATGAGATGATTTTTGGAAAGTGAGTTTTTCAGAGTGTATGGAGCTTGCACCAATTAGGGTTTTTCCTAATGATATTTTCAGAGTTTATCCCCTCATTTTTGTGGCTTGGTGGGCTCAAAATGAGAGAGTTTCAAGTCCATGATCATTTTTGGTTACTTTGGAAACACCCCCCTATTTGCACATGACCATCCTTGTTTAATGCGCTAATCCTTTCTTGAGACTTAATTAATCATGATTATATGAAAGAAATAACACAAAATGATGTTTTATGTCAATTTTGCAAAAGTGCAATTTTTGTGCATGCATGACTCTTCCACACATGTGGGAATGCATGGGCTCAAATCCCAAGGTGGATTTGGCCCAAAAAATAATGCTGAATAAATTCATAATGATTGGCATGTGAGAATATTCCATTATGTCATCTTGTGTCCTTTTGACTTTTCATGCAAGAAAGCTTGAAAAATGACTTGCACCATTGATGAATCATGCAAAATTATAGGTCATTTTGCATGCCACTTGAAGTACTTCTCAAAACAAAACCATAGCAAAAAGAGTCACACCAATTGGACTTGTCAATCTCAAGTTATGCCTTTTTGAAGCCTTCATGCACACTTCATCATTCAAGAACCATAACTCTTCAACCATTCATCATATGGCCTTGAAATAGGACTTTTTGGAAAGGGGAGACAAAGATCTATAATTGTCATGCCTGAGAAAAAGTGCATTTGGAGCTTCCTTGGTGATGATTTGATTGGTACATCAGTCAAGCTCGCTAGGCGAGTGAGGTAGCGAAGGGCTCGCTAGGCGAACACTCAGCGAGGTTCCAGCGAACACTCCCAGACTTGGATAAAAACATAGCTAGCACTTACTCGCTAGGCGAGCATCCAGCGAGCAGTTCCAGTAGCAACATCATCAAGGCTCACTAGAGCGAAGGAGGAAGCGTGGGCTTCGCCTAGCGAAGGATTGCTCGCCTAGCGAGCATGACAGTTCAGGAAGTTTCTTCTGGGTGCAGGTGACTCTGGTGGCTTATTTTGGGGCTCGTTAGGCGAACCATTCTGCTCGCCTAGCGAGCATGACAGCTCAAGTCATCTTTCCAAATTTGGTAACCTGTGCATTGGACCTTTGTTCCTTTAAGATTAATGTTTTGAATGATGAATAGACCCCATCTGAACATGTTAGAAGTATCTCAAGTCATTCCTTAGCCATTTGACCCTCAGTTGCCAACAGTTGACTTTTGACTTCACAGTTGAATTTTGAACTGTACTGAGCCCATTAAGCTTGATCCTTTAAAGAAAACCTCTAAAAATGAAACCCTAGCTCCCAAGAGCTCTACACAACATCCATAAGACCTTCAAACCAAGATTGCATCTCAATCCTTGAGGAACCCTACTTTGACTTTGATACCCAGATGAATACAAACTTCCTTGAGTGTTGAGAAAAACCCTAATTGATGCACAATTTCCCTTGTGTTGATTGATCCTTCAGATAGAACCCACAAAGTGACTTGGATGATATTCAAGCTTCTTGGAAGACAAACTCTTGGAGCTAATTCTGATTGACATGATGAAATGTAATATGAAATGTTAAATGACCTAAAAATGAATGCATGAATGAGGAGGGCAAATTTGAGGTGCTACACACCCTAACAAGATTTTTTCTTGTGTGCAGGACTCTGAACATTTATGCAGGACTATGAACTCTTACGCAGGATTCTGACCATACATCAGATACAAACTTATGTTAGATATAAAGCATTAGATGATCAGACGCCACTTAGAAAGGAATACGTCCAGAACATTCTGATTCTGATCAAAGAGAGACAGTAAGAAGTCAGAAGCTCCAACAAGACTACGTGATTTTGACTCTGATACTTAAGAAGTCTAGAACACCGAGAAGCTCTGAGGAAGTAAGACATAATCATCCTCTGAAGACTAACTCTGGTACATCAAGACTCTGATGCAGATTCACAAGTCCAGAACGCGTAAAGAAAAGGAATCTCATTATGGAATGGAAATATTTAAAGAAATGATTAAAGAGGCAGACAAAATGGTTTTAGAAAGAAACAACAGAAGTAATGACATTAATTATTCTTCAATAACCAAGATTTCGTCATCACTCCAACGGTCCTTCACAACTACTATATAAAGGACGGATTACTTCTCTAGACAGACACACCTGAGACACACAGAAATATCATTAACTCTCTCTCTTATTTTCACGAGCTGCTGCTCTTATGTGAAAAGCTTTTGCTCTTATATTTTTTTGTAATACTTGCTTATTGCTAGAAGCACTTTACATTACAACTTACTTTTTGCTTAAACTATTTCCTCAAGTGACTCTGCATAGTCTGTATACTTGAGAGGGCTAAGAGATTATTCTCTTAGACGATTGGTTGTGTAATCTTTCAAGATTAGTGGATTAAGTCCTTTTTAAGGCGAAATCACCTTGGTCGGGTGGACTGGAGTAGCTTTGATTTTCAAGCGAACCAGTATAAAATTCTGTGTGTTTTTATTTCTGAAAAAGCTTTTATTTCCAAAACAATTCAAACCCCCTTTCTTGTTTTTTCTCAACCTTCAATTGGTATCAGAGCTTCGGCTCTGTTATTGATTTTCTAATCAAACACTTAACAGTGTAGAGAGATCCAGCGTGAGAAAAACTATAGCCAACACCAATGAAAGAGATAGTTACAACCCTAAACCTCTAATCTTTGATGGAGAGAAATTTGATTATTGGAAAGATAGAATTGAAAGTTTCTTTCTGGGCTACGACGCCGATCTATGGGATATTGTCAAAATTGACTACACACCGCCTGTGACAGACGCTGGAGTTGCTATTCCCAGAAGCAAAATGTCAGATGATTAGAAGCGTGAATTCAAGAACCATCACAAAGCCAGAACGATACTACTCAATGCCATTTCCTACAATGAATATGAAAAGACCACTAACAGGGAAATAACTAAAGAAATACTTGACTCCCTGAGGATGACTCACGAAGGAAATTCTCAAGTCAAAGAAACAAAGACTCTGGCGCTAATCTAGAAATATGAAGCCTTCAAAATGGAGGACGATGAAGCTGTAGAGGTAATGTTTTCTAGATTCCAAACTTTAATTGCAGGACTCAAAGTGCTAGATAAAGGATATACAACTGCGGATCATGTCAAAAAGATCGTCAGAAGCTTACCAAAGAAATGGAGACCTATGGTCACAACCTTAAAACTATCAAAAGATCTGAACAATATCACCCTTGAAGAACTCGTCAGTTCACTCAGAAGTCACGAGATAGAACTAGAGGAAGATGAGCCTCAAAAGAAGATCAAGTCTGTAGCACTAAAGTCCAGATCAGAAAGACGTAAATCAGATAGAAACAAAGCCTTCCAGGCTGAAGAAGACATTGATGACTCTGAAAAGGAAGACTCTGACGATGAGGAAGAATTATCCCTTTTAACCAGAAGAGTGAAACAACTCTGGAGAAAAAGGAATAATAACTTCAGAAAACCAAGACCCAAGGGAGATCGATCAGAATCAACTTCCAGAGGTAAATCTAACAAAGATATAACATGTTATGAATGTAAGGAAACAGGTCATTACAGAAACGAATGTCCCAAGTTGAAGAAATAAAGCTCTAGAAGAGAAAATTTTAAGAAAAGTTCCTTCAGAACCAAAAAGGGACTGATGGCTAGCTCAGATGACAGTGGATATGATTCCTTAGAATCAGACTCTGATGAACAGGCAAATGTTGCACTCATGGCTACCACCTCTAGGAATACATCAGATGGAGAATCTAAATTTGAAGAGGTATTTTCTGATCTTTCTCGCTCTGACCTTGAATCATGCCTTTCTGAAACTCTAAACTCATATCAGAAACTTAAACAAAAATTTAAAGATGTAAAAGAGGTTCTTGAAGAAACCCTAGAAGAATGTGGTAAACATGAGATGACAGTTTCAGATCTAAAAGATGAAATTTGAATTTTGACATTAGAAAGAGATTCCACAAATAAACAATGTTTAAAACTTGAAGAAGCGTTATCTCAAGCTCCACAAACTTCAAACACCGTAATTTATGAATATGTGAAAATCTTTTCAAAAGTTTCTGAAGAATGGGATAGAGAGAAGCAGAATGGCATCCATGATTTATGGGGTTAGTCAGAACAATAGAAGAGGAATTGGGTATGACCCTAGTGAAGATAAATCTTCCACTAATGACAAACCTAAATCTCCGTTTTCTTATCACTACACACATACACAAGCACAACGTTTTGATAATGCCAGAAAACCCAAAGTTTTAAGAAACTCTGGGAAAACTAATCACAAAGGACCCAAAAGATTATGGGTACCAAAAGATAAGATTGTTTATGTTGCAGATATCTTATGCAGCAGAGTTAAGACACCAGTCATGGTACCTGGACTCTGGATGCTCGCGATACGTGACAAGAAGAAAGTATATGTTCCAAAGCCTGGAACTTAAAGATGCTGGCTTCGTAGGTTTCGAAGGAAATCAGAAAGGAAGGATCAGAGGCTCCGGAACTATTGGTAATGGTACTCTTCCCTCTATATCTGATGTTCTCTATGTAGAAGGATTAATGCATAATCTGTTATCAATAAGTCAATTAAGTGATAACAGCTATGATGTAATCTTCAATCAAAAAACATGTAAAGCAATTAATCAGAACAATGGAGCCATCCTATTCACTGGCAAGAGGAAAAACAATATTTACAAAATAAATCTTTCAGACTTAAAAGAACAAAATGTAAAATGTCTGATGTCTGTTCATGAAGAGCAATGGGTATGGCATAGACGCTTGGGCCATATTAGCATGAGAAAACTATCTCAGCTAAATAAACTCGAGTTAGTCAGAGGTCTACCTAAGTTGAAGTTTTCTTCAGATGCTCTGTGTGAAGCATGTCAGAAAGGAAAATTTTCAAAATCATCTTTTAAAAAGAAAAATATTGTTTCCACCTCTAAGCCTCTGGAACTTCTTCACATTGATCTGTTTGGTCCTGTTAAAACAACATCAGTCAATGGAAAGAAATATGGACTAGTTATTGTTGACGATTTTAGTCGCTGGACATGGGTAAAATTCCTAAAGCACAAGAGTGAGTCTCACTCTATATTCACTAGCTTTTGTTCCAAAGTGCAAAACGAATTTGACTCTAAAATCATCAGAGTCAGAAGTGATCATGGTGGAGAATTTGAAAATAAATTTTTTGAGGAACTATTTGATTCTAATGGAAAATTTTCATGATTTCTCCTGTCCTAGAACTCCACAACAAAATGGAGTTGTAGAAAGGAATAATAGGACACTCCAAGAGATGGCCAGAACCTTGATCAATGAAACAAATATGGCTAAGCACTTTTAGGCTGAAGTAGTAAATACAGCGTGTTATATTCAGAATAGAATCTCTATAAGATCTATTCTGGAAAAGACTCCCTAGAACTGTGTAAGGGAAGAAAACCCAACATTTCTTATTTCCATCCTTTTGGATGCTCTTGCTTTATCTTGAATACTAAAGAACATCTGAACAAGTTTGATTCAAAAGCACAAAAAGGTATTATGTTAGGATACTCAGAACGCTCCAAAGGCTACAGAGTATACAACACAGAAACCAAAATTGTGGAAGAATCAATTCATGTTAGATTTTATGATAAGTTTGACCCTGAAAAGTCAAAGCTAGTTGAGAAACTTGCAGATCCAGAGATTACTCTTGCAGGTTCTGACGAAAAGATCAAAGCACCAGAAGTATCTGATATACAAAGTTCAGATGGAACTAAAGCCCCAGCAATCCAAAATAAATCAAAAAGTCGCCCCAACATCTCTGAAGATTTGATTCTAGGAAACAAAGATGAACTTATCCGAACTAGGTCAACATTCAAGGTACCTGAAGAAATTCCTCTAGGACTAGTATCTCCGATTGAGCCTACTTCCTGTGATGAGGCACTTCAAGATGATGATTGGGTTCTAGCCATGCAAGAAGAGCTAGATCAATTCTCAAAGAATGACGTCTGAGATCTTGTTCCTAAGCCCAAAGGCACTCACATTATTGGAACCAGATGGGTGTTCAGAAACAAGCTAAACGAAAAAGGCGAAGTTGTCAGAAATAAAGCTCGACTGGTGGCACAAGGGTATAGTCAACAAGAAGGCATTGACTACAACGAAACCTTTGCCCCAGTCTCCAGGTTAGAATCTATTCACTTACTTGTTTCATTCGTTGTAAATCATTCTATCAAACTATATCAAATGGATGTCAAGAGTCCATTTCTTAATGGTTATATATCAGAAGAAGTGTATGTCAACCAACCTCCAGGTTTTGAAAACTCAGATTGTCCAGAACATGTTTTTAAACTTAAGAAATCTTTATACGGTTTAAAACAAGCTCCTAGAGCTTGGTATGAAAGGTTAAGCAATTTTCTTCTGGAACATGACTTTATTAGAGGAAAAGTTGACTCTACACTCTTCTGTAAAAACATTAATAATGACCTCATGATATGCCAGATATATGTTGATGACATTATTTTTGGTTCAGCTAACCCTTTTGTATGTCAAGAATTCTCTGAGCTAATGCAGGCAGAATTTGAAATGAGCTTAATGCAAGAACTAACGTTCTTTCTAGGAATTAAAATCAATCAAGCTTCAGAAGCCACATATGTTCATCAAAGTAAATACATAAAAGACATTCTGAAGAAATTCGAAATGGAGGAATGCAAATCTGCTAAGACACCTATGCATCCAACTTGCATTCTGGAAAAGAAGAAGTTAGCTAGAAGGTTTGTCAGAAGCTCTATCGTGGTATGATAGGCTCTCTTCTTTATCTGACTGCTACACGTCTTGATATTCTATTTAGTGTATGTCTCTGTGCCAGATTCCAATCAGATCCTAGAGAATCTCATTTAACAGCTGTTAAAAGAATACTCAAGTATTTGAAAGGAACTCCTAACATGGGCCTGATGTATGAGAAAACATCAGAGTATAGACTTTCTAGTTACTGTGATGCAGATTACGCAGGGGACAGAATGGAACGTAAAAGTACATCTGGGAATTGTCAGCTCTTGGAAAAGAATCTGATATCCTGGGCCAGCAAAAAGGCAATCAACCATAGCTCTGTCCACTACAGAAGCAGAATATATTTCAGCATCACTATGCACTACTCAGATGCTCTAGATGAAGAATCAACTAGAAGATCTTCAAATCTTTGAGAGTAACATTCCTATCTTCTGTGACAATACTGCTGCCATATGTTTAAGTAAGAATCCTATTTTGCATTCCAGAGCTAAGCACATAGAAATAAAACATCATTTCAGTAGAGACTATGTTCAAAAAGGGGTAGTAACTTTAAAATTTATTGATACACACCATCAATGGGCTGATATCTTTACCAAACCCCTTGCTGAAGATAGATTCTCTTTTATCTTAAAAAATCTAAACATTCAAAATTGTCCTGAATGAAATGTGCCTCTGAGATAGCAAAATAAGACACTGAAATAAACAGCTGGATTCTGTATCTGACTCTGATGCTACTACCAGTTAGAAGTCATCTGAGTTAGAAATCTCCAGAAACCTACCCTTTGGTATTCTTGGAGATCATATAAAGTAACACGTGGAACATCATGCGTCTGATCTTGGAACTTCTAGACAGCTGTCTAGCAGTAATCAAGAAACAAATTATTGATATCTCCTCGAGCAATGTGCTAATTTTGGGATTAGACATCATTTATGAGCTGTAATCATTCTCCTCTCTAGCGTACGTACTTGGGTTATGTGTTATCTGTTAAAATCCCACTTATGTGTTGTTTTGCATGCGTCCTAATTTGGGTATATATACTCTCCACATTTTACAATTGCACACTTTTACACTCATGGACTCACCTGACCCTCTCTCTCAGTTCTCTCCTCTCTCAAAGGCCTTTCTGCAGTTCGCATTAAAGTTCTTCAACATTCATATCATCTTCAACATTCTTCATGGATTCTCAGCAATAGTCAGTGTACAACTTCTCTCAATAGATGAACTCAACTGAGCAAGCTCCAAGTTCCAGTCATCAAAACCCTGTAGTCACCGGCGTCGTTTCCACTCCCATCTACAAAAAACCTCACATTCTTGATCGTGAGCCTCACATTCATCTTGCAACTCCGTTTGAGAAACTGGAAGTTCTGTGTGAAACCTTGGTGGAGTTTGACAACATGAAAAGAAATGGCGTCGACCTCACTGATGAACTGAAGAAGCAAGGGTGGGAAAAATTATTTTCAACACCTCTATGGCCCAGTATACACGAATCTGGTGAAGGAGTTCTGGCGATTCGCTGACTCTGATGACCACTACATTGTCTCCTACGTTCTGGGAGTCAAGATAGTTATCACAGAAAAATCGATTGCTGCACTTCTGAACATGGAGAAGACTGGAGAAAGACGCATATACAACATCAACCCTAGGGCAAAGTATCAGTCCCGTGAGATAAACCCTGCAATATTCCAATAAAATGCTGAAGGCAAGCATTCCAAGAACAAGGAACTACATCAGAACCTCCGGGTATGGCTGAAGATTATCTTAGGCACCATCTATCACCGTCCAGCCTCTAACTCCTCAGACTACATTAACACAGACCAGAAATGCATCCTCTACTGCATTCACAAGGGTATGAAGCTCTGTCTTCCTGCACTTCTCTTCAAGTATCTCAGAGACTTCGTGAAAGATACCAGAAACAATATGAAGATAAGAAACTACATCCCTCTGGGGAGACTTATATCTGATGTGCTGATTGAAAGTGGCCTCGTGGACCATCTGATTCAGCTCAGACTCATGGAAAACGTTATGATAGATACTGGTAAACCTCTAAACGCTCGGAATCTGAAGAGCATGGGAATCATTGATCAAGTGAGGGTCAAACCAACACTGGACACCTCTTGGGAAGCACTTAAAGATCAGAGGGAGATTCCAAATGGACTCTACCTTTTCTCCAAGATCGACCCTCCAGAGGTAGTCGCATACTATCTAGAGGATCTGCACAAACAAGGAGTGGATATTACAGAATTCCAAGTGGACTGGCTGCCTGAGTTTCCACCAGACTTCCAGAAGAGGACACGAGAGCCCTCTGAGAAGACCAATCAGGCGAAGAGAGCGAAGCTGGGAGAAACATCTGGATCAAGACCCCTAGTGCCTCTAGTTGGATCTCCTGGTAAATCTGTATCTCTCCCTCCCTCTGTAAAAATTAAACCTGTTGCTTCTTCACTTTCTCAATCAAACCCTATATATACAACTTCTGATACCCCTCCCTTAACCACCAGACCCTCTAACCTACCATCCCAAAAATTCAACCTTGCCACCATAACTCTACCTGTTTCAGAAGCAGAAATGCTAAATGAAACCACTTCACCATCTTAATCACCATCTCCATAATTCCCACCTTACTATGACCTTTCATCTGACCCTGAACTCTCTGATCCTCACTCCCCAACTCTGGCTCAGATCCAAGACCGTGCTCTGGCCTCTCAAAAGCTACCACACTCTAACCCTGAACCTGAAGTTACTTCCCCACTCCCAGAAAACCCAAACACAACCACCTCTGAACCTCCACCATCCGAACCAATCCACTATGACTCACAACCATCTGAACCACCACACTCTGAAATACCCCAACCCACTACCTCCGCTGACCCAACAACTCCAACATTTAACCTAAGTTCCCCCACCTCACCCTCCCAAGCCTATGAACTAGAAACTACCCTTCTGACCCTTGAGAAAGCAATTACGGTTTTTGCAGAGTCTTCAGTTGAAAAGGTCAAGTCTCTAACCATCAACTCTGGCATCAGTGATGATTCTTCCGCTGTAAGGACTCACTGGAATAGAGTGATAAGTTGGATGACCTCTGAAGCCTTCAAGCTGAAAGGACTCTCTGAACAAGTCCGAAATGACTTCATCAGAGACGCTGAGATCAGACTCCAAGAGCGTCTAGCCAGAGAAGCTGAGGAGCGGGCAAGATAGGAAGCTGAAGAGAAAGCAAGACCAGAAGAACTTCAGAGAATCAGAGAACTTGAAGCCAAGGCTCTTGCTGATGTTGCTGCTGCTGAAGCTGAGGCAAAAGCCAAAACTGACGCTGAAGAAGCAGCGAGCCTTGCTGAAGAGTCTGCTGCCAAATCCAGAAATGATGCACTGACTCAGGGGGAGTCCTCCAACTATGGATTCGTCCCTCTGGTCCTGAAGACCCTTGAAGAGCTGCAGAAAGAACAACAGTTAGTTCGAGCCAGACTAGATCAACAGGATTCTGTCAATATCAACATTCAGAACATGCTATCCCAGTTGCTCCAGAGGATGCCTCCTCCTCCAAACCCTTAGGCACCTAGGATATTTTTCTGCCTATTACTTTCTGATTTGCTTGTTTCTTTCTCTGCTTTGCTTGTCGCTCTATGTTTCAATATCTGTTTCTTGCCTTCAGCTTTTCTGGCTTATGTAAATGCTTATCTGTTAATATCAACTTTTTGTTAAGTTTTTTTTGCTAAGTCTTTTTGATTCTGACAAAAAGGGGGAGAACTAAAACAACTCTGATGAAAACATATCTAATTCCTTTCAAACACTGCAAACATTGTCTCTGAAAGTGACTTAAGATATGCAGAAAAGTAGCTAAAAACACCAAACCATGGAAGGTCCGGTAAGAACTTCTGAACTATCCAAGATCTAACTCAAGGGGAGCTCACTATAACATTTGATCTAAGACTTCTTTGTAAATGTTTCATCTTTAATCTAAACTGTTTTGTCATCATTAAAAAAGGGGAGATTGTAAGAACAAAGTTGGTTCTACAATAAATTTCTAAGATTTTGATGATAACAAAGGATGAAACCCAAAATGGCACCCTAACAAGATTTTTTCTTAGTGTGCAGGACTCTGAACATTTATGCAGGACTATGAACTCTTACGCAAGATTCTGACCATACATCAGATACAAACTTATGTAAGATATAAAGCATTAGATGATTAGACGCCACTCAGAAAGGAATACATCCAGAACATTCTGATTCTGATCAAAGAGAGACAGCAAGAAGTCAGAAGCTCCAACAAGACTACGTGATTTAGACTCTGATACATAAGAAGTCTAGAACACCGAAAATCTCTGAGGAAGTCAGACGTAATCATCCTCTGAAGACTAACTCTGGTACATCAAGACTCTGATGCAGATTCACAAGTCCAGAACGCGTAACGAAAAGGAATCTCATTATGGAATGGAAATATTTAAAGAAAGGATTAAAGAGGCAGACAAAATGGTTTTAGAAAGAAACAACAGAAGTAATGACATTAATTATTCTTCAATAACCAAGATTTCGTCATCACTCTAACGGTCCTTCACAACTACTATATAAAGGACGGATTACTTCTCTAGAGAGACACACCTGAGACACACAGAAATATCATTCACTCTCTCTCTTATTTTCACGAGCTGCTGCTCTTACGTGAAAAGCCTTTGCTCTCATATTTTTTTGTAATACTTGCTTATTGCTAGAAGCACTTTACATTACAACTTACTTTTTGCTTAAACTATTTCCTCAAGTGACTCTGCGCAGTCTGTATACTTGAGAGGGCTAAGAGATTATTCTCTTAGACGATTGGTTATGTATTCTTTCAAGATTAGTGGATTAAGTCCTTTTTGAAGGAGAAATCACCTTGGCCGGGTGGAATGGAGTAGCTTTGTTTTTATTTCTGAAAAAGCTTTTATTTCCAAAACAATTTAAACCCCCCTTTCTTGTTTTTTCTCAACCTTCAGGAGGATGCCAAGGCATGATCCCCATGCTAATGCTTATGATGGAAATGCATGAGGGATCTTAGGGTCAAAATTGGGGTCTTACACAATGCAATGTACATACTTGCATGGGCGTGTACAGGCCCATGAAGCAACTCTACTAGGTCCACAATCAACTGAAATGAGGTCTGAATGAAGCTTGGATTGCAAGGCAAATATATTTGAATGTTTGAAGCATGATTCTTGCCAACTGATACATCCCTGTTTAAGCATGCGCAGACCCCTCAAACTTTGTCCAAAATTAACGAATTAGGACTCTTAGGAAAGCTTAGATCAAGAGGAACAAATCTTATGTTGAACACGTTTCCATTTGGAACTTGTATCATGGTGAATTTTGAGGTGTAAGTTTGGAAATTTCAACATGTCAAAATATTTTCTAAGTGTCAAGCCACATGTTCAATTATTCCACCTTGCATAACCTTTTATGTGAGCTCCAAATGAGAAAAGTGTCTTCACAAAAGTTGTAGCTATTTCGAAAACATTTAAAATGGTCACAAATTTAAAATAATTTGGATTTGGTATGAGTGAGTTATTCATTTTTGAAGTCGAGGAAAATCACTTGTTCAATGGTATTGGTCCGAAATGACCTATAATGTATCCTCATAACACATGCTCATAAAAGTTGAATTAGCTCTTACTCCAAACATCAAAGTTGTAGTATACATCTTGAATTTGATTGTGTAACTTGGAAATATTTCATCTCATAAAAAAGAGCAATTTATGGCCTTGGGAAGTTGACTTTCAAATTAGGGTTTAGACAAAATGACCTATAACGTTTTAACATAAAAAATGACTTTCTAAACAAAATTAACTCTAAACTTCAACATGAAAGTTGTTTGGAATGTCATTTAGAGTAAATTTGCTCTTGGAATAATTTTCATATGATAAACATTGTAGGAGATAGGGTCTAGGGGAACCCAGTTTTGATCAGATGAATTCATCTGGCCAACCACCATCAACCAACTTTCTAACTCACAATTCTCTTGACTTTTTAGGCTCATGGTAGATCATATATGCATAAGATGATGAAATTTTAAGTGTCCCTTGAGAAATTTGATCAATTGGTGAGGAAGCTTGTTGAAGAAGTTATTCAAGATACCCAGATGAACTAGGGTTTCCAAGGTAAACCAACTCCAAACTATTGAATAAATATTGATCAAAATAACATGTAGAGATCATGGGGACTCATATATAATGCCTAGAGCCATTATTGATCATTCCCTGGTTGTGCTCTTAGCAATGAGGGTCTTAAACCCTAGATGTGAACTTGATAGATCAATAGTGATCATGCCCTACCTACAAAAGAGTTAGGAAAATACAAAGACAAATTTTTGGTATTTTGGTTAGTGAAATGATAAAATACAAGTATGATACAATCACATGGTGCTTGGTGATCTCTCCCAAAACAAACCTAATGAAAGAGGGGTAAGGAGGATGCCAAGGTATGATCCTAATACTAATGCATATGATGAGATTGCATGAGGGATCTTAGGGTAAAAAGGGGTCTTACATATTTAAATGAAGAGCAATGGTTATGGCATAGACGCTTGGTTCACATTAGGATGGGAAGGATTTCTCAGCTAAATAAACTCGAGTTAGACAGAGGTCTACCTAAACCGAAGTTCTCTTCAGATGCTCTGTGTGAGGCATGTCAGAAAGGAAAATTTTCAAAAACTTCTTTTAAAAAGAAAAATGTTGTTTCTACCTCTAAGCCTCTGGAACATCTTCACATTGACTTGTTTGGACCTATTAAGACATCTTCAGTCAATGGAAAGAAGTATGGACCGGTCATTATTGATGATTTTAGTCGCTGGACATGGGTAAAATTTCTGAAGCATAAGAATGAGTCACACTCTGTATTCACTAGCTTATGTTCTAAAGTGCAAAATGAATTTGACTCTAAAATCATCAGAGTCAGAAGTGATCATGGTGGCGAATTCGAAAATAAGTTCTTTCAGGAACCTTTTGATTCAAATGGAATATCCCATGATTTATCCTGTCCTAGAACTCCATAACAAAATGGGGTTGTAGAAAGGAAGAATATGACACTCCAAGAAATGGCCAGAACCATGATTAACGAAACAAATGTGGCTAAGCACTTTTGGGCTGAAGCAGTAAATACAGCGTGCTATATTCAGAATAGAATCTCTGTAAGACCTATTCTGGAGAAGAATCCTTATGAATTGTGTAAGGGAAGAAAACCTAACAATTCTTACTTTCATCCTTTTGGATTCTCTTGCTTTACTCTTAATACTAAAGAACATCTGAACAAGTTTGATTCAAAAGAACAAAAAGGTATTATGTTAGGATACTCAGAGCGCTCTAAGGGCTATAAAGTATACAATACATAAATCAAAATTATGGAAGAATCAATACATGTCAGATTTGATGATAAGCTTGACTCTGAAAAGTCAAAGCTAGTTGAAAAACTTGCAGATCTGGAGATAACTCTTGCAGGTTCTGACGAAAAGACTAAAGAATATGAGGAAGCTAAAAAGCAAAATCCAGAAACGACTGAAATCTCAACTATCCAGAAAAGATCAAGAAATCTTCCAAACATCTCTGAAGATTTGATTCTGCAAAAACAAGGATGAACCTGTCAGAACAAGGTCTACATTCAAAGTATCCGAAGAAACCCCTCTGGGATTAGTGTCTCTGATTGATCCTACATCCTGCGATGAGGCGCTTCAAGATAATGATTGGATTCTAGAAATGGAAGAAGAACTTGATCAATTTACAAAAGAATGACGTTTGGGATCTGGTACCAAGGCCAAAAGGAACCCACGTTATTGGAACAAGATGGGTATTCGGAAATAAACTAAATGAAAAAGGAGAAGTGGTCAGAAATAAAGCACGACTAGTAGCCCAAGGTTACAGTCAATAAGAAGTCATTGACTACAACAAAACCTTTGCTCCAGTTGCCAGGTTAGAATCTATTCGCTTGCTTGTATCATTCGCTGTAAATCATTCCCTCAAATTATATCAGATGCATGTCAAGAGCGCATTTCTAAATGGTTATATCTCAGAAGAAGTGTATGTTCACCAACCTCCAGGTTTTGAAAACCCTAACTGTCCAGAACATATTTTTAAACTGAAAAAATCTCTGTATGGTCTAAAACAAGCTCCTAGAGCTTGGTATGAAAGACTAAGCACCTTTCTTCTAGAACATGATTTTATTAGAGGAAAGGTTGATTCTACCCTTTTCTATAAAAACATTAGAAATGATCTCATGATATGTCAGATATATGTTGCTGATATAATTTTTGGTTCAGCTAACCCCTCTGTTTGTCAAGAATTCTCTGAGTTAATGCAGGCAGAATTTGAAATGAGTTTGATGCAAGAACTAAAATTCTTTCTGGGAATTCAAATTAACCAAGATTTAGAAGCCACATACGTATACCAAAGTAAATACATAAAAGACATTCTGAAGAAATTTGAAATTTCAGAATGCAAATCAACAAAGACACTCATGCATCCAACCTACATTCTGGAGAAAGAAGAAGTAAGTCAAAAGGTTTGTCAAAAATTCTATCGTGGTATGATAGGCCCTCTTCTCTATCTGACGGCTACACGGCCAGATATTCTTTTCAGTGTATGTCTCTGTGCCAGATTCCAATCGGATCTAAGGGAGTCTCATTTAACAGCTGTTAAGAGAATCCTAAGGTATGTGAAAGGAACACCTAACCTTGGCCTGATGTATGAGAAAACATTAGGGTATAGGCTCTCTGGATATTGTGGTGCAGATTATGCCGGAGACAGAGTGGAACGTAAAAGCACATCTGGAAACTGTCAGTTCTTAGGAAATAATTTTATATCTTGGGCCAGTAAAAGACAATCAACCATTGCACTCTCTATTGCAAAAGCAGAATATATATCATCTTCATTATGCATTACTCAGATGCTCTGGATGAAGAATCAACTAAAAGATCTTCAGATATATGAGAGTAATGTTCCTATCTTTTGTGATAATACTGCCGCCATATGTTTAAGTAAGAACTCTATTCTATATTCCAGAGCAAAGTACATAGAAATAAAACATCATTTTATCAGAGACTATGATCAGAAAGGGGTAATTTCTTTAAAATTCATAGATACAGACCACCAATGGACTGATATCTTCAAAAAATCCCTTGCTAAAGATAAATTCTCATTCATTCTGAAACATTTAAAAATTGAAAATTTCCCAGAATGAATCAAGCATGTGCTTCACTGAAATGGCAAAATAAGGCTCTGTACGTAACATCTGGTATTTGGATCTGACTCTGATACTTCTACCAGTTAGAAGTCATCTGAATCAGAAACCCTCAGGATCCAATCTCTTGGGATTCCTGAATATTAGATAGATCAACATATGGTCTCTCTTACATCTGACATTGGATCTTCTAGACAATTGTCTAACACATAACTCAAGAGATAGACCTTTGAGATCTCCTCGAGTAGTGTGCTGATTTGTGGATTAGACTTCCATCATTAGCTGTAATCATTTTCTCCCCTAGCGTGTCAACTTTTTTTCCATGCCATCATTAATTTACTGTTCATTTTCCCATCTAATGATGTCATTTTGCATGCCTAAACTTATGTATTTATAGTTACCACACTTCACACCTTCACACTTTTCACTCACATCCTACACAAACCTTTATTCTCTCTCTCTCTCTCTCTCTCTCAATCACTCTCAGCATCTTCAAGTGTTCTTCAACAACTTCATCTTTTTCATGGATTCCTAGCAACAATCTGTTTACAACTACTCACAACAAATGGAATCAACAAAATAACCTCGAAACTCTTCCCAACAAACCACTACAACAACTGTTGTTATTTCCACTCCCATCTACAAAGAACCCCATATTTTGGATCATGAACCCCACATCAATCTTACCACTCAGTTCGACAAGTTATAAGTTCTTTGTGAATCATTAGTTGATTTTGAGAACATGAAAAGTGAAATTCTGGTATCAGATATGAGATGTCGAAGGTAATGTCACGACACTAATATCTGAGTAAAATAAACAGGATAAAGATAAAGAATAGTAATGCAAGAGACACAAGCAATTGTTAACCAAGTTCGGTCCAACTCACCTACATCTGGAGGCTACCAAGCCAAGAAGGAAATCCACTAAACAGAATCAGTTCAAAGACTCTCCGTACACTTCAACAAGTTACAGTCTTTCTCACCTAATCTCTACCCGTGCGACTTCTACCTAATCACTCTTAGATATGAGAACCCACTCACTTCCCTTCAATCACACCTGTGATTATAAACAACAATTCCTTGTGAAAAGAAAACACTTTTCAATTACACACACTTGATCTTCAATCAAGTAGACACACACTTGATCTTCAACCAAGTAGACACACATTTGATCTTCAACCAATTAGACACACACTTGATCTTGCTTAACAACTTCAATCAAGTAGACACACACTCATGCTTAAAAGCTTAGAGTGACAAATTACAACCCACAAATCAGACCAATTCAATCATCTATGGATGACTTAAATGGCTTACAAGTCTCACGACTAAACAAGACATAAACCCTTATATTCTCTCAATATTTTTCTCAGTATTGGTTGTGTACAAATCAGGTTTTCCAAGTCCCTTTTAATAGAAGCTTTCAGCTTGGCTTGGATATCTTGAAAACCCTAAACTATTTTCCAATTAAATCTTCTCATGACAGTGTAACACCTCAAAATTTGCCCTCCTTTTCTTAGGACTAGTTTGACACATTGCATTTCATATTTTAGAGCATTAGGCATTGCATTTTTGCATATCATCTGAAAGTGAGAAAGTCATCCTCCAAAGTCTTTTCAGAAGATGGAGAAGTTACATGATTCAAGCCTGAGGGTTTCTATGAATTGATGATCAACCATCTGAGGGTTTGCACTTCAATTAGGGTTTCCTGATCCTTCAGAGGTCTTGAGCATTATCTTGTTTGCAAGGATATATTACCATCATCATGGTTCTATCATCATCAAGAGTTGCAGAGCTTATCCTCAAGTTCCTTTGGATTAGGGTTCTGACCACTGGTCAACCCTAATCAATGCCTTTCTTCCAATCAGGGTTTCTCAAGGAAATGAGGTGTTTTATTGGGATGAGGATCATATGATTGTTATGAGGAGCTTACATGGGCTAGGGTTCATTTTTGAGCAATTTCCTCAAGTGGTAGAGGCTCAAGCTGATCAGGGCATTTCAAGGTCATCTGAGGACCAGACAAGTCAACTGTGCAGTCAATTGAGGGCTGTGAGGTGGGGAAATGAGTTGAGACACCTCAATCATGTTCAAAAGAGGTCCATTTGTCATTATAAGCATCTATCTTGAAGATTTTGAAGTCATGGCAAAAGTTTCCAAAAATGGAAAGTGACCTCTAATTTCAAGTTTCCAAAAATGGCAAGTTTCTGATCCACATTCAACTTGACTTTTCAACATCAAAGAAGCTTCAAATGGATTTTTGGTGGACATGAAAGTTGAATATATTTCTCTCCCCTTTTCAAAAAGTCTTATTTCATGATCATCTGATGATTGGTTGAGAAGTTATGGCCAAATGATCACAGAGTATGCATGGAATTTCAAAGTGGCATAACTTTTGATTCAAAACTCCAAATTGGTCCATCCTTTTTGCAAAATGCTTGTCTTGACCAATAATTTTCAAATCAACCCTTGCCTTGCATGGAAGAAGCTCATATGACCATTTATTCACACATGTGCATTTTGGAGGGAAATCCCATATTTCAAATTTGGCTTAAGCTACAAGCAATTTAACCATTCCATCATGACCATTGCATGCACTGCTCACGTGTTGCATGGCCATTGCATGCACTGCTCACGTGTTGCATGGCCATGTAGCACACTTTTGCATTTTTTGCAATTCATTTCAATTCTCACTAATCATGTTTAACAAGGCCTAAATTGGATTAGCATTGTGATTAGTGAACCATATAAAAGCCAAACCCTAACTGTTTTTGCTCATAACAGAATTTGGGATCTAGAATTTTTCATTTTCCCTCCAATTTTCTCTCTCTTCAATTTTCATTTTTCTTCACATAACTCTTCAATTTCTTTGCATATTCTTGATTATCATGCACTATTAAGCAAGATTCAACTATTGGATTGGACAATTGAGCTGGTTTTCAAGCAGATTCAAGTGCATCACATGTTAATGGAAGCTTGGAATTGAATCAGATCTAGGAGTTTTCAAGCGTTTCTTTGTGCACAAAGCTTCGAAGCAAGGTTCAGGAAGTTGATCTGGAGAGTTTGGAAGCTTGAATACGCGTGAATAGTGCACTGCCATTTCAAGTAGGTGAAATTTTCGTCCTCTCTTTTTTGCAATTTTATGTACATAATCATGTAGATCTTCCATTACTGAGCTTGCTGATATGTTTGGATTTGAAAATGGATGAATATTGCGCATGCTATGTTGAATTAAAGTTTTGGTTGCAAAAATGTTTGCCTTCGATCCAGAAAATGTAGGAAGAATTATGATTAGTGATTATGATATTTGGAATGTGTGTGGAAGGAGCTTTCGAATGGTATATAGTTTGCCGGGTTCTGGAAAAATCCACGGCGGAGCTCCGCCTGGTTGGCCGGAGAAGACGGTTGTTACAACCGTCGCCGCCGTCTGGTTCGTGCTAGGGTTTTTGCCCTGTCAGCTGCTGATGTGAGCGCTGGTGTGGCTATTCCATTGGCTATGATGTGTTTGACTGCGCTGAGTGTGCTTTGACTGCTGAGGTGTGATGCCACGCGTTTTAATGAAACGCAGCGTTTCATGAACGCTTCTGAACCTTGCTCGCGTGCGTTCGATTCTTGGCGTGTGCAATTTCTGAATTTCATTTGATTTCTCCTGCCTGGCGTGTGTTTGAATCCTTGCTTGTGTACATTTTTAGTTTTTGTTCAAATTTTATTTTCCCTCCATATTTCATTTGATATTTCAAATATTTTCTTCAACTTTAAAAAATCATGAAAAATAGTAGAAATGTCCAAATTGATCCCAATTTTTTTTCACATTTTTGTTTTGATCTCTAGTTTTTTATAGCATTTATTTCATGAATTGTTTGATTCTGGATTTTTAATTTGAAATTTTTTGTTTGAACATGGTGCCAATTTGATATGTCATGATGAATGCTTTGTGAAATGCTATGTGTTGATCCAATTGATCTGAAATTTGGTGTGCTTGATCCTCACATGTGATATGATTTTTGAGTTTTGGTTTGAGATTTTTATCATATGCCATCACTGTTTTGGACACATGATGATGTAGTGTGACAATTTGTGTCACATTTTGGATGTTGCATTTGTGCATTTTTATTCATCTATCATTTGAACTCTTCTGGATATGATTTTTTGCACATTGCTTGTTCATAACATGTTAAACTTGCATAAAAAATTTCAATGTCATTGCCTGTGTTTCTGTTTTGATTTGGATTTTCTAAGTTGGATGTCCAATTTGTGCACCTTTGCTTGCCTTTGCTTTACATGGATCATTTGAAGCATTTGCCTTATGAATTGATGTTGGTACTTTTGAGGACATTTTCTTGATTGTTTGAATGTGCATTATCCAAAAGATTGACTTCTGTTTTGACCATTTGGGTTGGTTTTGGACCTAGTCTTTGCACTAGTGTTTTGTACATGAACTAATTGTGCTTTGTGTTTCAGGTTTGGACATTTATCATTGATGGTTGGATTTGGTCTCACCTTGTGAGATGCAAATACCTTTGAGCACTAACAATTGTTGTTTTGTAGGTCAATTGATGTGATGAACTCATTTGAGTGCTTGCATTTGTGCCTTGCATTGAGTTGTAAATATTGGAAAGTTCCACTGTTTTCTGTTGGTTTTCTGATTGAGATATTAACTGTTTAAGCTTTTGTACAGGTACATTAGTTGCTTGCTAGCTTTGCTTTTGCTTAAGCTTTGGATTATGGTCGATACACCACTGAGGTAGTTTAGCCTTCTTACTCCATGTAGTCTGGAAGTCCTGTCACCTTTTTGGCAGGCATTTTGGCTGAAGTCCTCCTTATGAGGCTCTGATTGTGTTTGTTTATATTTGTGCCAAAGACCTCCAAGTGAGGCATGTTAATTGATAAGTCCTCCTAAGTGAAGAGGCAATTGACAGATAGAAGGGATTAGCAATCAATCCCCTGTTATTCAGTGAGTCGTTCTTTATGCTCGCACTACGTGCTGATGCTCTAGAACATGTACCCAAGATCTTTGTATAGAGTCAGTCAAGTGGAATAGGGTCCCTCTTTCTGGATCCCCACACTTTCTTTGTTATGAGCTCACCCTGGCCAAGGTTAAGAACATGAGGTCTCATCCTCATTACCATTTTGATCTGCTCACCCTAACTCTCAATGTTAGTGGTTAAGAGCTCCTGTTTACCCTTACAGTTTGGCTTGTTTGTCGAGGTTGATATGACCCCTCTTGACTAAAGCCTACCCATTGTTTGGGCCTCTTGTGTGGATATAGTGTGTGATACTTGTTAACTGGTGTTGATGTTTTTGAGCTGACTTGCTTCCTGTGTGAGTTAGTTTCTGATTAGAGATCTCAACTTAGGGATTGTGGATTGCATGACAACTATTAGGCTCGAGTCTTAGTCTCCCTTTTAGTTTGTTGTTTCCCTGGTCTCTGGTTAGGGGAGAGTTTCTCCCATGTTAAGGGGAACTACGTCGCCCTAATTCTCATACCAGATGAGATACGTAGGCAGGAGATCGAGCGATATCTCTCCGGGCACCCTTTTGTTTTTTTGAGTGTGTTCAACCTGTTTGTTTCTTTTGACGTCTCAGCGTCTCTTTGTGTTTGTGTGACAACTATTAGGCTCGAGTTCCAGACTCCCTATTAGTTTGTCAATCTGATAACCTTTTTCTTTGGTGTTCGCTAGTTAGCGTGTGCTTTTGTTGGGAGTCGGATATAAGTCCATGTATTGGCATTCTGTTTCCTTGTTTGTGTTGTTTGTTAGGAGTCGGATATAAGCCCATGTATTGACATTCTGTTTCCTTTTTGAGTGTTTCTTTTGACGTCTCAGCGTCTCTTTTTAGTGTTTGTTTCGGCGTGCGTTAGCCGAGCTACGAGTGCTCTGATTCTTCCTCTGGATAGAGAAGATACGTAGGCATAGGATACGATGTCCTAGTGAGCATGTCCCATTTCCCCGAACTACGTTGACTCTGATGTTTGTTTCTGACGAACTACGTAGGCCCAGGATGCGACATCCTGCCGAGTCCCTTCCTCCGTCTTCTTCCACCTGTTTTATTATTCCAGTTTGTGCATTTTCTTTGAGCATTTTATTAGCAACCTTTTTCTATTCTTTTGAGCGTGGATCCCGTCGAGTACGGCGGACGTGAGGGGTGCTAATACCTTCCCCTTGCGTAACCGACTCCCGTACCTTGCAATCTCTGGTCGTAAGACCGTTCCTTTTCCCTTTCTTAGGTTAGTCCTGCGCTTCCTTTCCGTCATAGGATGAATAGCGTCGGTGGCGGCTCTATAAACTAGTTTTTTTCCGCCGCTTGTTTTTCGCGTTGCGACAGCTGGCGACTCTGCTGGGGATGAAGTTGACCTCTTGCTGGTCCATCTTCCCTAAGCGAGTCAATCCTAGCGCTCTTTAGGGTAGTTTTGGTTGCTTTTATTGCTCTATTTATTGCATTTATGATTATTATACTGTGATTATATTTGCATATATGTCTGCATGCATCATATTATCACTGTGCTGGATTTTGGACAGGTTTGGTTCCTTTGATTTGGGGTGGATGTTCTGAGTGGGGCTAAAACCCAGGCCCGAGTATACACCTAGGATTAGCGTGGTCTCGCGTTCCTCACATGTAGGTTGGGCATGTTGTTGTGACGTGACATACCACAAGTCGGACGAGGTTCTTTTGAGAGAGCTCTTCCATTGTGGAGTTTCCACTATGGTTGGGTTACCTCTTCTGAGCTGTTGACTTCGGTGACCGTTCTTTCCTGGATCTTTGGTTTAGATTATCTTATAAGAGCTACACGGCACACCCGAAAGGGCAAACCCGTTGAGTATCTTGTCCGATTGTCGAGACCATTATCCGCCTTAGGATGACTTTATTAGAATTCACCTGTGAGGGGAGGGTCTGATTCTTACAGATACAGGTTCTGTTGGTGATTATTTGATGGTGACTTTGGTTCAGTTGGATTTATGGATATTTATTTCTGACACGCCGGAGTTCTGTCCGTGGTATTTATCAGCGGGTTCCGTTTATTTCGGATCCCCGGGTTGAATTTGAGGGTACTTGTTCAGAGGATCTTGTTGTTATCCGTTCGGTGGATTTTCTATGATGATTGTGATATATCCTTCGTTCTGTTTATTTCGGAACCCCGAGTCGGATTTGTGGTTACCTAATCCCTCAGATGGTTGTGATCAATTCTGAGACCGGACCTTCTGTACAGTTGATTTTCAGATGACTTGGAGGATGGCACAGTGACTTGCATTCATGCATCATCATCATTCCCATTTTGCATTCATCTGCATCTAACTCATGTCTATCCATACTCAGGGTACATTCTCGATTGAGATTCTGGTTGAGAGACGTCTTGATATCAAAATGTTATTATCAAATTATTATCCGTCTCGATGACGCCAGAATCAAAGGACAGAATGTTCCTCATACGGATAGACATTGCATTCATGCGTGAGTCATAATAACCTGTCTTCTGTTTTGCAGGTGTCAGTTTCTAACGTGTTTAATTGACTCAGGAATCGTTGCTTGCGCACGCCGAGTCATTCCTCTGCACGTAGCTCGTCCGCACAGATCCCCTACCAGACGCAACAAACCCAAACTGATGGATCCACCCAACGCTGACATTCTCGAGCTGAAAGAGAAGATGAGTGAGTTGATCAACGTCATGCAAGGGTTCACCTTGGGTCAGAAAGCAATCGCCGAGAAGATGGAGAGGATTGAAAGTTGGCTGAGAATGGGGAAAATACAGGGAAATGCTCCGTCGTCTGGAGCAAAGAAGCCCTTTGGTAATGGTCAGCGCGGGAAGGAGGGTGAATCGAGTGATGTGTATGCCCAAAGGGGACACGGTAGGGATCGTTACCACCCATATGCTGCTACAATAATGATTCCTGCTGGTAATCAATCTGTACAACAGCAACAGCAGTCACCTCAATAGATAACACAGAGAGCTGGGTGCCAAGTGAGAAGAAGGATGACAGATCGTCAGTTTGATAGGCCACCCGTGACGTATACCTTTCTGTTTAAGAGGTTGAAGGATCTTGGGTTGGTTCAGCCGAGGACGTTGGCTCCGGTAGGACCAGATCAAAGGCTTGCAGGTTACGATGAGAACGTCAAGTGCGAGTTCCATTCTGGTGCACCCGGGTATAACATTGAGGGTTGTAAAGCTTTTAAGCATGTCGTTCAAGATTTGGTGGATTCTAAAGCCATCAATTTTGCACCGAAGCTGAATGTTAATGCTAACCCCATGTCGATGCATGGTCCTATGGGGGTGAACGTGATGTCAGAGGATAAGAGAAAAATAGAGGTGACGGATGTGGAACAGTTGAGGACTCCAATGTCTGTGGTTAAGAGACATCTGATGAAGAGTGGAGTTTTCCCTGGTTGTGATAATTGTTGTGCTGCTTGCACTATCACTACGAATGGGTGTGTAATGTTGAGGGAGACGATTCAGAGAATGATGGACGAGGGAAGTCTCAGGTTTGAGAAAGTTGGTTTGGAGAGGGAGGATGTTTCCACCATAACCATTTATTTTGATCCTATCAACTTGTCAGCGCCGGCAGATGCAACTCCAGTTACCATCACGGTACCGGGGCCTATTCCATATGAAAGCGATGATGATGTGCCGTGGGACTATGGTGGGGAAGTATATTGCAATGGAGAGAAGCAGGAGGATCAGGCTGCAGGTGAAACCACCGTTTCAAAGGTGGATAATGCCGGACCTAGTGGTTTCACTCGCAGCAGGAGGTTGTTTGCTCCTGATACGTTGAGGAGTGGGGAGGCAGAAAAAGAAAAGAAAGATAAGGCCGAGGCTTTAGGCAGGGCAAGAGGTAAGAAGGTGGTGAGTGAGGGTACTCCTATAGCGGCACCTACACCTGTTGGGTCGGAAAAAGAACTTGATGATGAAGCCGAGGAGTTTCTGAAGATCATCAAGAAGTCTGAGTATAAACTTGTTGACCACTTGCAGCAAACTCTGTCCAAGATTTCGATTTTATCTTTGCTGCTGAGCTCAGAAGGGCATAGGGAGGCTTTGTTGAAAATCTTGAAGAGGGCCTATGTCCCGCAAGAGATTACAGTTAATCAGTTGGTGACAATGGTGTCAAATGTTAATGCCAGCCATGGGTTGGGTTTCACTGATCTCGATCTTACTGTGGATGAGCGTAATCACAATAAGGCATTACACATTTCGATGGAGTGTAAAGGAGCAGTGCTTTCGCACGTTTTGGTGGATACCGGCTCGTCACTCAATGTGTTGCCGAAGAAGGCCCTGGAAAAGTTGGATTGTGAAGGAGTGGTGTTGAGGCCCACTGATTTGGTGGTCAGAGCATTTGATGGCTCTAAGAGGGCTGTGTTTGGGGAAGTTGAACTCCCTGTGAAGATTGGGCCCGAGGTGTTCAAGTTTGTGTTCTATGTCATGGATATTCAGCCGGCGTACAGTTGCTTGTTGGGTCGACCATGGATACACGCTGCTGGGGCAGTAACTTCGACTTTGCACCAGAAGTTAAAATATATATGGGACGGGCAGGTCGTAACAGTTTGTGGGAAGGAAGATATCTTTGTCAGCCAACTGTCATCGTTCAAATATGTGGAAATGGACGGTGAGATATTTGAAACACCAAGTCAGGCGTTCGAAACCGTCAAGGTGGAGAATGCCATTTTTGCTAAGAAAGAGAAGAAGTCGTCCATTTCTTCTTACAAACAGGCTGCGGAAGTGGTGAAGAATGGAGAGGCCCCAGGTTGGGGGAGAATGATAGACATTGCAACAAAAGAAGGCAGGTTTGGAATTGGATATCAGTCGGGCCAAGGCTCGTCTGGACAGAGCAAAAGACGTCGTCAACCATTCACGTTCACCAGTGCTGGAATGCTAGATCCAGATCGCGTCTGTGCGGTGGGTGAAGAGATTGACAGTGACTGCGAGCTGGACTCGTGGATAAAACCGTGCGTACCAGGGATGGAGATCCAGAACTGGAGGGCCGAAAAGATCATCACTGTCACTCTACGTGAAGAGTAATATTTCTGTTTTTCAATTCTGTCTGCATGAAAGCCATACGTTTTGCCCGAAACGTAATGGTTCATTGTAAGGGCCACCTCATGTGTTTCATTTTGCATTATTTGCATCATTAATAAAAGGATGTTTTTTCACTAAAAGCGGTGTTCCCTGTTTTTCATTTATTTTTGCAGTTTAATAAAATAAATAAAAATGGCAATGTTTGTTTTCATTTTCCTTTTAATTTGCTTCGCTCCGGTTCTAAAAGCAATGCATGAATCAACATTCATGCAGATGCGATCATTCTCCGGATCTCATTGATAACAATCCTGTTACACCTTTATATGACTTCGACAATCCGATCTATCATGCCGAAGAAGAAGGCGAAGAAGATTATGAACTGCCGGAGGAATTAGCCAGGTTGTTGAAGCAAGAGGAGAAGGTGATTCAACCGCACGAGGAGCAAGTCCAGATTGTCAATTTGGGTACCGAGGAGGTCAGGAAGGAAGTAAAGGTTGGGGCCGCTTTGGAGGAGAATGTCAAGAGCAGAATGGTAGCCTTGTTGAAAGAGTATGTTGATATCTTTGCCTGGTCCTATCAGGATATGCCAGGGTTGGATACCGATATCGTTGTACACAAGTTGCCATTGAGAGCAGACTGTCCTCCAGTGAAGCAGAAGTTGCGCAGAACTCGACCCGAGATGGCCATGAAAATTAAAGAGGAAGTACAAAAGCAGTTGGATGCTGGTTTCCTAGCTGTCACTAATTATCCGCCTTGGGTCGCAAATATTGTGCCGGTGCCGAAGAAGGATGGAAAGGTGAGGATGTGTGTGGACTACCGGGATTTGAACAGAGCTAGCCCGAAGGATGATTTCCCATTACCTCACATTGATGTGTTGGTAGATAATACAGCTCAATTCTCGATGTTTTCCTTCATGGATGGCTTTTCTGGCTATAATCAAATTAAAATGTCGCCAGATGATATGGAGAAAACAACGTTCATCACACCATGGGGCACTTTTTGTTATAAGGTGATGCCATTCGGTCTCAAGAATGCCGGTGCCACGTATCAAAGAGCTATGGTGACTTTGTTTCATGATATGATTCATCATGAGATTGAATGCTATGTTGATGACATGATAGCGAAGTCCCAAACAGAAGAGGGGCATCTGGTGGATCTGGCCAAGTTATTTGACCGATTGAGACAATTCAGACTGAGGTTGAATCCGAATAAGTGCACTTTCGGAGTGCGGTCCGGTAAGTTGTTGGGGTTTATTGTAAGCGAAAGAGGAATCGAGGTTGATCCTGCTAAGGTAAAAGCGATACAAGAAATGCCTGAACTGAGAACAGAAAAGGAGGTTCGAGGTTTCTTAGGTAGATTGAACTACATTTCACGGTTCATATCTCATCTAACAGCCACGTGTGAACCCATATTCAAATTGTTAAGAAAAGATCAAACGGTCAGGTGGAATGACGATTGCCAAGCGGCATTTGAAAAGATAAAAGAATATTTGCAGGAGCCTCCTGTGGAGGGACGACCGTCAATCCTGTACTTGACAGTCCTCAAAGGGTCTATGGGGTGTGTACTGGGGCAGCATGACGAGTCTGGTCGAAAAGAGCATGCAATTTACTACCTTAGCAAAAAGTTTAACGACTGTGAAACAAGATATTCACTGCTCGAGAAAACTTGTTGTGCTTTGGTATGGGCTGCTCGCCGACTGAGACAGTATATGTTGGTTCATACCACTTTGTTGATTTCCAAGATGGATCCGATCAAGTATATATTTGAGAATCCAGCATTGACCGGACGGGTTACGAGATAACAAATGATTTTGACTGAATATGATATTCAGTACACTTCTCAGAAAGCAATCAAGGGGAGTGTATTGTCTGATTACCTCGCCCATCAACCCATTGAGGATTATCAACCGATGAAGTTTGAGTTCCCTGATGAGGACATCATGTTTCTCAAATCGAAAGATTGTGAGGAACCTATCCCGGAGGAGGGGCCTGACCCTGAATCCGAATGGATTATGATGTTTGATGGGGCCGTTAACGTGAATGTTAGTGGAGTTGGTGTTGTTTTGGTTACGCCGAAGGGATCCCACATTCCTTTTGCTGCCCGGCTAACATTTGAATGCACCAACAATGTGGCTGAATACGAAGCTTGTATCTTGGGGGTCGAAGAGGCGATTGATTTGCGGATCAAAAACCTTGTTATCTATGGAGATTCAGCTTTGGTTGTGAACCAAGTTAACGGGAAATGGTATACGCATCAATCTCACTTAATTCCATACCGGGATTATACGAGGAGATTGTTGACGTTCTTCACCAAGGTGGAATTACACCATGTGCCGAGAGAAGAAAATCCTTTGGCAGATGCTTTGGCTACTCTGGCCGCCTTGATTCAGGTGCAGTGGTGGAATCAATTCCCTAGTGTTGAGGTGGGACGACTGGATAGATCGGCTTATGTGTTTGCTGTTGAGACATCGCCTGATGATGAAAAGCCTTGGTATCATGACATCAAACGATATTTGGAGACCCAGGAGTATCCCGAGGGAGCGTCTAAGAAGGACCGAAAGACTCGGAGGAGGTTGGCCATGGTATTCTATCTGAACAAAGATGGGGTTTTATACAAGAGGAATTTCGATTGGGTTTTGCTTAGATGTGTCGATGACAAAGAAGCAAGCCAATTGATGAAAGAGGTGCACGAGGGGTCGTTTGGTACCCACGCCAGTGGGAATGCGATGGTGAAAAAGTTGTTAAGAGCTGGATATTACTGGATGACAATGGAGGCTCAGTGTTTCAACTTCGTGCGGAAATGTCATAAATGCCAGATTTATGCTGATAAGGTGCATGTGCCTCCAAACCCGTTGAGTTTAATGTCATCTCCATGGCCGTTTGCTATGTGGGGCTTTGATATGATCGGAAAGATCGAGCCTACGGCTTCGAATGGGCACCGGTTCATATTAGTGGCTATTGATTACTTCACCAAGTGGGTGGAAGCGGCGTCTTATGCAAATGTGAGGAAAAAAGTTGTTGCCAGGTTTTTGAAAAGAGACATCATTTGCAGGTATGGGGTTCCCGAAAGAATCATTATTGATAATGGTTCTAATCTCAACAACAAGATGATGGCAGAACTGTGCCGAGAGTTCAAGATCGAGCATCGCAATTCTTCTCCTTATCGTCCAAAGATGAATGGGGCGGTTGAGGCGGCTAATAAGAATATTAAGAAGATTGTGCAGAAAATGGTCGTGACCTATAAGGATTGGCATGAGATGTTGCCGTTTGCGTTGCATGGGTATCGAACCTCGGTGCGTACATCTACTAGGGCAACGCCTTTCTCGCTGGTGTATGGGATGGAAGCCGTGCTACCCGTTGAGGTCCAGATTCCGTCATTGAGAGTCCTGATGGATGTGAAATTGGAAGAGGCTGAATGGATAAGGACTCGGTATGAAGAGTTGAGCCTGATTGAGGAAAAGAGGCTGGCGGCCATTAGTCATGGGCAGTTGTACCAGCAGCGAATGAAGCGTGCTTTTGACCGAAAGGTGCGACCTCGTGTGTATCATGTGGGAGATATGGTGTTGAAAAGGATCCTTCCTCCTCAGAACGATCGTCGGGGCAAGTGGACACCCAATTATGAAGGTCCATTCGTGGTCAAGAAGGTTTTCTCTGGCGGAGCCTTGTTGTTAACGACCATGGATGGTGAGGATTTTCCATCCCCTGTGAATGCGGACGCAGTTAAAAAATACTTCGTATAAGAGACCCGCTTAACGAAAAGAATAAAATAGTCCAGGCAAAAATGGGCATCCCGGCGAACCAAAAAAAATAATGAAAAAGGTTCGGGCAAAAATTAGGGATAAAAAGAATAAAAAATAATATGTACACCCGGCAAGTCGAAAACCCCACAAGGGCGGCTTGGGCAAAAAAGGGTATCCCGGTGGACTAAAAACCCGAAAGGGCGGTCTAGGCAAAAGAGGGAATGAAACGAACAACTGCGTCTAGCATGATCGTTTGTACTGTGGATATGACACATGGGTAATCCCCGACAGAGATCGGTCGGAAGCGTCTTGTTCAGAAGGCAGAAAGCGCGGAGAGTCTTGAGGACATATGGGTTGTAACCGGGTTGGAACTCGATGAGATCACGGGTTCACATTGCCATTAGGATAGATGTTCCTTTTGTGCGCAATTACCTCTTTTCAGGGATTGCTTCTTGTGTATTGCTCAGTTACGAGCCACCTTTTTCAATCAATAAAATGCATATTTAGTCAAATAATTTTGTTTTGTTTTCATTACCGCTTTGATTGCAAAAACATCCGTTTATTTTGATAAAGAATCTTTGCATTTTGAGACATAGGGGTCCCTTCCGATGCATGTTTATAAGATTGAAAACCTGAAATCTTATTCGGAAGGTTGAGTGACCTTGGTGGTGAAATTTTGGCACGCCTGGGGCACGTTTTTATCGAATGATCTCTTTTGCAGGTGCTGTTAGATATTTTCACTCACTTGCAGGTTGTGATGTGAAGCTTTCTGACGAAAGAATCCTTCGAGTCCAATCAGGGACAAGGAGTTGAAGAATGGTGTAGAGACGGCGAAAGAATTGCGACGATTGATAACATGACACTATATCACATTTTTAGACTTGATTTAATTAAATTATATTGTTATTTGATTCAATTTATTTTATATTATTCGATATTACTTGGTATTCTCCTATTATTTATTTCAGGTAACATTATTTGAAGCATGTGTGAAAAAGAAAGAAAAGGGGTGCAAAAAGAGGATTCTCTAGGAAAAGCATCTCACAAAGCCCAACCCACGTTTGGGGCAAGCAAAATGGCTGTGACGACCGCCATACTCACGTGCCGAGCGTCACGCCCCTTTACCTAGTGTTACGACCGTAACACATAGTGTGACGGCCGTCACACCCCCACTCCTATATTTTGGCTTTGACGCGCGTAACAAAAGGGCGTTCTCTCCTATTTTTCCTCTTGACTCGTTGACACTTTGGAACCCTATTGAAGATGCTTTTGAGGAAACAGTTATTTTATGGATGAATATAAATAGACCTCCAAGGATCCAATTGGAAGGGCTACGCCGTGCAATATTTTCCATGTTTCTAATTTTCCAGCATTCTATTTTCTTAGCATTTTATTTTCTTTTCTTTGCTAGCTTAATTTACTAAGCATTCAATTTATTTTCTCACAATAGTTTCTACACCGGAAACTATTGTGTAATTTTTACTGGATCTAACCTTACGTTAGATCATAGTATTTTATTTCCTTGTTTTTATTTACCTGTCTGATCAAGAATTGTGAAGAACAAATTCAACCGACTTGTGGTGGAGTGTTCGAGCATTGAAGCTAGGAACAAAACCAAGATTTCTAGTAATTTTCCAGGTTCATTAATTAATTGAGTTATTATTTTAATTTACATATGCTCTGTGCTGCTATTTATATATATTGTTTGTTTATTATGTCCGTATTTATGCATGATTGTTGTTTATGCGTGTTTAGCATGTCCGGCTAATTAATTTAGATATCGGTATGTAAAGTAAGCGGAATAAAGGAATCAAAACTGAGTTGGTTTAAATTTATTTAAAACTATAGTCACTCTTTTTCTGGTCTCAATTTACAGAGTTAATACCAATGTTTTTGTACGAGAGTAAAAGACATAAAGAAGTTAAAATCAATAGAACTACAGTTTGAGCTTTTAACTGAACAGTGTAAATTGAACATTAACTTTAAATCAGGGCGAAAGCAATTTTTAAAGTTAATTAAATTCCAATCATTTTCAAAAATTATTTTTAAAGGTTAAATGTGAGGACGAGAGTTAAGCATTTAGGTTTAATCATATAGTCTAAGTCAACAGAGCGAGAGTTTGAGACGAGGGCGTTTAAACGGTTAGTGTTTTCTTAAAAAGAGTTTCTATAGATTCTATTGCTTTCAAAAAGTGATTTTAGATTTAACTAAATAGTGAGAGCGTACGTTAATATAAAGTCATAGTCTGATTCAACAGAGCGAGAGTTTGAGGAAAAGACTTTTAATTGATAGTGTCTACTGAAAGGACTTATTTTAAAACTAAGAAAAAGACCAACGAAGATTTGATTCCCTAATTACGACGAACTACATACCGATATCCGTGTTATTTGATATTTAATCTAGATCTAAATTTAGTTTTACTATTCCCCCTAATCATCAAAGTATCATCCGCCTTAGATTTACGCAGTAACCCTAGAAAAACGGTATATCGATTCATTAAGTCCCTGTGGGATCGATATCTTTTAAAACTACGCGATTAGACTGTGCACTTGCAGTTAATACCCCGATAGACTCACAAAGTCGCGATCAAGTTTTTGGCGCCGTTGCCAGGGACTTCTATTTAGTCGATATCGTAACTCTTCTGTTACGCTGTAGAGACTAAGGCAATTTTTATTTTTCCTTCTTTTTTGTTGATTTGTATGCCACACACTCGCTCACAAGGCGAACCGTATTACTTACGAATCAACGACGTTGAATGATATCTCCGAGTATTACGCCGAATTCGGGATTATCGTGCTACAAACAATCTTCCTCCAATCGAAATTCCTGATCTCAAAAATCTTCTTCCTTCGACGATACCAGCGATGGCAGAACCAGCTCGTGCTCTTCGAGATTACGCTGCTCCATCGCAAGATGAGCCGCATTCGAGTATTACTCCACCTGCAATTGAAGCGAATAACTTCGAACTTAAACCTTCGTTGTTGCAGGCAGTGCAACAGAACCAATTTTCTGGAAATCCTACCGAGGATCCAAACCTTCATTTATCCGTATTTGTCCAATACGCTGATACTGTTAAAGCTAATGGTGTCACTTCAGAGGCAATTCGACTTCGTCTCTTTCCTTTCTCGTTAAGAGATAAAGCTAGAAGATGGCTTCAGTCTCTTCCTTCCAACTCAGTCACCACATGGAATGAGTTGAAGAAAGTCTTTCTTGCCCGATATTTTCCTCCAAGCAAAACAGCTATGTTAAGAGCCCAGATAAATGGATTTAAGCAAAAAGATAACGAGTCTCTTTTCGAAGCATGGGAAAGATACAAAGACATGATGAGACTTTGCCCACACCATGGTTTGGAGGACTGGTTAGTAATTCATACCTTCTACAATGGTCTCTTGTACAACACAAGGTTAACAATAGACGCCGCCGCCGGTGGTGCGCTTATGGATAAACCTTACGCTGACGCTTATCAACTTATTGAGAGCATGGCCCAAAATCATTATCAGTGGGGAAGCGACCGAACCATGGTAGGAAAACCTCAAACAAAAGGGGGCATGTACGAGATAAGTAGCCTTGATCATGTTAATGCAAAAGTGGATGCTCTTGCCCAAAAAATTGAAAGTTTAAATGTATCACCTCCAGCCACTGTGGTTGCCGTAACTCAAAATTGCGAAGTCTGTGGAATTCAAGGTCACACTCCTACAGATTGTCAACTCCTAACAGGAATTCAAACAGAGCAGGTGAACTATGCTCAAGGAAACCCCTACTCGCATACCTATAACTCAAACTGGAAGAACCATCCTAACTTTTCATATAAAAGTAACAACGCTCTATACGCACCAGGTCAAGCTCCCAGTCAAGCCCCAACTATACCTCCTGGATATCAAAAGCCGACCCCATCTACACCTAACAATAACGTTCCTAGGAAATCCAATTTGGAAATCATGATGGAGAACTTCATAGCTTCTCAACAGCAAACCAATAAAGAGTTCTTAAACCAGAATGTACACACTAGCGAACAAATGAAACAACTAGCAAGTAAAGTGGATGCCCTAGCTACCCATAACAAAATGCTAGAAACACAAATCTCGTAAGTAGCTCAACAACAAGCGCCTACTGCTTCCCCAACTGGTACCTTTCCTGGACAGCCCCAACCTAATCCGAAAGGCCACGCTCATGCAATTATATTAAGAAGTGGAACAGAGGTAGAAGGACCGTCTGACCCTAGGATTGAGAACCAAAACTCTAAAAAGTCAACTGAGGAAGAAGGTAGACCTAAGGAAAAGGAAGAGTGTAATAAACAAACCGTAGAAAACAAAGAACCTTATGTACCTCCGCCACCTTACAAACCACCTATCCCTTATCCTCAAAGGCTAATTAAATCCAAAGACGCGGGCCAATTTAAAAAATTTGTTGACCTACTGAAACAATTAAACGTCACCATTCCTTTTACAGAAGCTATTACACAGATGCCTTCATATGCTAAGTTCTTAAAAGAAATTTTATCTAATAAAAGGAAACTTGAAGATAGCAAAACCGTTACACTCACTGCTGAGTGTAGCGCAATAATCCAGAATATGCCTCCTAAACTTAAAGATCCTGGTAGTTTTTCTATACCCTGTCATACAGGAAAATTTGTCATAGATAAAGCTTTATGCGATTTAGGAGCCGGTATCAGTGTTATGCCCTTATCCATATGCAAGAAACTTGAAATGGGAGAATTAAGACCAACTAAAATGTCTGTGCAATTAGCAGATCGTTCCGTTAGATATCCCGTAGGAATTCTTGAAAACATTCCCGTGCGCATAGGTCAATTCTACATTCCCACCGATTTTATAATTATGGACATAAGAGAAGATGAAGTTACCCCCATTATATTGGGAAGACCCTTCTTAGCAACCGCCGGTGCTATCATAGACGTAAAACGAGGACGACTCACTTTCGAAGTAGGAGAAGAGAAAATTGAGTTTATTCTTTCCAAATTTTTGAAAGCACCTGCAATAGAAGACACATGTTACTTCATGGATATCATTGATGAATGCATAAAAGAAACAGAATTAGAAAATGACGAATTGTCCGACTATCGTGTAGAAGACAGACTGAACCAATGTTTAGCAATAACATCGGATCCTACACAATGCCTTAAGAAACCAACCCTCGACCTGAAAACACTTCCCAAAAATCTGAGATATGAATTCCTAGACTTAGAACTTGAACGACCAATGATAGTCAATGCAGACCTAGGAAAACTTGAAACCGAAAAACTCCTACATATCTTAAGAAAATATTCGACTGCACTAGGATACAACATCACCGATCTTAAAGGGATAAGTCCTTCTATTTGTATGCATCGCATCATGCTAGAAGAAGACTATAAAACTTCTAGGGAACATCAGAGGAGACTAAACCCGATCCTGAGTGAGGTAGTGAAGAAGGAAGTAATGAAGTTATTAGAGGCAGGTATCATATATCCTATATCCGATAGCAAACGGGTTAGTCATGTACACGTAGTACCAAAGAAAGGAGGTATAACAGTGATCGAAAATGAAAAAGGAGAAACTATAACCAAACGAATTGAATCGGGATGGAGAATGTGCATTGACTATAGGAAGCTAAACAAAGCAACCCGAAAAGATCATTTTCCTTTACCATTCATAGACCAGATGTTAGAGCGACTAGCCAAGCATTCTCATTTCTGCTATCTAGACGGTTACTCAGGTTTCTTTCAAATACCGATTCATCCTGATGACCAAGAAAAGACAACGTTCACATGTCCTTTTGGTACCTTCGCTTATCGACGAATGCCGTTTGGCTAGTGCAATGCTCCTGCAACCTTCCAAAGATGCATGATGGCAATATTCGCCGATTTTCTCGAAAACATCATGGAAGTCTTTATGGATGACTTTTCCGTATGCGGACAAAGTTTCGAAGAATGTCTTGAAAACCTAGAAAGAGTTCTAGAACGATGTGTAAAAGTAAACCTAGTACTTAATTGGGAAAAATGTCACTTTATGCTACAAGAAGGAATTGTTTTAGGACACATCATATCAAATAGAGGAATTGAAGTAGACAAAGCCAAAATAGAAGTAATCGAAAACCTTCAACCTCCGAAAACTGTGAGAGAAATACGAAGCTTCTTAGGACATGTCGGTTTTTACCGACGATTCATTAAAGATTTCTCTAAAATAACTAAACCTTTAACCGGATTATTAATGAAAGATGCTGAATTTATCTTCGACAATAAATGTTTAGAAGCATTTCAAACACTTAATCAAGCATTGATCTCCGCGCCCATAATGCAGACCCCGGATTGGAATGAACCTTTCGAAATAATGTGTGACACAAGTGACTACGCCGTAGGCGCTGTTTTAGGACAACGAAAGGATAAAAAACTTCACGTCATATATTATGCGAGTAGAACTCTAGATGAAGCGCAAATGAATTACGCCACGACCGAGAAAGAACTTTTAGCAGTAGTATTTGCACTAGATAAATTTCGTTCCTACTTGGTCGGAGCTAAAATAATCGTTTACACTGATCACGCTGCCATTAAGTACCTCTTAACAAAAAAGGATGCTAAACCTAGACTCCTAAGGTGAATCTTGTTGCTACAAGAATTTGATTTAGAAATCAAAGATAAAAAAGGAACTGAAAACGTAGTAGCAGATCACCTCTCTAGACTTGAAAACCTGGAACCGGAAAGAACATCGATCAACGATGATTTCTCGTACGATAAACTTATAGCTAATTTGGAAGAAAATAGAGCTGACAAACAGGTAGAGACCACCTTGGCGGTATGCGTTACACCATGGTACGCCGATTTTGTCAATTATTTAGCCGCCGGAGTGGTTCCACTTGATTTATCATACCAACAAAAGAAAAGATTCTTCCATGACATAAAACATTATTACTGGGACGACCCTTTACTTTTCAAGAGAGGCCCCAATGGTATTTTCCGTCGCTGTATACCTGAAGAAGAGGTAGAAAGTATAATCCAACATTGTCATTCTACTCCTTACGGTGGACACACAAGTACATCCAAAACCTGCTATAAAATCCTACAAGCCGGTCTTTATTGGCCAAACATATGGAAGGATGTGCATGCCGCTGTCAAGAAATGCGATAGGTGTCAACGCACAGGAAACATATCTAGACGTGACGAGATGCCACAAAAAGGCATTTTGGAAGTAGAAATTTTCGATGTGTGGGGAATAGATTTCATGGGACCTTTTCCACCTTCTTTTGGTAACAAGTACATACTCGTAGCGGTTGACTACGTATCAAAATGGATTGAGGCTATAGCTTCCCCAACAAACGACACACGAGTAGTAATTAAACACTTTAATAATATAATCTTTCCAAGATTTGGTGTCCCAAGAATAGTAGTCAGTGACGGTGGATCTCATTTCATATCTAAGATACTCGAAAAATTATTGTTTAAGTATGGTGTAAAACATCGAGTAACAACACCTTACCATCCTCAAACCAGTGGACAAGTGGAAGTGTCTAACAGAGAAATTAAACAGATATTGGAAAAAACAGTCGCTACATCGAGGAAAGACTGGTCATCAAAATTACCCGAAGCTTTATGGGCATATCGAACCGCTTACAAAACTCCCATAGGAACAACCCCATTTAAGCTTATTTATGGTAAATCCTGCCACCTCCCGGTGGAGTTAGAACATAAGGCCTATTGGGCTATTAAAAATTTTAATTTAAACTATAAGGCCGCCGGTGAAAAGCGAATTCTCGATATAAACGAATTAGAGAAACTTAGACAAGACGCATACGAAAATGCCAGAATCTACAAGGAAAGAACGAAAAAATGGCATGATAAACGTATATCAAGGAAAACTTTCAAACAAGGCGATGTAGTCCTATTGTTTAACTCTAGACTTAAGTTATTCCCGGGAAAACTACGCTCTAGGTGGTCAGGCCCTTTCCAAGTCACTAATGTCTTTCCTAGTGGAGCTATAGAAATTAAAGGAAGATCTATTGAATCATTTATCGTAAACGGGCAGCGTCTAAAACATTATCATTATGCTGAAAACAATGAAGACTCGCAAGTCCTGCACTTAGACGTATTGTCCCCAAAATTAATAGATTAACATTTAATAGTTTTATGTCGAGCTTGCGACATTAAACAAAGCGCTTCGTGGGAGACAACCCACAAATTTTTATTTTTCTTTGATTATCCTTTTTGATTTTATTCAGTTTTCACTCTTCATTTTCTTTATTTTATTAAATTTTTCCTCTTTTCTTCTTTCGGCATCTGGCCAAATCCTGACTAAATTCTTGTTTTCCTTTTCTTTAGTTAACACTAACCTGATGGGACATATTGATCGCATGGGTATCAAATTCCGAGGGAGAGCTCAGAGACAAAAATTTGAAGAACTAGCTGAGAGAGAGATGCACCCAAGTTTTTATGCTGATGATTGTGCAATGACCGTTCTTAGGCTAAGAGATAGTGTCCTATATCTGCTGAGTCAAATAGGGTGGGAAACCACTCCTATTCAGAGACAATTTGTTACTTACTGGAGCCTAACTCTAGAATTCCTTAGCTCCCTGATTTATTTACCAAACCATGGAAAAGGAATAAACCGAGGTTTCATTCAATTCAGGATGTTCAATATGGAGTATCAGTATAACATTCAAGAATTTACTAACCTCTTAGGGTTCCCTACTTCTTTTGATACATTTACCATGAGCCAAGAAGACCTCTTTGAATATAGAGAGCTTGAGCATTTTTGGGGAAGTTTGACGGGAAATGACGACCCTGAGGAACATGAGTTTCTTTCTGGAAACATACATAACCCAGCGTTCCGTTATTTCCACAAGATCCTAGCACACACTCTTTTTGGGAACAGATCAAACATCACCACAGTATCACGTGATGAACTCTTCATAATATTTTGTGCTTCCCAGAACCGTCCAGTGAATGGTGCCACTTATATGTTGGCGAGTTTTGACCTCCTCATTCAAGATGACCGTGCACCGATTCAAATAGGAGGATTGATAACTATGATTGCTAATGCTATTGGATTGCGCCAACCCATGCTTGATTTGAACCCTTTTTGTGGTATTCAGCCTATGAATATACTTTTCCTTTTCAACACTATGTTTATAGGAAACCTTGGACCTGAAGAGTTTGAACTATTTATTAACAACCAAGCTTTTTACCTATTCACCATGCCTAGCCCGATGACTAGTGTCCATAACCGAAATAATTGGCTTTACAACCTGGATGGAATACCTTCTCCTGTTAGATCTGTTGAAACCATCCAAGATTATGAGATTCTTGACAACCAGATTCCTTATGCTGAGTCTGATCCGCAGACACCAACTGGTTACCATGATGCTTCCTCTCCACCTCATCTTATCCCGTCTGCAGAATCGGCAATACCTGATCTTAGACATCATATGCCCGGAACTGATTATAATACCGCTATTCAAGCCTTGATGTCAGAACAAGATGCCATTAGAGAAGAGTTAACTAACATGGGACATGAATTTCTGGAATACATGAGTAGAATGACAAATCAATTCCACGAGTTGCTACACCGTGTCAATTCCTTTGCTCCTCCGACAAGAGATTCTACAAGTGGCTAGAAGAATTGCAGTTAACTAGTTTTAGTTTTAGGAAATTTATAGTTTCGTTTGACATTATTTTTATCTTAGTATTTACTTTTCGCATGTTTTATTTTATTTTCAAATATTAAATTATGTTTATTTTTATGAAGCTATTGGCATTATTGGTTAAATTAAATTTTATTTTGATTTATGCACTATCTAAGATTACCAATAATGATATTTACTGTATGCTACTACTTACATGGCCTATTAGAAAATATATATATACATTATGGTGTGGTAGAGTAGCATTCATGGCAATTCAAAAAAATAAAACAATAGCAAATATAATAAACAAAACAAAAAAATAATAATAATAATAAAAACATTTTTTAAGCTTCCACGCATGCTGTCACGAGCGTAGTGACCGTTGCATGCTCAGAAGTGTGACGAGCGTCACACATACTTTCACGGTCGCCACGCAACCCATGACGCCCGTAACACACTCTGTCACGAGCGTGACAACGTGATTCCTCGTAAATGTTGTTGACCGTTATGGTCATGACCGTTACTCCCCATCTCTTCATCTCCCCATTCAACCCACCTCTTTACTCCATTCCACTCACATTCATCAACATTTATTTTTCTCTCACCCACTCCTCTTCCCAATTTCAAAACTCTTCCTATAAATACCTATAATACATTTCTTCCTACACCACATCATTCCAACAAACCATTCTATACAAATATAATTCACCCTCTTTTCCTTCTTTCTACCTACCTATCAATATGGCGGAGAACCAACATCAAGAAGTGCAATTCGGAAATGTTATTTTCCGATCTGAAGATAGCAACTATCAACAGGAGCAGTTCGTTCGGTTCCAACAACGCGGTGTCATATCCACCAGGTACCCAAATTTAAATTGCTTACAAGAATTAGGATTACTTCAAGGTGTGCAATGGCTGCTTAGGCTTTCTGATTTAAATTTTCTTTGCACACAAAATCACCCAACATACCCATCACTCACCTTGGAGTTTTTAAGTTCTTATTCCTACACCACTCCACCCGGTGAGGACGAATACTTAACCGGTACCGCAAAGTTCCGTATGTTCAATACTGAGTACTCACTATCTCAGGAACAGTTGAGTGCCATGCTACACTTTCCTGTAGGAGACCAAGTCCACCCAAGAATCCCTCCAAACTCAGAATGGAACACGAACGCATTCGACCTCTTTGGAAAAATATCCGGTGTGGAAACCACTAATTGGGATGCGCTACTTGCTTCGCACATACACAACCCCACTATCCGGTATTTTATCCGTATTTTGCAAAACCCCATTTTTGGAAGACCCAACAACAACAAAGTCAACGCCAAAGAATTATTCTTCCTCCACTGCATCTTTTCAACCGACACAAAGGTAAACGCCGCCTCTTTCTTACTTCACCATATTCGTACCCTTTGTGCTCGAGGCCGCCAACCTTTTGTGATTGGAGGATTAATAACCACCATCACACTCGGCTTAAATCTAGGGGACCGACTTCAGAATTTGCAATCTTTGCCACCCCTGTTTATGGATATAAGCTATTGTCGCTCCAGCCGCTTAATCAAAAATAGGGTAGGCGGGAAGTATTATCTTATGGTGAATAACCAAGAAGTCCCAAGCGTTGTTTTGCTCAACATTTCCCTCACCGATGTCACCAACCCCAACCGATTCATCTACGATCTGAATGCTCCCGAACCCACCGAGCCTACACAAGCAAACCCGTCCCCAAACGAGTTTGATGAAATGGAGCAAGGTGATCAAGGTCCTGAACAACATTCGGCCCCACATAATCCTTCCGATAATGTGGCTGGTCCATCCTCCCGACGTCGTCGAAGAAGAAGGCCCGCAACAAATGAAGACATCATGGATGCTATTGAACATCAAGCCCAACGGCTTGATGCCATGCATGCGCAGAATAACGAGGTAATGCAACTGATGCGCCGGATGAAACAACAACAAGAAGAAAGGAATGCAATAACCGACCAGCGGTTCACTGACTTGCTTAACAGGTTTAATGACTTGGAAGTACGTCAACGATCACCGGGTCCGAGAACAAGAGGACGCATGCAGAATTGAGTTTGGGTTCCTTCTTTTTTTCCTTTTCTTTCGTTTTTTGAAACATTGGGGACAATGTTTCATTTAAGTGTAGGGGGGAAAACTTTATTTCAGTTATATTTATTTACCTTTCAATATTTCCCTTTCAAGTATGTTACTTCCCTTTCATATATATAAAAAAAATAAAAATAAAAATAAATAATTTATTTTAAGTCAAGTCCCTAGTGTGAATTTTTTTTATTATCTATTCACCTCAATTTTCTTGAGCCATAACAAAATTCAGCACACTCAATAAGTATAAAGGATGCTTATTTTATAAAACTTGAGTGAAATTAAGACAAAATTATTACCGCCCCAACACTCTAAAAACTTCAGCATGTTAGATCAGGATAAGTACCTATTATACCAATTCCTTGCACTTTTAGTTTTATAGTAACCCCGAGTAGTTTATACGAGAAGTCGGCACCATCTTAATAGCAAACTACGTGGAGAGCCGATGAATATAAGTGAATGATTCCCAAAACAACATATTAAAAATCAGGAAATGCACTAATTAAGTTAGGTGACCCTTACCCGATCATTTAATCCAAAGGTTGCGGACCCTACAAAAATGTAGTATGAACGACCCATTGTGAGTTGGTTCAGCGGTTTCTGGTGCTGAACTTGGTAGGGCGGACTACGATCCGATCCCCCGCAAGTTGCAATGGACTAAATAACGAAGTTATCCAACTTATGTACCAGAACTTCTAGTTAAAAGGGGATCAGAATCGCTAACCGGTTACTCCACTATGTGCGCGAAAAGATAAAGGGCTTAATGTGATTTCGCTAGAATGAAAACGGGTGAAATAAGAGTAAAAGAACTAGGCTAGCTATAATAGCATGACTCGAACTGGTTTGCATAAGGTGGGGTTATCTGATGTTGTGACGGTAGTTGTTGATGTTAAGACTAAACTCAGGTTATTTCTAAACGAGATTTACTCGCAACCTAGTACGAATTGATGTGTGTTTGGAAATGTTATCTGGCTAATATTTGAAATCGATTTCCACATTGTATCTTGCTTGAGGACAAGCGAAAGTATAAGTGTGGAGGAGTTTGATAACATGAAACTATATCATATTTTTAGACTTGATTTAATTAAATTATATTGTTATTTGATTCAATTTATTTTATATTATTCGATATTACTTGGTATTCTCCTATTATTTATTTCAGGTAACATTATTTGAAGCATGTGTGAAAAAGAAAGAAAAGGGGTGCAAAAAGAGGATTCTCTAGGAAAAGCATCTCACAAAGCCCAGCCCACGTTTGGGGCAAGCAAAATGGCTGTGACGACCGCCACACTCACGTGCCGAGCGTCACACCCCTTTACCTAGTGTTACGACCGTAACACATAGTGTGACGGCCGTCACACCCCCACTCCTATATTTTGGCTTTGACGCGCGTAACAGAAGGGCGTTCTCTCCTATTTTTCCTCTTGACTCGTTGACACTTTCGAACCCTATTGAAGATGCTTTTGAGGAAACGGTTATTTTATGGATGAATATAAATAGACCTCCAAGGATCCAATTGGAAGGGCTACGCCGTGCAATATTTTCCCTGCTTTCTAATTTTCCAGCATTCTATTTTCTTAGCATTTTATTTTCTTTTCTTTGCTAGCTTAATTTACTAAGCATTCAATTTATTTTCTCACAATAGTTTCTACACCGGAAACTATTGTGTAATTTTTACTGGATCTAACCTTACGTTAGATCATAGTATTTTATTTCCTTGTTTTTATTTACCTGTCTGATCAAGAATTGTGAAGAACAAATTCAACCGACTTGTGGTGGAGTGTTCGAGCATTGAAGCTAGGAACAAAACCAAGATTTCTAGAAATTTTCCAGGTTCATTAATTAATTGAGTTATTATTTTAATTTACATATGCTCTGTGCTGCTATTTATATATATTGTTTGTTTATTATGGCTGTATTTATGCATGATTGTTGTTTATGCGTGTTTAGCATGTCCGGCTAATTAATTTAGATATCGGTATGTAAAGTAAGCGGAATAAAGGAATCAAAACTGAGTTGGTTTAAATTTATTTAAAACTATAGTCACTCTTTTTCTGATCTCGATTTACAGAGTTAATACCAAAGTTTTTGTACGAGAGTAAAAGACATAAAGAAGTTAAAATCAATAGAACGACAGTTTGAGCTTTTAACTGGACAGTGTAAATTGAACATTAACTTTAAATTAGGGCGAAAGCAATTTTTAAAGTTAATTAAATTCCAATCATTTTCAAAAATTATTTTTAAAGGTTAAATGTGAGGACGAGAGTTAAGCATTTAGGTTTAATCATATAGTCTAAGTCAACAGAGCGAGAGTTTGAGACGAGGGCGTTTAAATGGTTAGTGTTTTCTTAAAAAGAGTTTCTATAGATTCTATAGATTCTATTGCTTTCAAAAAGTGATTTTAGATTTAACTAAATAGTGAGAGCGTACGTTAATATAAAGTCATAGTCTGATTCAACAGAGCGAGAGTTTGAGGAAAAGACTTTTAATTGATAGTGTCTACTGAAAGGACTTATTTTAAAACTAAGAAAAAGACCAACGAAGATTTGATTCCCTAATTACGACGAACCACATACCCATATCCGTGTTATTTGATATTTAATCTAGATCTAAATTTAGTTTTACTATTCCCCCTAATCATCAAAGTATCATCCGCCTTAGATTTACGCAGTAACCCTAGAAAAACGGTATATCGATTCATTAAGTCCCTGTGGGATCGATATCTTTTAAAACTACGCGATTAGACTGTGCACTTGCAGTTAATACCCCGATAGACTCACAAAGTCACGATCAACGATCCTTGAGGGTTAATCAAGAAGACTCTTCAAAGTCTGAGGAATGGAGAGTTGGCCCGAATCCGAGGAGATCGATTGTCTCGGAGTAGAGAGAAGTCGAGAATACAAGGTGAAGAATCAAGAAGACTCTTCAAAGTCTATAAAATGGAAAGTTGACACTGTGGTTAGAGGGGGAATACCAGTGTTCGACGAGTCGACAGGTGTTCCGTGTCAAATATGCCGTATCTCCCCAGCAGGTTCGAGATCGGTATTTCTTAGGCAGCCAGGCCTGAAGGTTGCTGTTTCTCCCCAGCGGGTTCGAGGTCGGTGTTTCTTAGGAAGCCAAGTCTGAAGTGTGCTATTCTCCCTAGCAGGGTGAGATTGTTATTTCCCCAGCAGGCCTGAAGGTTGCCGTTTCCCCAACGGAGGTGTGCGTTGGTAGTTGTTTCCCCAGCGAAGTCCCCAAGCGGATCAGGTTCAGTGGAGGTCATCCTTAGTAAGGGTTGTCCTTTCCCCAGCAGCGGTGTTATCCCAAGCAGGGTTGGAGATTGGAGAGATATTGAGTTCCTCAGCAGAGTTGCTCGTGTCGTCCCCTGAGGGGGATACTTTTTATACATTCATCATTTAGAAAAGCATAGCATATTGCATAATTCATTGCGTAGCATTTCCATGGTTATGGAGCATTACGCTGTAAAACTCATGCATCAGCATTGCAAGCATAAGCTAGTCTCAAGCCGTGGTTACCGTTTGAGAATTGGTTTAGCTGGTTGGTGAAGAGGTTACTCTGAGGAGTTCGGCATCCTGATTCTGAATCCACAGTATTCCCCAGTAGTGCGATATTGGAGGAAAATACCGTCGTGTGGAGATGAAAGTTGGAAGATGTTACTCTGAGGAGTTCGACATCGTGATTCTGAATCCACAGTATTCCCCAGTAGTGCGATATTGGAGGAAAATTCCGTCGTGCAGAGATGGAAGTTGGAAGATGTTACTCCGAGGAGTTTAGCATCATGATTCTGAATCAACAGTATTCCCCAGTAGTGCGATATTGGAGGAAAATTCCATCGTGCGGAGATGAAAGTTGGAAGATGTTACTCTGAGGAGTTCGGCATCGTGATTCTGAATCGACAGTATTCCCCAGTAGTGCGATATTGGAGGAAAAATTCCGTCGTGCGGAGATGGAAGTTTGAAGATGTTACTCTGAGGAGTTTGGCATCGTGATTCTGAATCGACAGTATTCCCCAGTAGTGCGATATTGGAGGAAAAATTTCGTCGTCCGGAGATGGAAGTTGGAAGATGTTACTCTGAGGAGTTCGGCATCGTGATTCTGAACCAAAAGTATTCCCCAGTAGTGCGATATTGGAGGAAAAATTCCGTCGTGCGGAGATGGAAGTTGGAAGATGTTACTCTGAGGAGTTCGGCATCGTGATTCTGAATCCATAGTATTTCCCAGTAGTGCGATATTGGAGGAAAATTCCGTCGTGCTGAGATGGAAGTTGGAAGATGTTACTCCGAGGAGTTTAGCATCATGATTCTGAATCAACAGTTTTCCCCAGTAGTGCGATATTGGAGGAAAATTCCGTCGTGCGGAGATGGAAGTTGGAAGATGTTACTCTGAGGAGTTCGGCATCGTGATTCTGAATCCACAGTATTCCCCAGTAGTGCGATATTGGAGGAAAAATTTCGTCGTGCGGAGATGGAAGTTGGAAGATGTTACTCTGAGCAGTTCGGCATCGTGATTCTGAATCCACAATATTCCCCAGTAGTGCGATATTGGAGGAAAATTCCGTCGTGCTGAGATGGAAGTTGGAAGATGTTACTCCGAGGAGTTTAGCATCATGATTCTGAATCAACAGTTTTCCCCAGTAGTGCGATATTGGAGGAAAATTCCGTCGTGCGGAGATGAAAGTTGGAAGATGTTACTCTGAGGAGTTCGGCATCGTGATTCTGAATCCACGGTATTCCCCAGTAGTGCGATATTGGAGGAAAAATTTCGTCGTGCGGAGATGGAAGTTGGAAGATGTTACTCTGAGGAGTTCGGCATCGTGATTCTGAATCGACAGTATTCCCCAGTAGTGCGATATTGGAGGAAAAATTCCGTCGTGCGGAGATGGAAGTTGGAAGATATTACTCTGAGGAGTTCAGCATCATGATTCTAAATCGACAGTATTCCCCAGTAGTGCGATATTGGAGGAAAAGTTTCGTCGTACGGAGATGGAAATTGGAAGATGTTACTCTGAGGAGTTCGGCATCGTGATTCTGAATCGACAGTATTCCTTAGTAGTGCGATATTGGAGGAAAAATTCTGTCGTGCGGAGATGGAAGTTGGAAGATGTTACTCTGAGGAGTTCGGCATCGTGATTCTGAATCAACAGTATTCCCTAGTAGTGCGATATTGGAGGAAAAATTCCGTCGTTCGGAGATGGAAGTTGGAAGATGTTACTCTGAGGAGTTCGGCATCGTGATTCTGAATCGACAGTATTCCCCAGTAGTGCGATATTGGAGGAAAAATTCCGTCGTGTGGAGATGGAAGTTGGAAGATGTTACTCTGAGGAGTTCGGCATCGTGATTCTGTATCGACAGTATTCCTCAGTAGTGCAATATTGTAGGAAAAATTCCGTCGTGCGGAGGTGGAAGTTGGAAGATGTTACTCTGAGGAGTTCGGCATCGTGATTCTGAATCGACAGTATTCCCCAGTAGTGTGATATTGGAGGAAAAATTCCGTCGTGCGGAGATGGAAGTTGGAAGATGTTAATCTAAGGAGTTCGGCATCGTGATTCTGAATCAACAGTATTCCTCAGTAGTGCGATATTGGAGGAAAAATTCCGTCGTGCGGAGATGGAAGTTGGAAGATGTTACTCTGAGAAGTTTAGCATCGTGACGTTGGATCAACAACACTCCCCAGTAGCGCGATATTGGAGGAAGAGTTTCCGTCGGGCGGAGATGGAAATGAAGATCGGAGAACGTTATGCGTCAGGTGACTGGGGTTCAAATGCGGTGATCAGAGATTATCCGCGCAAAAGAAGTTTTGGGGTTCAAGAAAATCAAAAAAAAAAGATCAAAAAGTTTTGGGGTTGAAGAAAAGCAAAAAAGATAATAATTCCCAGCGGAGCGCAAATTGTTCGTCTGTTCTTGGTATACAACCACTCTTCACTCTGATCATCTGAAAACCGAGGCTGTTCATATCGACAGGTTCATAGTGGATTGAATAGGGGCAGTTGTAACACCTCAAAATTTGCCCTCCTTTTCTTAGGACTAGTTTGACACATTGCATTTCATATTTTAGAGCATTAGGCATTGCATTTTTGCATATCATCTGAAAGTGAGAAAGCATCCTCCAAAGTCTTTTCAGAAGATGGAGAAGTTACATGATTCAAGCCTGAGGGTTTCTATGAATTGATGATCAACCATCTGAGGGTTTGCACTTCAATTAGGGTTTCCTGATCCTTCAGAGGTCTTGAGAATTATCTTGTTTGCAAGGATATATTACCATCATCATGGTTCTATCATCATCAATAGTTGCAGAGCTTATCCTCAAGTTCCTTTGGATTAGGGTTCTGACCTCTGGTCAACCCTAATCAATGCCTTTCTTCCAATCAGGGTTTCTCAAGGAGATGATGTGTTTTATTGGGATGAGGATCATATGATTGTTATGAGGAGCTTACATGGGCTAGGGTTCATTTTTGAGCAATTTCCTCAAGTGGTAGAGGCTCAAGCTGGTCAGGGCATTTCAAGGTCATCTGAGGACCAGACAAGTCAACTGTGCAGTCAACCGAGGGCTGTGAGGTGGGGAAATGAGTTGAGACACCTCAATCATGTTCAAAAGAGGTCCATTTGTCATTCTAATCATCTATCTTGAAGATTTTGAAGTCCAAATATGGAAAGTGACCTGTAATTTCAAGTTTCCAAAAATGGCAAGTTTCTGATCCACATTCAACTTGACTTTTCAACATCAAATAAGCTGAAAATGGATTTTTGGTGAATATGAAAGTTGAAGATCTTTCTCTCCCCTTTTCAAAAAGTCCTATTTCATGATCATCTGATGATTGGTTGAGAAGTTATGGCCAAATGATCACAGAGTATGCATGGAATTTCAAAGTGGCATAACTTTTGATTCAAAACTCCAAATTGGTCCATCCTTTTTGCAAAATGCTTGTCTTGACCAATACTTTTAAAATCAACCCTTGCCATGCATGGAAGAAGCTCATATGACCATTTGTTCACACATGTGCATTTTGGAGGGAAATCCGATATTTCAAATTTGGCTTAAGCTACAAGCAATTTAACCATTCCATCATGACCATTGGCTGATTTTAAGTGAATTTGAAGCCATTGCATGTACTGTTCACGTGTTGCATGGCCATGTAGCACACTTTTGCATTTTTTGCAATTCATTTCAATTCTCACTAATCATGTTTAACAAGGCCTAAATTGGATTAGCATTGTGATTAGTGAACCATATAAAAGCCAAACCCTAACTGTTTTTGCTCATAACAGAATTTGAGATCTAGAACTTTCCATTTTCCCTCCAATTTTCTCTCTCTTCAATTTTCATTTTTCTTCACATAACTCTTCAATTTCTTTGCATATTCTTGATTATCATGCACTATTAAGCAAGATTCAACTATTGGATTGGACAATTGAGCTGGTTTTCAAGCAGATTCAAGTGCATCACATGTTAATGGAAGCTTGGAATTGAATCAGATCTAGGAGTTTTCAACCGTTTCTTTGTGCACAAAGCTTCGAAGCAAGGTTCAGGAAGTTGATCTGGAGAGTTTGGAAGCTTGAATACGCGTGAATAGTGCACTGCCATTTCAAGTAGGTGAAATTTTCGTCCTCTCTTTTTGCAATTTTATATACATATTCATGTAGATCTTCCATTGCTGAGCTTGCTGATATGTTTGGATTTGAAAATGGATGAATATTGCGCATGCTATGTTGAATTAAAGTTTTGGTTGCAAAAATGTTTGCCTTCGATCCAGAAAATGTAGGAAGAATTAGGATTAGTGATTGTGATATTTGGAATGTATGTGGAAGGAGCTTTCGAACGGTATATAGTTTGCCGGATTCTGGAAAAATCCACGGCGGAGCTCCGCCTGGTTGGCCGGAGAAGAAGGTTGTTACAACCGTCGTCGCCGTCTGGTTCGTGCTAGGGTTTTTGCCCTGTCAGCTGCTGATGTGAGCGCTGGTGTGTCTATTCCATTGGCTATGATGTGTTTGACTGCGCTGAGTGTGCTTTGACTGCTGAGGTGTGATGCCACGCGTTTTAATGAAACGCAGCGTTTCATGAACGCTTTTGAACCTTGCTCGCGTACATTCGGTTCTTGGCGTGTGCAATTTCTGAATTTCATTTGATTTCTCCTGCCTGGCGTGTGTTCGAATCCTTGCTTGTGTACATTGTTAGTTTTTGTTCAAATTTTATTTTCCCTCCATATTTCATTTGATATTTCAAATATTTTCTTCAACTTTAAAAAATCATGAAAAATAGTAGAAATGTCCAAATTGATCCCAATTTTTTTTCACATTTTTGTTTTGATCTCTAGTTTTTTATAGCATCTATTTCATGAATTGTTTGATTCTGGATTTTTAATTTGGAATTTTTTGTTTGAACATGGTGCCAATTTGATATGTCATGATGAATGCTTTGTGAAATGCTATGTGTTGATCCAATTGATCTGAAATTTGGTGTGCTTGATCCTCACACGTGATATGATTTTTGAGTTTTGGTTTGAGATTTTTATCATATGCCATCACTGTTTTGGACACATGATGATGTAGTGTGACAATTTGTGTCACATTTTGGATGTTGTATTTGTGCATTTTGATTCATCTATCATTTGAACTCTTCTGGATATGATTTTTTGCACATTGCTTGTTCATAACATGTTAAACTTGCATAAAAAATTTCAATGTCATTGCCTGTGTTTCTGTTTTGATTTGGATTTTCTAAGTTGGATGTCCAATTTGTGCACCTTTGCTTGCCTTTGCTTTACATGGATCATTTGAAGCATTTGCCTTATGAATTGATGTTGGTCCTTTTGAGGACATTTTCTTGATTGTTTGAATATGCGTTATACAAAAGATTGACTTCTGTTTTGATCATTTGGGTTGGTTTTGGACCTATTCTTTGCACTAGTGTTTTGTACATGAACTAATTGTGCTTTGTGTTTCAGGTTTGGGCATTTAGCATTGATGGTTGGATTTGATCTCACCTTGTGAGATGCAAATACCTTTGAGCACTAACTATTGTTGTTTTGTAGGTCAATTGATGTGATGAACTCATTTGAGTGCTTGCATTTGTGCCTTGCATTGAGTTGTAAATATTGGAAAGTTCCACTGTTGTCTGTTGGTTTTCTGATTGAGATATTAACTGTTTAAGCTTTTGTACAGGTACATTAGTTGCTTGCTAGCTTTGCTTTTGCTTAAGCTTTGGATTGTGGTTGATACACCACTGAGGTAGTTTATCCTTCTTACTCCATGTAGTCTGGAAGTCCTGTCACCTTTTTGGCAGGCATTTTGGCTGAAGTCCTCCTTATGAGGCTCTGATTGTGTTTGTTTATATTTGTGCCAAAGACCTCCAAGTGAGGCATGTTACTTGATAAGTCCTCCTAAGTGAAGAGGCAATTGACAGATAGAAGGGATTAGCAATCAATCCCCTGTTATTCAGTGAGTCGTTCTTTATGCTCGCACTACGTGCTGATGCTCTAGAACATGTACCCAAGATCTTTGTATAGAGTCAGTCAAGTGGAATAGGGTCCCTCTTTTTGGATCCCCACACTTTCTTTGTTATGAGCTCACCCTGGCCAAGGTTAAGAACATGAGGTCTCATCCTCATTACCATTTTGATCTGCTCACCCTAACTCTCAATGTTAGTCGTTAAGAGCTCCTGTTTACCCTTACAGTTTGGCTTGTTTGTCGAGGTTGATATGACCCCTCTTGACTAAAGCCTACCCATTGTTTGGGCCTCTTGTGTGGATATAGTGTGTGATACTTGTTCATTGGTGTTGATGTTTTTGAGCTGACTTGCTTCCTGTGTGAGTTAGTTTCTGATTAGAGATCTCAACTTAGGGATTATGGATTGCATGACAACTATTAGGCTCGAGTCTTAGTCTCCCTTTTAGTTTGTTGTTTCCCTAGTCTCTGGTTAGGAGAGAGTTTCTCCCCTGTTAAGGGGAACTACGTCGCCCTGATTCTCATACCAGATGAGATACGTAGGCAGGAGATCGAGCGAGATCTCTCCAGGCACCCTTTATTTTTTTTGAGTGTGTTCAACCTGTTTGTTTCTTTTGACGTCTCAGCGTCTCTTTGTGTTTGTGTGACAACTATTAGGCTCGAGTTCCAGACTCCCTATTAGTTTGTCAATCTGATAACCTTTTTTTTTGGTGTTCGCTGGTTAGCGTGTGCTTTTGTTGGGAGTCGGATATAAGTCCATGTATTGGCATTCTGTTTCCTTGTTTGTGTTGTTTGTTAGGAGTCGGATATAAGCCCATGTATTGGCATTCTGTTTCCTTTTTGAGTGTTTCTTTTGACGTCTCAGCGTCTCTTTTTAGTGTTTGTTTCGGCGTGCATTAGCCGAGCTACGAGTGCTCTGATTCTTCCTCTGGATAGAGAAGATACGTAGGCATAGGATGCGATGTCCTAGCGAGCATGTCCCATTTCCCCGAACAACGTTGACTCTGATGTTTGTTTCTGACGAACTACGTAGCCCCAGGATGCGACATCCTGCCGAGTCCCTTCCTCCGTCTTCTTCCACCTGTTTTATTATTCCAGTTTGTGCATTTTCTTTGAGCAGTTTATTAGCAACCTTTTCCTATTCTTTTGAGCGTGGATCCCGTCGAGTACGGCGGACGTGAGGGGTGCTAATACCTTCCCCTTGCGTAACCGACTCCCGTACCTTGCAATCTCTGGTCGTAAGACCATTCCTTTTCCCTTTCTTAGGTTAGTCATGCTCTTCCTTTCCGTCATAGGATGAATAGCGTCGGTGGCGGCTCTGTAAACTAGTTTTTTTTCCGCAGGTTGTTTTTCGCGTTGCGACAGACAGTTGGTTAGATCTCCTTGGAAAATAAGTAAATCAGATTGTAATCAATTATTGAATGCGCCTGCAAATCAGATCTTCAATCATACATAGATTGCCATTAAATGTGCAATCACAAAACACATAACATTCACCCTGAATGTTCTGTGTACAGGATGTCATGACATCGGGTCTGACATCATGGAACAATCCTGCATAATTCCATAATTCCATTTATAATTTCAAGCAGGTACAAACATATCAGATGCCATGACATTATGTATGACATCCTGAAACAATCCTGCATAATTATGTTTTTAAACTCCAGCAGGTACATAATATCAGATGCCATGACATGGTGTATGACATTCTGAAACAATCCTGCATAATAATGTTTTTAAACTCCAGCAGGTACATAGATATCATATGTTAAGACATCACAAACAACATCTTGTGAACACTCTTTGTTTTACCAAAATTGCTGCCAACACCTATAACCAACAAACTCACCCTTTGGCAAATTTTGGCTAAAACATATATCTGTCTATTTTGTTCACAAGGAAAACACATCAGCAGTTAAACAGCATAACAGCAATTTAAGCAGCAGCAGAAACAAACACAATTACTAGCTATAGCTACTAATAATACACACAAGCACAAGGGTACTTCTTCTCCCCCTAAATCTGTGCTACACAAACAAAATTACTAGTTATAGATGCAACTAGTAAGACACACAAATGCACAAGGGTACTTCTTCTCCCCCTAAATCTGTGCATCACAAACATCTCCTTTAATAATAACAACACCTGTAACCACAACACTTGTAACAATATCATTATGACATCTGCTTCAACATCACCTGTGCACCACACAGACATCCCCTTTGACATCTGTAAATAGAACAACATTTTGTCTTACAACAAACACCCCTCCTTCAATAATAGTTGTTCATCTGTTCAGCTACACCAACAGATACATCTCCTCACAGCTCCACATATTCCACACCAGCTCCACATATTTGACTGCTTCCACATCATCACTTCTCCCCCTTTTTAGTCAAAATTGACCAAAGGTGACCAATTAGACAAAATAAATGTCAATTAGCCTAGCAGAGAATGTCAGCAGATGTTATAACATTAAAAATGTTAAAACATAATTGTTAGGAGATATAAACCATCATTATACACAACTGTGATAGCTAAGATAATGAGAAATCCATGGAACTCATTAAGAGCCCAAATATTACATAAAGGCATCAGTAAGGACTGCCACAAATTACACACAAAGACAAATTCTTCAGCATCAAAACAGCAGGGGGGCCAGCTTTCATAACAGTCAAACCAACCCAGTCTTCATCACAGCACACAGTCTTCATTTCAGGGGGAACTTCACTACTCAGTCTGAGGAAGTAACATCTTCTTTTCATAACCACCTTGTAAAACTCCTTGCTATTTTTGTAAGAACTATCCTCTGGGATATTGACCACAAACTCCTTTGATTACTATAGATTCTCATGAACATAAATTCCCAATTTCCCTCTTAAACATTCAAATTGATTGGCATCCAAAGCTTTTGGGAGTATGTCAGCTAATTGCTTTTCAGTAGTAACATGCTCAAGTGCTATGATCTTCTCTTCCACAAGTTCTCTAATGAAGTGATGACGAATAACAATGTGCTTTGTCTAGCTGTGCTGAATAGGATTTTTGGAGATATTTATAGCACTCAGGTTGTCACAGTATAATGTCATGACTTCTTGTGTGACATTGTATTCAGACACATTTGTTTCATCCAGACCAGTTGAGAACAACTACTCCCAGCTGCTATGTATTCAGCTTCAGCAGTGGATAGAGATACACGGTTCTGTTTCTTGCTAAACCATGATATCAGATTGTTCCCCAAGAAGAAACATCCTCCTGGTGTGCTCTTCTTATCATCAGCACTTCCAGCCCAGTCAACATCACAGTAACCAGTCAGCATAGATCCAGATTCATGAGTATATAACATCCCATAGTCACTGGTGCCATTGACATATTTCAGTATTCTCTTTACTTGGTTTATGTGACTAACTTTTGGTTCAGCTTGATATCTAGCGCAAACACCAACATCAAATGCAATGTCAGGTCTGCTTGCTGTGAGATATAGCAGACTACCTATCATGCTTCTGTATAGACTTTGATCTACACTTACACCATTTTCATCTTTGGAGATTTTCATATGTGTAGGAGCAAGTGTCCTTTTATGGCTTGCAGTCTCCATGCCAAACTTCTTAACAATGTTCTTGACATACTTGCTTTGAGATAGAAAGATAGAGTCTTCCATCTGCTTGACTTTTAGCCCAAGAAAGTAGGTCAGTTCTCCAACAAGGCTCATCTTAAACTCAGACTGTATTTGTCTAACAAAGTGTTCAACCATCTGATCCGACATCCCACCAAACACAATGTCATCTACATATATTTGTTCAACCATGAGCTTCCCTCCTTCATTCTTCACAAATAGAGTTTTGTCATTACCTCCTTTCCTGTATCCATTGTTAGTGAGGAACATTGTGAGTCTCTGATACCAAGCCTTAGGAGCTTGCTTCAACCCATAGAGGGCTTTCTTCAATTTGTATACATGCTATGGAAGATTTGGATCTGTGAATCCTTTAGGTTGTTCAACATATACTTCCTCATTTAAGTAGCCATTCAAGAAGGCACTTTTTACATCCATTTGGAATAGTTTGAATTTCAGAATACATACCACTCCAAGCAATAATCTAATGAATTCAAGGCGAGCTACGGGAGCAAATGTTTCATCAAAGTCCACTCCTTCAACTTGAGTATATCCTTGAGCTACTAATCTTTCTTTGTTTTTAGTAACAACCCCTTGTTCATCAGATTTATTCTTATACACCCACTTTGTACCTATGACATTTACTCCTTTAGGTCTAGGAACCAGTTCCCATACTTCATTCCTCTTGAATTGACCTAAATCCTCCTGCATGGCATTGATCCAGAACTCATCAGTCAAGGGTTCCTTGACATTCCTAGGTTCAATCTTTGACACAAAGCAGCCATGTGAGATCACTTCCCTTGATCTAATAGTGACCCCTTTATTTGGATCTCCTATAATAAGATCTTTGGGATGATCCTTCCGAATTCTGATAGAGGGTCCCTTTTTGATTTTGTCATCTTCAGGTTCAGCTTGAGGAGGTTTACTTTCCTTATTTTTTTCTGAGAGGTCAGCTGGAGAATCATTCAGAGATGTCTCGACATCGTCTGTGACATCAGTCCGTTGGTCATCAACCACAACATTAATGGATTCCATCAATACATTAGTTTTGGAATTAAAGACCCTGTAAGCTCTACTATTTGTAGAATAGCCCAGAAATATTCCCTCATCACTTTTGGGATCCATCTTCCTTCTTTGCTCACGATCAGCCAAGATATAGCATTTACTACCAAATACATGGAAGTATTTGACTGTAGGTTTTCTTCCTTTCCAGACTTCATATAGGGTTGTGGGAGTCCCTTTCTTCAATGTCACTCTGTTGTGAACATAGCAGGCTGTGTTCAGGGCTTCAGCCCAAAAATGGTAGGGCAACTTCTTAGCATGAGTCATAGCTCTGGCTGATTCTTGAAGAGTTCTATTTTTTCTTTCTACCACACAATTTTGCTGGGGAATAATGGGAGATGAGAACTCATGATGAATTCCTTCTGAAGAGCAGAATTCAGCAAATTTGTTGTTCTTAAATTCCTTCCCATGATCACTTCTAATTTTGATGACAAAGCTTTCCTTTTCTCTTTGTAGTTTTAGACAAAGCTCCTTGAAGACTTCAAACACATCAGATTTTTCTCTTATGAAATTGATTCAGGTGTATCTAGAGAAATCATCCACCACCACATATGCATACTTCTTCCCACCAAGGCTTTCTACTTGCATGGGTCCCATCAAGTCCATATGAAGGAGTTCCAAAACTTTGGTAGTGATGTCATGTCGGAGCTTCTGGTGTGACATCCTTGTCTGTTTTCCAATCTGACATTCTCCACAGATTTTTCCTTCATCAATCTTTAAGTTGGGAATTCCTCTAACAGCTTCAACAGATATGATCCTCTTCATACCTTTAAGATGCAGGTGGCCCAATCTTTGATGCCATATCTTCACTTCTTCCTCTTTGGCTAAGGTACACATTGAAGAATAACTAGTTTCTTGAGAACTCCACATGTAGCAGTTGTCTTTGGACCTAACTCCTTTCATGATCACTTCATTTTCCTTGTTAGCAATCAGACATTCAGTTCTAGTGAAGTTTACATTCAGACCTTGATCACACAGTTGACTGATGCTTATTAGATTAGCAGTTAATCCCTTAACAAGTAGGACATTGTCAAGGTCAGAAACTCCAGGGCAATCCAACTTGCCCATTCCCTTGATTTCACCCTTTGCTCCATCACCAAAGGTAACATAACTCATGGCATGAGGATGAAGGTTAGTTAGCAGGTTTTTGTTTCCAGTCATGTGTCTAGAACAACCACTGTCAAAATACCAATCTTCTTTGGCTGAAACTCTGAAGGAAGTGTGAGCTATTAGACTTGTAACATTTGTCTTAGGAACCCATTGCTTTTTGTTGACAGGTCTGTGAGGTTTGGGTCTTGATTGATATTGAGTCTGATCAGGGCTAGGATAACCATATAGCTTATAGCAGAAGGGCTTCAGGTGGCCAAATTTTCCACAGTAATGGCATTTCCATCTTTGATGCTTCCCTTTCTACTGTCTTCCCTTCTGATGTTGTGACATCTCAAGTTTGTTTTTAACATGGCCGCACTTAGGTTTGGATTTTGGTTTGCAACCAGTGTAACTGCACTCAGCCTTAGATTCATTGAATCCAATGCCAGATTTGTCCCCTGTTATTTGACCAGTCTGGAGAATCTTGTCTAAGATGTCAAATCCATTGTTAAGCATTCTTACATACTTGGTCATCTCATCTAGTTTGGAATTTAAGAGTACTGCTTCAGTCTTCAACTTGGAGATGGTTTCCACATATTCTTCCTTTTCATTTTCCAACTGAGTTATCACTTTCTTCTGGCTTTCAACTTGTCTGCACACTCCTGCACTTTTGTGGCACAATTCTTTGTAGGTAGTGGCCAGCTTTTCAAAGGTTACTTCATCATCACTTGACTCTTCATCAGAACCCCATCTTCCTATCAATACAGTCACATGATTTGCAGCTTCTTCTGTTTCACTTCCATCAGACCAAGAGGCAGCAAGACTCCTCTTTTATTTCTTGAGGTAGGTCCCACATTCAGTTTTAATATGACCATACCCATTACACTCGTAACACTGAACTTCTTTGGGCTTTTCTTCAGACCTTGTTCTTCTACCAAAACTGTTGGATTTATTGATGTCAGATGCGATGTTCTTGACATTAGATCTCATATCAATCTTTTTCATAAGTCTGTTGAACTGTCTTCCCAGCATTGCTACCTCTTTTCCCAGATCTTCATCAATATCTTGACCACCTTCCTCATCTTCCTCTTCAGTGTTTGTCATGAAGGTTGTGCTTTTGGCTTTCTTTTCAGATCCATCACATATTCCCATCTCAAATGTTTGGAGGGATCCAATTCGCTCATCAACTCTCATATTTGAAATGTCTTGAGATTCTTCTATGGCTGTTACTTTCATAGCAAATCTCTTAGGTAGTGATCTGAGTATTTTCCTTACTAACTTTTCATCTGACATCTTCTCTCCTAAAGCTCTAGAGGCATTGGCAATTTCAAGGATACTCATGTGAAATTCATGAATATTTTCATCTTCTTTCATCCTTAAGTTTTCAAACTTGGTGGTGAGCAGCTGTAGTCTAGACATTTTCACTCTAGAGGTGCTTTCATGAGTGGTTTTGAGAATTTCCCAAGCATCTTTAGCCACTTCACAATTGTTTACTAATCTGAAGATGTTCTTGTCTACTCCATTAAAGATGGCATTCAATGCTTTAGAATTTCCAAGGGCTAGGTCATCCTCCTCCTTGGACCATTGTTCTTCAGGCTTCTTATCAACAGTGGCTTCTCCTTCCTTAGTAATTACTAGATGTTCCTAGCCTGTTAACACAGTCTTCCAAGCCTTATTATCAAGAGTTTTTAGGAAGGCTACCATTCTAGGTTTCCATTAGTCATAGTTAGATCCATCCAAAATTGGTGGCCTGTGAATAGATCCTCCATCTCTCTCCATTGTACCAAAAAGTGTTGTCCCTAGATCTCACCCAAAACCAGAGCAGGATGCCTGCTCTGATACCAATTGAAATTCTAGTATCAGATATGAGATGTCGAAGGTAATGTCACGACACTAATATCTGAGTAAAATAAACAGGATAAAGATAAAGAATAGTAATGCAAGAGACACAAGCAATTGTTAACCCAGTTCGGTCCAACTCACCTACATCTGGGGGATACCAAGCCAGAAAGGAAATCCACTAAATAGAATTAGTTCAAAGACTCTCCGTACACTTCAACAAGTTACAGTCTTTCTCACCCAATCTCTACCCGTGCGACTTCTACCTAAGCACTCTTAGATATGAGAACCCACTCACTTCCCTTCAATCACACCTGTGATTTTAAACAACAATTCCTTGTGAAAAGAAAACACTTTTCAATTACACACACTTGATCTTCAATCAAGTAGACACACACTTGATCTTCAACCAAGTAGACACACACTTGATCGTCAACCAAGTAAACACACACTTGATCTTGCTTAACAGCTTCAATCAAGTAGACACACACTCATGCTTAAAAGCTTAGAGTGACAAGTTACAACCCATAAATCAGACCAATTCAATCATCTATGGATGACTTGAATGACTTACAAGTCTCACGACTAAACAAGACATAAACCCTTATATTCTCTCAATATTTCGCTCAGTATTGGTTGTGTACAAATCAAGTTTTCCAAGTCCCTTCTTATAGAAGCTTTCAGCTTGGCTTGGACATCTTGAAAACCCTAAACTATTTTCCAATTAAATCTTCTCATGACAGCTGGTTAAATCTCCTTGGAAAATAAGTAAATCAGATTGTAATCAATGATTGAATGCGCCTGCAAATCAGATCTTCAATCATACATAAATTGCCATTAAATACACAATCACAAAATACATAACATTCACCCTGAATGTTCTGTGTACAGGATGTCATGACATCGAGTCTGACATCATGGAACAATCCTGCATAATTCCATAATTCCATTTATAATTTCTAGCAGGTACATACATATCAGATGCCATGACATTGTGTATGACATCCTGAAACAATCCTGCATAATTATGTTTTTAAACTCCAGCAGGTACATAATATCAGATGCCATGACATGGTGTATGACATTCTGAAACAATCCTGCATAATAATGTTTTTAAACTCCAGCAGGTACATAGATATCTTATGTTAAGACATCACAAACAACATCTTGTGAACACTCTTTGTTTTACCAAAATTGCTGCCAACACCTAGAACCAACAAACTCCCCATTTGGCAAATTTTGGCTAAAACATATATCTGTCCATTTTGTTCACAAGGAAAACACATCAGCAGTTAAACAACATAACATCAGTTTAAGCAACAGCAGAAGCAAACACAATTACTAGCTATAGCTACTAGTAATACACACAAGCACAAGGGTACTTCTTCTCCCCCTAAATCTGTACTATACAAACAGAATTACTAGTTATAGATGCAACTAGTAAGACACACAAATGCACAAGGGTACTTCTTCTCCCCCTAATTCTGTGCATCAAAAACATCTCCTTTAATAATAACAACACCTGTAACCACAACACCTGTAACAATATCATTCTGACATCTGCATCAACATCACCTATGCACCACACAGACATCCCCTTTGACATCTGTAAACAGAACAGCATTCTGTCTTACAACAAACACCTCTCCTTCAATAATACTTGTTCATCTGTTCAGCTACACAAGCACATACATCTCCTTATAGCTCCACATATTCCACACAAGCTCCACATATTTGACTGCTTCAACATCATCACTTCTCCCCCTTTTTAGTCAAAATTGACCAAAGGTGACCAATTAGACAAAATAAATGTCAGTTAGCCTAGCAGAGAATGTCAGCAGATGTTATAACATTAAAAATATTAAAATATAATTGTTAGGAGATACAAACCATCATTATACACAGCTGTGATAGCTGAGATAATGAGAAATCCATGGAACTCATTAAGAGCCCAAATATTACATAAAGGCATCAGTAAGGACTGCCACAAATTACACACAAAAACAAATTCTTCAGCATCAAAACAGCAGGGGGACCAACTTTCATAATAGTCAAACCAACCCAGTCTTCATCACAGCACACAATCTTCATTTCAGGGGGAACTTCACTACTCAGTCTGAGGAAGTAACATCTTCTTTTCATAACCACCTTGCAAAACTCCTTGCTATTTTTGTAAGAACTATCCTCTGGGATATTAACCACAAACTCCTTTGATTGCTATAGATTCTCATGAACACAAATTCCCAATTTCCCTCTTAAACATTCAAATTGATTGGCATCCAAAGCTTTTGGGAATATGTCAGTTAATTGCTTTTCAGTAGTAACATGCTCCAGTGCTATGATCTTCTCTTCCACAAGTTCTCTAATGAAGTGATGACGAATATCAATATGCTTTTTCGTGCCGTGCTGAATAGGATTTTTGGAGATATTTATAGCACTCAGGTTGTCACAGTATAATGTCATGACTTCTTGTGTGACATTGTATTCAGACAACATTTGTTTCATCCAGACCAGTTAAGAACAACTACTCCCAGCTGCTATGTATTCAGCTTCAGCAGTGGATAGAGATACACAGTTTTGTTTCTTGCTAAACCATGATATCACATTGTTCCCCAAGAAGAAACATCCTCCTGGTGTGCTCTTCCTATCATCAGCACTTCCAGCCCAGTCAGCATCACAGTAACCAGTCAGCATAGATCCAGATCCATGAGTATATAACATCCCATAGTCACTGGTGCCATTGACATATTTCAGTATTCTCTTTACTTGGTTTATGTGTCTGACTTTTGGTTCAGCTTGATATCTAGCGCAAACACCAACAGTAAATGCAATGTCAGGTCTACTTGCTGTGAGATATAACAGACTACCTATCATGCTTCTGTATAGACTTTGATCTACACTGACATCGTGTATGACATTCTGAAATAATCCTGCATAATAATGTTTTTAAACTCCACCAGGTACATAGATATCTTATGTTAAGACATCACAAACAACATCTTGTGAACACTCTTTGTTTTACCAAAATTGCTGCCAACACCTAGAACCAACAAAAAGGAATGGGATCAACCTCACTGAAGAACTTAGAAAGCAAGGGTGGGAAAACTACTTTCAAAGGCTCTATGGTCCTATCTACACATATCTGGTCAAGGAATTCTAGAGATTTGAAGATTCAGACGACCACTACATTGTGTCTTATGTTCTGGGGGTGAAGATCGTCATCACCGAAAAATCCATTGCTACCCTTCTGAACATAGAGAAGATAGCGGGGAGACGAATTTACAACATCAACCATAGGGCAAGATACATGTCCCAGGAGATTGTCCCAACCATTTACTAAGTCTTTTTGAGTCTGACAAAAAGGGGGAGAATAAAAACAGCTCTGATGAAATAATATCTAATCCTTTTGCTACATTGAGCACCTTTAAAACTCTTATGAAAATTCTAAGTTATGCAAGAAGTATCTAAAGTAAAAATTGGTTGATACGCAAGGAGATCTGGTAAGAACATCTAAAATTTATTATGATCTATCTCAGGGGGAGTCGTCACTCATCTGAATCTGAGATAATTTTCTTAAAATCCTTGTTGAAGTATCATTGTTTCATCATCACTCCGAGGTTTTTGTCATCATAAAAAAGGGGGAGATTGTAAGAACAAAATTCTATGTCTACAATTCATCTCTAAGGTTTTGATGATAATAAAGTATGAAACAAATTGATACCCTAACATAATTTATCTAAGTGTGCAGGACTCTAATCGAAAAAGGATCAGATAGACATACATATGATATTCACGTAAGTCCAGAATGACCACTTAGAAGTTAGTCAAGCAGAGGTTCTAACTCTGAATAAAAGAAAGCGCATAAAGTTCTAGGTAGAAAGAAGAATCAGACGCTCTAAATCTGAACAGTGCACTCAAGGATCTGATGAGTTTACACTCTGGAGAAATTACTATCAGAAAGACATCAAGAACCTCTGAAGTCAATCAGGTTTCAGCAACTATCTGAAGATACACACGCTGAACAGGAACATCTGAGCTTCACGTACTCTGACTCAGAACGATCACCAAGACTAAGCTGCAAAGTCTTTCGTTTTTGGTATGAATCTATTTTAGGAAGAGAGTTAACACGCTCTAAAATTTCTATGGAAATGACAAAGAGATTAATGACATCAAAAGTCCATCATTACTAAAATTTCCTCAACCAATGGTCTCTTCATCAAATCTCTATATAAAGGATGAATCATCTTCATACAAGATAACAAAGCATACGAGAATACTGCAAACAATTCATAAATCTCTTTCATTCTTGTTCATTTGTATTCACACGAGTTATTGCTCTAAGTGTGAAATATCTCTGTTCTTTTATTGTGTAACTACTTCTTATCTAGAAGCACTAAGCACATTATTGTATTTTTTATTACTTGCTGAATATTCCTCAAGTGACTTGTAAAGTCTGTAAACTTGAGAGGGCTAAGAGATCTTTATCTTCTTAGACACTCTTCATTGTAATTTTTCAAGATTAGTGGATTAAGTCCTTGTTAAAGGTGAAATCATCTTGGCTGGATGGACTGGAGTAGCTTTGAATTTCAAGCGAACCAGGATAAACTTCTGTGTTGTTAGCCTTACTTTTTGCGTGTGTTTTATTTGCAAAAGTTTTTATTATTTGTGAAAACAATTCAAACCCCCCTTTCTTGTTTTTCCCTACCTTCACTTATGGATATTTTTTCAAGTATTTGGGAGGTCCTATTACTTGGTGTTGCAAGAAACAACTAGTGGTTGCATTGTCAACATGTGAAGCTGAGTAAATTGCAGGTACTTTGACTGCTTGTCAACCTGTGTGGATTCTAAACTTGCTGCAGAATTTGAAGATTAAGGTGGCAAGCTTGCGAAGCTGATGATTGACAACAAATCAACTATAAGCCTTTCCAAGAATCGAGTATTGCATCGAAGAAGCAAACACATTGATACGATGTTTCATTTTCTAAGGAACTAGGTTCAGGTTGGAATTCTTGAAGTTGTTCACTTAGCACTCAGAAGTAGCTGACAGATGTGTTGACCAAAGCAATCAAGACTGAATAATTTATCCAGTTGAAGAATGGAATTGGTGTTGTTGATTGGCTGAATATAAATTAAGGGATAATGTTAAATATAATTCATTTCAATTGAGTTGCATTTAAAGTTAATTTTGTTGAATTGTAATCCCTTGTGTCGAATAAGGTTGCTCGACAGAAACAAGGAAGTGTGAAATCACCTAAGTGTCAAAATATCGAAAAGTATCTTGATAATAATGTTAGACTTAGCTTTATTTGTTTGTTTTGTTGAGTTAGTTAGGTTAGTTTTAGGTCTTGCTTGAGAAGCAAGCAATCCCAAAATATATAAATAGGGAGTAACCCCTATTATTGTAGATACTTGAATTTTGCAGTTGCAAAAGAAATAAAGAATCATAGTTTGTGAGCAGAGAGAAACTCTGCAGAATCAATTAATCTTCTTCCCTCTCTCGATAAACCCTAACCCTTTTCTTTCCGCAATTCAATTTTCTTTTCTTTTTTCCATCATCATTGTGCAACGATACAATCTTGCAACCAAGGTTAGTTGATTCACTCGAGTGAAGAGTGAAGAACAAGAGGGAATTTGATCGGTGTGATTGAATCTTGTTCATCAAGATTGACTCGGAATTACTCAATGTTTTGGATTTAATTCCAACATTTGGTATCTAGAGCACTGGCTGAGCGATTATTGGAAGCATAACATGATGAATCATCTGTACGAGCATTTGTTGGCGAGTCTCCTAATTCTGAAGAATCAAAATTACAAGAATTGGCGCAAGAAGATAAAGGTTGTCTTTTGCTATCAAGATCTTTGGGATCTTGTGAAGGGGGGAGTGACATTGCTTGCAACAAATGCAACAGATGAAGAAAAGCTACAAACAAAGAATTGAAGAAGAAAGATTATAAAGCTCTCTTTATAATCCATCAATGTGTTGATTCTGATAATTTTGAAAAGGTTAGTGATGTTGAATTAACGTAGAAGCATGGGAAATTCTTGAAAAATCGTTTGGAGGCAGAGATAAGGTGAAAGAGGTGAGGTCACAAACTCACAGAAGAACGTATGAATTCCTTCAGATGGAAGACAACGAAAGCATAACTGATTTTTTCAATAGGGTTATAAAACTGGTGAATCAAATCAAGGTATATGGATAAGTGTTGACATCAAGATCAGTTGTTTCAAAGATCTTGAGGTCATTGGCTCCAAAGTTCGACCACGTGGTAGTTGTTGTACCCCAAAATTTGCCCTCTATTTTTTCATATCTCCATCCAACCACTTGACTTGGGGATCAATTGCATACATTAATAAATCATGCATAAGCATCATTCATTCCATCAAGGGATCACTATAGATTCCAAATTCTTGGCTTGTGGAGCTAGGGTTTGCTTGTGTGTCAACTTGAAAGGTGGGGCTTGGATCTGCACCAAAGCTCAGAGACTTTCAAAACCCTTATTCCTTAATGATGGAGGTATGGGTTCAAAATTGGAATATTCAGGCAATCCTCAAGGCTTGCTAACCTTAATGCTTGAGGATATGGTCATGCAACTTTGGACTTGTTTGTGAAGCATCTTGATTGATTCAAAGATCCTGACATGCCTCAGGTAACCCCAACCAAGGAGGAGTTGGTTTAAATCCATCTTATAACTTGATTCTTCATCTATATGGTCCTCAAACCCTAGTTCCACCCAATTCATCATCCTTTGTGTTCTTGGTCATTGCCCATCATAACTCCTTGTACTTGGTTCATTCATGTTGATTTTGGTTTGGTTTTATCCCTATGTGCTTAAGGCTTTTGGTACTAGACCAAGTCTTTGGTCCTATGAATTTCCAAGTGCCTAACCCTTGATTTGTTTGGTTCATTCATGTTGAGTCCATCCAAGTCCATTTCATGACATTTTTAATGCTTAGTGTTTGATTCATGGATCTTCGGTTCATGTTTGTCATTGTTTATGCAAGTCAAATTGATTCATGTTATTGGTTTATTCAAGTCATTCATGTTCACCCAAAGTCATATTCTTGGTTCACTTCAATCATGTCCATTCAAGATCAAGTCAAAGCCAATTTCAATCCATTACAATACATTTATAAGGCAATACATTCAAGGTTCATGTCAATTTAAATGCTAAATTCAATTCATTTCATTCATAAACACCAATTTCCTTTCAAATAACCATATATAGTCCATTGTAATGCATATTACATCCAAAAAAGAACAAAAATTACATGTTGACCAACTGTTGACTTTGGTCAACAATTGACTTTTTGGTCAACTTTGACCAAAGTCAACCCAAGCCCTTTTCATCCTAAAACCCTAAGTCTTAATCCTAATTATAATCCTAAGGTCAAATTTTGATCCTTGACTTTTGAATCTTTGTCGTTTGTCAAGAATGCTTCAAACTCCATTCTCAGTCATCATGTTGCAAACCCTTGTTCAACCACCATGTTTCATGTGTATGTGACCTGCAGAAGGAACTCAAGGCAATGCATAATGGCACATAAAACACTAGCCAAATAGACCAAGTCAGTCCTGCCATGAACCTACAACAGAACTGATTTCTAACCTGCAATGTGTTGAGTCTGACATGAAGCAACATCCAAAGGCATGATCCAGTTGAAATGCTACAAATAGACCATCCCGCATCACACAGACTTGCAGCATATTCAAGCTCCAAGAACCTGCAGCAGTATTGAACATGCCAAGTGGAAGAATCACCATGAAACTAATGAAATACAAGGATAAGTTAGTATATTTTTCCATCATGAAGACTCAGTTTACAAGGGCATGTTATGGTCCAAGCATCCTGCTACAATACCAAGGCAATAATGTATTGAGACATGTCCTGAACCATCCAAGTCATTCAACCAGTTTAGGCCATAAGAGCATGTCATATTTCCAAGTTGCAATACCAAGTCAAGACATCAATGAGCATTGCATATTTCAAGGCATTACACACCAGTCATGCCCATGTTTGTTCAAGCAAATCCTAGTAGCATTCAAAGTTGGTAACCTATGACATGATATAAATGTGCATAACCATTGTATGGAAAGGAAATGCATGTTTTGTTCAAGACCATGGCAGCAGTTCATGCATATGACATTATATTCAAATTAGTTAGCATCATGTTCAAGAAGTTCATCATGGCATAACAAACATGGCACTATTTAATCAGTAAACATACCTCAAGCTTCAACATGCACTAATACTGCAGAAACTCCTGACATGTATTCAGCCCTACAACAAAGCCATCGACCAAGACAAGATCAAAACAGAACCATAAGGCCATGGTTGTAGTGCTACAAGTTATAGGCTAAAGCATTGTTAAATCAAAGATAGATATCCCATGAAATGCACCAAACCACCTCAACACATAGCAAGCCAAATGGGCATCTTACAACACCAATCATCATGCAAATAGTTCAGTCATTGTCAGCACTGAGATAGTAGAATATAAGGAGCAAACCAACTTCTATAAACAAGATCCTGCAGTGTGTGAACCCGACTTTGAAACTCCACACCACCATCCTGAATTAACATAGAACCAGCATGACGAAAACTGCAAGATAATGGACAATACATAACCATCAAGTTTCCCTTTTCTCAAGACCAAAGGAAATGAAAGAGAACAAACCTATCTACAAGGGTGTGGCAACCAAAATGACATACTCATGGTCACTACAAGAAACATGAGCCAACATGGAGCTTATTCGCATACCATGTCATCACCATCAATAGCAGCAATAAGGAATTGACTTGCTTGTAAAGGTTATTCACCTGCATGCTACATGTGGCTCAAATATAAGGATGCAACATCAAAATAGGAAAACCAATTCATCTGAATTATTGAGCCAATGTTCAATAAACCTAACCTACTCTTGCATCATCTGCAACTGCACACAACCTACAACTTTCACAAGCAAAATCCATTAGTGGCCATGCATATCAACAAGGGTCTTCATAAGCAAGAAGCCATGTAACTACAACTTACAGTACAACATGGCACGTGACAGTTATTGCAACAGATTCGACCTAATTCAATTAAAGAGAATGTCACCAAGATAGGAAGTTCAAGTTACACTTCATGGAATAACCAGCAGACCTAACAAAAAACCAAAGGGGAAATGACCAAGCTGCAATTGAAACAAGGCATTACCACTTAAGTAGGTCATCGAGTACAACACTTCCACATAATTCATTCAGAATAACCTGTTGCAGCCAGTCATTCAAGAAACCAATTAACCAACTCAAGAATTGCACTGACCTCTAATTCAGTGAGCTAACTAACTGAACTTACTGAGTTCATCCTAACTGTTTCCTAAGCTAACTCCAAGCCTAAGTCATAACTAAATCCTAACCTACATCAATCCAAGCCTAAACCCTATAAATTCACACCACCTCCCTCATTTTCTGGACTTTGGCTTCATCACTCTCAACTCATTGCAAACTCTCAATTTCACTCTGCATAATCCCTCACTCAAAGCTCTTCTTCCATAAGCCATTGAAGCTTCACATTGAAGCTTCAATTTGCTTGAGCTAGACCACACAGAAAACACACCTATCTCCATTCATTTACTCTCCATTTCAAGAAGAAGAAGAAGAAGAAGGAAGGAATAGAGGAGGACGATTGATATCAAGGAAAGGCAAAGAAAGGGAATCAGAAGCTCACCTGAGACGTGTTTCCGGTCTTTCTCTCCGGTGAGTTAACCATGAACCATTGAAATTTCATATTTCCTGGTTACCAAGATGTATAATTTGGAGAGAGAAATCCAAGCCCTAAGGTTATAGGTGTTGATTCCTTATAGTTGCCATTTAATTTGATTAAAACCACCTAGGGTTATTCATATGTTTGCCTTTGATTGGGCTTGTCCTTTGAGAATTTCCCTAATTCATCTCCATATTCGTCACCAGCATGGCATTACACATCAGATGGTGGCCTTCATCTTAGCTCAGGCGCACCGTCATTGTCGGAGGCAACCTCCGGCACGGTGGCCCATGGTGGCAGGACGGTGAAGTAATTTGAGTTGGTCGTGAGAGAGAGAGAGAACGCGCGTTCGAAAATTTTTTAAACTCTGCTGACTTTTCCAAGTCAAAGGCATCCATGGGGTTTACTTCTGGTGGGCTTGGTTTCATCCAAGCCCAGTGTGATTTCAATCACACACCAGTTTCCATTATGCACCCCCTACGGACAATAGCAACTTGGTATTGGGCTTAGCTAAAAGCCCATACACCGGTTTTGCTTCTCACACCAGTTTCCATTGTGCATCCCCTTGTGGCCAACAAAATTTTGGTATTGGGCTTGGCTGAAGCCAATGCGCCAGTTTTTTACTTTCTCACACCATTTCATGTACTGCACCCTTTTTTTTTGCCAATTATGCATGTCTTAAATTTTTTATTTTTGTTAATTGATTTCTAGCATTTCGATTAGTTTAATTATTTTAATTAGCTTGAGTAGGTTGATTAGGTTAATTTTTTGTAATTAGGTCTTAATTTGATTTTGATTTAGAGGTGATTAGTTTAGTTTCTAGTTAGAAATTAACTAACCACTATTCACATGTCACACCATAATCAGAAATTAGAATTAAGTTGATTAATTGGATCAATTTGTCTTGATTAGAAATGATTAGGATGATTTAGCCTTTAATAAGATTTAATCCTAGTATAATCCCCAAATTGGACATATTTTATAAATGGCCATTTTACCCTTTAGGGGTAATTTTGGGCATTTTATCCATATAATAACATGCCCCCTTAGGACTAGAACTTGACATTAGAATTTTAATCAATTCCTAACAATTGTATGTGCCCTTAGGATTTGTACCTAGAATTTTAATCAAGACTCTGACTAACTATGATATGACCCCTTAGGATAGTTTCTAACAATTCTAACCATTAGATTAGATTCAAACCTAGTTTCTTAAATCAAAACAAACCCATGATTAAGTTGATCAAAAGTAATTTTGATCAATTAAATCCTTTGAACTTGTATAATCCCACAGTCTAAGTTGAGTGACCAAAAGACCCTTGGTCACTTAATAAGACTTTTCTTCTAAGTTGTGGAGCTTGAAGCCTCAAGTCATATGCTCTATCAAGGTGTCCTCAGTCATACCAAGCAGCGGATTATATAAGTGCTTCAAAGGTGGAAACTGCAAGAGCTTGTTAAATCAAAGTTAGAATTGTGTGGCATGAGCCTTAAGTAATAGAGAATGAGTGGGAATGGAGAATTCCTACCCCCATTTTGGATATCTTTGGGTATGGGACGAATGACCCAACGCTCATTGTATCCACCCCTATTCATAGACTTTAGCACGAGTCTAATCATACGATTGACAAGTCTCTCTCTTCATAAAACAATGCAACAAGCAAAGACTACATCAACCACTTATCAATCATGAATCGAGTTGTACGACACGAGCCTTAAGCAATGGAGAAGGAATGAGACTGAAGAATTCCTACCCCCATTATGAGTATCTTTGGGTATGGGACGAATAACCCAACACTCATCGTATTCACCTCTATTCATAAACTTTAGTGCAATTCGAATCGAATGATTGTTAAGGTTTTCATCAACATAAGCAACAACAAAGACTCTTCTCTCTCCACTTGAAAGTTAAGACGAGAATTATATGCCATGAGCCTTAAGTGGTAAAGAAGGAATGAGAATGGAGCTTTCCTACACTTATTCTAGATATCTTTGGGTGTGAGACGTTTGACTCATTGCTTATCGTATCCACCTTTACTCATAGACTTTAGTGTGATTCTTATCAAATAACTATCAAGTCTACTCATTCTCCATTCACTCTTTCATTCAATCATTCAACACATTCTTTTGCCTCCAATCATTCTTGCTTTCAGCCCTAGTGGGCTGAACTACGAAAGCTATGATTTCCTTATTGCACTATAAGGATACATAGGCAGGAGAATTCAGATTCTTCGCGAGCTACCTTATCTATTGCTACCCTATTTATCAATCAATCATTCTCCATTCATTCAATCTATACCATCTTTTTGAGATCAATCGTATTTCTCCTTGGACTCCTTATCTATCCTTTTGGGATGTCGTAACGACAGTCCATCTCCTCAATCGAGAGTTGTTTGGGGGATATACCCAAACACTTAATTCAATCTTTCTTTTTGGCTGTACCCTATAGTGGTGGTCTTACTAGTCCACGTATTGGTAAATTCCTACCTTGCTCTTCGATTCAGAGTCTATCTCCTTCTTAGATCCAAGATACTATCCTTCATTGATCCCAAACCTTTTATTTCCCCAGCAAGTGATACATTTTCCTTTGTACTACAGTACTGCAATCATTCCTTGAATTAGTGTTTGTCTTGTGAGCCCCCGTCGCTTAGACAAATATCTCTCTCCTGGTTTCATGGAAATTAACTTCTGAAATTGGGTTTGTCTTTTGAGTCCATGTCGCTTAGACAAATACCTTTTGATACCATTCTATTGGTACAAGTCATACCTTTCATCACTATATGTCTCTCTTTCTATTTCTCGTGGTTCCGAACTACGATTGCTCTGGCTTTCTCATTGCACGATGAGAATACGTAGGCACGAGGATGCGACTCCTTGGCGAGCATACTTCTAATTATTCCTCCTTTCGCCTTAGGGCATCCCTCATATCTTTCATAATTCATTACCTACCTTCGATCATAAATCATTCACCCAGTGACATACTATCCCTTTAACATCGAAACACACTTTCTTTGGAATTCCATACATACCCTTTTAGGACACCTAATGTAGTCCTCCTTTCTACCTAGAGTTGTTTGGGCTACAACCTCAAACACTTAATTCCTTCCTTTTTTTGGCTATACACCCTATAGTGGCGGCCTGCTGGTCCACATATTGGTTAAAGTTGTTTCCCTCTTTGGTACAAATCTCATTTCTCTTATGGATTCCAATACACTTTCACCTTTCGATTTCAAACAATACTTCTTCAGTCACTTGTCACCAAATATTCATTTTCTGTGACTTCGGTCACTTCCTTCCATTCATCTCCATGATATATTTGTAGTCTACATTCATTCACCCCATGTGATATACCGCTTATCTTTAAGCCAAATACAATATATCTTTATGCTCCTTCTTACGCCACCTTGTGTACCCAAAAAACGGGAGCACGTTGATTATATGGAAAGGGAAGAGTAAAAATCTATCGTGGGTAAAGATACTATCGTTGATATACTAACCTTGATACGCAATGCTGACATGAATAGAAAAAGAACTGTTCAAATACCACTTACTAATATCACCAAAAACATTGTAAAATTTCTTTTACGAGAGGGTTTTGTTGAAAACGTCAGAAAACATTGAGAAAGCAACAAATACTTTTTAGTTTTAACTCTATGGTATAGAAGAAATAGGAAAGGATCATATAAAAGTTTTTTAATTTAAAAAGGATTAGTACACCTGGTCTACGAATCTATTCTAACTATCCAAAAATTCCGAAAGTTTTAGGAGGGATGGGGATTGTAATTCTTTCTACTTCTAGGGGTATAATGACAGATCGAGAGGCTCGATTAGAAAAAATGGGGGGGGGGGGGGGGGATTTTCTGTTATATATGGTAATCATCATAGTTTTGCCCATATCTGAATTATATGAAAACTGGATATCTCAATTAGAGCTACAAGAACTTAGCGAAGAAATTTTGACAATGATGAGGGAAATAGAGAAAATAGATATGGTAATCATCATACTTTTGCCCGTATCTGATTTATCTGAAAAATGGATATCTGAATTAGCGCTACAACTTAGCGAAGACATTATGATGATGGTGAGCGAAATAGATAAAACATATATTGTTTTATTAAAGATTAAATTCATCAACAACGTATGACCATCGTGTTATTCTATTCCACCTCTTAGAAATTAGAACTACTAAACAATCCGGAGATATATGATACTAATAAGATTTATGATAATAATATATATCAAAATATTACTTTTTGAGATTTCTCAATTGAATCAAAAATGGATATCTGAATTCGGGGAAAAACTTGACAAAGACATTATTATTAGGGTGAATAAGGAACTAGCGGAAATAGATAAGGAACTAGCGGAAACAGATAAGGAAGTAGGGAAAACATATCTTGTAGCATTATTCTGGGATGAAGATTAAATTCATCAACAACGAGGGTATGTTGCAGGGTGCTTTAGAGAAATAGAATTCAAATAAGATTCTAGGCTATATTTCCAAAAAGACTTACTGGATACAACCGGTAAAGGAAAAAATGGAAGTATAGCTGACTCAATCCGATTAATTTTTGAACTTGAACATATTTTTTAGGAGTAACAATTTGAAGTTCAAAATGTAAGGAAACCCTATTTTCTTCCAATATATAAATTCAGAATTCAATTGAATTTCTAAGGAGTTAAAAATATGAAAGTGGCGGCCTCTGTTTGTAAAATTTGTGAAAAATGTCGATTGATCCGCAGGCGAGGTCGACTTCTAGTAATTTGTTCCAATCCAAAATATAAACAAAGACAAGGATAATATTCAAAGAAAAAGGGCTTTATTTCTTCGTCTTTTCGGCTTTACCCTATAGTGGCGGTCTTACTAGCCCACGTACTGGTAATAGCCACCTTACTTTTGGGTTCAGCTTCTCACCCTTGCTGGAGCTCAAAACACAGTTCTTTGGTTCAGACCATATTTCTATCACACTTCTTTTCACCTCCCGCCTCTATTTCCTTGAACTACGAAGCTCTGAATTCCTCATTGCACTATGAGGATACGTAGGCATGAGGGCCCCAATTTTCACCGAGCATTTTATCTATTTCTTTTCCTTTTCCCATTCTTTTGCGAGTAATCTTTAGATAACACCTATTCGAGCGAGAACAATCAAAACGGTTCCCATGGATTACCACGGATGTTTGGGGTGTTAATACCTTCCCCTCGCATAACCGACTTCCTTACCCAACATATCTATTTCCCCCGGGTTTTATTGATGTTTTCCCTTTCCTTCTGGAATAAATAAAGTTCGATGGCGACTCTATTGTATGTTCGAGCGTGCGATACGTTCTGGTATATTTCTGATAGCTTCAGTAGTAGCCATATAAGAGTCAAAAGATTTGTCAACATTGACAAAGGAAGGGCTTCAAGGGACGCTTGAATCTCATGAACAAATAATGGCTGAAAAATATACTAGCAAGTCGAAGAGTGATATGGCTTTGTAGGCGCGGTCAACAAGAGAAAAGAAAGGCAAAGGGAAGTGACTCAACAACAAAGGTAAATGAGGCTACAACAACTCAACTGGTCAAAATCAGAAAGAAGGAGGTTTGACAAATCAGAGAAGACCCTCATACCAAAGTAACTAAAGAGGCGGTGTTGTAGGTAGAGGAAGAGGTGATGGTCGAAAACTTGACAAAAGTCACATTCAGTGTTTCAATTGTCAGAAGTATAGTCACTACTCTAGTGATTGTCCTGAAAAATAGAAGAATCAGGAAATTGATGCAAAGCATGAAGAATAAGAATTGTTGCTGATGGTCACAACAAGAGATGAAGAAAAATTCCAAGACAAATGGTACTTGGACTCCGGATGCTCATCGCACATGGCTGATAGGAAAGATTGGTTTATCAACAAGAAACCCTCAATGAAAAACATGGTAAAATTTGCAAATGACAATACTCTAGCAGCTGAAGGTATTGGTGATGTTCTGATTATGAGGAAAGATGGCAAAAGATCCGTAATTTCCAATGTATTGTACATACCAGACATGAAAAGTAATTTACTCAGTATATGGTAGTTGGTCGAAAAGAACTACAAAGTGTTGATAAAAAACAAGATGATGAGAGTTCTTGACTCAGGTGGAAGGTTAATCTTGAAGGCACATATGTCTCAGAATAGAACCTTCAAGATTGAACTTAATGTGATGGAGCACAAGTGCCTTAAAACTGCAACTAGCAGGGATGAATGAACATGTCACTATATACTTGGCCATCTCAATTTCCAAGAAATCAGAGATCTGAAGAAAAGGAATATGGTTTCAGGGTTACCAGAAATCGATATTCCAAATGAAGTGTGTGAAGAATGTATGCAAGCGAAGCAGCACAAGAACAACTTCAGCAAGGATGTAGGAAGCAACTCGAAGGCAATTTTTGAAGTCATATACTTTGATGTGTGTAGTCTTATCCAGGTGGATTCGATTGGAGGTAACAGATACTTTATCACATTTATAGATGACTTCATTCAAAAACTATGGATTTACCTAATCAAGAAGAAAAGTGAAATGATCGAGGTATTTGCCAAGTTTAAATCTATGGTCAAAAGACAAAGTGGTCGAAAGCTCAAGATTCTGAGGACTGATGGTGGTGGAAAGTATGTGTCAAAAGCCTTCGACAAGTTATGTGAGAAAGAAGGGATCGCGCATGAGGTGATTCCACCATACACTCCATAACATAATGAAATGGAAGAAAGGAGGAATAAAACCATCATGAACATGGTAAGAAGTATTCTGAAAGGCAAGCATCTACCCAAAGAATTATGGGGAGAAACATTGTCGACAACTACATATATTTTGAACAGATGTCCGAGGAAAAAGCTAGAAGGAGTTACGCCAGAAGAATGTTGGTCTGGTGTTAAGCCTAGCTTGAGTCATATGAAGGTATTTGGATCTATAACACATAGACATGTTCCATATCAGTTGAGAAGAAAACTTGATGACAAGTTGAGTCACATGATCCGAATAGGATATCATTCGACTGAAAGTTACAAGTTGTTCGACCCAGTGAATAAGCAAGTAGTGATCAATAGGGACGTGGTCATATATGATCTCAAGGAATGGGATTGGACTAAAAATGTCAAGAAGGATTCAGTGAGAATCTTATGTGAAGAACCCACAAGTGAAGTTGAAAGAGAAGTTCGATAGGAAGAAGTCAGAGGTCAAGCAAGCACAAGCAGACCTCAAAGAACAAGACATATGTTTGTAAGGTTACAAGAATGTGTGATTACATTAGATGATGTGGTCGATGATGAAGGTGACCTGGTACACTATTCTTTCTATGTAGATGTCGAACCATTCAATGCAACCGAGGCATTTAAGGATTCAAAGTGGGTGAAAGCAATGAATGAGGAACTGAAGTCCATCAAAGACAATGACAATTGGTCACTTGTCGAATTTCCTTAAGGCAAGAAGGAAATCAATGTGAAGTGGGTATACAAGGTGAAGTTGAAACCCAAAGGTGAATTAACTTGACAAAAGGAAAGACTTTGATGAAGTTTGTGCACTTGTTGCTAGGATTGAAACAATCAGGTTGGTTGTTGGTCTAGCAAACATGAACAACTGACACATATGTTAGATGGATGTGAAATATCAATTCCTGAATGGCCCCTTAGACAGAGAAGTGTATATTGTATAACCAATTGAGTTTGTGAAACAAGGCGAAGAAAGAAAGGTATACAGGCTGCATAAAGCCCTATATGGACTTAAGCAAGCTCCAAGAGCTTGGAATAAGAAGATAAACAGTTTCCTAAGGGAAAAGGAATTTGTGAAGTGCACAATTGAGAATAGAGTATATGTAAGAAGAAACAATAGTAAATTGCTTATACTATGTCTCTATGTTGGTGACCTGTTAATAATAGGAAGTTGCAAGAAGGAGATCGAAGATTTCAAACATGATCTAAGTTAGGAGTTTGAAATGTCAGACTTGGAAAATTTGTAATATTTCCTTGGCATCAAATTCTAGGAGACTATTAGAGGATTGATAATGCACCAAAGAAGATATGCAAGTGAAATACTCAAAAGATTTGAGATGCAAGATTGTAACCCAACTTCGACTCCAGTTGAGCCCAGATTGCAATTGTCGAAACACACAGATGAAGATGATATCGATCCAACGCAGTAAAGAAGACTAATTAGAACACTTTGATACCTTTGTCACACAAGGCCTGATCTATCATACAATGTAGGTATGGTGAATAGATCCATGCAGAAGCCAAAGGTATCACACCTAGCAGCAATAAAGAGGATACTAACGTATCTGAAAGGAACTCTCGACTATGGAATTTTATTTCCTGCAGCTGATAAAGGAAAAGAATGCAAGCTAGTGCAATACATCGACTTAAGTTGGTGTAGTGATGTTGAGGATAGAAAATCCATAGTTGGCTATGTATTTATGCTAGATGGTGTCGCTCCCCGAGGATTTCCCGAATCCAGGTACAAACGCGAAAAGAGTGGCGAGGAAGAAAGAGTAGAGTCGCCAGCTATGTACTTTTATCCCAAGAGGAGGGAAAGGTAGTACTGCATAACCAATAGGGAACAGATAAAACAAAGTCTTGAACCAAAGAAAACTGAGTAAGGGGGCCGGTTACGTGAAGGGAAGGTTATCGCACCCCTTCACGTCTGTGGTACTCCACAGGATCCACGCTTGCTATTTCTGTCTAAAGTGTGTGTATAAGAAGTCCTATATGCGATGCGAAAGAGAGAAAATAAAAGTAGGGAAAAGAAAGAGTTATTGCTCGCACAGGCCCTACCCTGCTGCATACGTATCACAAGAAGGATTGAGAATCAGAGCACCGTAGCTCGGCTAACCTATTTTTGTGTGCTTTTGTGTTTTTTAGATGAACGACGTCACTACGCAATCTGCCGAATGCTCGACCTTTGGAGACTTACTCGCCTGTAGTAGAAGAAGTTAACGTGTTCTTAAGAAAATAAAATCAAATAGTTTGTTTGTGTTTTAGGAATGCTCATGCAAAAAGGAAGTCTTAGACGAAGGAACCGTGCTACCTTAATTGACATGCGAACGAGAGACTATACGAAGTCTAGCAATCCTATGGGGAGGACGATCACACCACACAACAAACATATATCATAGAGTAAACACACCAACAAGGGGGCTCAAACATACATGGGTAGGGCTTTAGTCAAGAGGGGTCATATCAACCTCGACAAACAAGCCATGGAAAGGTAATCAAATGGGCTCTTAACCACTGACATTAAACGTCAGGGTGAGCAGATCAAAAGGGTAATGAGGATAAGACCTCATAGCTCTTAACCCTGGACAGGGTGAGCTCATGACAAAGCGTGAGGGTTCAGAAAGATGAAACCCTCTCCACTGACCGACCGGACAAAAGATCTTGGGGTTTTGTGCTGAAGCATCGACACGTAGTGCAAGCATAAAAAACGACACATTGAATAACGGGGGATTGACTACTAATCCCTTTTATCCGTCAATTTCCTCTTCATGGAGGTCTTTAGCATTGGTGCCTCTTCTTGGAGGTCTTTGGGGCACAAAAGTAAACACACAAAAACATTGCCTCCTATCGAGGTCTTCCAGCTAAGAAAGCGGTAAAATGCGGGAAAGATGTAAAAGCGATCAAAAGATCTACCACACGGATAAAGATCCGAAGTAATAGCAACTAAAGAAACAAGAAACCCAGAGATCTCTCAAGCTAGCACCATCAAAGAAAGCATGTCAGAAAAGTAATTGGCACAAATCTCCAAATGGTATCCCACAAATAAAGTGGAATACCAAGCAAGCTATCTCTTCAAGAGTCATGTGAGCCCTCACAAAAACTTAACAAACAAGTTAGAATAACAAGATGGGGTGCAATCTAGAGTTGCGCCAAACAAAAGAACCATAACAACAACAGCGTCAGGTAAACAGTGCACGGATGCAATAGAAAACATGTCACAACAAACACAAAACAGATTAGAGAGCAAACAGAAAAACCAACTACTGTCATGATCGCTACTGCTTCGCTTAGCGAAGACTTAGTGAAGCTTCGCTACAGGTTCTCTTAGCAAAGTGGCAGCGAATGCTCGCCACAGATTCGCCTAGCGAGGTGCTAGCAAATGCCTACGGGTTCAAGGTTCTTCCTTGATAACAGTCCGATTTCAGAAAACCCTAAATCCTATGGTACCTGTAACACCCTACTAAAATACCCCAAATATTTAATTAAAATAACAATATATATATCAGAGTAATCACGCATTTAAGGGTGTCACACAATTATTTCACACCAATCACCATAATATTTAGTCAGGCTCATTATTTAACTCAAAACATAAAGTATTGCACAATACGCAGCGGATAGAGATCATTCAAAGCATGTAACATACTACATGTAAGCTGGTTCAACAAACATCAACAACACAATTAAAACGTTCCCTCCCGATGTTACATCTATCAGAGCATGACCCACTAAGGAGACTACACTAGACTCCAAGCATTAGCTTCTACTCAACTCATTGCTCGTTACCTGAAAAATAGTTGTAAGGGTGAGTTCCTCAATCGATATAATAAGCATTATAGAATATAATGTCATGTTAAGTAAATAACACATTTCATCACCCAATTCAGATTACACGTTCAGTAACAGCAATATCACTTAATCATACTCAACATCAACACAACACACAACATACAACACACGTATAATACTGGAATACATCCATTCATATTATACGCCATACATTCATTATGCAATGAGACTCCACACATGCGGTACCGACTATTCTTGAACATATAGTTCAAGCTCACCGATCAATCCAGATACGGCTACTAAGCTCACTAGTCCCACTCATTTGAGACCTAGTGACTCACTCACTAATTCCTCACTATGGGAATTAGCTACAGCCCCAAAGGCTAGACTATGCACACTAATCACCTAGCATGCCAACATCAACAACAAATCCACAATGATTCACTCACTAATTCCTCACTATGGGAATTAGCTACAGCCCCACAGGCTATGCTATGCACGCTAATCATCTAGCAATGCAACATCAACAACAATCTATAATGGACATATGATCACACTCTAAGCCATACAACAGTCCATTCACAAATACATGCATAATATATACATTCACAGCATTATGCATATCATCATACATCATCAACACATGTATCAACACACCATATCATGTCAAATAATTAAACACAGTATTAGCACACTCTACTAATACCTATACTGCTCAAAACAGCGGGAAATAATCCCTACTATATCACACACCGATATAGGCAACCACCAATTAGGCACACAACATTTTAATTAACACTTTTTCCACTCTGCAACAGCGTTAACCGGTTAACGCCCTGGGTTAACCGGTTAACGCAGCACAAACACGCTTCCTGTCCCAAAACTTAACAGTGTTAACCGGTTAACGCCCTGGGTTAACCGGTTAACGCAGCACAAACAGCAATATCTCAGCAATCACAACAGTGTTAACCGGTTAACGCCCTGGGTTAACCGGTTAACGCAGACAAAACAGCAATTTTACACAATACAACACAGTGTTAACCGGTTAACACCCTGGGTTAACCGGTTAACGCAAGACAGAAGCTGTTCCTGCGCTAACTCAAGGCAGAATGCAGAATTCTCCGCATTTTCCGCCGTTGGAGGACTTCCGGACCTCCGATTCCAATTCAGTAAAAAGCTATACGTCCAGAAATTTACGACACACACCATTATCAATTCAATTACAGTTTTTAACACAGTTTATCCAACATCATTTTCAGCATTCACAATCCCAATTAGGGTCAATTCAACGGTTTATCACTACCCATTACATGTTAACCCATAATACCCATTAAACGACGATAAACCCCCCTTACCTGAGTTAATCCGGCGAAATCTCTAAGCTCCAAGCTCTTCTCCAACCTTTGCTCTCTGGTTCTTCCTCTTTGCCCCTTTCTCCTCTTCTCTGCAGCCGCTTCTCTGAGTTTCACGTGAAAACCTTATTTTCCAAATGAAACTCTTTTTCCTTATTCCAACTTATATATTTTCCAAATTATATTATTATTCCAATAATAATAATAATAATTCAATAATTCCAAAATAAAATAATAATAATAATCCAATTATCTAATTAAATTAATAAATATATTATTAACTTAATTTAAATAATTATCATATTATTATCGGGGTGTTACAACTCTCCCCCACTAAAAGAGTTTTCGTCCTCGAAAACATACCTCAAGCAAACAACTTTGGGTAAGACTCCTTCATCTTACTCTCAAGCTCCCAAGTCACATTGCCACCTGCTGTTCCTCCCCAGGCTACCTTCACCAAGGCAATCTCTTTACCCCGCAACTGTTTCAACTCTCGATCCTCGATCCTCATAGGTGATGTTTCAACAGTCAGGTTATCTCTCACCTGTACATCATCTATTTGGACTACATGCGACGGATCATGAATGTACCTCCTCAACTGAGACACATGAAAAACCTCATGCAATTTCGCAAGCGACGGCGGTAAAGCGACACGATAGGCTACCTCCCTTATCCTCTCCAAAATCTGATAAGGACCAATAAATCGAGGTGTCAACTTCTTCGACTTCAAAGCTCGACCAACACCAGTTATCGGAGTAATACGAAGAAACACATGATCTCCCTCTTGGAACTCAAGTGACTTCCTCCTCTTATCGTGATAACTCTTCTGACGACTCTGAGCAATCCTCATCTTCTCCTGAATCATCTTAATCTTTTCCGTAGTCTGTTGAACAATCTCCGGTCCAACCACAGCACTCTCACCGGACTCATACCAACATAAAGGTGTCCGACATCTCCTACCATACAAAGCTTCAAACGGTGCCATACCAATGCTCGAATGAAAACTATTGTTGTAGGTAAACTCAATCAAAGGTAAATAACAATCCCAAGCACCTCCCTTTTCCAAAACACAAGCTCTCAAAAGATCCTCTAATGACTGAATCGTCCTCTCAGTCTGACCATCAGTCTGCGGATGATATGCAGAACTCAATCTCAGCTTAGTTCCCAAAGCCTTCTGCAAACCTTCCCAGAACTTCGATGTAAATCTAGGATCTCTGTCCGAAACAATACTCGACGGATTACCATGCAAACTTACAATCTTCTCAATATACCACTCAGCTAATCTCTCTAACGGATAATCCATTTTGATCGGAATGAAATGAGCCGATTTTGTCAACCTGTCAACAATCACCCAAATGGCTTCAAAATTCTTATTTGTCCTCTGCAAACCAGAAACAAAATCCATACTGATACTATCCCACTTCCACTCTGGAATAGCCAACGGTTGCATTAGCCCAGACGGCTTCTGATGCTCAATCTTTGACTTCTGACAAGTCAAACAGGAATAAACAAAACTCGCAATCTCTCTTTTCATTCCCGGCCACCAAATAACTTTTCCAAATCATGATACATCTTCGTAGCTCCAGGATGAATACTCAGACCACTGCGATGTCCTTCCTCCAGAATACTCTTCTTAAGTTCGGTAACATCCGGAATACACACCCGATTACCAAATTTCAAAACACCATTCTCATCAACTCTGAATTCACCACCTTGACCTTGATTCACTAGAGTCAACTTATCAACCAAAAGCACATCGGATTTCTGACCCTCTCTAATCTCATCCAGAATACCACTCGTTAACTTCAACATTCCCAATTTAACACTATTGTGAGTACTCTCACACACCAAACTCAAATCTCTAAACTGCTCAATTAAATCCAATTCCCTAACCATTAACATAGACATATGTAATGATTTCCGACTCAATGCATCAGCCACTACGTTTGCTTTACCCGGATGGTAATTCAAACCAAAGTCATAATTCTTCAGAAATTCTAACCATCTCCTCTGTCTCATATTCAGCTCTTTCTGATCAAACAAATACTTTAAATTTTTATGGTCACTGAAAACCTCAAATCTCGACTCGCACAAGTAGTGCCTCCATAACTTCAGAACAAACACTACAGCTGCTAACTCTAAATCGTGTGTCGGATAGTTCTTCTCATGAACTCTCAGTTGTCTCGCAGCATAAGCTATAACCTGCTTATTCTGCATCAACACACCACCCAAGCCCAACAATGAAGCATCACAGTAAACCTCAAATGATTCCGACGAACTTGGTAATATCAGAATAGGAGCGGTAGTCAACCTTCTCTTTAACTCTTGGAAACCTTCTTCACATTTCGAATCCCAAACAAACGCTTGTCCCTTTCTAGTCAACATCGTCAACGGTAACGCCAACTTAGAAAATCCCTCAATGAACTTCCTATAATAACCAGCCAAACCAAGAAAACTTCTTATCTCAGAAACTGACTTCGGAGCTTCCCACTTAGATACCGCTTCTATCTTAAAAGGATCAACAGCAACACCACCTCTTGAAATCACATGACCCAGAAACTCACCTCTTCTAACTAAAATTCACACTTAGACAGTTTAGCAAATAACTTCTTTTCTCGTAGAACTCATAAAACCATTCTCAAATACTCAGCATGCTCTTCTTCAGATTTCGAATACACCCAAAAAGTCATCGATAAACACCAACCCGTTCATACTCAAGATAACATCAATCTACACAAGTGGAAGACACACTAGGTCCATCCCAAGTCTCTACCAAAAATACTCAAAGGACATTTTAAACAAACTGAAGTAGTAGTCATTGAACCCTTCGCAGGAGTATCAATCACCATACTTCCAAGCATCTCAGATATCTCTAACTTAAGTTTCACAGCACAATCCAAAGATATAAAGGAATGAGTCGCACCAGTGTCAATAATAGCTACAAGAGAAAGCCATTAATATAACACGTACCTCGGATCAAACGATCATCTGCAGAAGTCTCAGAACTCGATAAAGCAAGGACCTTGTCTTTCGACTGATTCTCTTTCTTCGGCCTAGGACACCGTGGACTGATATGACCCACTTCTCCACAGTTGAAACAAATCGCAGTCTTCAACCGGCACTCTGCAGCCAAGTGACCACCTTTTCCACACTTGAAACACTTCTTCTTAACACTAGCACACTCATGGAGACGATGTCCCGCCTGTCCACATCTGTAACACTTAGCAGGAGCACTAGAGTCTCCCCCACTAGGTCTCTTCATCTCACTCTGTCTCTGGAAACCTCTGCCAGCTGCATACGGTTTCCCACGATCATTCTGATTCTGGCCTTTCCTATCAACCCTCTGCTGATAGCTTTCCACTCTGGCCTTGGTATCCTGTTCAAACCTCCTGCAATAGTCGACCAAATTAGAAAACACCCTAATCCGCTGATACTCAATAGCCCGCTTGATCTCGGGACGTAACCCGTTCTCAAACCTCACGCATTTTGAAAATTCTCCAGTAGCCTCATCATAGGGAATGTAATACTTCGACAGCTCTGTGAACTTAGCAGCATACTCAGTAACAGACCGATCGCCCTGCTTCAATTCTAAGAACTCTATCTCTCTCCTCCCTCTGACCTCCTCCGGAAGGTACTTCCTCAGAAATCTCTCTCTGAACACCGCCCAAGTGACCTCAGCACTTCTGGCAGCTTCCAATTCAGTGCGGGTAGCAACCCACCAATCATCTGCTTCCTCTGACAGCATATGCGTACCGAGCCTGACCTTCTGGTTATCAGCACACTCAGTCACTCGGAAGATCCTCTCGATCTCCTTCAACCACTTCTGAGCGCCATCTGGATCGTATGCTCCCTTGAACATTGGAGGATTGTTCTTCTGGAACTCACTCAGTTGACGAGCAGCTCTCATTCCCACAACATTCAGATTTCCTCCAAATACTCCCGCTAGCATACCCAGAGCCTCAGCAATCACAGCATCGTCCCTACTTCTTCCAGCCATCTCTATTCTGAAAACCCAAACAAACTAAAACAATGAGTACTGATAGGGTTACACAACACCTATACCGTACAGGGGAAACAGAATAATTACGACTCGACTCGACCGACTATGCTCTGATACCACTAATGTAACACCCTACTAAAATACCCCAAATATTTAATTAAAATAACAATATATATATCAGAGTAATCACGCATTTAAGGGTGTCACACAATTATTTCACACCAATCACCATAATATTTAGTCAGGCTCATTATTTAACTCAAAACATAAAGTATTGCACAATACGCAGCGGATAGAGATCATTCAAAGCATGTAACATACTACATGTAAGCTGGTTCAACAAACATCAACAACACAATTAAAACGTTCCCTCCCGATGTTACATCTATCAGAGCATGACCCACTAAGGAGACTACACTAGACTCCAAGCATTAGCTTCTACTCAACTCATTGCTCGTTACCTGAAAAATAGTTGTAAGGGTGAGTTCCTCAATCGATATAATAAGCATTATAGAATATAATGTCATGTTAAGTAAATAACACATTTCATCACCCAATTCAGATTACACGTTCAGTAACAGCAATATCACTTAATCATACTCAACATCAACACAACACACAACATACAACACACGTATAATACTGGAATACATCCATTCATATTATACGCCATACATTCATTATGCAATGAGACTCCACACATGCGGTACCGACTATTCTTGAACATATAGTTCAAGCTCACCGATCAATCCAGATACGGCTACTAAGCTCACTAGTCCCACTCATTTGAGACCTAGTGACTCACTCACTAATTCCTCACTATGGGAATTAGCTACAGCCCCAAAGGCTAGACTATGCACACTAATCACCTAGCATGCCAACATCAACAACAAATCCACAATGATTCACTCACTAATTCCTCACTATGGGAATTAGCTACAGCCCCACAGGCTATGCTATGCACGCTAATCATCTAGCAATGCAACATCAACAACAATCTATAATGGACATATGATCACACTCTAAGCCATACAACAGTCCATTCACAAATACATGCATAATATATACATTCACAGCATTATGCATATCATCATACATCATCAACACATGTATCAACACACCATATCATGTCAAATAATTAAACACAGTATTAGCACACTCTACTAATACCTATACTGCTCAAAACAGCGGGAAATAATCCCTACTATATCACACACCGATATAGGCAACCACCAATTAGGCACACAACATTTTAATTAACACTTTTTCCACTCTGCAACAGCGTTAACCGGTTAACGCCCTGGGTTAACCGGTTAACGCAGCACAAACACGCTTCCTGTCCCAAAACTTAACAGTGTTAACCGGTTAACGCCCTGGGTTAACCGGTTAACGCAGCACAAACAGCAATATCTCAGCAATCACAACAGTGTTAACCGGTTAACGCCCTGGGTTAACCGGTTAACGCAGACAAAACAACAATTTTACACAATACAACACAGTGTTAACCGGTTAACACCCTGGGTTAACCGGTTAACGCAAGACAGAAGCTGTTCCTGCGCTAACTCAAGGCAGAATGCAGAATTCTCCGCATTTTCCGCCGTTGGAGGACTTCCGGACCTCCGATTCCAATTCAGTAAAAAGCTATACGTCCAGAAATTTACGACACACACCATTATCAATTCAATTACAGTTTTTAACACAGTTTATCCAACATCATTTTCAGCATTCACAATCCCAATTAGGGTCAATTCAACGGTTTATCACTACCCATTACATGCTAACCCATAATACCCATTAAACGACGATAAACCCCCCTTACCTGAGTTAATCCGGCGAAATCTCTAAGCTCCAAGCTCTTCTCCAACCTTTGCTCTCTGGTTCTTCCTCTTTGCCCCTTTCTCCTCTTCTCTGCAGCCGCTTCTCTGAGTTTCACGTGAAAACCTTATTTTCCAAATGAAACTCTTTTTCCTTATTCCAACTTATATATTTTCCAAATTATATTATTATTCCAATAATAATAATAATAATTCAATAATTCCAAAATAAAATAATAATAATAATCCAATTATCTAATTAAATTAATAAATATATTATTAACTTAATTTAAATAATTATCATATTATTATCGGGGTGTTACAGTACCCATTTCAGAAACTAAGTGATTAAACATTCAAGGCATTGTTCTACACATTCTTGCACATCTAAACCCACATGCAAAACCTAATGATACCCACTCTCCCAAATTCACCCATAATGCCTCATACTTCAGAGATTTCAAATTGAAAGCATAAAGTAATGGAAATAGGGCAAACCTGATTGGAGAGATTGATTGAAATTGAATTGCACGGTTGGGTTTGCAAAGCAATGTTAGGGTTTATGTGAGATGGAATTTATAGAGGTGATTTTGTGCAAGTGAGTTTTTTCAGTGTGTGTGGAGGTTGCCCAAATTAGGGTTTTGTTCCAATGAATTTTTAGAGTTTATACTCTGATTTTTGTGGCTTGGTGGGCTCAAAATGAAGGCAATTCAAGTCCATGATTTTTGTTATATTATTTTTTTTTTAAAGCGTGGGCTTCGCCTAGCGAAGGATTGCTCGCCTAGCGAGCATGACAGCTCAGGAAGTTCTTCTGGGCGCAGGTGACTCTGGTGGCTTATTTTGGGACTCGCTAGGCGAATCATTCTGCTCGCCTAGCGAGCATGACAACTCAGGAACTGACTTTTTCTCCTTCAAGGTTAACATTTTGAATGATGAATAGACCCCATTTGAATATGTTGGAAGTATCTCAAGTCATTCCCTAGCCATTTGACCCTCAGTTGACCAATAATTGACTTTTGACTTCGTAGTTGAATTTTGAACTGGACTGAGCCCATTAAGCTTGATCCTTTGAAGAAAACCTCTGAAAATGAAACCCTAGCTCCCAAGAGCTCTACACAGCATCCGTAAGACCTTCAAACCAAGAATGCATCTCAATCCTTGAGGAACCCTACTTTGACTTTGATACCCAGATGAATACAAAATTCCTTGAGTGTTGAGAAAAAAAACCCCAGTTGATGCACAATTCCCTTGTGTTGACTGATCATTCAGATAGAATCCACAAAGTGACTTGGATGATATCCAAGCTTCTTGGAGCTAATTCTGATTGACATGATGAAATGCAATATGAAATGTTAAATGACCTAAAATGAATGCATGAATGAGGAGGGAAAATTTGAGGTGCTACAGCTGCCCCTATTCAATCAACTGTGAACCTGAACGGATGAAAGCAGCGGCTATCAGACTTTCAAGGTAAATAGGGATTGAATACCAAAAGAACCGGAGAATTTGCATTCTGTAGGTGATGAATCAAGGAAAGCGGGGTCATTTACCGATGGCGGCTTCAAAACAAAATTGATATCTACCGATATAAAAAAAAGCGAGGCCATTTACCGATGGCGGCTTCAAAACAAATTTGATATTTACCGATATCAAAGAAAGCGCTACACGACCAGACATTGACCGATGACTGGGAAGAAACTCGATGCTTACCGACATTGAAAGATGATGTTCATAAATGAAAGAAGACCAGACATTTACCGATGACAGGGAAGGAACTCGATGTTTACCGACATCGAACAAAGATGTTTATAAGTGAAACAAGAGCAGACATTTATCGATGACTAGGAAGGAACTCGATGTTTACCGACATCGAACAAAGATGTTTATAAGTGAAACAAGACCAGACATTTACCGATGACTGGGAAGGAACTCGATGTTTACCGACACCAAAAAAGGAAAGGACACACACGGGTGTTGACAGAACGATTTTGTAGACATCATGAGAGATATGCCATTTACTGATGGCCAACGATTGGAATTCGACGTTTATTGACATCGAAAGATGATGTTTGCCGACATCAAAGAAAATCACAAGCATTTACGGGGATCAACATGACACTTACCGGTATCGCAAGGATAACATTTACATATGTCAGAATAAGGCAGACACTTACTGGTGACTAAACCGGAAGAGGATCAAGCTTTCCTTTCACGGACTGGTGAGAAAATAAATCTCACTGGGATTATCGATTCTGAATGTTGCCAAGAGCAACTGCTGCAAATGTGCTATACTGATGTTGAAAAATGATCCGTCTCTTCCAGAGATATGATCCAATCTTGTTTAATACATGTATGCATATGTTTGAGTTTTCCATGGCGTAATGCTCCATACTGAATGGAAATGCTACGCGATTTGAGAATGCGAATGCAAATGATGATTACTACATGCAAGATGCAAAGGGAGGAAAACTCCTGCTGGGAACACAAATGATCACTTTACTGAGCACACAATTTTCGATTCGATCTTCCAACTCTATGGGGACATACAACAATTCTGCTGAGGATACTATTCTCGGAATGGTAGAGAACCCAACTCAACTGGGGAGTCACTTGTTGGGAATACACCAACCTCTCGACCATGCTGGGGAAACAAATTCTGAACTCGACTTAGACGACCCAACTTCTTTACACGACTGGACAGTGTTGAAACAACGGGGTCCTCCTTCGAACAAACTTCGGCTCATCTGCTTTGACCATTAGTCAAAGATAGTAACCTGCAAAACGGCAAGACATACATGCTCCAGGGGATCGTATGGACAAAATATAGTCAAGTGTACTCAACATTCAAAATGATTTTCATATGTTTTATCTTTTCGCACGTCATTGTCTAGCCTTCATGTTTTTTAGATGCAATGTTTATCAAAAATTCGGACGTTTTTTGCAAACAAAACAGTAGAATAAAAAACAAGAGAGCAATTTGACTGAATAACGACTTTTATTGATTGAAAATGGCCTATAAAGGAAAATACATCAGGAAGCAATTCCTAGGAAGAGGTAATTGCGCCAAAAGAGAAAATAAACTATCCTATTGGCAATGTGAACACAGCATTCCACTATTTTCCAATTCTGTTATGACTCATAGATCTTCAATTTCCCCCAAATTCTTTGCTTTCTGAGAAGAGTGATTGGACCGATCATATCCCTTAAGATGGTAGACACTAAAACGCGATGAAGTACAGATGACTCAGACTGTAGTCTCCGCTTTAATCCCTCTTTTTCCTGGACCGCCTTTTCAGGTTTTCAATCCACCGGGATACCCATTTTTGCCAAAGCCGCCTTTGCAGGTTTTCGACTTACCAGGTGTACATATTGTTTTTTATTCTTTATCCCTAACTTTTGCCCGAACCTTTTTCTTTTCTTTTTCTCTTGGTTCGCCGGGATGCCCTTTTTTGCCTGGACTTTCTTTTTTTTGTCCAGCGGGTCAGTTTATGCGAAGTATTTTTTGACTACATCTGAATTCACAAGAGACGGAAAATCTTCACCATCCATAGTTGTAAGCATCAAGGCTCCACCAGAAAAGACCTTTTTTAACAACATATGGACCTTCATAATTCGGAGTCCACTTTCCCCTGTTATCTGTACCAGGAGGAAGGATCCTCTTCAAAATTAAGTCACCTATCTGATAGCTTCGAGGACGCACTTTCTGATCGAAGGCGTTCTTCATCCTTCTCTGATACAGTTGTCCATGGCACACAGCTGCTAATCGTTTTTCCTCAATTAAATTTAACTCATTGAACCTGGCTTGAACCCACTCAGCCTCGTCAAGTTTCACATCCATCATCACCCTCAAAGAAGGGATTTCAACTTCTACTGGCAAGACTGCCTCCATGCCATACACAAGTGAAAACGGAGTTGCCCCGGTTGACGTACGCACTGAGGTACGATACGCATGCAAAGTGAAAGGCAACATCTCATGCCAATCCTTGTACGTCACAACCATCGTCTGCACGATCTTCTTAATGTTCTTGTTTGCCGCCTCTACAGCACCATTCATCTTTGGTCTGTAAGGAGAAGAATTGTGGTGTTCGATCTTAAAGTCTTTGCAAAGCTCTTTCATCATCTTGTTATTGAGATTCGAACCATTATCAGTGATGATTCTCTCAGGAACCTTATAACGACAGATAGTTTCTTTCTTAATGAATCGAGAAACCACTTGTCTGGTAACATTGGCATAGGAAGCTGCTTCCACCCACTTGGTAAAGTAATCAATCGCGACTAGGATGAAGCGATGTCCATTAGAAGCAGTAGGTTCAATCTTTCCAATCATATCGATGCCCCACATCGCGAATGGCCAAGGAGAATTCATAATATTCAGAGGGTTTGGTGGTACATGTACCTTATCTGCATAGATCTGACATTTGTGGCATTTCCGAGCGTATTTGAAACAATCAGATTCCATGGTTATCCAGTAATAGCCGGCTCTTAACAACTTCTTGGCCATTGCATGGCCACCAGCATGGGTACCGAAAGATCCCTCGTGTACTTCCTGCACTAGCATGTCTGCTTCGTGTCTAACCACACATCTGAGCAAAACCATGTCAAAGTTCCTCTTGTACAACACATCATCCTTGTTCAAGTAAAACCTTCCAGCTAGCCTTCTCATTGTCTTCTTGTCATTCTTTGACGCTCCTTTAGGATACTCTTGGCTTTTGAGGAAATTCTTAATATCATAAAACCACAGTTTCTCATCAATAACAGACTCGGCTGCAAACACATACGCAGGCCTCTCAAGTCGATTCACAGCAACGTGTGGTACATGATTCTGCCAATGAACTTTAATCATGGAAGACAAAGTGGCTAAGGCATTAGCCATTTGATTTTCATCTCGGGGTACATGATACAACTTTACTGTCTTGAAGAAAGTCAGGATCCTTCTGGTGTAATCTCTATAAGGAATCAAATGCGACTGATGAGTATTCCAGTCTCCATTGACTTGGTTAATCACTAGAGCAGAATCTCCATAAATACCCAGAGTTTTGATCCTTAGATCAATGGCGTCCTCAATCCCCATGATACAGGCCTCGTACTCAGCTTCGTTGTTGGTTACTTCAAAAGTCAATCTGGCGGAAAAAGGTATGTGTGCACCTTTAGGATTAATGAGTACTGCCCCAACACCATTTCCATTCACATTTACTGCCCCATCAAACATCAGTGTCCACTTGTCATCGGGATCCGGTCCTTCCTCGACAAGAGGCTCTTCACAATCTTTCATCTTTAAGTACATGATATCTTCATCGGGGAATTTAAACATCATGGGCTGATAGTCATCAATTGGTTGCTCGGCAAGGTAATCAGACAGAATACTACCCTTGATGGCCTTTTGCGACGTGTACTGGCTATCATACTCTGTCAAAATCATCTGCCAACGAGCCACTCGTCCGGTGAGAGCCGGCTTTTCAAAGATATACTTTACTGGGTCCATCTTAGAAATCAACAAGGTAGTATGGTTCAACATATACTGTCTTAGTCGGCGAGCAGCCCATGCCAAAGCGAAGCAAGTTTTCTCGAGCAGCGAATATCTTGTTTCACAATCGGTAAACTTTTTGCTAAGGTAGTATATTGCATGCTCTTTTCAACCAGACTCGTCATGCTGTCCCAATACACACCCCATCGAATTCTCTGTTACTGAAAGGTACATTATCAGAGGCCTCCCAGGAATTGGAGGTATAAAAATTGGAGGTTTCTGCAAATATTCTTTTATCTTATTAAAAGATTTTTGACAATCATTGTTCCACCTGATTGCTTGATATTTTCTTAGCAATTTAAATATCGGTTCGCACGTAGCTGTTAGGTGAGATATGAACCGTGCAATGTAGTTCAGCCTCCCTAAAAACCCACGAACCTGCTTTTCCGTTCTTGGTTCAGGCATTTCTTGAATAGCTTTTACTTTCGCTGGATCAACCTCAATCCCTTTCTCACTGACAATGAAACCTAACAACTTTCCAGATCTCACTCCAAATGTACACTTGTTTGGATTCAGCCTCAGTTTGAACTTTCTCAATCTTTCAAACAACTTTTGCAAGTTTACCAAGTGCTCCTCTTCTGTTTGAGACTTCGCAATCATATCATCCACGTACACTTCAATTTCTTTGTGCATCATGTCATGAAAGAGAGTCGTCATAGCTCTTTGGTAGGTAGCACCGGCGTTCTTCAACCCAAATGACATCACTTTATAACAGAACATGCCCCAAGGTGTAATGAATGTCGTCTTCTCCATGTCTTATGGCGCCATCTTGATCTGATTATAGCCAGAAAATCCATCCATGAAAGAGAAAACCGAGGACTAAGCAGTGTTATCGACCAATACATCAATGTGAGGTAATGGGAAGTCGTCTTTCAGACTGGCTCTGTTTAAATCTCGGTAATCGACACACATCCTGACTTTACCATCCTTCTTCGGCATGGGTACGATGTTGGCCACCCAAGGGGGATAATTGGTAACTGCTAGAAAACCTGCATCCAACTGTTTCTGAACCTCTTCTTTGATCTTGACAGCCATATCAGGACTAGTTCTGCGAAGCTTCTGCTTTACCGAAGGACAATCTTCTCTGAGAGGTAGCCTGTGCACCACAATATCTGTATCCAAACCAGGCATATCTTGATACGACTATGCGAATACATCCACATATTCTTGCAGCATTTCAATCAGCCCTCTCTTGACCTTTTCCTCTAAAGCAGCCCCTATCTTGATCTCTTTCTTTGCGTCCTCAGTACCAAGGTTAATGACTTCCAACTCTTTCTGATGAGGTTGAATGACCCTTTCCTCCTGTTTCAATAGTCTGGCCAATTCTTTGGGGAGTTCACAATCTTCTTCACTCTCCTCTTCGGCTTGGTAAATGGGATTATCAAAGTCATACTGAGCCATAACAGAACTGTTTTTAATGGAATCCGCAAGATCAATTCTGCACGAACGATGTTTCATGCTTTATTTTAGAAAAGAGTTCAAGGAAGTCACAAAAAAACATTGCCATTTTTATTATTTTGAAAATGAAAGTAATAAAAATAGAAAGACAGTGAACACAAATTTGATTGCAAAACGTCCTTTATTGATGATAATCATTGAAAATTCAAAACATGATGTGGCCCTACAATGAACCACTACGCCTTGGGCAGAGCGTAGGGCTTTCATGCAAAATGAAAAACAAAAGAAAATTACTTTGTCTGAAGAGTAACTTGGACTATTTCCTCAGCAATCCAGTTGTTGATCTTCTCCCCTGGAGCACACGGGCGCACCCAATTATCCATATCACAATCATTGTCACCATCTTCATTGTATGTTGCAAAGACATCCTCGTGATTCATCAATCCAACACTAGTGAAAGTACACGGCCCTTTCTGATTCTGGACACCCTGCTCTGACGATTGAAAAGGCTAATAACCAATGCCAAACATGTCTTCTTTTACGAGCACATCAATCACCTTGCCCTAGCCTTCCGCGTTACCTGAATGAATGACCTCCAGAGCTTGTTTATAGGACGCAATCGAGGTACCTGGTTTCTTCTGTTCAACAAAAGCCACCTTCTCAATATTGACAGTCTCAAAAGCTTGACATAGAGTTTCATGAATTTCGCCATCCATCTCCACATATTTGAAGGAGGATAAATGGCTCACAAAGATGTCCTCTTCGCCACACACGGTCACAACTTGACCATCCCACACATATTTTAGCTTTTGGTGGAGAGTCGAAGAAACTGCTCCGGCTCCATGTATTCAGGGACGCCCCAACAAACAACTATATGCTGGTTGAATATCCATCACATAGAAGACAATATTAAACACTTCCGGGCCGATCTTCACAGGCAACGTGACTTCACCAAAAACCGATCGCTTGGATCCATCAAAAGCACGGACAACAAGATCACTTGGTGTGAGAACAACCCATTCGACATCAAGCTTACTCAGAGCCTTTTTGGGCAGCACATTCAAAGAAGAACCGGTATCAACCAAAACATGCGACAAAACGGCGCCTTTGCATTCCATCGTGATATGCAGAGCTCTATTGTGATTGCGACCCTCAGGTGTCAAGTCTAGATCCGTGAATCCCAAACCATGTCTCGTGTTAACATTTGCAATAACACCTTCAAGCTGGTTAACAGAAATCTCTTGAGGCACATAAGCCATATTCAATATTTTCAACAGGGCGTTACTGTAAGACCCCAATTTTGGCCCTAAGATCCCTCATGGCCCATATCATATCATACCATGGCCTCAAGGATCATTGCATGCCCTAGCTTCCCTCCTAGTGGGTGGGTTATCTTGTGAGTGTGGTTCTTGATCACCAAGCATGTATTGCATTTGTATATCATTGCTTTTCATCTATTTGTTAACCAAAAGTACAAAAATATTGTCATCTGACCATGTTACTTGCAGCTGAAGCAATCATCAGTCAAACAGTCAAATCAGCCATTAAACAGTGGATGGTGGCCATTCTTGAAGAATTTGGGCACCATGATCAATCATCAAGAGTTCATATGACTTGTGATATCATTTTGGATCAAGATATCAAGTGTTAGGGGCTTGGAATTCATCAGAACATGGTTCAGTCAAGCAAAACCCTAGCAAAGTCAACTAAAGTCAACCTTGGTCAACTGTGCATTTAATCAGTGATTTGATGGTGGGAATTGGTCTGAGAGGTCTCATTCATGTCCATATAAGCCTCATACAACATGTCAAGCATCCACAGTGAAGAAAATAAAGTCAGACAAGAAATTTCCAAAAATAGAAAGTTGACCTGTAATTGGAATTTGCCAAAAATGGAAACTTCTTCTCCTCAAAATTACATCATGATACAAGCTTCAAATGAATTTTTTCCCAACATGAAAGTTGAAGATCTTGTTCTCCTATTTTCAAAAAGTCCAAGAACACTCAATTCCCATTTATGGTTGGCAAGTTATGATCAAATCATTCTCAAAAGTTTTTGAACTTCAAAAGGCCATATCTTCCAAACCATTTGGCCAAATTGGGTGGGGTTTTTTGCTACAAGTCATATTTGATGCCCTCTTTCCAAATCTTCCATCATAATTCACCAAAACTCAACCAATCAAAATGGCATTTTTGAAGTAGCATGAATTAATTCAAGTGAGGTGAAAAAAATGAGTTTTCAAAATAACCAATTCCAACCATTTTTACCACTTGCAATTGATCAGAAATCATGTTTTGAGTTTGTCCAAAGGCCCAATTCGCAGCAGTTAGCACATGGGCATGTCATTTGAGTGGAAATGCACAAATTAGCAAAAAAACACTCATTATGCAAATTGTGCTTAACATTTCCATTAACCAACTAATACAAACCTTAAACAGCATATATATTCTCCATTTTCTGTTGGAAAACCCTAGCCACTCTCACTCAAACAGACCAAAAACACTCTTTTGCTCTCTCAAACATCAATTCTTCGTTTTGGAATTTTTGCTGCAAACCTTCATAGAACCCGTGCCCTGAGCCTTGTGCCATCACACACAAACTATTTGGAAGCATTGGCCAGCCCTGTATCACAACTGTAGCATCATTTCTACCTCTGTTTCATCAAGCTTCCTTCCATGGCAGATTTTATTTGGAGCTCGAATCAACATTGCTGAGCCAAAACCCTTCATCCATTCATCATCTAAAGCAACTAGGAGCATTTGTTTCAGCTGTTTGAAGCCAAAGAACCACTGCATCACAACTGTACTTCAATTTTGGTAAAAATTCGACTCTCTTATTTCACTAAATCATGCCATGCTTTAGATAGATCTTGCTTTGCTGATCATTTTAAGCTTTGAATCGATGAAAATGGTTGCATATTAAGAAAGTTACATGGAATTCAAGTTGGACACTCCAATATGTTTTTGTTTGATTCATGTTGATTAGCTCGAATTAATGAAAACTAAGCTTGGATTTGGATTGTATGATGTTTGCTGAGTTGAATGCTATGCTGGTTGTCCATTTCTGGAACAAAATTTTTTCACGATTTTGAGGATGATGAACAGTAAACACCAAACCCTAATTTCCAAATGCCCAGATTCTGTTTCATTCGCGTTTGCATGTTGTGACCCTGTACCATTGCCATGCACCAATCACCGAGTGACACGCTTCTGTTTGCTGCGCTGCGTTTCATTAAACTGTTCCCATAATTTCAAAAATGTCACTGCCGTGCCACATTGTCCTATTAAATCATGTCATTTTTAATGTTTATTTCATTTTGATCTCCCAACTTACAAAATTCATAAGTCAACCATTATTCATCCAAAATTCATGAGACTTTTTGCATAATGTTCATCTTAACCTCTAGTTATTTATCATATTTTTTCCAGATTTTTTGGATGAATGGATTTTTATTTGTGCTAGGGTTTTGTTCATGTGTCCATTTTTTGTACCCTTTGCCAAATCAATTGTGAAATGATGATGCTTTATCCAATGACCCCCAAATGTTTTGTGCTTAAACTAGACACATTCATGGTGATTTTGGTGTAGAGTTTGTGAATTTATCATTGCTGGTTTGTGAGTTATGTTTTTTTGAATTAGGGTGTGACAATTTGTGTCACACCATTGATGTCCAACTTCATGATTTTATTTGCCATGCTTCTTGAACTCAAATTGATCTGAATTTTTGCATGAACATACTTGTGGATGTCTAGTTTACATGTGATTTTTTCTGGAATTATTGATGGCATTTCCTAATTGTTTGGGATTTTCTCCCCTGTTTGGTCATATGTTGACTTTTTGTGACACGTGTTCTCACATTGTTTGTGAAATTCTCATACTTTATTGGATGAACATGAAATTTGACATGTGATTAGTAGACACCTTAAGCTTTGTCATGGTTTTGATCCCATTCATTTCTCATATGTTGTCACTGATTTATGATTTATTGAAGTTGGTACATGTTTGGTTGACTTCTTTGAGCATGCTTGAACTTGCCTTGCCTTTCTGATTTTCATTGACCTACTTCCCTTGATCCAAATGAGCTGAAATTTGATATGCTTATCATGTTATGGATGATGTTTGATCATGAATTATCTGATGATTTATTGAATTGTTAATGATTGATTTTGAGATAAATCATTCTGTTGACTTCTATGAGCTTCCATATGCCATGCTTTGACCTAATTTGATCATGAAATCATGATGATGAATGATATGAACATGAAACCAATTGAGTTTGCTTCTTGATTGTTTGAACTTGATTTTGGACACTTGTCACTTGCTGTTTTGACTTTCTTATCTCTTTTTGACCCTAGGCTTGTCCTAGTGGTCATGTTGCTCATGTTTAAGTTTGTTGTTTCAGGATAAGCAACAAATACCCAAAGAGATCAATACAAATTGATTGAGCTTGATTGATTATCATAACTAACTTGTTTGTTTTGTAGGTTGCTTGGCTCACATGCTTTGAGCCTTGTGCATTGCACATTTAACTGATTGTGTTGACTGTTGATCTTTATCTCATTTTGATTTAAACTTTGAGTTGTGTACTGATTCTGTTTGACTGGTTTCAGGTACCATTAGTTGCTTAGTTCTTTAAGAACTTGCTTTTCTTTGCTTAATATCAATTTGCATTGAGGTATAATCCCTTTTCTTCATGTAGTCTGGAAGACCTGGCCTGTTACTTGGCCAGGCAACTGTCTGAAGTCCTCCTTAAGAGGCAATGCTTGTGTGTGTTTACATTTGTCCCAAGCAGGAAAAGTCCTTTTAATAAGGCAATTGGTGGATATAAGAGATATGTAGTCTATCTCCCACTATTCTGTGAGTCTTCTCCTTGCTCCCATTACATGGTTGTAGAATTGAGATCCAAACCCAAGATCTATTGAGTCAATAATCTGTGGAGAGAGTTCCTACTTTCTGAACTCCCACACCTTCTGATATTCAAATGCTCTCCCTGACCATGGATAAGAGCAATGAGGCACACCCCTCATATCCTTTCATCTGCTTCACCTTAGCCCCTCAATGGCAAGGTTAAGAGCACCATTAACCCTATTCCAGTTGGCTTCAATGCCTAACCTTTTGTGTGAGCCTGATTGTTCGGTTATAGTGTGTGCTGAATGACTTCATTGATTGATTGCTTATCTCATATACACATGTCTGCTTGCATGCTTTGTGCATTTACCATCATTAATTGCTCATTAATGCATGATCATCTCATTTGTCTTTATGACATGTCTTTGTTGTTTGCCCATTGAGGACAATTGTAACACCATCCATTGGCCATTGTTCCTGTGATATGGAAGTGAGTATAAGACCATCTCATTGGCCACTCATCTTCTCTTTGCTTGATGCATTTGTTTGTTGTATGTGAGGATGCAATTGTAAGTCCCTGCAAGTTGGCATTTGTATTCCTAGGACCATACTGTGGAGGTTAGAGTAAGCCCAGATAGATTGGCATCTGACATTCATGTTTTGCTTTTGTTTATGTGAGGATGCAACTGTAAGCCCCTGCAAGTTGGCATTTGCTTTCCTATGATCATATGTTGGATATTGGTATAAGCCCAGACAGATTGGCATCCGGTATCCAAGTTTCATTTTGTTTTAGGAGATTAGTATAAGTCCATTGAGTGGCCTCTGATATCCATTTCTGTTTAGGAGATTGGTGTAAATCCATCTATTGGTATCCGGTATCCGCTTTTGTTTGTGAGATTGGAGTAAGACCATTGAGTGGCATCCGGTATCACTTGTTTGTTTATTTTGTTATTGCTCATTGCCTATTCCAAAGGACACACTTGAATCATCTTCAATATGATTTCAAGAGGTGAACATTCTAGGAAGTTTTACAATCCATTTTCATCCATTCATCCCTCTTTGTCCTAAACCTTTTCACATCTTACTTTCAAAATTGAGATAGATATTGTGCAAACATCTTCATGTTTTCAAATTAAAAACCTGGACCCCAAGTCCTTGACTTTTTTCAAACTCCATTTCATAACACTTCTTTTGAACTAATCTTAATCATACCTTGACCCTACTTTCATAATCACAATCAATTAACTTCACCCATTCAATTGTTTTGGCTTTGCCCATTGTTAATCTTTTCACACATTAGCCATAGGTTTCAATTATCATTGTGGTTGATGTAAACCTCACCTTATCCTTAGTGAGTCGACTATAAGACTTCCGTACTGAAAACAGGGTTAACCCCTCTAGTACGTTGAAGCTATCCTCGCATGGTGGATGTTGGTCTTGGTCGAGTTTTCTCCCATTGATAATGAAAAGCCTCAGTGCTATTGTTTAAAATTGAATCCACCAACTTTTGGAAATCTTTTAGCCGAACTACGGCGTTTTGATCCTTACCTTTGATGGAAGGTACGTAGGCAACGGGTTCATCCGTTCGAACACAAAAACAATAAAAATTGTATATTCTTTTCTCATCATCCCAATCATGTTTGCACAATACTTATGTCATAACAAATAACAATTTTATACAACAAGTGTGAAAAGGGCTCCCTAGGAGTACCTAGGACGTAGTGGGTGCCTAACACCTTCCCATTGCGTAATTTACCCCTTACCCAGACTCTCTGATCTTTTTATTAGTTTTCTACGTGTAAAACTTCTTAGGCTTTTGTTCGCTTTTTAGCCAGTCCTTTGGATAAATAAAAGTGCGGTGGCGACTCAAATTCATTGTATGCTTTGCTTATGATTTAACCAATAGATCATATAGCGACGAATACACCGCTACAGTTACGATGTGCCTCGGAACACATCAACAGAGAGAGGATAAAGATTTTTGACGGTGTCTGGTTCAACTGATCCACGATCTTGTAATCACTTTTCTTGATAATTATCATAAATTCCTCCACGTCCTTCTCAAAGGAACCCTCGGGCACTTCCTTTCGCACTGGTTCTTCTTCAACTACAACTTGTTTTCCTTTTGTTCTAGCAAGAGTCTCAGCATTGTTATCCTTCGGAACCTGTGGTGCAAACAAAAGACCACTTCTCGTAAATCCTCAGGGTCCTCCCACATTACCCACAGCCGAACCAACTGTTACTGGAGTCTTATCTGACGAACCAATTGTCGCTGGAGTATGATTTACTGATCTGGTCTGATTCTCTGGTCTTCTATTTCTGCAAAAAGCATTGTCATATTGCCACGGAATTGCTCTACTATTCTCAAAAGGTCTTCCACTAGAAGCAACAATGGTGGTAGGAGTACTGATAGTTACTAGAGCATTAATAATCGCGGGAACACCAATAGTCACCGGAGCAGATACGGTCACGGGCGCAGCTACGGTCACAGGAGTACCAATAGTCACAGGCGTACTAATAGTTCTTGGAGCACGTATAGGACCTTCTGACGGTGTAAAGTAAATAGTAACAGTCGATACCTCTTCACGGTCTTTCACCACTCGATCAAACTGTAAACAACCTTCATTCATCAATTCCTGGATACCTTATTTCAATTTCACACAGCCGTTTTCATGATTACCACAATCTGAACAATTCTCGTCACATCCCGGGGATATTCCTCCTCTAAGCAGACGTTCCTTCACTACAAACAACGAAGTCTGAACATCATTAATATTGACTACCAAATTCAAATTTTCCCCATCTTCCACACTATTTACTCTGGGCCCTCCATGTTGAGGCATAGGATTATTCACCATATTCGGAGTAGGAGCAAAGTTAATCGTCTTGGCATCAATCAAATCTTGAACTTTATGGTGAAAAGCCCGACAATTCTCGATGTGGTGCCCTGGCGCACCAGAATGAAAATCACAGCGGACATTAGCATCATAACCAGTGGGAATCCTTGTTAATGGAGCCATAGTGCGAAGTTCAACAAACTTTAACTTGAGTAGTTCAGGGAGTAATTCAGCATAAGTCATTGGCAACGGATCAAAATAACGATCTGGCATTCTTTGTCTTGGTTGGAATTGGCATTGTTGTTGTTGGTGTGGTTGTCCTCTTTGTTGTTGTTGAGGTTGGGTTGCTGGAATAGTCCCATCAGCAACTTGACGGTATTGTTGTCCTCTGTTTCTATTTCTCTGATTATGTATAGCATTTGTCTCACCCTCTCTCCTTCTGGGTGCCCCTGAAAATGGTTTCTTAGCACTTGAAGAACTTGAAGAACCAAGGTCTTGGATTTTTTCCGCTTTGATAAGACTTTCAGTTCTTTCTCCGCAAATCACAACATCCGAAAAACTACCAAATGGGCAACTTCCCATACGATCCATGAATACACCTTGCAGGGTTCCAATGAACATATCAGTCAATTCTCTCTCCAGCATCGGAGGTTGTACTCTCGCAGCTAGTTCACGCCACCTCTGGGCGTATTCCTTGAAACTCTCACCGGTCTTTTGAAACAAACTCTGCAACTGGGTTCTGCTCGGAGCCATGTCCATGTTATGCTTGTACTGCCTCAGAAAAGCTTCACCTAACTTTCTCCAGCTTCTGACAGATTCTTTTTTCAAGTCCATGTACCAATCCAAACAGGCTCCAGACAAGCTGTCTTGGAAAAATTACATCCACATCTTTTCATCATCAGTATAAGCGGATATCTTCCGGTAGTAAGCTTGCACATGAGTTCGGGGACAAGAAGTGCCATTGTAGTTGTCGAAAGATGGTGCTTTGAACTTGTACAGGATCCTCAACCCATCAACTAAACCCATGTTAGTAACGTTAAAACTCAAAGAATTCTGGCACTCCATGGCGCGAATCTTTTCAGCAAGGGCGTCAACCTTTCTATCTCTCTCTTCCGCCTTTCCAAATTCATCATCATCACTGGGAATAGTGAACATATCTTCTTGCTTGTCAACCAAATGAGAAGGATGGTGAACTGGAGTACGTGTCGCTCGAGCATTAGCAGCCTCTGTAATAAAGGGTTGTCCATCGATTCTAATACCACGCAATTCGTCACCAGTAGCATAGTTGTTGACAGGGTTGGTAGCAGCAGCGGTGTCATTGACAGGGGTTCCTTCTGGAGGATTCTGACCGACAGGGGGAATCACAGTTTCTTGTCTCTGGGCCAAGGCTCGGAGTTCCTCTTGCCCTTGCACTACCCCTTGCATCATACTCATGAACTGGGCCATGTTGGTCCTCATCTCTGCTAGTTCTTCTTGAACTTGATCCATGGTCTTCTGTTGATTCTGCCTTGTTGCGTAACGGTGCAGACGATACTCAGCAATCCTGCCTGAGACGGGAACAAGAATGAGAAATCCTCTTCAAGAACACCTGTAATGATGCAAGAATGATATGCGTATGCTATGTTTTATCATTTCTCAGGTATTCAAGAGTCTCGTCCACCTTTGAAAAATGGCAACCTGCGCCCATAAGCGGAACATAAACAACAAAGAAGCAACATACATTGGACGACAAGCAAAAGTGAAACATCAACTCATCCATAGACATAAGAAATAAGGTTCATACAAACAGTTCAAGCAAAGATTTAGTTCATCAGTGTAGAACAAGGAATCCCATCCAACAATCCTGGAGGTGATTCTCGAAATAAACAACAAAACAAACTAGGGAAGTCGTCCTTCAGGAATGAGAGTCTTCAAATACTGGCACTGATCCATCAATCGGTCACACTCTGAACACTCAGGTAGAGGGGTGAGCTTCTCTTTCAGTTGCACCCTGAGTTCAACAACTTTCTCTCGTAAGTGAGATGCACGGATGTCACTTCCTCTGAGCTGGCTCTCTGCTGCATGCCTCAGATCTACCTCTTTCTTCAACTGAGTATCTTTGTCCTTAAGCTGTCTTTCCAAGTCTTGTATCTTCTTCTTGTAATTGGTTTCCGCTTTTTGTAATCTCAAGCGTTCATGGTGTTCTTCATCCAACATTGTTTCTATCTCATCATAGGACCTCTTTTTGTTTCTTGTTCTACTAGCACTTTCACCTTGCACTCCTTTGAGTTTATGAGCCAAATTCAGCCTATCAGCTTTTGCTTTGTAAAGCTCCATTTGGATCTCTTGCTCATTTTCTTTCAACTGGAGATTCTCCATTAAGGCTTGTTTGTAATACTCAGCAGGCACACTCTCAGAAAGGATCAAAGGCGGTTGCTCCTGTAATGGTTCCATCCGGTCATATGGTAGCAACAAAGTCCCAACTCTTTCCTTGACCCACTCAGTGTAAGCAGGCATAGCAATTGCAAACTTCCTCCCTAAAACAGATCCATCTTTTATACCAATATTCTCCCAAGCTTTTCCCACTTGCTCCAGTCTTGCTGGATCGCTCCGTTTCTCAAAGTACACATTTTCAGCTATCTCGACATCTTGCGGCCTTTCCTTCATGACAAAACCCAAATGACGGAGAGAAAGAACCGGGTTGTAATTGATGCAACCCCTAGTCCCTATGAGTGGAACATTGCAAAACTCCCCACAACTCATGATGATGTTGCGCACATTAATCCTAAAAGCTTGCCACTTGATATCATAAGATATGAGCGACATGATCCTCTGAGTCTATTTGTGAGTATTCTGAGTATCCACAAACGGTCCATTGGTTGGTAGAAAAGACAAGAACCACTTGGGTAGCAACGGGAGACAACACCTGATAGCTCCACACTTACCATGCCTGTTGTGTATTGCATGATAGGTGTCAGCTAACAAGGTAGGCACCGGGTTTCCTCCAATGAAAATAGTGATTGCTGCCAGGTCCACGAAACTAGGCATACTAGGGAACAAAATCACTCCATAAATCATGACAGCCAACTGAGCGTTGAAAGCTACCCAATTTCCTTTCTCTGCTTCTTCCTTAGCCATCCTTACCAAGAACTTCAAGGATAAGCCCACAACATCACCGCTTGGTTTCCAATTATCGCTCACTTCCTTGACGCTCAAGTAAAGAGCCTTAGCGACAACTTTGAAATCCACCTCCTTTGGCACATCCAGGAAAGGTACTCGATTTTTGATTCGAACATTCATAAGGATGGAATACTCTTCAAGAGTGGGAGCTAGCTGGTAGTCCTGAAAAGTAAAGCAACGAAGCTCCGGATCATAGAACTGTAAGAGAGTCTGCAGAGGTACCGGATCAACCACCATCTTCAACAATGCCAAGATATCCCCATACTGATCATCAAAAACCTTCTGATTACGGTCGGTCACAAGATTACCCAATTCTTCCAACGATGTCAACGGCTCACGGTAAAAGCTGTAGGTGCAAGTCTTCCTCTTCAACTCTGGAATGGCAGCCATCTCTCGGTGTGAACAGACTCCTGAATAAACCTGGAAAATGATATGCATATGCGGGTTAACTTTTTTCTTTTTTATGCATTATTTTTTTGAAAATAAACATGCTATGATGCAAAATGATGAAACAATGGCTGGTTGGCTGTGTATCACAAGGCACAGGATCAGAACTTCAGCATGAATTCGGAATCGGGAACCATAGAACATAGTCGTCAACTTAGAACCCATACTTCAGAACCAACGGTCACCAACAAGAACCAAACAAAAGTCACCAACAGGACACGGTCACCAACAAAACAAGTCACCATCAGAACAAGTCACCATCAGTACCTGTAAATGATTCATTCCCGCCCCACTCACGGGTGTAATCTAGGCCAGGGTAAGGTCAAGAGAAACGCAGGATAAACAATCCTTTCAAGAATATCATCATATGCACACCAGGTGTATGCAACGATAATACCCCATCAGAATCTGAACTGCTCGTGATACCATGTTCCGCTAAGTGGCGCCATACCACCCGCTTCCCATGAATCACTCTATTCCTAGGTGTCCTAAAGTTCACTCATAGCCTGTGTATTGGGCCTTTTACCTCTTGTGACTCCCACCCAACAACGAAACAGATACACAGCCAGCACAGTATGCATGAAACAGTAAAGCGCACATAGGATGCAATGCAAGCAGATAAGTATGCAAAGCAATAAAGTGTGTGTATAAGAAGTCCTATATGCGATGCGAAAGAGAGAAAATCAAAGTAGGGAAAAGAAAAAGTTATTGCTCGCACAGGCCCTACCCTGCTGCATACGTATCTCAAGAAGGATTGAGAATCAGAGCAGCATAGCCCGGCTAACCTATTTTTGTGTGTTTTTGTGTTTTTTAGATGAACGACGTCACTGCGCAATCTACCGGATGCTCGACCTTTGGAGACTTACTCGCCTGTAGTAGAAGGAGTTAACGTGTTCTTAAGAAAATAAAATCAAAGAGTTTGTTTGTGTTTTAGGAATGCTCATGCAAAAAGGAAGTCCTAGACGAAGGAACCGTGCTACCTTAATTGACATGCGAACGAGAGACTATACGAAGTCTAGCAATCCTATGGGGAGGACGATCACACCACACAACAAACATATAGCATAGAGTAAACACACCAACAAGGGGGCTCAAACATACATGGGTAGGGCTTTAGTCAAGAGGGGTCATATAAACCTCGACAAACAAGCCATGGAAAGGTAATCAAATGGGCTCTTAACCACTGACATTGAACGTCAGGGTGAGCAGATCAAAAGGGTAATGAGGATAAGACCTCATAGCTCTTAACCCTGGACAGGGTGAGCTCATGACAAAGCGTGGGGGTTCATAAAGATGGAACCCTCTTCACTGACCGACCGGACAAAAGATCTTGGGCTTTTGTTCTGAAGCATCGACACGTAGTGCGAGCATAAAGAACGACACACTGAATAATGGGGGATTGACTACTAATCCCTTTTATCTGTCAATTGCCTCTTCATGGAGGTCTTTAGCATTGGTGCCTCTTCTTGGAGGTCTTTGGGGCACAAAAGTAAACACACAAAAACATTGCCTCCTATCGAAGTATTCCAGCTAAGAAAGCGGTAAAATGCGGAAAAGATGTAAAAGGGATCAAAAGATCTACAACACGGATAAAGATCCGAAGTAACAACAACTAAAGAAACAAGAAACCCAGAGATCTCTCAAGCTAGCACCATCAAAGAAAGCAAGTCAGCAAAGTAATCGGAATAAATCTCCAAATGGTATCCCACAAATAAAGTGGAATACCAAGCAAGCTATCTCTTCAAGAGTCATGTGAGCCCTTACAAAAACTTAACAAATAAGTTAGAATAACAAGATGGGGTGCAATCAAGAGTTGCACCAAACAAAAGAACCATAACAACAACAGCGTCAGGTAAACAGTGCACGGATGCAATAGAAAACATGTCACAACAAACACAAAACAGATTAGAGAGAAAACAGAAAAACCAACTACTGTCATGATCGCTACTGCTTCGCTTAGCGAAGACTTAGCGAAGCTTCGCTACAGGTTTGCTTAGCGAAGTGGCAGCGAATGCTCGCCACAGATTCGCCTAACGAGGTGCTAGCGAATGCCTACGGGTTCTGGGTTCTTCCTTGATAACAGTCCGATTTCAGAAAACCCTAAATCCTATGGTACCCATTTCAGAAACTAAGTGATTAAACATTCAAAGCATTGTTCTACACATTCATGCACATCTAAACCCACATGCAAAACCTAATGATACCCACCCTCCCAAATTCACCCATAATGCCTCATACTTCAGAGATTTCAAATTGAAAGTATAAAGTAATGGAAATAGGGCAAACCTGATTGGAGAGATCGATTGAAATTGAATTGCACGGTTGGGTTTGCAAAGCAATGTTAGGGTTTATGTGAGATGGAATTTATAGAGGTGATTTTGTGCAAGTGAGTTTTTTCAGTGTGTATGGAGGCTGCCCGAATTAGGGTTTTGTTCGAATGAATTTTTAGAGTTTATACTCTGATTTTTGTGGCTTGGTGGGCTCAAAATGAAGGCAATTTAAGTCCATAATTTTTGTTATATTATTTTTTTTTTAAAAGCGTGGGCTTCGCCTAGCGAAGGATTGCTCGCCTAGCGAGCATGACAGCTCAGGAAGTTCTTCTGGGCGCAGGTGACTCTGGTGGCTTATTTTGGGACTCACTAGGAGAACCATTCTGCTCGCCTAGCGAGCATGACAACTCAGGAACAGACTTTTGCTCCTTCAAGATTAACATTTTGAATGATGAATAGACCTTATTTGAACATGTTGGAAGTATCTCAAGTCATTCCCTAGCCATTTGACCCTCAGTTGACCAACAGTTGACTTTTGACTTCGCAGTTGAATTTTGAACTGGACTGAGCCCATTAAGCTTGATCGTTTGAAGAAAACCTCTGAAAATGAAACCCTAGCTCCCAAGAGCTCTACACAGCATCCATAAGACCTTTAAACCAAGAATGCATCTCAATCCTTGAGGAACCCTACTTTGACTTTGATACCCAGATGAATACAAAATTCCTTGAGTGTTGAGAAAAAAACCCCAGTTGATGCACAATTCCCTTGTGTTGACTGATCATTCAGATAGAACCCACAAAGTGACTTGGATGATATCCAAGCTTCTTGGAAGACAAACTCTTGGAGCTAATTCTGATTGACATGATGAAATGCAATATGAAATGTTAAATGATCTAAAATGAATGCATGAATGAGGAGGGCAAATTTGAGGTGCTACAGGTGGTGCATCAGTAGCTTGGAGTTCAAGAAAGGAACCAATAGTGGCATTGTCGTAGTGTGAAGTAGAGTACTGTAGCGGTGTATTCGTCACTTTATGATTTATTGATTAAATCAAAAGCAAAGCATACAAAGATAGAGTCGCCACCACACTTTTATTTATCCAAAGGAATGGCTAAAAAGCGAACAAAAGCCTAAGAAGTTTTACACATAGAAAACTAATGAAAGGTCAGAGATCTGGGTAAGGGGTTAATTACGCAATGGGAAGGTGTTAGGCACCCAAAACGTCCTAGGTACTCCTAGGGAGCCCTTTTCACAACTTGTTGTATGAAATGTTATTTGTTTATGAAATATTTATTGTGCAAACATGATTGAAGGGATGAGAAAAGAATATACAAGTTATTATTTTTGTGTTTGAACGGATGAACCCGTTGCCTACGTACCTTTCCATGGAAGGTAAGGATCAAAACGCCGTAGTTCGGCTAAAAGATTTCCAAAATATGAGTGGATTCATTTTAAAACAAAATCCCTAAGGTCTTTCGTTATCCATGGGAGAAAACTCAACCTTATACAAACAACAAGTCCACCATGTGAGAAAAGCTTCAACTTGCTAGTGAGGGGTTAACCCTATAATAAGCAAGGAAGTCTTACAATTCAATCACTAAGGACAAAAGGTGAGATTAACATCAACCAACTAGGATAAATCAAACCTATGGCTAATGTATGAAAACTTATCAAGAATGGACAAAGCCACAAAACAATTGAATGAGTGAAATTAACCAATTAGGATTATTCACAAAAGTGGTCAAGATATGATTAGAATTCAATTCAAAAGAAGTATTATGAAAATGAGATTTGAAAAATCAGAGGCTTAAGGCCTAGGTTTCTAATTTGAAAAACAGATGAAAATGTTTGCACAATAGTTTTTGGTTTTGGGTTAACATGCAAATTGAGGTTTAAAGAAATAAAAGGTGGGAGGGTGAGGAAGTAAAACTTCTTAGATGTTCACCTCTTGAGATCATATGTAGATGATTCAAGTGATTCCTTTGGAATAGGCAACAATGCACTAAGCAAATAACAAGATGGATATCAGATGCCAATCAATGGACTTATACCAATCTCCTAAAACAAAATGGATACCAGATGCCAATCAATGGACTTACACCAATCTCCTAAAACAAAATGGATACCAGATGCCAATCAATGGACTTATTCCAATCTCCTAAAACAAAATGGATACCAGATGCCAATCAATGGACTTACACCAATCTCCTAAAACAAAGAAACAATGATACCAGATGCCAATCAATGGACTTATACTAGTCTCCTACCATATCATAGGAAACAACTGCCAATAGCTAGACTTACAATTGACTCCTCAATGGACAAAACAAAATGTCACAAAGTAATGAACAATGTTTATGAAATGATATACAAGTAATGATGTTAAATGCACAAAGGCACACATAAGCAAACATGTACAGATGGATCAAGCAATCAAACAAACAAGTCAATTAGCACACACTATATACAATCAATTAGGCTCAAGCAAGGTTAGGCTTTACAGCCAACTGGAATGGGGTATTTTGAGCTCTTAACCCTAACATTGAGAGTTAGGGTGAAGTAGATGAAATGGAGATGAGGGGTGTGCCTCATAGCTCTTATCTCTGGTCAGGGAGAGCTTTGATCAATGGAAAGTGTGGGAGTTCAGAAAGTTGGAACTCTACTCCACAAATGGACTCTATAAGATCTTGGGTTATTATTCACCATGCATCAACACATGGTGTGAGCAAGGTGAATGACACACTGAGTAGCAGGAGATGGATTACACATCTCTTTTATCTGCCAATTGCCTCATAAGAGGACTTTTCCTGCTTGGCACAAAATTAAACAATCACAAGCATTGCCTCTTAAGGAGGGCTTCAGACAGGTGCCTACCAATAACGGTAGGTCTTCCAGACTACATGAAGATTAGGGATTATACCTAAGTGGTTAAGCAACCAAGCAAAGCAAAGTTCAAATGAACTTAAATCAACTTAAGTACCTGTGAAAACAACTAAACAAATCAGTACAATGCTCAGACAAACAGACAACAGTCAATAAGCAACAAACAATCCCAATGTACAAAATGTGTAAGCCAAAAGGCAAACTCAAATGAGTTAGCATCAACCTACAAAACACACAAATGTTAGTAATCAAAAGCAAACATCAATATCCACATGATGAAGCATCATCAATTATGGCACTTGAATGCTTAAACCTGAAATCAAAACTCACATGTAAGCAACAAACCACTAGGTCAAAGCCTAGGGTCAAAGATGAAGAAAAAATTTAAAACAGGAGCTGAAATTTAACACAAAGTAACTTCAAACACACATTGACATAACCTAAAAAGGCTCACATCAAAATCAATCACCAAAAGCATTTCATGACCAAGTGAAGTCCAAGACAATTTCAAAGCTCATATGTGATCATCATGAATGAAAAATTCAAATCAAAACAGAAATGATTCCAATAAATCTGGAAAAATTCATGCACATTCAAGACATCTAACATGATCCACATACAAAATATCAGAAGCATTGGACATCATTTGGCATAGAAATCAAGTTGCACAAGTTGAACATTCAAAGGTGTGACACAAATTGTAACACCAAGCTAGCACATGCATAAAACAGAAATGGTAATTGAGAAAAATGTCAAACCAAAACCAAAATGTCCAGCAATGTGTCTAGATTCATCATTCAAAATTTCAGGTTCATTGGATAAGAAACAAGCATTTCACAATGAGATAAGCAAGGCAACGTCACAATTGGACATATGATCAATCATCCTAGAACAATTTATTTTTCCAGCCAAGCACAACTTGCAATTTGATGCTCATAAAAAACTAGACAGAATAAGGAGCATTGTGCAAAATATTGGAGTGAAATTGGATCAATTTTCAATTTTATATGATTTTTCTAAGTTGAAGAAAAATTTGAAGTTCAAAAATGAGCATGGCATAAAAATGGGAGGGAAAAGGAAAAAAAATGAAGCATTTGAATAAAAGCGCCAGCCAAGGATCGAAGTCAGTGTGAATTTGAAATTGGAGCGCGTGTATCTAAAACGGTACCGTTTCCTGTAAAACCCTAGCGCTGCATGGCATTTCCAGATTTCGTAGCAAACTGATGAATGTTTCGTAGCAAAACGGTAGCGAACCTGGAAAGCTCAAGATCTCCATAGGTTGAAGATGAAGATCATGATGATCTTCATCTGAATTTCCAGATTTTCAAAAAAAATGTCCAGAAATCAACAAAATTAACACCAAACGATTCATCATGTCATGTACATTCAAGATCAACAACCAAAACACGCAAAAACATCAAAACAAACTCGGATCGAAGAAAATCATTTCAACATGTCAAATATTCAATCATCCATAACTAACTCAAAACAGCACCAAATCACATGATTCAAAGCTCAGATTCATTAGGACAACAAGATCTACAACAATATAACAATGAATTTTGAAATTAAGAGATGCGAATTATGACCTCTTGAAGTGCAGAGCCTTTGAATCGCGCGCTACAAGCTCAGCCAAGCCTCAAATCTCCTCTACAATGCCTAATGAAGTGATTGATGATGAATTTGAAGCTCCAGCATACACGAATCCAGCTCAATTTGCAAAATCCATGGAACCTTCAAGCTTCGAGTATGGCTCAATATGGCACCAATTGCTCCAATTCCACGTTCAAACTTGCTCAGAAATGCTTCCTCATCATGAATCAATCAAGAGAAATGGCTTTGGTGTGAAGAATTTTGAAAATATTTTGAGAGAAAATTTTTGTGATTCTTGAATCTAGATCTGAAAAGTGTAGTTAATGATGAATGCAGTTGGGATTAACCTTATATATGCCATGCTAATCATGTTTAAAACCTGTTTAAGCCTAATGTAAATGGGATTAGCAACTTATGAGGTGTATGTGCAAAAATGGTTTTTCACCTCATGCACTTCATGCATGCATGAACAGTGCATAATGCTGATCCAAAACCTCTTAAACAAGGCCCATGCACATTTTTGAATTGGTTTTGTATGCATACAATCATCCAAAATGGTTTTATGAAATTTCTCTTCAAAAACTTCATGAATGAGCACATGGTAATGCAAATGGAATTCAAGCCATGTAATGAGATATTTAGAAACTACAAGTCATGAGGAGAATTATGCAAAAAGAACCACTCATTTTGGAGCTTTAGTTGAAAAGTTATGCTCATTTGAAGTTCCATGCATACTTTGCCATGATTTGATAATATCTCCTCAACCACACATTATAAATTCATGATCTTGGACATTTTGGAAATAGGAGAGAAATATCTACAACTTTCATGTTCAACAAAATTTTATTTGAAACTTTCTTGATGATGTAAGATTGAGTTGAAGTTGGTCCAAAATCTTTCCATTTTTGGAAAGTTCAAATTATAGGTCACTTGCTATTTTTGGAAATTCTTGACCTGACTTCAAATTCTTCAATGGGAGTGTTTGAAATGTCAAATGAGACTTGTTTGAACATGAATGAAGTATTTCTAATCACTTCCCACCTCCAAGTCCACAGTTGACTTTGTAGTTGACTTTCTAGGTCTTCTGATGATCTGACAATGTTCTGATGAAATTCAAGCCTCGACCACTTGGGATTTTGCTTCAAAATGACATCATAGCTCATATGAACTCTTGTGAATGATTTTGGGGTCCAAACCTCAAGAATGACCACCATCTATTGCTCAATGAATGCCTTTGGTTACCTTGACCTGTTAATGCTTCATCTGCAAGACAAAGGTTAGATGAGATATTTTTGTACTTTTGGTTAGTGATTAGAAGAAAAGCAATGATATACAAATGCAAACATGCTTGGTGATCAAGAACCACTCTCAAAAAGATAACCCACCCATAGGGAAGGAAGCAAGGTGTCCAATGATCCTTGAGGCAATGCAATGTTATGATATGATGCCATGAGGGATCTTAGGGACAAAATTGGGGTCTCACAGATGCCCCTATTTAAGGTCATTCTAGCCGGAGAAATGAAGGTTAAAATCTTCATCTCGACGCGGTAGAATGGGCTTAAATAACAATAATGAGACAAATTTTGGTCCCTAAGAGACCTCATGATGCAAATGTATGTATGTAAAAGAAACAACGTCTGTGGGGAATACTGGTCCACAAAGAAAAGACGATCCATCGGAGTAATACACTCACCAGGAACAGAGACTTTAACAGGACTCTCATGGGGATAAGAAAAAAGAATAGAATGCGTGAGCAGGACACGACTCTGAGTTAGGGGAAACTGACGCGGCGCGAACAGGACACGACTGGACTAGAGGCCTCACTGGGGAGTAGAGGACTCAAACCGGGAAAAAAAGAATTCCAAAGGAAGACACATCCATTGGAAGGACTCAAGCTGACTCAAACTATCCACAAAGGATACCTCGGATGAAAATCCGGACTCAGACTGGGAAAAAGATTCATACAGAATCTCCCTGCCGGGGAAAACTGCATATATTGGAAAGACGCCAATATAGCAAAAGGGTAAAATCACAACGGAAACTCCACTGGGGAATGTCTAACAAAGAGACTCTCTAGGAGAAAAATCTGCGAGATGAGGTGCTACCGGTTACTGGGTAACAAACTCAAAGAGACATGTGATCTAAACACCGGTTACTGGGTGAAAGAACAACACGCTCAGGAAGAATGAATATCTAAGACCGGTATAAGGGTGAGAGATATCAATCAACCAAACATCTGAGAAAGACCTGAAAAAGGTACATCAACTCAGGAAAGTCTGACTCCGTAGGGGACCAAGGTCATAATAGGGAGCAGAAAGGAAGGAACACCAAGAATACCGGTTACTGGGTATATAATAGGTGACCGACCAAAGCGTGAATTGGTATATATGCCAAAACACTCATCATCCGAAAGGAGGGCTTGAAAAAGCAAATCGACTTACAGGATGGACATTCGACTCCGCAACGGGAAAACGAATCTTACTCAGCTGGGGAAAAAACCCAAAGAGCGCATGAGATATAATATCCATTACCGTCAGAACATGGATAGTATACTCGCACGAGATATATTATCTATTACCGTCAGAACGTAGATAGTATATTCGCATGGAAGGAACACCAGGGATACCGGTTACTGGGTATATAATAGGTGACCGACCGAAAAGAGAGACAATCGATACCAACACCAACAGGGTAAACGAAAGATAACTCATAGGGGATAAATTGCAAGCATCCGGCAATCATCCAGGAGACGTATCACCGGTTACTGGGAGATACACTCAAAAAAAGAGAACAAAGAATATCCGATTCCACAAAGGAATACGAATCTTACTCGTCTGGGGAAACACAACAGGCTTCGACTGAAGAGTGTATGAGATATATTATCCATTACCGTCAGAACATGGATAACATACTCGCATGGAAGATTATCCACAACCGGTTATTGGGTTAATAAAGGATGAATCAACCGAAAAGAAAGGCATCGGGATACCAAAACTAGGTATATAAAGATGACCGATCAAAGGGAGCAACAATCATTACCACGCAAAAGGGTAAATGAAAGAGAACTCACCAGGGATACATTGATAAACATCAATGATCCAGGGAACAAATCACTGGCATACGGTGAAAGGACCCGCTGAGGATAAAATTGCTAGCATCCGGCATTTATCCACAAAAAGATCTGCTGGGGATACAATTGCTAGCATACGGCAATTACCCAGAAGAAAGAGGAAATATCAACATCGAAATATTGGATGAAGATAACCACAAAGAGTAACCATCATCAGTTAGGATGAACAACAAGGTTAACTCTGCAAAAGGGAGAAATTAGGATTTACAACTACTGAATACGGGGTAGAAGACCATAAAATCCACCATCAACCAGAATGAACCACAACGGTTACTTCTGCTAGGGGATAAAAGTAGGATTTATAACTACCGAATACATGGTAGAAAACCAATAACTCTCTGCGTGGGGAATGAAAGAATCACAACTCCGCACGGGGAAACAAAATAGGGTTTATAACAAACCACCAACTGCTGAGGAGCAAGAAGAAATAGGATTTACGACTACCGAATACTGGGTAGAAAACCATCGACTCTTGCTGAGGAACAAAGATTATTCATAAACACCTATTCCACAAAAGGGAAAAAAGGTATACAGGATTTACAACTACCGGGTACTAGGTAGAAAACCAACAACTCTCCTGAGGAATAAAAGGTATATAACCACAAATTCCGCCAAGAGGGAAAGGAACATAGGAATTACAACTACCGGTTACTGGGTAGAGGCCCTAACTCCGCTGGGGATAAAAAGAATTATTGCCGGTTACTGGGCAATTCAGTCATTTATTCCATAGGGAAGTACAAGAGACAGTTGAAAAATGCCAGTTCAGGATCAAACCAAAAAGGCAAACTGAATCAAAACTCGTCCTAATGAGGATATAACTCCATAGGAAGATCCATCCCAATATATGTGTTGGGAGGAAACGGAAAAAACCGTCATCCACGAGGATATATCTCAGTGGGGAATTGCAGAAGGAAAGACAGACACTTTCTGCTTATGGGATTGACTCTATATTAAGAGTTTAGACACCCGACATCTGCTTGGGAAGATCTACTGGAGAGATACATATCACCCGACGTATAGTTGCTTATTCCCCACAGATCATTTGATAATGGCTGTTGATCGCCACAGAGTTACCTCTCCATTGGTTTCGATAAACGTCGAGTTTTTCCCAATCGTTCGTTGATGATTGGTTGTGTTCATCTCTCCCCAGAAGAGTTCTCCTCTCCGTTGGTGTCGATAAACGATGAGTTTTTCCTATTCGTCCGTTGACGTCTAGTTGATATCCTTCCCCTCAGAGTTACCTCTCCGTTGGTTTCGATAAACATTGAGCTTTTCTCATGCGTCCGTTGACGTATGGTTGTATATCCTATTCCTTAGTCATTCAATAATGTCTGGTTGATTCCCATCCAGAATCCCTAGTAGAGTCGTCGGTGGACGTCCTATTCGGTTTCCGGTTGTTGTATCCATTCCTTATTGAAGTGTTCTCCTTCTCCGTTGGTGTCGATAAACGTCGAGCTTCTCCTTCTCCGTTGGTGTCGATAAACGTCGAGCTTCTCCTTCTCTGTTGGTGTCGATAAACGTCGAGCTTCTCCTTCTCCGTTGGTGTCGATAAACGTCGAGCTTCTCCCGTTCGTCCGTTGACGTCTGGTCGAGTCTTCCCATTCATCCGTTGATGTCTAGTCACCTCTCCGTTGGTTTTGGTAAACGTTGAGTTTTTCCTGGTCGTCCCCAGTAGAGTTACCTCTCCGTTGGTTTTGGTAAACGTTGAGTTTTTCTCATTTCGTCCGTTGACGTATGGTTGTATCTCTTTCCCAGTCATTCATTGATGTCTGGTTACCTCTCCGTTGGTTTCGATAAACGTCGAGTTTTTCCTGGTCGTCCGTTGACGTCTAGTTGTGATTTCTGTCCCCATTCATCGTCTTTCGATGTCTGGATGTGGCTGTACCTTTGAGAAAAAAAATCAAAATCCCCAGTGATAAGTATCCGATCCCAGTGGACGTTTCCGTTGGTGGATCCCTGCAGTGTGCAAATTTCTACGGTTCTTCGGTATTCAATCCCTGTTTACCCTGAAAGTTTGACAGCCGTTGCTCTCATCCATTCGGGTTCCCAGTTGATTGAATAGGGGCAGCTGTAGCACCTCAAATTTGCACCTCCCATTTTGTACATACATTTTCATGATTAGGTCATTAACATTACATTGTCCACTGCATAACATTGCATTGTCCATTGCCCAAGTGCAAGGCATCAGGTCAAGACTGGTTAGGAGATCAGTTAAGCAAGCAAGCAAGTGAATTTCCTATTGAAGCAAAGCCCTAGGGTTGGTTTAATGAATTCATATGATTCAGGGATCATTTTGAAGTGATTTGGCCAAAGGTTGGATGATCGAAGCTCAACAGTCAAGCTGAAATTCATCTGAAACCCTAGAAAGTCAACCAAAGTCAACAGTCAATTCAATCATGGATTTGAAGGTGGGAGATGGTTAGAGAGGCCTCATTCATGTCCATACAAGGCTCATTTGACATTTCAAAGATCAACATTGGAGAATTTGAGGTCAGATGGAAAGTTTCCAAAAATAGTAAGTGACCTGTAATTTCAAACTGCCAAACATGGAAAGTTTTTCTCCTCAATTTTACATCATCAAGAAAGCTTCAAATGAAATTTTGTCCAACATGAAAGTTGAAGATCTTGCTCTAACCTTTCCAAAAAGTCCAAGAACATGAATTTCCCATGAGTGGTTGAAAAATTATGGATCAATCTTTGCCAAGTCAATTTGAACTTCAAAAAGGGATAACTTTCACACCAAAAGGCCAAATGGAGTGGGATTTTTTGTAACATTCTTGTTTTACCATGAGCTATCCAAATCATGCATCACATTTCATCAATTCTCATCATAAAAATATTGGATTTTTCACTTGAATTCCATTTGAATTTGGAGGGAAAATTGCAATTTGAAAATTAAGCATTTTATACACATGGTATCATTGGCATTTGGCTCAAAATGGATTTTTTGAAGTGAATTGAACACAAACTCGTGTACTGTAGCACTCATATCATGCATGAGGGTGCATGGGACAATTTTGCACAAACACTTACATCTCACTAATTACTTTGGCATTTGGCTAATTGTGATTAGTATCTTCATTAATCCATCATATATAATGATAATCATAACAGAAAATGCTAACAACTTCACAATTTCAGATCTAAAAGTTTTGCTCTCAAAATTCTCTCAACTTTTTCATCGAATTCTTCATCTCTTTTGCTTGTTTCTTGGTTTGTGCATCATCTGTAAGCATTGTTGAAGATTATTGAAGCTAGATCCTGTAGAATTCTTGAAGAATCGTGGACTGTTGGAGCTTGTGCATAACCATGGCAGTTGAAGTTTCAAGAGAGATCGAGCATTGTTGAGTTGTTCTTCATCATCCATTCACCTATCCAAACATTGTAGAGCATCTGTTTCAACTTGCTAGGACCTGAGAAGCACGATTCCCCTTCTGTTGCATCATTAAGGTCAGTTTTCGATGCTCATGATTCTTGAAATTGTTAGATGCATCTTGTAGATCGTTGAACATAGGTTATGCTGAGCTTTAGATCTCTTAATTTCATGCAGTATTGAAGTAGTTATGCTGATTTTAAGTTTGGTTGTTGAAACTTTCTTTGCTCGATTCTTTTGATGTGTGCTGAATTAGATGAAATCAATGCTGGATACGTGATGTGCTTGGAAAGACGGATCCATTGATATGCATTTTGTTAATTTCTGTGAACAATTGTTCTTGAGTGTATGAACTTGATGAATCTGATGAAGAACCCTAGAAATTCGTTTCCAGAAAGGCATTTGATTCTCATTAGTGCGTTTTGCATGCAATTTGTTGTTTGTGACCATGCATTGGTCCACGCTGGATGTTATGTGGCGTGATGATTGGTTCAGGTTGACTCACCGTGCCACATGTATTAGTGAAACGGCGCGTTTCACTTATAAACGCGCCAGTTTTGAATTCATACGCCCTTCGATTCCCGCTGATGACCATTTCCCATGAGCCTTTGCATTATTTTTCACTTTATGCCTCCATGTTCATACTATGCTTCCATGTGGTTTTTTTAATTTTTTCCTTCATTCAAAAATCCATATCTTCATGAATATTAATCCAATTGAGATGAGATATTTTTCATTGTGTTCCTCATGATGTCTAGAATTTAATGAGTATTTTTCCATGATTTATGCCTGGAGGGAATTTGTTTTGGCTTAGGGATTGTTCATGTGTGTATTTCCTTGACATGTCTTGCCATTTTGATTGTGAAATGATGAGTTTCTATCCAACATTCTTGAAATTTTGCATGCTTAAAATAGACATCCTAATGGTCATTTTGGTATAGAGTTTGCGTTTTTCCCATTCCTGGTTGATGAGATATGGTCTGTTGAATGTAGGTGTGACAATTTGTGTCACACCTTTGCTTGCTTGACTTGAGGAATTTATTTGCCATGCCATTTCAATGCCAATTAATCTGATTTTTTTTCATGCTGGTACTTCTGGATGTTAGGATTGCTTGTGAATTTTTATGGAATTTGTGAGTGCATTTCCAATTTGTTTGAGATTTTCTTTGTTGATTGGTCATGTGTGGACTTTTGATGAGTGTTGAATTTAGATGATTTGTGAAATGCTGGTTGTATATCCTATGAGCTTGAAATTTTGCACATTGATCCTAGACTCTTTGAAGTTAATTGTGGCTTTGGTTTGATACATTTATCATGTGTGAATTCTGTTTTATGCTTGTGTGAAGTTGATGCATGATTTTGTGCCCTAATTGAACTTGTTTTACCCTGCCTTGCCTTAGGGAATTTATTTGACATGCTTCCACTTATCCAAATGACTTGAATTTTGGTATGATGATCATGTGATGAGTTCTGTTTAGCCATGATTTTTCTTGAGATTTATTGAATCATTTTTGAGTTGATGTGGGTTGATTCATTCTGTTTGCTTCAATGAGTTTTGAATTTGCATGCTTTGCCTTCTTTGCCTTATGAAATGATTTTGGTGAATTCTATGGATATGAGACCACTTGGACATTGTTCTTATTTGATTAAACTTGATTCTTGCCAATTTTCATGTTCTGTTTTGAATTATTTCTCTCTCTTTGACCCTAGGCCTTGTCCTAGTGGTTAGTGCTTGTGTTTGGGTTGTGTTTTCAGGACAAGAAGCATATGGCCTTGAGGAGTTTGATTCAATTGCTCATTTGGATTGATATTTGATTAATATTGATTAACATTAAGTTGTTTTGTAGGTGGATTAGCTCCTTTGAGTTGAGCTTGTGCTTTGCTTGATGCATTGCTTGTTGTCTGTTTGTACAGTTAACTGTTGACTTTTAGTCTGTCTGTTTGACTTTTGGAGTTGTGTATTGACTGAGTTAGATTGTTTTCAGGTACATTAGTTGCTATAGTTCATTGTGAACTTGCTTTTGCTGTTGCTTGGTTGCTTAACCAATTTGAGGTATAATGTCTCTGACTCCATGTAGTCTGGAAGACCTGGCCTGTTATTTGGTCAGGCACCTGTCTGAAGTCCTCCTTAAGAGGCAATGCTTGTGTATGTTTATGTTTGTGCCAAGCAGGAAAAGACCTCTATGAGGCAATTGGCAGATACAAGAGATGTGCAATCCATCTCCTGCTATTCAGTTGAGTTATCCCTTTGCTCACACAACTGGTGTTGATGCATTGTGGATATTAACCCAAGATCTCAGTTGATTCAGTCATATGTGTAGAAGGGTTCCCACTTTCTGAACCCACACATTCCTTTGTCTAAAGCTCTCCCAGGCCAGGGATAAGAGCTGTGAAGTCTTATCTTCACTTCCCATTTCATCTGCTTCACCCTAACTCTCAATGTTAGGGTTAAGAGCTAACATCACCCGATTCCAGTTGGCTTGTGTTTCACAGCCTAACCCTTGTGTGAGCCCACTTTGTGTGTATATAATGTGTGCTATTTGTATGATGATTGTTTTGCCTGTGCTGTTTAGGATAGCTTGCTCCCTGTGCAAGTTAGATAGCAACCTTAACTTAGGGATGATATGCATGATAACATCTAGGCTCGAGTCGTAGTCTCCCTAGTTGTGTCTCCCTTTGTATCTGGCTAGGCTAGTCCTTTTTCCCTGCGTAGGGGAACTACGTCGCCCTGATCCTCATACCAGATGAGGTACGTAGGCAGGAGATGAGCTGATCTCTCCGGACGCCCTTTTGTTTTGTTTGTGTGAGTTGTTTCTCCTTTTCTGGTTGGAGTCCGATATAAGTCCAGCGATTGGCATTCGGTTTCCAGTTTCTTTGTTGGAGTCTAACATAAGTCCAGCGATTGGCAGTTGGTTTCCTGTGTGTGTGTTTGGTTCGGAGTCTGATGTAAGCCCAGCGATTGGCATTCGGTTTCCATGTTTGCCTGTTTGTGTGGAGTTTGACGTAAGTCCAGCGATTGGCAGTCGATTTCCTGTGTTGTTTTGGTTTGGCGTGCGTTAGCCGAGCTACGAGTGCTCTGATTCTTCTTAGTCCAAGAAGATACGTATGCATAGGATGTGACATCCTAGCGAGCACGCTTCCCCTTGTCCCGAACTACGTCGACTCTGATGTCTATACCTGATAGACTACGTAGGCCCAGGATGCGATATCCTGCCGAGTTAGCTTCTTTTGTTTTCCTGTGTCTTTTTCAGCCAGTGTGTGTTTGTGAGCAGTGTTTTAGCAACCTTTATCCTTCCTTTTGTGCGTGGATCCCGTCGAGTACGACGGATGCGTAGGGGTGCTAATACCTTCCCTTCGCATAACCGACTCCCGATCCCATCTTTCTCTGGTCGCGAGACCATGTCTTTTCCAGGTTTACTTCGAGCATTTCCTTTCCCTCTTTTGGGATAAATAACGCACGGTGGCGGCTCTGTTGTTTTGTTTTCCTGCCGGTTTTTCGCGTAATGCGACAGCTGGCGACTCTGCTGGGGATAAGAGAAGTTGACCTCTTGCTGGTCCATCTTCCCTAAGCGAGTCTCTCCTAGCGCTCTCTAGGATAGGTAGGTTGCTTGTGTTGCTCTATTTATTGCATTTATGATTATTATTTTGTAAATATGTGCATATCTGTTTGCATGCATCATACTATCATTATGCTGATCCTGTACAGGTTGGTTCCTCTGTTTGGGGTGGGTGTTCTGAGTGGGGCTAAAACCCAGGCCCGAGTATACACCTAGGATTAGTGTGGTCTCGCGTTTCCTCACTTGCTGTATCAGCATGTTGTTGCGACGTGTCACCACAGCCGGACGAGGTTCATTTGAGAGAATCCTTCTGTTTGGAGTTATTCCACTCAGGTTGGATGATCTCATCTGAGCTATTGACTTCGGTGACCGTTCTTTCCCAGATTTTTGGTTTAGACGATCTTAAGAGAGCTACAACGGCACACCCGAAAGGGCAAACCCGTTGAGTATCTTTGCCCGGTTGTCGAGACCATTGTCCGCCTTAGGATGACCTTGTTAGAATTCACCTGTGAGGGGAGGGTCTGATCCTTGCAAGTACAGGTTTCTGCCAGTGATGCTGTGTTGATGATCTTAAGTCGGATTTATGGATCGTTATTTCTGGACGCCGGAGGTTTGACCCTGGTATTGATCGGAGGGTTCCGTTTATTTCGGATCCCTGGGCTGAATTTGAGGGTACTTGCTCAGATGTTGACTTGGGTTCAGATGACTTTGGATTTCAGATGATTTGTGGTTCCAAGTTCAGGCCGAAGCTTCGATCCTGTGCCATATGATACTCAGCCGACCAGTCATGGCTCCATCATTTGCATCATAGCATGTTTATTTTCGAAAAAAAGAGAAGAAAAATGTATAATAATGCATGAAAAAAAAGTTAACCTGCATACACATCACGCACATCATACACATATCATTTTGCATAACAGGTGTTCTTGCTCGCGACTTCTCACTCTGGTTCCTGTGTCAGGCAGGATAGCTGATGAGAGACCGCACCGTTATTCAACCAGACTCAATCAACAGCGAAGTATGGATCAGGTTCAGACAGAGTTGGCTGAGATGAGGGCGAACATGGCCCAGTTTATGACGATGATGCAAGGGGTTGCGCAAGGTCAGGAGGAGCTCCGAGCCCTGGTTTAGAGACAAGAGACTGTGATTCAGACGTCCAACCGTGCTTCACCTGTTGGTGCACATGTTCACGAGAATGTTAATGTTGCTGCTCCCGCCAATGATTACGCTGTCGGGGATGAGTTGAGGGGGATAAGAATCAACGGACAGCCTCTTGCTGCAGAGACTGTCAATGCCAGAGTTACCCGAGCTCTGGCCCATAATCCTACTCCTATTGTTGATAGACAAGAGGACATGTTCACGCTGTTGAGTGAAGATGATGAAGTTGTTGGAAGAGTTGAGGATAGGGACCGTAAGGTTGACACCCTTGCTGAGAAAATAAGAGCCATGGAATGTCAGAATTCCCTGGGTTTCGACGTTACAAATATGGGTTTGGTGGAGGGGTTGAGGATCCCTTACAAATTCAAAGCACCGTCTTTTGACAAGTATAACGGTACTTCTTGCCCCCGCACCCACGTGCAGGCTTATTATCGGAAGATCTCTGCTTATACCGATGATGAAAAAATGTGGATGTACTTTTTCCAAGATAGTCTATCTGGGGCTTCCTTGGATTGGTACATGGAGCTAAAGAGAGATTCTATCCGATGTTGGAGGGATCTGGGTGAGGCCTTCTTGAGGCATATAAGCACAACATGGACATGGCGCCTAGCCGGACTCAGCTGCAGAGTCTATGTCAAAAATCGGGAGAAAGCTTCAAGGAGTACGCCCAGAGGTGGCGTGAGCTGACTGCAAGAGTACAACCCCCTATGCTGGAGAGGGAGTTAACTGATATGTTTATTGGCACACTTCAAGGTGTTTTTATGGACCGGATGGGAAGCTGCCCATTCGGTAGTTTTTCGGATGTGGTTATCTGTGGAGAGAGGACAAAGAGCCTGATCAAAGATGGTAAGATTCAGGATGTGGGTTCCTCGTCGTCCAAGAAACCTTTTGTTGGGGCACCTCGTCGGAGAGAGGGTGAAGCTAGTGCTGTACAACATGGCCGAAGAGTCGGGAACAGAAATCAGTACCGTCAGGTTGCTGCAGTGACTATTCCAGCACCTCAACAACGTCAACAACCGCAACAACAAAGAGTTTAACAACAAATGCCACAACAACAACAACAGCAACAACATCCGTATCAGCCAAGGCAGAGGATGTCTGATAGAAGTTTTGACCCACTGCCCATGACCTACGCTGAGTTACTGCCTGAGTTGCTCAGATTAGGGTTTGTGGAATTGAGGACCATGGCGCCGTTGACAAAAATACCACCTGGGTATGATGCCAATATGCGTTGTGACTTTCACTCTGGTGCGCCGGGGCACCACATCGAGAACTGCAGGGCTTTCCATCATAAAGTCCAGGACTTGATTGATGCCAAGACTATCAATTTTGCTCCTGTACTGAATGTTGTTAATAACCCTATGCCGCCGCATGGTGCTCACCGAGTGAACAACATTGAAGGGGCAGAAGCTGAGGATCTGTTGGTCAGTGTCGATGAGATTCAGACTTCTTTGTTGATTGTTAAGGGCCATTTACTGAATGAGGGTGTCTACCCGGGCTGTGATCAGGGCTGTGTTGATTGTGATGAGTCTGAAAATGGTTGTGATCAGTTAAGGGCCGGTATCCAGGGTTTGATGGATGAGGGATGTCTGCAATTCAGTAGGGCTGTTAGAGATCGTGGTGCAGTGTCAACTGTCACTATCTTTTTCAAACCGTCTGAAAGACGTGATCAGAGGGTTAGTGCGCCTACAACTAGTGGTACTCCTTTTACCATTTCTACACCAGTAACTGCCAACAATCCAACAACAATCGTCGCTCCGGTCAGAAGGGCTGTGGACAGTAGGGCTGTACCTTGGAAATACGACAACGCCTACCGTAACAACAGAAGGGCTGAGAATCAGACCAGACCGGTTAATCAGTCGCCAGTGACTATCAGTGTGCCCAGTAGAGCTCCTGTGGTGAGTACAAGTCCAGTTGTGGACAATGTCGGTGGACCAGGAGGTTTTACTCGAAGTGGACGTCTGTTTGCTCCACAACCGTTAAGAGACAACAATGCCGAGGCTCTCGCCAAGGCTAAGGGAAAACAGGTTGTGGTTGACGAAGAACCTGTTCAGAAGGAGGTGCCTGAGGGTTCATTTGAAAAGGACGTGGAGGAGTTCATGAAGATCATTAAGAAGAGTGACTATAAGATCGTAGATCAGCTCAACCAAACTCCGTCCAAGATCTCGATTCTCTCTTTGCTGCTGTGCTCTGAGGCACATCGTAACGCCTTGTTGAAGATGCTGAATATGGCGTATGTACCTCAAGAGATTTCCGTCAACCAACTGGAAGGTGTGATCGCCAACGTGAGCACCAGGCATGGTTTGGGGTTCACTGACCTAGACTTGACGCCTGAGGGTCGTAATCATAATAAAGCCTTGCATATCACCATGGAGTGCAAGGGTGCTGTATTGTCTCACGTATTGGTAGACACAGGCTCGTCGCTGAATGTCTTTCCCAAGCAAATTCTGAAGAAGATATCTGTTGAAGGGGTTGTGCTTACTCCAAGTGACCTGATAGTTCGTGCATTCGACGGATCCAAACATTCTGTGTTTGGTGAAGTTACCTTGCCGGTGAAGATAGGTCCAGAGGTTTTCGACATTATCTTCTATGTTATGGACATTCAGCCCGCCTATAGTTGTTTGTTGGGGCGTCCGTGGATTCATGCAGCAGGGGCAGTTTCGTCAACTCTCCACCAAAAGCTCAAGTATGTCTGGAACAGTCAGATTGTGACCGTGTGCGGCGAAGAGGATATTCTGGTGAGTCACCTATCCTCGTTCAAATATGTAGAGGTGGATGGCGAGATCCATGAGACCTTATACCAGGCATTCGAGACTGTTGCTCTCAAGAGGGTGGCGTTTGCTGATCAGAGAAAGCCAGGTGCTTCGATTGCGTCTTACAAACAGGCCAAGGAGGTTGTTGACTCTGGCAAAGCTGAAGGCCGGGGCAAGATGGTGGATTTGTCGGTCAAAGAGGACAAGTTTGGTATCGGCTATCAACCTTTGCAAGCGGAGCAGGGTGTCCAAGCAGGTCCGAGTACCTTTACCAGCGCTGGGCTAATGAATCACGGTGACGTCTTTGCGGCTAGTAGTGAAGATGGTGACAGTGATTGTGATCTCGACAACTGGGTTCGCCCGTGTGCGCCAGGGGAAGTGATCAGCAACTGGACAGCAGAAGATATGGTCCAAGTTACTCTTCAAACAGAGTAATTTTCTTTTGTTTTTTCATTCTGCACAAAACCTTATGTTCTGCCCAAGGCGTAGGGGTTCATTGTAGGCCCACATCATGTTTTACAATTTTTATCATGAATAAAGGACGTTTTGCAAACAATTTTGTGATCCCTGTCTTTCTATTTTTGTTTTCACTTTTCAAAAACAATAAAAATGGCAATGTTTTTGTTTTTGTGACTTTATTGAGCTCTTTTTCTAAAACAAAGCATTAAACATGCAGAAGTGATCTCACGGCATCTACTATGAACAATTCTGTTATGGCTCAGTATGATTTCAATAATCCCATCTACCAAGCTGAAGAGGAGAGTGAGGAAGACTGTGAACTCCCTAAAGAATTGGTTAGATTATTGAAGCAAGAGGAAAGGGCCATCCAACCTCATCAGGAGGAGTTGGAGATTGTTAATCTTGGTACTGAGGACGCCAGAAGGGATATCAAGATCGGGGCTGCTTTGAAGACAGAGGTCAAGAGCAGATTGATTGAGATGCTGAGAGAGTATGTGGAGATATTCGCCTGGTCTTATCAAGATATGCTTGGGTTGGATACTGATATTGTAGTGCATAGACTACCTCTCAGAGAAGAGTGTCCTTCGGTCAAGCAGAAGCTTCGTAGAACGAGTCCTGATATGGCTGTTAAGATCAAGGAAGAGGTTCAGAAGCAGTTCGATGCGGGTTTCTTGTCAGTGACAACTTATCCCCCATGGGTGGCCAACATCGTTCCCGTGCCGAAGAAGGATGGCAAAGTCAGAATGTGTGTCGATTACCGGGATCTGAACAGAGCGAGTCCGAAAGATGATTTCCCATTACCTCACATCGATGTATTGGTAGATAATACGGCTCAATCCTCGGTATTCTCTTTCATGGATGGTTTCTCGGGCTATAACCAGATTAAGATGGCGCCAGAGGATATGGAAAAGACGACATTCATTACACCTTGGGGCACGTTTTGCTATAAGGTGATGCCATTTGGGCTGAAGAATGCCGGTGCTACCTATCAGAGGGCTATGACGACTCTCTTTCATGACATGATGCACAAAGAGATTGAAGTGTATGTGGATGATATGATTGCAAAGTCGCAGACAGAAGAGGAGCACCTGGTAAATTTGCAGAAGCTGTTTGACAGACTGAGAAAGTTCAAACTGAGGCTGAACCCGAACAAGTGTACGTTTGGGGTGAGATCTGGGAAGCTGTTAGGCTTCATTGTCAGTGAGAAAGGGATTGAGGTTGATCCAGCAAAAGTCAAAGCTATTCAAGAAATGCCTGAACCAAAAATAGAAAAGCAGGTTCGTGGGTTTTTAGGGAGATTGAACTACATTGCAAGGTTTGTATCTCACCTAACTGCCACGTGTGAACCAATATTCAAGTTGCTAAGAAAGAATCAAGCAATCAGGTGGAATAATGATTGTCAGAAAGCTTTTGACAAGATAAAAGAGTATTTACAGAAACCTCCAATCCTTATTCCTCCAGTTCCTGGGAGACCGCTGATAATGTACCTGTCAGTGACTGAGAACTCAATGGGGTGTGTATTGGGACAGCATGACGAGTCTGGTCGAAAAGAGCATGCCATATACAACCTTAGCAAAAAGTTTACCGACTGTGAAATCAAATATTCACAGCTTGAGAAAACTTGTTGTGCTTTGGCCTGGGCTGCTCGCCGACTGAGGCAGTATATGTTGAACCATACTACCTTGTTGATTTCTAAGATGGATCCAGTAAAATACATCTTTGAGAAGCCGGCTCTCACCGGATGTGTTGCCCGTTGGCAGATGATCTTGACAGAGTATGATATCCAGTACACGTCTCAGAAGGCCATCAAAGGTAGTATTTTGTCAGACTATCTCGCCGAGCAACCAATTGATGATTATCAGCCGATGATGTTTGAATTCCCTGATGAAGACATCATGTATCTTAAGATGAAAGATTGTGAAGAGCCTCTTGTCGAGGAAGGACCGGATCCTGATGACAAGTGGACACTGATGTTTGATGGGGCGGTGAATGTAAACGGTAATGGTGTTGGTGCAGTGCTGATCAATCCAAAAGGTGCTCATATACCTTTTTCTGCCAGGCTGACTTTTGATGTCACCAACAATGAGGCTGAGTATGAGGCTTGTATCATGGGGATAGAAGAAGCCATTGATTTGAGGATCAAAACGCTTGACATATATAGAGATTCAGCTCTAGTGATTAATCAGGTCAATGGAGATTGGAATACGAATCAGCCGCATTTGATTCCGTATAGAGATTACACCAAAAGAATACTGACGTTCTTCAAGAAGGTGAAGCTGTATCATGTCCCCCGGGATGAGAATCAGATGGCTGATGCCTTGGCTACTTTGTCTTCTATGATCAAAGTTCATTGGTGGAATCATGTGCCACATGTTGCGGTGAATCGACTCGAGAGGCCTGCGTATGTGTTTGCAGCCGAGTCTGTTCTGATTAATGAGAAACCGTGGTCCTATGATATCAAGAACTTCCTCAAAAGTCAGGAGTATCCTGAAGGTGCGTCAAAGAATGATAAGAAAACCCTGAGAAGGCTAGCTGGAAGCTTTTATTTGAATCAGGATGACGTGCTGTATAAGAGGAACTTTGACATGGTCTTGCTCAGATGCGTGGATAGACACGAAGCAGACATGTTGATGCAAGAAGTGCATGAAGGTTCGTTTGGTACCCATGCTGGTGGTCATGCAATGTCGAAGAAATTATTGAGAGCCGGTTATTACTGGATGACTATGGAATCCGATTGTTTCAAGTATGCTCGGAAGTGCCATAAGTGTCAAATCTATGCTGATAAGGTGCATGTACCACCAAGCCCTCTGAATGTCATGAATTCGCCTTGGCCGTTCGCCATGTGGGGCATTGATATGATTGGGAAGATTGAGCCTACTGCTTCGAATAGACATCGCTTCATCTTGGTTGCGATTGATTACTTCACCAAGTGGGTGGAAGCAGCTTCCTATGCTAATGTTACCAAACAAGTGGTTGCCCGGTTTATCAAGAAAGAAGTCATCTGTCGTTATGGAGTTCCTGAGAGAATCATCACTGATAATGGTTCGAATCTCAATAACAAGATGATGAAAGAGCTATGCAAAGATTTCAAGATTGAACATCACAATTCTTCTCCTTACAGACCAAAGATGAATGGTGTTGTAGAGGCGGCAAACAAGAACATCAAGAAGATTGTGCAGAAGATGGTCGTGACGTACAAGGATTGGCATGGGATGCTACCTTTCGCTTTGCATGGGTACCGTACCTCAGTACGTACGTCGACCGGGGCAACCCCGTACTCCCTTGTGTATGGTATGGAAGCTGTCCTACCCGTTGAAGTGGAGATCCCTTCTCTGAGGGTTTTGTTAGATGTCAAGCTTGACGAAACCGAGTGGATTCGAACAAGGTTTAATGAGTTGAGCCTTATCGAAGAGAGACGGCTAGCAGCTGTATGCCATGGGCAGTTGTATCAGAGAAGGATGAAGCGAGCCTTTGATCAGAAAGTGCGTCCTCGGAGCTATCAGACTGGTGATCTAGTTTTGAAGAGGATCCTTCCTCCCGGTACAGATAACAGGGGCAAGTGGACTCCTAATTATGAAGGTCCATATGTTGTGAAGAAGGTCTTCTCCGGTGGAGCCTTGATGCTTACAACTATGGATGGTGAAGATTTCCCGTCCCCTGTTAACTCAGATGTAGTCAAAAAATACTTCGCGTAAATTGACCCGCTGGACAAAAAGAATAAAAGAGTCCAGGCAAAAAAGGGCATCCCGGCGAACCAAAAAACAGAAAGAAAAGGTTCGGGCAAAAATTAGGGATAAAGATGAAAAGAATTTGTACACCCGGTAAGTCGAAAACCCGCAAGGGCGACTTAGGCAAAAATGGGTATCCCGGTGGATTGAAAAACCGAAAGGGCGATCCAGGCAAAAGAGGGATTAAAGCGAAGACTACAGTCTGAGTTATCTGTACTTCATCGCGCTTCATCGTCTGCCATCTCGAAAGATGTGATCGGTCCAGTCATTCTTCTCAGAAAGCAAGGAAGTTGGGAGGAAAGCTGATGATCTGTGAGTTATAACAGAATTGGGAAATAGTGGATGCCGTGTTCACATTGCCATTAGGATAGATTTTTCCTTTTGTGCGCAATTACCTCTTTCTAGGAATTGCTTCCCGATGTATTCGCCTTTTCAGGCCCATTTTTCAATCAATAAAAGTCGTTATTCAGATAAATTGCTCTCTTGTTTTTATTTTTACTGTTTTGTTTGCAAAAACACGTCCGAATTTTTGATAAACATTGCATATAAAAACATGAAGGCTAAACAGTAACGTGCAGGAAGATAAAACATTTGAAAATCATTTTGAATGTGGAGGACACTTGAGCGTACCTTGTCCATGTATCCCCTGGGGGCATTGTGTTGTGTTGTTTTGCAGGTTGTCATCTGTGAGGACGCTTTCCCCAACAGGTATTTCCCCAAGCAAGTATGAGAGATGTCAGAGCTATTCTCCCCTGCAGAGATGCCTTTGGATAGTGCCTTCTATCTCCAGCAGATCTAAAGGTTTGCTTATCCCCAGCAGGCCTATATTTGCCTACTTCCCCCAGCTGAGTCCCCACTGAGTTGGAAGGATGTTGTATCCCCCAGCGGAGGTGTCAGTGGAGTGTTATTCCCCAGCAGTCGGGTCTGAAGTATTGCTATCCCCAGCGTGGTCTTGAGTGCTTCTCCCCAGCAGGGTTGGGTGAGCTTTCCCCACCAGAGTTATGCTCTTCTCATCAGAGTGGTGTGTTATCCCCAACAGAGTTGCTTTCCCTAGCAGATCTCCCGAGCAGAGATTGGTGTTGATAATTTTCCTTAGCAAGTTCCCCGAGTGGAGCAGGTCCGGTGAATATTATCTCCAGCAGGGTTCATCCTACCTGTGGATGGGTCGTCCCCAGCGGAGTAGCATTTATTTCTCAAAAGCAGAGTTTATCCTACTTGTTGGCATTTCTCCCCAGCGAGTCGTATTGATTGTTTCCCCAAGAGGAGTCCCCGAGTGGATTGGGTCCTGTGAAGGATGTTCCCAGCGGAGTCTATCATTTCCCCAGCAACAGTGTCATTTCTCCAGCATGAGTGAGAAGTCCGTGCTCTCCCCGCAGAGTTGTCCTCAGGCAGAGTCTCCCCGCAGAGTTGGAGTATCTGATCTTTTGGCTCCTCAGCCGGAGTTCATTATTTGCATTTGGCATGTAGATCATTGCATCCTCAAAATGCGTAGCATTTCCATTCAATATGGAGCATTACGCCATAGAAAAAATTCAAACATATGCATTCATGTGTTACCCAGTTAGACCGTATCCCCGGCAGAGGCGGATCATTGTTCGGTATCTGTACGGCACATTTGCTACAGTTGCTCCTGACAGCATTCAGGATTGATACTCCTCAGAGAGGTGTATTTCCTCATCCGTTGGTGAAAGGAAAGCCTGATTCTCCCCAGTGAGATTCCCTGCAAGGGTTTAGCCTTGCCCTGACATGTGAAGATGTCATCTAGTGATACTGGTCAGTGTCATGTCAGCACCCGAGTGTGTTATTTCTTTGGTGTCGGTAAACACCATCTTTCGGTGTCGGAAAACATCGAGTCGTATTTCCAGTCATTCGTTAATGTCTGGTCGTATTTCTTTAGTGCCGGTAAACATCATCTTTCGATGTTCGTATCCCTCCCCAGTGTTCACCTCCTCGTTGGTGTCGATAAACGTTGAGTTTTTTCTAGTCGTCCGCGAACGTCTAGTTGAATTATCCCCAATAAGAGTCACCTCTTCGTTGGTGTCGATAAACGTCGAGTTTTTCCTATGCGTCCGTTGACGTATAGTTGCTTATTCCCCACAGATCATTTGATAATGGCTGTTGATCCCCACAGAGTTACCTCTCCGTTGGTTTCGATAAACGTCGAGTTTTTCCCAATCGTCCGTTGATGATTGGTTGTGTTCATCTCTCCCCAGAAGAGTTCTCCTCTCCGTTGGTGTCGATAAATGATGAGTTTTTCCTATTCGTCCGTTGACGTCTAGTTGATATCCTTCCCCTCAGAGTTACCTCTCCGTTGGTTTCGATAAACGTTGAGTTTTTCTCATGCGTCCGTTGACGTCTGGTTGTATATCCTATTCCCCAGTCATTCGATAATGTCTGGTTGATTCCCAGCCAGAATCCCCAGTAGAGTCGTCGGTGGACGTCCTATTCGGTTTCCGGTTGTTGTATCCATTCCTTATTGAAGTGTTCTCCTTCTCCGTTGGTGTCGATAAACGTCGAGCTTCTCCTTCTCCGTTGGTGTCGATAAACGTCGAGCTTCTCCTTCTCTGTTGGTGTCGATAAACGTCGAGCTTCTCCTTCTCCGTTGGTGTCGATAAACGTCGAGCTTCTCCCATTCGTCCGTTGACGTCTGGTCGAGTCTTCCCATTCATCCGTTGATGTCTGGTCACCTCTCCGTTGGTTTTGGTAAACGTTGAGTTTTTCCTGGTCGTCCCCAGTAGAGTTACCTCTCCGTTGGTTTTGGTAAACGTTGAGTTTTTCTCATTTCTTCCGTTGACGTATGGTTGTATCTCTTTCCCAGTCATTCATTGATGTCTGGTTACCTCTCCGTTGGTTTCGATAAACGTCGAGTTTTTCCTGGTCGTCCGTTGACGTCTAGTTGTGATTTCTGTCCCCATTCATCGTCTTTCGATGTATGGATGTGGCTGTACCTTTGAGAAAAAAAATCAAAATCCCCAGTGATAAGTATCCGATCCCAGTGGACGTTTCCGTTGGTGGATCCCTGCAGTGTGCAAATTTCTACGGTTCTTTGGTATTCAATCCCTGTTTACCCTGAAAGTCTGACAGCGGTTGCTCTCATCCATTCGGGTTCCCAGTTGATTGAATAGGGGCAGCTGTAGCACCTCAAATTTGCACCTCCCATTTTGTACATACATTTTCATGATTAGGTCATTAACATTACATTGTCCACTGCATAACATTGCATTGTCCATTGCCCAAGTGCAAGGCATCAGGTCAAGACTGGTTAGGAGATCAGTTAAGCAAGCAAGCAAGTGAATTTCCTATTGAAGCAAAGCCCTAGGGTTGGTTTAATGAATTCATATGATTCAGGGATCATTTTGAAGTGATTTGGCCAAAGGTTGGATGATCGAAGCTCAACAGTCAAGCTGAAATTCATCTGAAACCCTAGAAAGTCAACCAAAGTCAACAGTCAATTCAATCATGGATTTGAAGGTGGGAGATGGTTAGAGAGGCCTCATTCATGTCCATACAAGGCTCATTTGACATTTCAAAGATCAACATTGGAGAATTTGAGGTCAGATGGAAAGTTTCCAAAAATAGTAAGTGACCTGTAATTTCAAACTGCCAAACATGGAAAGTTTTTCTCCTCAATTTTACATCATCAAGAAAGCTTCAAATGAAATTTTGTCCAACATGAAAGTTGAAGATCTTGCTCTCACCTTTCCAAAAAGTCCAAGAACATGAATTTCCCATGAGTGGTTGAAAAATTATGGATCAATCTTTGCCAAGTCAATTTGAACTTCAAAAAGGGAAAACTTTCACACCAAAAGGCCAAATGGAGTCGGATTTTTTGTAACATTCTTGTTTTACCATGAGCTATCCAAATCATGCATCACATTTCATCAATTCTCATCATAAAAATATTGGATTTTTCACTTGAATTCCATTTGAATTTGGAGGGAAAATTGCAATTTGAAAATTAAGCATTTTATACACATGGTATCATTGGCATTTGGCTCAAAATGGATTTTTTGAAGTGAATTGAACACAAACTCGTGTACTGTAGCACTCATATCATGCATGAGGGTGCATGGGACAATTTTGCACAAACACTTGCATCTCACTAATTACTTTGGCATTTGGCTAATTGTGATTAGTATCTTCATTAATCCATCATATATAATGATAATCATAACAGAAAATGCTAACAACAACTTCACAATTTCAGATCTAAAAGTTTTGCTCTCAAAATTCTCTTAACTTTTTCATCGAATTCTTCATCTCTTTTGCTTGTTTCTTGGTTTGTGCATCATCTGTAAGCATTGTTGAAGATTATTGAAGCTAGATCCTGTAGAATTCTTGAAGAATCATGGACTGTTGGAGCTTGTGCATAACCATGGCAGTTGAAGTTTCAAGAGAGATCGAGCATTGTTGAGTTGTTCTTCATCATCCATTCACCTATCCAAACATTGTAGAGCATCTGTTTCAACTTGCTAGGACCTGAGAAGCACGATTCCCCTTCTGTTGCATCATTAAGGTCAGTTTTCGATGCTCATGATTCTTGAAATTGTTAGATGCATCTTGTAGATCGTTGAACATAGGTTATGCTGAGCTTTAGATCTCTTAATTTCATGCAGTATTGAAGTAGTTATGCTGATTTTAAGTTTGGTTGTTGAAACTTTCTTTGCTCGATTCTTTTGATGTGTGCTGAATTAGATGAAATCAATGCTGGATATGTGATGTGCTTGGAAAGACGGATCCATTGATATGCATTTTGTTAATTTCTGTGAACAATTGTTCTTGAGTGTATGAACTTGATGAATCTGATGAAGAACCCTAGAAATTCGTTTCCAGAAAGGCATTTGATTCTCATTAGTGCGTTTTGCATGCAATTTGTTGTTTGTGACCATGCATTGGTCCACGCTGGATGTTATGTGGCGTGATGATTGGTTCAGGTTGACTCACCGTGCCACATGTATTAGTGAAACGGCGCGTTTCACTTATAAACGCGCCAGTTTTGAATTCATACGCCCTTCGATTCCCGCTGATGACCATTTCCCATGAGCCTTTGCATTATTTTTCACTTTATGCCTCCATGTTCATACTATGCTTCCATGTGGTTTTTTTAATTTTTTCCTTCATTCAAAAATCCATATCTTCATGAATATTAATCCAATTGAGATGAGATATTTTTCATTGTGTTCCTCATGATGTCTAGAATTTAATGAGTATTTTTCCATGATTTATGCCTGGAGGGAATTTGTTTTGGCTTAGGGATTGTTCATGTGTGTATTTCCTTGACATGTCTTGCCATTTTGATTGTGAAATGATGAGTTTCTATCCAACATTCTTGAAATTTTGCATGCTTAAAATAGACATCCTAATGGTCATTTTGGTATAGAGTTTGCGTTTTTCCCATTCCTGGTTGATGAGATATGATCTGTTGAATGTAGGTGTGACAATTTGTGTCACACCTTTGCTTGCTTGACTTGAGGAATTTATTTGCCATGCCATTTCAATGCCAATTAATCTGATTTTTTTTCATGCTGGTACTTCTGGATGTTAGGATTGCTTGTGAATTTTTATGGAATTTGTGAGTGCATTTCCAATTTGTTTGAGATTTTCTTTGTTGATTGGTCATGTGTGGACTTTTGATGAGTGTTGAATTTAGATGATTTGTGAAATGCTGGTTGTATATCCTATGAGCTTGAAATTTTGCACATTGATCCTAGACTCTTTGAAGTTAATTGTGGCTTTGGTTTGATACATTTATCATGTGTGAATTCTGTTTTATGCTTGTGTGAAGTTGATGCATGATTTTGTGCCCTAATTGAACTTGTTTTACCCTGCCTTGCCTTAGGGAATTTATTTGACATGCTTCCACTTATCCAAATGACTTGAATTTTGGTATGATGATCATGTGTTGAGTGCTGTTTAGCCATGATTTTTCTTGAGATTTATTGAATCATTTTTGAGTTGATGTGGGTTGATTCATTCTGTTTGCTTCAATGAGTTTTGAATTTGCATGCTTTGCCTTCTTTGCCTTATGAAATGATTTTGGTGAATTCTATGGATATGAGACCACTTGGACATTGTTCTTATTTGATTAAACTTGATTCTTGCCAATTTTCACGTTCTGTTTTGAATTATTTCTCTCTCTTTGACCCTAGGCCTTGTCCTAGTGGTTAGTGCTTATGTTTGGGTTGTGTTTTCAGGACAAGAAGCATATGGCCTTGAGGAAATTGATTCAATTGCTCATTTGGATTGATATTTGATTAATATTGATTAACATTAAGTTGTTTTGTAGGTGGATTAGCTCCTTTGAGTTGAGCTTGTGCTTTGCTTGATGCATTGCTTGTTGTCTGTTTGTACAGTTAACTGTTGACTTTTAGTCTGTCTGTTTGACTTTTGGAGTTGTGTATTGACTGAGTTAGATTGTTTTCAGGTACATTAGTTGCTATAGTTCATTGTGAACTTGCTTTTGCTGTTGCTTGGTTGCTTAACCAATTTGAGGTATAATGTCTCTGACTCCATGTAGTCTGGAAGACCTGGCCTGTTATTTGGTCAGGCACCTGTCTGAAGTCCTCCTTAAGAGGCAATGCTTGTGTATGTTTATGTTTGTGCCAAGCAGGAAAAGACCTCTATGAGGCAATTGGCAGATACAAGAGATGTGCAATCCATCTCCTGCTATTCAGTTGAGTTATCCCTTTGCTCACACAACTGGTGTTGATGCATTGTGGATATTAACCCAAGATCTCAGTTGAGTCAGTCATATGTGTAGAAGGGTTCCCACTTTCTGAACCCACACATTCCTTTGTCTAAAGCTCTCCCAGGCCAGGGATAAGAGTTGTGAAGTCTTATCTTCACTTCCCATTTCATCTGCTTCACCCTAACTCTCAATGTTAGGGTTAAGAGCTAACATCACCCGATTCCAGTTGGCTTGTGTTTCACAGCCTAACCCTTGTGTGAGCCCACTTTGTGTGTATATAGTGTGTGCTATTTGTATGATGATTGTTTTGCCTGTGCTGTTTAGGATAGCTTGCTCCCTGTGCAAGTTAGATAGCAACCTTAACTTAGGGATGATATGCATGATAACATCTAGGCTCGAGTCGTAGTCTCCCTTTGTATCTGGCTAGGCTAGTCCTTTTTCCCTGCGTAGGGGAACTACGTCGCCCTGATCCTCATACCAGATGAGGTACGTAGGCAGGAGATGAGCTGATCTCTCCGGACGCCCTTTTGTTTTGTTTGTGTGAGTTGTTTCTCCTTTTCTGGTTGGAGTCCGATATAAGTCCAGCGATTGGCATTCGGTTTCCAGTTTCTTTGTTGGAGTCTGACATAAGTCCAGCGATTGGCAGTTGGTTTCCTGTGTGTGTGTTTGGTTCGGAGTCTGATGTAAGCCCAGCGATTGGCATTCGATTTCCATGTTTGCCTGTTTGTGTGGAGTTTGACGTAAGTCCAGCGATTGGTAGTCGATTTCCTGTGTTGTTTTGGTTTGGCGTGCGTTAGCCGAGCTACGAGTGCTCTGATTCTTCTTAGTCCAAGAAGATACGTATGAATAGGATGCGACATCCTAGCGAGCACGCTTCCCCTTGTCCCGAACTACGTCGACTCTGATGTCTATACCTGATAGACTACGTAGGCCCAGGATGCGATATCCTGCCGAGTTAGCTTCTTTTGTTTTCCTGTGTCTCTTTCAGCCAGTGTGTGTTTGTGAGCAGTGTTTTAGCAACCTTTATCCTTCCTTTTGTGCGTGGATCCCGTCGAGTACGACGGATGCGTAGGGGTGCTAATACCTTCCCTTCGCATAACCGACTCCCGATCCCGTCTTTCTCTGGTCGCGAGACCATGTCTTTTCCAGGTTTACTTCGAGCATTTCCTTTCCCTCTTTTGGGATAAATAACGCACGGTGGCGGCTCTGTTGTTTTGTTTTCCCGCCGGTTTTTCGCGTAATGCGACACCCGGTACTACACTTCCAGAGGAAAATCCAAGGAAAGCCAAACTGCTGGAGATCTACATGCTAAAAAGCAAAGATCTGCTGGAAAAGGAAAAGATCAGAGATATCAAAGAAATCACAAAATCTCTGAGTGATGGATCATCAATCAACCCAACTGGGGAACAGAAGTTCACAACAGGCAGAAACTGCCACAACATCAACTGTTGGGGGAAACGGAGAAATCCCGAGATTTCTGCAGGGGGATCCTCAGTATTAACTGGGAAAAAAGAGTTCACTGCACAAGCAAGAACCGCTGAAGAGAACATAACACACAAGTAGAATCTAGCCGCACAAGCAACTCTACTGGGGGATACTGTCAGCCACTCCATTGGGGATAAACCCACAGAGGGGAAAAGATCACATAAGTAGATTCTGCCACAAGCCACTCTACTGGGGATCAAAAGCGTCAGGAAATCAACCAAATCTATGAATGATAGATCACCAACCAACCCGACTAGGGAACAGAAGTTCACAACAGGCAGAAACTGCCACAAAAGCAACTCTGTTGAGGATACCCACTCTGTTGGGGATACTGCAGGGAAACCACGAAACTTCTGCAGGGAAACATCACAGACACAATCCACCATACCACAAATCTACTGGGGATTATCTAAGGATGAGAAGGAGAACTGGTGATCAACCACCAAATGCTGAACCTTCCAAGAGTAAACTAACAACTACTGGTGAGGAAATAATCACTGCTCTGCTGAAGGGATAAGAGGTGAAAACCTCAACAAGCACTCTGATGGAGAAAGATAGCATAGATGAAGTATATCATACCAACAACTCCGCTGGCGACCGTACTGAGGAAACAGTCGAAGTACCGGGATGTCAACCCAACAACTACCGAATCTTCCAAAAGGAAAGCACCCATGCTGGGGAGAGAAAATTGTTGGAGAGGATTGTGAAGTTCTCAACAAACACTCTGCTTAGGGAACCAAAATCTCAACAGAAACTCTGCTTAGGGAACAACCCCAACAACAACCTGGATAAAAGAGGATACAACCATGCCAGGAATATGAACAAATGTCTTACCCTGTTGGAAATCATGCCACCCTTGGGAGAGCACTGAGAAATTCTTAAGTATCCTTTCATCATTGTGAATGTTCACTTTGTTTAAAAACAATTTTATGAAAAATTTGTTTGTTTAAAACAATGACATTTTATCAATTAAAACATGCAAAACATTTGTTGAATTGAAACAAATAAGAGTGCAAATAATTGGATAAAAGCTCAAATTGATTTGATGGAATGGTAGCCTGCAAATGGCAAGACTCCATAGATCTGTACAAATTTGAAATCAGTGATATATATTGGAAGAGGGCTACATTGAACATAATGATCCTTTCTCTACCAATTTGAATCCGATGTATTCGAAGCTTCAGTCGACAACGAATCAAGAATCTCTGACGAGAGGACAACTATGGAACAGAAAGTCTTGTCAGGATGCAGTTACTTGCCAAATCCCTAATTTTTGCCTAGATTGCCCCAAGGTGAGGTACTCAATCTAGCGGGATGCAAATATGTTCTCTTTTTTTCATGTCTCCAATTTTTTTGCTGGATCGCCCTTTCGGGTTTTCCACCGAGACGCTCATTTTTGCCTAAGCCGCCCTTTCGGGTTTTCAACTTAGCGAGCTATTCTGTTTTTCTTTTATATACTTTTTTTTTAGGCAAAGTATTTCTTGACTGCATCTGAATTCACAGGACGAGTGAAATCCTCCCCATCCATTGTTGTAAGCATCAAAGCACCGCCTGAAAAGGCTCCCTTGACAACATATGGACCCTCGTAGTTTGGAGTCCACTTGCCCCTGGAATCGGGCGCGAAAGACAAGACTTTCTTGAGCACGAGGTCACCTTCTCGGAACACACGAGGTTTGACCTTCTTATCGAATGCTTTCTTCATTCTCTATTGATATAACTGACCATGGCACATGGCAGTCAATCGCTTCTCTTCAATCAAATTCAACTGGTCGTAACGACTCTGAATCCATTCAGCATCAGCCAACTTAGCTTCCATCAAGACTCTCATTGATGGGATCTCCACCTCTACTGGGAGAACAACCTCCATGCCGTAAACAAGAGAGAAAGGGGTTGCCCCTGTCGAAGTGCGGACAGATGTACGATAACCATGCAAAGCAAATGGCAGCATCTCATGTCAATCTTTGTACGTAACAACCATCTTCTGGATAATCTTCTTGATATTCTTGTTAGCAGCTTCAACAGCCCCATTCATCTTTGGTCTGTAAGGAGAGGAATTATGGTGTGCGATCTTGAACTCAGCGCACAACTCTTCAATCATTTTGTTATTCAAATTAGATCCATTATCAGTAATGATCTTATCTGGCACACCATAACGGCATATAAGCTGATTCTTGATAAACTTCACGACCACCTGCCTGGTCACATTCGCATACGAAGCAACTTCAACCCATTTGGTGAAGTAATCAATTGCTACGAGAATAAACCTGTGTCCATTGAACGCTTTCGGTTCGATCATGCCGATCATGTCGATTCCCCACATAGAGAAAGGCCATGGTGATGAAATCACATTCAGAAGTGTCGGAGGAATATGAATCTTATCCGCATAAATCTGACACTTGTGGCATCTCTTAACATATTTGCAACAGTCAGACTCCATTGTTAGCCAATAGTAGCCTGCTCTCAGCATCTTTCTAGCCATGGCATGTCCATTGGAATGAGTACCAAATGAACCCTCATGGACCTCAGTCATCAACAGGTTTGCTTCGTGTCTATCCACGCATCTGAGCAGAACCATGTCAAAATTTCTCTTGTACAGCACTTCACCACTGAGGTAGAAACTACCTGACAACCTTCTCAAAGTTTTCCTATCTTTCACAGATGCCCCAGGCGGGTAGACCTGGTTCTGAAGGAATTTCTTGATATCAAAATACCAAGGCTTATCATCTTTGACTTCTTCAACTGCAAATACGTGAGCTGGTCTATCCAAGCGCATCACGGTAATGTTGGGAACTTCATTCCAATACTTCACCACAATCATCGAAGCAAGTGTAGCAAGCGCATCTGCCATCCGATTATCCTCTCGAGGAATATGATGAAAGTCAACTTCAGTAAAGAACGTTGAAATCCTCCTCGCATAATCTCTATATGGGATGAGACCCGGCTGATTCGTCTCCCATTCTCCCTTTATCTGATTGACAACCAGGGCCGAATCACCATACACATCAAGATGCTTGATCCTTAGATCAATACATTCTTCTAATCCCATAATACAGGACTCATACTCAGCCATGTTATTCGTGCATTTGAAAGTTAGCCTTGCTGTAAAAGGAATATGTGTGCCATGAGGAGTAATGATTACTGCCCCAACTCCATTTCCATACTGATTTACAGCGCCATCAAACACCATCGTCCATCTGGAACCAGGTTCTGGACCTTCATCAAGTGTAGGCTCATCACAATCTTTCATTTTCAAATACAGAATCTCCTCATCTGGGAAGTCGTACTGAACAGACTGATGATCTTCAATGGTTGATGTGCTAAATGGTCAGCCAAAATACTACCTTTGATAGCTTTCTGAGCTCGATACTCGATATCATACTCAGATAACAACATCTGCCAACGGGCAATCCTCCCGGTTAAAGCAGGCTTCTCGAAAATATACTTGATTGGATCCATTCGGGATATCAACCAAGTTGTATGATTTATCATGTACTGGCGCAAACGCTTAGCAGCCCAAGCCAAAGCACAACACGTCTTCTCAAGCATTGAGTATCGAGACTCACAATCAGTAAACTTCTTACTGAGGTAGTAGATAGCAGATTCTTTCTTCCCTGATTCATCTTGTTGACCGAGTACACAACCCATGGAGTCTTCAAGAACAGTCAAATACATGATCAGAGGTCTTCCTTCTACAGGAGGAGACAAGATCGGAGGTTCAGACAGATACTCTTTGATACTATCGAAAGCTTTCTGGCAATCCTCGATCCAATCATGAGATTGATCTTTCCGGAGGAGCTTAAATATCGGCGCACATGTGGCAGTCATGTGGGATATAAATCTGGAAATATAGTTCAAGCGGCCAAGAAAACCTCGGACTTGCTTCTCAGTTTTGGGCGCAGGCATCTCTTGTATTGCTTTGACCTTTGCAGGATCAACCTCAATACCTCTCTCGCTGACAACAAAACCCAACAACTTGCCGGAACGGACTCCAAATGTACATTTGTTCGGATTCAGACGAAGCCTAAACTTCCTCAAACGCTGAAAAAGCTTCAACAAATGCTCAACATGTTCAACTTCCGTTCGGGATTTAGCAATCATATCATCAACATAGACCTCTATCTCCTTGTGCATCATATCATGAAACAAGGTAGTCATAGCTCGTTGATATGTGGCTCCGGCGTTCTTCACACCGAAGGGCATCACTCGATAACAGAATGTTCCCCAAGGTGTGATGAATATTGTCTTCTCCATATCCTCGGGTGCCATCTTGATCTGATTATACCCAGAAAATCCGTCCATAAAGGAAAAGACTTTGAATTTAGTTGTATTGTCTACCAACATATCAATGTGTGGTAGAGGGAAATCATCTTTCGGACTAGCTTTATTCAAATCTCTGTAATCAACACACATACGGACTTTTCCGTCTTTCTTAGGCACTGGCACAATATTGGCCACCCATAGAGGATATGTAGAAGTCACCAGAAACCCTGCATCAATTTGCTTCTGAACTTCCTCTTTGATCTTCACTGCCATATCTGGATGAGTTCTTCTGAGCTTCTGCTTCATAGGCACGCACTCAGGCTTCAAAGGCAGGAAATGTTGCACAATATCTGTATCTAGACCTGGCATATCTTCATACGACCAAGCAAAGATATCGGAATATTCTCGTAGCAAACTGATCAACCCCTTCTTGACAGACTCTTCGAGGAGCGCCCCAATCTTCACCATACGAACACAATCTTCAGACCCCAAGTTGACTGTTTCCAGATCTTCGAGATGTGGCTGAATGATCTTCTTCTCGTGCTCAAGGAGACGGGTAATCTCATCAGGAATCCCTTCAACATCATCTTCCTCTGCCTCGAATACAGGGAATTTAAAATTGGGAGATGGCGTTGGATCATTATGTTCAATGGGTTTTAGAATTAACCTGCATAATGATTTTGGATAATAAAAACTTTAGAATTTAAACAAGCAAATCATTATGCAGATGAAAAGATTGCTTTTATTCTTGTTTTTAGGGTTTTTTGTGATCACCGATTTCATGCAAAAAGCAAAAAGTGAAAACAAATGGAAAAACAAATGTTTAACATGCATTAATTGAATGAAAATATCATTGTATATATGATGCCGACAATGTCATCACTTCTCCTTTTGGCATGGGAGAAGGGTTTTTGAACAAAGTGAACAAATTACGCTGACTTATGAATGACCGTAGGAACATCCACAGCGACCCAATTATGGTAGATCCCGCCAGGAATGACAAAGTTGCTCAAATCCTCTGCATCCTCTTCCAAGATAGCAGCAGCTTCCTCAGCTTGATCAGCATGGATGAAACCTCCACTCTTGAACAGTCCTTTCTCATTAAAGACCCCTGAAGAATAGCCAATGCCAGCCCGGGACTTGTTGTCTTCAAGCTCAATCATCCTCCCTAAACCAGCAACTGCACCACATTCAATGGCCAGTTTCGCATCATGATAGGAAGCAAATGAAGGAGACTTCTTCTCAATCGGCTCAGCTATAGACAAAGCTTGGAAAGGCGTTCCAACTTCATCCTCAGCATCAATATATGAGAAAGAAGACAAGTGGCTAACCAGGAGAGCCTTTTCTCCCCCTACCACAACCAGTTTCTTATTCTTGACGAATTTCAGCTTCTGGTGTAGGGTGGATGTCACGGTGCCAGCCTCGTGAATCCATGGTCTACCAAGGAGACAGCTATAAGATGGGTGGATATCCATAACCTGGAAGGTAACTTGGAAATCACTTGGTCCAATCTTGATTGGGAGATCAACTTCCCCAATCACGGTCTTACGCGACCCATCGAAAGCTTTCACAACAACACCACTCTGCCTCATGGGAGGCTCCTGATATGACAATCTCGAAAGAGTGGTCTTCGGCAATACATTCAAAGATGACCCAGTGTCCACCAGCACGTTGGACATGGCGTCAGTCTTGCAATTCATGGAAATATGTAAAGCCATGTTGTCGTCTCTTCCCTCCTCAGGGAGATCAGCGTCACAGAAACTCAAAGTGTTGCAAGCAGTGATGTTTGCAACGATACTGTCAAACTGTTCAATAGTGACATCATGATCAACATAAGCCACGTCCAATACTTTCTGCAGAGCCTCCCTATGGGGTTCTGAATTCAGAAGCAAAGATAGCACGGAGATCTTGGATGGCGTTTGTAGAAGCTGGTCTACAACGTTGTACTCACTCTTCTTGATGAGCCTCAGCATCTCATCACAGTCTTCATTCACAATGCCACTCGGGCCAACAGAAGAGGCAGGAGTCTTTTGTACAGAGGAGGGTTTGGCAACAGGTGTCGGGTTCGGAACATTCACTGCAATTCCAACCGGACGCTCAGCAGAATCAGAAACAACATGAGGCTTCAGGGGTGCAGAAAACACACGACCACTACGGGTCAACCCGCTCACATCAGCAATATTTACCACAGAGGTTGAAGGCAACGGCACTTCTTTCCCATCTTCAACAGCAACAACACTGTAACGAAAGGGAATCGCTTTCTCTGAAGAATAAGGCACAGGGCCTGCAGGCTTGATCATCAAAGAAGGAGAGACCTTCGGCTTGCTACCATCATAACGGATGACAACAGGCTCAGGAATCTTGAACACAGGAGAAATCACATTTACTTCTGGTTCATCTTCATCAACATTCCTATTTTGAAGAATCTCAATAGTACAATCATCCAACAGCTCTTGCAGCTCTCTGCGCACTTGGCGACAACCCAATCTATTGACGGAGCAGATACGGCATTTGTCATGGTCGTGCTCCATATGACTGTAATCACATAGCAGACGATGCAACTCAACCAATGACTGTCGAATATGGCTTACATATTTGACCTTATATTTGCCAGGGCAACCCTGGATCATGTTAATCGACTTCCCATGCTCGGGCAATGGGTTCTTCGTAACATTGGGGCCTGAGTCCTCAAAACTCAGAATGTCGCATCTCATAAGGTCTTGAACCTTAGTCTTCAATGGATAGCAGTTTTCTATATTGTGACCGGGAGCACCGGAATGATAAACACAATGTTGGTCGGGCTTGTACCACCACTGCGGGTTAGCAGGTACAACCGGAGGATCCCTCGGGGTAATCAGTTTCCGCTCTATTAAAGAGGGATATAGCTCAGCGTATGACATAGGAATAGGATCGAAAGTGATCTTCTTCCTCTCATAATGCAAATTAGCCTGATTACTGTTGCCACGAGGCTGGTAAGCCTGTTGCTGCGGGCGATGTTGTTGTTGATACTGAGGTTGTTGCTGATTATGCTGATTGTTGTCTCTGAATACAGGTGCTATGTGAGCCACCTGATGCTGGTTACTGGCATGACGCACAGGCTTCCTCTTGGCAGAGGGTCTTCTGGGTTTAGCATAGGATTGCACAGCATGTGCCTCCCCATCTTTCTTCTTAAACGCACCATATCATTTAGAAGAGCCTTCATCCTTAGATAACCTTCCTTCCCGGACTCCTTCCTCCAATCGCATCCCCATGTTCACCATCTCAGTGAAATCAGAGGGAGCACTAGCGACCATCCGCTCATAATAAAATGAACTAAGAGTTTTCAGAAAGATCTTAGTCATCTCCTTCTCTTCCAGCGGAGGAGTAATCTGAGCTGCCAGCTCTCACCACCTCTGGGCGTACTCTTTGAATGTCTCTTTGTCCTTCTGGGACATGGCTCTGAGTTGATCACGATCAGGAGCCATATCAATATTATATTTGTACTGCTTGACGAAGGCTTCGCCAAGATCGTTGAAGGAACGGATGTTTGCGCTATCAAGGCTCATATACCACCGAAGAGCTGCACCAGACAAACTATCCTGAAAATAATGAATCAGCAGTTGATCATTATCCGTCTGAGTATACATTTTCCTGGCATACATAACCAGGTGACTAAGCGGGCAGGTGTTCCCCTTGTACTTCTCAAAGTCAGGGACTTTGAATTTGACGGGTATCTTCACACCGGGAACTAAGCATAATTCAGCAGCAGACTTGCCGAACAAATCTTTCCCTCGAACGGTCTTCAATTCCTTACGGAGCTCAAGGAATTGGTCATTCATCGCTTCCATCTTTTCATTAACATCTGGGCCCTCAGACGGCTCAGAATGATAGATGGTGTCGTCTACCCTGGGAATGGTATGCACGACAGGAGGAGGCATTGCAAGGACCGGGCTAGATGCCGGCATGGAAGCTAAGGTAGGAGTTGGAATATCTGGCATAAAACCTGGAGGCATACCCCACGGGAACCCGGACGGCATGGCATTCGGCACAAAATGGGCACTAGCAGCTGGCACTGTTGATGAAGCAACCTCAGAAACCACAGTCCTCTGGGGAGGAGTTGCAGGAGTCGGAGACGGTTGATTCTGGGCAGCTAGAAATTGCTCCATCAGAGCGCTCAGTCTACCGACCTCTTCCTTCAGCTCTCGGTTCTCTTGTTCTAACTGATCCATCACTCTTGCAGAATTAGCTCGGGTGTAGTACCGATGAGTCAGCTTGTCTTCAAAATAAATGAAGAGCACAGAGTTAGGCCACAGACAAGAAGACCAGAACAACACCTGCTTATGCGAAATGATGCATGCAATGCTTGTGCATATGCTTTGTTTATATTTCAAGGAACTTTTAGGGTTCTATTTGCAAATTTTGAAATTTTAAACATTTAATCGCATATGGAAAATATCTCATCAAATATATTCGAGACAAAGAAGTACAACATTGTTGATCATATTACAAGGGAAAAGGAAAATAAACATCCTATGGATCCCTAGAAGCTCGAGATGCTGGAAGACGAGATACACAAAGCCTCTTGATCTCTCTCTCGTATGCCGCTTCCATATCCGCTTTCTCCTTAGCAAGTCGATCATTCTTCCTCTTCCAGAACTTGGAAGACTGAGGAAGCAGAGAAGTCCAGGTATCATTCGGATCATCTATCACCTGATGCTCGAGGAATTCGATCAGAGCGTCCTTTTCCTTAAGCTGTTGAAGCAACTCTTCTCTTTCATGGATCCAGGCACGTGAAAGGTCTTCTTCTCTCAACTCCTCTACGCCTTGGTTAGGGAGGGTTGAAGGCCCAGCCACAACCAACGGTGTAGGTCTCGGATAATCATAAGGCATAAGATACTCTGATGCTCTCTGTCTGACCCAAGAAGTATACGGCTCCAAAGCAATGCAGTTCTTCGGACCCAACTCATTTCTACCCTTCTTGTGAATCTTGTGCCAAGCGCGGACCATCCTGGCTTTCAGACCTTGGGGATCTTTACCCTCCTGAAAGAACACACCTTCTAACAGAATGTTATGAGGTTTATCCTTTAGGGGGAACCCAAGCTAACGACGTGCTAAGATAGGGTTGTAGCTGATCCCACCACATGTACCAAGAAGAGGCACATTAGGGAATTCACCACAATAATCAATGATCTGAACTGTATCGTACACGCGATCATACCAAGAGATATCGTCATTAGTGAGAGACATAAGTCTCGTAGACCACCGTAGACATCCCTTGTTCTCCTTGAAAGCAACCGTCTGCGGTAAGTGAGAAATAAACCACTTATACAACAGAGGCAAACAGCACACAATAGCTCCTCCACCCTTTGCATTCCTCAGATGCAAAGAGAAATAGGTATCACCCAACAGAGTAGGAACGGGATTAAGAACAGAAAAGATCCTAAGGGCGTTCACATCCACAAATTTGTCGATGTTGGGGAACAATACCAATCCATAGATGAGCAGCACGAATATGGCCTCAAAGGCATCCTCACTCATGGCCTTCCCATAAACGGTAGCTTGAGTGACGAGGAAATCAGAAGGAAGACCCTGAATTCCACCTTTGGTGGTGATATGCGCTTCAATCAGGGATTCATCTATGTGCAACAAGTCTACAATCTCTCGAGAAGTCGGAATACTCTCCAAGCCACTGAACGACACTTGATCCAGAATAGGAATACCCACAAGGTGAGCATACTCCTCGAGCGTAGGCAACAACTGAAATTCCGGAAAAGAGAAGCAATGATACAGAGGAACATAGAACTGCGCCAAAGTACTCATCAACCCTTCATCAACCTGAGTAATCAACAGAGGTAGAAGTTTCCCATAACGAGCTTTGAAACCCAAGGGATTTAATACATAAGATGTGAGATTCCTTATCTCTTTCAGATCGGGCTGTCGAAAGTTGTACTTCTTTGTATGCCTTTTTGGTCTTTCCATGTCTGAAAATTTTGCAAATAAACCCTTTAAGTTCCTTGAAAATTTTCTGATTTTTCTGATGACATGAATGCAGATGAATGCATGAATGTATGAATGCAACAATCACACTCAAGGATCAAGCAAGTCACACCAAACAAAGGTCATGGGAAAGCTCATAGTATCCTTAATATCAATCATCCATTTTGGTGGATTATGGTTTTCACCTTATCAACACCCAAGTTCCATTGATATTAACGATACATGAACCGGCTCAATCATCCTTAATATCAATCATCCATTCTGGTGGATTATGGTTTTCACCTTATCAACACCCAAGTTCCATTGATATTAAGGATGTCTGAACGACTCAACCATGAATCACGGGTTTGTTGAGAGTCACGAGCATGGAGTCTCGGTTAAGAACCACCCAAAGGGAGTGTACTAGGGTTTAAACCTGCCGAACATGTTCTACAAGAGGTTCCCATAGTCATCATCCCATCTTTCGAATATTATCGGAGGAACAAATACTCGTATTCCAAAAATATTCTCAAGAGAGACTCTTATGAGTGTAGTATCGCGTAACAATCGCATCAGATCTTACATCTGAACGACCTCCGCACTACGTCCTAAAAATAGGCCAAGATGGGCTTGGTAAACTAAGGTTCTTGGCTTCTAAGGCATATGATTGAAAGAATAATGCCTAACCACAAATAACTTGTGTGACATTATTAATCCAACATGACCTCCACCAAGTGAATGGACTCGCAAGTCAACTTGTTAAGGAATACTCCACACAAGTCGACAAGACTATGCCATTCTCCTATCCTAAAGTGCACTCGAGTTCGGGTATAGAACTCATCTCACAGAGATCACCAAGCAAACAACAATTGTATATCAAGCAGTTCAATCATTACAATCAATACAGTAATCCCAAATTGTACAAAAATATGTCATATAACAAATAAACAAATATCATACAACAAAGGGTGAAAAGTAGGCAAAACCACCAAGGAGATATTCCCCAGCAGAGTCGCCACTTTTCTGTAGCGGTGTATTCGTCACTTTATGATTTATTGATTAAATCAAAAGCAAAGCATACAAAGATAGAGTCGCCACCGCACTTTTATTTATCCAAAGGAATGGCTAAAAAGCGAACAAAAGCCTAAGAAGTTTTACACATAGAAAACCAATGAAAGGTCAGAGATCTGGGTAAGGGGTTAATTACGCAATGGGAAGGTGTTAGGCACCCAAAACGTCCTAGGTACTCCTAGGGAGCCCTTTTCACAACTTGTTGTATGAAATGTTATTTGTTTATGAAATATTTATTGTGCAAACATGATTGAAGGGATGAGAAAAGAATATACAAGTTATTATTTTTGTGTTTGAACGGATGAACCCGTTGCCTACGTACCTTTCCATGGAAGGTAAGGATCAAAACGCCGTAGTCTGGCTAAAAGATTTCCAAAATATGAGTGGATTCATTTTAAAACAAAAGCCCTAAGGTCTTTCGTTATCCACGGGAGAAAACTCAACCTTATACAAACAACAAGTCCACCATGTGAGAAAAGCTTCAACTTGCTAGTGAGGGGTTAACCCTATAATAAGCAAGGAAGTCTTACAATTCAATCACTAAGGACAAAAGGTGAGATTAACATCAACCAACTAGGATAAATCAAACCTATGGCTAATGTATGAAAACTTATCAAGAATGGACAAAGCCACAAAACAATTGAGTGAGTGAAATTAACCAATTAGGATTATTCACAAAAGTGGTCAAGATATGATTAGAATTCAATTCAAAAGAAGTATTATGAAAATGAGGTTTGAAAAATCAGAGGCTTAAGGCCTAGGTTTCTAATTTGAAAAACAGATGAAAATGTTTGCACAATAGTTTTTGGTTTTGGGTTAACATGCAAATGGAGGTTTAAAGAAATAAAAGGTGGGAGGGTGAGGAAGTAAAACTTCTTAGATGTTCACCTCTTGAGATCATATGTAGATGATTCAAGTGATTCCTTTGGAATAGGCAACAATGCACTAAGCAAATAACAAGATGGATACCAGATGCCAATCAATGGACTTATACCAATCTCCTAAAACAAAATGGATACCAGATGCCAATCAATGGACTTACACCAATCTCCTAAAACAAAATGGCTACCAGATGCCAATCAATGGACTTATTCCAATCTCCTAAAACAAAATGGATACCAGATGCCAATCAATGGACTTACACCAATCTCCTAAAACAAAGAAACAATGATACCAGATGCCAATCAATGGACTTATACTAGTCTCCTACCATATCATAGGAAACAACTGCCAATAGTTGGACTTACAATTGACTCCTCAATGGACAAAACAAAATGTCACAAAGTAATGAACAATGTTTATGAAATGATATACAAGTAATGATGTTAAATGCACAAAGGCACACATAAGCAAACATGTACAGATGGATCAAGCAATCAAACAAACAAGTCAATTAGCACACACTATATACAATCAATTAGGCTCAAGCAAGGTTAGGCTTTACAGCCAACTGGAATGGGGTATTTTGAGCTCTTAACCCTAACATTGAGACTTAGGGTGAAGCAGATGAAATGGAGATGAGGGGTGTGCCTCATAGCTCTTATCCCTGGTCAGGGAGAGCTTTGAACAATGGAAAGTGTGGGAGTTCAGAAAGTTGGAACTCTACTCCACAAATGGACTCTATAAGATCTTGGGTTATTATTCACCATGCATCAACACATGGTGTGAGCAAGGTGAATGACACACTGAGTAGCAGGAGATGGATTACACATCTCTTTTATCTTCCAATTGCCTCATAAGAGGACTTTTCCTGCTTGGCACAAAATTAAACAATCACAAGCATTGCCTCTTAAGGAGGGCTTCAGACAGATGCCTACCAATAACAGTAGGTCTTCCAGACTACATGAAGATTAGGGATTATACCTAAGTGGTTAAGCAACCAAGCAAAGCAAAGTTCAAATGAACTTCAAGCAACTTAAGTACCTGTGGAAACAACTAAACAAATCAGTACAATGCTCAGACAAACAGACAACAGTCAATAAGCAACAAACAATCCCAATGTACAAAATGTGTAAGCCAAAAGGCAAACTCAAATGAGTTAGCATCAACCTACAAAACACACAAATGTTAGTAATCAAAAGCAAACATCAATATCCACATGATGAAGCATCATCAATTATGGAACTTGAATGCTTAAACCTGAAATCAAAACTCACATGTAAGCAACAAACCACTAGGTCAAAGCCTAGGGTCAAAGATGAAGAAAAAATTTAAAACAGGAGCTGAAATTTAACACAAAGTAACTTCAAACACACATTGACATAACCTAAAAAGGCTCACATCAAAATCAATCACCAAAAGCATTTCATGACCAAGTGAAGTCCAAGACAATTTCAAAGCTCATATGTGATCATCATGAATGAAAACTTCAAATCAAAACAGAAATGATTCAAATAAATCTGGAAAAATTCATGCACATTCAAGACATCTAACATGACCCACATACAAAAAATCAGAAGCATTGGACATCATTTGGCATAGAAGTCAAGTTGCACAAGTTGAACATTCAAAGGTGTGACACAAATTGTCACACCAAGCTAGCACATGCATAAAACAGAAATGGTAATTGAGAAAAATGTCAAACCAAAACCAAAATGTCCAGCAATCTGTCTAGATTCATCATGCAAAATTTCAGGTTCATTGGATAAGAAACAAGCATTTCACAATGAGATAAGCAAGGCAAGGTCACAATTGGACATATGATCAATCATCCTAGAACAATTTATTTTTCCAGCCAAGCACAACTTGCAATTTGATGCTCATAAAAAACTAGACAGAATAAGGAGCATTGTGCAAAAAATTGGAGTGAAATTGGATCAATTTTCAATTTTATATGATTTTTCTAAGTTGAAGAAAAATTTGAAGTTCAAAAGTGAGCATGGCATAAAAATGGGAGGGAAAAGGAAAAAAAATGAAGCATTTGAATAAAAGCGCCAGCCAAGGATCGAAGTCAGTGTGAATTTGAAATTGGAGCGCGTGTATCTAAAACGGTACCGTTTCCTGTAAAACCCTAGCGCTGCATGGCATTTCCAGATTTCGTAGCAAACTGATGAATGTTTCGTAGCAAAACGGTAGCGAACTGGTAGCGAACCTGGAAAGCTCAAGATCTTCATAGGTTGAAGATGAAGATCATGATGATCTTCATCTGAATTTCCAGATTTTCAAAAAAAATGTCCAAAAATCAACAAAATTAACACCAAACGATTCATCATGTCATGTACATTCAAGATCAACAACCAAAACACGCAAAAACATCAAAACAAACTCGGATCGAAGAAAATCATTTCAACATGTCAAATATTCAATCATCCATAACTAACACAAAACAGCACCAAATCACACGATTCAAAGCTCAGATTCATCAGGACAACAAGATCTACAACAATATAACAATGAATTTTGAAATTAAGAGATGCGAATTATGACCTCTTGAAGTGCAGAGCCTTTGAATCGCGCGCTACAAGCTCATCCAAGCCTCAAATCTCCTCTACAATGCCTAATGAAGTGATTGATGATGAATTTGAAGCTCCAGCATACACGAATCCAGCTCAATTTGCAAAATCCATGGAACCTTCAAGCTTCGAGTATGGCTCAATATGGCACCAATTGCTCCAATTCCACGTTCAAACTTGCTCAGAAATGCTTCCTCATCATGAATCAATCAAGAGAAATGGCTTTGGTGTGAAGAATTTTGAAAATATTTTGAGAGAAAATTTTTGTGATTCTTGAATCTAGATCTGAAAAGTGTAGTTAATGATGAATGCAGTTGGGATTAACCTTATATATGCCATGCTAATCATGTTTAAAACCTGTTTAAGCCTAATGCAAATGGGATTAGCAACTTATGAGGTGTATGTGCAAAAATGGTTTTTCACCTCATGCACTTCATGCATGCGTGAACAGTGCACAATGCTGATCCAAAACCTCTTAAACAAGGCCCATGCACATTTTTGAATTGGTTTTGTATGCATACAATCATCCAAAATGGTTTTATGAAATTTCTCTTTAAAAACTTCATGAATGAGCACATGGTAATGCAAATGGAATTCAAGCCATGTAATGAGATATTTAGAAACTACAAGTCATGAGGAGAATTATGCAAAAAGAACCACTCATTTTGGAGCTTTGGTTGAAAAGTTATGCTCATTTGAAGTTCCATGCATACTTTGCCATGATTTGATCATATCTCCTCAACCACACATTAGAAATTCATGATCTTGGACATTTTGGAAATGGGAGAGAAAGTTCTACAACTTTCATGTTCAAAAAAATTTCATTTGAAACTTTCTTGATGATGTAAGATTTAGTTGAAGTTGGTCCAAAATCTTTCCATTTTTGGAAAGTTCAAATTATAGGTCACTTGCTATTTTTGGAAATTCTTGACCTGACTTCAAATTCTTCAATGGGAGTGTTTGAAATGTCATATGAGACTTGTTTGAACATGAATGAAGTATTTCTAATCACTTCCCACCTCCAAGTCCACAGTTGACTTTGCAGTTGACTTTCTAGGTCTTCTGATGATCTGACAATGTTCTGATGAAATTCAAGCCTCGACCACTTGGGATTTTGCTTCAAAATGACATCATAGCTCATATGAACTCTTGTGAATGATTGTGGGGTCCAAACCTCAAGAATGACCACCATCTATTGCTCAATGAATGCCTTTGGTTGCCTTGACCTGTTAATGCTTCATTTGCAAGACAAAGGTTAGATGACATATTTTTGTACTTTTGGTTAGTGATTAGAAGAAAAGCAATGATATACAAATGCAAACATGCTTGGTGATCAAGAACCACTCTCAAAAAGATAACCCACCCATAGGGAAGGAAGCAAGGTGTCCAATGATCCTTGAGGCAATGCAATGTTATGATATGATGCCATGAGGGATCTTAGGGACAAAATTGGGGTCTCACAAGTACATAACTTCTTCTCTTTGTGCATATCAAGCAACTTGAATCGTGAATTTGGTCGAAGAGATTATAGGGAAGAATCATGGAGTGATTACCATGAAGATTGACAACATGCATGTTATCAATCTGGCGAAGAATCCAATAGCGCATGGACGAAGCAAACACATCGAAATGAGGTTCCATTATATTCGAGAGCAGGTAGCAAAAGCGAAGCTAAACTTGAAATACTGCAGAATTGAGAATTAGATTGCAGACATCATGATGAAGGGAATGCAGGTCGAAGTGTTAAAGAAGTTAAGGTCTATGGTGAATGTAGATAGCTTAGACATAATGAATTAGGTTATGTGTTGAATTGTAATTCCTTGTGTCGAAGCAAGTTGCTCAAAAGAAGCAAGAAAATGTCAAATCACTTAGGTGTCGAAATGTCGAAGAGTATCTTGACAGTAATGTTAGACTTAACTTTATTTGTTTGTTTAATTGAGTTAGATAGGTTAGTTTTGGGCCTTGATTGAGAAGAAAACAAGCCCAAAATCTATAAACAGGGAGTAACCCTTATTATTGTAGATACTTGAATTTTGCAGTTGCAAAAGGAATAAAGGATCACAGTTTGTGAGCAGAGGGAAACTCTGCAGAATCAATTCATCTTCTTCCCTCTCTCGATAAACCTAACCTTTTTCTTTTCCCAATTCAATTTTCTTTTCTTGTTTTCATCATCATTGTGCAGTGATACAATCTTGCAACCAAAGTTGGTTGATTCGCTCGAGTGAAGATTAAAGAACAAGAGGAAATTCGATCGGTGCGATTGAATCTTGTTCATCAAAATTGACTCAGAATTACTCAAAGTTTTGAGTTTAATTCTAACAAGTTTAATTTAATTTTTTTTAAATAACCATTTTTTTCAATTTAAATACCAAAATAACCAAAATTTCAAATTAATTACCAATATAATCACTTTTCCCTACTGCTGCACCAGTTAAACTGGCACATCCAATTACCTTTCAAAGGAGGTGCCATTGGAGTTGGCGCATACTTGCATTGCCATTACCCTTAGGCGCCCATGCATGCCTTGATGCCGCATGCATTGGCGCATGCATACACTACATAGTGTATGCGCCAATGCATGCGGCGCATGCACCTTCAATTTTTTTTTTAATTTTAAATTTTATATTTATAATTAATAAAATTAAATACTTAAATTAAAAATTATATTATATTATAAAGTAAAAATATATATAATTGACAAGAAACTCAATGACCCGTCCGATTGAAACGCCCCCCTGTTCCACATCCAGGTGCGTTAGCCTGTCTTCGAGGTCTCCCACAATTTTCCTGAGGTGTTTGGGGTCTTTGAGTGTTGACATGATCCAATGGTGGATGGTGTGAAGGTCCGGTGCAAGGTCCAACGGTATTTGATAGATTTGTCATCATTTGTCCCCAATAGCTGGGGGGAGGGTGTCGTCAACGGTGCTTCCGTAATTGAGTTCGGTGCCCATGTTGTCGTAGTTGGGTCATTATGGTTGGGTGAATTATGGACGATATGGTTTCCCGATTGGCCATTGATTATTTATTGATGCCAATCTCCCAAACACATCGGAGGTTCTGGAATTTGTTGTTGTACGCCGAACTGCAGTTTTACACGGTCACTCGGTGCATCTCCACAGTAGTGAACCGGATAATTGGCGTTTTTGCTGTCCAAACTGCAACATCATCATGGTTAACCTAATGATCAAGACCCAGATATGAAATCCAGATAAATTGTACAAGAATATGACATGATTATATGATATGTAATTTGATAATTTTTTTAAAATCAAATGTAGAGTTGTGTAGTAGTATTACATCGTCTGGTCCAATATGGTCTAATAGATTGTGATAGACTACTACAACATGTTTCAGACACTTGTTGTACTCCATCATACAGGAAGGCTTGGATAGCTAGGACAAAGGCGGATGAAAAAGTGTATGGCAATTGGGAGGAGTCTTACAAACAACTTCCAAAATACTTGGTGGTTCTTAAACATTATGCTCCAGGGAATACTATCAATTTGGAAACATTGTCGGTGTATACCCTAGATCGGACTTGTGCTATTGGAAATGAAATATTTCACAAACTCTTCTGGACGTATCAACCATGCATCAAAGATTTTACTTTCTCTAAACCTATTATACAAATTGATGGTACATAGTTGTATGGGAAATATAAAGGAACACTACTGATGGTAGTGGCATAAGATGGCAACAACAACATTTTTTAATCGCCTTTGCCCTAGTTGAAGGGGAGACTGCTGAGGGATGAAGTTTTTTCCTAAAAAATCTTTGATTGCACGTTTCTCCTCAACCTAACTTATGTTTGATCTCAGACCGACACCCTTCAATAGTGAGTGCCTACAAAAACATTGATAATGACTGGCAGAATCCTCCGTCGACGCATGTCTAATGCATTAGACATATCGCTCAAAATTTTATGCGGGAGATCAAAGACAAAATGTTGCGGAAGAAGGTTGTTAACACAGAGTATGCATTAACAAAACCTTCTTTCAAACACCACCGCAAAGACATTAGATTGTCAAACGCAGATGCAGTACGGTGGATCGACAATATTCTATTGGAGAAGTGGACTATGATATATGACAACTGTCAACGTTAGGGCCACATGACAACAAATCTTGTGGAACCAATGAACTCTGCCTGCATATCAAAGGGACAATCTCTGACACAATAAAGTAATGCGAAGAAAGAAAAAGGGTCACCCAAACAACACCCGTGTTCGAACCGAAACAGATACGATGAACAAAAAGGTTAGATTATGTAGTTCATGTCGTCAGCCCGGTCATAATAGTACTAACTATCTCAGTGTTGGAACAAGCACAACAAGATAATTTTAATTGTAACTATTTTGCTTTATATTAAAAGCAACATTTATTTCATATGATAACTTTGTGAGGAAACACCATCACAAACAAATACAACACATACAACACACAAGCAACCCATAAACAACAAAACATCAAACTACAACAAATAAAATACCATTACTAACAAGTATAACACATAAACAACATAACTATGCGATTACAACAACATAACTATGCAATCACAACAACCAAAACAATTTTGAACATGGTATACATCATCTTGTGAACGTCTCTATCAGTCTTAATATCCATCCATACACAAACTTCTCCATTTTGGTTGAACATGGACTCAATCCATTGAATTCTTCTAATCCTTTCACCCTCTGCAATTTCTCCATTTAACCAACGGTTCAACGTTCGATTAAGACGTTCGAACATTTCTATATTCCAAAGTCGAATCTTTATCGGAGGCTGCACTGCTGAAAAGATTCAATTGACATTTCTCTTGTGAATATATGGATATTCAAACATGGTTAAAGAAAACAAAATTGAAGGAGATTGAAGGAAAATGGAATGAGGGTATGAAGTTATGTGTAAAATATATGGGAGATGCGCAATGTATTTATAGATGAACACGCACATGCATGAGTCAATGCCCTAGGCGCCACGCGCACATGACACATGCATGCCCCAATGCATGTGGCACACACTCACAAGCACACATGCATGCACCCGATACATGGGCGCCTAAGGCTAATGACAATACAGGCATGTGTCAACTCCAATGACACCTCCTTTGAATGGTAATTGGATGCGTCAGTTCAACTGACACATCAGTATGGAAATGTGACTATTTTGATAATTAATTTAAAAAATTGATTATATTGATATTTAAATTTTAAAAAATAATTATTTAAAAAAAATTCAATTCAATTTTTCATTTGAGTTTCATTTAAATTAGACTTATGTATAAAAGTAAAGTTGTAATATATTTTTATATATCCAATTTAGTTAAAATTCTCTGTCTTCCATCTCTATCATCTTCATTTTCTTCCTTTTGTGCACTATTATATAATTCAACATCACTACGTAGTATTTCATTTTTTCTTATTATTTTTTACTAAATACGGAAAAAAAACTCATATACTAAAAAGTAATTAACATTTAATAATTTATTATTTTGCGTCATATTCATTGATTATTTAAATATATTTAACGTTTTGACTTTAACTAATCACTTTTTCCTGATATACATGGGTAAAGTTGCATTTGCATAACAGCTAGTGCACTGGTAAATTGGTAATGATATATTATGATTAGTTATTGACAAATATTTATTCTTGCAATACACAAATATTTATTTTGGCTCTTTAATGAGATTTTTTTTTAAATAACCACAAAATTTCAATTTAAATCCCTAAATAATTAAAAAAATAAAATCAAAATAACCACTTTTTATAACTAATACGACAGTTGAACTGACGTATCTAATAAAACTATAGAGAAGGCGTCAATTTTCTTGGTGCATGCTTTCAATGGTAGGCAACCTAGGCGCCACATGCATTGACACATGCATACATTGCATATTGTATGCGCCAATGCATGTGGCGCATGCACCTATAATTTTTTTAAAATTTAAATCTTAATTTTAAAAATAAAATAAAAATGTTGGGAAAAAATTATATATATAAAAATAAAAAATTACACGGAATTAACAAGAAATTCAATGTCCCGTCTACATGCATTGACTTTACATGCATGCACCAAGGTAATGACGCCTCCTAGCCCTTTTGGATGTGCGAGTGCAACAGACATATCAGTTACGAAAGATGGTTATTTTATTATTTTTTTAAAAAAATATGTTATTTAGGGATTTAAATTGAAATTAATGATTATTTTAAAAAAATTCCTTTAATGGTAGCTATTTTTTATATTTTAATATTGAAGTATTTAGAGCTTTTAAAATAGAGTAGTACATATTAGTCTTATGAATAAATGTTTTTAAGACTTTATTTCTTAAGAAAATATTCTTAAGAATGTTTTTGGAGTCGTGTAAGTTAATTACAATTAATTAAAATATGTTTATAATATATTTATTTTTCTCTTTAATAATTTTATTTATTTCTAGACATAATTATTTGATATATCTAACTAAACAACATAAATTTATGCACTTAAAATTAATATCCTTCCATTATATATATTTGATATATTAAAGAGAATGATCAAAACTAAAGGTTTTAGAGATCCCTAACAAGGAATCAACCAACACGAGGTTTTGGAGTTCTCTAATAAGAAAATCATCCCATCAAACAAAGCGGAGATCCCTAACAAGGAATTCATCCTAGACAAACTCAGGAGCTTTCTTGCAAGAAGGTCATCCTCGCAAAAGAAACTTGGATATTCTTTACAAAAAAATTATCCAAGACAAAAGGCAAGAGTTTTATGACAAAAAAATCATCCATACAAAAGGCTTTGAAAATTCTTAACAAAGAATTCAATCAAGACAAGTTGTTGGAGTTTTCTAACAAGAACAACATCCAAACTTCTCGGAATTACTTAAAATGAAGACTCATAAATGACTTTCTAGGAAACATGGTAATAAAACTCTTCGTATGTGCCAACAAAGTTTGACTTTGAACGTAAACATTAGTTACAACCAACTTCTAACGGATTGGTGTCAGTTACAACTGGATTTTTAAAGATAGAGCCAATGACAACTGGATTTTAAAGGCACCAATGACATTTCGACTTTGATAAGAGATACCAATGACAACTGGATTTTCGAAAATGGTGCTAGTGACAACTAAGATTTAGGTACAATTTAATTTTAAAGACGGGGTGCCAGTTACAATTGGACTTTAAAAATGCCAATGGCAATTGGATTTTGCAAATGGTGCCAGTGACAACTGAATTTGGAAATCATGTCAATAAAAATTTGTACTTTGCAGTTGATACCAGCGCCAACTGGATTTTGGGTACCAATGATAATTGGATTTTGAAAATGAAATGAATGTCAGTGACAAATTGGACTTTAGAGGGGATGCCAGTGACAACTGGACTTTTAGTACCAATAACAATTGGATTTTAAAAATGAGTGTCAATGGCAACTGGACTTTGGAATGATACCAGTGACGAATGGATTTTTAGAGATAATGCAAGTGGCGATTGGACTTTGGAGATTCCAATGACAATTGGGCTTTCAAACGATGCCAGTGACAATTGGATCTTACGGATACCAATAACAATTGGATTTTAAAAATGAATGTCAGTGACAACTGGGCTTTGAAGTGAAGTCAATAGGAATTGGACTTGTAAAGAGTGCTAGTAACAACTAGAATTTAAATACCAATGACAATTGAATTTTGAAAATGAATGCCAGTGACAACTGGACTTCGAAATGACGCCAATAACAATTGGGCTTTGAGAAAATATGTCTGGTGACAACCAGACTTTGAAAATAGTGCTAGTGACAACTGGACTTTGGATGTCAATGACAACTAGACTTTGAACTTGAATGCCGGTAACAACCATACCTCGAAAAGGGTGCTAGTGACAACTGGACTTTAAAAGATGCATGCCGGTAACAATCGAACTTTGGTTACTAATGACAATTGGAGTTTAATAATCGGTGCTAGTTATATTTGGAGTTTAAACTATGACAATAACAATTGGACTTTGAATACCAATAACAATTGGATTTTAAAAATGAGTGTCAGTGACAACTGGATCTTAAGGATACCAATAACAATTGGATTTTGAAGGTGCCAATGACAATTGGACTTTAAAAATGAACTCTCATACGAGAACTGAACTTGAAGGGTAGATTACCAGACGAGAATTGGTGTTTTATTTTTTTGTTTGTCAAATAGGAAATGACTTTCAGATAATCTACAAGACAAGAATTGGTTTTGAATAAATTAACTACCAGACGAGAATTGGAGTTAAAAATAGGCCACCAGACAGGAACTAGTTTACAATCGGCCACCAGATGGGAACTGGTTTTGTAAGACCCCAATTTTGGCCCTAAGATCCCTCATGGCATCATAACATTGCATTTGCAAAGCCTCAAGGATCATAAGCATCTAGGTTCCCTTTACCTTTGGGTGGTACCTCTTGTAATTGGTTTGAGATCACCAAGCATACTTGGATTGTATATCATTGCTTTTCTCATTTTCATTTGCCAACCAAAAGCACAAAAATATGTCACTAACATTTCTTGTTTGTAGCTTGAGCAATCACAAGGTCCAAAGCTTCTAGGAGATCATTGGTGCAATGATATGGCCAAGAGAAGATGAAAACAAGCATGGAAATGGTTCCTAAAGCTCTCATCCACCAAATATGCCTCCCTAGTATCTTAATTCATCATCAAAGCAAGTCAAAGGGTTTGAGGTTTGTGTCCCAAGGAAACCCTAATTCATTTGTTCATCAACTGTGCCTTGCTCATGAAGCAACCTCAACCCATGGTCAAATAAAATCAAGGTAAGTTCTTTAATTCATCATTTCATGCATATTTGAACTTATTTGAGTATCCTCAATCATCAAATCATCAAGATATGAGTTGTTGACTTGAAAAGTTGATCAGTCAATTCATCTGACTATTTTGAAATACACTGAGACCTAACTTTTTATGTGTTGGTCAAATGGAGATTACCCCAAGAGACAATATGTTCTTAAGCACAATATGAACAACTTTCATGTTCATCAAAAATTTATTTGAAGCTTGTAAGGTCATCTCCCATTCCAAGACATTATAGATCATTTTGACTGAAACCCTAATTTTAGGTCAACTTCCCAAGAACATAACTCATTCATTTTTTATGATTTTGAGGTGGTATCAAATGCATTGGAAATTTTATTGTGTCTAATTCAAATGTTATGTTGAACAAAATTTCAAAATCTCAAAATAAATACATGTGATAATGCAAAACATTATAGGTCACTTTGGGCCAAATGCATTGAAAGACAAAAAAGTCCAACTTCAAGTGCCCATAACTGCTTCATCAAAAATTCAAATGATGCAAAATTTAAGTTCATCTTGATTTTCTTGAAACAATATACAACTTTGATGTTGGAGGTGTTTCCATTTGAGGCTTGAATCATCAAAACATAAGGGCTTGAAGTTGGTTCATTTTGACAAAATTCTCAAAGGCATGTTTTGCACTATGAACTTCATGGCCTGTTTTCATAAATTTCCACACTTCAAATGAGTTTTTGTCCAACATAACATTTGTTCCTTATGTCAAGAACTTTCTAACCATTACCCACATGCTTATGTTTGGATTTTCTAATTGGCATTTTCGAAGAGATGAAGTTTTAAGCACAATTATGCATAACATGTGAAAACTTCATGCACAAGCCAATGCCTTGCAAATTGCACGTCCAAATCAGTTTGGTTGATGCTCAGAACTCATTTTCAATTGCTCTTGGGCCTCACATGCGCATGTATAGGCCCATGCATGGAGGACCCAAGCTCATGCACACACGGTTTCTTCATGACTTTGCATCAACTGTGGCTATAAATAGAAGGCCTTGCTCACTTCAAATGATAACCTGGAGACGCCTGAATCCCTGCATAAATCATTTCCCACCCTCTCACCAAAGGAATTTGAGTTTTCATTTCCAGTTTTCAAGTGTGATTTTCAACAACATCAGTTTTTTATCATCACTAATTCCTAAGCCTAGCTCTCATACCAAGCATCCAGATCAAGCTGCAAGCAAAGGATTGGTTGAATTGTGCTATTGAAAGCTGCTCTACAAAGGTTTATACCTCAACTGTTTTGCTTCGAATCTCACTGAATATTGTGTGTTGCTTGTGTCCATTTGCATTTCTGAAGTTCTCATATGAGAGGCAAGTCAATGGTGGCTTTAATTTTGTGAATTGTTGAATTTCAGATTGAACACCTAGTTTTTCAACCTCAGATTTCTTCTTCTATAAGGATCTTGAGTAAAAACTAAGGTTACAGGGGTGATGTACATCACCCCGGCTTTAATTTGGTGTATAGATCGTGTGGATTGGTTAAAGTTGCAAAAACTGCAACAGGTGGCCGAACTTTGGCTTCTCACCGGAGAAGACGGTGGTTTCCACCACCGTCCACACGTGGCTGGTCTCATAGCCCTTGGATCCATTGGTCACAATCTAATCCTGACCCTTGTTATGTTTGACTCCATTTATTTCATGGTACCATGCGCTTGACTCATGTACATGGTAGGCGCGCACTTGAGAGCCTTCTGACCAGCCACGTCAATTAATCAGGCTTGATCAGACGCTCGTGGTTTTTTCTATTTTTTGATTTAATTCATTTTATTTCTTTTATTTCATTTAACTTCAAAAATTCATAACTCTCTCATTTTTAATCCAAAAAAGATGGGACCAATTGCATTATTTCTCTTTTTAATTCTAGTTTCTAAAAATGATTTTTAATATTTTTAATTTCATCATTTGATATTTTTTGTGAATTTTCTCTTTTCTGGTTATTTTTAATTCATTTTAAATAGTTTTTGATATTCAAAAAATACCAAAATATTTTCTCAACCTCTTTGAATGATGATGGATCTATGAAAAATATTCTTATCAATTTATTAATTGATTTGAGATTTATTTGAGATTTTAGTTCAATTAGGTTGGTTTTATTCATTTTTAATTGATTAAAAATAGTTTCTGACTTTTAATTTGACCTTGTTGAACTTGAGATAAATCACTTGGACTTTTCAAAGTTGATTTGAAGTGATTTTGAAGTTTGACATTTCTTTAATATTTTAATTCAAGTTTATTTCCAAATATTAAAAATGCCAAAAAATATTTTGTTCATTTCTTGACTTCCAATCTTCATCTCACTTCTGTTTTTGATTGCTTGACCATGATCCTCAATGTCATTGGTCAACACTTGTTGATTGGTACATTCCATTTCATTTAATGCACTTTATTCTTTTCATTTTCATTATCCATTATTCATCTCCTTCTTCTTCTTCTTTTCTTTTTGATCAATGAGTTAAAGGTTGATAAGTTAGCATTGATTAAGGAGGCTTAATCTTCCTTGATTCAAATCTAATTCATCTTGATCAAATGATCAAGTGAATGGCTTTGCATTAAGGATAAATTGCTTCCTAAATCATGCAAAGGACTTAAACCAATACAAGATCATTTCCCATTCTCTTTTTGGCATGGTAAGTTGTTGGAACTTGGTTCACTAATCAAGACTTCTAACTTGTGTTGTTGCCTATATTATTATTGACCAGCCTCAGATAGTTGTGACTTCTACATAAGTCCAATTACGATTGCTTAACATAGCGCTAAATTTGCCTTATGGCACACTAACTACTAACTATTAACCATTAACATTTACTTTTTGCATTTTACCTTTATGCAATTTATTAATCTTGCACATATTATTCATTTGCTTTTTCCTTTGCTCATTGGAGCACATGTTTATGTTAATGCAATTTGCCTTTTGCTCACTTGAGCATATAACTGTGTATATATCATTTGTGTTTGTGTTTTGTTTTGATTGTTGTGAACTAAATGCAAAGAATTGGACAAAATGGACTTAGACTTTAGGACTTTCCCTATGCAAATTTGGAGTCAAATAACAACTAGGCATTGGGCCTTTAGAGTGCTATAAAAGTCAAAGAGCAACTAGGCATTGGGCCTTTAGAGTGTTATAAAAGTCAAAGAGCAACTAGGCATTGGGCCTTTAGAGTGTTATAAAAGTCAAAGAGCAACTAGGCATTGGGCCTTTAGAATGCTTAATGTTGAAGATGCCTTTGAAAGGACCAACTTCTAAACTCTTCTTGTCCATTCCTTGTTTGTTTTCTAGAACCTCTTAATGTGTGTGTTCTTGTACTAGGGATTCCAACTTGATCCAAATTGAGGAACCATTACCATGAGCTTCTAAGAGAGAGGGATCCAAGATACATTGAGGAGCTTTCCAAGAGTTCATTTGATTGATTGCTTGAGTTTATGCTTATGTGATTGCTTATTCCAAAGGATGGGAGCTACTTGGATCATCAATATGATCTCAAGAGAGGAACTCCATTTGTGGTTTTGCTTCTGGTCCCTTATCTCTTGTATGTTTAGGACTTTAGCCATTCTTCTTCTTCTCTCCACTCTAACCCAAGCCAAAACTTTTGTGCAAACATCTAACACTTGTTTTCAACATTAGAAACCTAAGCCTTATACTTTTCATTTTCAAACTTTCTTTTCATAACACTTATTTTGAATTGAATCTTTAATCCACTTTGACCATATTTTGTAAATACTTTTCATTGGTAAATATAACCCATCCAAATATCTTTTTGTGGTTTCAATGGCCACTTTCTTAATCAAACCTTTTTTTATAACCTTTAGCTATTAGGTTTGAGTTATCCTTGATGTAGAAGTAATACTCACCTATGTCCTTAGTGATGGACAATGAGTCTTCCATGCTTATTATAGGGTTAACCCCTCACTAGCATGTTGAAGCTATCCTCACATGGGGGATTTGTGGTTTTGGGTTGAGTTTTCTCCCTTGGATAACAAAAGACCTTAAGGCTTTTAGATCAATTAATTCACCAACTCATTTTGAGATTTTTACCCCGAACTACGAGGTTTTGATCCTAATCTTTTTTAAGATGGTACGTAGTCAATGGGTTTATCCATCCAAACACAAAAATGTAAATAAACTTGTATATTCTTTTCTCATCTCTTCAATCATGTTTGCACAAACAAATTTTCACAAAAATACCAACCTTACAACAAATGTGAAAAGGGCTCCCTAAGAGTACCTAGGATGTTTTGAGTGCTTAAAACCTTCCCATTGTATAACCAACCCCCTTACCCAGATCTCTGACATTTTTACTAGTTTTTGATTCGATAAAACTTTTAGGTTTTTGTTCGCTTTTTAACCATTCCTTTGGATAAATAGAAGTGCGGTGGCGACTCGACTTGTATGGTTTACCTTGGATTTAGTCAATATATCTAATGGTAACGAATACCCCGCTACAGAAAAGTGGCGACTCTGCTGAGGAATACATGCCTAGCGGGTTTTGCCTACTTTTCATATTTGTTGTATTGTATTGTATACTTGTTTTGTGACATATTTTTGTGCAATTTTGGATTACTGTATTGTATGTAATGATTGAATTGCTTGAATATTAATTCCTTGTATGCTTGGTGATCTTGTGAGATGAGTTCTATACCCGAACTCGAGTACACTTAGGATAGGAGAATGGCATAGTCTTGTTGACTTGTGTGGAGTTATTCCTTAGCAAGTTGAATTGCAAGTCCATTCACTGGGTGGAGGTCATGTTGGGATCAATAATGTCACACAAGTAGTTGTGGTTAGACATTACTCTTTCCAATATAGACCTTAGAAGCCAAGGACCTTAGTTTACCAAGCCCATCTTGGCCTATTCTTAGGATGTAGTGCGAAAGTCATTCAAATGTAAGATTAGATACGATTGTTACGCGATACTACGCTCATAAGAGTCTCTCTTGAGAATATTTTTGGAATACGAGTAGTCGTTTCTCCGATAATATCCGAAAGATGGGATGATGACTATGGGAACCTCTTGTAGAACATGTTTGGCAGGTTAAACCCTAGTACACTCCCTTTGGGTGGTTCTTAACCGAGACTCCATGCTCGTGACTTGCAACAAACCCTTTGATTCGTGGTTGATCCGTTCATGTGTCCTTAATATCAATGGAACTTGGGTGTTGATAAGGTGTAAACCATAATCCACCAAAATGGATGATTGATATTAAGGATAATATGATCCATCCCATGACTTTTGTTTGGTGTGCTTTGTTTGATCCTTGAGTGTGGTTGTTGCATTCATGCATTCATGCACTCATTTGCATCCATATCATCAAAATAATAAGAAATTTTCAAGGAACTTAAGAGGTCTATTTGCAAATTTTCAGACATGGAAAGACAAAGAAGGAATACAAAGAAGTACAGCTTCAGACAACCAGATTTGAAAGAGCTAAGAAATTTGATATCCTATGTATTAGATCCCTTGGGTTTTAAGGCTCGTTTTGGGAAGCTTCTTCCTCTTCTGACTACTCAGGTGGATGAAGGATTGATGAGTGTATTGGTGCAGTTTTATGATCCCTTGTACCGTTGCTTCACTTTTCCGGATTTCCAGCTTTTGCCCATGCTTGAGGAGTATGCCTACCTTGTGGGTATACCTATTCTAGACCAGTTGTCGTTCAGTGGATTGGAGAGTATTCCTACTTCCCAAGAGATTGCTGATATGCTTCACATAGATGTATCTGATATTGTTTCTCATATGACTACCAAAGGTGGAATTCAAGGTCTCCCTTCTGAGTTCCTCATTGCTCAAGCTACTGTGTATGGGAAGGCCATGAGTGAGGACGCCTTTGAAGCCATATTTGTACTTCTCATCTATGGGTTAATGTTATTCCCCAAACATCGACAAGTTTGTGGATGTGAACGCTATTAGGATCTTCTCCACTCTTAATCCCGTTCCGACTCTGTTGGGTGACACTTATTTTTCTTTGCATATGAGGAATGCAAAGGGTGGTGGTGCCATTGTGTGTTGTTTGCCTCTGTTGTATAAGTGGTTTATTTCTCACTTACCGCAGACGGTCGCTTTCAAGGAGAACAAAGGATGTCTACGGTGGTCCACGAGACTTATGTCTCTCACTAGTGATGATATCTCTTGGTACAACCGTGTGTCTGATGGTGTGCAGATTATCTACTCTTATGGTGAATTCTCCAATGTACCTCTTCTTGGTACATGTGGTGGGATTAACTACAACCCTGTTTTGGCACGTCGTCAGCTTGGGTTCCCCCTAAAGGATAAACCCAATAACATTCTGTTAAAGGGTGTGTTCTTTCAGGAGGGTAAAGATCCCCAAGGCTTGAAGTCCAGGATGGTCCGCGCCTGGCGCAAAATTCATAGGAAAGGAAGGAAGGAGCTAGGTCCAAAGAACTGTGTCGCTTTGGAGCCTTACACTGCTTGGGTTAGGAGGAGAGCTTCTGAGTACCTCATGCCTTACGAGTATCCGAGACCTACGCCTTTGGTTATGGATGAGCCATCAACCCTCCCTGACCAAGGAGTAGAGGAGTTGAGAGACGAAGACCATTCACGTGCTTGGATCCGTGAACGAGAAGAGTTGTTTCAGCAGATTAAGGAGAAGGATGCTTTGATAGAGTTCCTCGAGCATCAGGTCATTGATGATCCTGATGATGCATGGACTTCTCTACTTCCTCAGTCTTCTAGGTTCTGGAAGAGGAAATACGATCGACTCGCCAAGGAGAAGGCAGATATGGAGGCAGCCTATGAGGAAGGGGTGAAGAGGCTTCGTGCGTCTTATCTTCCTGTGTCCCGAGCTTTAGATGATTGTTTCTAGGGATCCATAGGATGATCATTTTCCTTTTCTCTTGTATTGTATTTGGTTACCAATGCTGTACTTCTTTGGTGTAAAAAATATTTTCTAGATATTATTGATAAGATGTTTCCATATGTGATAAAAATGTAATATTTCCCAAAATTTGCAAGTAGAACTCTAGAGTTCCTCTGAAATAAAAACAAATCATATGCACAAGCATTACATGCATCATGTGCATAAGAAGGTTTTGCTCCAGGCTTCTTGTCCTATGGTCTAACTCTGTGTTCTTCATTTATTTTGAAGACAAGCTGACTCACCGGTACTACACTCGAGCCAACTCTTCAAGACTGATGGATCATTTGGAACAAGAGAACCGCGAGCTGAAAGAGGAAGTAGCCAGACTAATTGCCCTGATGGAGTCATTCTTGGCCGCTCAGAGCCAGTCTTCTCCAACACTATCAACTCCTCCCCAGAGGAAGGTCATCTCTGAGATCGCAACTTCTACTGTGCCTGCTGCAACAGCTCACTTCGCGCCATCTATGCCAACCAGGTTCCCTTGGGGAATGCCCGCCAACTTTGTGCCAGAGGGTTTTGCTCCTACTCTTGCTTCTTTGTCGGCATCTAGCCCGATCCTTTCAGTGCCACCTCCCGTTGTGCACACGCTACCAAGGGTTGAAGATACCATCTATCATTCTGAGCCATCTGAGGGCCCAGATGTTTATGAGAAGATGGATGACATGAAATACCAATTCCTTGAGCTTCGCAAGGAACTGAAGACTTTGAAGGGGAAGGACCTCTTTGGTAAAAGTGCTGCTGAGTTGTGCCTCGTGCCCAACGTAAAGATCCCTATTAAATTCAAAGTACATGACTTTGAGAAGTATAAGGGAAACACATGCCCTCTTAGCCATCTTGTGATGTATGCTCGCAAGATGTCAACACAAACTGATAATGACCAACTGCTCATCCATTATTTCCAGGACAGTCTGTCCGGTGCCGTTCTCCGGTGGTACATGGGTCTGGAAAGTTCGAACATTCGCTCTTTCAACGATCTTGGCGAGGCCTTCGTCAAGCAATATAAATACAATGTGGATATGGCTCCTGATAGGGACCAGCTGAGGCGATGTCCCAGAAAGAGAAAGAGACCTTCAAAGAATACGCCCAGAGGTGGCGCGAGTTGGCAGCTCAGATAGTACCTCCACTTGAGGAGAAAGAGATGACCAAGATCTTCTTGAAGACCTTGAGTTCATTCTATTACGAGAGAATGATAGACAGTGCTCCCTCAGACTTCACCGAGATGGTGAATATGGGAATGAGGATGGAAAAGGGGGTCCGTGAAGGACGTCTGACTCGAGATGAAGGCTCTTCGGCAAAGAGATATGGAAGCTTTGCGAAGAAGAAGGAGGGAGAGGCACATGTTGTCTCTTCCCATGTCAAGAGAAGACCCTCTGAGAAGAGGAAGATTGCTCGCCCAGTCAACAACCAACATCAGGTGGCTCATATAGCACCTGTTTTCAGGGAAGCTCAACATTATCAGCAACCACAAACTCAACAATATCAACAACAACAACGTCCACAATAGCAGGCCTACCAGCCTCAAAACAACAACAATGCTAACACCAGCTACGAGAGGAAAAGGGTCACCTTCGATCCAATCCCGATGACTTATGCTGAACTCTATCCATCTTTGATCGATAGAAAGTTAATCACTCCGTGAGACCCTCCCGCTGTACCTGCTAACCCCCAGTGGTGTTACAAGCCTGAGCTTCACTGTGTGTATCATTCCGGTGCTCCCGGACATGATATGGAGAATTATTATCCCCTGAAGACCAAGGTGCAAGACCTTGTGAGAAGCGGGATTTTGTTTTTCGAGGACGTAGGTCCGAATGTGAAGAAGAACCCATTGCCCGAGCATGGGAAATCTGTTAATATGGTCCAGGGTTCTCCTGGCAAGTACAAAGTTAAGTATGTCAATCATATCCGACAATCGCTGGTTAAGATGCACCGCTTGCTGTGTGATTATAGCCATTATGAGCATGACCACGATAGATCTCGAGTATGTTCTGTTAATCAGAGAGGGTGTCGTCAGGTGCGCAGAGATGTTCAAGAGATGTTGGACAAAGGAGTTATTGAGATCCTTCAGAACAGAAATGTTGACGAAGATGCTCTCGAAGTCAACGTAATTTCTCCGGTATTCCGGATACCTGAGCCTGTTGTCATCAAATATGATGGCAGCAAGAAGAAGGCTTCTCCTACTCTCGTCATCAAGCCAACCGGACCTGTATCGTACTCCTCCGAGAAGGCGGATCCTTATCGCTACAATGTTGTAGCAGTGGAGAATGGGAAAGAGGTGTCTCTTCCCTCTTCATCTGTCGTTAACATTGCTGATGTCAGCGGTTTGACCCGTAGCGGTCGTGTATTTTCAGCTCCATTGAAGCCTCAAGCTGATGCTCGAGGAAGTGTTGATGCTGATTTTGTTGAACGCCAAATTGGGAATGCTGTGAGCGCTCCGAATTCGGCACTTGTTGCTAAGCTCTCCTCTATGTTGAGAACTCCTGCTTTTGCTGGCCCGAGTGGCAATACGAGAGAAGATTGTGATGAGATGCTGAGGCTCATCAAAAGGAGTGAGTACAACGTTGTAGACCAGCTTCTGCAAACGCCATCCAAAATATCTGTGTTATCATTGCTTTTGAATTCAGAACCACACCGAGAAGCTTTGCAGAAGGTGTTGGATGTGGCGTATATGGATCACGACGTCACGATAGAACAATTTGATAGCATTTTTGTAAACATCACCGCTTGTAACAACCTGAGTTTTTGTGACGTTGATCTCCCCGAGGAGGTAAAAGACCACAACTTGGCATTACATATATCTATGAGCTGCAAGATGACGCCATGTACAATGTGTTGGTGGACACTGGGTCATCATTAAATGTATTGCCGAAGACCACTCTCGCGAAGTTGTCATATCAAGGGCCTCCCATGAGGCAGAGCGGAGTACTTGTGAAGGCTTTCGATGGGTCTCGCAAAACTATGATTGGTGAGGTTGATCTCCCAGTCAAAATCAGACCAAGTGATTTCCAGATTACCTTCCAGGTTATGGACATTCACCCATCGTATAGCTGTCTCCTAGGCAGACCATGGATTCACGAGGCTGGCGCCGTGACATCCACCCTACACCAGAAACTGAAATTTGTAAAGAATAAGAAGCTGCTGGTGGTAGGGGGAGAGAAGGCTCTCCTGGTTAGCCATTTGTCTTCCTTCTCATATATAGATGCTGAGGATGAAGTTGGAACTCCCTTCCAAGCTTTATCTATTGTTGAACCTGTTGAGAAGAGAACTCCCTCATTTGCTTCCTACAAAGACGCAAAGTTGGCCATTGAGCATGGTGCAACTGCTGGATTGGGGCAAATGATCAAACTAGAAGACAATAAGTCCCGGGCTGGCATAGGCTATTCTTCTGGGGTCTTCAACAAGCAAGGTTTGTTCAAGAGTGGAGGATTCATCCACAATGGTCAAGACGAAGAGCCTGCTGCCATTTTGGAAGAGGACGAAGAGGATTCTGGCAATTTCATCATCCCTGGAGAGATCTGCAATAATTGGGTCGCTGTGGATATTCCAACAGTTATCCATAAGTCAAAGTAATGTTCATTGTGTTTAAAAACCCTTCTCCCATGCCAAAAGGAGAAGTGATGACATTGTTGGCACATAAATACAATGATACTTCCATTCAATAAATTCATGTTAAATGTTTGTTTTTCCAATTATTTTCCCTTTTCGCTTTTTGCATGAAATTTGGTGATCACATAAAACCTTAAAAAAATAGATAAAATAAATAAATTCAATCTTTTCATCTGCATAATGATTTGCCTTGGTTGAATTCTAAAGTCTCTTTATATCCAAAATCATTATGCAGGTTAATCAAACCCATTGAACATAATGATCCAACACCATCTCCCAACTTTGAATTCCCTGTAATTGAGGCGGAAGAAGATGATGTTGAAGAGATTCCTGACGAGATTACCCGTCTACTTGAGCATGAAGAGAAGATCATTCAGCCACATCTTGAGAATCTAGAAACAGTCAATTTGGGGTCTGAAGTTTGTGTGCGAGAAGTGAAGATTGGGGCACTCCTGGAAGAGTCTGTTAAGAAGGGGTTGATTGAGTTGCTACGAGAATATGTTGACGTCTTTGCCTGGTCATATGAAGACATGCCTGGTCTAGATACTGATATCGTACAACATTTTCTGCCTTTGAAGCCTGAGTGCGTGCCTGTGAAGCAGAAGCTCAGAAGAACTCATCCCGATATGGCAATAAAAATCAAGGAAGAAGTTCAGAAGCAAATTGATACGGGGTTTCTGGTGACTTCTACATATCCTCAATGGGTGGCCAATATTGTGCCCGTGCCTAAGAAAGATGGAAAAGTCCGGATGTGTGTGAACTATAGAGACTTGAATAAAGCTAGTCCGAAAGATGATTTCTCTCTACCACATATTGATATGTTGGTAGATAATACAGCTAAATTCAAGGTCTTCTCATTTATGGACGGATTTTCCGGATATAATAAGATTAAAATGGCACCCGAGGATATGGAGAAGACAACATTCATCACACCTTGGGGAACATTCTGTTATCGAGTGATGCCCTTTCGGTTTGAAGAACGCCGGAGCCACGTATCAACGAGCTATGACTACCTTGTTTCATGATATGATGCACAAGGAGATCGAGGTATATGTCGATGATATGATTGCAAAGTCAAGAACGGAAGTTGAACATGTAGAGCACTTGTTGAAGCTTTTTCAGCGTTTGAGGAAGTAGATGCTTCGTCTGAATCCCAACAAGTGTACATTTGGAGTCCGTTCCGGTAAGTTATTGGGCTTCATTGTTAGTGAAAAAGGTATTGAGGTTGATCCTGTAAAGGTCAAAGCAATACAAGAGATGCCTGCGCCCAGAACTGAGAAGCAAGTCCGAGGTTTTCTTGGCCGCTTGAATTATATTTCCAGGTTCATATCCCACATGACTGCCACATGTGCACCGATATTCAAGCTCCTCCAGAAAGATCAGTCTCATGACTGGACCGAGGATTGCCAAAAAGCTTTTGACTGCATTAAAGAATATTTGTCTGAGCCTCCGTTCCTGTCTCCGCCTTTAGAAGGAAGACCATTGATTATGTATCTGACAGTTCTTGAAGACTCAATGGGTTGTGTCTTTGGTCAGCAGGACGAATCAGGAAAGAAAAAGTATGCAATATACTACTTGAGTAAGAAGTTCACCGACTGTGAGTCTCGATACTCAATGCTTGAGAAAACATGTTGTGCTTTGGCTTGGGCTGCTAAGCGCTTACGCCAGTATATGTTAAATCATACGACTTGGTTGATATCCAAAATGTATCCAATCAAGTATATCTTCGAGAAGCCTGCTTTAACTGGGAGAATTCCCCGTTGGCAGATGTTGTTATCTGAGTATGACATTGAGTATCAAGCTCAGAAGGCTATTAAAGGTAGTATTTTGGCTGACCACTTGGTGTAGCGGGGTATTCGTTACTATTGGATATATTGACTAAATCCAAGGTAAATCATACAAGTCGAGTTGCCACCGCACTTCTATTTATCCAAAGGAATGGTTAGAAAGCGAACAAAAACCTAATAGTTTTAACAAAAACTAGTAAAAGAAACAGAGATCTGGGTAAGGGGGTTGGTTATGCAATGGGAAGGTGTTAGGCACCCAAAATATCCTAGGTACTCCTAGGGAGCCCTTTTCACACTTGTGAAGGTTGTTGTCTTGTGAAAATTTTGTTTGTGCAAACATGATTGAAGAGATGAGAAGAGAATATACAAGTTTATTTACATTTTGTTTGGATGGATAAACCCATTGCCTACGTACCATCTTATCAAAAGATTAGGATCAAAACCTCGTAGTTTGGGGTAAAAATCTCAAAAATGAGTTGGTGAATTGATTGGTCCGAAAGCCTTAAGGTTTTTTGTTATCAAAGGGAGAAAACTCAACCAAAACCACAAATCCACCATGTGAGGATAACTTCAACATGCTAGTGAGGGGTTAACCCTATAATAAGCATGGAAGACTCATTGTCCATCACTAAGGATATAGGTGAGTATTATATCTACCACAAGGATAACTCAAACCTAATAGCTAAAGGTTATGGAAAATTTGATTAAGAAGGTGGCCATTGGAACCACAAAAACATTTGAATGGGTTATATTTACCAATTAGAAGTATATACAAAAATGGTCAAAGTTGACTTAAAGGTTCAATTCAAAATAAGTGTTATGAAAAGAAAGTTTGAAAATCAAAAGCATAAGGCTTAGGTTTCTAATGTTGAAAACAAATGGTTAAATGTTTGCACAAAAGGTTTTGGCTTGGGTTAGAGTGGAGAGAAGAAGAAGAAGGGCTAAATCCTAAGTAAAACAAAAGGAGAAGGGATGAAGAATCAAAACCACAATGGAGTTCCTCTCTTGAGATCATATTGATGATCCAAGTAGCTCCCATCCTTTGGAATAAGCAACCACAAAGCATAAGCAATCAAACAAGTCTCATAAGAGATCCTCAATGTGTCTTGTATCTTTCACTTTGGATGAACATGGTAATGGTCCTTCAATTGAGCTCATAGCATCCCTAGCACAAAAGCACACACATCAAAAGTTCCATGAAGTAAAACAAGAATGGACAAGAGTGAGTTTAGAGATTTGGTCCTTCTAATTCATCTTCATCATTAAGATCCTTTTACTCCAATTTTGCATAAGGAAGATCCTAGGGTCTAAGTCCAATTCTCCATTTCTTTGCATAGGGAAAATCCTAGGGACTAAGTCCACTTCTTTGCATTTGGTCCACAACAATCAAAACAAAAAACACAAGCACAATAATATATATACAATTATGTGCTCAAGTGAGCAAAAGGCAAATGGCATTAACATAAACATGTGCTCAAGTGAGCAAAGAGAAAAGCAAATGGATAATATGTGCAAGAATAGTAAATTGCATAAAGTAAATGTTAATTGTCAATAGTTAGTGTTAGTAGTTAGTGTGCCATAAGGCAAATTTAGCGCTATGTTAAGCAATCGTAATTGGACTTATGTAGAAGTCACAACTATCTGAGGCCGGTCAATAATAATGTAGGCAACAACACAAGTTAGGAGTCTTGATTAGTGAACCAAGTCCCAACAACTTGCCATGCCAAAAAGAAAAAAAGAGAATTGATCTTGTATTGGTTTAAGCCTTTTGCATGATTTAGGAAACAACCTATCCTTAATGCAAAGTCATTCACTTGATCACTTGATCAAGATGAATTAGATTTGAATCAAGGAAGATTAAATCTCCCTAACCAATGCTAACTTATCAACCTTCAACTCATTGATCAAAAGGAAAATGAAGAAGAAGAAGAATGGAAAAGGCAAAATTAAAGTGCATTAAATGAAATACAATGTACCAATCCTCATATGTTGACCAATAACATTGAAAGTCAAGGTCAAACAATCAAAAACAGATATGAGATGAAGATTGGAAGTCCAGAAATGAATAAAATATTTTTTGGCATTTTTTAATATTTGAAATAAACTTGAATTAAAAATAAAAGAAAAGGTCAAACTTCAAAATTACTTCAAATCAACCTTGAAAGGTCCAAGTAATTTATCCTAAGTTCAACAAGGTCAAACAAAGTTTGACAAAAAATTTCAGCATTTTTAAAAGTCAGAAACTATTTTTAATCAATTAAAAATGAATAAAAATAACCTAATTGAACTAAAATCTAAAATAAATCTCAAATCAATTCAAAAATTGATGAGAATATTTTTCATAGATCTATCATCATTCAAATAGGTTAGGAAAATATTTTTGCATTTTTTGAATATAAAAAACTATTTAAAATGAATTAAAAATAACCAGAAAAGAGAAAATTCACAAAAATATCAAATGACAAAATAAAAATTATTAAAAATCTGAATAGAAACTAGAAATTATTTGGGAAATAATGCAATTGGTCCCATAATTTTTGGATAAAAAATGAAAGAGATATGATTTTTTGAAATAAAAGGAATTAAAGAAAATAGAAATCAGAAAATAAAAATACAAAAAAAACGTGGAGCGTTAGATCTGAGCTCATTAATTGAGCTGGAAGATCACACGCTTCAAAGATGCGCGCCTACCGTGGGCCTTGGTCAACTGAAGCGCAGGATGCATTTAAAAAGGTCATAACATTGGACGCACGGGATCGAATCTGGAAACACCATCACACGGTCCAGATTAAATTTGGCAATGAAGCAGCCACCGGAGCCACCGTCTTCTCCGGTGAGCATGCAGTTTCTGGCCAGATTTACAGAGATCCAAACCTTAACCAAATCATGCGATCTATACATCATTAGAAAGCTGGGATGATGTACATCATCCCTATACCCTCCATTTTCATTCTAGATTTCTATGGTTTGAGAAATCAGAAGTTGAAAAATCTGGTGTTCATCATGAACTCAATGAATTTCAAAAATTAAAAGCATAAACATGATGCCTCTATTGAGAGGACTTCAGCCAACACAAAATCTAAGCCAATAGGTCAATGGATTAGGAGAATCGAAGAAAATACCAGTTGGAATGTAAGCTTGAGTTCTGGTAATTTGAGCACGATGCCTTGCTTGCTTTGCTAAAACAGAAGTTCAATGAGATAAATGATGAAGGTTTAGAAGCATTAGATCTATGAATTCAACCAGATGAAGTTGAATTTCAGATCTGAAAATTTTGAAAAGAAATGGAACTTTCTTCTTTAGTGATGGCTATGGAAAGAATTCTGCAGCATTTCAGGTTGAATTAGGCGTCTGAAATGAATGGAATGAGGTCTCTATTTATAGAGAAAGTGGCAAGGAAATCATGATCAATCCGTGTGCATGGCATGTGAAGCTTCATTGCATGGGCTTGCATGATCATGCACAAAGCCCAAAAACAATGCCAAATGAACTCTGAACATCAGCCAAATGGAATTGGACGTGTGACTTGCAAGGCAATTGCTTATGCACCAAGTTTTCAAGGGAATTCCTCATTTGTACCTAAACATTCATCTCTTCGAAAGTACCATTTAGAAAATCCAAACATAGGCATGTGGGTAATGGTTGGAAAGGTCTTTGTATAAGGAACAAATGTTATGTTTGACAAAAACTCATTTGAAGTATGGAAATTTATGAAATTTAAGTTTAAAGTGCAAGGTGCAAGATATGTCAAGGCAAGGTTTCTAAAATTGGCCAACTTTCAAGCCCTTCTATTTTGATGATGCAAGCTTCAAATGGAAAAACCTCCAACATCAAAGTTGTAGATATTTTCAAGAAAATAAAAATTGACTTAAATTTTGCATCATTTGGATTTTTTATGAAATATTTATGGGCACTTGAAGTTGGACTTTTTTGCCTTTTAATGCCTTTGGTCAAAAAGGACCTATAATGTCTTGCATTATCACATGTATTTCCTTTGAGATTTTGAAATTTTGTTCAACATAAAATTTTAAGTAGACACCTTAAGCTTTCCAATTCATTTGATCCCACCACAAAATCATAAAAAAATGAATGAGTTATGTCCTTGGGAAGTTGACCCAAAATTAGGGTTTCAGTCAAAATGACCTATAATGTATTGGAATGGAAGATGGTCTTCCAAGCTTCAAATCAATTTTTGATGAACATGAAAGTTGTTAATATTGTCCTTTAGAACAGTTTTGCTTTTGGAACCATCTCCATTTGACCAACACATAAAACGTTAGGTCTCAGTGCATTTCAAAATAGTCAGATGAATTGACTGATCAACTTCTCAAGTCCACAACCCATATCTTGATGAATTGATGATTGAGGACACTCAATTAAGTTCAAATATGCATGAAATGAAGAGTTAAAGAACTTCCCTTGATTATATTTGACCATGGGCTGAGGTTGCTTCAGTAGCAAGGCATTGTGGTGCACAAATGAATTAGGGCTTCATTGAAGAACAAGACCTCAAACCCTTTGACTTGCTTTGATAAAAAATGGTGCATTGAGGTACTAGGGAGGCATATTTGATGGATGAGAGCTTTGGGGACCATTACCATGCTTGCTTTCATCTCCTCTTGACCATGTCTTTGTACCAATGATCTCCTAGAAGCTTTGGACCTTGTGATTGCTCAAGCTACAAACAAAAGATGTTAGTGACATATTTTTGTGCTTTTGGTTAGTAAATAAAATGAGAAAAGCAATGATATACAATTCAAGCATGCTTGGTGATCTCAAACCACTCACAAGAGGTCCCTCCCAAAGGCAAAAGGAACCAAGATGCTAATGATCCTTGAGGCTATGCAAATGCAATGTTATGATGCCATGAGGGATCTTAGGGACAAAATTGGGGTCTTACACTTGGCACATCAGCCGATCGAAGATTATCAGTCAGTTCAGTATGACTTCCCAGATGAGGAGATTCTATATTTGAAAATGAAAGATTGCGATGAGCCTGCACTTGATGAAGGGCCAGAACCTGGTTCCAGATGGAGTATGGTGTTTGATGGCGCTGTAAATCAATATGGAAATGGTATTGGGGCAGTGATTGTTACTCCTCCGGGCACACATTTTCCTTTTACAACAAGGCTAACTTTCAAATGCATGAACAATATGGCTGAATATGAGGCCTGTATTATGGGATTGGAAGAGTGCATTGATCTTAGGATCAAGCATCTTGATGTTTATGGTGACTCGGCCCTCGTTGTTAATCAGATAAAGGGTGAACGGGAAACGAATCAGCCTGGCCTCATTCCATATAGGGATTATGCGAGGAGGATTTCAACGTTCTTTACTGAGGTTGACTTCCATCATATTCCTCGAGATGAGAATCGGATGGCAGACGCGCTCGCTACACTTGCTTCGATGATTGTGGTAAGACTTTGGAATGAAGTTCCCAATATCACCGTGATGCGCTTGGATAGACCAGCTCACGTATTTGAAATTGAAGAAGTGAAAGATGATAAGCCATGGTATTATGATATCAAGTGTTTCCTTCAGAGCCAGACTTACCCGCCTGGGGCATCTGTAAAAGATAGGAAGACTTTGAGGAGATTGTCAGGAAGCTTCTACCTCAATGGAGATGTGCTTTACAAGAGGAATTTTGATATAGTGCTGCTCAGATGCGTGGATAGACACGAAGCAGACCTGTTAATAACTGAGGTCCATGAGGGTTCATTTGGTACTCATTCCAATGGACATGCCATGGCTAGAAAGATATTGAGAGCAGGCTACTATTGGCTGACAATGGAGTCTGACTGCTGCAAATATGTGAAGAAATGCCATAAGTGTCAAATTTATGCGGATAAGATTCATATTCCTCCGACACTTCTGAATGTGATTTCATCACTATGGCCCTTCTCCATGTGGGGAATCAACATGATAGGCATGATAGAGCCAAAAGCGTCTAATGGTCACATATTTATTCTCGTAGCAATTGATTACTTCACTAAGTGGGTTGAAGCAGCGTCATATGCAAATGTGACCAGGCAGGTGGTTGTGAAGTTTATCAAGAATCAACTCATATGCCGTTATGGTGTGCCAGATAAGATCATTACGGATAATGGATCTAACATGAACAACAAGATGATGAAAGAGCTGTGTAGCAAGTTCAAGATTGCACATCATAATTCTTCTCCTTATAGACCCAAGATGAATGGGGCTGTTGAAGCTGCTAATAAGAATATCAACAAAATTATACCGAAGATGGTTGTCACGTATAAAGATTGGCATGAGATGTTGCCATTTACTTTACATGGATATCGTATATCTGTCCGCACTTCAACAGGTGCAACCCCTTTCTCTCTTGTTTATGGCATGGAAGTTGTGCTCCCAGTAGAGGTGAAGATCCCATCAATGAGAGTCTTGATGGAAGCCAAGTTGACTGATGCTGAATGGGTCCAGATCCGTTATGACCAGTTGAATTTGATAGAAGAAAAGAGATTGACTGCCATGTGCCATGGTCAGTTATATCAGCAAAGGATGAAGAAAGCCTTTGATAAGAAGGTCAAGCCTCGTGTGCTCCGAGAAGGTGACCTTGTGCTCAAGAAAGTCTTGTCTTTCGCGCCTGATTCTAGGGGCAAGTGGACTCCAAGCTATGAAGGTCCATATGTTGTTAAGAGAGCCTTTTCAGGAGGTGCGTTGATACTTACAACTATGGATGGGGAGGATTTCACTCGTCCTGTGAATTCAGATGCAGTCAAGAAATACTTCGCCTAACATAATAAAAACAGAATAGCTCGCTAAGTTGAAAACCCGAAAGGGCGGCTTAGGCAAAAATGAGCGTCTTGATGGATTGAAAACCCGAAAGGGCGATCCAGGAAAAAGTTAGGGATACGAAAAAAGTGAATATGTATCCCGCTAGATTGAGTACCCCACCCTGGGCAATCTAGGCAAAAAATAGGGATTTGGCAAGTAACTGCATCCCGACAAAACTTTGTTCTACAACTGTCATCCGTCAGAGATTCTCGCTCATTCATCATCAACCAAAGCTTCAAATACATCGGATTCATAATTGGTGGAGAAATGGTCATTATGTTCAATGTAGCCCTTTTCCAATATATATCACCAATTTCAAATTTGTAAAGATCTATGGAGTCTTTCCATTTGCAGACCACCATTCCATCAAATAAATTTGAGCCTTTATCCAATTATTTGCACTCTTATTTGTTTCTATTCAACAAATGTTTTGCATGTTTTAATTGAAAAGATATCATTGTTTTTAAATAATCAAATCTTTCATAATTTGTTTTTAAACAAAATGGACATTCACAATGATGAAAGGATACTGGGGAGGTCTTCAGTGCTCTCCCAAGGATGGTAAGATTCTCGACAGGGTAAGACATTTGTTCATATTCCTGGAAGGCTTGTGTCCTCTTCCTCCAGAGCCTCTTGTGGTTCTTTCTCTCGAGCAGAGTGTTTGGTAAGATTATTCATCCCTCCTTCCTTTAGCAGATTAGTGATCCTTCCTCCTCAGCAGATGTGATCTCATTGGTAGGACAGTATTTGGTGATCTTTGGAAGTTTCTGGTTTATGGTTGCTCCCTCCCAGAGTTCCATCCTCCTTTTTGATAACTTCCCCGGTAGAGTTGCTTCTACGTCGGAGTTCATCTGTGCAACAACTTTGCCCCCAGTTGGAATGACTGATACGCATTCTGTAACACCCTTCTAAAATACCCCAAATATTTAATTAAAACAACAAATATATATATCAGAGTAGATATGCAATTAAGGGTGTCACACAATCACTTCACACCATTCACCAAAATAACTGTTATGCTCTTTTATTAATACAAAACATAAGCATTTGCATAATACGCAGCGGATAGAAATCTCATCAATCATTGTAAAACATGTAACACATTACATGTAAAATGGTTCAACAACCAACAATAAAACAATTAAAAACATCCCATCCCGATGTTACATCTATCAGAGCATGACCCACTAAGGAACTACACTAGACTCCAAGCACTAGCTCCTACTCAATCATTGCTCGTTACCTGAAACATAGTTGTAAGGGTGAGTTCCTCAATCGATATAATAAGCATTATAAAATATCATGAAATGTTAAGTAAATTAACACATTTCATCACCCTAATCATAACACATATTCAGCAACGGCAATATCAACTCATAATTATCATCATCATCATTCTCAAACTCAACACAACCATAAAGCACACGTATAATATTGGAATACATCCATTCATATTATACGCCATACATACATACATTATGCAATGAGACTCCATGCATGCGGTACCGACTATTCGTGAACATATAGTTCAACCTCACCGATCAAATCCAGATACGGCTACCAAGCTCACTAGTCCCACTCATTTGAGACCTAGTGACTCACTCACTAATTCCTCACCATGGGAATTAGCTACCACCCCAAGGGCTATGATATGCACGCTAATCACCTAGCATGCAAACAACAACAACAATCCACAATACTAACTCACTAATTCCTCACCATGGGAATTAGCTACCACCATAAAGGCCACAATATGCAAGCTAAATCACTTAGTCATGCAAACATCAACAATCATCCACAATGGACATATGCTCACACTCTAAGCCATAAACAGTCCATTCATAATTTCATACATGATATACACATTCACAACATTATGCATACCATCATACATCATCAACATATTTATCACATAATCATATTATGTCATGATACATAATCAATCACAGTATTAGCACACTCTACTAATACCTATACTACTCAAAACAACGGGAAATGACCCCTACCCTATCATACATCAGCTAATTACATTACTCCGCTGAACAACCAAAAACTGCACAACAACAGCACAAAAAAATCACAATCCTGCCCATACGCGTATTGCCTAGTCCCATACGCGTATGACACAATTCTCAGCCAATCCCATACGCGTATCACCTGTCTCATACGCGTATGCTACGCGTACCACTTCCCCATACGCGTACCAACAGAGACCAAACCACGTTCAAAACACCATCTTCCTCATCCATACGCGTATTGCCTAGTGCCATACGCGTATCAGACCATCTCATACGCGTATTGCCTAGTGCCATACGCGTATGACCAGAAACCAGATTTTCAGATCTGCTATGGTTTTCTCTACCACGAGCTTCCTCAGATCCAACCTCCTACAATCAAATTTTTCACAGTAATCGTTCATATCATCTAACACGAATCATCCACTATTCGATTTTACAAATCCTAGAATTTTTACATCTAATTCCTATGAATTCCCTTCAATTAAAACCCGTATTTCGTTCATCCAATATTTCACAATTTCCAGCATACATCATTCTAATCAGAGTCAAAACAATGGTTTATCACTACCCACTACATGTTATCCCATAATACCCATTAATCGACGATAAACCCCCTTACCTGAGTTAATCCGGCAATCCTGCAGCTTCAAGCTCTTCCTCTCTTCAACCCTTGTTCTCTGGCTCTTAGCCCTTTTTCCACTTTAGAGTCGTTTCTCTGTTTTCACGTGAAAACCCTTTTTACCAAAAATGGAACTCTTTTTCTTATTTCCAACTTATATATATTCCAATAATAATAATTCCAATAATAATAATTCCAATTATTTAATTAAATTAATAAATATATTATTATCTTAAATTAAATAATTATCTTATTTTATCGGGGTGTTACACATTCCCCTGCAGAGATCTTTGTGGTCCTGGCTTTCTCTCTTGAGATGTAGTACCAGATGTTCGTTCCTCCTTCGTTGGACCTGTTTGTGTTAGAAATGTCTGTTTGTGAGCATCCATCATACATAAACCACGCATGAGTGCATATAATTTTTAACATCCAGATATTCATGTTGCATTCTTTGCCATATATCTTTGTTTGTTATCCCCTGCTAGTTGGTAATACATTTCCCCAAGAAGATGTCTGTGTCTGATCCCTCAATATAAAGTCAGCCCCTTAAGCAGAAAGTGTTTATCCTTCCTTCCATATTCCTCACCGAGTTATGTCCTCATGGATGATGGTTGTTTCTGTTTCCTCCCAACACATATCTTGGGATGGAATTCCCCATTGAGTTATATCCTCATAGGGACAAGCTTTGTTTCATCGTGCCTATCTAGTTTGATCCTAGACTGGCCTCTTATGACTGTTTCCTGCACTTCCCCGTGGTTTAGATGAATAGTTGCTCAGTAACCAGTAATAATCCATCTTTTCCCCCGGTGGAGTCTGTGGTTTTCTACCTTTATAACGGTAGTTGTAAACCCTATTTCATCCCCTTGCAGAGTTAACCGTTTTGCTCATCCTAATCGATGACGGTTACTTTTCCGTGGTTTTCTACCCAGTATCCGATAGATGTAACCCCCTCCTTGATGGTTATCTTCATCCAATATTCGGTATTGATATCCCTTCACCCCTTTCTTTTGAGCATATCTCCCAGTAACGGGTGATATGTCTCCTGGATCGTTGCCTTCGTCAATGTATCCCCCAGTGAGTCATCTCTCATTCACCCTTTTGTTGGTAATGAGTGTTTCTCCCCCCGGGATTTGCCATCATTATATGCCTAGTATTCGGTATCTCGATGTCCTTTCTCTTCGGTCGATTTATCCTTTATTAAACCAGTAACCGGTTGTGGATAATCTTCCATGCGAGTATGTTATCTACGTTCTGATGGTAATAGATAATATATCTCATGCACTCTTTGGTTGAAGCCTTTTGTTCTTCCTAGTCGAGTAAGATTCGTATCCCTTTTTATTGGAATCGAATGTCCATCCTATAATCGAGTTCACTTTTAGCCCTCTTTTGGATGATGAGTGTCTTGGGAATATTCCCCAATTCACGCCTTGGTTGGTCACCTATTATATGCCCAGTAACCGGTATCCCTGGTGTTCCTTCCCTTCTACTCCCTATTATGACTTTTTGTCCCCTGTGGAGTCAGATTTCCTGAGTCGAGACATACCTTGTTAGGTCCTCCTCAGATGGTTTTTGGATGTTTGATATCTCTCACTCTTATATCGGTCTTAGATACTCATTCTCCCTGAGCATGTTGTTCTCTCACCCTCATACCGGTGTTTCTATCACATGTCTCCTTGAGCTTATTACCCAGTAACCGGTAATACCTCATCCTGTTGTTTCCTCAGATGAGTCTTGTTTGGATATTCCCCAGCGAAGTCCCTTGTTGGATTTTCCCCATCGGAGTCCGGATTTTCATCTGAAGTATCCTTTGTGGATGGTTTTGCTGTATTGGCATATTCCCCAATACATGCACCTTTGAGTCAGCTCGAGTCTTCCCATTGATTTATTCTCCTGGAATTCCTCTCGTCTCTCACCAAGTTCTAAGTCGTAACCTGCTCACGCAATTTATTCCCTTTATTCTCCCCATGAGTCCCCAAAGTCTCTATCCCATTGAATGTAGTACTCATATGGATCGTCAGTTCTCCGGATTTCTTTTCTTCTTTGTGGACACATATCTCCACAGAGTGTTACCGTTTACATACATACATTTACATCATGAGGTCTCTTAGGGACCAAAATTCGTCTCTTTATTATTATTTAAGCCCATTCTACCTCGTCGAGACGAAGAATTTAATCTTCACTTCTCCGGCTAGAATGACCTTAAATAGGGGCATCTGTAAGACCCCAATTTTGGCCCTAAGATCCCTCATGGCATCATAACATTGCATTTGCAAAGCCTCAAGGATCATAAGCATCTAGGTTCCCTTTACCTTTGGGTGGTACCTCTTGTGATTGGTTTGAGATCACCAAGCATACTTGGATTGTATATCATTGCTTTTCTCATTTTCATTTGCCAACCAAAAGCACAAAAATATGTCACTAACATTTCTTGTTTGTAGCTTGAGCAATCACAAGGTCCAAAGCTTCTAGGAGATCATTGGTGCAATGATATGGCCAAGAGAAGATGAAAGCAAGCATGGAAATGGTTCCAAAATCTCTCATCCACCAAATATGCCTCCCTAGTATCTCAATTCATCATCAAAGCAAGTCAAAGGGTTTGAGGTTAGTGTCCCAAGGAAACCCTAATTCATTTGTTCATCAACTAAGCCTTGCTCATGAAGCAACCTCAACCCATGGTCAAATACAATCAAGGGAATTTGTTTAATTCATCATTTCATGCATATTTGAACTTATTTGAGTGTCCTCAATCATCAATTCATCAAGATATGAGTTGTAGACTTGAAACGTTAATCAGTCAATTCATCTAACTATTTTGAAATACACTGAGACCTAACTTTTTATGTGTTGGTAAAATGGAGATGACCCCAAGAGAAAAAATGTTCTTAAGGACAATATGAACACCTTTCATGTTCATCAAAAATTGATTTGAAGCTTGGAAGGTCATCTCCCATTCCAATAAATTATAGGTCATTTTGACTAAAACCCTAATTTTAGGTCAACTTCCCAAGAATATAACTCACTCATTGTTTATGATTTTTAGGTGGGATCAAATGAATTGGAAAGGTTATTGTGTCTATTTCAATTTTTATGTTGAACAAAATTTCAAAATATCAAAATAAATATATGTGATAATGCAAAACATTATAGGTCACTTTGGGCCAAATGCATTGAAAGACAAAAAAGTCCAACTTCAAGTGCCCATAACTTCTTCATAAAAAATTCAAATGATGCAAAATTTAAGTCCATCTTTATTGTATTGAAAATATCTACAACTTTGATGTTGGAGTTTTTTCCATTCGAGGCTTTCATCATCAAAATAGAAGGGCTTGAAGTTGGTTCATTTTGACAAAATTCTCAAAGGCATGTTTTGCACTATGAACTTCATGGCCTGTTTTCATAAATTTCCACACTTCAAATGAGTTTTTGTCCAACATAACATTTGTTCCTTATGTCAAAACCTTTCCAACCATTACCCACATGCTTATGTTTGGATTTTCTAATTGGCATTTTCAAAGAGATGAAGTTTTAAGCACAATTATGCATAACATGTGAAAACTTCATGCACAAGCCAATGCCTTGCAAATTGCACGTCCAAATCAGTTTGGTTGATGCTCAGAACTCATTTGTAATTGCTCTTGGGCTTCACATGCGCCTGTACAGGCCCATGCATGGAGGACCCAAGCTCATGCACACACGGTTTCTTCATGACTTTGCATCAACTGTGGCTATAAATAGAAGGCCTTGCTCACTTCAAATGGTAACCTGGAAGCGCCTGAATCCCTGTAGAAATCATTTCCCACCCTCTCACCAAAGGAATTTGAGTTTTCATTTCCAGTTTTCAAGTGTGATTTTCAACAACATCAGTTGATTATCATCACTAATTCCTAAGCCTAGCTCTCATACCAAGCATCCAGATCAAGCTGCAAGCAAAGGATTGGTTGAATTGTGCTGTTGAAAGCTGCTCTACAAAGGTTTATACCTCAACTGTTTTTCTTCGAATCTCACTGAGTATTGTGTGATGCTTGTGTCCATTTGCATTTCTGAAGTCCTCATATGAGAGGCAAGCCAATGGTGGCTTTAATTTTGTGAATTGTTGAATTTCAGATTGAATACCTAGTTTTTCAACCTCAGATTTCTTCTTCTATAAGGATCTTGAGTAAAAACTAAGGTTACAGGGGTGATGTACATCACCCCAGCTTTAATTTGGTGTATAGATCGTGTGGATTGGTTAAAGTTGCAAAACTTGCAACCGGTGGCCGAACTTTGGCTTCTCACCGGAGAAGACGGTGGTTTCCACCACCGTCCACATGTGGCTGGTCTCAAAGCCCTTGGATCCATTGGTCACGATCTAATCCTGGCCCTTGTTATGTTTGACTCCATTTAATTCATGGTACCACGCGCTTGACTCATGTACATGATAGGCGCGCGCTTGAGAGCCTTCTGATTAGCCACGTCAATTAATGAGGCTTGATCAGACGCTCGTGGTTTTTTCTATTTTTTGATTTAATTCATTTGATTTCTTTTATTTCATTTAACTTCAAAAATTCATAACTCTCTCATTTTTAATCCAAAAAAGATGGGACCAATTGCATTATTTCTCTTTTTAATTCTTGTTTCTAAAAATGATTTTTAATATTTTTTATTTCATCATTTGATATTTTTTGTGAATTTTCTCTTTTCTAGTTATTTTTAATTCATTTTAAATAGTTTTTGATATTCAAAAAATACAAAAATATTTTCTCAACCTCTTTGAATGATGATGGATCTATGAAAAATATTCTCATTAATTTATTAATTGATTTGAGATTTATTTGAGATTTTAGTTCAATTAGGTTGTTTTTATTCATTTTTAATTGATTAAAAATAGTTTCTGACTTTTAAAAATGTTGAAATTTTTTGTCAAACTTTGTTTGACCTTGTTGAACTTGGGATAAATCACTTGGACTTTTCAAAGTTGATTTGAAGTGATTTGGAAGTTTGACCTTTCTTTAATATTTTAATTCAAGTTTATTTCCAAATATTAAAAATGCCAAAAAATATTTTGTTCATTTCTTGACTTCCAATCTTTATCTCACTTCTGTTTTTGATTATTTGACCATGATCCTCAATGTCATTGGTCAACACTTGTTGATTGGTACATTCCATTTCATTTAATGCACTTTATTCTTTTCATTTTCATTATCCATTATTCATCTCCTTCTTCATTTAATGCACTTTATTCTTTTCATTTTCATTATCCATTATTCATCTCCTTCTTCTTCTTCTTTTCTTTTTGATCAATGAGTTAAAGGTTGATAAGTTAGCATTGGTTAGGGAGGCTTAATCTTCCTTGATTCAAATCTAATTCATCTTGATCAAATGATCAAGTGAATGGCTTTGCATTAAGGATAAATTGCTTCCTAAATCATGCAAAGGAGTTAAACCAATACAAGATCATTTCCCATTCTCTTTTTGGCATGGCAAGTTGTTGGAACTTGGTTCACTAATCAAGACTTCTAACTTGTGTTGTTGCCTATATTATTATTGACCGGCCTCAGATAGTTGTGACTTCTACATAAGTCCAATTATGATTGCTTAACATAGCGCTAAATTTGCCTTATGGCACACTAACTACTAACTATTAACCATTAACATTTACTTTTTGCATTTTACCTTTATGCAATTTATTAATCTTGCACATATTATTCATTTGCTTTTTCCTTTTCTCATTGGAGCACATGTTTATGTTAATGCAATTTGCCTTTTGCTCACTTGAGCATATAACTGTGTATATATCATTTGTGTTTGTGTTTTGTTTTGATTGTTGTGAACTAAATGCAAAGAATTGGAGAAAATGGACTTAGACTTTAGGACTTTCCCTATGCAAATTTGGAGTCAAATAGCAACTAGGCATTGGGCCTTTAGAGTGCTATAAAAGTCAAAGAGCAACTAGGCATTGGGCCTTTAGAATGCTTAATGTTGAAGATGCCTTTGAAAGGACCTACTTCTAAACTCTTCTTGTCCATTCCTTGTTTGTTTGCTAGAACCTTTTAATGTGTGTGTTCTTGTGCTAGGGATTCCAACTTGATCCAAATTGAGGAACCATTACCATGAGCTTCTAAGAGAGAGGGATCCAAGATACATTGAGGAGCTTTCCAAGAGTTCATTTGATTGATTGCATGAGTTTATGCTTATGTGATTGCTTATTCTAAAGGATGGGAGCTACTTGGATCATCAATATGATCTCAAGAGAGGAACTCCATTTGTGGTTTTGCTTCTGGTCCCTTATCTCTTGTATGTTTAGGACTTTAGCCATTCTTCTTCTTCTCTCCACTCTAACCCAAGCCAAAACTTTTGTGCAAACATCTAACACTTGTTTTCAACATTAGAAACCTAAGCCTTATGCTTTTCATTTTCAAACTTTCTTTTCATAACACTTATTTTGAATTGAATCTTTAATCCACTTTGACCATATTTTGTAAATACTTTTCATTCGTAAATATAACCCATCCAAATATCTTTTTGTGGTTTCAATGGCCATTTTCTTAATCAAACTTTTTTTTATAACCTTTAGCTATTAGGTTTGAGTTATCCTTGATGTAGAAGTAATACTCACCTATGTCCTTAGTGATGGACAATGAGTCTTCTATTCTTATTATAGGGTTAACCCCTCACTAGCATGTTGAAGTTATCCTCACATGGTGGATTTGTGGTTTTGGGTTGATTTTTCTCCCTTGGATAACAAAAGACCTTAAGGCTTTTGGACCAATTAATTCACCAACTCATTTTGAGATTTTTACCCCGAACTACGAGGTTTTGATCCTAATCTTTTTTAAGATGGTACGTAGGCAATGGGTTTATCCATCCAAACACAAAAATGTAAATAAACTTGTATATTCTCTTCTCATATCTTCAATCATGTTTGCACAAACAAATTTTCACAAAAATACCAACCTTACAACAAATGTGAAAAGGGCTTCCTCGGAGTACCTAGGATGTTTTGGGTGCTTAAAACCTTCCCATTGCATAACCAACCCCCTTACCCAGATCTCTGACATTTTTACTAGTTTTTGATTCGATAAAACTTTTAGGTTTTTGTTCGCTTTCTAACCATTCCTTTGGATAAATAGAAGTGCGGTGGCGACTCGACTTGTATGGTTTACCTTGGATTTATTCAATATATCTAATGGTAACGAATACCCCGCTACAGGTTTTAAGAAAAGGCTACAAGATAGGAACTAGTTTTATAAATTGATTGTATGACGGGAACTGACTTTCAAATAATCTACCAAACGAGAACTGGTTTTTGATGTTTGATTTTTCATGATTTAGGCATATGCTCAATGAATGAGATGATATGCATGGCTTAACGCTAGAGCGAATCAATATGATTAATGCATGAGAATGGTTTATGCAATGACTAAAAGGTTTCCAAAATGCCTGTTGGGTTATCATGAGGAGTATTCATAATGGGTCAAGAGCAACACCCAAGTGAGAGAGATACCACATATGCACCTAAAACCTTAAGGTGATAGGTGTATGGATCCTCTCACTTATAAAGTGTTTAACCTCCACTTTTATAAGCAATGTGGGACTTATAACTCACACTTGTACACAATAATCTCCACCTCAAGTGTGATTCCATCCACTATGCTTCTCCTCAAGCGGAAACTCTTTCATCCATATACACTTATACCATTATTGCGGGCACTACAATGAAACACGTCACCTGGCCACCACATTGTCAAGAAGACTTTCGATACAAGGAGTTGGCCCCTTAATTGAACCATCGACTCTGATAGCACTATTGGTTCATCATGAGGAGCATCCACAATGGGCCAAGATTAACACACGAGTGAGAGAGATACCACATATTCACCTAAAACCTTAAGGTTTTGGGTGAATATGTGGTGTATCCCTCCCTTGTGTATTGCTCTTGACCCATTATGGATGCTCTTTATGAATACCTAACAGTGGAATCATAACTCTTGGTTAATGTCTATTTTACTTGTTTGAATGGTGAAGTCAAATACAAATATGAAGATGGTATTGATGAAAGACTTACTATTTATTAAGAAATTGCATTTACTGGTTTTTAGTTCTGCAAAGCTGGATTATGTGTCTGATGAAGAATGAGAGTTTGAACATCAACAAGTATGTGGTTTTATTCTACAATATGTAGAAGATAATGTATATAATCGTATTTCTAATGATACAAATGATTTTTTTTGTAGGAGAAGATATAGTCCTTGTATACCTCTAAATCAGGGAAGAATAAATTGTTCTTGTTGAATAGCTTCATAAGTTTGAAGTATAAGGAGAGGACTTTTATTTCAGATCACTTAAGTGAATTTCAAGGACTCCTTGATCAAATGTAAATAATGAGTATCAAATTTTATGATGAACTTTTGGGATTATTTCTATTGCTATCTTTACTAGAGTCTTGGGGGACGTTCCAGGTTTATATCAAAAGTTCTGCTCCAAGAGTTATTGTTTCTTTAGAAACAACTAAGGATGGTATTGTTTCTTAATGAGGAGATAAAAAGGAAGGCACAAGGTTCTTCATCTCAACCCGAGGTACTTGTCACTGAAAATAGGGGAAGAAGTAACAAAAAGGAACCGAAGGGTGGTATAGATAATAGCAGAAGCAAGTCCAAGTCACGATACAAGAATCTGGAGTGTCGTTATTGTCATAAAACAGGACATGTACAAAAGTATTGCTATCAGTGGAAAAGAGATAAAAAAGGCAATAAAGGTGAGTATAACCAAATAAACCATGAATATCATGATGATGATCGTGTTACTCCTGCTACTAGTGACAATCTTGTTATTTCCCGTGATCATGTATCTGTTAATCTTGTATCAGACAAGAGCATGTGGATAATTGACAGTGGTGCTACATTGCATGTTACACCAAGGAAGAATCTCTTCACATCTTATACTTCTAGGGACTTTAGAGTGTTGAATATGGATAATGATGGCGTGTCTAAGGTAATTGGTGTTGGCGATGTTTGCTTAAAAACCAACATGGGAATGTAATTGTTGCTTAGAGGTGTCAAACATGCTCTAGATGTCCGCTTTAATTTGATATTTGTGCATATGATAAATGAATGTAGTTATGATAATCATTTTGGTTTTGGAAAGTGGAAACTCGACAAAGGTAACTTGGTTGTGGTAGAGGGGAAAAGCTTTCTAAACTATATTGGATAAAAGCTTTGGTTGCTAGGGACAGTGTGAATGCTATCGACATGGAAGCATCTTTGTGGCACCAAAGACTTAGTCATATTAGTGAAAAGGGGATGAATGTTTTGGCCAAAAAGGATGTTCTTCCTAGATTAAAGAATGTAGATTTGGAGAAGTGTTCTCATTGCATGGCTGGTAAACATACTAGAATATATTTTAAGAGACATCCTCTCCAAGGAAGTCAAAGTTACTTCAATTGGTACATTATGATGTTTGTGGTCCATTAAAGGTAAAATACTTTAGTGGTGCACTTTATTTTTTTACCTTTATTGATTATTTCTCCAGAAAACTATGGGTTTATGCCTTGCAGACAAAAGACCAAATGGTGTAAAAGTTCAAAGAATTTCATACTTTGGTTGAGAGGCAGACATGCGAGAAGCTGAAATGTGCTTGTTCAAACAATGGTGGAGAGTATTGTGGATCATTTGATTCCCATTGCAAGTAGCATGGTATTTTACATGAAAAGACTCCTTGTAAAACTCTTCAAATTGTTTAGCAGAGAGGATTAATTAAACACTAATTGAGATAGTAAGGTGTATGCTCTCTGAAGCTAAGTTGCCAAATCATTATTGGGGTGAGGCACTTTACATGGTAGTTCATGTTCTTAATATCACTCCTATTGTTTCTTTGAAAAGTGAAGTTCTAGACAAAATTTAGTTTGGAAAGAATGTCAAGGATGATAATTTGAGAGCCTTCGGTTGTAAGGATTTTGTGGATATTCCAAAGGATGAAAGATCCAAGTAGGATGCAAAGTCAAAACAATGTATCTTCATCGGTGTCATACCCCAAAATTTGCCTGTTAATTTTTATGATACTTTCAACAGGTTCAAATGGGGTCTGTTCATTTTTCAAAGCATTAATCTCAAAGGAACAAAGATCCAATGCACAAGTTACCAAATCCAGAAGATGATCTGAACTGTCATGCTCGCTAGGCGAGCAAAACCTTCGTTAGGCGAAGCCCACGCTTCCTCCTTCGCTCTAGCGAACCTTGTTGATTTTGCTACTGGAATGCTCGCTACCTGCTCGCCTAGCGAGTGAGTACTAGCTATGCTTTTATCCAAGTCTGGAAGTGGTCGCTAGAGCCTCGCTGAGGGCTCGCCTAGCGAACCCTTCGCTACTTTACTCGCCTAGCGAGCCTACGGATATACCAGAATATGTTGGGCCTGAATTGCCTTCATTCTGAGCCCACCAAGCCATAAAAATCAGCTATAAATTCTAGAACTTCATTTGAAAAAAGGGGAGATCAGAAAAACAATGGAGAAAACCCTAGAAGCTAATTCAGAGAACTCGTCTGTAAAAGGTTACCTCCACCAACCCTATCAGGCATAAACCCTAAGATTGCTCTACAAACCCAACGGTGCAACTCAACTTCGTTCGATCCCTCCAATCAGGGTTTGGGGTTTCCGAAATCGTACCAGTATCAAAGAAGAACCCAGAACCCGCAGCCGTTCGCTAGCACCTCGCTAAGCGAACATGTAGCGGGGGTTCGCCAGGCCTTCGCTAGGCGAGGCAGTAGCGAACATGACAGTAGTTGATTTTTTCTGTTTGCATTCTGATCTGTTCTGTACTTGTTTGACATATTTTCTATTGCATTTGAACATTGTTTGCCTGACACTATTATTGCTATGATTCTTTTGTTCGGTGCAACTCTTGATTGCACCCCATCCCGTTATTCTAACATGTTTGCTGATTTTTTGTAAGGGCTCACGTGACTCTTGAAAAGATAGCGTGCTTGGCATTCCACTTTATTTATGGATATCATCGTGGAGTTATTCTGATTACTTGGCTAATTACATTGCCTTCGAATACGTGATCTTATCCCTCTCTTTGTTGCCTTACGATATTACGGTCATGTCCCGCGAATGTGGGGATACCCTTAGCAAAGACCCTTTTAATTAAATCATCATCATCCCTAAACAGATAAGTCATAGTCCCTTCGATCAAAAGGTCAATGTCCCTACAAGATAAATCATAGTCCCTCGAACGTTGCCTTCGAATATATGACTTTGTCCCTCGAACGTTGCCTTCGAATATATGACTTTGTCCCTCGATGACCCTTCTTTGTAGCCTACGATTAAATGATGATCGTCCCTTCGAATGTTAAGGTATCCTTACAAATGTTGCCTTCAATGACCAATCGACGACCCCACGATGTCCCTTTACATCCAAAGGATAAGACTACTTACTTCTCAATAGTAAGGACAATTTTACCCTCCTAAGGATAGGAAATACCTATAAAGACCTTGGTTAGGTATAACTCTTAAATGCTTGCTCACAGCTTAAAATACTTTTCACACCTCACACTTTTCAAAACATCTTTTAGAAAATCACCACTTGGTATACATTCGCACCAGAATCATCGCTGAGTTATATTTTTCTAAACATCTTTCAAAATCAAACGAGATAAAAACTTTGTATACATTCGTACAAGAATCATTACAAAGTTAAACTCTCCTTTCAAAATATTTTCTAAACACACCACATTTCTCAAACACTTTCTCAAACAAGGAAAACATAAGTGAGTTAAGCAATTAAGAGCCCATGGGTAACCATGGATACAAAGGGTGCTAACACCTTCCCTTTGTATAATGTACCTCCCGAACTCAAAATCTAATCAAGGTCTTTCCTGTTCTTTTCCGCCTTTCCTTATGGGATAAAAGAAAAGTCGGTGGTGACTCTTGCTATCCGCAACATAGCTTTTCAAAGAAAAGACACAAAGTCAGTTCACCGTATCACAGAATTGGCGAATCTGCTGGGGAATCTTAAAAAGAGAGGTTACCTTAAAGATAAGATCACTTATGTTTTCGAATTGTTTCTTTGTCTGATTTACTTTTAAGGGATTGTTTGGATATTCTATGCTTGAGTGAAAGATCCTACACCCGGATCTAGTGTACCTTAGGTAAGTAGCAAGAGATCATCGCGACTGTCCGGCGTATACTGGAATGGTTAAAATGATGGCTACGGTTAATGTGACACTTTGGATGTCCTGATGTTCCTCATGTTTACTTGAGGAAAAATTTGGCGTCTGCGTGGTGTCATCAAAGCATTAACCAGACCTTTAGAACCCTAATTGACTCATCCTAGCCATTAGAAAGTAGTGAGATAACTGACTTCGGTTCCGACTGGAGTTGGTTGATACTCGATACTACACTCTTTGAGATTGGACTTTAGGGAAGTTTTGCTCAACCGCTTGGTGTTGCACTGAAGTGGACTTAAGGAAAGGTCAATGATTTGAGATCCTTCTAGAACCCGGTTACTATTCTAGGACAGGTTGAACCAACCAAACTTCAGTGGGGAGGGTACTTACCTATGGAACTCATGCAAGCCTTAAAACCTAGGAATGATTGTGGTGTGACTTGTTTGTGCTTGTTACTTACTTGACATCATAACATCATGACATTATGGCATTGTACTAACCATTTCGAGGACTTAGGGATTTAACTTTGCTCTGTTTTGTAGGGCTATGGCTTCCAGGAAGACCATCCAGATCAATTTTGTAGCGACCTCTCCTCAACTCAAGGATTTAGTGTCAGAACTTCCCGATCATGCTCAGTTCATCAAGAAACATGGTTATCTCCTCAATTTAGTTACCACCAGTTTCAAGGAAGATATGATGAGAGTTCTATTCCAGTTCTTCGATCCTAAACATCATTGTTTCACCTTCCCAGATTATCAGTTGGTACCCACATTAGAAGAATTTTCCAGGTTGCTTGGGATGCCTATCCTTGATCAAACACCTTTCAGTGGTTTAGAAAATATTCCGAGGTCTGAAGAGGTTGCCGCGGCTTTACACATGACAAAGTCCGACATTGAAACTAATTGGGTAACAAGAAGTGAAGTTAAGGGTCTACTTGCCAAATTTCTGATAAATAAGGCCCGAGAATTCCTAAAAGCTAGGAATGTCCACGCTTTCGAAGATGTTCTAGCCTTACTAATCTATGGTTTGGTGCTATTTCCTAAACCGGATCAATTCATAGACATGAATGTTGTTAAGATATTTCTCACTCATAACCCTGTGCCCACCTTGCTTGGAGACATTTTGCATTCCCTTCACACCCGTACTATGAAAAGGCAAGGGACTCTCATGTGCTGCATACCTTTATTATCTTGGTGGTTTATTTCGCACCTTCCTCAATCAGTCTTGAAGAATGAGCAAAATTTGAAATGGTCTCAAAGGATAATGTCGCTCTCCCATTCAGACATCCATTGGTGTCCCCAACCCAAAGAAAATGTTATCATCATTGACCGTTGTGGATAATTCTCTAACGTACCACTCCTGGGGATAAGAGGAGGTATTACTTATAATCCTGCTTTAGCCCTACGTCAGTTTGGTTATGCTCGAAGAGATGGTCCACATGAAATAATTATCCAAGGCACTGTGTTTGACTATGACAACGATTCTCAAGGTCTCCGTCAAAGGTTTGTACGAGCTTGGGGCATGGTGAAAAGAAGTACTTTAGGATAGAAAAACTCTATTCCTATGGAACCTTATCTCAGATGGGTACGTGCCAGAGCTCGTGAGCTTATCATGCCATATCTTGCAATCGGACCTCTGATTGTTGAACCAAAAGTTGAAGGAGGTACCCCTCAGATCATTCCTTATCCAGATATGCCTACCAATGTTGAAGAATTAAAGAAATCTTGGATCCAATTGAGAGAGGAAAGGGATACTTTTGCAGCTCAGTTCTGTGCTGAAAGGAAGAAAGTATTAGAGCTCACCAGCCAGCTTAATGAGGAACGAAGTCTCAATGCATATCTCCGCCCAAAAAGAAGTCGTCCCTGGGAGACTTGAGCTTTCATTTTTTCTTGTAATGAACATTGATTAAAGAAATTATTAATAAAAGTTCCCCTTTTTGGTGGTTTACGCAAAGTTAAATTCCAAAAGTCCTTGAAAACATTTCATACATTGCATAGCATAACATAACATTGCATAACAGGTACTCTAAAGGATCAATGTTCTCACGGTCTTCCTCTCAAACAGGAAAATGGCCCTCGAACAAACTGTCAAGGATCTCCAGGCTCAGAATGCTCAATTCCAGGAGATGATCTTGAACTTATCCAAGGGGAAGGAGGAACTGAAGACTCTATTGCTCGAGAAGAAGAAGGACAAGAAGTCGGTGAGTTACATTAACCCGGGAAGAAGGCTTAAAGGACAGGTTCCAGGGGTCAAGATTGGAATTCCGAAGGATAAAGAAGATGAGACAAAAAGTGATTCGGAAGACGAGAATGCTGACCCCCTCAACCCCGAGGACGACTATGAAAATTATGAGAATGAACAGTACTCTCTGAGAGATGATAAGTATAAGTTGCTGGAAGAACGTATGCTAGCTATGGAGGGTCAGAAGGCGCCCGGTCTGGATTTCGAAAGCTTAGGTCTGGTCTTTGATGTGGTCATTCCTCGCAAATTCAAGGTCCCCGCTTTCACTAAGTATGATGGTGCGTCTTATCCTCAGATGCATCTGAGAGCTTATGTGAGAAAGATCCAGCCGTATACCATTGATAGGAAGCTATGGATCCATTTCTTCCAAGAGAGTCTGTCTGGCACACAGTTAGAGTGGTATTATCAGCTCGAGAGCTCTAACATCCGCACCTGGACTGATTTAGCGACAACTTTCTACAAGCACTACCAGTATAATTCTGAATTAGCGCCTACTCGGCTACAGCTGCAGAATATGACTATGGGCTCTAAAGAAAGCTTTAAAGAATATGCTCAAAAATGGAGAGACTTGGCTGGCAGAGTCAAACCCCCTATGACTGATCGAGAATTAGTGGACATGTTCATGGGTACACTGACTGGCCCGTTCTACAGCCATCTATTGAGAAGTTCCTCATCAGGTTTCACTGAACTTATATTGACGGGTGAACGTGTTGAAAGCGGCATTCGAAGTGGAAAGATACAGGCGGCTACCTCTGCAAGCACCAAAAATTCCTATCAGGGGAAGAATGAATCAAATGTTGTGTACGGTCAAAGGGGTCATAACAAGAAAAATCGTGACCATACTGTTGGAGCAGTTACGATTGCAACACCGCCATCTCAAAACTTCCAACACAGACAAGACAGGCCAAGAAGGCAGTTTACCAAGATCAATATGACTTTGGCACAAGCATTGCAGGGTATGCTAAAAGCAAATTTAATTACCCTCAGAGATCCTCCTGCAAATCCCAACACTACTTCTCCTCGTTATCATCCCAACGCCAGGTGTGCATATCACTCTGATAGCCCCGGGCATGATACAAACGATTGTTGGTTGTTGAAGAATAAGATTCAGGATATGATCGACTTTGGAGAAATTGAATTTGATCCTCCGGAGACTCCTAATGTCATAATTGCTCCTCTTCCCAATCATGACAAGACTGTTAATGCTGTAGAAGATGCTGATAGCGATTGCGACTTGGATAGCTGGATTTTCCCAACAATTGGTGACAGACTCAATAATTGGAAGGCTAAAGACACTATCCCGATTTCCTTTAGTCAGGAGTAATTGTTATTGCTTATTTTAAGCGTTTCAAATTTTGTAATTTTTATTATGAACAATTGAACTTTTTAAGGCATTGTGTCTATACCCGGGGCACAATAGCTAATTTTTCAAGGGTTTTATCATTTTCATAAGCATATTCACATTCAATAAATCAATGGACCTTTTTGCATTCAAATATTGCACTCTTTATCTTTCCTGTCATCTTTCAAATAAGCTATGTTTTCTTACACACACTCACGTAACAAATTGCAGATCCATATCCACTCTGGATCCTGTTGATAATAATTTTGCTACTGTTAATTATGGCTTTGAAAATCCGATATACCAAGCTGAGGATGGAAGTGAGGAAGATTGCGAAGTACCTGGAGAGCTTGCCAGACTGTTACTGCAAGAAGAAAAGACTATACAGCCGCATGAGGAATCAATTGAAATTGTAAATATGGGTACTGAAGTAGACAAGAAAGAAGTCAAAATAGGAGCAGGCTTGGAAAACAGTGTCAAAGAAAGATTGATTCAGATGCTACGTGACTATGTAGAGATTTTTGCTTGGTCTTATGAAGACATGCCGGGACTGGATACTGATATAGTAGTAAATCGTTTGCCGATGAAGGAAGATTGTCATCCTGTTAAGCAAAAGGTTCGTCGCATGCGTCCTGAAATGTCTGAGAAAATCAAGGCCGAGGTTATGAAACAATTTGATGCAGGTTTTCTAGCTGTTACTTCTTATCCTCAATGGGTTGCTAATGTGGTACCAGTGCCAAAGAAGGATGGTAAGGTGCGAATGTGTATAGATTACAGAGATTTGAATAAAGCAAGTCCCAAAGATGACTTTCCACTTCCGTACATTGATGTTCTGGTAGATAACACCGCTCAACACAAGGTATTCTCATTCATGGATGGATTCTCAGGTTATAACCAGATTAAGATGGCACCTGAAGACATGGAGAAAACTACGTTTGTGACGCAATGGGGCACTTTCTGTTACAAAGTAATGCCATTCGGTTTAAAGAATGCAGGGGCACATACCAGCATGCTATGGTGGTTTTGTTCCATGATATGATCCATCATGAAATAGAGGTATATGTGGATGACATGATAGCCAGATCTCATACTGAAGAAGAACATCTCGATCATTTATACAAACTGTTTGAGAGGTTGAAGAAATACAAGTTGAGATTGAACCCGAACAAATGCACCTTTGGAGTAAGATCCGGTAAACTCTTGGGCTTTATTGTCAGTGGTAAAGGAATTGAGGTTGACCCGGCTAAGGTGAGAGTTATTCAAGAAATGCCAGTTCCCTGTACAGATAAAGAAGTCAGAGTTTCTTGGGACGCTTGAATTACATTGCCCGATTTATCTCCCATTTGACTGCTACTTGCAAACCCATCTTCAAATTACTGAGGAAAAATTAAGAGATAATATGGAATAATGAATGTCAAGAAGCTTTTGACAAAATCAAGAAGTATCTCCAAGAACCTCCAATTCTGATGCCACCAGTTGAAGGAAGACCTTTAATCATGTACTTGACCGTGTTAGAAAATTCAATGGGGTGTGTGCTGGGGCAACATGATGAGTCTGGTCGAAAAGAGCATGCAATATACTACCTTAGCAAAAAGTTTACCGACTGTGAAACAAGATACTCACTGCTTGAAAAAACTTGTTGTGCTTTGGCTTGGGCTGCTCGCCGACTAAGACAGTATATGTTGAATCATACCACTTTATTGATTTCTAAGGTGGATCCTATCAAATATATATTTGAGAAACCTGCTCTCTCCGGAAGAATAGCAAGATGGCAGATGATTTTAACAGAGTATGACATCCAGTATACTACCCAGAAAGCAATCAAAGGAAGCGTGTTAGCTGATCATTTAGGTCATCAAGCGGTTGATGATTACCAATCTATGAATTTTGAGTTCCCTGATGAGGATGTTATGCTTGTTACTGATTATGAAGAATCTGGACCGGATGAAGGACCCGAACTGGGATCCCGATGGACTATGGTTTTTGATGGATCTTCTAATGCATTGGGCAATGGTGTTGGTGTTGTAATTATTTCTCCCAAGGGTTGCCATACGCCTTTCACTGCTAGACTATGTTTTGATTATACCAATAATATGGCTGAGTATGAAGCATGTATTTTGGGACTCAGAGCTGCTATAGACCTGAGAATCAAGTTTTTGAGTGTGTATGGAGACTCAGCCTTAGTAATCAGTCAGATCAAAGGAGAATGGGACACTAAACATCTGAATCTCATCCCTTATCGAGAGAGGGTGTTGACATTAATCCCATACTTTGAAGAGATTACATTCGAACATATTCCACGAGAAGAGAATCAGTTGGCAGACGCATTGGCTACCATGTCATCTATGTTCAGAGTCAGATGGGACAATGAAGCTCCCATAATCACCATTGAACGATTAGATGAACCAGCATATTGTTATGAACTTAATGCTGATGAAGTAGAAGAGAAACCTTGGTTCCACGAAGTAAAAAGATATTTAGAAACTCAGGAATACCCTGAATGGGCATCCATCAATGACAGAAAATTTATGAGGAAGTTCTCCGCTAAATTCTTTTTGAGTAATGGAGTATTATACAAACGTAATCATGATTCGACTTTGCTTCGCTGTGTGGATAAAAAGGAAGCAGAAAAGATTATGGAAGACATGCATGACGGTATTTTTGGGACTCATTCTAGTGGACATACGATGGCCAAGAAGATTCTAAGATCAGGGTATTATTGGTCTACCATGAAAGCTGATTGCCACCATCACTCCAGAACTTGTCACAAGGGCCAGATCTATGCGGACAAAGTACATGTACCTCCTGCTCCATTGAACGTGTGGACAGCCCCTTGGCCCTTTGCAATGTGGGGCATTGATATGATTGGAGAGATTAAACCTACTGCTTCTAATGGACATCGTTTCATTCTTGTTTCTATTGATTACTTTACGAAGTGGGTAGAGGCAGCCTCATTTGCTTCTGTCACCAAGAATGTGGTGGCACGGTTCATCAAGAATAGTCTCATTTGTCGGTATGGCATCCCTGAAAGAGTTATCACTGACAATGGTACTAACTTGAACAACAAGATGATTACTGAACTCTGCACGCAGTTCAAAATAAAACACCATAACTCTTCTCCATACCGGCCAAAGATGAATGGCGCCGTAGAGGCTGCTAATAAGAATATTAAGAAGATTATACAAAAGATGACAGTAACATACAAAGACTGGCATGAGATGTTACCATTGGCTCTTCATGGTTAACGCACTTCAGTACGCACTTCGACAGGGGCAACTCCTTTCTCTTTAGTCTATGGAATGGAAGCCGTTTTACCAGTGAAAATTCAGATTCCCTCTCTGAGAATTATGAAAGATGCAGGTTTAGATGAAGATGAATGGATTCAGACTCGACTCGATCAGATAAATTTGATTGATGAAAAGAGACTTGCGGCTGTTTGTCATGGGCAGATATATCAGAAACGCATGACCCAGGCATTTAATAAAAAAGTCAAAAGACAGGTGTATCAAATTGGTGGACTGAAAACATGATTGAAGGGATGAGAAAAGCGTGTATGTTTATCTAATGTACTACTTACTAAAAGAAGGGTCAAAAGAAAATGACTCGCACGGACGTCGCATCCACTGCATACGTATCTCATTTGAATCTGAGAATCAAAGTCTTCGTAGCTCGGCTACCTATGGGTTAAAGAGGAGTGTGCTCGCTAAGACATCGCGTCTTATGCCTACGTATCTCATCTGGGATGAAAATCAGAGCAAAACGTAGTTCGACCACCTATGGGGTAAGGGTTGTGTTTTGGGGTGAATGACGTTACTACGCAATCTACCGGATGCTCGACCTTTGGAGACTTACTCGCCTGTAGTAGAAGGAGATAACGTGTTCTTAGGAGAAGAAAAATAAATGAGTTTGGGGTGTTTAGGGATGCTCATGCAAAAAGGCAGTCCTAGATGAAGGAACCACGCTACCTTAAATGACATGCCATGAGAGGCTATACGAAACCTAAGAAATCGGTAACATGCGGGAAAAGTAAAGGGATCGAGAGATCTACCGTACGGATAAAGATCCGAAGTAACAACAATTAGATAAATAAGAAACCCAAAGATCTCTCAAGCTAGCACCATCAAAGAAAGTGAGTCAATACAGGTAATCGGAATAAACCTCCAGGTGGTATCCCATAAATAAAGTGGAACACCAGGCAAGCCATCTCTGCAAGAGTCATATGAGCCCTCACAAAACAAAACTCAACAAAGAGGTTAGAGAAACAAGATAGGGTAATCAAGAGTTGCCCCCAAATCAAAATGTAACCACATGAATCATGCCATTAAAATTCATAAAAAGCTCACAAAAAGCAACCAAGGGTAGGAGGCCTAAACCTCTTGTCAAACACATGCATCAAAAGGGTATCAAATTCACCCATAATACCTCATACATTCAGAGCATTCAAATTAAAAGCATAACGTAATGGGAATAAGGCAAACCTGACTGGAGAGATCGAATGAAATTGAATTGCCCGGTTGGGTTTGCAAAGCAATCTGAGGGTTTATATGAGAGGGAATTGGTTCTTTGCCGATGAGTTCCCTTCAGTCTCTGGAGGTTGCTCTGAACTCTGTTAGCTCTTCTCTCACTATCTTTTTCCCTGCCAGGGTAATAGGAATAGAATTTTTGTTTCACTGGAATTATGAATTTATAACCTGATTTTTGTGGACCTGTGGGCTCAAATGAGAGAGGCCCAAATCCAAAAAATTTCTGTTATATTTTATTTATTTATTTATTTATTTATTTATTTTCGTTTTTTCGTGTTTTTTTTTCGTTTTTTCGTGTTTTTTTTTTCGTTTTTTTTAAACACGTGGGCTTCGCCTAGCGAGCATGACAGTTCAAGAAATTCCTCTGAGCGTAGGTGATTCTGGTGGCTTTTCTTGGGACTCGCTAGGCGACCCATTCTGCTCGCCTAGCGTGCATGACAGCTCATGAACAAACTTTTTCTCCTTCAAGATTAACGTTTTGACTGACGAATAGACCCCATTAGAACCTGTTGGAAGTATCTCAAGCCATTCCCTTGTGTTGATTGATCATCTAAATAGAATCCACAAAGTGTCTTGGATGATACTCAAGCTTCAAACAAAAGATGTTAGTGACACATTTTTGTGCTTTTGGTTAGTAAACAAAAGTAAGAGAAACAATGATGTATAATTCAAGCATGGTTGGTGATCTCAAACCAATCACAAGGAGTCCCACCCAAAGGCAAAGGGAACCAAGATGCTAAAGATCCTTGAGGCAATGCAAATGCAATGTTATGATGCCATGAGGGATCATAGGGTCAAAATTGGGGTCTTACAGATGCCCCTATTTAAGGTCATTCTAGCCGGAGAAGTGAAGGTTAAAATCTTTGTCTCGACGGGGTAGAATGGGCTTAAATAATAACAAAGAGACGAATTTTGGTCCCTAAGAGACCTCATGATGCAAATGTAGGTATGAAAAATGGTAACACTCTGTGGAGATATGTGTCCGCAAAAGCAAAGAAATCAGAAGCCACTGATAATCCATATGAGCAATTCACTCCATGGGACCAAGACCCTGGGGACTCTCCTGGGGATAGAAAAGGGATAAAAATGCGCGAGCAGGTCACAACTCAAAGCGTGGGGAACAAAATTCCAAAGGGAAAAGATCCAATGGAAAGACTCGAGCTGACTCGAAGATGCATGTATTGGGGAATATGCCAATACAGCAAAAAACTATCCACAGCGGATACTTCGGATAAAATCCGGATGAAAACAATCCACTAAGGGACTTCGCTGGGGATGTCCACAAGGACACTCCTGGGGAAGCAGCGGGACGAGGTATTACCGGTTACTGGGTAATAAGCTCAAGGAGACATGTGATATGAACGCCAGGTATGAGGGTGAGAGATACAACATGCTCAGGAAGAGATGAATATCCAAGACCGGCATAAGGGTGAGAGATATCAAAACTTCAAAACGTTTGAGGAAAACCTAAAAGGTATACTTCAACTCAGGGATTCTGACTCCACAGGAGACAAAAAGTCATAATAGGGAGCAGAGAGGAAGGAACACCAGGGATACCGGCTACTGGGCATATAATAGGTGACCAACCAAGGCGTGAATTGGGGAATATTCCCAAAACACTCATCATCCAAAAGAGGGCTAAAAGCAAACTCGATTACAGGATGAATATTCGACTCCACAAAGGGGATACGAATCTTATTCAACTGGGGAAGAACAAAAGGCTTCAGACCCGAGAGTGCATGAGATATACTATCTATTACCGTCAGAACACAGATAACATACTCGCATGGACGATTATCCACAACCGGTTACTGGGTTAATAAAGGATAAATCGACCGAAAAGAAAAGGCATCGGGATACCGAAACTAGGTATATAATGATGACCAATTCAGGGGAGGAACAATCGTTACCAACAACAACAAGGTAGACGAGAGATGACCCACTGGGGATAAATTGCGTAATCGGGGCAATTATCCAAGCAGATGAGGGGATATCATCACCGAATATTGGATGAAGATAACTGTCACCAATTAAAGATGAGCAAAAATAGTTACTCTGCAAAAAGGGAAGAAATAGGGTTTACAACTACCGGTATGATGGTAGAGAAACACAGACTCCGCCGGGGATAATAATTACTAATTATTGAGCAATTATTCATTTACCACGGGGAAACAGGAAAAGAGTCTCAAGAGACCGATCTAGGATCAAACTAGATAGGCACACCAAATCAAGACTTGTCCCGGTGAGGATATAACTCAATGGGGAAAACCATCCCAGTATATGTGTTAGGAAGGAACAAAAACAATCAACATCCACGAGGATATAACCCGGTCGGGAATATGGAAGAAAGGATAAACGCTTTCTGCCTATGGAGCTGACTTTATATGGAGAGATCAGACACACACATCTTCTCGGGGAAGTATATCACCAAATAGCAGGAGACAGCAAACAACGATATATGGCAAAGAATGAAACATGAATATCTGAATGTTATAATTATGCATGAATATGCGTGTTTTATGTATGATGTATGCTGACAGACAGACATATCTAACACAACCAGGTCCAGGAATCAACCACACGGTACTACATCTCAAGAGAGAAAGCCAAGTTCACCGGGGAGTATCCAATCTGCTGGGGATCAGAGATACCAGGAAGCAAAGAACTCTGCAAGGGATGAATCATCAATCATTCCAGCTGGGGACGAGAGTTATCATAGACAAGGTCCACCACACCAACAACTCTACTGGGGAATCTATCCGAGGAGATAAATGATTTATCGGGATCAACCACCAAATACCGCTCTTGCCCAAAGAGATCCAAGCTGCTGAGGAAGAAAGATTTCTACTCTGCTGAAGGGAAGAGAGGTGACTCTCAACAAGCAATCCACTTGGTAGGATAAACCACAAGGGGTTCCGGAGGGAGGAGATACAATCATGCCAGGAATATGGACAAAAATCTTACCCTGTTGGGGATCGTACCACCCTTGGGAGAGCACTGAGGATCTCCTAAGTATCCTTTCGTCATTGTGAATGTTCACTTTGTTTAAAAAAGAATTATAAAAAATTTGATCGTTTAAAACAATGATATTTTCTTAATCAAAACATGCAAAACATTTGTTGAATAGAAACATATAGGAGTGCTAATAATTGGATAAAAGACTCAAATTTATTTGATAGAATGGTAGTCTGCGAATGGCAAGACTCCATAGATCTTTACAAATTTGAAATTGGTGATATATATTGGAAAAGGGCTACATTGAACATAATGACCATTTCTCCACCAATTCTGAATCCGATGTATTTGAAGCTTTGTCAGGATGCAGTTACTTGCCAAATCCCTAATTTTTGCCTAGATTGCCCCAGGATGAGGTACTCAATCTAGCGGGATACATATATCATTATTATATATTTTTTGTGTCTCTAACTTTTGCCTGGATCGCCCTTTCGGGTTTTCAATCCACCGAGACGCTCATTTTTGCCTAAGCCGCCCTTTCGGGTTTTCAACTTAGCGAGCTATTCTGTTTTTATTTTTAGGCGAAGTATTTCTTGACTGCATCTGAATTCACAGGACGAGTGAAATCCTCCCCATCCATAGTTGTAAGTATGAAAGCACCGCTTGAAAAGGCTCTCTTAACAACATATGGACCTTCATAGTTTGGAGTCCACTTGCCCCTGGAATCGGGCGCGAAAGACAAGACTTTCTTGAGCACAAGGTCACCTTCTCGGAACACACGAGGCTTGACCTTCTTATCAAAATCTTTCTTCATTCTCTGCTGATATAACTGACCATGGCACATGGCCGTCAATCTCTTTTCTTTAATCAAATTCTGCTGGTCATAACGACTCTGAACCCATTCAGCATCAGTCAACTTGGCTTCCATCAAGACCCTCATTGACGGGATCTCGACCTCTACAGGTAGTACAACCTCCAATCTTGATTTAGCGATCATATCGTCAACGTACACCTCAATCTCCTTATGCATTATGTCATGGAACAAGGTAGTCATAGCTCGTTGATACGTGGCTCCGGCGTTCTTCAAACCAAAGGGCATCACTCGATAACAGAATGTTCCCTAAGGTGTGATGAATGTTGTCTTCTCCATATCCTCGGGTGCCATTTTAATCTGATTATATCCGGAAAATCCATCCATAAACGAGAAGACCTTGAATTTAGTTGTATTATCTACCAACATATCAATATGTGGTAGAGGGAAATCATCTTTCGGACTAGCTTTATTCAAGTCTCTATAGTCCACACACATTCGGACTTTTCCATCTTTCTTAGGCACGGGCACAATATTGGCCACCCATTGAGGATATGTAGAAGTCACCAGAAACCCCGCATCAATTTGCTTCTGAACTTCCTCTTTGATCTTCACTGCCATATCAGGATGAGTTCTTCTGAGTTTCTGCTTCACAGGCATGCACTCAGGCTTTAAAGGTAGGAAATGTTGCACAATATTTGTATCTAGACCAGGCATGTCTTCATATGACCAGGCAAAGACGTCAACATATTCTCGTAGCAACTTAATCAACCCCTTCTTAACAGATTCTTCCAGAAGTGCCCCAATCTTCACTTCTCGCACACAATCTTCCGACCCCAAGTTGACTGCTTCCAGATTCTCAAGATGTGGCTGAATGATCTTCTCTTCATGCTCAAGTAGCCGGGTGATCTCATCAGGAATCTCTTCAACATCATATTCCTCTTCCTCAAATACAGGGAATTCAAAATTGGGAGATGGTGTTGGGTCATTATGTTCAATGGGTCTAGAAATCAACCTGCATAATGATTTTGGATATGAAAAGCTTTAGAATTCAAACAAGGCAAATCATTATGCATATGAAAAAGATCGATCTTATTCTATTTTTTAGGGTTTTATGTGATCACCAATTTCATGCAAAAGCAAAAAGGGAAAATAATTGGAAAACAAACATTTAACATGAATTTATTGAATGAAAATATCATTGTATTTATGCGCCATCAATGTCATCACTCCTCCTTTTGGCATGGCAGAAGGGTTTTCAAACAAAGTGATTATTACGTTGACTTATGGACAACTGTTGGAATATCCACAGCGACCCAATTGTTGCAGACCCCACCAGGGATGATGAAGTTGCCAGAATCCTTTGTATCTTCTTCTAAAACGGCAGCAGCCTCCTCATCTAGACCGGTGTGGATGAAACCTCCACTCTTGAATAACCCTTGCTTGTTGAAAGTACCAGAAGAAAAACCTATGCCAGTCCGGGACTCGTTGTCTTCTAACTCAATCATTTTTCCTAAACCAGTGGTTGCACCACGCTCAATGGCCAACTTTGCATCTTTGTAGGAAGCAAATGAAGGAGTTCTCTTCTCAATAGGCTCAGCAATAGATAAAGCTTGGAAAGGAGTTCCAATTTCAACCTCAGCATCTATATAAGAGAAGGAAGACAAATGGCTAACCAGGAGAGCCCTTTCTCCCCCTACCACCACCAGCTTCTTGTTTTTCACGAATTTCAATTTTTGGTGTAGGGTGGATGTCACGGCGCCTGCCTCGTGAATCCATGGTCTGCCTAAGAGACAACTATACGATGGGTGAATGTCCATAACCTGGAAGGTAATCTGGAAATCACTTGGTCTGATCTTGATTGGGAGATCAACTTCCCCAATCACAGTTTTGCGAGACCCATCAAAAGCCTTCACAACTACTCCACTCTGCCTCATGGGAGGCCCTTGATATGATAGCTTTGAGAGAGTGGACTTTGGCAATACGTTCAATGATGACCCAGTGTCCACCAGTACATTGGACATGGCGTCGTCTCTACAATTCATAGATATGTGTAAAGCCAAGTTGCGGTCTCTTCCCTCCTCAGGGAGATCAGAGTCACAAAAGCTCAGGTTGTTGCAAGCAGTAATGTTTGCAACAATGTTATAGAATTGCTCCAAAGTGACATCGTGATCTACATATGCCACATCCAACACCTTCTGCAGAGCCTCTCGGTGTGGTTCTGAATTTAAGAGTAAGGATAACACAGATATTTTGGATGGCGTTTGTAGAAGTTGGTCTACAACATTGTACTCACTCCTTTTGACGAGTCTCAGCATCTCATCACAGTCTTCTTTCACATTGCCACTCGGGCCAACAGAAGTAGGAGTTTTCAGTACAGAGGAGGGCTTAACAGCAAGTGCCAGATTCGGAGAATTCACAGCGTTCCCAATCGGGCGTTCAACAAAATCAGCATTAATTTAAGGCGTCGGCGGTGCTGAAAATACACGGCCACTACGGGTCAAACCGCTAACATCGGCAATATTCACAACAGAAGAAGCGGGAAAGGACACCTCTTTCCCATTCTCTACTGCTACGGCGTTGTAGCGATAGGGAACTGCCTTTTCAGAGGAGTAAGGCACAGGACCAGCAGGCTTAATGATCAGAGCGGGAGAAGCCTTCTGCTTGCTACCATTGTACTTGATGATAACAGGCTCGGGTATCCGGAACACTGGGGAGATCACATTGACCTCAGGCTCATTTTCATCAACATTCCTGTTTTGAAGGATCTCAATGACTCCTTCGTCCAGCATTTCCTGAACATCCTTGCGCACCTGGAAACAACCCAATCGGTTAACAGAACAGACTCGGCATCTATCATGGTCATGCTCATAATGACTGTAGTCACACAACAAACGATGCATCTGGACCAGAGATTGTTGAATATGACTGACATATTTGACCTTGTATTTTCCAGGGCAACCCTGGACCATGTTGACAGATTTCCCATGTTCGGGCAATGGGTTCTTCTTCACATTAGGGCCTACGTCCTCAAAACATAGAATACCACACCTCACAAGGTCTTGAACCTTGGTCTTCAAAGGGTAACAATTCTCCACGTCGTGGCCGGGAGCACCAGAATGGTAAACACAATATAACTCAGGCTTATACCACCACTGGGGGTTAGCAGGTATAGCCGGTGGGTCTCTCGGAGTAATCAGCTTCCTTTCTATCAAAGAGGGATATAACTCTGTATACGTCATAGGAATAGGATCGAAGGTGACCCTTTTCCTCTCGTAACTCGTGCTGGTTTGATTATTGTTTCGAGGTTGGTAGGCCTGCGGTTGTGGACGGAGTTGTTGTTACTATGTTGCTGATACTATTGATTGTCTCTGAAAATAGGTGTTATATGAGCCACCTGGTGCTGGTTACTGGCGGGACGCACAGTCTTCCTCCTCACAGAGGGTCTTCTTGGTTTCTCATGGGAGATCACAACATGTGCCTCTCCATCTTTCTTCTTTGCAAACGCCCCATAACGTTTGGCAGAAGAGCCTTCTTCTCTGGTTAACCGTCCTTCACGGACCCCCTTCTTCTAGACGCATCCCCATATTCACCATCTCGGTGAAGTCAGAAGGAGCGCTAGCAATCATCCGCTCATAATAAAAAGAACTTAAAGTCTTCAAAAAGATCTTAGTCATCTCTTTCTCTTCTAGCGGAGGCACGATCTGTGCTTCCACCTCTCGCCACCTCTGGGCGTACTCCTTAAATGTTTCTTTATCCTTCTGGGACATGGCTCTCAATTGATCTCTATCGGGAGCCATATCCACGTTGTACTTGTACTGCTTGACGAAGGCTTCGCCGAGATCATTAAAGGATCGGATGTTCGCGCTATCTAAACCCATGTACCAACACAAAGCGGCACCGGACAGACTGTCCTGAAAGTAGTGGATGAGTAGTTGGTCATTATCGGTTTGAGTCGACATCTTCCTGGCATACATGACCAGGTGGCTGAGAGGACAAGTATTTCCTTTGTACTTTTCAAAATCAGGGACCTTGAATTTCACAGGGATCTTCACATTTGGAACCAAGCAGAGTTCGGCAGCAGACTTGCCGAAAAGATCCTTCCCTCTGAGAGTTTTCAATTCCTTGTGAAGCTTAAGAAATTGATCGTTCATAGCATTCATCTTCTCATAAACATCTGGACCCTCAAACGGCTCAGAATGATAGATGGTGTTGTCTACCCTGGGCAAAGTATGCACGACAGGAGGAGGAACGGCAAGGACCGGGTTAGATGCCGGCAGAGAAGCAAAGGTAGGAACAGGACCCTCAGGCATGAAATTGGGAGGCATCCCCCACGGGAACCCGGTTGGCATGGCTGTTGGAACAAAGTATGCACTGGCAGCGGGCACAGTAGAGGAGACAATCTCGGAGATAACTGTCCTCTAGGGAGGAGTTGAAGGTGTCGGAGAAGACTGGCTCTGGGCAGCCATGAGTGACTCCATTAGGGCAGTCAATCTGGCTACTTCCTCTTTCAGCTTGCTGTTCTCTTGCTCTAAGTGATGCATATGATGCATGCAATGGACCGGAAACAAAACCTGTTTATGCATATGATGCATGCAATGCTTGTGCATATGATTTGTTTTTTTTATTTCAAAGGAACTTTAGAGTTTTATTTGTAAATTCTGGAAATATTAAGCATTTTATCACATATGGAAATATCTCATCAAATAATATCAAGGAAAAGAAGTGCAGCATCGTCAATCATGTACAAGAGAAAAGGAAAATAATCATCCTATGGATCCCTAGAAATAATCATCTAAAGCTCGGGACACAGGAAGATAAGATGCGCGAAGCCTCTTCACCTCCCTCTCGTAGGATGCCTCCATATCGACCTTCTCTTTGGCGAGTCGATCATACTTCCTCTTCCAGAACTTAGAAGACTGAGGAAGTAGAGAAGTCCATACATCATCAGAGTCATCAATAACCTGATGCTCAAGAAACTCAATCAACACATCCTTCTCCTTAATCTGCTGCAGCAACTCTTCACGTTCACGGATCCAGGCACGTGAACGGTCTTCGTCTCTCAACTCCTCTACTCCTTGATTAGGGAGGGTTGAAGGCCCATCCATAATCATAGGTGTAGGTCTCGGATACTCGTAAGGAATGAGATACTCAGACGCCCTCTTCCTAACCCAAACAGTGTAAGGCTCCAAAGCGATGCAATTCCTAGGACCCAACTCTTTCTTTCCTTTCCTATGAATCTTGCGCCAAGCGCGGACCATCCTAGCTTTCAAGCCTTGGGGATCTTTACCATCCTGAAAGAATACACCCTCTAACATAATGTTATTGAGTTTATCCTTTAAGGGGAACCCAAGCTGCCGACGTGCCAAAACAGGATTGTAGTTAATCCCACCACGTGTTCCAAGAAGAGGTACATTGGAGAATTCGCCACAAGAGTCAATAATCCGAACACCATCATACACATGGTTATACCAAGAGATATCATCATTAGTGAGAGACATAAGTCTCGTGGACCACCGTAGACATTCCTTGTTCTCCTTGAAAGCGACCGACTGAGGTAAGTGAGAAATAAACCACTTATGCAAAGAGAAGTAGGTATCGCCCAACAGAGTCGGAACGGGATTAAGAGTAGAGAAGATCCTAATAGTGTTCACATCCACAAACTTGTTGATGTTGGGGAACAATACCAATCCATAGATGAGAAGTACAAATATGGCTTCAAAGGCGTCCTCACTCATGGCCTTCCCATACATAGTAGCTTGAGCAATGAGGAACTCAGAAGGGAGACCTTGAATTCCCCCTTTGGTAGTCATATGAGCATCAACCAAAGATTCATCTATGTGTAACATGTCTGCTATCTCTTGAGAATTGGGAACCCTTTCCAAACCACTGAACGGCAACTGATCCAGAACAGGTATACCCATAAGATAAGCATACTCCTCAAGGGTAGGCAAAAGCTGGAAATCCGGAAACGTGAAGCAACGGTACAAGGGATCATAAAACTGCACCAATACACTCATCAATCCTTCATCCACCTGAGTAGTCAAAAGAGGAAGAAGCTTCCCAAAACGAGCTTTGAAACCCAAAGGATCTAATACATAGGATGTCAGATTCCTTAACTCTTTCAAATTTGGTTGCCTGAAGCTGTACTTCTTTGTATTCCTTCTTTGTCTTTCCAGGTCTGAAAATTTTGCAAATAAACCCCTTAAGTTCCTTGAAAATTTTCTTATTTATTGATGATATGGATGCAAATGGGTGCATGAATGCATGAATGCAACAATCACACTCAAGGATCAAGCAAAGCACACCAAACAAAGGTCATGGGATGGATCATGTTATCCTTAATATCAATCATCCATTTTGTTGGATTATGGTTTACACCTTATCAACACCCAAGTTCCATTGATATTAAGGATTCATGAACGGATCAACCATGAATCAAGGGTTTGTTGTAAGTCACGAGCATGGAGTTAGGTTAAGAACCACCCAAAAGGAGTGTACTAAGGTTTAACCTGCCAAACATGTTCTACAAGAGGTTCCCATAGTCATCATCCCATCTTTCGGATATTATTGGAGAAACGACTACTCGTATTCCGAAAATATTCTCAAGAGAGACTCTTATGAGTGTAGTATCGCGTAACAATCGTATCAAATCTTACACTTGAACGACTTTCGCACTACATCCTAAGAATAGGCCAAGATGGGCTTGGTAAACTAAGGTCCTTGGCTTCTAAGGTCTATATTGGAAAAAGTAATGTCTAACCACAACTACTTGTGTGACATTATTGATCCCAACATGACCTCCACCAAGTGAATGGACTTGCAAGTCAACTTGCTAAGGAATAACTCCACACAAGTCGACAAGACTACGCCATTCTCCTATCCTAAGTGCACTCGAGTTCGGGTATAGAACTTATCTCACAAAGATCACCAAGCATACAAGGATTTAATATTCAAGCAATTCAATCATTACATACAATACAATAATCCCAAATTGCACAAAAATATGTCACAAAAAAAAATATACAATACAATAAAACAAATATGAAAAGTAGGCAAAACCCACTAGGATATATCATTCCCCAGCAGAGTCGCCACTTTTCTGTAGCGGGGTATTCGTTACCATTAGAGATATTGACTAAATCCAAGGTAAATCATACAAGTCGAGTCGCCACCGCACTTCTATTTATCCAAAGGAATGGTTAGAAAGCGAACAAAAACCTAAAAAGTTTTATCGAATCAAAAACTAGTAAAAATGTCAGAGATCTGGGTAAGGGGGTTGGTTATGCAATGGGAAGGTGTTAGGCACCGAAAACATCCTAGGTACTCCTAGGGAGCCCTTTTCACATTTGTTCCAGAGGTTGTTGTTTTTTGTGAAAATTTATTTGTGCAAACATGATTGAAGGGATGAGAAAAGAGTGTATGTTTATCTAATGTACTACTTACTAAAAGAAGGGTTAAAAGAAAATGACTCGCACGGACGTCGCATCCACTGCATACGTATCTCATCTGAATCTGAGAATCAGAGTCTTCGTAGCTCGGCTACCTATGGGTTAAAGAGGAGTGTGCTCGCTAAGACATCGCGTCTTATGCCTACGTATCTCATCTGGGATGAAAATCAGAGCAAAACATAGTTCGACCACCTTTGGGGTAAGGGTTGTGTTTTGGGGTGAACAACGTTACTACGCAATCTACCGGATGCTCGACCTTTGGAGACTTACTCGCCTGTAGTAGAAGGAGATAACGTGTTCTTAGAAGAAGAAAAATCAATGAGTTTGGGGTGTTTAGGGATGCTCATGCAAAAAGGCAGTCCTAGATGAAGGAACCGCGCTACCTTAAATGACATGCCACGAGAGGCTACACGAAACCTAAGAAATCGGTAACATGCGAGAAAAGTAAAGGGATCGAGAGATCTACCGTACAGATAAAGATCCGAAGTAACAGCAATTAGATAAATAAGAAACCCAAAGATCTCTCAAGCTAGCACCATCAAAGAAAGTGAGTCAGTACAGGTAATCAGAATAAACCTCCAGGTGGTATCCCACAAATAAAGTGGAACACCAGGCAAGCCATCTCTGCAAGAGTCATATGAGCCCTCAGAGAACAAAACTCAACAAAGAGGTTAGAGAAACAAGATAGGGTAATCAAGAGTTGCCCCCAAATCAAAATGTAACCACATGAATCATGCCATTAAAATTCATAAAAAGCTCACAAAAAGCAACCAAGGATAGGAGGCCTAAACCTCTTGTCAAACACATGCATCAAAAGGGTATCAAATTCACCCATAATACCTCATACGTTCAGAGCATTCAAATTAAAAGCATAAAGTAATGGGAATAAGGCAAACCTGACTGGAGAGATCGAATGAAATTGAATTGCCCGGTTGGGTTTGCAAAGCAATCTGAGGGTTTATATGAGAGGGAATTGGTTCTTTGCCGATGAGTTCCCTTCAGTCTCTGGAGGTTGCTCTGAACTCTGTTAGCTCTTCTCTCACTATCTTTTTCCCTGTCAGGGTAATAGGAATAGAATTTTTGTTTCACTGGAACTCAGAATTTATAACCTGATTTTTGTGAACCTGTGGGCTCAAATGAGAGAGGCCTAAGTCCAAAATTTTTCTGTTATATTTTATTTATTTATTGATTTATTGATTTATTGATTTATATATTATTTTATTTATTTTTTTCGTGTTTTTTTTTCGTTTTTTTAAACACGTGGGCTTCGCCTAGCGAGCATGACAGTTCAAGAAATTCCTCTGAGCGTAGGTGATTCTGGTGGCTTTTCTTGGGACTCGCTAGGCGACCCGTTCTGCTCGCCTAGCGAGCATGATAGCTCATGAACAAACTTTTGCTCCTTCAAGATTAACGTTTTGACTGACGAATAGACCCCATTTGAACCTGTTGGAAGTATCTCAAGCCATTCCCTTGTGTTGACTGATCATCTAAATAGAACCCACAAAGTGTCTTGGATGATACTCAAGCTTCAAACAAAAGATGTTAGTGACACATTTTTGTGCTTTTGGTTAGTAAACAAAAGTAAGAGAAACAATGATGTATAATTCAAGCATGGTTGGTGATCTCAAACCAATCACAAGGAGTCCCACCCAAAGGCAAAGGGAACCAAGATGCTAAAGATCCTTGAGGCAATGCAAATGCAATGTTATGATGCCATGAGGGATCTTAGGGTCAAAATTGGGGTCTTACAATTGCCTAGCATACGGTACATTCTGAAATGTAGTATAGCGTATGACTACCCCTTTTTATCATCAGATACAGCCTAACGGATGGCTCATTCTGCTACTCAGATACGATCTAGCGTACGATCCATTCTGATCTTTTTATCTCAGATACAGCCTAATGGACGGCTCATTCTGCTACTCAGATACGATCTAGCGTACGATCCATTCTGATCCTTATTTCCCCAGATACACCCTAACGGACGGCTCATTCTGCTACTCAGATACTACCTAGCATACAGTACATTCTAAAATGTAGTCCAACGTACAACTACTTTTTTATCTCAGATACAGCCTAATGGACGGCTCATTCTGCTACTCAGATACGATCTAGCGTACGATCCATTCTGATCCTTATTTCTCCAGATACAGCCTAACGGACGGCTCATTCTGTAACTCAGATACGATCTAGCGTACGATCCATTCTGATCTTTCATCCCCAGTGAAGTCGCCAGCCTAATGGACGACTCATTCTGTAACTCAGATACGGTCCAGCGTATGACCCATTCTGATTCTTACCTCATCAGGTTCAGCTCACCCTAATATCACCTAATGGATGACTCATTATACGGTCTAGTGTACGACTCAGTGTGACACCCATGTCTTCAGATAGGGTCTAATATACGACACATTCTGAAGCTTTCATCATCAGACTTTCTGGATGGCATCTTTAAGCTCATCTCCGTCAAGGCTATCTTTTAATTAACAAGTGCAAATTTTCGGGGCATTCTAAGTGTTCAATAATCTTCCACCTCCAGATCACGAACGGCATACATACCATTCTAATTCTCTCGGTTTAAGCATATTGAACAGGGGCAGCTGTCATACCCCAAAATTTGCCTGTTAATTTTTATGATACTTTCAACAGGTTCAAATAGGGTCTGTTCATTTTTCAAAGCATTAATCTCAAAGGAACAAAGATCCAGCGCACAGGTTACCAAATCCAGAAGATGACCTGAACTGTCATGCTCGCTAGGCGAGCAAAACCTTCGCTAGGCGAAGCCCACGCTTCCTCCTTCGCTCCAGCAAACCTTGTTGATTTTGCTACTGGAATGCTCGCTACCTGCTCGCTAGCTGCTCGCCTAGAGAATAAGTACTAGCTATGCTTTTATCCAAGTCTGGAAGTGGTCGCTAGAGCCTCGCTGAGGGCTCGCCTAGCGAACCCTTCGCTACTTTACTCGCCTAGCGAGCCTACGAATATACCAGAATATGTTGGGCCTGAATTGCCTTCATTCTGAGCCCACCAAGCCATTAAAATCAGCTATAAATTCCAGAACTTCATTTGAAAAAAGGGGAGATCAGAAAAACAACGGAGAAAACCCTAGAAGCTAATTCAGAGAACTCGTCTGTACAAAGGTTAACTCCACCAACCCTATCAGGCATAAACCCTAAGATTGCTCTGCAAACCCAACGGTGCAACTCAACTTCGTTCGATCCCTCCAATCAGGGTTTGGGGTTTCCGAAATCGTACCAGTATCAAAGAAGAACCCAGAACCCGCAGTCGTTCGCTAGCACCTCGCTAAGCGAACATGTAACGGGGGTTCGCCAGGCCTTCGCTAGGCGAGGTAGTAGCGAACATGACAGTAGTTGATTTTTTCTGTTTGCATTCTGATCTGTTCTGTACTTGTTTGACATATTTTCTATTGCATTTGAACGCTGTTTGCCTGACACTATTATTGTTATGATTCTTTTGTTCGGTGCAACTCTTGATTGCACCCCGTCCCGTTATTCTAACATGTTTGCTGAGTTTTTGTAAGGGCTCACGTGACTCTCGAAAAGATAGCGTGCTTGGCATTCCACTTTATTTATGGATATCATCGTGGAGTTATTCTGATTACTTGGCTAATTACATTGCCTTCGAATACGTGATCTTATCCCTCTCTTTGTTGCCTTACGATATTACGGTCATGTCCCGCGAATGTGGGGATACCCTTAGCAAAGACCCTTTTGATTAAATCATCATCATCCCTAAACAGATAAGTCATAGTCCCTTCGATCAAAAGGTCAATGTCCCTACAAGATAAATCATAGTCCCTCGAACGTTGCCTTCGAATATATGACATTGTCCCTCGAACGTTGCCTTCGAATATATGACTTTGTCCCTCGATGACCCTTCTTTGTAGCCTACGATTAAATGATGATCGTCCCTTCGAATGTTAAGGTATCCTTACAAATGTTGCCTTCAATGACCAATCGACGACCCCACGATGTCCCTTTACATCCAAAGGATAAGACTACTTACTTCTCAATAGTAAGGACAGTTTTACCCTCCTAAGGATAGGAAATACCTATAAAGACTTTGGTTAGGTATAACTCTTAAATGCTTGCTCACAGCTTAAAATACTTTTCACACCTCACACTTTTCAAAACATCTTTTAGAAAATCACCACTTGGTATACATTCGCACCAAAATCATCGTCGAGTTATATTTTTCTAAACATCTTTCAAAATCAAACGAGATAAAAACTTTGTATACATTCGTACAAGAATCATTACAAAGTTAAACTCTCCTTTCAAAATATTTTCTAAACACACCATATTTCTCAAACACTTTCTCAAACAAGGAAAACATAAGTGAGTTAAGCAATTAAGAGCCCATGGATAACCATGGATAAAAAGGGTGCTAACACCTTCCCTTTGTATAATGTACCTCCCGAACTCAAAATCTAATCAAGGTTTTTCCTGTTCTTTTCCACCTTTCCTTATGGGATAAAAGAAAAGTCGGTGGTGACTCTTGCTATCCGCAACATAGCTTTTCAAAGCAAAAACACAAAGTCAATTCACTGTATCACAATCGGCTATGGGCAAGATGAGTTTGGTTACATGTTTTCTGATCTTGTAAGGATGAAGTTTATTTGAAGTTGCAATGTGGTTTTTATGGAAGACCAAACTATTGAAGGCATTGATAAGGTAGAGAAGGTTACACCCAAGAAAGATATCAGTTTGTCTAATGTTGATCTAGTTTGGTTACCTAATCATAATCTGGATGATATTAGTGGTGATGATCACAATGGTGAGCCATATGATTAAGTTGATGATCAACAACTTGGAGATGAGATAAATATTCTAACTAATAATGGTGAATGGGATATCGATATATCACAAGATGAGAATCTTGGTGAAGCTCCATAATCATCTCAAGTTCAACTTAGGAGGTCTAGCAGGTAGAGACAACCTTCTACATGGTATAACTCTGATGAGTATGTGACCTTGACTAATGAGGGTGATCCTACGTGTTTTCAAGAGGCCATAGAAAGTGATGAAAATTAAAAGTGTATGGATGCAATGCATGATGAGATGAAATCATTGCATGATAATTACACATATAATTTAGTGAAGTTGCCTAAAGGTAAAATGGCTTTGGAAAACATATGAATTTATAGAGTTAAACATGAGAGCAACTCTAAGTCTCCAAGATATAAATCCAAATTAGTAGTGAAAGGTTTCCGTCAAAGAAAGGGTTTTGATTTTAATGATATTTTCTCACCTGTTGAAAAGATGTCATCAATTAGAATCGTGTTGAGTTTGACTGCTACTCTTGATTTAGAGGTTGAGCAAATGGATGTGAAAATGAATTTCCTTCATGGTGATTTGGAGGAAGAGATCTACATGAAAAAACCCGATGGTTTTCAACTTAAAGGTAAAGAAGATAAGATCATATGTGTAGATTGAGAAAGAGTTTATATGGATTGAAGCAAGCTCCAAGTAAGTGGTACAAAAAGTTTGAGTTTGTTATGTGTGATTGAGGATACCAGAAGACTACTTCAGGTCATTGCGTCTTTGTTAGAAAATTTTCTAACGATGACTTCATTATCATGTTGTTATATGTTAATGATATGCTTATTATAGGGAAAAGTATTTCTAACATTAATAAGTTAAAGAAGCAATTAGGGGAGTCATTTTCCATGAAAGACATGGGAACAACTAAATAGATTCTTGGTATTAGAATCACGCATGATAGAAAAGAAAAGAAACTTTGGATGTTACAAGAACACTATATCTAAAGAGTGCTGCAAGGATTCAAAATGGGAAGTTCTAAGGCAATAAGCACTCCTCTCGCTACTCATTTCAAGTTGAGTTCTAATCAAAGTCCTTCAAGTGAAGATGAAACGTTTGATATGAAACATGTTCCTTATGCGTATGTTATGGGTAGTTTTATGTATGCAATGGTATGTACAAGACCAAATATAGCACACATTGTTGGTACAGTTAGTAGATTTTTGTAAAATCCAGGTAGAGAGCATTGGAATGCTGTAAAATGGATTTTAAGGTATCTTCGTTGAAATACTTCTACGAGGCTTTGTTTTGGAGGAGATAATCCTAATTTAGTGAGGTACTCTAACTCTGATATGGCTAGAGACATTGATTCAAGAAAGTCCACTTTGAGCTACATGACTAAATTTGTAGGGGGAGATATGGCTTGGCAATCCATATTGCAAAAGTGTGTAGCACTATTTACTAAAAAGGTTTAGTTCATTACAATTACCGAGGCATGCAAAAAGTTACTATGGTTGAAGATTTTTTTACAGGATCTTGGTTTTGTTCAAGACAAATATGTGTTATTTGTTGACAGTCAAAGCGTTATTCATCTTGGTAAGAGTCCTACTTTTCATAATAGGTTCAAATATATTGATGTGATATATCATTGGATACGTTATGTTTTGGATGTTAAGTTGTTTGAGTTACCTAAAGTTCATACATATGATAATGGTTATGATATGATGACTAAAACATTACCAAGAGGGAAATTTGAAGCTTGTTGTGATGTTGTCGATTTGGCAATTTACTCCACATGGTTGTGAGGGCGGGATTTGTAGGGTTTCGGCTCCCTTACTATGTGGAGAATGGCCTAAATATGATTAGTCAATTTGTTTCACTTATTTAAGTAGAGAAGATCAATTTAGTTTTGAGAGAGATAAAGAGAAAATAAGGATTTAAGAGAGAGAAAAGAGGAGAGAAACTCATTCCCGTTTTTCTGCAACCAGTCTCACTAAATCAACGATTTATGATTCATTAATTGTCAGATCAAGATCAAATTTGGAGGGCATGTTCTTAACACATATATCTCACTCTAGACCATTCAGAATTTCAAAACAATGTCTAAGGTGAGAGTTATTTGCTTCCCACTGAAGTTGCAGATTTGAGAAATTTTTAGCTTTTTTATTCTTATTTGTAAGTTAGTTTGCTTAGTGATTTGCGGTTGTTAGCACTAGTTTGTGAATCACTTTAAGACTCTCTTGTACAATTAATATATTATAGTGGAGTTATTTTTTTGGTCTAGATGACTCGTGGTTTTTAATCTCACATTGAGCGGTTTTCCACGTTAAAATATCATTGTTCTTTTGTGCCTTTATTTGTTCGATTTGTCATCTTATATTTGTTGTTGATCCTCAAGGTTACTACAACTATGGAGAATTTTATATCCTCTGCATATTCGTCTGTTATTGTGTCTTGATTTCCCATTCGTTGTTGTAATTAGTGCATTTTCATGCATATTCTTTCACTATCATGTTGCAACAATTCTAGAGTGTCTTTTGTTATTTCTACTATTTTAGTGTGTTTCTTTAGCTTTGTTTATTGTTACATTCATTTTAATTTTGTATGGTATTTTCTGAATACACAACTATTTATACCCTCTCACTTCACATGTCATAACTTGGGCTACGAGAATCAACTTGACATGGTATAATAGGTGTTGGAAGCTGAAAGGATAAGATAAAAGTTTCATGTTGAAGCCAAAAGCAAAATCAGAGTGTAGAAGACTCAAATAAATTGTTTAAGTTTCAGACTTTAGAAATTAATTTGTTCTGGGTCAATTTTGGACCATTTTTTTTTATGTTTTCCAACCCGGTTGGGATTAGAACCTATAGCGGTAAATTCATGACCACTGAGCTATTGGTTAACTCAACATCAATAAAACTAGAGTCGTCATCATGCTTTTATTGTTTCCAAATGAAAAGGGAAAATGTACGAACAAATCCCAAAGATAATAAGTTTTCAAATCAAAACTAATAAAATGTCAGAGATTACATTTAAGGGGGTTGGTTACACAGAGGGAAGGTATTAGTACCCTGTAGCGGTAAATTCATGACCATTAAGCTATGGATAACTTAACATCGATAAAACCAAGGTCACCACCGTGCTTTTATTGTTTCCAAAGGAAAAAAGGGAAAAGTACGAACAAAACCCAAAGATAAGAAGTTTTCAAATCAAAACTAATAAAATGCCAGAGATTACAGGTAAGGGGGTTGGTTATACAAAGGAAAGGTGTTAGCACCCAAAGTGTCCTAGGTACTCCTAGGGAGCCCTTTTTATGTGTGTATTTTTTTTGGTATAAAAGATGTCTGCAATAAATAGAGTGTGGGGGTGAGAAAATAATTCATTAATTATATTTTTTGTGTTTGACAAAACCTTCGGACTTGTGGCTACGTACCAACAAAAAAATGAGGGATCAAAATCTCGTAGTTCGTGGTAACAATTTCAAAGTGAGTGGATTATTTTTAACAAAAGATTTAAATTTAAGAGATGCACAAAAGGCATAAAAGAGTTTGAATGAGTGTTAGTTCTTTTTGTCTTTTGAAATTTTAAGTCAAGATGCTTAGATTCATTTACAAGTTTGATTAAGAAAAGGGTTTAAAAATTCAATGGCATAAGGCCAAAGTTTCTAATTTACAATAACGTCTAAGTTTAGAAATCACAAGCAAAGAAATTTTTGAAAGGGGGGAAAGATTTGAAATTTAAGAAGTGGGAGGAGATGAAGAGACTAATCCTAAGCAGAAATTTAAAAGTTAAGAGTTGAAAAGATCTAACCAATGGGATGCAATCCAACAGACAAGAATGTCGTATAGAAACCCATTTTCCCTTTGGACTTTAAATCAAGCAATATCAATAAGCAAGTAGCAATATGAAGAGCAAGGAATCAAATAAAGATAGCCATATCCAAGCTAGCAACTTCATAGTCTTCTTCTTAATCTTCCATGTATCAGATGACATACTCCTTGATTGGCTCAGAATAAGGCATTAGACACAGGTTCAAAGTAATATTTGCATCAAGACCATGTAGCAGATGAATTCACGTGGATCTCAATACTTGCATAAGATGGAAACTCAAATCACAATAACTTGGTCTCAGAAATGTTGGCACTGGCCTAGTCCTTTTGCATAGGGAATTTTGCCTAATTCTAAGTCCAAAGCTCAGATCAAATCCAACAGTCCACACAAACATTTTTTAGGGTTTTTGTTGTTTATTAAGTATTTTAAGGTCCTAAGACCACAAACAAAAACAAAATATACAAACAAGTATATCCAATCATAATATATGGCTCAAGTGAGCAAAGTGAAAATGACGTAAACATAAACAAGTTAAATGATATGTAAATGGAAAATGACTTGAATTTAAATGGCATAAAGTGAATGACTTGAAATTAAAAGCAAGAATAATAAAAGTTAGTCAAATGTTAGTTGATTAGATGTTAGTGATGTTTTTCTTTTCAATTGATTAAGTCATTCTTTGGAGAACACTCAACCCTCTATTCACAAGCATGGATCCTTGAACCAAGACATCTTCCAAAGGAAGGAAAAAAGGCCAAGTTTCCACAAAATACCATGAAATGGGGGAGGCTTACAATCTCACTTACTAGAATACTATGCCTTCGGGTCAAAATTTAGCGTTATGTTAAGCAATCGTAATTGGACTTATGCAGAAGTCATAACTATCTGAGGTCGGGCAATATTTTTTTTGGTATTAATGCATATTAGAGATATGGTACAGTGAACCATACTGCTAAAACATACCACACACAAAAATAAAATGATCAAAGGATGGACGTAATCTCAGTCATACTTGTTGGTTCTATGTGTTGGCATCAATTTTGGTAAAACCTAGAGTTATCACAAGTTGTCACGCGTGTTGTCTTGACATGTGATATCAGTTTCATGCAGGATGTTTAAATATGGTTGTGCAGGATTTAGCTAAGATGTCAGACCCGATGTTAAGACATGTGTATACAAAACATTTAGTTTGAATGTTATGTATCTTAAGATTGCGCTTTTCATGCAAATCTGTGTGTGATTATGTGGAGATTGAATGCGTTATTCAAGGAGTAATTTGATTTAAAACCAGAATGATCTATTTTCCAATAAGGGATGATTAGCTGTCGTTAATAAGAAGATACACATGGAAAATAGATTTAGGGTTTTATGATGCCCAGGCCCATTCAAAAGCTTCTATTTAAAGGCCATGTAAAACCTGGTTTTAACACACAAGAGAAACGAACAAAATAGTGAGAGAGTTTTAGGGTTTTAGTCTTATGTGAGCTTGTGTATTGTGAGCCATTCATTCATCTTATTGATGTTTGAATTGGACTGACTTTTGTGTTGTAATTTGTTCACTCTAAGCTTTGAAGCACGAGTGTGTGTTTACTTGGTTGAAGCTTTTAAGCAAGATCAAGTATGTGTTCTTGAAGAGTGTCTTCTTTCTTTGTAATACTTTTTTTATATCACTGTTGTGATTGAGGGGGAGTGAGTAGGGTCTCATATCTAAGAGTTCTTAGATAGAAGTCACACAGGTGGAGATTAGGTGAAAAGACTGTAACTTGAAGTTGTTTACTGAGAGTATTTGAACTAATTCTGTTTAGTGGATTTCCTTCCTGACTTGGTATCCCCCAGACGTAGGTGAGTTTGCACCGAACTGGGTTGACAATTGCTTGTGTCACTTGTTCAATTGTTTCGTTGTTTTCTATCCTGTTTATATTTTAGTTGTTGTTCAGATATTAGTGTCGTGACATTACCTTCAACATCTCATATCTGATACCAGAATTTCAATTGGTATCAGAGCAGGCATCCTGCCCTGGTTTTGGGTGAGATCTTAAGACGTTATTTTCTGGTACTATGGATAGAGACGGAGGATCTGTACACAGACCACCAATTCTAGATGGATCTAACTATGACTACTGGAAACCTCGAATGGTAGCCTTCTTGAAATCTTTGGATAATAAGGCTTGGAAGGCTGTTCTAACAGGCTGGGAACATCCCTTCATTACTAAGGAAGGAGAAGTTACAACTGATAAGAAGGCTAAGGGAGAATGGACCAAGGAGGAGGATGAGTTAGCTCTTGGAAACTCTAAAGCATTAAATGCTATATCCAATGGGGTTGACAATAACATCTTCAAACTGGTGAACAACTGTGAGGTAGCTAAAGATGCCTGGAATATTCTCAAAACCACTCATGAAGGTACCTGTAGAGTGAAGATGTATAGATTGCAGTTGCTTACTACTAAGTTTGAGAATTTGAGGATGAAAGAAGATGAAAGTATTCATGACTTCCATATGAATATCCTTGAAATTGCTAATGCCTCAGGAGCCCTGGGTAAGAAGATGTCAGATGAAAAGCTTGTAAGGAAAATTCTCAGGTCACTTCCCAAGATATTTGCCATGAAAGTGACAGCCATATAGAATCTCAAGATATCTGCAAGATAAGAGTGGATGAGCTAATTGAATCCCTCCAAACATTCGAGTTGGGAATGAGTGATGGATCTGAAAAGAAAGTCAAAAGCATAGCCTTTATGTCAAACACTGAAGAGAAAGAGGAAGACAGTAGTCAGGATACTGATGAAGATCTGGCAAATGATGTAGCATTACTTGGGAGACAATTCGACAAACTCCTGAAGAGGATGGATGTAAGGCAAAGTCTAATGTCAAGAACAACTTATTTGACATCAGTAGGTCCAATGATGCTGGAAAAAGAACAAAATCTGAGGAAAAATCCAAACAGGGCAAAGGAATTCAGTGCAATGAATGTGAAGGATATGGACACATTAGAGCTGAATGTGGGACCTATCTCAAGAAACAGAAGATGAGTCTTGCTGCTACTTGGTCTGATGAAAGTGAAATAGAAGGAGAGTCTTCCAATCTTGTGACTGCCTTGACTAGAAGATGGGATTCTGATGAAGACTCCAGTGATGATGAAGTAATTTTTGATGAATTAGATACTATCTACAGGAAGTTGTGTTTCAGAAGTGAAGAAGTGTGTCAACAAGTAGAGAATTAGAAGAAATTGATAACCCAACTAAAGGATGAGAAGACAGAACACTTAGAAACCATTCTAAGTTGAAGATCAAAGTCGTGTTCCTGAACTCCAAACTAGATGAGATGACCAAGTATGTCAGAATGCTAAATAGTGGATCTGACACCTTAGACAAAATCCTCCAGACTTGAAAGATGGTAGGAGACATGACTGGCCTTGGGTTCAATGAATCCTCTCCTGAGTGTAATCCCACTGGCAGCAAACCAAAGATGTCACATCAGGTGTCTCAACATCACAAGGAAAGACAACATAAAGGAAAACACCAAAGATGGAGATGTCATTACTGTGGGATATTTGGCCATATAAAACCATTCTGCTTTAAGTTGTATGGTTATCCTAGTCCTACTCATCATCAATCTAGACCCAAACATCACATCCCTGTTAACAGAAAACAGTGGGTTCCTAGGGCTGGTGCTACTAACTTGATAACTCACACTTTCTTCAGAGTTTCAGCCAAAGAAGACTGGTACTTTGACAGTGGATGCTCCAAACACATGACTGGAAGCAAAAACCTGCTAATTGACCTCCAACCTCATGCCACCAGCTATGTAACTTTTGGGGATGGAGCAAAGGGTGAAGTCAAGGGGATTGAAAAGCTAAATTCTCCTTAGTCCCTAACCTTGACAATGTGTTGCTTGTTAAAGGATTGACTGCAAACCTGATTAGCATCAGTCAACTATGCAACCAAAGTCTAAATGTGAACTTCACAAAAACTAAATGCTTGATTACTAATGAAAAAAATGAGGTGATCATGAAAGGAGTCAGGTCTAAGGACAACTGCTATATGTGGAATTCTCAAGAAACTAGTTATTCATCAATGTGCACTCTAGCTAAAGAAGAAGAAGTGAAACTATGGCATCAAAAACTGGGTCATCTGCATCTTAAAGGAATCAAGAGGATTATATCTGTTGAAGCTGTCAGAGGAATCCCAAAATTAAAGATTGATAAAGGAAGAGTTTATGGTGAGTGTCAGATTGGAAAGCAGACAAAGATGTCACATCAGAAGATCAAACATGACACCACATCTAGAGTGCTGGAACTTCTCCACATGGACTTAATGGGACCTATGCAGGTGGAAAGTTTTGGTGGGAAAAGGTATGATTATGTTGTGGTGGAAGACTTCTCCAGATATACCTGGGTAAATTTTATAAGGGAAAAATCTGATGTGTTTGATGTGTTCAAAGATCTTTGCCTAAGACTTCAAAGAGAAAGAGAGAGTCATGTTATCAGAATCAGATGTGATCATGGGAAAGAATTTGAGAATAGTAAATTTGCTGAATTCTGTTCATCTGAAGGAATTGGTCATGAGATCTCCTCTCCCATTACCCCTCAACAAGGTTGATGTGAAGAAGAGGAAGGTTAGACAAGTTTATGAGTCTGACAAAGATGTTGAGGAAGATGTCCCTGACATCTCCCCTGTGAAGAGGACCATTGTGAGGAAGTCCCCTGTGAAAGTTGTTGTTGTGCATTTGGATAATATCTCTTTCCATCTTGAAGATGGAGCTGCCAAATGGAAACTTGTGATTCAAAGAAGGGTGGCTGTAGAGAGGGAGTTAGGAAAGGATGTTGTTGAAGTCAAAGAGGTCATGGACCTAATAAAGACTGTTGGGTTGATGAAGACTATGGTTGGGTTATCTCAGTGCTATGAGGGTTTGGTTAAGGAATTCATTATCAACATTCATGAGGATATTACTGACAAGAACAACAAGGAATTTTGCAAAGTATTTGTGAGAGGTAAGTGTATCACATTCTCTCCCACTGTCATTAACAATTTTCTGGGAAGAAGAGTATAGGGTGCAGGTGAATTGGAAGCTATAAATAATGAGGTATGTAGAGAAATTACAGCAAGGCAGGTGAATGGGTGGCCTATTAAAAAGCATCTTCCTGCTGAGAAGCTGACTGTCAAGTATGCTATATTGCATAAAATAGGATTTGCAAATTGGGTGTCGACCAACCACCTTTCCACAATTTCTAATACCCTTGGAAGATTTATCTTTGCTATTAGAACCAAACTAAAATTTGACTATGGTAGATTTATGTTTGAACAAATTGTCAAGCATGCATCTACTAATGCAGTGAAGCTGCCTATAGCCTTTCCCTCTATGATTTGTGGGATTATCCTGAGTCAACACCCTGGGATTCTGAGTAATAATGACCTACCAAGTAGAAGAAAACCTGCTATGTCAGTGCACTATAAACTGTTTGAAGGCAATCATGTCGAAGACATTGTCATGACATCTGCTATGAAAAAGCCAACCTCAAAAGTTTGACTTATTGCTGAGCTGAAGGAGACGTGTAAAGAGCTGGGTGAAGGGATAAGGGTAGCAACAACTAGTAAGAAATCGTTGGAAACCCTGATTGCAAGCTTGGACCAAGCTGAAGGTGAGAATATTGAACATGCTAAGGAAGCTGAAGCCCACACCTCTAGTGAGAGGTCTGCAACTAATGATGAGGCAAGTGGCAATTCTGTTTCTGATGCTGATGAAGCTGCAAGCTCAAGCTCCTCTTATTAGTTCCTTTGAATTTGGCTCCCATTGATGTGATGATTTTTGTTGTTGTGTTGATGGATTTTATGGCTTTTGGCAATTATGTTATGCTGTTTTGATGTTTACTTTGTTGGTTTGTATCTCAGCTTGTTTAAAGTTGTTTATCTACTTGATTTTGTAACCCTTAACTTTTGACATTCTGGTTTTTGACTGAATAGATATTTAATTTTTCTCTTTGGTCTCTTTTGGCTAAAAAGGGGTAGAAGTAGCTATAGCTATAGCTATAGATGATACTATAGATGATGTTATAGATGATGTTGGTATTGGATGTTTGATACAAAGAGGGAGAAAAGGGGGAAGTGTTCTGTCTGTGTAAAGAAGATTGGTGCTAGTTGAAGGAGGAGGTGGTGTGTTCTGAGCACAAGTGCATGTGTGTTTACTAGTTGCTATTTTTGCTAGTAATATATGTATGTTTACTTCTGCTGCTGAACTGATAATGTGATTGATTTCTTGTGAAACGTATGATCTGATGTATGTTTTAGCCAAAATTTGCCAAAGGGGGAGTTTGTTGGTTCTATGTGTTGGCATCAATTTTGGTAAAACCTAGAATTATCACAAGTTGTCACGCGTGTTGTCTTGACATGTGATATCAGTTTCCTGCAGGATGTTTAATTATGGTTGTGCAAGATTTAGCTAAGATGTCAGACCCGATGTTAAGACATGTGTATACAAAACATTTAGTCTGAATATTATGTATCTTAAGATTGCGCTTTTCATGCAAATCTGTGTGTGATTATGTGGAGATTGAATGCTCTACTCAAGGAGTAATTTGATTTAAAACCAGAATGATCTATTTTCCAATAAGGGATGATTAACTGTCGTTAATAAGAAGATACGTAAGGAAAACAGATTTAGGGTTTTATGATGCCCAGGCCCATTCAAAAGCTTCTATTTAAAGGCCATGTAAAACCTGGTTTTAACACACAAGAGAAACGAACAAAATAGTAAGGGAGTTTTAGGGTTTTAGTCTTGTGTGAGCTTGTGTATTGTGAGCCATTCATTCATCCTATTGATGTTTGAATTGGACTAACTTTTGTGTTGTAATTTGTTCACTCTAAGCTTTGAAGCACGAGTGTGTGTTACTTGGTTGGAGCTTTTAAGCAAGATCAAGTATGTGTTCTTGTAGAGTGTCTTCTTTCTCTGTAATATTTGTTTTTATATCACTGCTGTGATTGAGGGGGAGTGAGTAGGGTCTCATATCTAAGAGTTCTTAGATAGAAGTCACACGGGTAGAGATTAGGGGAAAAGACTGTAACTTGAAGTTGTTTAATGAGAGTCTTTGAACTAATTCTGTTTAGTGGATTTCCTTCCTGGCTTGGTAGCCCCCAGACGTAGGCGAGTTTGCACCGAACTGGGTTAACAATTGCTTGTGTCACTTGTTCAATTGTTTCTTTGTTTTCTATCCTGTTTATATTTTAGTTGTTGTTCAGATATTAGTGTCGTGACATTACCTTCGACATCTCATATCTGATACCAGAATTTCAATACTTGTATTGGTTCATCTAACACAAAGTTATTGATGAACCAATTAGCCATTTGTCAATGAAAGGGATGGGCAATAATGGGATTGAAGATGAAGAGGGAGGGCAAATGAGACAAACACAAATTGGTCATGGGACGACTTTTATCAAATTAAAATCATTCATTCATTTTGGGAGATGAAATATACATTTCATCAATCCCCTAAATCCAATGATTTTAATCCAACAAAAGTCGAATCAATCTTGACCAAGGCCCAAACACATAGTCAAACTTCACAAGTCAATAAAAATGGCTCAACATAATTTATACACAAATAATCAAATAAAAGTCAAATTAAAATGCATTTAAATTAAATTATGTTTAATAAAAAACCTAATACTTCTTTAAAACACCAAATAAATGGCCAAGAGATTTATCCTAGGTCAAACAAGGTCAAAGGACCCTAGACAAAAAAATTCATAATTTCTGGAAAGTCAAAAGTATTTTTAAACAATTAAAAATATGCACAAAAACAATTATATCATGAAAGATATCAAAATTAATCCAAAATATAATTTTAATTCAGAAAATGAAAGAGAAAAATATTTGAATTTTTTTTGGTGAAAGTCCCATATTTTTTGGATTAAAAATGAAATTAATATGAATTAATCAAAATAAAAGGATTAAATGGAAAAATCAAAGAATAAAAAAAAACAAGGGTCATCTGATCTCCCTCATTAATTGAGGTGGCATATCAGACGCTCAGGAGCGCGCATTCCACAAACGCCTCAGTCAGCTGTGCCACACACGTGGTAAACAAATTGGATGGATGAGATTAAGACGTGAGAACCAAATCAGATGGTCTGGATTCTTCCAGCGCACCACCGGAGCCCTAACTCAGGTCATCTTCTCCGTTGAGCACCACCGGTCTGGTCCAAGCTCAACTCAATGGAAAATGAAAAGTGAATACACTAATTTGAAGGAAAAATGCTCAGGAGCACGAATCTGGCCTCAATTTTCTACACTTCCAAGTATATAAAAAGATACAAGGATTTGAATTTTGAGGATCATGAACTGAGTGGCTTCGATTTGACCTCAAAGAAACTCAATCTTCTTGCCTACATTGATAGGACTTCAGACAACCAAAAATCAACAATAATGGTGAAGAACTGAGGGAGAATCGAAAAGATGAAAATTATGAAAATTCACCTTCAATGGAGCTTCAGATTGGCACGATCTTGCTTTCAATTATACTTGGCCTTGCTTCAGATGCTTGTTGGAAGTGGTTAGGATCAATGAAAGGTATGGACTCTTGGAGTTTCAATCTCAAAATAGATGGAGAATTGAAACTCGATTTTCAAAGAAAATCTTCAAGCTTATCCTTCAGTGGTGAGGGTTGGGGTTTGCAGCTTCAAAGCTTGGGCATGAGGTCCTTAATTATGATAAATGAGGGTCATATTTATAGGCCATGAGATTGATTTCCACACACTTCCAATTTTGGAAAAATTTGAAAATTCCCTTTGCATGCTTGTATGGGCGTGTGATAGGCCCATCAAGTGATGCAATATGATCTAAAATTGAGTGTGAATAATGCTGAAACCATGTTGGAAGGCCATGCAATTGTGTATGAAAAGTGTAAGTGGTAAACATCTAAATGGTCCTTCAACTTACACCCATGCGTAAGTCCTTCAAACTTGATCCAAATAAGATGATCTTGGATTTTTTGGAAAGATGGGATCAAGGGGAACAACTTTCATGTTGAATACTTTTTAATTTGAAGCTTGGATAATGATGAAGTTTGAGGTGGAAGTTTAGGAAATCAATCATATTTGAAACTTTTCTAAGTCCCAAGTCAAATGTTCACTTCTTCCATCTTGAATAACTTTTTCTATGGACTTCAAATGAGAAAAGTTCCTTCATCAAAGTTGTAGCGCTTTTAAACCTATTAAATTTGGTATTAAAATTTGACCTCATTTGGATTTGGCATGAAAGAGTTATGCATTTTAGGAGTTGAGGAAAATCACTTGTTCAATGGTATTGGCCCAAAATGACCTATGATGTTTCCTCTTGGCACATGCATTTTCAAGTTGAATTTGAATTTCCTCCAAACACCAAAGTTGAAGTAGGAATCTTGAATTTGATCATGGAGTCTTAATGAATTTCATATCATAAAAATTGAGCAAGTTATTGTCTTGGGAAGTTGACCTCCATACTAGGGTTCATATAAAATTATCTATAATCTTTCACCATAAAAAATGACTTTCCAAGCAAAACTAGCTCTATACTTCAACATTAAAGTTGTTTGGAATGTCATTTTGAGTAACGTTGATCTTGGAATAATTTTAATATGATAAAAATTATTGGAGATAAGGTCTAGGGAACCCCAGTTTTGACTAGTTGACTTTCTCTAGTCAACCACCATGAACCAACTTGCTAGCTTGACATTCTCTTGACATTTGGGACTGATGGAGGATCATATATGCATAAGATGATGTAATGTGAAGTATCCCTTAAACTATTTGATCAATTTTTGAAGAAACTTATTGAAGAAGTTACACAAGATACCCAGATGAATTAGGGTTTCCAAGGCAAACAAACTCCAAACTCTTGATGATTTCTTGATCAAAATAACATGTGGAGATCATGGGGTTCCATAAATGATGCTTAGAACCAATGTGAACCATTTCTTGATTGTACTCCTTGCACTGAGGGTCTTAAACCCTAGATATGGGCTTGATGGAGCATGGGTGAACACACATACTACCTTCAAAAGTAACAAACTATACATAGACATATTTTTGGTATTTTGGTTAGTAAACAAAGAAAAATGAAGTATGATACAATCAAATGTGCTTGGTGACCTCTCCCAATGCAAACCCAATGGATGAGGGGTAAGGAGGATGCCAAGGTGTGATCCCAATGGCAATGCATATGATGAGATAGCATGAGAGATCTTAGGGTCAAAATTGGGGTCTTACAGCTGCCCCTATTTAAGGACGTTCTAGCTGAGGAGATGAAGGTTAAAATCTTAGTATCGATTTAGTAGAATGGACTTAAATAACAATAATAGAAACAAATTTTGGCCCCTAAGAGACCTCATGATGCATATGATATGAAATGTTAAAAATAATCTCTGTGGGGAAAATGTTGCCACAAAGGAAAAGAATCCGGAGAGACTGAAAGTCTATAGGAGCATAATGCATTCCTTAAGGAAAACTCTCTGGGGAGACAGAGACTCCGGGGGATAAAAAGTTGTGCGTAGGCTAGGCTACGACTTAAAACTGCTGGGGGACACGAGGGATTCCATGAAAATAAATCAATGGAAGGACTCAGCCGGGGATAAAGAAAAAATCTGCAGGGAAAACGGGTAAATCAGGACAAAACTGAAATACTCGATCCAAACAAGGGATGACGATTTCACTGAAGAAGTACGCACTCAAACTCAACTGGGGAAGAAATGAACTTCAACACAAGAGTAACAAAAGTATATTATCCATTACTAGTTATTGGGTAAGGAGATAACATAGTCTGACAGAGAGGACATCCGTTACCGGTTAGGGTAAACATATCAAGGATGACTCGTGGAGGGCAACAAGAGGTGTATTCATTACCAACTTCTGGGTAAGAATAACCTGCTGGGGAAAAGCCAAATAGGATTTACAACTACCGGTTACTAGGCAGAAGACCGAAGAGAGAGAGTATTCGTCACTAGTTAAAGTGAACATATCAAGGATAAACTCAAAGGGAAGAATATTCGTTATCGGTTAAGATGAACATATTGAGGATAGACTGTCGGGGAAAAGTAGGAATTACATCTACCAGTTACCGGATAGAATACCGAAAAGAGAATATCTGTCATCGGTTAGGGTGAACATATCAAGGATAGACTCCAAGGGAAAAAATAGGAATTACATCTATTAGTTACTGGATAGAATACCGAAAAGAGAATATTCGTCATCGATTAAGATGAACATATCAAGGATTTACAACTACCGGTTACTAGGCAGAAGACCGCAAAGAGGAGGAAACCCGTCATCGGTTAGGATGAACATGTCAAGGATTAACCCTCTGGGGAACAAAATAGGGATTACGACTACTTTTTACTGGGTAGAAAACCAAAAAGGGGAGGCATCAACACTCAGCTACTCTCGACAGGATGGAGGCATCAACTGGGAAAAAGAGTTGGGGATGGACATAAACCATCAATCTCAAGGTCCTGACCCTGGTTGGGGAAAGGGAAAAAGATCTGCTGAGGATTTGAACCATCAACCCTGCGGGGAATTTTAGGTCAACACCATACCAAATGGGAGACAACCTTGCAAAGGATCAAAAATACTGCTCAAGAATCAGTACTGACGGGGAAAAGGGATAACTCCGCTAGCTACCTAAGGGAAAACAAAAATCTGTAATGAATCTATGCAAGCCGTTGAGGATACGTGCTTACAACTCAACTAGGGAAACAACCTCAAAGTCAGCTAGGGGAACGAACTCAAACTCAGCTGGGGAAATGAACTTGCTGAACCAACTGCTTGGGGAAGACCAACAATGCGTCTCACTTTGGGACTCACCTGTTTTCAGACTGCTGTTGATATTCCCTAATGAAATTGATTACTTTAAAAGTAATTTCTTTTATTATTTTTTTTAAAAAAAGATTTTGATTTTTAAATTCAATTTCAAAACGGTCATCATAAAATTTAATTCTATTTGGCTGAAAGATAAATAAGAGTAGAACAATTGGATAAAAAGCTCAACTTTATTTAATAGAATGGTAATCTGTAAATGACAAGACTCCATAGATCTTTACAAAAGTTGAAAAATGGTCATTTACATGGAAAAGGGCTACATTTAATACAATGATCACTAATCCTTCTACCATCTTCAACATCCGTTATGCTCTTGGCTTTAGTTGAGAATGACGAATCAGAGTTGACTGACTTGCTCAAGAATGGCTTCAAGACTGAAGATCAATTGAATGCAGTTACTCGCCATAATCCCTATTTTTGCATAAATTGCCCCAAGGTGGGTATTCAATCTATCAGGATAAATTTTTTGTTTTATGTCTCTAATTTTTTCCTGGTGTAGCGGTAAATTCATGATCATCAAGCTATGGATAAGAAAGACATCAATAAAACTAGAGTCGCCACCGCACTTTTATTATTTCCAAGGGAAAAGGGAAAAGTACGAACAAAACCCGAAAATAAGAAGTTTTCAAATCAAAACTAATAAAATGTCAGAGATTATAAGTAAGGAGGTTGGTTACACAGAGGGAAGGTGTTAGCACCCAAAGTGTCCTAGGTACTCCTAGGGAGCCCTTTTTTTGTGCATATATATTTCGTACAAAAATGATGTTTACAAACAAATAGAATGGGGGCTGAAAAAAGAATTCATTAATTATATTTTTGTGTTTGACAAGACCTTCAGACTTGTGCCTACGTACCAACATAAAATGAGGGATTAAAACCTCGTAGTTCGTGGTATAAATTTCAAAGTGGATGCGTTGCTTTTAACAAAAATTAAATTTGAAAGGCACAAAGGCCTAAAAAATTGTTTGAATGAGTTAGTTCTTTTTGGCTTTTTGAAAGTTTTAAGTCAAGTATAATTAAATATATTTACATGTTTGATCAAGAAAAGAAGTTTGAAAATGCAATGGCATAAGGCCAAAGTTTCTAATTTGCAAGATGGTCTAAGTTTAAAAGAAAACAAGCTCAAACAAAGAAGTTTTTAAAAGGGAGGGAGAAATTTTGAAATTAAAGAAGTGGGAAGGAGATGAAGAGACTAATCCTAAGCACAGAATTAAAAGTTAAGAGTTGAAAAGATCTGACCAATGGGTTGCAATCCAATAGACAAGAATGTCATATAGAAACCCAAATTCCCTTGGACATTAGGATCAAGCAACAAACAATGCACAATATATCAACTTGAAGAACAAGGCATCAAATAAAGATAGCCACATCCAAGCTTATAAACCCCATGATCTTCTTCAAATTTGCCCATGTAGTAGATGAATTCCCTAAGACACAGGTTCAAAGTAACAGCTTCACAATGACCATGTTGTAGATGGACTCAAATGGATCTTCAATGATGTATCAGATGAAGTCTCAAATTGCAAGCACTTGGTTTCATAAAAGTTGGCATTGGCCAACTCCTTTGCATAGGCAGTGTTGCCTAAATTCTAAGTCCAATTATCTCAGATCAAACCAACAGGCCACACAAAATATTTTTTAGGGTTTTTGTTCTTATTATGTACATTAATGGTCAAAGACCACACAAACAAATACAATATTCACAATCATAATATATCATAAAATATGGTCCAAATGGACAAAGTGAAAATGACATTAACATAAATAATTAGAATGGTATGAATAATGGCAAATAAATAAGACTTAAAAATAAAGTGCCTTAAAGTAAATGACTTGAAAATTAAATGTTAGTTGTAAAAGAGTTAGAACTTAGTATTGCTTTTGCTTTTGCTTTTTCTTTTTTTTTAAATTTTAAGTCATTCTTTGGAGAACACTCAACCAACTAATCACAAGCATGGATCCTTGGACCAAGACATCTCCTAAAGGAAGGAAAAAAGACCAAGTTTCCACACAATACCATGAAAGAGGGGAGACTTACAATCTCACTAACTAGAATGTTATGCCTTTTGTGTCAAAAATTTAGTGTTATGTTAAGCAATCGTAATTGGACTTATGTAGAAGTCATAACTATTTTAGGTCGGGCAATAGAATTTTGGTGTTAATGCATGTTAGAGACATAGTTTAATGGACTATGCTCTTTGTAGCGGGAAATTCATGATCGTCAAGCTATTGACAAGCTAGAGATCAATTAACAAGAGTCGTCACCGCGCTTTTATTGTTTCCAAGGGAAAAGGGAAAAGTTACGAACAAAACCGAAATAGTAAGAAGTTTTCAAATAAAAACTAATAAAAAATCAGAGATCACAGGTAAGGGGGTTGGTTACACAGAGGGAAGGTGTTAGCACCCAAAGTGTCCTAGGTACTCCTAGGGAGTCCTTTTTGTGTGCATATGTATTTTTGTACAAAATGATGTTTACAAACAAATATAATGGGGGGATGAGAAAAGAATTGATTAATTATATTTTTGTGTTTGACAAGACCTTCGGTCTTGTGTCTACATACCAACATAAAAATGAGGGATCAAAACCTCGTAGTTCGTGCTAGAAATTTCAAAGTGAGTATGTTGGTTTTAACAAAAATTTAAGTTTGAAAGGCACAAGGGCCTAAAATGATTTGAATGAGTTAGTTCTTTTTGGCTTTTTTTGAAAGTTTAGGTCAAGTATAGTTAAGTTCATTTATAAGTCTAATTTAAGAAAAGAAGTTTGAAAATGCAACGGCATAAGGTCAAAGTTTCTATCTTTTTTGCAAAAGTGGTTTAAGTTTAGAACAAAAGTAGTTCACACAAAGAAGGTTTTGAAAATGGAGGGAGAGATTTTGAAATTAAAGAAGTGGGGAGAAGATGAAGAGACTACCCTATGCACAAAAGTTTAAAAGTTTAAAGTTGAAAAGATCTGACCAAATGGGAGAAATCCAATAGACAAGTATGTCAATAGAAACCCAGAATTCCCTTGGACCTTTTAGAATCAAGCAACACACAAATGCACGATTATATGAATATTGAAGAGCAAAGGCGTCAAATAAAGATGGCCTCATCCAAGCTTATCCATTTCAAAGATCTTCTTCAAAATAGCCCATGCAACAGATGAATTCCACAAGTCACAGGTTCAACATAACAACTTGATGATCAATGTTGCAGATGAATCTGGAGAGATCTAGAATGATGTATCAGATGAATTCAAACTTGCAAGTTCTTGGTTCTTCAACAAATTGGCATTGGCCAAGTCCATTAGCAAAGGAATGTTACCTAAATTCTAAGTCCAATTGGGGAAGATCAAAACAACAGTCCACTCAAATGACTTTTAGGATTTTTGTTATTATTATGTGCATTAATGGTCCAAGACCAATCAAACAAAGCAACAAAGTATATCACACAATATGGTCCAAGTGGACAAAGTGAAAATTGCATAAACATATATAATTCGAATGATATGTACAATGACAAATGATAATAGAACAATAAAAGTAAATTGCATTAAAAATAAAAGCTTGAAAGTAAAAGTTAATGGTTAGTAAGTTAATAGTTAGTTTTGTTTTGCTTTTTTTGATTTCAAGACATTCTTTGGAGAACACTCAACCCACTTGCCACAAGCATGGATCCTTGAACCAAAACATCTTCCAAAGGAAGGAAAGAAGGCCAAGTTTCCACACAATACCATGGAAGAGGGGAGACTTACAATCTCACTAACTAGAATGCTTATGCCTTTTATGTCACAAATTTAGCGCTATGTTAAGCAATCGTAATTGGACTTATGTAGAAGTCACAACTATTTGAGGCCCAGCAATAAACTTTGGGTGTTAATGCATGTTGGAGACATAGTATTAAGAACTATGCTCATTAAACATACCACACACAAAAATATGCAAAAGGTGTGGCCTAATCTCATCCATACTCATGTTAATCTTTCAATCAACTAGCATTAGGACTTTGAGATGTCCTTGGCCAAAAATGGAAATGATTGGATGAAGAAGGGGAATTAGATGAAGAGGGAAAGGTATGAATGAAATCACAAATTGGTCAAAGGAGGACTTTTACCAAATTAACATTATTCATTCATTTTTGGAGATGGAATGTACATTCCATCAATCCCCTAAATCCAATAATATTAACTTGACAAAGTCAAATCAACCTTGACCAAGGCCCAACAACAGATGAGAAACTCAAATAAATCAATCCAAATGGTCAACATAATTAAAATGACATTTATTCAATTAAAAATATTAAAATAATGCATTAAATTCAAATATGTTTTTTCCAAATCCTAAAATCACATCAAAACACCAAATAAATGGCCATGTGATTTATTATAGGTCAAACAAGGTCAAAGGACCTTGGATAAAAAAATTCATAATTTTTGGACACTTAAAAATATTTTTAAACAATTAAAAACAAATGAAAAATCAATTAATTCATGAAAAATATTAATAATGATCCAAAAAATAATTTAAATTCAGAATATGAAAGAGAAAAATATTTGAAACTTTTCAGTGAAAGTCCCATATTTTTTGGATCAATATTAAATTTATTATGAATTATTGAAGAAAATGGAATTAAAATGAAAATAAAAAAAATCAAAAATACGTGGACCATCAGATCTCCCTCATTAATTGAGGTGGTAGGTCTGATGATCCACAGCGCGCATTCCACCAATGTATTAGTCAAGTGCACTGCAAACATGATAATCAGAAGGAACGACCGAGATTACAACATGGAGGTTGGATCCCATGGCTCAGACCTAAGACACCTCACCACCGGAGCCAGAGCTCCGGTTGTCTTCTCCGGCGAGCTTCGCCGGATTGGTCAACATGAACCATCACCAAAATTTCAAACAAGGACATGATTTTAAAGAGAAAACATCACTGAGCACGAATATCACCTCCATTTCTTCCAATTCCAACTATATTGAGAGATATGTGGAATTGAAAAATGAGGTTCATGATCTGAGTTTCTTCGATCTGACTTCAAACTCAAACACCTTGCCTACATTGGTAGGACTTCAACCAACACAATAATCAAGAGAATTTAGCAAGAAACAAGGAGAATCAAAGAGTTGAAAAATTCTGCAAATTACCTTCAATGGAGGTCTAAGCTTGCTAGATCTTGATCTGAATCGTGCTTTGCTTCACTTCAATTGCTTGCAGAAGAGGAATGGAATGACTTAGAATCAATGGACTCCTGGAGAATTGAATTCCAAAATAGTGGAGATTCAAGCTCAAATTCAACTGAATTTTTCAGGTTTATCCTCTTAATGTGAAGGGTTTTCTGTGGGGATTCAAAGCTGGCGCAAGGTGTGTGCGATTTCTGAGCATGAGGGCTTCAATTTATAGAGAATTCAAATGATATTTGCACACTCTTTCAACTTTCCAAATTTGGCAAAATGATGCAAGCATGGCTGCATGGGCGTGCATAGGCCCATGAAATGATTGTTTGCAAGTCCAAAATGAAGTTCAGATGCATTGGAGATGGATTGGATTTCAAGGCAATTGAGCATTGTTGTTTGAAGTTTGACCCTTGCCACATGATACCAGCCTATTTAAGCCATGTGCAGCCTATGCATTTCTCATCCAAAATGCATGAATTTTAGCTCTCTGGAAAGGTTAGATCAAGAGGAACAAGTTTTATGTTGGACACTTTTTCATTTGGAGCTTGGAACTTGGATATATTTGATGTGGAAGTTTGGAAAAATTTGACATATCAAAAATTTTCTAAGTGTCAAGCCACATGTCTCAATATTCCACCTTGCTTAACTTTTCATGGGAGCTTCAAATGAGAAGAGTGTCTTCATCAAAGTTATATACCTCTCAAATACATTCAAATGGTCACCAATTTCATGCCTTTTTGATTTGAAATGATAGAGTTATGCATGTTTGAAGTTTGGCAAAATCACTTGATCAATGGTACAAGTCAAAAGTGACCTATAATGTAGCCTCATATCACATGTTCAAAGAAGTTGAATTAGCTCCCACTCCAAACATAAAAGTTGAATTAGACATATTGAATTTGATTGGGCAACTTAGAAATCTTTCATCTCATAAAAATTGAGCAAGTTATGGCCTTGGGAAGTTGACTTTCAAATTAGGGTTTAGACAAAATGACATATAATGTTTCAACATAGAAAATGATTTTCCAAGAAAAACTAGCTCTAGGTCTCAACATGAAAGTTGTTTATAATATCATTTAGAGTAAGTTTTCTCTTGGAATAATTTTAATATTGTGAAAATTGTAGGAAATAGGGTCTAGGGAGACCCAGTTTTGATCAAATGAATTCATCTAGCCAACCACCATCAACCAACTTGTTAATCTTCAATTCTCTTGACTTTCTTGGCTCATGGTAGATCATATATGCATAATATGATGAAATTTTAAGTGTCCCTTGATAAATTTGATCAATTGGTGAGATAGCTTGTAGAAGAAGTTACTCAAGATACCCAGTCAAACTAGGGTTTCCAAGGAAAATCACCCTCAAACTCTTGAAGCAAACTTGATCAATATAACATGTAGAAGCAAATGTGACTCATTTATGATTATCATAACCATTATTAAGTTGATTCTTGATTGTGCTCTTTGTTCATGAGGGTCTCAAGCCCTAGATGTGATCAATGAATCAATGAGATCATGCCCTACCTACAAAAGAGTTAGATAGATACAAAGACATATTTTTGGTATTTTGGTTAGTAAAATGATAAAATACAAGTATGATATAATCACAAAGTGCTTGGTGATCCCTCCCAAAACAAACCCAATGAATAGGGGGAAGGAGAATGCCAAGGCATGATACCAATGCTAATGCTTATGATGAAATGCATGAGGGATCTTAGGGTCAAAATTGGGGTCATACAGCTGCCCCTATTTAAGGACATTCTAACTGAGGAGGCAAAGGTTAAAATATTCATGCTCGACTCAGTAGAATGGGCTTAAATAACAAAATAGAGAAGCAAATTTTGGTCCCTAAGAGACCTCATGATGCATATGATGTGGATGCAACAGTTAATGCTTTGTGGGGAAATATTGCCACAAAGGAAAAGAAATCAGAGAGACCGAAAGTCCGCAGGCGTATAATGCATTCCATAAGGAAAACTCAATGGGGAGACAGAGACTCTGAGGGGATAAAAGGAATTTATGCGTAGGCCAGGCTACGAATTAAAACTGTTGGGGGAACTAGAGGAATTCCATACAAAAATGGAAGGACTCAGCCGGGGAAACAAACAACGACTGCAGGGGATACAAATAAGTCAGGATAAAACTGAAATATTAGACTCATGTAGGGGAGAAACACGATTTCACTAAGGAAATGTGCACTCAACTCAATTGGGGAGAAAATAAAATTTCAACACAGTAGGAGCAGAAATCTATTATCTACCACTCGTTACTGGGTAAGGAGATAATAAAGATCTGATAGGGAGAACATCCATCATCGGTTAAGATGAACATATCAAGGATGACTCGCTGAGGACCACCAGGAGGAAGTATTCATTACCGGTTACTGGGTAATAATAGCCTTGCTGGGGAAAACTGCAGAAAATAGGATTTACAACTACCAGTTACTGGGCAGAAAACCAAGGGTAAGAGTATCCATCATCAGTTAGGATGAACATATCAAGGATAAACTCGACAGGGAAGAAAATCTGTCACCGGTTAGAGTGAACATATCAAGGATAGACTTTCCTGGGGATGACAAGGAAGATATCCGTCATCGGTTAGGATGAACATATCAAGGATATACCAACTGAACAAAAAAAAGGGTAATTACATCTATCGAAAACTGGATAGAAAACCGTCGAAGAGAAAAATCCGTCATCGGTTAGGATAAACATATCAAGGATTCACTCTGCGAGGGGACAAAGCAGGATTTACAACTACCGGTTATTGGGTAGAACACCAGTCAAAGAGAAAATCCGTCACCGGTTAAAGTGAACATATCAAGGATAGACTCTGAAAAGGGGAACAATAGGATTTACAACTACCTGCTACTGGGTAGAAGACCACTTAAGGAGAAAATCCGTCATCGGTTAAGATGAACATATCAAGGATAGACTCTGTTGAGGAGATAAAATAGGAATTACATCTATCAGTTACTGGATAGAATACCAAAGAAGAGAATATCTGTCATTGGTTAAAGTGAACATATCAAGGATAGACTCCGAAAAGGGGAACAATAGGATTTACAACTACCTTCTACTGGGTAGAAGACCACTCAAGGAGAAAATCCATCATCGATTAAAATGAACATATCAAGGATAGACTCTGTTGAGGAGATAAAATAGGAATTACATCTATCAGTTACTGGATAGAATACCAAAGAAGAGAATATCTGTCACTGGTTAAAGTGAACATATCAAGGATAGACTCCTGCGGGGGAATGAAAGATATCCGTCACTGGTTAAAGTGAACATATCAAGGATATACTTTCAGGGGACTCTACTGAGGATACAAAAAGGGTACTTTTTCGGGGTATTGGGCAAGAAGTAACAAACTGCAAACTAAGAAGAATATTACCGGTTACTGGGTAATAGACTCTTAGAGGGACCAAAGTATCTATCTAGGTAAGAGCTAGAGAGAAAACGGTCAATCAAGACTGAATCCAATGAGGACATAACTCAAGGGGACTAATTCCATCCAGAAAATTCGCTGGAGAGGAAACTGAAATAACAACCATCCACGAGGAAATAAACTCAGTGGGGAAATGGAGAAAGGTTAAAGTCTTTCTGCTTAAGGGGCTGACACTCTATAATTGAAGGAGGACAGACACCAGATTCGGTATGGGGATAAAGTACCGCCATAACAGAGAATGAGAATCTCAAACAAATCAAATAGGATGATGCAAGATATGCAAATTATGAGATTTTATGAATGTATATGTATATGTATATATGATGATTATGCTGACAAAACGATCACAAAGGATACAAGAGTGTCGCAAAGAAATTGAACCACCGGTACAATCCTCGGTCAATCCTCAAATTATGGAGACAAAATGCTGGAGAACAGGGAGATCAACATCCCAGAGGCTTAACCCTGGTTGGGGAAGGAGATCTGCCGAGGATAAAACTTCCAAACCGTAGGAAATTTTAGGTCAACCCCATAAAAATGGGAGATAACCCTACTGGGGAAAGATCAAACATCTCTGATGACTATCCATCTGCTAAGGAAATACGAACTTCATTGGGAAGGCCGAAATTCTATTGGGGATAAAGGCACGCCGCAACCAACTCATTTGGGGACAAAGAAATAAGCTTTACTGAGGAATCAAACACTCCGCCGAGGAACTGAATCCGTTAGCTGGGGATAACAACACTCTACTAAGGAAATGAATCAACACTGATGACTCGGGATAGCCGAAGAGTTACTGCTTGGGGAACCTCAGATGCTTCGCACTTAAGAACGTGTTTCTTACTGAAATGCTGTTGATATTCTTTTTACTTGCTTTGGAAAAGTTCTTGCTTTTATATCTTAAAGAAAACTTGGTTTTAATTTAAAATTTTAATTTTAAAATGATCTTTAAAATTATTGGCTGAAGTAAATAAGAGTAGAAACAATTGGATAAAGGCTCAACCTTATTTAATAGGATGGTAGTCTGTAAATGACAAGACTCCATAGATTTTACAAAGTTGAAAATGGTAACTTACATGGAAAAGGGTTACATTGAATACAAATGATCCTTAATCCTTCTACCAAATCTTGATATCCACTGTGCTCTTGACCGCTGTTGGGAATGAATTGATGTCAACCCTTGTGCTCAAACAAGTCTTCGAAAATCACTGAATATCAGTAGGATACAGTCACTGGTCAAACCTGGTCTGGCACCATTCAGCTTTAGTCAACTTGGCTTCCATGAGCACACATAATGAAAGAATCTCAACCTCTACGGGGAGCACTGCTTCCATACCATATACAAGAGAGAAAGGGGTTGCCCCTGTTGAAGTGCGGACAGATGTACGATACCCATGCAAAGCAAATGGGAGCATCTCATGCCAATCCTTATACGTGATAACTATCTTCTAAATAATCTTTTTGATGTTCTTGTTCGCAGCTTCAACAACCCTATTCATCTTGGGTCTATAGGGAGAAGAATTATGATGTGCAATCTTGATGTCTTTGCAAAGAGCTTCCACCATGTTGTTATTCAAGTTCGATCCATTGTCAGTAATGATCTTACTTGGCACACCATACCAGCATATGATGTGATTCTTGATAAACCTTAAAACAACTTGCTTGGTTACATTTGCATACGATTCCGCTTCAACCCATTTTATGAAATAATCAATTGCCACTAAAATGAAATGATGTTCATTCGAAGCTTTGGGCTCAATCATCCCAATCATATCAATTCCCCACATGGAGAAATGCCATGGGGAAGAGATAACATTCAAAAGTGTCGGAGGAACATGAATCTTATCAGCATAAATTTGACACTTGTGGCACTTCTTCACAAATTTGCAACAGTCAGATTCCATTGTCAGCCAATAGTAACCTGCTCGCAACATCTTCTTCACCATTGCTTGTCCATTGGAATGAGTACCAAAGGAACCTTCATGCACTTCGGTCACAAACAATTCCCCTTCGTGACTATCCACGCATCTGAGAAAAACCATGTCGAAGTTTCTCTTGTACAGTACATCATCATTCAAGTAGAAATTACTGACTAATCTTCTCAAAGTTTTCTTATCTTTCAAAGATGTCGTAGGCGGGTAAATATGACTTTGGAGGAAACATTTGATGTCGTAATACCATGGCTTCTCGTCTTTGATCTCTTCAACAATAAACAAATGAGTTGGCATATCAAGATGCATCACAGATAAATTGGGAACTTCATTCCAATACTTCACTACAATCATTGATGCCAACATTGCAAGAGCATCTGCCATCCGGTTTTCATCTCGAGGGATATGATGAAACTCAACCTTTGTAAAGAAAGTTGAAATCCTCCTCTCATAATCTCTATATGGTATTAAACCGGGTTGACTCGTCTCCCATTCTCCTTTGATTTGATTCACAACCAAAGCCGAATCACCGAAGACATCCAAGTACTTGATTCTGAGATTCATGGCCTCTTCAAGCCCCATAATGCAAGCTTCATATTCTGCCATGTTGTTTGTACACTTGAAAGTCAATCTAGCTATAAATGGAAAATGCGTGCCTTGAGGAGTAATAATCACTGCCCCAATGCCATTTCCATATTGATTAACAGCTCTATCAAATACCATTCCCCAACGAGAACCAGGTTCTGGCCCTTCTTCAAGCAATGGTTCATCATAATCTTTCATTTTCAAGTACAAAATCTCTTCATCAGGAAAATCATATTGTACTGACTGATAATCTTCAATCGGTTGGTGAGCCAAATGGTCAGCCAAGATACTACCTTTGATCACTTTCTGAGATCGGTATTCAATATCATACTCTGATAACAACATCTACCAACGGGCAATCCTTCCAGTTAAAGCAGGCTTCTCAAATAAATACTTGATTGGATCCATTTTGGATAGCAACCAAGTGATATGATTTAACATATACTGGCGCAGACGCTTAGCAGCCCAAGCCAATGTGCAACAAGTCTTCTCAAGCATTGAATATTGAGTCTCACAGTCGGTGAACTTCTTACTGAGGTAGTAAATTGCAAATTCTTTCTTCCAAGTCTCATCTTGCTGACCAAGAACACAACCCGTACTATCTTCTAGCACAGTCAAATACATGATTAACGGTCTTCCTTCAACCGGCGGAGACAAAATCGGAGGCTCAAGCAGATATTCTTTGATACTGTTAAATGCTTTCTGGCAGTCTTCGGTCCAATCACAAGACTGATCTTTCCGAAGAAGCCTGAATATAGGCGCACATGTGGCAGTCATGTGGGAAATGAATCTGGAAATATAATTAAAGCGGCTGAGAAAACCTCTGACTTGCTTCTCAGTTTTGGGCGCAGGCATCTCTTGTATTGCTTTGACTTTGGCAGGATCAACTTCAATACCCTTCTCGCTGACGATAAAGCCCAACAACTTACCAGAACGAACACCAAAAGTACACTTATTGGGATTCAAACGAAGTTTATATTTCCTCAAATGCTGGAATAACTTCAGTAAATGATCAACATGTTCCTCTTCATCAATTGATTTAGCAATCATGTCATCGACATATACTTCTATCTCTTTATGCATCATATCATGAAAAAGAGTAGTCATTGCTCTCTGGTAAGTTGCACCAGCATTCTTTAGACCGAAAATCATCACTCTATAACAGAATGTTCCCCAGGGTGTAATGAATATGGTCTTCTCCATATCTTCGGGTGCCATCTTAATCTGATTATATCCGGAAAGTCCATCCATAAATGAAAAGACTTTGAATTTAGCAGTATTGTCTACCAACATATCAATGTGTGGTAGAGGGAAATCATCTTTCGGACTGGCTTTATTCAAATCTCTATAATCGACACACATGCGGACTTTTCCATCTTTCTTCGGTACATGCACAATATTGTCCAGCCATTGCGGATACTCAGCAATCACAAGGAAACCGACATCAATATGCTTCTGAGCTTCCTCTTTGATTTTCACATCCATATCAGGATGCGTTCTTCTCAACTTCTGCTTGACTCGCGTGCATTCTGGCTTCAACGGTAATCTATGCTTCACAATATCAGAATCCAAACCAGGCATGTCTTGATAGGACCAAGCAAACACATCTGAATACTCTCGAAGAAGATCAATCAACCCCTTCTTAGCATCTGGACACAGTCGAGACCCAATCTTGACTTCCTTCACATCATCTTCGGAACCCAAGTTAACTAACTCAATTTGCTCTTCGAACGGCTGAATAATCTTCTCATCTTGCTCAAGAAGACAAGATAGTTCATCACTCACCTCTACATCACTTTCCTCTTCGGCTTCAAACATAGGGAATTCAAAATTTGGAGAAGGAGAAGGATCATTGTATTCAATGGGATTAGGAACCAACCTGCATAATGATTTGATATTTTGATTTTAGAGAAGTGAATTTGTGACCAAATATTATGCAGATGGACAATTATATTATTTATTTATGTTTTTTTGTGATTACCATTTTCAGAAATAAGCAAAAAGTAAAAACAAAACATCAAAGATGTGGATGAATAAAATTAATTTTATTGATGATCAATTTAAAATGCCCAAACAATGTTCACTTCTCCCTTAGGCATAGGAGAAGGATTTTTAAAATATAAAGCAACTACTTAGATCGATGCAAAATAACAGGAATATCAACAACAGTCCTATTGTTGCATGTCTGTCCATGCGTCACAAAGTTGGTGCAGTCTTCCTCTTCATTGTCCTCTAGCACAATATCTAAGTGTTGTTCATTCCCATGAATGAGCCCTCCGCTACGGAAGCTGAGTTGCATCTCTTTAGATCTAACGGTTGATGAGCCCTTCTGGAACCCCAAACCAGTTCTTCCCTTGTTGTCGGCGACCTCTACCACGCGCCCCCACTAATCAACAGGACCTTCTTCAACAATCTTCTGTGCATCTTTCAAAGAGGACATAGGTGCCCCAACTCTCTTCTCAGCAATAATAGACAAGGCTTGGAACGGAGTTCCAACCTCATCCTCAGCTTCAACATATGAGAAAGATGACAGATGGCTGACCAACAGTGCTTTCTCTCCTCCAACAATCACCAACTTGCCATTCTTGACAAATTTGAGCTTCTGGTGCAGAGTGGAAGTAACATCTCCTACTTCGTGAATTCATGGCCTTCCCAGTAAATAGTTGTAGGCAGGGTGAATATCCATTACCTGGAAAGTAATCTGAAAATCAATCTGACCTATCTTGACTGGAAGGTCCACTTCTCCAGTGACAGTCTTGCGAGAGCCATCGAAGGCTTTGACAATTACCCCACTGTATCTCATGGGAGCTCCATGATAAGATAACTTTGACAATGTTGATTTTGGAAGCACATTGAGTGACGACCCAGTATCAACTTGCACGTTTGACAAAGCATCTTCTTTGCAATTCATCGAGATGTCCAAAGCCAGATTGTGATTTCTTCCCTCCTCAGGGAGTTCTTCATCGCAAAAGCTCAAATTATTGCATGAAGTGATGTTAGCTGCAATATGATCAAATTGAGCCACAGTAACATCTTACTCCATGTATGCCAGTTCAAGAACTCTCTGGAGTGCTTCTCTGTGCGCTTCAGAATTTAAAAGCAGAGACAGTACGGAAATTTTTGAGGGAGTTGGGAGCAACTGCTCAATCACGTTGAATTCACTCCTCTTAATCAGTCAGAGTACCTCATCATCATCACTATTGGCTTTCAAATTGCTGGATTCACCAAACTTATCTCTTGAACAACCAACAGGATCTACACTAGGCACCTCCGCCTTCTTACCAACAATCAATCCTTCCTTATTCTCAGGGACAACCGATCCAAAAACTCGACCACTACAGGTCACCTTCGCAACATCTGCAATGCTCACTACTGAACTGGTCGTAGGCGACGGGACCTCTTGACCTTTCTCTATTATCGTAGCATTGTATTGATATGGTACAACCTTATTAGATGCATACAGGACCGGGCTTGCTAACCATATTACTAACGACGAAACTTATCTATTGCTGACATTCTGGTTACTACTGCTATCATACTGGATCACCAAACGCTCTGGTTGCTTGAAAACAGGAACAATGACATTAACATCGTCATCTTCATGACGAGATTGACAAATTTGGATCATGCCTTCATCCATCAAGCGCTGGATGTCCCTAAACTTTGTACTCACCAGGACAACCGTCCACCATATTCACTGAGGTATTCCCATGAGCGGGCAAAAAGTTCTCAATATCGTGCCTAGGTGCACCCTAGTGAAAAGCACAGCGAAGTTCAGGTTTATACCACCAAGGAAGTGGTTCTGGTATCTGTGGTGGATTTGGGCAGCCAACTCCCTCCAACGCTGGGTGTACTCCTTGAATGTCTCCTTATCTTTCTGAGACATATATATATATATATATATATATATATATATATATATAGAGAGAGAGAGAGAGAGAGAACTAATACTATCCACACCTGGTGGGACTCGAACCCACAATCGCTTGATTAGAAGTCAAACGCCTTAACCATTAGGCCACATGTGCAAGTTGTCGAAAACCTATCAATTATTATTACTTCCTTATTTTACACACTGCCCGTTTATAATACTCATATACTATATAAAGTAGGTTTCAATTTCTTGCTAGAGATTCATCCAAAAAAAATCTAGCATTTTATCTTGCCTTAAATATCCTATAATTAGGGATCTCAATTACATACATTATTCTTATATGTGTCACCACCTCGGTTAATATCATCTTGGTATTATTATTGAGTTTGTCAAAAATTTACTTGTTCAACCCAATATATCGTGACATTTTTATTGATGAATACTATTCCTTATTTGCGATAGAAAGATAATTTATTCATGTTTAACGTTGTTGTTCTTACTACTCTACTACACAAGACAATATAGTCACACTTATTTTTATGCTTGCATACCACCCTATACATCATAGCATTATTTTGGAAACATGTAATGCTTGCGTATTTCGTGTTTGAAATTCCTCAGTCAGGAGAATTCCATTCAAATATTAAATTTAAAATTCTTAGTCGTGACATATTCTTCATTATATATAATTAGAGTATAATTATCTTCACCACTAACATCCTATATTGCATTACCAAGTTTATCAGTTATGTACTTATCTTCTATAAAATGTTTTTCCATCTTTTATGTAATAAAGCCACGTGGTGGTGGTGGTTCGTTGGTGGTCGTAACACCCTCAACATTATGTGTTTTATTAGTTTGACTCGCATATGCACTGAAAACAATATCAAATATATTAATTAGTTCTTCATCACTATCATCAAAGTATATACCTCTGAGATATTCATTAATTGTTTCATCGCATGTACTATTGCTTATCTTCAAGGAACTTGTTCATAATTGTCATCTTCCTCAAAAACTTTATACTTACCAAACCAATGACAGACACCAATTATTATTGAGTTATCACTTTAATTTATTACTTAAATCATATATAATATAAAAGAGCTTTTCTTCAACTTTTTGTATACTCAACCTCCTCTCAATCTCACCGTTCACTCATGTTGAAACAATATGGTAAACACTCATTCCAACGCAATCAACATCAAACTTTTGAATTTTTAAGAATTCTAAAAATTTGTCACTTTTTTATTCGAAAACATGCTTTTGAGTTTTTTCACAGGTTGCAACTTGACTTATGCCAAGGTGGGATATATTTGGCGAATATGTTTAATTCCTTGGAGTTAAGTACGTACTATCCTCCTATTTTTACACTATTCTTACATATTCTTCTTTTTGTATTAACTGATGTGTAGTTAGAATTTTGACTTTCATTTTTCCTTTTTCTTTTTGCCGAATCTCTAAGTTTTAACATTGTTACAATTTTTCTAACTTCTATAAATTGTTTTAGTTGACACTTTTTTAATTCTCAGACTCTTGTATCCCCAACCCTAAAAGTAAAACATTTCTTATTCCAGAAGAAACTCAAACTTAACTTTTTGCATGTGTAATGAAACAATATAAAAAAATAACTATCTACCTAACTCTAATGAAACAATGTATATAACCACCACTATAGGCAGAAGATTGAGGCACTTTAAGAGAGGACTAAAATTATATATATTGATTGATTAAGTACGGTCAAATCATCACTTTTCACATATGAGATTCCTAAAGACCACTTACTTAGCTTATCACGGATACAAAAAAATAATTGGAATAATACATAAAGATTAACACGACCACTGCATGCATATAACACAAACTATTTAAAAAATGCTTCGAAAATATCACAATTAGTTGAGAAGGCCGAGTTGGTCTAAGGCGCGAGATTAAGGTTCTGGTCCGAAAGGGCGTGGTTTAAATTTCACTCTCAACATAATGATATTTTTCAATTAATCTAATTTATTTATCATTGGTTATTTAGTATCAATTACATTATAATTTTTTTACATATATATTCTATTTAAATTTGTTTTTTACTATTAAACATATATTTGAATAATCATCCTTTCAAGTTAATTTTTAAAGTGGCAACAAAATAAAAAATAAAATAAAAGTTTTATTTGTCATAACGCTTAACATTCTCCAAATATATTGATATTTTTTAAATTAGGCAATTAATTTATCATAACTTAGTTAGTATCAATTAAATATTTATTTTTTAAATATATATTCAATTTATTTTTTACTATTAAACATATATTTGAAGAATCATACTATCAAGTCAACTTTTAAAGTTACAACATAATCAAAAATAAAGTAAAAGTGTCGGTTGTCATAAAACTTAACACTTTCTAAATTATAGTTTATATAAGTATTCAAATCAATTGGTTGTGATTTTTTTAATTTTTATTTATAATTTATATCAATTGAGATATTCCTACTAATGAAATTTGTTTTTGTTTGAGTCAAAGTCTAATTTTTTATATTCCATGATGCTTATCGGGGAATTTGGAAAAGAGATTGTTATATCCATCTAACAGACCCCATAGTATCTCGCAAAAGATATGCATCACATAATGAACAAGTGGATCTAATGTCCACGAAATGATCTCTCACTAACATTATACAAGACCAAAATGGGTAAAGGTTTGAAGGATTTACAAAACAACATATTCTCACAAATGTCACCAGTTATGTGAGACCTGTTGACCCTTTTAAGCATTCACAAGAAACAAAACAAAAGTCATCTTCAATGTCTCTCAAGTTAATTTTTTACTATTAATTTTTAATGTGGCAACAAAATAAAAAATAAAATAAAAGTGTTATTTGTCATAACGCTTAACATTCTCTAAATATATCGACATTTTTAAAATTAATCAATTAGTTTATCATCACATAGTTAGTATCAATTAAATATTTATTTTTTAAATATATATTCAATTTATTTTTTACTATTAAACATATATTTGAAGAATCATACTATCAAATAAACTTTTAAAGTGACAACAAAATCAAAAATAAAGTGAAAGTGTCGGTTGTCATAAAACTTAACACTTTCTAAATTATAGTTTATATAAGTATTCATATCAATTGGTTGTGATTTTTTTAATTCTTATTTATAATTTATATCTATTGAGATATTCCTACTAATGAAATTTGTTTTTGTTTGAGTCAAAGTCTAATTTTTATATTTCATGATGCTTATTGGGGAATTTGGAAAAGAGATTGTTATATCCATCTAACAGACCCCATAGTATCTCCCAAAAGATATGCATCACATAATGAACAAGTGGATCTAATGTCCACGAAATGATCTCTCACTAACATTATACATATATATTCAATTTAAATTTGTTTATTACTATTAAACATATATTTGAATAATCATACTTTCAAGTTAATTTTTAAAGTGGCAACAAAATAAAAAATAAAATAAAAAGTGTTACTTGTCATAACGTTTAACATTCTCCAAATATATTGACATTTTTAAAATTAGGCAATTAATTTATCATCACTTAGTTAGTATCAATTAAATTATTATTTTTTAAATATACATTCAATTTATTTTTTACTATTAAACATATATTTGAAGAATCATACAATCAAATCAACTTTTAAAGTGACAACAAAATCAATAATAAAGTAAATGTGTGGGTTGTCATAAAACTTAACACTTTCTAAATTATAGTTTATATAAGTATTCAAATCAATTGGTTGTGATTTTTTTAATTCTTATTTATAATTTATATCTATTGAGATATTTCTACTAATGAAATTTGTTTCTGTTTGAGTCAAAGTCCAATTTTTTATATTCCATGATGCTTATCGGGGAATTTGGAAAAGAGATCGTTAGATCCATCTCACAGACCCTATAGTATCTCCCAAACGATATGCTTCACATAATGAACAAGTGGATGTAATGTCCACGAAATGATCTCTCACTAACATTATACAAGACCAAAATGGGTAAAGGTGTTAAGGATTTACAAAATAACATATTCTCACAAATGTCACCACTTATGTGAGACCTGTTGACCCTTTTAAGCATTCACAAGAAACAAAACAAAAGTCATCTTCAATGTCTCTCCATATTATAGGAATTTTGAGTAATTTTCATATAAGTACGAATTTTTTCCGCGAAACATTTTTTTATGCAAATAAAATATAATTTCGTGTCGAAAAATTTGTAGAAAATGTCAAATTCATAGGAAAGTTAAATAAAACAAAGAAAAATATGGAGATTATAAAGAGATAGAGAACAGTGTTACTTGTCATAACGTTTAAATTCTCCAAATATATTGACATTTTTAAAATTAGGCAATTAATTTATCATCACTTAGTTAGTATCAATTGAATTATTATTTTTTAAATATACATTCAATTTATTTTTTACTATTAAACATATATTTGAAGAATCATACAATCAAGTCAACTTTTAAAGTGACAACAAAATCAAAAATAAAGTAAAAGTGTGGGTTGTCATAAAACTTAACACTTTCTAAATTATAGTTTATATAAGTATTCAAATCAATTAGTTGTGATTTTTTTAATTCTTATTTATAATTTATATCTATTGAGATATTTCTACTAATGAAATTTGTTTCTGTTTGAGTCAAAGTCCAATTTTTTATATTCCATGATACTTATCGGGGAATTTGGAAAAGAGATCGTTAGATCCATCTCACAGACCTTATAGTATCTCCCAAACGATATGCTTCACATAATGAACAAGTGGATGTAATGTCCACGAAATGATCTCTCACTAACATTATACAAGACAAAAATGGGCAAAGGTGTTAAGGATTTACAAAATAACATATTATCACAAATGTCACCACTTATGTGAGACCTGTTGACCCTTTTAAGCATTCACAAGAAACAAAACAAAAGTCATCTTCAATGTCTCTCCATATTATAGGAATTTTGAGTAATTTTTATATAAGTACGAATTTTTTCAGCGAAACATTTTTTTTTCATATAAGTACGAATTTTTTCCGCGAAACATTTTTTTATGAAAATAAAATATAATTTCGTGTCGAAAAATTTGTAGAAAATGTCAAATTCATAGGAAAGTTAAATAAAACAAAAAAAAAATATGGAGATTATAAAGAGATAGAGAACTAATACTATATAAAGTAGGTTTCAATTTCTTGCTAGAGTTTCCTGCAAAAAAAATTCTAGTATTTTATCTTGCCTTAAATATCCTATAATTAGAGATCTCAATTACATATATTATTCTTATATGTGTCACCATCTCGGTTAACATCATCTTGGTATTATTATTGAGTTTGTCAAAAATTTACTTATTTAACCCTATATATCGTGACATTTTTATTGATGAATACTATCCCTTATTTGCGATAGAAAGATAATTTATTCATGCTTAACGTTGTTGTTCTAACTACTCTACTACACAAGACAATGTAGGCACACTTCTTTTTATGCTTGCATACCATCCTATACACCATTGCATTATTTTGGAAACATGTAATGCTTGCATATTTCGTCTTTGAAATTCCTCAGTCAGGAGTATTCCATTCAAATATTAAATTTAAAATTCTTAGTTGTGACATATTCTTCATTATATATAATTATAGTAGAAGTATCTTCACCATTAACATCCTATATTGCATTGCCAAATTTATCAGTTATGTACTTTTCTTCTATAAAATGTTTTTCCATCTTTTATTTAATAAAGCCACGTGGTGGTGGTGGTTCGTTGGTGGTCGTAACACCCCCAACATTATGTGTTTTATTAGTTTGACTCACATATGCACTGAAAATAACATCAAATATATTAATTAGTTCTTCATCACTATCATCAAAGTATATACCTCTGAGATATTCATTAATTGTTTCATCGTATGTACTATTGCTTATCTTCAAGGAACTCGTTCATAACTGTCACCTTCCTCAAAAACTTTATACTTACCAAACCAATGACAAACACCAATTGTTATTGAGTTATCACTTTAATTCCTTGCTTAAATCATATATTATTCAAAGAGCTTTTCTTCAACTTTTTCTATACTCAACCTCCTTTCAATCTCACCGTTCACTCATGTTGAAACAATTTGGTAAACATTCATTCACATACGATTAACATCAAACTTTTGAATTTTTAAGAATTCTAAAATTTGTCACTTTTTTTATTCGAAAAATGCTTTTAAGTTTTTTCACAAGTTGTAACTTGACTTATGCCAAGGTGGGATATATTTGGCGAATATGTTTAATTCCTTGGAGTTAAGTACATACTATCCTCCTATTTTTACACTATTCTTACGTATTCTTCTTTTTGTATTAACTGATGTGTACTTAGAATTTTGACTTTTATTTTTTTCTTTTTCTTTTTGCCGAATCTCTAAGTTTTAACATTGTTACAATTTTTCTAACTTCTATAAATTGTTTTAGTCGACACTTTTTTAATTCTCAGACTCTAATATCCCAAACCCTAAAAGTAAAACATTTCTTATTCTAGAAGAAACTCAAACTTAACTTTTTGCATGTGTAATGAAACAATATAAAAAACTAACTATCTACCTAACTCTAATGAAACAATGTATATAACCACCACTATATGCAGAAGATTGAGGCTCTTTAAGAGAGGACTAAAATTATATATATTGATTGATAAAGTTAGGTCAAATCATCACTTTTCACATATGAGATTCCTAAAGACCACTTAATTAGCTTATCACGGGTACAATTTTTTTTTTGGAATGATACATAAATATTAACACGACCACTGCATGCATATTACACAAACTATTTTTAAAATGCTTCAAAAATATCACAATTAGTTGAGAAGGCCGAGTTGGTATAAGGCGCGAGATTAAGGTTCTGGTCCGAAAGGGTGTGGGTTTAAATTCCACTCTCAACATAATGATATTTTTCAATTAATCTAATTTATTTATCATTGGTTAGTTATTATCAATTAAATTATAATTTTTTTACATATATATTCAATTTAAATTTGTTTTTTACTATTAAACATATATTTGAATAATCATACTTTCAAGTCAATTTTTAAAGTGGCAACAAAATAAAAAATAAAATAAAAATGTTACTTGTCATAACGCTTAACATTCTCCAAATATATTGACATTTTAAAAATTAGGCAATTAATTTATCATCACTTAGTAAGTATCAATTAAATTATTATTTTGTAAATATATATTCAATTTATTTTTTACTATTAAACATATATTTGAAGAATCATACTATCAAGTCAACTTTTAAAGTGACAACAAAATCAAAAAGAAAGTAAAAGTATCGGTTGTCATAAAACTTAACACTTTCTAAATTATAGTTTATATAAGTATTCAAATCAATTGGTTGTGATTTTCTTAATTCTTATTTATAATTTATATCTATTGAGATATTCCTACTATTGAAATTTGTTTTTGTTTGAGTCAAAGTCCAATTTTTTATATTCCATGATGCTTATTGGGGAATTTGGAAAAGAGATCGTTATATCCATCTAACAGGCCCTATAGTATCTCCCAAACGATATGCTTCACATAATGAACAAGTGGATGTAATGTCCACGAAATGATCTCTCACTAACATTATACAAGACCAAAATGGGTAAAGGTGTTAAGGATTTACAAAATAACATATTCTCACAAATGTCACCACTTATGTGAGACCTGTTGACCCTTTTAAGCATTCACAAGAAACAAAACAAAAGTCATCTTCAATGTCTTTCCATATTGTACGAATTTTGAGTAATTTTCATATAAGTCAGAAGTTTTTCCGCTAAACATTTTTTTATGCAAATAAAATATAATTTTGTATCGAAAAGTTTGTAGAAAATGTCAAATTCATTGGAAAGTCTATAGGAAATTTTTAAAAAAAAATACAATGACGTTGAACCAATGGGCTCACCATCCACACCTGGTGGGACTCAAACACACAATCGCTTGATTAGAAGTCAAACGCCTTATCCATTAGGCCACAGGTGCAAGTTGTCGAAAACTTATCAATTTTCCTTATTTTACACACTACCCGTTTATAATACTCATATACTATATAAAGTAGGTTTCAATTTCTTGCTAGAGTTTCATCCAAAAAAATTCTAGCATTTTATCTTGCCTTAAATATCCTATAATTAGGGATCTCAATTACATACATTATTCTTATCTGTGTCACCACCTCGATTAACATCATCTTGGTATTATTATTGAGTTTGTCAAAAATTTACTTGTTCAACCTAATATATCGTGACATTTTTATTGATGAATACATTTCCTTATTTGCGATAGAAAGATAATTTATTTATGCTTAACATTGTTGTTCTTACTACTCTACTACACAAGACAATGTAGTCACACTTCTTTTTATGCTTGCATACCACCCTATACATCATAGTGTTATTTTGGAAACATGTAATACTTGCGTGTTTCATCTTTGAAATTCCTCAGTCAGGAGAATTCCATTCAAATACTAAAATTTAAAATTCTTAGTCGTGACATATTCGTCATTATATATAATTAGAGTAGAATTATCTTCACCACTAACATCCTATATTGCATTGCCAAATTTATCAGTTTTGTACTTATCTTCTATAAAATATTTTTCCATCTTTTATTTCATAAAGCCACGTGGTGGCGGTGGTTCGTTGGTGGTCGTAACACCCTCAACATTATGTGTTTTATTAGTTTGACTCACATATGCACTGAAGATAACATCAAATATATTAATTAGTTCTTCATCACTATCATCAAAGTATATACCTCTGAGATATTCATTAATTGTTTCATCGCATGTACTATTGCTTATCTTCAAGGAACTCGTTCATAATTGTCATCTTCCTCAAAAACTTTATACTTACCAAACCAATGACATACACCAATTGTTATTGAGTTATCACTTTAATTCCTTACTTAAATCATATATAATTCAAAGAGCTTTTCTTCAACTCTTTGTATACTCAACCTCCTCTCAATCTCACCATTCACTCATGTTAAAACAATATGGTAAACACTCATTCACATACAATTAACATCAAACTTTTGAATTTTTAAGAATTCTAAAAATTGTCACTTTTTTATTCGAAAACATGCTTTTGAATTTTTTCACAAGTTGTAACTTGACTTATGCCAAGGTGGGATATATTTGGCGAATATGTTTAATTCCTTGGAGTTAAGTACGTACTATCCTCCTATTTTTATACTATTCATACATATTCTTCTTTTTGTATTAACTGATGTGTACTTAGAATTTTGACTTTCTTTTTTTCTTTTTCTTGTTGCCGAATCTCTAAGTTTTAACATTGTTACAATTTTTCTAACTTCCATAAATTGTTTTAGTTGACACTTTTTTAATTCTCAGACTCTAGTATCCCCAACCCTAAAAGTAAAACATTTCTTATTCCAGAAGAAACTCAAACTTAACCTTTTGCATGTGTAATGAAACAATATAAAAAAATAACTATCTACCTAACTCTAATGAAGCAATGTATATAACCACCACTATAGGCAGAATATTGAAGCTCTTTAAGAGAGGACTAAAATTATATATATTGATTGATAAAGTTAGGTCAAATCATCATATTTCACATATGAGATTCCTAAAGACCACTTACTTAGCTTATCACGGATAAAAAAAATTGGAATGATACATAAAGATTAACACGACCATTGCACGCATATTACACAAACTATTTACAAAATGCTTCGAAAATATCACTATTAGTTGAGAAGACCGAGTTGGTCTAAGGCACGAGATTAAGGTTCTGGTCCGAAAGGGCGTGGATTTAAATTCCACTCTCAACATAATGATATTTTTCAATTAATCTAATTTATTTATCATTGGTTAGTTAGTATCAATTAAATTATAATTTTTTTACATATATATTCAATTTAAATTTGTTTTTTACTATTAAACATATATATGAATAATCATACTTTCAAGTTAATTTTTAAAGTGGCAACAAAATAAAAAATAAAATAAAAGTGTTACTTGTCATAACGCTTAACATTCTCCAAATATATTGACATTTTTAAAATTAGGAAATTAATTTATCATCACTTAGTTAGTATCAAATAAATTATTATTTTTTAAATACATATTCGATTTATTTTTTACTATTAAACATATATTTGAAGGATCATACTATGAAGTCAACATTTAAAGTGACAACAAAATCAAAAATAAAGTAAAAGTGTCGGTTGTCATAAAACTTAACACTTTCTAAATTATAGTTTATATAAGTATTCAAATCAATTGGTTGTGATTTTTTTAATTCTTATTTATAATTTATATCTATTGAGATATTCCTACTAATGAAATTTGTTTTTGTTTGAGTCAAAGTCCAATTTTTTATATTCCATGATGCTTATCAGGGAATTTGGAAAAGAGATCGTTATATCCATCTAGCAGACCCTATAGTATCTCCCAAAAGATATGCATCACATAATGAACAAGTGGATCTAATATCCACGAAATGATCTCTCACTAACATTATACAAGACCAAAATGGGTAAAGGTTTTAAGGATTTACAAAATAACATATTCTCACAAATGTCACCACTTATGTGAGACCTTTTGACCCTTTTAAGTATTCACAAGAAACAAAACAAAAGTCATCTTCAATGTCTCTCCATATTGTAGGAATTTTGAGTAATTTTCATATAAGTACGATTTTTTTCCACGAAATTTTTTTTTATGCAAATAAAATATAATTTTGTGTCGAAAAATTTGTAGGAAATTTCAAATTCATAGGAAAGTCTATAGGAATTTTAAATAAAACAAAAAAAAAATACAATGACGTTGATGCAATTGGCACACCATATATATATATATATATATATATATATATATATATATATATATATATATATATATATATATATATATATATATATATATATATATATATATATATATATATATATATAAAGAGAGAGAACAAATACTATTGATTAGAAGTCAAACGCCTTATCCATTAGGCCACTGGTGCAATTTGTCGAAAACCTATGAATTTTTATTACTTCCTTATTTTACACACTACCCGTTTATAATACTCATATAATATATAAAGTAGGTTTCAATTTCTTGCTAGGGTTTCATGCAAAAAAAATTCTAGCATTTTATCTTGCCTTAAATAACCTTTAATTAGGGATCTCAATTACATACATTATTCTTATATGTGTCACCACCTCGGTTAACATCATTTTGGTATTATTATTGAGTTGTTCAAAAATTTACTTGTTCAACCCAATATATCGTGACATTTTTGATGATGAATACTATTCCTTATGTGCGAAAGAAAGATAATTTATTCATGCGTAACGTTGTTGTTCTTACTACTCTACTACACAAGACAATGTAGTCACATTTCTTTTTATGCTTGCATACCACCCTATATATCATAGCATTATTTTGGAAACATGTAATGCTTGCGTATTTCGTCTTTGAAATTCCTCAATCAGGAGAATTCCATTCAAATATTAAATTTAAAATTCTTGGTCGTGACATATTCTTCGTTATATATAATTAGAGTAGAATTATCTTCACCACTAACATCCTATATTGCATTGCCAAATTTATCAGTTATGTACTTATCTTCTATAAAATGTTTTTCCATCTTTTATTTAATAAAGCCACGTGGTGGTGGTGGTTCGTTGGTGGTCCTAACACCCTCAACATTATGTGTTTTATTAGTTTGACTCACATATGCACTGAAAACAACATCATATATATTAATTAGTTCTTCATCACTATCATCAAAGTATATACCTCTGAGATATTCATTAATTGTTTCATTGCATGTACTTGCTTATCTTCAAGGAACTCGTTCATAATTGTCATCTTCCTCAAAAAGTTTATACTTACCAAACCAATGACAGACACCAATTGTTATTGAGTTATCACTTTAATTCCTTGCTTAAATCATATATAATTCAAAGAGCTTTTCTTCAACTTTTTGTATACTCAACCTCCTCTCAATCTCACCGTTCACTCATGTTGAAACAATATGGTAAACACTCATTCACATACAATTAACTTCAAACTTTTGAATTTTTAAGAATTCTAAAAATTTGTCAATTTTTTATTCGAAAACATGCTTTTGAATTTTTTCACAGGTTGTAACTTGACTTATGCCAAGGTGGGATATATTTGGCGAATATGTTTAATTCCTTGGAGTTAAGTACGTATTTGTTGGTGCAAAGGTAGAATAAAAGATGAATATTCTATTAAGAGAATGACGGCTACAAAAGGATTAAAAGTTACAATGATTGACACCCTATTTATAAGCTAAAACTAGGGTTACTATAATAGGATAAAATACTAAAATACCCTCTAACAAACTTAGGGGCTAAGAAAATAATACAATTTAAATATGAATTAAATCTAATAAAATCTAATACCATCCCTTAATTCATATTCCATCAAAACTTATAACACCAATTCCATCCCTTAATCTGAGAAATTGGTCAGTCTTGATAGCTTTCGTCAGAACATCTGCCAACTGCTTCTGAGTGCTACAGTGTACAACTTCAAACACTCCCCTCTGAACTTGATGTCTCAGAAAATGATACTTGGTCTCAATGTGCTTGCTTCTCCCATGCAACACTGGGTTTCTGGCAAGATTGATTGCAGACTTGTTGTCAATCATCAGCTTCAGAGGTTTGTTTACTTTAATCTTCAGATCCTGCAATAGATTCAGAATCCACACAGCTTGGCATGCAGTAACAGCACCTGCAATGTATTCAGCTTCACAAGTTGACAGCGCCACAACAGGTTGCTTCTTGGAACACCAAGAAATGGGACCTCCCAGAAATTTGAATAAGTACCCAGACGTACTTCTTCTGTCAACTCTGTCTCCACACCAATCAGAATCTGAATAACTCAGAAGTTCTGACTCATCCTTTCTTCCAGAGGGAAATAATACTCCATACTTCAGAGTTCCCTTGATATACCTCAGAATCCTGACTGCAGCTTGGTAATGGGACCACTTAGGTTTACTCATGAACCTACTAATCATCCCACCTGAATAACAAATATCAGGTCTGGTATTGCACAAATACCTCAGAGAACCAACCAACTGTTTGAAGATTGTAGCGTCCACATTCTTTCCATCAGAGTCAGAGTCCAGCTTCTGATTTGTATCAGAAGGTGTGACAGCAATCTTACAATTCTTCAATTCAAATCTCTTCAGAAGTTCTAATTCATACTTGAGCTGATGCAAAATAATACCTTTCTCAGAGTATCTGAACTCCATCCCTAGAAAGTATGTCATTTTGCCTAGATCAGTCATTTCGAATTCATTCATCAGAACTTTCTTGAACTTGGCTATCTCCTGTTCAGAACTTCCAGTCAGCAGTATATCATCAACATATAAACATACCAGAGTCATATTTCCTTCAGAAGTATGCTGAACATAGACACCGTACTCCATCTCACATTTCTGAAAGCCTTGCTTCTTGAAAAAGGAATCAATCTTCTTATTCCAAGCTCTGGGCGCTTGTTTCAATCCATATAGAGCTTTGTATAATCTGTACACCATCCCTTCCTGATTCTTTTTCACAAATCCAGGAGGTTGTGACACGTAAACTTCTTCTTCTAATGGACCGTTCAGAAATGCAGATTTTACATCTAAATGCATCAGAGGCCAATTCCTGTTAGCAGCTATTGCAATCACCATTCTGATTGTTTCATGTCTTGCTACAGGTGCAAACACTTCAGAGTAATCCAGCCCAGGTTTCTGTAGAAATCCTCTGGCTACCAACCTTGCTTTATGTTTGCCAATTGAACCATCTGGCTTTAACTTCTGCTTGAAAACCCATCTGACGCTGATGGCTTTCTTGTCTTTTGGAAGTTCTGTTAGCTTCCAAGTCTTGTTCCTCTCTATAGCATCAAGTTCTTCTTTCATGGCCTTCAGCCAGAGCTTCTGCTTAAGAGCCTCTTCTGTACTTATGGGTTCAGAGTCTACTAACATGGCACACTGAATAACTTCTCCTTCAGAGTCTACTTCAGTGTCTTGCAGCATGTCAAATTCTGCATATCTTCTGGGGATGTTTCTGACTCTTTGTGGTCTCTGAACTTGTTCAGAGTCTTCAACTTCAGAGTTTCTACCTTCAGATGGTTGACTTCCTCCAGAGCTTTGACCATCTGAAGGTTCTGGCATATTTCCAAAGTCTGAATTGCCACCAGAATCTGGATTACCATCAGAGTCTGGGTCATCAGAGTCTGGATCATCAGAGTCTGGATCATCAGAGTCTGAAACATCAGAGTCTGGAACATCAGATTCTGGATCACTATCAGAGTCAGAATCAACGTCAGAGTTTACTCCAGCCTCAGAAATTCTGAACTCTGACCTTTCTTCAGAGGTTCTAACATCAGAGTCAGATTGAGACTTATCCCAATTCCAAACTTCTGATTCCTTCACAATCACATCTCTGCTGAATTCAATTTTATTGGTTTCTGGACAATAGAGCTTGTATGCACCTGTACTGTGGTACCCTATCAGAATCATCACTTTGCTTCTATCATCCAGCTTCTGTCTTCTGGCTTCTGGAACATGTTTATAGCAAACAGAACCAAACACCTTCAGATGACTAACACTTTGCTTATCTCCAGTCCACTTCTGTATTGGAACTATTTCCTTCAACTTCTTCGTAGGACATCGGTTGAGTACATACGTTGCGGTGGCAACAGCTTCTCCCCAGAGCTTCTGAGGAAGCTTCTTCTCCTTTAGCATGCTTCTCACCATATCAAGCAAAGTGCGGTTTCTTCTTTCAGCAAGACCATTGTGTTGAGGGGTATAAGGAGCAGTAACCTCATGCTCAATTCCATTCTCCTCACAGAACTTCTGGAACTCTTTGGAGTTATACTCACCTCCACCGTCAGTTCTAAGAATCTTCAACTTCTGACCACTCTGATTCTCAGCCTTCATTCTGAACTTCTTGAATTCATCAAACACCTCGTGTTTAAACTTAATAAGGGATACCCATGTCATTCTTGTGAATTCATCAACAAATAACACAAAGTATTTATTCCCTCCAATCGATGCTACTGGAAATGGACCACACACATCAGAATGTACAACTCCCAAGGCATGTTTTGCTCTTGGAGCAGTTTCTGACGCAAATGGCAATCGTGGTTGTTTTCCTTCCATGCAAACTTTGCATGACTTTTCAGGCTTCTTAATTACAGGAATTCCATGTACCAACTTCTTTGAATTCAGATGTTTTAAGCTTCTGAAATTCAAGTGACCAAATCTTCTGTGCCACAGCTCACTCTCCTTCTCAGCACTTGTTGCACTAAGACATTCTGAGTCTGCAGTTCTGACATTCACCTTGAATGTTCTATTCCTTCCCTGTTCTGACTCCATAATCAACTTCTGATTACAGTCGTACAACTTCAGAAGATTGTCCTTCATGGTAACTGAGAAACCTTTCTCAATTAATTGTCCCACACTCATCAGATTGCTTCTGATGCCAGGTACATACCACACGTTCTGAATCAATGCTGTTTTCCCATTGTTCAGAGTCACTCTGACATTTCCCATACCTTCTGCATTAAGATATTTGTCATCAGCACATCTGATCTTTGTCCTCTTTTCAGAGTCAAAGTCAACCAGCCATTTCTTGTTTCCAGTAAGATGATTTGAACAACCAGTGTCCATATACCACCAGTCTATCAGATCCATATTATCAGATTCAGAGGCCATCAATAGCACAGATTCGTCATCAGAACTTCTGGCTATATTTGCTTCTTCTGATTTTCTCTCCTTGTTTGACCAACAATCTCTAGCAAAGTGACCAAACTTCTTACAGCAGTAACATTGGATTTTCTTCTTGTCATACTTCTCTTTTCCCTTCTGAGCATTCTTTTGTCTATCAGAGGTTGAGCTTTCTGACTTCTGACCACCATCAGATCTTCTCCTGGCTTCTGACTGCTTCTGATACCTCCTATCAGAAGTTGCTTTCAGAGCCTGTTGCTCTATTTCCCTTTCAGAAGTTCTCTCAGTCAAACGCAACTCTTGCGCTTCTAGACTGCTCTGCAGCTCTTCAATTCTCATGGTGCTCAGATCTTTGGAATGTTCTATTGCTACCACAATGTAATCAAATTGAGAGGTAAGGGATCTCAATACCTTCTCCATGATTGTTTCTTCAGAAAGAGTTTCTCCACACGCTTTCATCTCATTAGTGATCAGAATCACTCTGGAGATGTATTCAGAAACTTTCTCATTATTCTTCATGTTGAGATTCTCATATTGCTTTCTCAAGGACTGAAGCTTCACCTTCTTCACTGATGCGTCACCACCATAACATCTAACCAGTGTGTCCCACGCAGCCTTTGCTGTCGTTGAATCTGCAATCTTCTCAAACACATTTACATCAACACATTGATGAATGAAGAACAATGCTTTCTGATCCTTCTTCCTTACTTCCTTCTGCGCGTTTTTCTGTTCATCCGTCGCATCTGCTGCTACCTGAACATAACCATCAGTGACAAGATCTAGAACATCTTGAGCACCGAACAGTACACGCATTTGGATCATCCAACGATTCCAGTTTTTGCCGTCAAATACTGGAAGTTTGGTGTTCATGTTGCCGTTTCCGTTCATCTTTCTACCTTGCACAGTACACTCAGATTTCTCACACAGTGTTTCCCAACCCACAGAATTAAAATTCTGATCAGATTTTGTTCAAAATTCAACACGAATCTAAGAATCAAAATCAAACACACAAGACCTCACGTTCACTCGTGTTTCCCGTGTTTCCCAATGAATCCGAACCGGAGCTCTAGATACCAATTGTTGGTGCAAAGGTAGAATAAAAGATGAATATTCTATTAAGAGAATGACGGCTACAAAAGGATTAAAAGTTACAATGATTGACACCCTATTTATAAGCTAAAACTAGGGTTACTATAATAGGATAAAATACTAAAATACCCTCTAACAAACTTAGGGGCTAAGAAAATAATACAATTTAAATATGAATTAAATCTAATAAAATCTAATAGTATTATCCTCCTATTTTTACACTATTCTTACATATTCTTCTTTTTGTATTAACTGATGTGTACTTAGAATTTTGACTTTTTTTTTTCTTTTTCCCAAATCTCTAAGTTTTAACATTGTTATAATTTTTCTAACTTCTATAAATTGCTTTAGTCGACACTTTTTTAATTCTCAGACTCTAGTATCTCCAACCCTAAAAGTAAAACATTTCTTATTCCAGAAGAAACTCAAACTTAACTTTTTCCATGTGTAATGAAACAATATAAAAAAATAACTATCTACCTAACTCTAATGAAACAATGTATATAACCACCACTATAGGCAGAAGATTGAGGCTCTTTAAGAGAGGACTAAAATTATATATATTGATTGATAAAGTTAGGTCAAAGCATCACTTTTCACCTATGAGATTCCTAAAGACCACTTAATTGGCTTATCACGGGTACACAATTTTTTTTGGAATGATACATATAGATTAACACGACCACTGCATGCATATTACACATACTATTTAAAAAATGCTTCGAAAATATCACAATTAGTTGAGAAGGTCGAGTTGGTCTAAGGCGCGAGATTAAGGTTGAGGTCCGAAAGGGCGTGGGTTTAAATTCCACTCTCAACATAATGATATTTTTCAATTAATCTAATTTATTTATCATTGGTTAGTTAGTATCAATTAAATTATAATTTTTTTACATATATATTCAATTTAAATTTTTTTTTACTATTAAACATATATTTGAATAATCATACTTTCAAGTTAATTTTTAAAGTGGCAACAAAATAAAAAATAAAATAAAAGTGTTACTTGTCATAACGCTTAACATTCTCCAAATATATGGACATTTTTAAAATTAGGCAATTAATTTATCATCACTTAGTTAGTTCAATTAAATTATTATCTTTTAAATATATATTCAATTTATTTTTTACTATTAAACATATATTTGAAGAATCATACTATCAAGTCAACTTTTAAAGTGACAACAAAATCAAAAATAAAGTAAAAGTGTCGGTTGTCATAAAACTTAACACTTTCTAAATTATAGTTTATATAAGTATTCAAATCAATTGGTTGTGATTTTTTTAATTCCTATTTATAATTTATATCTATTGAGATATTCCTACTAATGAAATTTGTTTTTGTTTGAGTCAAAGTCCAATTTTTTATAGTCCTATAGTATCTCCCAAAAGATATGCATCACATAATGAACAAGTGGATCTAATGTCCACGAAATGATCTCTGACTAACATTATACAAGACCAAAATGGGTAAAGGTTTTAAGGATTTACAAAATAACATATTCTCACAAATTTCACCACTTATGTGAGACCTATGGACCCTTTTAATCATTCACAAGAAACAAAACAAAAGTCATCTTCAATGTCTCTCCATATTGTAGGAATTTTGAGTAATTTTGAGTAATTTTCATATAAGTACGAATTTTTTCCGCGAAACATTTTTTTATGCAAATAAAATATAATTTCGTGTCGAAAAATTTGTAGAAAATGTCAAATTCATAGGAAAGTCTATAAGAAATTTAAATAAAACAAAAAAAATACACTTGATTAGAAGTCAAACGCCTTATCCATTAGGCCACAGGTGCAACTTGTCAAAAACCTATGAATTTTTATTACTTCCTTATTTTACACACTACCCGTTTATAATATTCATATACTATATAAAGTAGGTTTCAAAAGATATGCATCACATAATGAACAAGTGGATCTAATGTCCACGAAATGATCTCTCACTAACATTATACAAGACCAAAATGGGTAAAGGTTGTAAGGATTTACAAAATAACATATTCTCACAAATGTCACCACTTATGTGAGACCTATTGACCCTTTTAAGCATTCATAAGAAACAAAACAAAAGTCATGTTCAATGTCTCTCCATATTGTAGGAATTTTGAGTAATTTTCATATAAGTACGAATTTTTTCAGTGAAACATTTTTTTATGCAAATAAAATATAATTTCGTGTCGAAAAATTGGTAGAAAATGTCAAATTCATACGGAAGTCTATAGGAATTTTTATTACTTCCTTATTTTACACACTACCCGTTTATAATATTCATATACTATATAAAGTAGGTTTCAAAAGATATGCATCACATAATGAACAAGTGGATCTAATGTCCACGAAATGATCTCTCACTAACATTATACAAGACCAAAATGGGTAAAGGTTTTAAGGATTTACAAAATAACATATTCTCACAAATGTCACCACTTATGTGAGACCTATTGACCCTTTTAAGCATTCATAAGAATCAAACAAAAGTCATGTTCAATGTCTCTCCATATTGTAGGAATTTTGAGTAATTTTCATATAAGTACGAATTTTTTCAGTGAAACATTTTTTTATGCAAATAAAATATAATTTCGTGTCGAAAAATTGGTAGAAAATGTCAAATTCATACGGAAGTCTATAGGAAATTTAAATAAAACAAAAAAAAATACACTTGATTAGAAGTCAAACGCCTTATCCATTAGGCCACAGGTTCAACTTGTCAAAAACCTATGAATTTTTATTTCTTCCTTATTTTACACACTACCCGTTTATAATATTCATATACTATATAAAGTAGGTTTCAATTTCTTGCTAGAGTTTCATCCAAAAAAAAATTCTAACATTTTATCTTGCCTTAAATATCCTTTAATTAGGGATCTCAATTACATACATTATTCTTATATGTGTCACCACCTCGGTTAACATCATTTTGGTATTATTATTGAATTTTTCAAAAATTTACTTGTTCAACCCAATATATCGTGACATTTTTATTGATGAATACTATTCCTTATTTGCGATAGAAAGATAATTTATGGTACTGGAAGATGAAATATCAATTGGGATATTTTTATTACTACCTAATATTATAATATATATATATATATATAAAGTATATGTTATAATTGTGTGGTGTAGAAAGAAAGAAGGAGATAAAGATAAGAAGAAGTAGGTAAGAGAGTAAGAGAGAGTTATCAGAAAGGAAAAAGAAAGAGAGGGGAAAAGAGGAAGAGGAAAGAGAAAGAGGAAGAAGAGAAGAAAATGAAGGAAGGAAGAGGAAGAGAAAGCCATGGAAACATTCACCACCATCATCATGTCATCTTCTTCATCATCTTGTTTTCACCATCTCCATCTCCAAGGTGAGTTCTTAGATAGATTTAGCCTTTGGGGGAAAATAACCTATGTTTGGGGTTAGGATTTATGTGAATTTGTGATGAACTTGTTGTGTTCATACTCCTCATCCATGCTATGTGTTGATATCATGTTGTTGTTGTTTAAATTGTGATACTTGGGTGTTTAATTTTGATGTGTTTTGTTGTTGAAGTTATGGAGGTTAATCACATGAATTCATAACAATATAAGTTATTCATGAAATATTCCATGAATCATGAGTAAACCATGTTTTCTATGATTATGGTGTTGTTATAATTGAACATGGTTGTTGAGGGAAAATAACCTATGTTTGGGGTTAGGATTTATGTGAATTTGTGATGAACTTGTTGTGTTCATACTCCTCATCCATGCTATGTGTTGATATCATGTTGTTGTTGTTTAAATTGTGATACTTGGGTGTTTAATTTTGATGTGTTTTGTTGTTGAAGTTATGGAGGTTAATCACATGAATTCATAACAATATAAGTTATTCATGAAATATTCCATGAATCATGAGTAAACCATGTTTTATATGATTATGGTGTTGTTATAATTGAACATGGTTGTTGAGGTTGTTAAGAACATGCGTTTATGAGGTTGAGGAATCCTTGAGTGTTGGTTGTTGTTGAAGAATCATGTGAAAATGGTAGGTAAAAATGGTAGATGGAAAGGAAAATAAAAGAGGAGTTATTTAAGGAAAGAAGTTACACATATCAATTTTTGAGAGAAATTCTCATTATTGAATTCATTTGATCAATCTATTAACATGAATTAATTATTTGATGAATTAAAATATGTCACCAAAGGGGTTTGAACCCAAGACCTCCTTGGAATTGTATAAGCCTTACCACTAGGCCAAAGATGTTGTTGTCAAATACTTATGCAATGAATAAATATTAATCTAAATCTTGATTAAGATAGATTAATAAATTAATTGAGTGGTATAACTCCGTTTTGGACACGGACGGATCCGTTAGAAGGATAACGTGAAGGGCTATTATTATTGTTCCATGTTATAAAATATCATGTGATTGATAAATGCTATGAATTATATTATGATGAATATTAAACATTGTTGATATGTTTGATTGTGAAATAACATGATTAAAAACCTTAAAAAGGTGAGTGAGGAAACCTAGGAGTATAACTTGATTAATAACTTAGAAAGATGATATAGGTTATGGAACATGTGTGATACATGTATGAGAATACGGTATTCATTCGTACGACGCTTATGTGAGGTCGTGGACGAATTGTTGCCATGATTGAGAATGAGACGCATTGTGTGGAACATTCGATGTTACTATTTGTGTATTGTGGTGAATGAAGTCACCCGTGATTGATGAATTTTGTTATGGTCCGTGGAACCAATGATTGTGAAACCGATCATGTATTCAGAAAGTGTGTTTTTCTGTGGTGGTACACATCTCTATTGGTATGCTTAGATGAGTAAGCATTGGGATGTGGGACCAATGATTCGAGCCTCAATTGGGTTTGAGTCCCAACCATGGCGGACATGGGGGAAAGGTGGACACCAAAGTGGGATAAGGCCCATACGGTGAAAGAGACTCAAAGTGGGTAAAGTCCCATACGACTGATGGTTCTCAAAAGTGGGAACCGGATATCCACCGTGAATATCGAATCATACGAGCATGCATGAACCGGGCTTGGCTTAGACGTAAGTCCGTTCAGGAATTGATGTTTCGTGATCTGAATAATGATCGAGGTTGAGTTATGAGAACTCAGATGCATGTTGTCATACAATTGCGAGATAGTTTTGATCCGATGAATGAATTAACCAATTATAGTAACGATTAATGGGGTTTTGGTTGGTTTAGGATTCAATTAAAAAAAATAGATTAAAATACGTGATTATTGAAATAACCTGTAGCAACAATTTACTGATTCGGTCTTTGCCTATCATCGACTATCGTAATTCCAACCGCAGATTAATTATTCCTATTCGATTATAATATCAACTGACAAGCGCAATTGATAGTATAAGTTGTATGTTCCTATTATCCGAATTAAGCAAACGGGATTAAGTTTCATGAATTAAGCAAACATGAATTAAACGGACTCGATAACGAATTAAGCAAACGAAATCGTGACTATAGTTAGGATCACACAATCAATCGGATTAAATCAATATAGCATATGTAAATCGGATTAAGCAAACAAAATACATATATTAATATTGAAAGGAATAAAAAACCTGAATAAGAATTAATAAAATCTCAAGGTATCGGAACCCGAATACAGCAAATTGTTTGGATCGATTAGTTCTTCATGAGAATTCTTGCCAAAGCTTTCAAGTATTTCGTGAATAGTAAAATGTTATTGTCAATAATTCCCCTGCTATAGTACTGCGGCTTCCCTTTTAAACAGAATAAGGGTTTCACTAATAATTCAAACTGGGTCGGAAAACCTAAATTCGGCCCAACAAATGGCCCAAAAAAATATATTTCCTAAAGTATGAAACTTCAACGAATTAATTGAGACGTATAAACTCCTAATCAGCTTTTGGTTTCAACATAAAAGTTGTAGCTCTTTCTCTTAGCTTTCCAACGCCTGGTAGCACGCCTCGATCCGATACTCCTAACTCCAGTTATGATTTTTCTCACGAAAGCTGCTAATGCTGAAAATAAACTACGAAAAACAAATAAGTGTAAAAATAAGATAAATTATAAAAACACATTAAAAGGAAAAAATAACCAAACTAAAACATGGAAATGCATAAGTATAAGTATATAAGAATGTACATCAAAATGCATTGATCAAGTTTCCCCATCGCTCAAGTCTTCGTTCCCTTGTTGACTTGAGTTGGATATGAGTTGAATATTGATTAGAAACCCTGTAGAGCCGAGTGGATCCATAGGATAGGAGAACTCACTGAGATTATTATCTCATCCCATCATTGTTGTTATTTTTCAGGTAATTCTTTATAGGTTGAATCTATGAGAAGGTGTTTATGGATGTTTCAAGGGATGATGTCTATCATGATCTTCCGCTGTGAAGTTGTGTGCAATGAAGATATTGCACATAGTTCTTAGATTTTATTATTTAGGCATTATTGTATAACATGTTCCATTGATGCTTTAGTTTGTACATGTATATATATTGATGCCATTAGGCACTTATGTTGTGACAGTACCAAAATTTAACACTTGTATGATATTATTCTAGATATATATTATACGGGTTGTTATAGTTGGTATCAGAGCAGGTCGATTCTCGACCTAGCCTTGAAACATCATAAGTAAATCTATTCCTGCTTCATATGTGTGTTTAGCCAACATGATTCTTAATATCATTGTATGTAATATTGGGCCTGATCAACCTAATGCTTTATGCATGGTAGGTAGGATCATGGTTGAGCGACCACGAGGACTCCGAAGTGTGGGTTGAACTTGTGCTTTGAGAGTAGGCTCAAGCCAAGAGTTAGAAAGTAAGGAGAATTGGATAGCCCAGTTGTAAGTTTCAGTAGGAATTGTGATTTGGGTATTATGGAATTGAAGAGTAGTGTATCGTTCAAGCGATTCTGCAGTGTTAACGGAGTTGAGAAGTTGAGGATCTCTATTGGATGAATTGTCAAAGCTTTGAGAAAGGTGTGATTTGCTAGTGGAATAAGATACACTCACTGATATGGAGTAAGTATTATGAGTAATTCCGTATGGTGAAGGAGAAAGGACGGTTATGTTACGCATATGTCATAAGGTCTGGAAGTGAGGTGGTGTATTAGTGTTTTAGTTTCTAAGGCCACTAAAATATTTTGGAAGAACGAGAGTACTTCATGGAATATATATATATTTGGAATTGTACCTTATAAGTTGTTAAGGACTTGAGGGATAAGGACGTTCAGTTTTGTTGGGAGCCTAAGGTAATGGTGAAGTCTAAGGAGAGACTTGAGGACATGGTTGCCTATTCCAAGTGAAACATGTATGGACCAAATGGAGGTTAGAAGATAAACCAAGTATGTTCAGTCTTAGAAGGGAGATCGGATTTGGGATAGCTCGTCAGTGGTTCAGTGTTAGTAGGAGACCATTATGGAATGTTAAGTTACCTAAGGATCAATTATAAGAGTTTGTGTTGGAAAGAGAGAGAACACACATTATATAGTAATGGAAGCTCCGGTGAGTTTTGGTTGTAGGAGATTTGGTTGGGGAGAAGAGCAAATAAGTTGGATTTAAGGAATTCTAGTAGAATGGTTATGTAATTGGAATTGAGAGAATTACCATAGGAAGATAAGTGAACACCGAGTGTGGAAGTAGTGTGGATGTCGCAATACAACTGTTGTAATGGGGTACATTTTAGATAGAGGCACAATGGGACCATTGAGATTCATTAAGACGATGTTATGGGCGTGTAGTTGATGATTATTCGCATCGAGTATTTCTAGTGTATGTAGTGGAGAGGAGGAAGTTATACCTTGGTATTAAGAGAAGTATGTGATAGCGGCATTATGGTTACAAGTAAGTGTAATGGATTCCTTGTCTTGAGATGGATGTAAAGTAACATACATTTTGTTGAGCAGTGAGTCTTGTATTCTAAGAAGTTGAGTTTATGATAGACAATGAAAGATAAACCAAGCTGGAGCATGTGGACTAAGTGTAGGATATGGAATATGTTATGTTGCAAGAGCTTATTGGGAGACAATAAGGATTATTTGTGGCAAGTCATAAAGACAAGTAACCCCGGTATGATAAAGGGTGTAGTAGGTATTGGTTTAGAAGAAAATTCCAGTCATAAGTACGTGGCAATGATAAGGTTCATCTTAAGTTCATTTTATTTGAATTGCAAGAGTAATATTGGGTTATTGGAAGTCTGGTTGTTATTTATCTTCTTGAGGAGTGTTTGGTTGGTTGATCTTGGAGTATAAACATTCACACCGTGTTGGAGCTAAGGGTGTCTTAAATGTCATAAGTGTACCGTTGTGGGTGTACAAATTGAGGATGGAGTTGCAAGTCACCACAAGTCAGAGTAGTAATTTTGAAATTGGGATTTCTAAGGTGTAGTGCGTAATTGGTCATCTGTAGAGATATCAGAGAAGTCATATGTTTGGGAAATCAACCCGGTGAACCGTGTTCAGTTTCAGTAAGTCTGGGAAGTACCACTATTATGATTATGAATAACTATAAGGAACAGAGCTGGAAGAGACCTACTAAGTGGTGATCTGAAAGAGATTAGATAGGTATATGGTACATACTGATAAGGTGTGAAGTGGTTGGTCATGGTATGAAATTGATTAATTCATTTGGATTCATAGCCTTAGATGTAGACTCCCTGAGAGTGGTAATGGATGTGTACGATGATACTCTACCCTATTGGAAGGATTCATGAATTATACTTCCCAGGAGGAACGAGAATCAGTTATTCCTGAAGTTAAACATGTAACTCGGACGGTATATTAGTAAGAGCATAAACTAAGATTATGGAAGATGGGACATGACGATTGAGATGAATGATTTTGGATACGAAGGGAAATGTTATCCCTAGATGTGTGTGAAGTATTGTGTGTGACTCTATGAGGTGTATGGACACTCATAGTTATGTTCTAGATTGCTTAAGTTCCTTAGAAGTGGTGTCTTGTTGATGATTTAAAGTCCCTTGATGGTGTTATGTTGTTTTTGGTCGAGATCATGTGTCGGTAGAAATCTTTAATGAATCAAAACCCTATAAGAGGATTTGATACGGAATATAGTAACCAAAACTGGATATTGTCAAACTAATTTGGTTTAGCTGCATCGAACACATGATGAATTTGGATGTTCTATGTTTTTATGGTTGTAGTAATGTAACTCCTGGATACCTAACTTCTGAGGAGTGTTGGTCTTATTCTAAAATTTTGTGAGTCATCAAGGAAGTTATTCTACTAATAGAAGTCGACAAGGTTCTAGTACCATTTTGGATGGTAAGCACTCTAGAGGGTAAGTGTGTTTCTTTGCAGCTTGTTAGCTAAACAGTAGTGCCTAGGAATCCCAGGTGTTCCACTATTAGAATCAGAGTATCACAATGGAAGGTGATGGAAGAAAGAGCTCAATCAAGTCTATGGGGATCAGGAAGATAGTTACTCGTGAGAATGGAGGTAAGGATGAGACTAAGACAATATCGTGCTAATGGTGCTATCTTATTGGAGTAGTACGAGAGAAGGGAAGTAGTAGGAGTAAGGGCTTGTAGCATACAGTAACAGATCAAGTGAAGTTTATAAGATTACCGATAGATGGCTTACAAGTTTGTCACATTTATTGAAGGAATAATAAGAGAAGAGTAGTCAATATTGTGTGCGGTCAAGGTATCAATAAATTTTCTTATGAAGGATTAATGAGTATTGATTAACCAAGTCGAGATAAGATGTCGTAATTATGTTTGTGTAACTTAGTCCAAGGAAGGGAAGTCATGGTTTCCGGGAAGGAAGTGACCAACTGATGTTGAACGGTATATAAGAGGAATTAAGTAGAAGCAAGTTTAAATGTTAATCCAATATCAGAATAAGATTGTGATGGAAATCAAGAAGTTTCAAGAGTTCATGAAGAAGGAAATTTGATAGCAAAGACAAGTTAGAAGAATGAGTATGTCAGAAACTTGAAATTGAAGAGAAGTCAAGTGTTGGTTTAAGATGTTGATGCAAGGTTTGTTTGTTTGTTTGTTGAGTGAAGGAAATTTGGGAGCGAATTTCAATTTAAGGGGGGAGAATGTAATATCCCATATTCCCTTAAATGCTCAATTAGTTTTCAGTTGAGACCAATTGAGTTCCTATGTACTCTAACTATTATCAATTGTAAAAATTAGAGCTCCTATGTGCTCTAAGTTGAAATTATGGTATCAGATATAAGATGTAGAAGGTAATGTTACGACACTAATATCTGTTAACACACAATGGATAAAGATACAGAATTATAAAATAAATCACACAAGCAATTGTTAACCCAGTTCGATGCAACTCACCTACGTCTGGGGGCTACCAAGCCAGGAAGGAAATTCACTAAAATAGAATTAGTTCAAAGACTCTCCTTACACTTCAACAAGTTACAGTCTTTCTCACCTAATCTCTACCCGTGCAATTTCTACCTAAGCACTCTTAGATATGAGAACCCACTCACTTCCCTTACAATCACACACCAGTGATTTTAAACAACAATCCCTTGAGAAAAGAAAATACTTTTCAATTACACACTCTTGATTTTACTTCACAGTTTCAATCAAGAAGACACACTCTTGATCTTGCTTCACAACTTTGATCAAGAAGACACACACTCTTGCTTAACAGCTTTAGAGTGACAAATCAGTCCAATTCAATCATCAATGGATGACTTGAATGACCTACAAGTCTTACGACTAAACAGACACAAACCTTAGCTCTCTCTATGAATTTCGCTCAATCTTGGTTGTGTGTTCAAACAGGTTTTCTAAGTCCCCTTTTATAGAAGCATTCTGCTGGGCTTGGACATCTTGAAAACCCTAAATCTATTTTCCAATCAAATCTTTTTATAACAGCTGGTTAGATCTCTTTGGAAAATAAGTAAATCAGGTTGTAATCCATGATTGAATGCGCCAACTAATCATATCTTTAATCATTCAAAGATTTCCATTAATTGTGTAATCATAAAACACCAGACATTCATATTGAATGTTCTGTGTACAGGATGTCATGACATCGTGTCTGACATCCTGGAAAAATCCTGCATAATCTAATAATTCCTTTTATAACTTTCAGCAGGTACAACCATATCAGATGTCATGACCTTGTGTATGTCATCTGAAACAATCCTGCATGAACATGTCTTTCATTTAAGCTCCAGCAGGTACAACCAATATCAGAAGCAATGATATTGTATGTGGCATTCTGAAACAATCCTGCTTGCACATGTTCTTGAACTCCAGCAGGTACATATGATATCTCATGTTAAGACATCACATATGACATCTTGTGAACACTCTTTGTTTTACCAAAATTGTTGCCAACACTTAGAATCAACAAACTCCCCCTTTGGCAAATTTTGGCTAAAACATATATTTGTCCTTTTTGTGCACAAGGTAAACTATCACCGGTTAAACAACATAACAGTTGTTTAATATGCAGCAGAAGCAAATACAATTGCTAGGTATAACTACTAGTAATACACACATGCACAAGGGTACTTCTCCTCCCCCTAAATCTGTGCAACACAATAAAATTACTAGTTTATGGATGCAACTAGTAAGAGACACAAATGCACAATGCACAAGGGTACTTCTTCTCCCCCTATTCATCAAATAATAGCTACTGTAACTCCAGCACCTGTACCAGCCAGAATGTCATTCTGACATCTACTTCAACATCAACACCTATACACCATATCAGACATCCCCTTTGACATCTGTAAACATAATAACAATCTGTTTTGACACCTGTGCACTTCCTTCAATAACTTCAATAAATGTTGTCCTCCAGATCAGCCACATATCATCTCACAACTCCATCTCCCAGCTCCACATACTTTTCCCCCTTTTTAGTCAAAATTGACCAGAGGTGACCAATTCTCATAACCTCTTCACACCCATCACATCCTTCACTACACCATACCTCACAAAACTTCATACTCTCTTTGTGAGGGATATCCACAGACTCCTTTGATTGCTATAGATTCTCATACACACATATCCCCAATTTTCCTCTTAAACATTCAAATTGGTTGGCATCCAAAGCTTTTGTGAATATGTCAGCTAATTGTCTCTCTGTAGGAACATGCTCTAGTGCTATGATCTTCTCTTCCACAAGTTCTCTGATGAAGTGATGCCTAATATCAATGTGTTTTGCCCTGCTGTGCTGAATAGGATTCTTGGAAATATTTATAGCACTCGGTTTATCACAGTACAATGTCATGACGTCTTGTGTGACATTGTATTCAGACAATATTTTTTTCATCCAGACCAGTTGAGAACAACTACTTCCAGCTGCTATGTATTCAGCTTCAGCAGTGGATAGAGATACACAGTTCTGTTTCTTGCTGAACCATGAAATCAGATTGTTCCCTAAGAAGAAACATCCTCCTGATGTGCTCTTCCTATCATCAGCACTCCCAGCCCAGTCAGCATCACAGTATCCAGTCAACATAGATCCAGATCCATGAGTGTATAACATCCCATAGTCACTGGTGCCATTGACATATTTTAGTATTCTCTTTACTTGGTTTATGTGACTGACTTTTGGTTCAGCTTGATATCTAGCACACACACCAACAACAAATGCAATGTCAGGTCTGCTTGCTGTGAGATATAACAGACTGCCTATCATGCTTCTGTATAGACTTTGATCCACACTGACACCATTTTCATCTTTAGAGATTTTTACATGTGTAGGAGCAGATGTTCTTTTATGGCTTGCATTCTCCATGCCAAACTTCTTCACAATGTTCTTGGCATACTTGCTTTGAGATAGAAAGATAGAGTCTTCCATTTGTTTGACTTGTAGCCCAAGAAAGTAGGTCAGTTCTCCAACAAGGCTAATCTCAAACTCAGATTGCATTTGTCTCAAAAAATGTTCAACCATCTGCTCTGACATTCCACCAAATACAATGTCATCTACATATATTTGTGCCACCATGAGCTTCCCTCCTTCATTCTTCACAAATAGAGTTTTGTCAATACCTTATTTCCTGTATCCATTGTCAGTGAGGAACACTGTGAGTTTCTCATACCAAGCCCTGGGAGCTTGCTTTAACCCATAGAGGGCTTTCTTCAGTCTGTACACATGTTGTGGAATGTTTGGATCTGTGAATCCTTTAGGCTGTTCAACATATACTTCTTCATTTAGGTAGCCATTTAGAAAGGCACTTTTTACATCCATTTGAAACAGTTTGAATTTCAGAATACATGCCACTCCAAGGAGTAATCTAATGGACTCAAGGCGAGCTACAGGGGCAAAAGTCTCATCAAAGTCAACGCCTTCAACTTGAGTATATCCTTGAGCTACTAATCTAGCTTTGTTTTTAGTAACAACCCCTTGTTCATCAGATTTATTCTTATATACCCACTTTGTACCTATGACATTTACTCCATCAGGTCTAGGTACCAATTCCCATACTTCATTCCTCTTGAATTTCCCTAACTCTTCTTGCATGGCATTGATCCATAACTCCTCAGTCAAGGCTTCCTTGATATTTCTGGGTTCAATCTTTGACACAAAGCAACCATGTGAGATTACTTCCCTTGATCTAGTAGTGACTCCTTTATCTGGATCTCCTATGAAAAGATCTTTGGGATGATCCTTCTGAATTCTGATACAGGGTCCCTTGTTGCTTTTGTCATCCTCAGGTTCAGCTTTAGGTGGTTCTTCTTCCTTATTCTTGTCTGAGGAGTCAGGTGGAGATTCATTCAGAGATGTCTCGACATCGTCTGTGACATCATTTTGTTGATCATCAACCACAACATTAATGGATTCCATCAACACATTAGTTCTAGAATTGAAGACCCTGTAGGCTCTGCTGTTTGTTGAATAGCCCAAAAATATTCCTTCATCACTTTTTGGATCCATCTTCCTTCTTTGCTCACGATCATCCAGGATATAGCATTTGCTACCAAATACATGAAAGTATTTTACTGTAGGTTTTCTTCCTTTCCAGACTTCATAAAGGGTTGTGGGAGTCCCTTTCTTTAATGTCACTCTGTTGTGAACATAGCAGGTTGTGTTCATGGCTTCAGCCCAAAAATGATAGGGTAACTTTTTAGCATGAATCATAGCTCTGGCTGATTCTTGCAGAGTCCTATTTTTTCTTTCCACCACACCATTTTGCTGGGGAGTGATGGGAGATGAGAACTCATGATGAATTCCTTCTGAAGAGCAGAATTCAGCAAATTTGTCGTTCTCAAACTTCTTTCCATGATCACTTCTAATTTTGACAACAGGACTTTCTTTTTCCCTTTGAAGTTTCAGACACAGCTCCTTAAAGACTTCAAATACATCAGATTTTTCTCTTATAAAATTGATCCAGGTGTATCTGGAGAAATCATCCACCACCACATATGCATATTTCTTCCCACCAAGGCTTTCTACTTGCATGGGTCCCATCAAGTCCACATGAAGTAGTTCCAGGACTTTGGTAGTTGTGTCATGTTTGAGCCTCTGGTGTGACATCCTTGTTTGTTTTCCAATCTGACATTCTCCACAGATTTTTCCCTCATCAATCTTTAAGTTGGGAATTCCTCTAACAGCTTCAACTGATATGATCCTCTTCATACCTTTAAGGTGCAAATGGCCCAATCTTTGATGCCATATCTTTACTTCTTCTTCTTTGGCTAAGGTACACATTGAAGAGTATCCAGTTTCTTGAGAGCTCCACATGTAGCAGTTGTCTTTGGACCTAACTCCCTTCATGATTACTTTATTTTCTTTGTTAGTAATCAGACATTCAGTTCTGGTGAAGTTTACATTCAGACCTTGATCACACGGTTGACTGGTGCTTATAAGATTAGCAGTTAATCCTTTAACAAGTAGGACATCATCAAGGTCAGGAACTCCAGGGCAATCCAGCCTTCCAATTCCTTTGATTTCACCCTTTGCACCATCACCAAAGGTAACATACCTCATGGCATGAGGATGAAGTTCAGTTAGCAGATTTTTGTTCCCAGTCATATGTCTGGAGCAACCACTGTCAAAATACCAATCTTCCTTGGCTGAGACTCTGAGGGAAGTGTGAGTTATTAGACTTGTGAACTTTGTCTTAGGAACCCATTGCTTTTTGTTAACAGTCTTGAGATGTTTGTACCTTGATTGGTGTTGAGACTGAACAGGATTAGGATAACCATATAGCTTATAGCAGAAGGGCTTAAGGTGGCCAAATTTTCCATAGTATTGGAATTTCCATCTTTGATGTTTTCCTTTCTGCTGTTGTGACATCTGATGTGACATCTCAAGTTTTCTTTTAACATGGCTGCACTTAGGTTTGGATTTTGGTTTGCAACTAGTGTAACTTCACTCAGCCTTGAATCCAATACCAGATTTGTTTCCTGTTGTTTGGCCAGTCTGAAGAATCTTGTCTAGGATGGCAGATCCATTGTTAAGCATTCTTACATACTTAGTCATCTCATCTAGTTTTGAATTCAAGAATATAGCTTTAGTCTCCAATTTTGAGATGGTTTTCACATACTCTTCCTTTTCATTTTTCAGCTGAGCTATCATTTTCTTTTGGCTTTCAACTTGTCTGCACACTCCTGCACTTCTATGGCACAATTCTTTGTAGGTAGTGGTCAGCTCTTCAAATGGTCTTTCATCATCAATTGACTCTTCCTCAGACCCCCATCTTCCTGTCAAAGCATTCACATGGTTTGTAACCTCTTCAGTTTCACTTCCATCAGACCAAGAGGCCACAAGACTTCTCTTTTGTTTCTTGAGGTAGGTCCCACATTTAGTTTTAATATGACCATATCCATTACACTCATAGCACTGAACTTCTTTGGGCTTTTCTTCAGACTTTGTTTTCTTACCAAAGTTGTTGGATTTACTGATGTCAGATGTGATGTTTTTGACATTACCCTTTGCTCTCACATCTACCTTTCTCATCAGTCTGTTGAACTGTCTTCTCAGCATTGCTATCTCATTTGCCAGATCTTCATCAATATCTTGACCACCTTCCTCATCTTCCTCTTCAGTGTTTGACATAAATGCTATGCTCTTGGCCTTCTTTTCAGCTCCATCACATATTCCCATCTCAAATGTTTGGAGGGATCCAATTAGCTCATCAACTCTCATATTTGAGATGTCTTGAGATTCTTCTATGGTTGTTACTTTCATAGCAAATCTCTTGGGGAGTGATCTAAGTATTTTTCTTACTAACTTTTCGTCTGACATCTTCTCACCCAAAGCTCCAGAGGCATTGGCAATTTCAAGAATGCTCATGTACAATTCATGAATATTTTCATCTTCTTTCATCTTTAAGTTTTCAAACTTGGTGGTGAGCAACTGTAGTCTAGACATTTTCACTCTTGAGGTTCCTTCATGAGAGGTTTTGAGAATGTCCCAAGCATCTTTAGCTACTTCACAATTGTTTACCAATCTGAAGATGTTCTTGTCTACCCCATTGAAGATGGCATTCAAAGCTTTAGAATTTCCAAGGGCTAGGTCATCCTCCGCCTTGGACCATTTTTCTTCAGGCTTTTTCTCAGTAGTGGCTTCTCCTTCTTTAGTAACTACAGGGTGCACCCAGCCTGTTAACACAGCTTTCCAAGCCTTGTTATCAAGAGATTTTAGAAAGGCTACTATTCTAGGTTTCCAATAGTCATAGTTAGAACCATCCAAAATTGGTGGCCTATGAACAAATCCTCCATCCCTCTCCATTGTACCAGAAAGTATTGTCCCTAGATCTCACCCAAAACCAGAGTAGGATGCCTGCTCTGATACCAATTGAAATTCTGGTATCAGATATAAGATGTCAAAGGTAATGTTACGACACTAATATCTGTTAACGCACAATGGATAAAGATACAAAATTATAAAACAAATCACACAAGCAATTGTTAACCTAGTTCGGTGCAACTCACCTACGTCTGGGGGCTACCAAGCCAGGAAGGAAATTCACTAAAATAGAATTAGTTCAAAGACTCTCCGTACACTTCAACAAGTTACAGTCTTTCTCACTTAATCTCTACCCGTGCAATTTCACCTAAGCACTCTTAGATATGAGAACCCACTCACTTCCCTTACATTCACACACCAGTGATTTTAAACAACAATCCTTTGAGAAAAGAAAATACTTTTCAATTACACACTCTTGATTTTACTTCACAGTTTCCATCAAGAAGACACACTCTTGATCTTGCTTCACAGCTTTGATCAAGAAGACACACACTCTTCCTTAACAGCTTTAGAGTGACAAATCAGTCCAATTCAATCATCAATGGATGACTTGAATGACCTACAAGTCTTACGACTAAACAGACACAAACCCTAGCTCTCTCTATGAATTTCGCTCAGTCTTGGTTGTGTGTTCAAATAGGTTTTCTAAGTCCCCTTTTATAGAAGCATTCTGTTGGGCTTGGACATCTTGAAAACCCTAAATCTATTTTCCAATCAAATCTTTTTATAACAGCTGGTTAGATCTCTTTGGAAAATAAGTAAATTTGGTTGTAATCCATGATTGAATCCGCCAGCTAATCAGATCTTCAATCATTCAAATATTGCCATTAATTGTGCAATCATAAAACACCAGACATTCATACTGATTGTTCTGTGTACAGGATGTCATGACATCGGGTCTGACATCCTGGAAAAATCCTGCATAATCCAATAATTCCTTTTATAACTTTCAGCAGGTACAACCATATCAGATGTCATGACCTTGTGTATGTCATCTGAAACAATCATGCATGAACATGTCTTTCATTTAAGCTCCAGCAGGTACAACCAATATCAGAAGCCATGGCATTGTATGTGGCATTCTGAAACAATCCTGCTTGCACATGTTCTTGAACTCCAGCAGGTACATAGGATATCTCATGTTAAGACATCACATATGACATCTTGTGAACACTCTTTGTTTTTCCAAAATTGCTGCCAACACTTAGAATCAACATAAGTGTTGTCAATTGGGACCAATAGAGTAACCAGTGAACTCTAAAGAGATTAATTATTAATAAAGAGACAAACCAATATTAATAAGTGTAAGAGAGGACATTTTTGGTAACATTAATAATTGGTCAATTGGTACTGGAAGATGAAATATCAATTGGGATATTTTTATTACTACCTAATATTATAATATATATATATATATATATATATATATATATATATATAGATAAAGTATATGTTATAAGTGTGTGGTGTAGAAAGAAAGAAGGAGATAAAGATAAGAAGAAGTAGGTAAGAGAGTAAGAGAGAGTTATCAAAAAGGAAAAAGAAAGAGAGAGGAAAAGAGGAAGAGGAAAGAGAAAGAGGAAGAAGAGAAGAAAATGAAGGAAGGAAGAAGAAGAGAAAGCCATGGAAACATTCACCACCATCATCATGTCATCTTCTTCATCATCTTGTTCTCACCATCTTCATCTCCAAGGTGAGTTCTTAGATAGATTTAGCCTTTGGGGGAAAATAACCTATGTTTGGGGGTTAGGATTTGTGTGAATTTGTGATGAACTTGTTGTGTTCATACTCCTCATCCATGCTATGTGTTGATATCATGTTGTTGTTGTTGTTGAAATTGTGATACTTGAGTGTTTAATTTTTAGGTGTTTTGTTGTTGAAGTTATGGAGGTTAATCACATGAATTCATAACAATATAAGTTATTCATGAAATATTCCATGAATCATGAGTTAACCATGTTTTCTATGATTATGGTGTTGTTATAATTGAACATGGTTGTTGAGGTTGTTAAGAACATGTGTTTATGAGGTTGAGGAATCCTTGAGGGTTGGTTGTTGTTGAAGAATCATGTTATGTGAAAATGGTAGGTAAAAATGGTAGATGGAAAGGAAAATAAAAGAGGAGTTATTTAAGGAAAGAAGTTACTGAGAATTAATGGAGATTGGTCTTTGCATCAATCGACTGTAGAAACTTTCTGTTCGGAATTTTTGACAGATCAATCGATTGGCCTTATTCGAGTGGTCCTTCCAATCAATTCATTTGATCAATCTATTGACATGAATTAACTATTTGATGAATTAAAATATGTTACCAATGGGGTTTGAACTCGAGACCTCCTTGGAATTGTACAAGCCTTACCACAAAGCCAAAGACGATCTTGTTGAATACTTATGCAATGAATAAATAGTAATCTAAATATTGATTAAGATAAATTAATGAATTAATTGAGTGGTATAACTCCGTTTTGGACACGGACGGATGCGTTAGAAGGATAACGTGAAGGGCTATTATTATTTGTTCCATGTTATAAAATATCATGTGATTGATAAATGCTATGAATTATATTATGATGAATGTTAAACATTATTGATATGTTTGATTGTGAAATAACATGATTAAAAACCTTACAAAGGTGAGTGAGGAAACCTAGGAGTATAACTTGATTAATAACTTAGAAAGATGATCTAGGTTATGGAACATGTGTGATACATGTATGAGAATACGGTATTCATTCGTATGACGCTTATGTGACATCGTGGATGAATTGTTGCCATGATTGAGAACGAGACGCATTGTGTGGAACATGCCATGTTATTATTTGTGTATTGTGGTAAATGAAGTCACCCGTGATTGATGAATTTTGTTATGGTTCGTGGAACCAATGATTGTGAAACCGATCATGTATTCAGAATGTGTGTTTTTCTGTGGTGGTACACATCTCTATTGGTATGCTTAGATGAGTAAGCATTGGGATGTGGGACCAATGATTCGAGCCTCAATTGGGTTTGAGCCCTAACCATGGCGGACATGGGGGAAAGGTGGACACCAAAGTGGGATAAGGCCCATACGGTGAAAGAGACTCAAAGTGGGTAAAGTCCCATACAAGTGATGGTTCTCAAAAGTGGGTTTAAGTCCCATAGGGGAACCGGATATCCACCGCAAAAGTCGAATCATACGAGCATGCATGAACCGGGCCTGGCTTAAACGTAAGTCCGTTCGGGAATTGATGTTTCGTGATCTGAATAATGATCGAGGTTGAGTTATGAGAACTCAGATGCATGTTGCCATACAATTGCGAGATAGTTTCCCCATCGCTCAAGTCTTCGTTCCCTTGTCGACTTGAGTTGGATATGAGTTGAATATTGATTAGAAACCCTGTAGAGCCGAGTAGATCCATAGGATAGAAGAACTCACTAGGATTATTATCTCATCCCATCATTGTTGTTATTTTTCAGGTAATTCTTTACAGGTTGAATCTATGAGAAGTTGTTTATGGATGTTTCAAGGGATGCTGTCTATCATGATCTTCCGCTGTGAAGTTGTGTGCAATGAACATATTGCACATAATTCTTATTATTTAGGCATTATTGTATAACATGTCCCATTGATGTTTTAGTTTGGACATGTATAAAGTAGGTTTCAATTTCATGAGAAAATTCCAGCATTTTATCTTGCCTTAAATATCCCATAATTAGGGATCTAAATTACATACATTGTTCTTACATGTGTCACCACCTCGGTTAACATCATCTTGGTATTATTATTGAGTTTTTAAAAAATTTACTTGTTCAACCCAATATATCGTGACATTTTTATTGATGAATACTATTCCTTATTTGAGATAGAAAGATAATTTATTCAGGCTTAACGTTGTTGTTCTTACTACTCTACTACACAAAACAATGTAGTCACACTTCTTTTTATGCTTGCATACCTCCTTATACATCATAGCATTATTTTGGAAACATGTAATGCTTGCGTATTTCGTCTTTGAAATTCCTCAGTCAGGAGAATTCCATTCAAATATTAAATTTAAAATTCTTAGTCGTGACATATTCTTCATTATATATAATTAAAGTAGAATTATCTTCACCACTAACATCCTATATTGCATTGCCAAATTTATCAGTTATGTAATTATCTTCTATAAAATGTTTTTCCATCTTTTATTTAATAAAGCCACTTGGTGGTGGTGGTTCGTTGGTGGTCGTAACACCCTCAACATTATGTGTTTTATTAGTTTGACTCACATATGCACTGAAAATAACATCAAATATATTAATTAGATCTTCATCATTATCATCAAAGTACATACCTCTGAGATATTCATTAATTGTTTCATCGCATGTACTATTGCTTATCTTCAAGGAACTCGTTCATAATTGTCATCTTCCTCAAAAACTTTATACTTACCAAACCAATGACAGACACCAATTGTTATTGAGTTATCACTTTAATTCCTTGCTTAAATCATATATAATTCAAAGAGCTTTTCTTCAACTTTTTGTATACTCAACCTCCTCTCAATCTCATCGTTCACTCATCTTAAAACAATATGGTAAACACTCATTCACATACAATTAACATCAAACTTTTGAATTTTTAAGAATTCTAAAAATTTGTCACTTTTTTATTCAAAAACATGCTTTTGAGTTTTTTCACAAGTTGTAACTTGACTTATGCCAAGGTGGGATATATTTGGCGAATACGTTTAATTCCTTGGAGTTAAGTACGTACTATCCTCCTATTTTTACACTATTCTTACATATTCTTTTTTTTGTATTAATTGATGTGTACTTAGAATTTTGACTTTCTTTTTTTCTTTTTCTTTTTGCCGAATCTCTAAGTTTTAACGTTGTTACAATTTTTCTAACTTCTATAAATTATTTTAATCGACACTTTTTTAATTCTCAGACTCTAGTATCCCTAACCCTAAAAGTAAAACATTTCTTATTCCAGAAGAAACACAAACTTAACTTTTTGCATGTGTAATGAAACAATATAAAAAAACAACTATCTACCTAACTCTAATGAAACAGTGTATATAACCACCACTATAGGCAGAAGATTGAGGCTCTTTAAGAGAGGATTAAAATTATATATATTGACTAATAAAGTTAGGTCAAATCATCACTTTTCACATATGAGATTCCTAAAGACCACTTACTTAGCTTATCGCAGATACAAAAAAAAAGGGAATGATACATAAAGATTAACACGACCACTGCATGCATATTACACAAACTATTTAAAAAATGCTTCGAAAATATCACTATTAGTTGAGAAGGCTGAGTTGGTCTAAGGCACGAGATTGAGGTTTTGGTCCGAAAGGGCGTGGGTTTAAATTCCACTCTCAACATAATGATATTTTTCAATTAATCTAATTTATTTATCATTTGTTAGTTAGTATCAATTAAATTATAATGTTTTTTACATATATATTCAATTTAATTTTTTTTTACTATTAAACATATATTTGAATAATCATACTTTCAAGTTAATTTTTAAAGTGGCAACAAAATAAAAGTGTTACTTGTCATAACGCTTAACATTCTCCAAATATATTGACATTTTTAAAATTAGGCAATTAATTTATTATCACTTAGTTATTATCAATTAAATTATTATTTTTTAAATATATATTAAATTTATTTTTTACTATTAAACATATATTTGAAGAATCATACTATCAAGTCAACTTTTAAAGTGACAACAAAATCAAAAATAAAGTAAAAGTGTCGGTTGTCATAAAACTTAACACTTTCTAAATTATAGTTTATATAAGTATTCAAATCAATTGGTTGTGATTTTTTTAATTCTTATTTATAATTTATCTCAATTGAGATATTCCTACTAATGAAATTTGTTTTTGTTTGAGTCAAAGTCCAATTTTTTATATTCCATGATGCTTATCGGGGAATTTGGAAAAGAGATCGTTAGATCCATCTAACAGACCCTATAGTATATCCCAAAAGACATGCATCACACAATGAACAATTGGATCTAATGTCCACGAAATGATCTCTCACTAACATTATACAAGACCAAAATGGGTAAAGGTTTTAAGGCTTTACAAAATAACATATTCTCACAAATGTCACCACTTATGTGAGACCTGTTGACCCTTTTAAGCATTCACAAGATACAAAACAAAAGTCATCCTCAATGTCTCTCCATACTGTAGGAATTTTGAGTAATTTTCATATAAGTACGAGTTTTTTCCGCGAAACATTTTTTTATGAAAATAAAATATAATTTCGTGTCGAAAAATTTGTAGAAAATGTCAAATTCATAGGAAAGTCTATAGGAAATTTAAATTAAAAAAAATACAATGGCGTTGATGTAATTGGCCCACCTTACAATTATATATATATATATATATATATATATATATATATATATATATATATATATATATATATATATATATATATATATATATATATATATATATATATATATATATATATATATATATATATATATATATATATAAAGAGAGAGAACTAATACTATCCACACCCGGTGGGACTCAAACCCACAATCGTTTGATTAGAAGTCAAAGGCCTTATCCATTAGGCCACATGTGCAAGTTGTCAAAAACCTATAAATTATTATTACTTCCTTATTTTACACATTACGCGTTTATAATACTCATATACTATATAAAGTAGGTTTCAATTTCTTGCTAGAGTTTCATCCAAAAAAAATTCTAGCATTTTATCTTGCCTTAAATATCCCATAATTAGGGATCTCAATTACATACATTACTCTTATATGTGTCACCACCTCGGTTAACATCATCTTCGTATTATTATTGAGTTTGTCAAAAATTTACTTGTTCAACCCAATATATCGTGACATTTGTATTGATGAATATTATTCCTTATTTGCGATAGAAAAATAATTTATTCATGCTTAATGTTGTTATTCTTACTACTCTACTGCCCAAGACAATGTAGTCACACTTCTTTTTATGCTTGCATACCACCCTATACATCATAACATGATTTTGGAAACATGTAATGCTTGCGTATTTCGTCTTTGAAATTCCTCAGTTAGGAGAATTTCATTCAAATATTAAATTTAAAATTCTTAATCGTGACATATTCTTCATTATATATAATTAGAGTAGAATTATCTTCACCACTAACATCCTATATTGCATTGCCAAATTTATCAGTTATGTACTTATCTTCTTTAAAATGTTTTTCCATCTTTTATGTAATAAAGCCACGTGGTGGTGGTGGTTCGTTGGTGGTCGTAACACCCTCAACATTATGTGTTTTATTAGTTTGACTCACATATGCACTGAAAACAACATCAAATATATTAATTAGTTCTTCATCACTATCATCAAAGTATATACCTCTGAGATATTCATTAATTGTTTCATCGTATGTACTATTGCTTATCTTCAAGGAGCTCGTTCATAATTGTGATCTTCCTCAAAAACTTTATACTTACCAAACCAATGACAAACACCAATTGTTATTGAGTTATAACTTTAATTCTTTGCTAAAATCATATATAATTCAAAGAGCATTTCTTCAACTTTTTGTATACTCAACCTCCTCTCAATCTCACCGTTCACTCATGTTGAAACAATATGGTAAACACTCATTCACATACAATTAACATCAAACTTTTAAATTTTTAAGAGTTCTAAAAATTTGTCACTTTTTTATTCGAAAACATGCTTTTGAGTTTTTTCACAGGTTGTAACTTGACTTATGCCAAGGTGGGATATATTTGGTGAATATGTTTAATTCCTTGGAGTTAAGTACGTACTATCCTCCTATTTTTACACTATTCTTACATATTCTTCTTTTTGTATTAACTGATGTGTACTTAGAATTTTGGCTTTCTTTTTTTCTTTTTCTTTTTGCCGAATCTCTAAGGTTTAACCTTGTTGCAATTTTTCTAACTTCTATAAATTGTTTTAGTCAACACTTTTTTAATTCTAAGATTCTAGTATCCCCAACCCTAAAAGTAAAACATTTCTTATTCCAGAAGAAACTCAAACTTAACTTTTTGCATGTGTAATGAAACAATATATGAAAATAACTATCTACCTAACTCTAATGAAACAATGTATATAACCACCACTATAGGCAGAAGATTGAGGCTCTTTAAGAGAGACTAAAATAATATTTATTGATTGATAAAGTTAGGTAAAATCATCACTTTGCACACATTAGATTCCTCAAGACCACTTACTTAGCTTATCACAGGTACAAAAAAATAAAACTGGAATGATACATAAAGATTAACACGACCACTGCATGCATATTACACAAACTATTTAAAACATGCTTCGAAAATATCACAATAAGTTGAGATGGCCAAGTAGGTCTAAGGCGCCAGTTAGTATCAATTAAATTAATATTTTTTACATATATATTCAATTTATATTTTCTTATTAAACTTTTATTTGAATAATCATACTATCAAGTCAACTTTTAAAGTGACAACAAAATCAAAAATAAAGTAAAAGTGTCGGTTGTCATAAAACTTAACACTTTCTAAATTATAGTTTATATAAGTATTCAAATCAATTGGTTGTGATTTTTTTAATTCTTATTTATAATTTATATCTATTGAGATATTGCTACTAAAGAAATTTGTTTTTGTTTGAGTCAAAGTCCAGCTTTTTATATTCCATGATGCTTATCGGGGAATTTGGAAAAGAGGTCGTTAGATCCATCTAATGGACCCTAGAGTATCTCCCAAAAGATCTGCATCTTATAATGAACAAGTGGATCTAATGTCCATGAAATGATATCTCACTAACATTATACAAGACCAAAATGGGTAAAGGTTTTAAGGATTTACAAAACAACATATTCTCACAAATGTCACCACTTATGTGAGACCTGTTGACCCTTTTAAGCATTCACAAGAAATAAAACAAAAGTCATCTTCAATGTCTCTCCATATTGTAGGAATTTTGAGTAATTTTCATATAAGTACGAATTTTTTCCGTGAAACATTTTTTTATGCAAATAAAATATAATTTTGTGTCGAAAAATTTGTAGGCACCAGATCATGTATATAATAATAATTACCCAGATGCGCACATCTGTGCGATTTGGGCTGAGGAGGATGAAATCTAGAAAAGCATTATTTGCAACCATTAGGTGAAATTTACCGTCTTGCCTTCGTTTTACTAATTTCATGCTGTCGCATTACGCGAAAAACCGGCGGGAAAACAAGAACAACAGAGCCGCCACCGTGCGTTATTTATCCCAAAAGAGGGAAAGGAAACGCTCAGAGTAAACCTGGAAAAGACATGGTCTTGCGACCAAAGAGAATGGGATCGGGAGTCGGTTATGCGAAGGGAAGGTATTAGCACCCCTACGCATCCGTCGTACTCGACGGGATCCACGCACAATAGGAAGGAAAATGGTTGCTAAAACACTGCTCAAATAAACATCTACACAGGCTAAAAGAGACACAAGAAAACAAGCAAGACTGACTCGGCAGGATATCGCATCCTGGGCCTACTTAGTCTATCAAGCATAGACATCAGAGTCAAAGTAGTTCGGACTGGGGAAACGACACATGCTCGCTAGGATGTCGCATCCTATGCATACGTATCTCCTTGGACGAAGGAGAATCAGAGCATTCGTAGCTCGGCTAACACGCACACGAACAAACACAGGCAAAGGCAAACGTGGAGCCTGAATGCCAATCACTGGGCTTACATCAGCATCCGAACCAAAACACACACAAGAAGGCAAACGTGGAGCCTGAATGCCAATCACTGGGCTTACATCAGCATCCGAACCAACACAGGAAGAAGAAGGGTCTCGATTGCGACTAGGGCAAGAGAAAGGGGAGGTCTCAATCGCAACGAGGGCGAGAGAAAAGAAGGTCTCAATCGCAACGAGGGCGAGAGAAAAGCGTTAGTGTTAGTCGTTAGTCAAACTCGACAAGACATCGCATCTCGTGCCTACGTATCTCACCTGAACATGAGAATCAGAGTTGTCGTAGTTCGGCTAAACTATTCCTGTTGGTTTGTGTTTTTTAAGTGGACAACGTCACTACGTAATCTACCGGATGCTCGACCTTTGGAGACTTACTCATCTGTAGTAGAAGGAGTTGACGTATCCTTACGAGGGGATAATGTTTGTTTGTGTTTTAGGAAAGCTCAAGCAAGAAAGGAAGTCCTATACGAAGGAACCGTGCTACCTTAATTGACATGCAAACGAGACTACGCGGAGTCTAGCAAACCTAGGGGATACAATCACACCACACAAACATATACAGCATGAAATAAACACACCAACAAGGGGCTCAAACATCAAGGTTGGGCTTTAGTCGAGGGGTCATATCAACCTCAACAAACAAGCCTCTGTATCGGGGTCAGGTTAGCTCTTAACCTTGCCATTGAGGGGCTAAGGTGAAGCCAGATGAAAGGTGATGAGGGGTGTGCCTCATTGCTTCTATCTCAAGTCCGAGAGAGCATGTAAATATAAGAATGTGGGGGAGTTCAGAAAGATGGAACTCTTTCCCCGATTAGACTCGATAGATCTTGGGTTTGGATCTCAATGCTACAACCATGTAATGGGAGCAAGGAGAAGACTCACAGAATAGTGGGGGATAGATTGCTTATCCCTACCTTCCACCAATTGCCTCAAATGAGGACTTTTCCTGCTTGGGACAAATATAAACATACACAAGCATTGCCTCTTAAGGAGGACTTCAGACAGTTTGCCCGGCCAAATAACAGCCGGGTCTCCAGACTACATGAAGAAGAAGGTTCTATACCTCAACGCCAATTGCTTATAAGCAAAGCAATGCAAGTTCTTAAGAGAACTGAGCAACTAAGGGTACCTGTACAAAAGTCAAACAGAATCAGCATCCCATCCATAATCAGACAACAATATAATGATCAATCAGTAAGGTACAATCAAACAATAATGGGCACAGCACAAAGCTCAATGTGAACCAACATCCTACAAAACAGCCACATTAGTTTACAAGTCAAGTAAGATAATCCCAAATGTGAAACAATATCCTTAAGCCTTAACTTCTTAACCTGAAAAGCCAAAGACAAGTTCAAATGTAAGTGACAAGACCACTAGGACTAGCCTAGGGTCCAAAAGAAGGAAAAATCCTAAAACAGCAACCAATTCATGATCAAAGTCAAGCTATTTCAATTACAAAGGGATCCCAATTGGTCCCATATCCAAACTATGTACACATTTTATTCTATGCAACATGTAAGGCAAAGTGAACAAACATGGATCATATAAGAGCAACCAGCAAGATCAAATCCAAGTAAATGCCAAAACAGCATGGAAAATTCCACAAAAATTATATCCTAAACAGAGGACCTTCAACAAGCTACATGTCAATTTTCAAGCAATTTGGGCTAGTGGAACAATGGGAATTAATTGAACATGTCTAAGCATGCAAAAACACAATCAAATGAAGCTACAAAATGTACATTAACTTCAATTCAATGGTAAACAGTGACATTACATGGGAAATTAGTAGGACCAAAGCCAAATGAAAGCTACACATGTCAGGAACTATTCTACCAAATTTCATGGTCATATCATTCATCATGCTCATTCTATGCACAAAATAAGGCAAACTAGTTCAAAGGAAGCACTAAGCCTACAAACAGAACTATTGCATTCAAATCCACATCAACACAATCCCAAAAATTCTCAAATAATTTACACCTAAACAGGGGATATTCAAGGTCTACCATGTCAAATTTGAGCTCAATTGGGCAAATGGAACCATGTCAATGAAAATCAACAAAAACAGACACAATTATAGGCTCCAAATCACAACATCAACACACGCTTCCACTTCAAAAATTCATAACTCAATGAAAACAAAAAAGAAATGGATGAGACCAAAACAGGGAGGTCCTAACATGTGTCTTCTACAAGCATATCAAATTTCATGATCATACAGTACCATATGAGCATTTCACATTCAATCTACCAACCTATGTCAAACAAGCTTGCACAATTGACCAACAGAAATGAAAAATCACAATCAAATTGAAAATGCAATGTAAAATTCCACAAAAATTCCTACAACATCTCAAAATGTTAATCAATCATCATGCAAAATTTCATTCAATTCTAACAAGTATAGGTCAATCAATTAAATCCAGCAAATTGGCATCAAGAGGTGTGACACCAATTGTCACACCTAAGTTCAAAAATTCACAACTACATAACCAGGTATCAAAAATGCATGAAATTTACATGGAAATAAACCTCATCCAGTCAAGAATCATCACAAAAATTTTCAGACATTTATTTTACAATATGAGAATTTCACAATCAAATTGATCAAAGGTATCAAAAATACACATGTATGGAGGAATCCTAGGTCAAATGAAAAATACACCATGCACAACTTTGACCAATAGGTCAAAAATCATCTACACTCAGCCACAAAGTCAACAAAACAATTTTCACAATTTTCTGATTTTTCTATATTTTTCTATGAATTATTTAAGGTGCTAAAGTGTTTTTATGAATTTTTTAGAATTAATTAATTAAATGAAATCGTAATGGCATTATGGTAATTAACATGGCGCGGGGGCGGGTAACACGTTTTTGAATTTTCAAACCAGAAATTTGGATCTAGCAAGCGTTCTTCATCGTTTCAGCCATGAACATTTCCAGAAATTCAATAAACACTCAAGAACACTCAATCCTCAAATCAGCACCAAAACGGACAAATGGATATCCGTTGGAGCCGCACGAACGTGTAGATCACAAATATCAACTCCAATTAACCTAACAATTGCTAAATCTCAAGAATCGAATGCGTTAGGGTTTTAGATCCAAACTTCGAGTCGCGATTTCTTACACTACAGTTGATCATTCACAAATCTAAAACTATCATGATGCTCTACGTTTCATGCTCTACAACACGCATACAACAATTAAGCAAAGCATGTGATTCGAATTTTGAAGAAACCTGCTATGGCAGTGGTGAACCTGGACGAATCCGCGCGAGAGAGCCTCAAACAGGTGCAGTACAAGCTATTGGCAAGGAGATTCGAAGCTTAGATCCATTCAGTTTTGCTCCGGTTGCTTGAAATCACCATTCACCATGGATGAACCTTGAAGATGCAGTCACTTTAGGCGCGGCTTTGGTGGTTCTTGAGTACAAACAGATGAAGCATAGGCCGATGTAAGATCGATGCAAAAAGAATTTCTCAAATTGATCAAAGAATGATGAAGTTTGATCAATTTTGGTTTTTGAGAATTCTTGAAAAATCTTGGAGAATTGTGATGATTTGATCTGATTTTTTGGTGAAATGAAATTCTGTTATGTTTATGGAATGATTAGGCTTTTATATGATATCATAATCCATGCTTAATCAAGGTAATTAACCAAATTGGGATGTTAAGCAAATTGTGCATTTCACTCAAAGTGGCCAAAATGCCCTTTCTCTAAAACAGTCCATATATCAGCTCAACTTTGATTCAAACAAGTCCAAAATATCACATGTGATGTGTAGAAACAAGTCCCATTTCCATTGGCCATGTATTTTTGAACTTCACCATTTGATAGCAAAATGTCCAATTTTAACCATTGCATTTTTCAAACCAAATCTCAATTTACAAAGCCTATGCATAAAGTGATGATTCAAACACATTCCAAATGCCATTCCTGAGGTGTTGCAAAAAGTCCCATCTCAAAATTCCAAATATTTTGACATTTGGACAATTTTGCCCCTGATCCAATTTAATAGTCTAGTTGAAAAGTGACTTTTTGCATTGGCCACTTTTGGAAAAATCCAATGATGCACCCTTGAAGTACATGTCAAATGGAGTTTGTGCATATAAAGAACTTGCAATTTGGACAATCCATGTGGTAGTTATGGCCTCCTGATTACGGGTCTTTTCTGAAATTCACTGAGCCATATTTTGCAAACCACACATTGGATTTTTGAGTTCTTGGACTTTTTGGAAAGGTGAGAACAAGATCTTCAACTTTCATGTTGGACAAAATTCCATTTGAAGCTTGTATGATGAAGTTATTTTGAGGAGAAAAAGTTTCCATTTTGGGCAGCTGAGATTACAGGTCACCTGCTATTTTTGGAAACTTTCTGTCTGACCTCCAAATCTTCAACCTTGGTCTTTGGCATGTCAAATGAGACTTATATGGACATGAATGAGGCCCTTCAAACCACTTCCCACCTTCCAATCCATAAAATCAGGCACAGTTGACCACAGTTGACTTCAGTTGACTTTCTAGGGTTTCTGGTTGACTGAACAATGACTGGTGACTTCTGAGCATCCAATCTTTGGCCAAACCACTTCAAAATGATCCTTGGACCATATGAGCTTGAAAAATCAACCCTAGGGCTTTGTTCCAATGAAAATAGCACATGCTTGCTTGATTGACTGATTCTCCTGATCACTCTGACCCAATCCATCAATTGAGCTTGCACTTGGGCAAATGGACAATGCAATGTTATGCAGTGGACATGTTATGTTATGACCTAATATGAAATGAATGTACAAAATGGTAGGGTGCAAATTTGAGGTGCTACAGCTGCCCCTATTCAATCAACTGGGAACCCAAATGGATGAGAGCAACGGCTGTCAGACTTTCAGGGTAAACAGGGATTGAATACCAAGAACCGTAGAAATTTGCACACTGCTGGGAAATTTTCCGTTTCCTTGTTTTTGAGGTACAACCACATCCAAACCCCGACACACGATGCATGGGAACAGAAATCATCTCAACTAGATGCCAACGGACAACTAGGAAACACTCAACGTTTACCAAGACCAACGGAGAGGTAAGTCAACTCTACTGGGGATAACCAGGAAAGGATACAACCATACGTCAACGGACGTAATGGGGAAAAACTCAACGTTTACCGAAACCAACGGAGAGGTAACCAATCATTAATGAATGGAAAGAGAGATACAACCATACGTCAGCGGACGTAATGGGGAAAAACTCAACGTTTACCAAAACCAACGGAGAGGTGACCAGACATCATAGGATGAATGGAAAGAGAGATACAACCATACGTCAGCGGACGCAATGGGGAAAAACTCAACGTTTACCAAGACCAACAGAGAGGTAACCAGACATCATAGGATGAATGGAAAGAGAGATACAACCATACGTCAGCGGACGTAATGGGGAAAAACTCAACGTTTACCAAGACCAACGGAGAGGTAACCAGACATCATAGGATGAATGGGAAGAGAGATACAACCATACGTCAGCGGACGCAATGGGGAAAAACTCAACGTTTACCAAGACCAACGGAGAGGTAACCAGACATCATAGGATGAATGGAAAGAGAGATACAACCATACGTCAGCGGACGTAATGGGGAAAAACTCAACGTTTACCAAGACCAACGGAGAGGTAACCAGACATCATAGGATGAATGGGAAGAGAGATACAACCATACGTCAGCGGACGTAATGGGGAAAAACTCAACGTTTACCAAGACCAACGGAGAGGTAACCAGACATCATAGGATGAATGGGAAGACTCGACCAGACGTCATAGGACGAAAGGGAGAAGCTCGACGTTTATCGACACCAACGGAGAAGGAGGAAACTCAGCCAGACGTCATAGGACGAAAGGGAGACTCAACCAGACGTCATCGGACGAAAGGGAGAAGGAGGAAACTCAGCCAGACGTCATAGGACGAAAGGGAGACTCAACGTTTATCGACACCAACGGAGAAGGAGGAAACTCAGCCAGACGTCATAGGACGAAAGGGAGACCACAACCGGACACCAAATAGGACGTCTACTGGGGATTCTGGCTGAGAAATCAACCAGACATTAATGAATGACTGGGAATAGGGTATACAATCAGACGTCATCGGACGAATGAGAAAAACACAACGTTTATCGAAACCAACGGGGAGGTAAATCCACTTGGGGAAGGGTACAACTAGACGTCATAGGACGAATAGGAAAAACTCGACGTTTATCGACACCAACGGAGAGGAGGAAACTCTGAGGGGAATCATATGGTATTACCAAATGATCTGCGGGGAATAAGCAACTATACGTCATCGGACGTATAGGAAAAACTCGACGTTTATCGACACCAACGGAGAGGAGAATCATCTGGGGACGACCCTGTGGGGAAAGATATCAACTATACGCCAACGGACGCATAGGAAAAACTCGACGTTTATCGACACCAACGGAGAGGAGGACTCTTCTAGGGAGAGCGAACACAACCAAATTATCAGCGGATAATTGGGAAAAACTCGACGTTTATCGACACCAACGGAGAGGAGGACTCTTCTAGGGAGGGCGAACACAACCAAATCATCAATGGATGATGGGGAAAAACTCGACGTTTATCGACACCAACGGAGAGGAGGACTCTCTTCTAGGGAGAGCGAACACAACCAAATCATCAGTGGATGATGGGGAAAAACTCGACGTTTATCGACACCAACGGAGAGGAGGAAACTCTTCTAGGGAGAGTGAGAGGACGACGTTACGAACATCGAAGGATGATGTTTACCGACACCAAAGAAATAACACACGCGGGTGCTAACGGGATACTGACATCTACAAGATGACAGGGCAAGGCTGAACACTTGCAGGGGATCTCACCGGGGAACAAGGTCACGACAGCGAGCAAACAGGAAGGAACACCAAGGATACCGGGTTGTAGGTATGAAACAGGTGACCGACCAAAGCGTGAATTGGTTTGTATTCCAAAACACTCAACATCCTGAAGAGGGCTAGAAAAGCAGTCTTGTTAGAGGATGGACATTCAACTCCACAAGGAATACGAATCTTACTCGACTGGGGAGGACGACTTCGACCCAAGAGCGCGTGAGACAGATTACCTATAGCCGTCAAAACGTAGATAATAGACTCGCATGGAAGATTATCCATAACCGGGTTGCAGGTTGTTAGGTGGATAAATCAACCGACATCATCCTGAAGAGAGCGAAGGCAAACTTGTTAAAGGATGGAAATTCGACTCCACAAGGAATACGAATCTTACTCTGCTGGAGAAAACAATCAAAAGACTGACCAGAGAGTGCATGAGACATATTATCTATAGCCGTCAAAACGTAGATAACACACTCGCATGGAAGATTATCCATAACCGGGTTGGAGGTTGTTAGATGGATAGACGACCGAAAAGAAAGGCATCGGGGTACCAGGAATAGGTATGCAAAGATGACCAATCAAAAGAGGATGAAGTTGCTTACTCGGAGCAAATATCCGAAAGGAAGGAGAAGACCCACCGGGGACAATACTGCTTGATCAAGGCAAGTATCCAGAGGGGACAAGACTATCAATACCGCCAACTGGGTACTGATAACTGCAAAGAGGGGATTACATCTACCGGTTTGTAGGTAGAAAACCACGGAAAAGTAACCAGTCATCGATAAGATGAGCACACAGGGTTAACTTCACCAAGGGGATGAAAGTGGGATTTTACAACTACCGATTTGTAGGTAGAAAACCACAAAGATGGGACTTACAACTACCGGGTTGTAGGTAGAGGCCACAAATTCCGCTGAGGATAAGATGAATGAGTGCCGGTTAGTGACCAACTATTCATTTATGCCCCAGGGAAAAATAGGAGACAGCCGACATGGAGCCAATTCAGGATCAATCCCAAAAGGCAGACTGAAACAAGACTCATCCCAATGAGGAAAGAACTCAATAGGGAAACCCGTCCCGTGAGGGAGGGAACGGAAACAACCGTCATCCACGAGGATCTAACTCAGTGGGGAGCGCAGAAGGAAATGGTAGACACTTTCTGCTTAAGGGGTAGACTCTACATGGAGAGATCAGACACACCCACATCTGCTAGGGGAATTGTACTACTGGGGATACCCGCTCGACTAAGGAGTCGCTTGCTGAGAAAACACCAACCTCTCAACCATGCTGGGGGACCCAACTCTGAAGCCGATCCAATAGCGCGATGCTCAACTCTTCCAACAACCCAATCTCGGCTGGTCACCACGGCCTAGGGCTAATGGACATGTTTGCAATGTTGATGCATGAGTTTTTTTTTTTGTTTTACACAATGCCCCATGATCACGGAAATGCTATGCACTAATGATGCAATATGCTATGCTTGTCTAAATGATGGATGCATAAACACACGTCTCCTCCAGAGACAACACCGGGGAGCTCCAGGCACTACGCTGAAGATTTCGATACCACATCCATTTCCACCCTGATGGGGAAAGACAATCCTCGCTGGGGATGAACTCCATCGAACCCGAACTGCTTGGCGATTACCTTGCTAGGGGAGGCAACCCATGCTTGTCTCTACTGGGGATGATTTCACCGGACTCGATCCGCTTGGGGGACCTTGCTGGGGAAAACCATCAACACAACCTCTGCTGGGAAGACAGCTTCAGACTTGGAAAACAATCACAACTCCGCTGGGGATACGGTAACCTTCAGGCTTGCTGAGGAGGCACTGATCTCGAATCTGCTAGGGAGATGACACTCTCAAACCCATTGGGGAAATACGGCCTATCGGACACGGGCCGCCCTTCGATTCGTCGAACACTGGTGTTCACCATCCTACCACAGTGTTGACTTTCCACTTTTGAGAACTCCCAAGCTCATCCGGACTTTTCTGATTCATCACCTTGTATTCCCGACTCCTCCGTACTTCACGGGGATCGAACTCCTGGGATTCATACAAACTTCCCAGTCCTCAGACTTTGAAGAGTCTTCTTGATTAAACCTTCCAGGATCGTCGTCCTTCTTTCGTCGTCCTTTCACCGTTCGTCTATCCCTTGCCCCTGGTTGGACTCTGTGGGGATCTTTTGTCAAAAGGCTCCATATCACTACTTGCCAGCGAATGAAGATATCTAACAGCACCTGCACAAGAGATTGTTAGATAAAAGCGTGCCCCAGGCGTGCCCCATATTTCAACGCCTAGGTCACTCAAACTTCCGAATAAGATTTCCAGATTTCAATCTCATAAGCATGCATCGGAAGGGACCTCTATGTTTCGAAATGCAAATATTCTTATCAAAACAAACGGATGTTTTCGTAATCAAAGCAGTAATGAAAACAAAAACAAAACTATTTGACTGAACACGTATTTTATTGACTGAAACACAAAGGATGGCTCAGAATCGAGCAACACACAGGAAGCAATCCCTGAAAAGAGGTGATCGCGCACAAAAGGAAAAAATCTACCCTAGTGGCAATGTGAAACAGTGATCTCATCGGGTTCCAACTCGGTTACGCCCCATATGTCCTCAAGACTTTCCGCACTTTCGGCCTTCTGAACAAGCCGCTTCCAATCGACCTCTGTCAGAGACTAGCTGCGATGTCAAAAGCTCACACGGTCATGCTAGACGCAGTTGTTCGTTTCATTCCCTCTTTTTCCTGGACCGCCCTTTCAGGTTTCAGTCCACCGGGATACCCTTTTTTGCCCAAGTCGCCCTTGTGGGGTTTTCGACTTGCCGGGTGTACAGTTCTTTTCTTTTATTATCCCTAACTTTTGCCCGAACCTTCTCCTTTTTTTTTTCGGTTCGCCGGGATGCCCCTTTTTGCCTGGACTTTTTCTTTTTTTGTCCAGCGGGTCAATTTTTCACGAAGTATCTTTTAACTGCGTCCACATTCACAGGGGATGGAAAATCTTCGTCATCCGTGGTCGTCAACAACAAAGCTCTGTCAGAGGAGACTTTTTTTTGACCACGAACGAACCTTCATAATTTGTTTATCCACTTGCCCCACGATCGTTGAGGAGGAAGGATCCTTTTCAACACCACATCTCTTCCATGCTACCCACGAGGTCGCACTTCTCGGTTAAAAAACACGCTTCATTTATTGGGTACAACTACCCCATGACAAGTAACTGTCGAACTCTTTTCTCAATCAGGCTCAACGCGTCATACCGAGTCCTCATCCACTCGCCCTTTTCTAACTTCTCATCCATCTGGACTCTCCACAATGAGATCTAGCCTCCAGCAGGCAATGTCACTTCCATCTCATACTGAATGAGGAAGGCGCTGCCCCAGTAGATGCACGTATCGAAGTACGATACTCAGGATATCAACTTCGTACTCAGCCACCATCGTTGGTGCTGTAGCACCTCAAATTTGCACCTACCATTGTACATACTATCTCATATTAGGTCATAGCATATCATGATCCATTGCATAACATTTGCATTGTCCTCAGTTGCCTCAAGAGCAAGCAAGCCAAGAATTAGGTCAAACTGATCAGGAGGTCAGTCAACCAATCAAGCAAAGGTATTTCTCAAGGAGCCAAGGCCCTAGGGTTTGTCCAACATGTTCACATGCCGTGGAGGTCCATTTGAAGTGTTCAAGTCAAGGGTTGAAGGCTCAGAGGTCATCAGTTCATGCACAGTCAGGCAAAAACCCTAGAAAGTCAGAGAAAGTCAACAATCAGTCAAAGCAGTGGATGGTGGCCATTCTTGTGGAATTTGGGCACCATGATCAATAATCAAGAATCCATACAACTTGGGACATCATTTGAAGTCAAGGTCTCAAGGAATTAGGGTTTGGAATTCATCAGAAGTGCACAGTCAGTCCAAAACCCTAGAAAAGTCAAAGTTGGTCAACTGTGGTTGATTTTATGGTTTTGATGGATGGAAATGGTTTGAGAGAGCTTATTCATGTCCTAATAGGCCTCATATGTCATGGCAATCAACATCATTGAAGAATTTGAAGCCAATCAGAAAATTTCCTAAAATAGAAACTGGACCTGTAATTTCAACTGCCAAAAATAGAAACTTCTTGATCCTCAACTTGCATCATGATACAAGCTTCAAATGAATTTTTGCCCAACATGAAAGTTGAAGGTCTTGTTCTCCCATTTTCAAAAAGTCCAAGAACTCTCAAATCCCATGTGTGGTTGTCAAGATATGATCAATTCATTTTCATCAATTTGTGAACTTCAAAGAGGCATATCTCTCAAACCATAAGGCCAAATTTGGTGGGGTTTTTTCCTACAAACCACATTTTTCATCCTCTTTCCAAAAATATAAATTTCACCCTCCAAAACCTTGCCAATCAAAATGGCATTTTTTAACCTTTTCCATTAAAAATCAAAGTTTGACCAAACTTTGACTTTTTGATTCATTGACTTTTTACACAATTGGCCAATTGGGATTCACTTTATATGGTATTTGAAACTTGCTCCAAGCATAATTTCATGTTCATTTCATCATCATGCCACCATTTTAGACCAAAGTGCAAAATGTGCAAATGTGGCAATGTGGTTCAAATAAGTAAAGTGTGGTTAGCAATTCATGAACCAATGTAAAACAGCAAATTGGTAAGTCATTTGCAGCTTGTAGCAAGCCCAAATCGTGGCAGACACACACCCTCCAATTCCATATTCTTCAACTTAGCAAAATGGCAAATGATTCATTTTACACTAAACCAACTTACCACTTGATTAAAGGACCTAAAACAGACCTTTATAAACATTTTTCTGTCACTTCCAACCCTAGAGAAGCAACAGCCACCAACCGGAAAACCTCTCACTCTCTCATTGTGATTTTTGGCCAAAATAGAATTTCTGAGCAAACCCTTTAGACCCTCGAGCTTTCCTTTGTTTTCTTCATCATTCATCATCATTGCAAACTCATTCCAAGTAGGAAATCCCAGCTGGAACAGCCCCTTGGAATTCTGTTTTCTCCAAGCTACAGCCATAGCAGTGTTTGCTTCAAGTGGGAATTGGCTTGCTCGAGCTGCTTTTCTTCAAATATATACCAACACCAACTAAGGACCTGCATCTGTTTGCACTCACAACATCAAATCATCCCTGTTTCCTCCATTTCTTAAAAATCAAGTAAGTAGTCGAACTCAATCATTTGCCATGCCATGATATGTTTATGAAAGATCTTCTTATGCTGATTCTTTTGAACTAAAGCTTGCTTGAAATGGTGGTCTCATGATGGAGAAATCTGAATTTCTTTTTTGTGTACAAATGAAGTTTTGCTCGATTTGCCATGCTTGAAATGATTCATTGAAATGTGATGCCATATTCTTGTTGTTTGATGTTTAATGATGATATTAGCATGTTTGATTTTAAGTTCTGGGCATAAAAAAATTTCAATGCATGATGATGATGAATGTATGCTGTTATGCTTAAGCCCTAGAACTCTGCCCAGAATTCCTCATGTTTGTTGTTAGTTTGTTGTTTATGATGTGCTTGCATGAAGAACCTTATTACTACCATGCTGTGTTGGTTGATGCCATCCGAATTTGGATTGAATGATGAACATTGATGTTGAAACCATGCTGTTTCGAAACCCTAAACAATTTCCCAGCCAGCTTGTCCATGAACCTTGTTTGGAATTTGTTTGTGTAAAGTTGCATGAACCTTGCTGTTTACCATGCTAGGTGATTTTCGTTTGTTGATGTTGATCAAGTATGATGATGTTGCCCTGCTGTTTGTTAGAACCCTAGCTTGCAATGAACATTAATCTTTGCCCAGAATTGGTGTACACGATTGGCTATTGTTGTTGTTGTTCAAGCACGAACACTGTTCCATTGGGATTGGACCAATAGGAACATTCCATTGCCTTTGCCTTATGCTGTGCGTTTTATTAAGTGAGAGGGATATTTACCAATATGCCACTGCGTTGACCTTTGTTGACCACTAAACCATGTTGCTTGCTCATGTTCATTCCAATTATTCACTCAACTTCCATAATTCATATTTCACTCAAATTAAATCCAAAAATCATGAGGTTTTTTCCATAATGTTCATGAATGTGTCTAGTATTTAACTGTGTTTTTTAATTAATTTTTCATTGGCTGGATTTTAATTGATAATTGGTTTCTTGACTGGTATGCCAAATTGATACATTGTGCCATTCCTTTTGTGAAATACTCATGTTGCATCCTTTGACCTTGAAATTTTTTGTGGAGAAACTAGATTCATTTACCTTTGTTTTGGTATAAAGTTTGTGGATTTCCCATTTGTGGTTTGCTGGATATGAATTTTTGAAGTCATGTGTTACATTTGGTGTCACAACATGAACATGTATTTTCCCAATTTTGTTTGACATGCTTCCTTGCATCCAAATGATCCAATTTTTTGCATGAGCCATCCTTTACATGTCTAGTTGGTGTATGAATTTTCTTGGATTTAATCTTGCTGTTTTCCATTTGATTGTGAATTTTCTTCCCTGCCTAGTCCATGGTTGACTTTTTGTGCTATATGTTGCCAAATCATTTGGGAAATTCTCACACCATATTGTATGATCATGAAATTTCATATGTGATAACTAGACATCTCAAGCTTTGCATTGGTGTTAATCTCATTCATTTCTCATCTGTTTTCAATTTGATATGATTTTTTGAAGTTGACCTATGTTTATTGACTTCCATTATGCATACTTGCACTTGTGTTGACTTCATGATTTTAATTGACTGCCTTCCTCTCATCCAAATGCCATGAAATTTTACATGTATACCATGTTAGATGTTAGGATTGAGTGTGATTTATTTGATGATTTTTGAAAATGTTTGGGTTGACTTTTGATGCAAGTCATTCTGTTGACTTTTGTGTGCTTTCCTTTGCTTTACTTTGACTTCAAATGTTCATGAAATGATCATAATGCATGATTTGAATGTGGGCCCAATTGTGATAGCTTCTCAAATGATTGACTTTGGTTTTGGTTGACTTTTCCTTGCTGCCTTGACTTTTTTCTTTCATCCTTGACCCTAGGCTAGTCCTAGTGGTCTTTTGTGCTTACTATTGAGTTCCTGTTTCAGGTTAAGCACCATTGCCATTGAGATCATACAAATGTGATTGGATTTGTTTACATATGAACTAACCTTTGTTTTGTAGATGGTTTGACTCATGTGTTTGAGTCTTGCTTTGCACAGTTGACCTTCTGTGGTTGACTGTTTATCCATCCCTTTTGGTTTTAACTGTTTAATTGCATACTGATTTGTTTGGTTTTTCTCAGGTACCCTTTAGTTGCTTTTTGCTTGCTTTGCTATTTAGCAATTGCTTTTGAGGTATAATTACTTCTTCTTCATGTAGTCTGGAGACCCGGTCTGTTATTTGACCGGGCAAACTGTCTGAAGTCCTCCTTAAGAGGCAATGCTTGTGTGTGTTTAAAATTGTCCCAAGCAGGAAAAGTCCTTCAAGTAAGGCAATTGGTGGAAGGTAGGGATAAGTAATCTATCCCCCACTATTCAGTGTGTCCTCTCCTTGCTCCCATCACATGGTTGAAGCATTGAGATAAAAACCCAAGATCTAATCGAGTCAATAATGGGGAAAGAGTTCCATCTTTCTGAACTCCCCCACTTTCTATTATTTGATGCTCTCCCTGATCAGGGATAGAAGCAATGAGGCATACCCCTCATCTCCTATTCATCTGCTTCACCTTAGCCTCTCAATGGCAAGGTTAAGAGCGACCTTTACCCATTACAGTGGACTTTCATAGTCAAACCCTCTTGTGTGAGCCCCCCTTGTTTGGCTATAGAGTGTGTTGTTCGATTCTCATTGATTGTTTGATTGCTTCATATGCACTTGCTTGCCTGTATGTTATGCATTTATCATCATCAATTGCCACTAGTGCATGATCATATCATTGGTTTGTGTGACATTTATTATTGCTGTTTACCCATTGAGGACAACTGTAAGTCCATTGCTTTGGCATTTGTTCCTATGACATGGAGGTGAGTATAAGACCATCGCATTGGCCACTCATCTTATCTTTGCTTTGTTGTTTTGTTTGTTTGTATGTGAGGATACAAGTGTAAGTCCCACAAGTTGGCAGTTGTTTTCCTAGGATCATGTTGTGTATGTCAGAGTAAGTCCCACAAGTTGGCATCTGACATCTACTGTTTTATTTTATCTGTTTATGAGAGGATGCAATTGTAAGACCCACGAGTTGGCATTTGCTTTCCTATGATCATGTGTGGAGTTAACCTAAGTCCCACAAGCTGGCAGTTGACTTCCATATTTCTTCATTGTTTTCTTTTGAGGAGATTGGTATAAGACCAGTGATTGGCATCCGGTATCCGCTTTCTTTCCATTTCTTTGTAGAGGAGATTAGTGTAAGACCATTGAGTGGCCTCTGATATCCATGTCTGTTTTAGGAGATTGGTGTAAATCCAGCTATTGGTATCCGATATCCGCTTTTGTTTGTGAGATTGGAGTAAGACCATTGAGTGGCATCCGGTATCATTTGTTTGTTTATTTCATCATTACTTACTTTCCATTCCAAAGGACACCCTTGAATCATCCTCCATATGATCTCAAGAAGTGAACCTCTTGAGAAGTTTTACAACCCATCCTCATTCATTCATTTCTCACTGTGTCCTAGAACCTTTTCACGCTTTGATCTTAAACTTGACATAGACATTGTGCAAACTTCTTCATGTTTTCAAACTAAAAACCTGGACTCAAGTCCTTGACTTTTTTCAAACTTCATTTCATAATACTTCTCCGAATCAATCCTAATCATACTCTGACTCCATTTTCATAATCATAATCAATTAATTTCACTCATTCACTTGTTTTGGCCATGTCCATTAATCTTTTCATGCATTAGCCGTAGGTTTCAATTATCATTGTGGTTGATGTAAACCTCACCTTATCTTTAGTGAGTCGACAGTAAGACTTCCGTACTGAAAACAGGGTTAACCCCTCTCGTACGTCGAAGCTATCCTCGCATGGTGGATGTTGGTTTTGGTCGAGTGTTCTCCCATTGATAATGAAAAGCCTCAGTGCTATTGTTTAAAATTGAATCCAACTCACTTTTTGGAAATCTTTTAGCCGAACTACGGCGTTTTGATCCTTACCTTTGATGGAAGGTACGTAGGCAGCGGGTTCATCCGTTCAAACCCAATAACCCAATAAAATGTACATTCTTTTCTCATCATCCCAATCATGTTTGCACAATCTTTATGTCATAACAAATAACAATATTTTACAACAAGTGTGAAAAGGGCTCCCTAGGAGTACCTAGGACGTAGTGGGTGCCTAACACCTTCCCATTGCGTAATTTACCCCATACCCAGACTCTCTGATCTTTTTATTAGTTTTCTACGTGTAAAACTTCTTAGGCTTTTGTTCGCTTTTTAGCCAGTCCTTTGGATAAATAAAAGTGCGGTGGCGACTCAAAATTTCATTGTATGCTTAGCTTATGGTTTAATCGATAAATCATATAGCGACGAATACACCGCTACAGAAAAGTGGCGACTCTGCTGGGGATTAAAAACTTATCCTTGGCGGTAGTGCCTACTTTTCACCTTTGTTGTGCTATATTGTTATTTGTTATTCGACTTATTCTTGTACAATTTGGGATCACTGTATTGATTGTAATGTGTGAATTGCTTGATATACATTGCTGTTTGCTTTGGTGATTTGTGAGATGAGTTCTATACCCGAACTCGAGTGCACTATAGGATAGGAGAATGGCATAGTCTTGTTGACTGGTGTGGAGTATTCCTTAGCCAGTTGACTTGCGAGACCATTCACTTGGTGGAGGTCATGTTGAACTAATAATGTCACACAAGTTATTTGTGGTTAGGCATTATTCTTTCAATCATGCGCCGCAGAAGCCAAGGACCTTAGTTTACCAAACCCATCTTGGCCTATTCTTAGGACTGTAGTGCGGAGGTCGTTCAGATGTCAGTTCTGATACGATTGTTACGCGATACTACACTCATAAGAGTTTCTCTTGAGAATATTCTTGGAATACGAGTATTCGTTCCTCCGATAATATTCGAAAGATGGAACGATGATTATGGGAACCTCTGATAGAACATGTCTGGCAGGTCTAAACCCTAGTACACTCCCTTTGGGTGGTTCTTAACCGAGACTCCATGCTCGTGACTCTTAACAAACCCATGATTCGTGGTTGAGTCGTTCAAACATTGTTAATATCAATGGATCCCGGATCAGGTGTAAAACCTAAATCCACCAAAGCGGCTGGTTGATATTAGGGATGTTTGAACCGGTTCATGTACCGCTAATATCAATGGAACTTGGGTGTCGATAAGGTGAAAACCTAAATCCACCAAAATGGATGATTGATATTAGGGATACATAGAGCTTTCCCACGACCTTTGTTTGGTGTGCCTTGCTTGATCCTTGAGTGTGTTTGTTGCATTCATGCATTCATGCATTCATCCGCATACATGTCATCATCAGAAAAAGAAAATTTTCAAGGAACTTAAAGGGTTTGTTTGCAAAATTTTCAGACAATGGAAAGACCAAAGAGGCATACAAAGAAGTACAGCTTTAAGCAGCCCGACGTAAAAGAGTTAAGGAATCTGACATCATATGTATTAGATCCCTTGGGTTTCAAAGCTCGCTATGGGAAGCTTCTACCTCTGCTCACCACTCAGGTTGACGAAGGGTTGATGAGTACCGTGGCTCAGTTCTACGATCCCCTGTATCGTTGCTTCTTATTTCCGGACTTCCAGCTGTTGCCAACTTTGGAAGAATACTCTCACCTTATTGGGATTCCGATTCTGGATCAAGTGCCGTTCAGTGGCTTAGAGAGTATTCCATCTGCTCGAGAGATTGCTAGCTTATTGCACATAGATGAAGACCTGATTAGAGCTAATCTGACTACCAAAGGCGAAATTCAAGGTTTTCCTTCCGAGTTCCTCATTGCCCAAGCTACCTTTTATGGGAAGGCCATGAGTGAGGATGCCTTTGAGGCTCTATTTGTGCTGCTCATCTATGGATTGGTGCTGTTTCCCAACTTCGACAAGTTCGTGGACATGAACGCCATTAGGATCTTTGTAGTCCTTAATCCAGTTCCGACCTTGTTGGGTGATGCTTATTTCTCCATGCACTTGAGGAATATGAAGAATGGAGGAGTTATCGTCTGCTGTTTACCCCTACTGTACAAGTGGTTTATTTCGCACTTGCCGCAGACAGTTGCTTTCAAGGAGAACAAGGGATGTCTACGGTGGTCTCAGAGACTCATGTCTCTCACCAATGATGATATCACCTGGTATGATCGCGTGTATGATACCGTCCAGATCATCGATTATTGTGGTGAATTCCCTAATGTGCCTCTTCTTGGTACATGTGGTGGGATTACCTACAATCCTATTCTTGCACGTCGTCAGCTTGGGTTCCCCCTAAAGGATAAACCTAATAACATTCTGTTAGAAGGTGTGTTCTTTCAGGAGGGTAAAGATCCCCAAGGCCTGAAAGCCAGATTTGTCCGTGCATGGCGCAGTATTCACAAGAAGAGTAGGAATGAGTTGGGTCCAAAGAACTGCACTGCTTTGGAGCCATACACTTCTTGGGTCAGACAGAGAGCTGCCACCTACCTGATGCCGTATGATCATCCAAGACCTACACCGTTGGATATGGCTGGGCCTTCAACCCTCCCTACCCAACGTGTAGAGGAGTTGAGAGAGGAGGACCTTTCGCGTGCCTGGATCCGTGAGAGGGAGGAATTGCTGCAGCAGCTCAAGGAGAAGGATGCTATGATTGAATTTCTCGAGCACCGAGTGATCGACGATCCGAACGACACTTGGACTTCTCTGCTTCCTCAGTCATCCAAATTCTGGAAGAGGAAGTACGATCGACTTGCAAAAGAGAAAGCTGACATGGAGGCTGCCTACGAGAGGGAGATCAAGAAGTTGTGCACTTCTCGTCTTCCAGCATCCCGAGCTTCTAGGGATCCATAGGATGTCATTTACCTTTTCTCTTTGTAATGAATCAAAAATGCTGTATTTCTTTGTCTCAATATATATTTGAATGAAATGTTTTCCATGAGCAATTAAAAATGTCTAAATATTCAAAATATTGCAAATAATACCCTAAGGGTTCCTTGAAAACAAAGCATTTGCACAAGCATTGCATGCATCATCTCTGCATAAACAGGTGTTCTCAGGCCGTCTTCTCACTTTGATTCCTGTGTCCAGACAGGATAGCTGACCAAAGGCCGCACCGCTACTCAACGAGGCTCAACCATCAACGCAACATGGATCAAGTACAAGCCGAGCTAGCTGAGATGAGGGCTAACATGGCCCAGTTCATGCACATGATGCAAGGGGTCGCACAAGGCCAGGAAGAGCTCCGAGCAATGGTCCAAAGGCAAGAAGCTACATTGCCACCGCCCAACCAGCCTCTGCAAGAAGGAAATCCAGTTCCTGACACTCCTGCTGCTGCTATTCCAGTCAACAATTATGCTGGAGGTGAAGAGTTGAGGGGTATCCGAGTTGATGGTCAACCAATTGCTCCAGATGCTGCTAACGCCAGAGTCATCCACGCTCTGGCCCGTAACAGATTTCCGATTGTTGACAGACAAGAGGATTTACTCACTATGCTCAGTGAAGACGACGACATCTTGGGCAGAAACGATGCGAGAGATCGCAGAGTAGAGGCCCTTGCTGAGAAGATCTGAGCAATGGAATGTCAAAACTCCCTCGGTTTTGATGTTACAAACATGGGATTGGTAGAAGGACTGAGAATCCCGCACAAATTCAAGGCGCCGTCATTTGATAAATACAACGGTACCTCCTGCCCTCGCACCCACGTGCAGGCATACTACAGAAAGATATCCGCATACACTGACGATGAGAAGATGTGGATGTATTTCTTCCAAGACAGCCTATCTGGGGCGTCTTTGGATTGGTATATGGAGTTAAAGCGGGATTCCATCAGATGCTGGAGAGACCTGGGTGAGGCGTTCCTCAGGCAGTATAAGCATAATATGGACATGGCTCCGACCAGGACTCAGCTGCAGAGTCTTTGTCAAAAGAACAACGAGAGCTTCAAAGAGTACGCCCAGAGATGGCGCGAACTAGCTGCAAGAGTCCAACCCCCTATGCTGGAAAGGGAGTTGACTGACATGTTCATCAGTACTCTTCAGGGTGTATACATGGACCGGATGGGAAGCTGCCCATTCGGAAGTTTTTCTGACGTCGTTATCTGCGGCGAAAGAACAGAGAGTCTGATCAAGGCTGGGAGGATCCATGATGCTGGTTCCTCATCTTCTTCCAAGAAACCCTTCTCTGGGGCACCTCGCCGTAGAGAAGGAGAGACTAATGCTGTACAACACAGAAGGGGGGTGTACAGAGCCAATGCAAATAGAGATCAGTATCGTCCAGTGGCTGCAGTGACTATTCCTGCACCTCAACCTCGTCCACAACAACAACAGAGAGTTCAACAACAACCACAACAACAACAGCAACCACGTCCGTATCAGCCCAGACAAAGAATGGCTGAGCGACGTTTTGATCCATTGCCAATGACGTACGCTGAATTATTACCCGAACTACTCCGGTTAGGGTTTGTTGAATTGCGTACCATGGCTACCCCAACAGTACTGCCTCCAGGCTACGACGCAAATGTCCGCTGTGACTTTCATTCTGGGGCACCAGGCCACCATACTGAGAGATGCCGGGTTTTGCAGCACAAGGTACAAGATCTGATTGATGCTAAGGCAATCAATTTCTCTCCAGTGCCAAATATGGTGAACAATCCTATGCCTCAGCATGGCGGGCATAGGGTTAACAATGTTGAAGATGGAGAGGCTGAAGACTTGATTGTGAATGTTGATGAAGTTCAGACTTCTTTGTTAACAATCAAAGGTCGTTTGCTGAAGGGGGATGTTGACCCAGGTTGTCAAGAAGATTGTGTGGGCTGTTCAGAGACTACCAATGGTTGTGACCGGCTGAAGGCTGGTATTCAGAAGCTGATGGATGAGGGCTGTCTGCAGTTCGGCCGGACCGTTAAAGATGATGGGGCAGTGTCTACTGTCACCATATTTTACAAGCCGTCTGAAGGACGAGGGCGTGGGACTGTCAGCGCACCCACGACAAGCAATACTCCGGTTACCATCCCAGCGCCGGTAACCATCCGTGCACCAGTTACTATTGTGGCGACCGGCAGAAGGCAAGCTGAAAATAGTAGGGCTGTACCGTGGAGTTATGACAACGCCTATCGCCATGATAAAAGAGTTGGTAACCAGATGAGACCAGCTGTACAAGCACCTGTCACTATCAGTGCTCCTGTGAGAACTCCTGCTGTTGCAAGTCCTGTGGTGGACAATGTTGGAGGGCCAGGAGGTTTCACTAGGAGTGGACGACTGTTTGCTCCTCAGCCTTTGAGGGATGCTGCTGCTGAGGCATCCGCCAGAGCTAAGGGCAAACAAGCAGTGGTTGACGAAGAACCGGCTCAGAAAGAGGCTGAGGGTTCTTTCCAAAGAGATGTTGAGGAGTTCATGAAGATCATCAAAAAGAGTGACTACAAGATCGTAGATCAGCTCAACCAAACTCCGTCAAAGATTTCGATACTCTCTTTGCTGATGTGTTCTGAGGCACATCGGGACGCCTTGCTGAAGATGCTGAATATGGCATACGTCCCGCAACAGATATCCGTCAACCAACTGGAAGGTGTACTAGCCAATGTGAGTACCAGACACGGTGTAGGTTTCACTGACCTAGACCTAACGCCTGAGGGTCGCAATCATAACAAAGCCTTGCATATCACTATGGAGTGCAAAGGTGCTGTTTTATCTCATGTGCTAGTGGACACCGGGTCGTCCCTGAATGTCCTGCCCAAGCAGATCTTGAAGAAGATTGATGTCGAGGGAGTCGTGCTCACTCCCAGTGACCTGATAGTGCGTGCCTTTGATGGATCCAAACGGTCTGTGTTTGGTGAAGTCACTTTGCCGGTAAAGATAGGTCCGGAGGTGTTCGACATCGTGTTCTACGTGATGGACATTCAGCCTGCGTATAGCTGTCTGTTGGGGCGTCCTTGGATTCACGCCGCTGGGGCAGTCTCGTCGACTCTCCATCAGAAGCTCAAATATGTCTGGAACGGTCAGATTGTGACCGTCTGCGGTGAAGAGGAAATTCTGGTGAGTCATCTCTCCTCATTCAAGTATGTTGAGGTGGATGGCGAGATCCACGAAACCCTGTGCCAGGCATTTGAGACTGTGGCGCTTGAAGGGGTAGCTTGTGCAGAGCAGAGGAAGCCAGGTGCTTCAATTTCATCATACAAGCAGGCCAAAGAGGTTGTGGACTCTGGCAAAGCAGAGGGCTGGGGCAAGATGGTTGACTTGCCAATCAAAGAAGACAAATTCGGCATTGGGTACGAGCCTCTCCAAGCAGAGCAGAGCGTACAAGCAGGTCCGAGCACCTTCACCAGCGCTGGGCTGATGAACCATGGGGATGTCTTTGCTACTGATGGTGAAGACCGGGATTGTGATTTGGATGTCTGGGTCCGCCCTTGTGCACCAGGCGAGGTTATCAACAATTGGACAGCTGAGGAAGTGGTCCAAGTTACTCTACTGACAGAGTAATTTTCTTTTGTTTTTCATTTTGCATGAAAACCCTACGTTCTGCCCAGGGCGTAGTGGTTCATTGTAGGGCCTCATCATGTTCACAATGTTTATAAATGAAGGACGTTTTTTCAATCAAATTTTGAGATCTTTGTCTTTCTATTTTCTGTTTTTCACTTTTTCAAAACAATAAAAATGGCAATGTTTTTTTGTTTTTGTGACTTTATTGAAATCTTTTTCTAAAAGCAAAACATTAAACATGCAGAAGTGATCTTTTGGCATCCACTGTGAACGACTCTGTTATGGCTCCATATGATTTCAACAATCCCATCTACCAAGCTGAAGAGGAGAGTGAGGAAGACTGTGAACTCCCTGCAGAGTTGGTCAGACTACTGAAGCAAGAGGAAAGGGTCATCCAACCTCATCAGGAGGAGTTGGAAATTGTCAATCTGGGTACTGAGGACGCCAGAAGAGAAATCAAGATCGGGGCTGCTTTAGAAGACTCTATCAAGAGGAGGCTAATCGAGATGCTGAAAGAATATGTGGAAATATTCGCCTGGTCATACCAAGATATGCCTGGGCTGGATACAGACATTGTGGTGCATCGGTTACCTCTTAGAGAAGAATGTCCGTCGGTCAAGCAGAAGCTTCGCAGAACTAGTCCTGATATGGCTGTCAAGATCAAGGAAGAGGTTCAGAAGCAGTGGGACGCAGGTTTCCTGGCTGTTACCAGTTACCCGCCTTGGGTTGCCAACATTGTTCCCGTGCCGAAGAAGGATGGCAAAGTCAGAATGTGTGTCGACTACCGGGATTTGAACAGGGCGAGTCCGAAAGATGATTTCCCGTTACCTCACATTGATGTATTGGTGGATAACACGGCTCAGTCCTCGGTATTCTCTTTCATGGACGGTTTCTCAGGCTACAACCAGATCAAGATGGCGCCGGAGGACATGGAAAAGACGACATTCATTACACCTTGGGGCACGTTCTGCTACAAAGTGATGCCATTTGGGCTGAAGAATGCCGGTGCTACCTATCAGAGGGCAATGACGACTCTCTTTCATGACATGATGCACAACGAAATCGAAGTGTACGTGGACGATATGATTGCGAAGTCGCAGACAGAAGAGGAGCACCTGGTTAATCTGCAGAAGTTGTTTGACAGACTGTTCAAGTTCAAGCTGAGGCTGAATCCGAACAAGTGTACGTTTGGAGTGAGATCCGGGAAGCTCTTAGGCTTCATTGTCAGTGAGAAAGGGATTGAGGTTGATCCAGCTAAAGTCAAAGCTATTCAAGAGATGCCTGAACCAAAGACGGAAAAGCAAGTCCGTGGGTTTTTAGGGAGGTTGAACTACATTGCAAGGTTCATATCTCATCTAACTGCTACATGTGAACCAATTTTCAAACTACTCAGAAAGAATCAGGCGATCAAATGGGATGATGACTGTCAGGAAGCTTTTGACAAAATCAAGGAGTATCTACAGAAACCTCCAATCCTGATCCCTCCAGTTCCTGGGAGACCACTGATCATGTACCTTTCAGTCACCGAGACTTCGATGGGGTGTGTATTGGGTCAGCATGACGAGTCTGGTCGAAAAGAGCATGCCATATACTACCTAAGCAAAAAGTTTACCGACTGTGAAACAAGATATTCACTGCTCGAGAAAACTTGCTGTGCTTTGGCCTGGGCTGCTCGCCGACTAAGGCAGTATATGTTGAACCATACTACTCTGTTGATTTCTAGGATGGATCCAGTCAAATACATCTTTGAGAAGCCAGCTCTCACCGGACGTGTTGCCCGTTGGCAGATGATCTTAACAGAATATGACATTCAGTACACGTCACAGAAGGCCATCAAGGGTAGTATTCTGTCAGACTATCTTGCCGAACAACCGATCGACGATTATCAGCCAATGATGTTTGAATTCCCTGATGAAGACATCATGTATCTAAAGACGAAAGACTGTGAAGAGCCGCTTGTCGAGGAAGGACCGGATCCTGATGACAAGTGGACACTGATGTTCGATGGGGCTGTGAATATGAATGGCAATGGTGTTGGTGCAGTGCTAATCAATCCCAAAGGTGCTCATATACCTTTCTCTGCTAGATTGACTTTCGACGTCACCAACAATGAAGCTGAGTACGAGGCTTGTATCATGGGGATAGAAGAAGCCATTGATCTGAGGATCAAAACACTCGACATATTTGGAGATTCTGCTCTAGTGATCAATCAGGTCAATGGAGATTGGAATACAAACCAGCCACATTTGATTCCGTATAGAGATTACACCAGAAGAATACTGACGTTCTTCAAGACGGTAAAGTTGTATCATGTCCCTCGGGATGAGAATCAAATGGCTGATGCTTTGGCTACTTTATCTTCCATGATAAAGGTTCATTGGTGGAATCAGGTGCCACATGTTGCTGTGAATCGACTCGAGAGGCCTGCGTATGTGTTTGCAGCCGAGTCTGTTAATGCTATTGATGATAAGCCGTGGTATTATGACATCAAGAACTTCCTCAAGACTCAAGAGTATCCTGAGGGTGCGTCGAAGAATGATAAGAAGACCCTGAGAAGGCTGGCTGGAAGCTTTTATCTGAATCAGGATGATGTGCTATACAAGAGGAACTTTGACATGGTTCTGCTCAGATGCGTGGATAGACACGAAGCAGACATGTTAATGCAAGAAGTGCACGAGGGTTCGTTTGGTACCCATGCTGGTGGACATGCAATGTCTAAGAAGTTGCTGAGAGCCGGATATTATTGGATGACTATGGAATCTGACTGCTTCAAATATGCTCGGAAGTGCCATAAGTGTCAAATCTATGCTGATAAGGTGCATGTACCACCAAGCCCGTTGAATGTCATGAACTCGCCTTGGCCGTTCGCCATGTGGGGCATCGATATGATTGGGAGGATTGAACCAACCGCTTCTAATGGACATCGCTTCATCTTGGTTGCGATCGATTACTTCACCAAATGGGTAGAAGCAGCTTCTTATGCCAACGTCACCAAACAAGTGGTTGCCCGGTTCATCAAGAAAGAAATCATCTGTCGTTATGGAGTCCCCGAGAGAATCATCACTGACAATGGTTCAAATCTCAATAACAAGATGATGAAAGACTTGTGCAGAGATTTCAAGATTGAACATCACAATTCTTCTCCTTACAGACCAAAGATGAATGGTGCTGTAGAGGCAGCTAACAAGAACATCAAGAAGATTGTGCAGAAAATGGTCGTTACGTACAAAGATTGGCATGAGATGTTGCCTTTCGCTTTGCATGGATACCGTACATCAGTACGTACGTCGACCGGGGCGACCCCCTACTCCCTTGTGTATGGTATGGAAGCAGTCCTACCAGTTGAAGTGGAGATCCCTTCTCTGAGGGTATTATTGGATGTCAAGCTGGACGAAGCCGAGTGGATTCGTACAAGGTTTAATGAGTTAAGCCTTATCGAAGAAAGACGGTTAGCAGCTGTTTGCCATGGGCAGTTGTATCAGAGAAGGATGAAGCGAGCCTTTGATCAGAAAGTGCGTCCTCGGACATTTCAGACTGGTGATCTAGTTTTGAAGAGGATCCTTCCTCCCGGTACAGATAACAGGGGCAAGTGGACTCCTAATTACGAAGGACCATATGTTGTGAAGAAGGTTTTCTCCGGTGGAGCCTTGATGCTTACAACTATGGATGGTGAAGATTTTCCTTCCCCTGTTAACTCAGACGTAGTCAAAAAATACTTCGCATAAAATTGACCCGCTGGACAAAAAGAATAAAAGAGTCCAGGCAAAAATGGGCATCCCGGTGAACCAAAAACAGAAAGAAAAGGTTCGGGCAAAAGTTAGGGATAAAAATGAAAAATTGTACACCCGGTAAGTCGAAAACCCGCAAGGGCGGCTTAGGCAAAAATGGGTATCCCGGTGGATTGAAAACCCGAAAGGGCGATCCAGCCAAAAGAGGGATTAAAGCGAAGACTACAGTTTGAATTATCTGTACTTCATCATGCTTCGTCAGCTGCCATCTCGACAGATGTGATCGGTCCAGTCAGTCTTCTCAGAAAGCAAGGAATTGGGAGGAAACTGATGATCTATGAGTTATAACAGAGTTGGGAAACAATGGATGCCGTGTTCACATTGCCATTAGGATAGTTTATTTTTCCTTTTGTGCGCAATTACCTCTTTCTAGGAATTGCTTCCCAATGTATTTGCCTCTTCAGGCGCACTTTCAATCAATAAAAGTCGTTATTCAGATAAATTGCTCTCTTGTTTTTACTTTTATTGTTTTTTTTGCAAAAACGTCCGAATTTTTGATAAACATTGCATATGAAAACATGAAGGCTCAACAATAACGTGCAGAGAGATTAAAACATCTGAAAATCATTTTGGATGTTGAGGACACTTGAGCGTATCTTGACCATGTACTCCCTGGGACATCTGTTTTTTCGATTTGCAGGTCGTCACCTGTGAATATTTTCCCCAGAAAGGTCGTCACCTGTGAGCATTCCCCGGCAATGCTATCCCCAGACGGAATCATTCTCCTAACTATGGTTTGTTTAAGCCTTCCCCAGCGAAGCAGTTATCTCTCCAGCAGAGTTTATCCTACCAGAGGATTGAACGAGTGTTCATAACAGACGGATATCCGCATCCCCAGCTGAGTTGATTCTACTTGTGAATATTGTGGGTCGTCCCCTCGGAGTAACAGTTATTCCCCAAGGCATAGTCTATTTTATCTGAGGTTTGTGTGAGCCTTATTCTCAAAGGTTGGCTTGGTTTATCTTCCCCAGCAGAGCAGTTATTTTCCCAAGCGGAATTCGATCCTACTTATGGATTGGTTGGCTCTCCCCAGTAAAGTCGACCGATTATCCCTGGCAAGTCGTCTGTTTGCTCCCAAACAAGGTTTTGTCTTTCCCTGGCAGGGTGGAAGTTGGCGTGGTTGTAAGATCCTCAGCAATGTTCCTGGAGTTCCCCGGTGTTGTCTTTGGAGGAGACATGTGTTTATGCATACATCATTTAGATAAGCATAGCATATTGCATCGTTAGTGCATAGCATTCCCATGATCATGATCATGGGGCATTTTGTAAAACAAAAAACTCATACATCAATGTTGCAATTATGTCCATTAGCCCTAGGCCGTGGTGGCCCGCCGAGATTGGATCGTTGAAAAGAGTTTAGCATCGCGCCATTGGATCGGTTTCAGAATTGGGTTCATCAGCATGGTTGAAAAGTTAGTGTGTTCCCGACAAATGACTCCTTGGTTGAGTGAGTATCCCCAGCAGTGTTACTCCCCGAAGTTGGCATCATTTTGCAAGCTTTGGTCTATCCCCTTAGCAGAAGTGGGCTTGTCTGATCTCTCCATGTAGAGTCTACCCCTTAAGTAGAAAGTGTCTACCATTTCCTTCTGCACTCCCCACTGAGATACCTCCTCGTGGATGACGGTTGTTTCCGTTCCCTCCCTACACGGGCTGGGTTTTCCCTATTGAGTTCTTTCCTCATTAGGATGGGTCCTGTTTCAGTCTGCCTTTTTGGATCGATCCTGAATTGGCTTTCCTATTGGCTGTCTCTTGTGCTTCCCTGGGGCATAAATGAATAGTCGCTCACTAACCGGCACTCATTCATCTTATCCTCAGCGGAATTTATTGGCTTCTACCTACGAACCGGTAGTTGTAAGTCCTATTTTTTGTGGTTTTCTACCCACTAGCTGGTAGTTGTAAAATCCCACGTTCTCCCCTTGGTGGAGTTAACCCTTTGTGCTCATCCCGATGATGACTGGTTACTTTTCTGTGGCTTCTACCTACGAACCGGTAGCTGTAAGTCCTATTTTTGTGGTTTTCTACCCACTAGCTGGTAGTTGTAAAATCCCACGTTCTCCCTTTGGTGGAGTTAACCCTTTGTGCTCATCCTATGGATGACTGGTTACTTTTCCGTAGTTTTCTGCCTATTAACCTGTAGATGTAATCCCCTCTTTTCAGTTATCAGTATCCGGTTTGCGGTATTGATATTCTTTCCCTTCTGGATACTTGCTCCGAGTAAGCAACTTTATCTTCTTTTGATTAGTCATCTTTTGCATACTTAGTCCTGGTACTGATGCCTTTCTTTTCGGTCGATTTATTCATTTAACAACCTACAACCCGGTTATGGATAATCTTCCGTGCGAGTGTATTATCTACGTTTGACGGCTATAGATAATATGTACTTATGTTTTTTTTCCGGTGTTCAGACCGAAGAAGTTTCCGACGATCAGGTCGATGTACTTATGTTTTTTCCGGTGTTCAGACCGAAGAAGTTTCCGACGATCAGGTCGATGTACTTATGTTTTTTCCGGTGTTCAGACCGAAGAAGTTTCCGACGATCAGGTCGATGTACTTATGTTTTTTTTCCGGTGTTCAGACCGAAGAAGTTTCCGACGATCAGGTCGATGTACTTATGTTTTTTCCGGTGTTCAGACCGAAGAAGTTTCCGACGATCAGGTCGATGTACTTATGTTTTTTCCGGTGTTCAGACCGAAGAAGTTTCCGACGATCAGGTCGATGTACTTATGTTTTTTCCGGTGTTCAGACCGAAGAAGTTTCCGACGATCAGGTCGATGTACTTATGTTTTTTCCGGTGTTCAGACCGAAGAAGTTTCCGATGATCAGGTCGATGTACTTATGTTTTTCCGGTGTTCAGACCGAAAAAGTTTCCGACGATCAGGTCGATGTACTTATGTTTTTTCCGGTGTTCAGACCGAAGAAGTTTCCGACGATCAGGTCGATGTACTTATGTTTTTTCCGGTGTTCAGACCGAAGAAGTTTCCGACGATCAGGTCGATGTACTTACGACGCTCAGGCATTGGTTATCCCTGTGTTACCATTTATTTTGGTATCCAGGTCGACGTTTCTGTTTCGGTATTCAGACCGATTTCTTTTCCGTTCCAGACGGATTGTTCTTTCAAGACTGTTTCTTTGCCGATCCTGACAGGCATTCTTGTATTATATCCAGTCGGTGCAAATTTCTATGGTTCTTTTGTATTCAATCCCTGTTTACCCTGAAAGTCTGACAGCCACTGCTATCATCCGTTCGGGTTCCCAGCTGATTGAATAGGGGCAGCTGTAGCACCTCAAATTTGCACCTACCATTGTACATACTATCTCATATTAGGTCATAGCATATCATGATCCATTGCATAACATTTGCATTGTCCTCAGTTGCCTCAAGAGCAAGCAAGCCAAGAATTAGGTCAAACTGATCAGGAGGTCAGTCAACCAATCAAGCAAAGGTATTTCTCAAGGAGCCAAGGCCCTAGGGTTTGTCCAACATGTTCACATGCCGTGGAGGTCCATTTGAAGTGTTCAAGTCAAGGGTTGAAGGCTCAGAGGTCATCAGTTCATGCACAGTCAGGCAAAAACCCTAGAAAGTCAGAGAAAGTCAACAATCAGTCAAAGCAGTGGATGGTGGCCATTCTTGTGGAATTTGGGTACCATGATCAATAATCAAGAATCCATACAACTTGGGACATCATTTGAAGTCAAGGTCTCAAGGAATTAGGGTTTGGAATTCATCAGAAGTGCACAGTCAGTCCAAAACCCTAGAAAAGTCAAAGTTGGTCAACTGTGGTTGATTTTATGGTTTTGATGGATGGAAATGGTTTGAGAGAGCTTATTCATGTCCTAATAGGCCTCATATGTCATGGCAATCCACATCATTGAAGAATTTGAAGCCAATCAGAAAATTTCCTAAAATAGAAACTGGACCTGTAATTTCAACTGCCAAAAATAGAAACTTCTTGATCCTCAACTTGCATCATGATACAAGCTTCAAATGAATTTTTGCCCAACATGAAAGTTGAAGGTCTTGTTCTCCCATTTTCAAAAAGTCCAAGAACTCTCAAATCCCATGTGTGGTTGTCAAGATATGATCAATTCATTTTCATCAATTTGTGAACTTCAAAGAGGCATATCTCTCAAACCATAAGGCCAAATTTGGTGGGGTTTTTTCCTACAAACCACATTTTTCATCCTCTTTCCAAAAATATAAATTTCACCCTCCAAAACCTTGCCAATCAAAATGGCATTTTTTAACCTTTTCCATTAAAAATCAAAGTTTGACCAAACTTTGACTTTTTGATTCATTGACTTTTTACACAATTGGCCAATTGGGATTCACTTTATATGGTATTTGAAACTTGCTCCAAGCATAATTTCATGTTCATTTCATCATCATGCCACCATTTTAGACCAAAGTGCAAAATGTGCAAATGTGGCAATGTGGTTCAAATAAGTAAAGTGTGGTTAGCAATTCATGAACCAATGTAAAACAGCAAATTGGTAAGTCATTTGCAGCTTGTAGCAAGCCCAAATCGTGGCAGACACACACCCTCCAATTCCATATTCTTCAACTTAGCAAAATGGCAAATGATTCATTTTACACTAAACCAACTTACCACTTGATTAAAGGACCTAAAACAGACCTTTATAAACATTTTTCTGTCACTTCCAACCCTAGAGAAGCAACAGCCACCAACCGGAAAACCTCTCACTCTCTCATTGTGATTTTTGGCCAAAATAGAATTTCTGAGCAAACCCTTTAGACCCTCGAGCTTTCCTTTGTTTTCTTCATCATTCATCATCATTGCAAACTCATTCCAAGTAGGAAATCCCAGCTGGAACAGCCCCTTGGAATTCTGTTTTCTCCAAGCTACAGCCATAGCAGTGTTTGCTTCAAGTGGGAATTGGCTTGCTCGAGCTGCTTTTCTTCAAATATATACCAACACCAACTAAGGACCTGCATCTGTTTGCACTCACAACATCAAATCATCCCTGTTTCCTCCATTTCTTAAAAATCAAGTAAGTAGTCGAACTCAATCATTTGCCATGCCATGATATGTTTATGAAAGATCTTCTTATGCTGATTCTTATGAACTAAAGCTTGCTTGAAATGGTGGTCTCATGATGGAGAAATCTGAATTTCTTTTTTGTGTACAAATGAAGTTTTGCTCGATTTGCCATGCTTGAAATGATTCATTGAAATGTGATGCCATATTCTTGTTGTTTGATGTTTAATGATGATATTAGCATGTTTGATTTTAAGTTCTGGGCATAAAAAAATTTCAATGCATGATGATGATGAATGTATGCTGTTATGCTTAAGCCCTAGAACTCTGCCCAGAATTCCTCATGTTTGTTGTTAGTTTGTTGTTTATGATGTGCTTGCATGAAGAACCTTATTACTACCATGCTGTGTTGGTTGATGCCATCCGAATTTGGATTGAATGATGAACATTGATGTTGAAACCATGCTGTTTCGAAACCCTAAACAATTTCCCAGCCAGCTTGTCCATGAACCTTGTTTGGAATTTGTTTGTGTAAAGTTGCATGAACCTTGCTGTTTACCATGCTAGGTGATTTTCGTTTGTTGATGTTGATCAAGTATGATGATGTTGCCCTGCTGTTTGTTAGAACCCTAGCTTGCAATGAACATTAATCTTTGCCCAGAATTGGTGTACACGATTGGCTATTGTTGTTGTTGTTCAAGCACGAACACTGTTCCATTGGGATTGGACCAATAGGAACATTCCATTGCCTTTGCCTTATGCTGTGCGTTTTATTAAGTGAGAGGGATATTTACCAATATGCCACTGCGTTGACCTTTGTTGACCACTAAACCATGTTGCTTGCTCATGTTCATTCCAATTATTCACTCAACTTCCATAATTCATATTTCACTCAAATTAAATCCAAAAATCATGAGGTTTTTTCCATAATGTTCATGAATGTGTCTAGTATTTAACTGTGTTTTTTAATTAATTTTTCATTGGCTGGATTTTAATTGATAATTGGTTTCTTGACTGGTATGCCAAATTGATACATTGTGCCATTCCTTTTGTGAAATACTCATGTTGCATCCTTTGACCTTGAAATTTTTTGTGGAGAAACTAGATTCATTTACCTTTGTTTTGGTATAAAGTTTGTGGATTTCCCATTTGTGGTTTGCTGGATATGAATTTTTGAAGTCATGTGTTACATTTGGTGTCACAACATGAACATGTATTTTCCCAATTTTGTTTGACATGCTTCCTTGCATCCAAATGATCCAATTTTTTGCATGAGCCATCCTTTACATGTCTAGTTGGTGTATGAATTTTCTTGGATTTAATCTTGCTGTTTTCCATTTGATTGTGAATTTTCTTCCCTGCCTAGTCCATGGTTGACTTTTTGTGCTATATGTTGCCAAATCATTTGGGAAATTCTCACACCATATTGTATGATCATGAAATTTCATATGTGATAACTAGACATCTCAAGCTTTGCATTGGTGTTAATCTCATTCATTTCTCATCTGTTTTCAATTTGATATGATTTTTTGAAGTTGACCTATGTTTATTGACTTCCATTATGCATACTTGCACTTGTGTTGACTTCATGATTTTAATTGACTGCCTTCCTCTCATCCAAATGCCATGAAATTTTACATGTATACCATGTTAGATGTTAGGATTGAGTGTGATTTATTTGATGATTTTTGAAAATGTTTGGGTTGACTTTTGATGCAAGTCATTCTGTTGACTTTTGTGTGCTTTCCTTTGCTTTACTTTGACTTCAAATGTTCATGAAATGATCATAATGCATGATTTGAATGTGGGCCCAATTGTGATAGCTTCTCAAATGATTGACTTTGGTTTTGGTTGACTTTTCCTTGCTGCCTTGACTTTTTTCTTTCATCCTTGACCCTAGGCTAGTCCTAGTGGTCTTTTGTGCTTACTATTGAGTTCCTGTTTCAGGTTAAGCACCATTGCCATTGAGATCATACAAATGTGATTGGATTTGTTTACATATGAACTAACCTTTGTTTTGTAGATGGTTTGACTCATGTGTTTGAGTCTTGCTTTGCACAGTTGACCTTCTGTGGTTGACTGTTTATCCATCCCTTTTGGTTTTAACTGTTTAATTGCATACTGATTTGTTTGGTTTTTCTCAGGTACCCTTTAGTTGCTTTTTGCTTGCTTTGCTATTTAGCAATTGCTTTTGAGGTATAATTACTTCTTCTTCATGTAGTCTGGAGACCCGGTCTGTTATTTGACCGGGCAAACTGTCTGAAGTCCTCTTTAAGAGGCAATGCTTGTGTGTGTTTAAAATTGTCCCAAGCAGGAAAAGTCCTTCAAGTAAGGCAATTGGTGGAAGGTAGGGATAAGTAATCTATCCCCCACTATTCAGTGTGTCCTCTCCTTGCTCCCATCACATGGTTGAAGCATTGAGATAAAAACCCAAGATCTAATCGAGTCAATAATGGGGAAAGAGTTCCATCTTTCTGAACTCCCCCACTTTCTATTATTTGATGCTCTCCCTGATCAGGGATAGAAGCAATGAGGCATACCCCTCATCTCCTATTCATCTGCTTCACCTTAGCCTCTCAATGGCAAGGTTAAGAGCGACCTTTACCCATTACAGTGGACTTTCATAGTCAAACCCTCTTGTGTGAGCCCCCCTTGTTTGGCTATAGAGTGTGCTGTTCGATTCTCATTGATTGTTTGATTGCTTCATATGCACTTGCTTGCCTGTATGTTATGCATTTATCATCATCAATTGCCACTAGTGCATGATCATATCATTGGTTTGTGTGACATTTATTATTGCTGTTTACCCATTGAGGACAACTGTAAGTCCATTGCTTTGGCATTTGTTCCTATGACATGGAGGTGAGTATAAGACCATCGCATTGGCCACTCATCTTATCTTTGCTTTGTTGTTTTGTTTGTTTGTATGTGAGGATACAAGTGTAAGTCCCACAAGTTGGCAGTTGTTTTCCTAGGATCATGCTGTGTATGTCAGAGTAAGTCCCACAAGTTGGCATCTGACATCTACTGTTTTATTTTATCTGTTTATGAGAGGATGCAATTGTAAGACCCACGAGTTGGCATTTGCTTTCCTATGATCATGTGTGGAGTTAACCTAAGTCCCACAAGCTGGCAGTTGACTTCCATATTTCTTCATTGTTTTCTTTTGAGGAGATTGGTATAAGACCAGTGATTGGCATCCGGTATCCGCTTTCTTTCCATTTCTTTGTAGAGGAGATTAGTGTAAGACCATTGAGTGGCCTCTGATATCCATGTCTGTTTTAGGAGATTGGTGTAAATCCAGCTATTGGTATCCGATATCCGCTTTTGTTTGTGAGATTGGAGTAAGACCATTGAGTGGCATCCGGTATCATTTGTTTGTTTATTTCATCATTACTTACTTTCCATTCCAAAGGACACCCTTGAATCATCCTCCATATGATCTCAAGAAGTGAACCTCTTGAGAAGTTTTACAACCCATCCTCATTCATTCATTTCTCACTGTGTCCTAGAACCTTTTCACGCTTTGATCTTAAACTTGACATAGACATTGTGCAAACTTCTTCATGTTTTCAAACTAAAAACCTGGACTCAAGTCCTTGACTTTTTTCAAACTTCATTTCATAATACTTCTCTGAATCAATCCTAATCATACTCTGACTCCATTTTCATAATCATAATCAATTAATTTCACTCATTCACTTGTTTTGGCCATGTCCATTAATCTTTTCATGCATTAGCCGTAGGTTTCAATTATCATTGTGGTTGATGTAAACCTCACCTTATCTTTAGTGAGTCGACAGTAAGACTTCCGTACTGAAAACAGGGTTAACCCCTCTCGTACGTCGAAGCTATCCTCGCATGGTGGATGTTGGTTTTGGTCGAGTGTTCTCCCATTGATAATGAAAAGCCTCAGTGCTATTGTTTAAAATTGAATCCAACTCACTTTTTGGAAATCTTTTAGCCGAACTACGGCGTTTTGATCCTTACCTTTGATGGAAGGTACGTAGGCAGCGGGTTCATCCGTTCAAACCCAATAACCCAATAAAATGTACATTCTTTTCTCATCATCCCAATCATGTTTGCACAATCTTTATGTCATAACAAATAACAATATTTTACAACAAGTGTGAAAAGGGCTCCCTAGGAGTACCTAGGACGTAGTGGGTGCCTAACACCTTCCCATTGCGTAATTTACCCCTTACCCAGACTCTCTGATCTTTTTATTAGTTTTCTACGTGTAAAACTTCTTAGGCTTTTGTTCGCTTTTTAGCCAGTCCTTTGGATAAATAAAAGTGCGGTGGCGACTCAAAATTTCATTGTATGCTTAGCTTATGGTTTAATCGATAAATCATATAGCGACGAATACACCGCTACAGGTGCATTCAAATGTTGTCGGGGAAGCACCAGCTCATTCGCTTTAAACTCTCCCCATCAGACATCAGAATCCGTTCGGATTCAGGGTCAGGCCCCTCCTCTGGGATCGGTCACTCCCAATCTTTCGATTTGAGTACCTCGAGATGTCCTCATCAGGGACTTCAGACTTCCTTAGTTGAGAATCATCAATGGGTTGTTGGGCGAGATAACCATATAATACCCTCCTCTTGATTGCTTTCTGGGAGGTATACCGAATATCGTATTCAGTCGACACCATTTGCCCTCTCGCAACCCGTCCGTTCAACGCTATCTCCTCAAGCACATATTTGATCAGATCCATTTTGGACATCCACAAGGTGGTATGAACCAGCATACTGTCTCAGTCGGCGAGCAGCCTATGCCAAAGTACATCAAGTTTTCTCGAACAGTGAGTGTATTGTTTCACAGTCGATAAACTTTTTGCTTAGGTAAATTGCATGCTCTTTTCGACAAGACTAGTCATGCTGACCCAATACGCCTCATAGACCCCTTTAAGGCTGTCAAGTACCAGATTAACAGTTGTTTCTTCCAAGGAAGGTATCAGAGTCAGAGGTTCCTGCTACTTATTTTCCTTTCCATGCCCCTTGGCAGTCACCATTCCACCTGATCATTGATTTTTTTTGTTTGTTTTTTGTTTTTGGTTCAGGCGTTCATTGCACTGTTCTTTTTTTTTTTTTTTTTTTTTTTTTTTTTTTTTTTTGCAGGATCGACCTCGATTCCTCTTTCATTCACAACATGCCTCGGCGGCTTGCTGGACAGCACTCCATAAGTGCACTGGTTCGAACTCAACAGTATGAGTTATCTCCACCGGTCAAACAACTTGATCAAGTCCGCCGGATGCCCCTCTCTGCTTGGGACTTTGCCATCATGTCATCAACATGGCATTTGCTTTCACGATGAGTCATATCATGAAACAAAGTCACCGTAGCCCTTTGATCCGTGGCACCAGCATTCTTATTCACCTTATAACAAGAAGGTACTGTACTCCCTGTGTGATGGACATGGTTTACTTCATATCATCTGGCAGCAATTCAATCTGGTCTTGGCCAAGAAGCCATCCATGAAAGTAAACTGAGCATTATAACCAGCCGATACCTCGTTGTGACGTACCGGGAATCCATCTTTCAGATTAGCTCTGTTCACATCTTGGTAGTCCATACACATTCTCTCTTCCTCATCCTTTTCTCGGCGCCAGCCGCTTCTCTGGAGGACAGTCTTCTCTCCACGGTAGCTCGTACCTCACAACATGGGTATTCCACCCTGGTGTATCTTGATGCAACCAGGTGAAGATATCAACCTGCTTTTTCAACAGGGCTACCATTCTGTTCTTGACTTGCCTCTGAAGCGGCCTCGACTTTCATTTCCCTTCTGACCTCGGCGGTGCTTGGGATTACCATCTTGACTCGCTCCTTGTGCGGTTGAATCACCTTCTCCTCTTGTTTCAACAACCTAGCTAATTTCAGCAGATCACAATCTTCTTCGCCTTTTTCTTCGGCATGATAGCTTGGATTGTCGAAGTCATATAGAGGTGTAACCAAATTGTTATCGATGAGATCAAGAGGGTAATCACTTTTGTGGTTGGAACAAGACAAGTTCAAAAGAAAAACGAAAAACATTGCCATCTTTATTTTTTAAAACTGCAAAAAAAATGAAAAACAGGGAACACCGCTTTTGATCACAAAAACATCCATTTATTACTGATGCAAAATGTTGCAAAATGAGACACATGAGGTGGCCCTTACAATGGACCAGTACGTTTCGGGCAAAACGTATGGCTTTCATGCAAACAAAATTAACACAGAAAAACTACTCTTCCGGATGAGCGACAGTGATGCTTTTGGAGGCCTTCCAGTTGCCTGGTACGCACGACTTTATCTACAGCTCTAGCTCGCGGTCGCGGTCGATCTCTCCACTCACTGAACAAGCCTGATCAGAATTCAGCATCCCTGCACTGACGAAGATGTACGGTGGACGACGTCCTCTGTTTGGTCTAGACGACTCTTGATCTGGATAACCAATCCCGTACATGTCTGCCTTTACCGGTGTTGAGTGGATCCATCAGTTTGGATTTGTTGCCCCTAGCAGGATATCTGAGCAAACGAGCTATGCGCACCGGTTGAATACTGAAACCTACAAAACAGTAAACAGGTTAGTATGACTCACACATGCAATGTCTGTCCGTACTAGGAATATTCTGTCCTTTGATTCCGGTTTCACCGAGACAGATAAAATTTCATCAACAACATTCTGACATTTGGTGTCTCTCAACCTGAGTCTCTGTTAAAAATAATGGACCCTGAGTACGGACAGACATGAGTTGAATGCAGATGAATGCGATGCAAATGCATGAATGCAAGTTACTGTGCCACCAATTCCTCTGAAGACCCATCAAATCTCTGGACCAGTCACAGTCATCGGGACTAAGTCACCATAAATCCGACTTGGGGAGTTCCGAAATAAACGGAACCGGAGATTACATTACTATCACAGGAACATCCACTGAACGGATGACAGCCAGATCCTCTGAACCGGTACTCTCAAATTCAACCCGGGGATCCGAAATAAACGGAACCCGCTGATAAACCACGGACAGAACTCCGGCGTCCCAGAAATAAATGTCCATAATTCACAGTCACCATCAGTACCAAGAGTCACCAACAAGTCACCAACCAGTCAGCAACTGTACCTGTAATAATCATTCCCTCCCCACTCACGGGTGTCATCTAGGCCAGGGTAAAGTCAAGAGAAACGCAGGATAAACAACCCTTTCAAGAATATCATCCTGTGCACACCCGATGTATGCACCGATAATATCCCACCAGGGTCTGAACTGCTCGTGATGTCAATGTTCCGCTAAGTGGCGCATACCACCCGCTTCCCATGAATCACTCTATTCCTAGGTTTCCTAGATTGCACTCATAGCCTGGGTATTGGGCCTTTTACCTCGAGTAACTCCCACCCCCAATCAGAGAAAACACAGCCAGCACAACAAATGAAATAAATGAATGCAAACATTAATGCACACATTGAATGCAAACAAGGAATAATGAATGCAATAAATAACAGCAGATAGCAACCAAAGCCCTAACCTAGAGAGCGCTAGGAGAGACTCGCTTAGGGAAGAAGGACCAGCACAGGTCAACTTCTCTAGGTCCCCAGCAGAGTCGCCAGCTGTCGCATTACGCGAAAAACCGGCGGGAAAACAAGAACAACAGAGCCGCCACCGTGCGTTATTTATCCCAAAAGAGGGAAAGGAAACGCTCAGAGTAAACCTGGAAAAGACATGGTCTTGCGACCAAAGAGAATGGGATCGGGAGTCGGTTATGCGAAGGGAAGGTATTAGCACCCCTACGCATCCGTCGTACTCGACGGGATCCACGCACAATAGGAAGGAAAATGGTTGCTAAAACACTGCTCAAATAAACATCTACACAGGCTAAAAGAGACACAAGAAAACAAGCAAGACTGACTCGGCAGGATATCGCATCCTGGGCCTACTTAGTCTATCAAGCATAGACATCAGAGTCAAAGTAGTTCGGACTGGGGAAACGACACATGCTCGCTAGGATGTCGCATCCTATGCATACGTATCTCCTTGGACGAAAGAGAATCAGAGCATTCGTAGCTCGGCTAACACGCACACGAACAAACACAGGCAAAGGCAAACGTGGAGCCTGAATGCCAATCACTGGGCTTACATCAGCATCCGAACCAAAACACACACAAGAAGGCAAACGTGGAGCCTGAATGCCAATCACTGGGCTTACATCAGCATCCGAACCAACACAGGAAGAAGAAGGGTCTCGATTGCGACTAGGGCAAGAGAAAGGGGAGGTCTCAATCGCAACGAGGGCGAGAGAAAAGAAGGTCTCAATCGCAACGAGGGCGAGAGAAAAGCATTAGTGTTAGTCGTTAGTCAAACTCGACAAGACATCGCATCTCGTGCCTACGTATCTCACCTGAACATGAGAATCAGAGTTGCCGTAGTTCGGCTAAACTATTCCTGTTGGTTTGTGTTTTTTAAGTGGACAACGTCACTACGCAATCTACCGGATGCTCGACCTTTGGAGACTTACTCATCTGTAGTAGAAGGAGTTGACGTATCCTTACGAGGGGATAATGTTTGTTTGTGTTTTAGGAAAGCTCAAGCAAGAAAGGAAGTCCTATACGAAGGAACCGTGCTACCTTAATTGACATGCAAACGAGACTACGCGGAGTCTAGCAAACCTAGGGGATACAATCACACCACACAAACATATACAACATGAAATAAACACACCAACAAGGGGCTCAAACATCAAGGCTGGGCTTTAGTCGAGGGGTCATATCAACCTCAACAAACAAGCCTCTGTATCGGGGTCAGGTTAGCTCTTAACCTTGCCATTGAGGGGCTAAGGTGAAGCCAGATGAAAGGTGATGAGGGGTGTGCCTCATTGCTTCTATCTCAAGTCCGAGAGAGCATGTAAATATAAGAATGTGGGGGAGTTCAGAAAGATGGAACTCTTTCCCCGATTAGACTCGATAGATCTTGGGTTTGGATCTCAATGCTACAACCATGTAATGGGAGCAAGGAGAAGACTCACAGAATAGTGGGGGATAGATTGCTTATCCCTACCTTCCACCAATTGCCTCAAATGAGGACTTTTCCTGCTTGGGACAAATATAAACATACACAAGCATTGCCTCTTAAGGAGGACTTCAGACAGTTTGCCCGGCCAAATAACAGCCGGGTCTCCAGACTACATGAAGAAGAAGGTTCTATACCTCAACGCCAATTGCTTATAAGCAAAGCAATGCAAGTTCTTAAGAGAACTGAGCAACTAAGGGTACCTGTACAAAAGTCAAACAGAATCAGCATCCCATCCATAATCAGACAACAATATAATGATCAATCAGTAAGGTACAATCAAACAATAATGGGCACAGCACAAAGCTCAATGTGAACCAACATCCTACAAAACAGCCACATTAGTTTACAAGTCAAGTAAGATAATCCCAAATGTGAAACAATATCCTTAAGCCTTAACTTCTTAACCTGAAAAGCCAAAGACAAGTTCAAATGTAAGTGACAAGACCACTAGGACTAGCCTAGGGTCCAAAAGAAGGAAAAATCCTAAAATAGCAACCAATTCATGATCAAAGTCAAGCTATTTCAATTACAAAGGGATCCCAATTGGTCCCATATCCAAACTATGTACACATTTTATTCTATGCAACATGTAAGGCAAAGTGAACAAACATGGATCATATAAGAGCAACCAGCAAGATCAAATCCAAGTAAATGCCAAAACAGCATGGAAAATTCCACAAAAATTATATCCTAAACAGAGGACCTTCAACAAGCTACATGTCAATTTTCAAGCAATTTGGGCTAGTGGAACAATGGGAATTAATTCAACATGTCTAAGCATGCAAAAACACAATCAAATGAAGCTACAAAATGTACATTAACTTCAATTCAATGGTAAACAGTGACATTACATGGGAAATTAGTAAGACCAAAGCCAAATGAAAGCTACACATGTCAGGAACTATTCTACCAAATTTCATGGTCATATCATTCATCATGCTCATTCTATGCACAAAATAAGGCAAACTAGTTCAAAGGAAGCACTAAGCCTACAAACAGAACTATTGCATTCAAATCCACATCAACACAATCCCAAAAATTCTCAAATAATTTACACCTAAACAGGGGATATTCAAGGTCTACCATATCAAATTTGAACTCAATTGGGCAAATGGAACCATGTCAATGAAAATCAACAAAAACAGACACAATTATAGGCTCCAAATCACAACATCAACACACGCTTCCACTTCAAAAATTCATAACTCAATGAAAACAAAAAAGAAATGGATGAGACCAAAACAGGGAGGTCCTAACATGTGTCTTCTACAAGCATATCAAATTTCATGATCATACAGTACCATATGAGCATTTCACATTCAATCTACCAACCTATGTCAAACAAGCTTGCACAATTGACCAACAGAAATGAAAAATCACAATCAAATTGAAAATGCAATGTAAAATTCCACAAAAATTCCTACAACATCTCAAAATGTTAATCAATCATCATGCAAAATTTCATTCAATTCTAACAAGTATAGGTCAATCAATTAAATCCAGCAAATTGGCATCAAGAGGTGTGACACCAATTGTCACACCTAAGTTCAAAAATTCACAACTACATAACCAGGTATCAAAAATGCATGAAATTTACATGGAAATAAACCTCATCCAGTCAAGAATCATCACAAAAATTTTCAGACATTTATTTTACAATATGAGAATTTCACAATCAAATTGATCAAAGGTATCAAAAATACACATGTATGGAGGAATCCTAGGTCAAATGAAAAATACACCATGCACAACTTTGACCAATAGGTCAAAAATCATCTACACTCAGCCACAAAGTCAACAAAACAATTTTCACAATTTTCTGATTTTTCTATATTTTTCTATGAATTATTTAAGGTGCTAAAGTGTTTTTATGAATTTTTTAGAATTAATTAATTAAATGAAATCGTAATGGCATTATGGTAATTAACATGGCGCGGGGGCGGGTAACACGTTTTTGAATTTTCAAACCAGAAATTTGGATCTAGCAAGCGTTCTTCATCGTTTCAGCCATGAACATTTCCAGAAATTCAATAAACACTCAAGAACACTCAATCCTCAAATCAGCACCAAAACGGACAAATGGATATCCGTTGGAGCCGCACGAACGTGTAGATCACAAATATCAACTCCAATTAACCTAACAATTGCTAAATCTCAAGAATCGAATGCGTTAGGGTTTTAGATCCAAACTTCGAGTCGCGATTTCTTACACTACAGTTGATCATTCACAAATCTAAAACTATCATGATGCTCTACGTTTCATGCTCTACAACACGCATACAACAATTAAGCAAAGCATGTGATTCGAATTTTGAAGAAACCTGCTATGGCAGTGGTGAACCTGGACGAATCCGCGCGAGAGAGCCTCAAACAGGTGCAGTACAAGCTATTGGCAAGGAGATTCGAAGCTTAGATCCATTCAGTTTTGCTCCGGTTGCTTGAAATCACCATTCACCATGGATGAACCTTGAAGATGCAGTCACTTTAGGCGCGGCTTTGGTGGTTCTTGAGTACAAACAGATGAAGCATAGGCCGATGTAAGATCGATGCAAAAAGAATTTCTCAAATTGATCAAAGAATGATGAAGTTTGATCAATTTTGGTTTTTGAGAATTCTTGAAAAATCTTGGAGAATTGTGATGATTTGATCTGATTTTTTGGTGAAATGAAATTCTGTTATGTTTATGGAATGATTAGGCTTTTATATGATATCATAATCCATGCTTAATCAAGGTAATTAACCAAATTGGGATGTTAAGCAAATTGTGCATTTCACTCAAAGTGGCCAAAATGCCCTTTCTCTAAAACAGTCCATATATCAGCTCAACTTTGATTCAAACAAGTCCAAAATATCACATGTGATGTGTAGAAACAAGTCCCATTTCCATTGGCCATGTATTTTTGAACTTCACCATTTGATAGCAAAATGTCCAATTTTAACCATTGCATTTTTCAAACCAAATCTCAATTTACAAAGCCTATGCATAAAGTGATGATTCAAACACATTCCAAATGTCATTCCTGAGGTGTTGCAAAAAGTCCCATCTCAAAATTCCAAATATTTTGACATTTGGACAATTTTGCCCCTGATCCAATTTAATAGTCTAGTTGAAAAGTGACTTTTTGCATTGGCCACTTTTGGAAAAATCCAATGATGCACCCTTGAAGTACATGTCAAATGGAGTTTGTGCATATAAAGAACTTGCAATTTGGAAAATCATGTGGTAGTTATGGCCTCCTGATTACGGGTCTTTTCTGAAATTCACTGAGCCATATTTTGCAAACCACACATTGGATTTTTGAGTTCTTGGACTTTTTGGAAAGGTGAGAACAAGATCTTCAACTTTCATGTTGGACAAAATTCCATTTGAAGCTTGTATGATGAAGTTATTTTGAGGAGAAAAAGTTTCCATTTTGGGCAGCTGAGATTATAGGTCACCTGCTATTTTTGGAAACTTTCTGTCTGACCTCCAAATCTTCAACCTTGGTCTTTGGCATGTCAAATGAGACTTATATGGACATGAATGAGGCCCTTCAAACCACTTCCCACCTTCCAATCCATAAAATCAGGCACAGTTGACCACAGTTGACTTCAGTTGACTTTCTAGGGTTTCTGGTTGACTGAACAATGACTGGTGACTTCTGAGCATCCAATCTTTGGCCAAACCACTTCAAAATGATCCTTGGACCATATGAGCTTGAAAAATCAACCCTAGGGCTTTGTTCCAATGAAAATAGCACATGCTTGCTTGATTGACTGATTCTCCTGATCAGTCTGACCCAATCCATCAATTGAGCTTGCACTTGGGCAAATGGACAATGCAATGTTATGCAGTGGACATGTTATGTTATGACCTAATATGAAATGAATGTACAAAATGGTAGGGTGCAAATTTGAGGTGCTACACATGCTCCTTGTCATTTCAATATCAATGGCACGACGAGGGAGCGGTGTGAGGCAGGAGAATTTTTCTTCGAGTCCTAGGACTCGGTCTATTGAGGTTATTAAACCGCCAAAAACAATTGGTCCTCGTCTCATGTTGACTATGACCTATATGTGAGAGAACATGAAAGGACATGTTATCACCCTCCAGAATGGTTGAAAGGCATGCTGCCAACCATCAGTATCTGGGACCTCACATACTACGTCATCTCCATGGGGGAATTGTAGCAGATCCGCTAGTTGGGAAAAAGTAAAAGCGTACTCTACATTGAACAGGAGAAACTGGACAGTCCCATTCGAGCAGCCTGTGTTGGGGACGGGGCTAAAAATAAGCGAACTAAGGGATTCTAGTGTTAATTGGACATATACCGGGTCTTTAAAAGATAAGAAATAATTTAAACTTAAAGTATTGAGCATATGATTAACACTATCAAGAATTCCTAAGACTATTAAACAAGGTTCATCAACGTATCTTGTTGACTCTATTTTTCTTGTGCGTAGAGCCATGTAGATTTCTTCCTGTAATTCACCCGGTTCGCTGGCTCTGAAAAATATTTTGTATCCGTGCCTTTGTGCCATGATCGAAATTCACACAACTCGTGTAGTAAGAAGAAGGAGAATTTTGTTTATGAAACGTGAGATGGAGATGTGTTTTATGAGGTTGTGTTGCAACAGTTTATATAGAGGTAATGGTATTTGGAAAGTTTTGAATGGAATAAATTTCAATGAATAGTGATAAATGCATTGGTCAAAGGAGATTAAAAGTGGTTGAAGAAAATTTAAAACTTGTCTTGATTACATGGGACAAGGATTTGATGGCACATCATGAGGAATAATGTGGAGTGTGGCAGACACCACTTTATGAGTGTGGCGGGCGCCACAAAGGAGTAGGTGGCGGGCGCCACGACCTGTGCGTGTGGCAGGCACCACATGATATGTTGTGTGCGTTTTCCATGTATTTTCTTTTGACCATGCATTCTCTTTTGACCATAGTTTTGCATGTACAATCATTGGACCACCATTAGTTGTTGATTAGTTAGTTGAAAAGAAAAACAAGAAAAACATAAAAGTGAGAATTAAATAGGGTATGGTAGAATTAAATTAAAACATAAAATTGAAAAAGGAATGAGGTAAATAGAAAAGAATAACATAATTCATTTGCTAGATAAAAGTGAAACAATTAAAAATTCCTAAATTGTAAAAACAACAAGAAAATCCAAACATGAAAAAAAATCTAAAATCAATGTCAGTCATGCGGTAGAATTCATATATTAGCCATTACGGTGACCGTCGGTAGGAGGAGCGAACGAGTAAAAGTGATCCAAATTCTCTTTCACTACGTCCATAAATCTGTGGAGGTCCACGTGCAAAGTGCTCAACTTTCCTCTCAGGTGGGCAATGTCGGTCTGGACAACATTGATGACAACAGCGTGATCAATAGGATGCGTAGCAGGTACAACAGAGGCGCACGATTCAGCGTCAGAGAGATAGGTATCATAAAGGTCATAATAGCTATTGGGCCTAGTGGTGTATATAGTAATTAAGGGAGGTGTAACAATTAAGCCCATTAGTTAGTTTTTATTTAATTAAAATAAAGAATAGAAATAGAATAGAAATAGAAAGAAGGGAAATAGAAAGAAGTAGAGAGAAGGAGGAGAAAAGAGAAGAAAAGAGAGAAACGTTAGGGTTTGGAGGAGGAAGAGGAAATTGGAGAAGAAGAGCATCATCTTGATCAACCCAAGCTTGCTAGAACACTATAGAGTAACTCAATCATCATCTCTAAGGTAAGGGTGTGAGTTATCATTTCCTATAATTATGAAAATGATGGGTTTTATGTGGGTAATGGTTGTTAGAGGATATTGTTGGGTTTTGATGTTGTGATTGGATTCCTTGCTTTGAAAATGTTGTTTGTGTTCTTGATGTAGTGTTGATTGTTTGTGATTATTGAACATGTATCAATTCTTTGCAAAATGTTAGGGTTAGGTTTAGAAGAATGATAAATAAAATTGTGTGTTGTGTTGTTGTTGATGGTTTGGGGTTGATGTATGTTGTGAAAAATATGTTATTGTGTTGATGAATTAAAGTATGAGTAATTTCACAAATTGTGAATTTAGGAAGTGTTGGAAATTAATTGAATGATGTTTAAAATGATGAAATAAAAGTTAAATTGTGGATTAGAATGACTTTGTAATACTGAAAATATTGTAGTTCGTTGAAATCTGAGAATGAGACTTTTTACGGAATCGAAATCGGAGGCCCGGAAGGTATTTAACGGTCAAAAACGCATTTTCTATGTTTCCTGCTAAATTCGGGGCGCCAGCTGAGTTGAAAACATAATTTTTTTTTGTAAACTTCAAACAGTCATAACTTTTGAATCGTAACTCCGTTTTGGTCCCCGTTCGAAGCGTTGCGAAGCTTATGAAATTTTCTACATGTTGTTGATGTTTATAGGCCATTATAAGGGCTTATTTTAATAAGTGATTATTTTGGAAAAGTGATTAATAATTGATATAGTAGGAAGCCTATTTGATTAATGAGGAATACCACTTAACTATAGTGTGTAGGTGTGCGATGTAAATAAACATAGCATGAGGTTGAATTACCTAAGAGATTGTATGATGAAACAATTGATTATGATGAATATTCTCATTTGTTTTATATATAAACATATGTATGAATGTTGGTGAATATGATGTTGTGTGAATGCTTTTATGCATGTGAATGCCGACGTGGCCTAAATGGCAATAGCGACGTGGGCTTCAGCCATTGTGATGAGTTATGTTGATGCGATGATGATTTTGGTGTATGTGTATCATTTATCATGGAGTCACATACATTTGCATAAGCGACGTGGCCTTTTGGCAATAGCGACGTGGCCTTTTGGCAAAAGCGAAGTGGGCATAAAGCCTTGGCCTTGATGGCAAAGCGATGAGTCGGTACCGCATAACATTTGCATAGTTGAGTCACATATGTTGGTTATGTTTATTTCCGCATTTTGTGATAATTGTTGTTATGTGATGGTTTATGAAGTGCGGTGATATTTTGCGATGATGCGATGAATCGTAATGTTTTATGATGGATTGATGAAATGTTAAAGTGATGAGATGCTATGATGTAACATTGATGTTGTGGATGATTATTGACTTTGTTTATGATTAAATACATAAGCATTCAAGTGAAGGATTGTGCGATGTGGTAACAATATTTCTAACTTTCTGAATTTACTTATATATTGCTTATCATTATCTTGATTATATGATTTGAGTATCTCACCCTTTTGTTGTTGGCCGTTACCTTTATATTGGTAACGTGCAGGTGCTCCGCGTTGAGAGGAGGATAGTGGTAGCACACTTTTGGCGTCATTGCTCTGATTAGGATTGTAACACTCAGGGGTTAATGAATGCTTTTCATGATTTTGATAGTAACAATGCCCTTTTGTATATCATTGTATGTGATAGTTGTGATGGGCATTTGTTTGCTTGTTTTCTTTGAATGTGTAAATGTACGACTCGACTTAATTATCTAAATGATTTCCGTTGCGATTTTTTTTGTGTATTGCTGCTATATGGACTAGGTGAATACATATACAGTGTTGTTTATTATTTGACAAGGACTAAGTGGATCCTTGCGCAATTGCCGTGTTGTGTAATTTGTTTAAGTGTTGATGAAATGATATATGTGATGCCTCAATTTTGTGTGAAAATTGTTTACTCTGATTTTTAATTGAATTTACGACGGGTAGAATTGGGGTGTTACATTAGTGGTATCAGAGCAGGTCGGTCCATCCGACCACGTTGTTGAGTCTTTTGTTGTTTAACGACCCTGTGTTGTTAATTTGTTGCTAATCCTTGTGTGTGTTGTGAGCAGAAGTGTAAGATGGCCGGAAGAAACGCTGGGAGGAATGATGAGGCTCTTGCTGTAGCTATGCAGGCAATGGCTCAAGCGTTCCAGAACCCACCCATTGCTGACGAGAACGTGGGGTCTCGTAGTCTGGCGACGTTTCAGAGGGAGAACCCGCCTACTTTTCTGGGTAGGTATGATCTTGAAGGAGCCTTGGCTTGGTTGAAGGAGATTGAAAGAATTTTCAGAGTTATGGATTGCACTCTTGTGCAAAAGATCTGTTATGGAACTCATAAGCTGTCAGGTGAAGCCGATTATTGGTGGGTGGACACTTGTCTAAGGTTGGAAACTGCGGGCAAGGAGATTACTTGGGAAGGGTTTCGTAGAGAATTTCTGAGGAAGTATTATCCAGAAGATGTGCGAGGAAAGAAAGAGATTGAATTTCTCGAGTTGAAGCAAGGGAACTTGTCAGTCACGGAGTATGCTGCTAAGTTCACTGAATTGGCTAAGTTCTATCCTCACTATGATGGAGCCAATGCCGAATTCTCTAAGTGCATCAAGTTTGAAAATGGATTGCGTCCGGAAATTAAGAAAGCTGTGGGATATCAAAAGATTCGCGTCTTTGCGGATCTGATTGATAGTTGTAGAATCTTTGAAGAGGACAACAATGCACACTATAAGATCTTGTCTGAGAAGAGAGGAAGGGGTCAACACAGCCGTGGTAAGCCATATGAAACTCCGGTTGGAAAAGGGAAACATAAAGTGATTCCGAGTCGAAGAACAAGTGAGGGAGATGCTCCTGCTAATGTTATCTGTTTCAAGTGTGGAAAGCCGGGTCACAAGAGTAATGTGTGTAGGCTTGGTGAAACGAGATGTTTCCGTTGTGGTATGCCGGGACATGCGGCTCGTGATTGTAAGCAGAAGGATGTTGTTTGCTTTAACTGTGGGGAAGAAGGACATATCAGTGCTAAATGTCAGAAGCCAAAGAGGGGACAAGAGAGTGGTAAAGTGTTTGCTTTGTCAGGAACTCAGACTACAAATGAAAATGGACTTATTCGAGGTACTTGTTTCATTAATAGCATTCCTTTAATTACTATTATTGATACCGGTGCCACACACTGTTTTGTTGCTGCGGATTGTGTTGAAAGATTGGGTCTTTCCTTGTCTTCCTTGGGTAGAGATATGATTGTTGAGGTTCTCGCTAAGGGAACGGTATCTACGTCTCTTGCGTGTAAGAGTTGCCCCTTGTCAATATTTGGTAAAGATTTTGTAGTTGATCTTGTTTGTTTGCCGCTTGTCGGGTTGGATGTAGTATTGGGTATGGACTGGTTGAAATCCAACTATGTTCATATTAATTGCTACAACAACACTGTGAGGTTTTCTTCTGCCGAAGAAGAGGGAAGAACAAAATTGTTATCCAAGAAACAATTGAAGGAGTTCATAGAAGAAGACACGTTTGTGTTCTTGTTAATGGCAAGCTTGTCTGTGGAGAGTCAGGCTGTAATTGCGGACTTGTCGGTGGTGTGCAATTTCCCTGAAGTTTTTCCCGATGAGATTCCTAGTGCACCGCCAGAAAGAGAAGTTGAGTTCACTATTGACCTTGTACCTGGTACTAGACCCATCTCTATGGCGCCGTATAGGATGTCAGCATCAGAGTTGGCTGAACTGAAGAGTCAGCTAGAGGATTTGCTTGAAAGGAAGTTTGTGAGACCTAGTGTATCACCTTGGGGAGCTCCAGTTTTGCTGGTGAAAAAAAAAGACGGAAGCATGCGACTTTGTATTGATTATAGACAATTGAATAAGGTGACGATTAAGAATAGGTATCCACTCCCAAGGATCGATGACTTGATGGATCGTTTAGTGGGTGCTCGTATTTTCAGTAAGATTGATCTAAGGTCGGGCTACCATCAAATTAAGGTGAAAGATGAGGACATTCAGAAAACTGCTTTCAGGACTCGTTATGGACACTACGAGTACACGGTGATGCCTTTCGGCGTTACTAATGCGCCAGGAATATTCATGGAGTACATGAATCGCATTTTCCATCCTTATTTGGATCAATTTGTGGTGGTGTTCATAGACGACATTTTGATTTATTCTAAGTCGGAGGAAGAGCATGTGGAACATTTGCGTATTGTTTTGCAAGTGTTGAAAGAGAAGAGATTGTATGCTAAGTTGTCTAAGGGTGAGTTTTGGTTGAGAGAAGTTAGCTTTCTTGGTCGTGTTGTTTCCGGTGACGGAATTGCGGTTGATCCATCGAAGATTGATGCGGTGTTGCAATGGGAAGCTCCTACATCAGTTACTGAGATAAGAAGTTTCCTAGGCTTGGCAGGTTACTATAGGAGGTTTATAGAAGGCTTTTCTAAGTTGGCACTTCCTTTGACTAAGTTAACTTGTAAGGGTGCTGCTTTTGTGTGGGATGTCTGATGCGAAGAAAGTTTCCTTGAGTTGAAGAAAAGGTTGACAACGGCTCCGATTTTGATTTTGCCAAATCCCGAGGAACCGTTTGTGGTTTATTGCGATGCTTCGAAGATGGGATTAGGAGGTGTGCTTATGAAGAATGGTAAGGTGGTTGCTTATTGTAGCACCTCAAATTTGCACCCTACCATTGTGTACATTCATTTCATACTAGGTCATAGCATTAACCATGTTCACTGCATAACATTGCATTGTCCATCTGCCCAAGTGCAAGCTCAGTTGATGAACTAGGTCAACTGATCAGGAGAATCAGGCAATCAAGCAAGCAAGTGCCATTTTCATTGAGACAAAGCCCTAGGGTTGATTTTTTAAGCTCATATGGTCCAAGGATCATTTTGAAGTGGTTTGGCCAAAGATTGGATGCTCAGAAGTCACCAGTCATTGTTCAGTCAACCAGAAACCCTAGAAAGTCAACTGTGGTCAACTGTGCCCGATTTTATGGATTGGAAGGTGGGAAATGGTTTGAAAGCCTTCATTCATGTCCATATAAGTCTCATTTGACTTGCCAAAGACCAAGGTTGAAGATTTGGAGGCCAGACAGAAAGTTTCCAAAAATAGCAGATGACCTGTAATTTCAGCTGCCCAAAATGGAAACTTTTTCTCCTCAAAATAACTTCATCATACAAGCTTCAAATGGAATTGTGTCCAACATGAAAGTTGAAGATCTTGTTCTCACCATTCCAAAAAGTCCAAGAACTCAAAAATCCAATGTGTGGTTTGCAAAATATGGCTCAGTGAATTTCAGAAAAGACCCGTAATCAGGAGGCCATAACTACCACATGGATTGTCCAAATTGCAAGTTCTTTATATGCACAAACTCCATTTAATGTGTACTTCAAGGGTGCATAATTGGATTTCTTGGAAAAGGCTCCATGCAAAAGGCCATTTTTGAAGTGAATTAATTAAAGAGAGGGGCAAAATGGTCCAAATTTGGAAATATGGGGAATTTGAAAATATTGCCTATGCAGCTAGCTTCCAAATGCTGTTTGTGATGGTTTCCAATTGAAAAATTCTGCTGGAAATATTTCTAAGCATAAAAAGCAAAAGAATGGAAAATGCACATAACCATTATTCTTCACTAATCCAAATTTCACTAATCATAATTATAATTGGATTAAGGGTACAATATATATAGTTAATCTAACAGAATTTAGAGGGAATTAATCACTTTTCAGAATCATAACAGAAAAAACTCCCAATTTCTCCCATTTTTTCTCTCACTTTTTCACATGGCATATTGAAACTTTTTCAACCTTTCATCAACATTTTTCTTCAATTTCCAGACTAATACTTGTTGAATTCGTGATTGGTGTGTAGTGTGGAATTTCTGTTTGCAGGTTCTTGGATCAATAGAGCTCACAAAACGCAACTGTAGCAAGAAAGTTCTTCAATGGCAATTGGAAATTCTTGAGGATCCGAGCATCGTCGAGCTAAATCGAACATTCCACGCATCTCCTGCAGCAATATCACGCATCTGTTTCACATTTTTGAGCTGGAAATCGCAACGGCATCGCAACTGTCATCAAGAAAGGTTGGATTTCGACCATCGCCTTTCGTCAAATTGAGTTAGGAATATTATAGAGTATGTATCATAGATCATGTAGAAGCTTTTGGTTTGTAATTTCGCTGAAAATTGAGTGAGTAATCCATGATTGGAGTTTCGAAGCATTTCTTCTTTTCCTTCGATTCGAGCTGTGTAGTGATTTCTGGATAAAATAGCTTCCATATTTGTAATCCTGGTGGAAAACCGGTTCGACCGGTATGTGGATCGCTCGTTTCCGTTGAGATTTGTTCAAACCCTAAGATTCCGGCCAAGAACATGCGAAGAAGACGATGAACATTCATCAGTTTCTGGAAAAAACGCTCATAGATCCGTTTCATCGCGATGGCCTTGCATTTCCTTGTTTTCGAACGCCAGAGCCACTAAAATCCGGCCACGTCAATAAATGGTGCGCAGCGTTTTGCACCTGGAAGCGTTAATTACGCTTCTGCCATTGGCTCCATAATTTAATCAATAAATCCATTAATAAATTCAAAGAAATGTTAAATAAATATTTAAAAACTTTAAAAAATCATATAATGCTCAATTCTAATCCAAAAATGCAAGGATTTTTTTTGTTGATCATCATTTTCTCTCTACTTTTTTATAGAATTAAGAACTAAATTTGTGCTTGGTGAAAAAAATAAATTGCCATAGAATGTTCTTAATGTGTACATATTTCCACATGATGTACCATTTCAATTATAGAGACCACATGCTTAAGCCAAATTAAATGAAAATTGAGATATTGATTCTTGACATCCTTCTGGATTTTTTGACATAGGTTTGGTAATTTTTAGGCCTATGGTTTATTATATATGAATTATTGAATTTGGATGTGTAAAAATGTGACATAGTTGGACATGCTATATTCTTCTAATTATTTACCATGCTTCCCTCTGGCCAATGGCCTTGAATTTTCGCATGAAGCTCCTTTAACATGTTAACATCCCCTATGAATTTTTGTGGATTTTTACAATCCATTTTCAATTTGATTAAGAATTTTGCTTGCTGCCTAACAATTTTTGAACCTAGCTAGTGTCACATTTTTTAGTATGTTGCCATATTCTCATAATTAATCCAATGACCTTGAAAATTGATAGGATAGTTCTTAACCCCTGTAGCTATCTTTTGGCTTTGGTCCTACTAATTTATAATGTACCATTGCTGTTTACCATTGGATTGAAGGTAGCATACATTTGTAGACTTCTTTTGATGTTGTTTTTACATGCTTTGACATGTCTAATTAATTCCCACTGTTCCTTTTATCCAAATTGCTTGAAAATTGACATGTGGCTTGTTGAATGTCTTCTGGTTAGAATGTAATTTTTGTGGATTTTTTGGATCCTTTTTGGCATTTATTTGGATGTGATCTTGCTGGTTGCTTGTATGTGACTCATATTTGCACCTTTTGCCTTATATGTTGCATAAATTAAAATGTGTGCATAGTTTGGATATGGGACCAATTGGGATCCCTTTGTTGTTGAAATAGCTTGACTTTGATCATGAATTGGTTGCTGTTTTAACATTTTTCCATCTTTTTGACCCTAGGCTAGTCCTAGTGGTCATGTTACTTACATTTGAAGTTGATTGTGCCTTTTCAGGTTAAGAAGTTAAGGATTAAGGCATTTGTTTCACATTTGGGATTGTGTTGCTTGGCCTATAAACTAATGTGTTTGTTTTGTAGGATGTTTGAGCCTTGAGCTTTGTGCTATGCACACCATTGTTTGATTATGATTGTACACTGTTGATCATTATATTGTTGTCTGGTTATGAATGGGATGCTGATTCTGTTTGACTTTTGTACAGGTACACTTAGTTGCTCAGTTCTCTTAAGAACTTGCTTTGCTTTGCTTAAATAGCAACTTGCATTGAGGTATAGAACCTTCTTCTTCATGTAGTCTGGAGACCCGGTCTGTTATTTGGCCGGGCAAATTGTCTGAAGTCCTCCTTAAGAGGCAATGCTTGTGTATGTTTATATTTGTCCCAAGCAGGAAAAGTCCTCATTTGAGGCAATTGGTGGAAGGTAGGGATAAGCAATCTATCCCCCACTATTCGGTGAGTCTTCTCCTTGCTCCCATTACATGGTTGTAGCATTGAGATCCAAGCCCAAGATCTTGTACATTGTACAGTCGAGTCTATGTCCTGAGCGTAGAAGGGTCCCCCCATTCTGGACCCACGCTCCCTTGTCTGATGCTCTCTCTGACTTGAGATAGAAGCAATGAGGCACACCCCTCACCACCTTTCATCTAGCTTCACCTTAGCCCCTCAATGGCAAGGTTAAGAGCTAACCTGACCCCGATACAGAGGCTTGTTTGTTGAGGTTGATATGACCCCTCGACTAAAGCCTAACCCTGATGTTTGAGCCCCTTGCTGGTGTGTTTATTTCATGCTGTATATGTTTGTGTGGTGTGATTGTATCCCCTAGGTTTGCTATACTCCGCGTAGTCTCGTTTGCATGTCAATTAAGGTAGCACGGTTCCTTCGTATAGGACTTCCTTTCTTGCTTGAGCTTTCCTAAAACACAAACAAACATTATCCCCTCTTAAGGATACGTCAACTCCTTCTACTACAGGTGAGTAAGTCTCCAAAGGTCGAGCATCAGGTAGATTGCGTAGTGACGTCGTCCACTTAAAAAACACAAACCAACAGGAATAGTTTAGCCGAACTACGGCAACTCTGATTCTCATGTCCAGATGAGATACGTAGGCACGAGATGCGATGTCTTGTCGAGTTTGACTAACAACTAACACTAATTCTTTTCTCTCGCCCTCGTTGCGATTGAGACCTCCCCTTTCTCTTGCCCTGGTTGCAATCGAGACCCTTCTTCTTGTTACATGCTGTTGTGTGTTTTGGGTTCGGATGCTGACATAATTCCATCGATTGGTTGTCGGGCTCCATGTTTGCCCTTTTGAGTGTGCTTTGGTTCGGATGCCGACATAATTCCATCATTTGGTTGTCGGGCTCCACGTTTGCCTTTGCCTGTTTCCGTTTGTGTGCGTGTTAGCCGAGCTACGAATGCTCTGATTCTCCTTCGTCCAAAGGAGATACGTATGCATAGGATGCGACATCCTGGCGAGCATGTGTCGTTCTCCCAGTCCGAACTACTTAGACTCTGATGTCTATGCTTGATAGACTAAGTAGGCCCAGGACGCGATATCCTGCCGAGTCAGTTTCAGTCTGTTTTCTTGTGTCTCTTTCAGCCAGTGTGTGTGTGTTTGAGCAGTGTTTTAGCAATCATTTCCCTTCCTATTGTGCGTGGATCCCGTCGAGTACGACGGATGCGTAGGGGTGCTAATACCTTCCCTTCGCATAACCGACTCCCGATCCCATTCTCTTTGGTCGCGAGACCATGTTCTTTCCCAGGTTTACTCTGAGCGTTTCCTTTCCCTCTTTTGGGATAAATAACGCACGGTGGCGGCTCTGTTGTTTTCTTTTCCCGCCGGTTTTTCGCGTAATGCGACAGCTGGCGACTCTGCTGGGGATAAGCAGGAAAGTTGACCTGTGCTGGTCCTTCTTCCCTAAGCGAGTCTCTCCTAGCGCGCTCTAGGTTAGGGCCTCGGTTGCTTTTTGCTGTTATTTATTGCATTCATTTCATTTATTGTTTGCATTTATTGTTTGCATTTATGTTTGCATGCATCATACTATCATTGAGCTGTTCTCTGTGCAGGTGGTTCCTCTGTTTGGGGTGGGTGTTCTGAGTGGGGCTAAAACCCAGGCCCGAGTATACACCTAGGATTAGCGTGGTCTCGCGTCGCTCACATGTCGGTTGGGCATGATGTTGCGACGTGACATACCACAAGCCGGACGAGGTTCATCTGAGAAATGCTCTTCCAGTGGGATTTTCCACTTTGGTTGGGTTATCTCTTTTGGGCTGTTGACTCTGGTGACCGATCATTTCCCGGATCTTTGGTCTAGACGATCTCAGGAGAGCTACAATGGCACACCCGAAAGGGCAAACCCATTGAGTATCTCTGCCCGATTGTCGAGACTATTATCCGCCTTAGGATGACCTGATTAGAATTTACCTGTGAGGGGAGGGTGATTCTTACAGATGCATGTTCTGATGGTGACTTTGATCGTGACTTTTGGTTCCGTTGATCAGAGTCATATTTATAAGTCGGATTTATGGATCGTTATTTCTGGACGCCGGAGGTTTGACCCCGGTATTGATCAGAGGGTTCCGTTTATTTCGGAACCCTGGGCTGAATTTAAGGTTGCTCCGTTGGTGACTCGGTTCCTCAGATTGGGTTCAGATGACAGTTGACCAGTTGGCTTTGGGGTTTCAGATGGTTGTGATCAGAGTTCGAGCCGAAGCTTCGATCCTGTGTCCAGATATGCACAGCTTGCCAGTCGTGTCCGCATCATGTGCATCATAGCATGTTTATTTTTCAAAAAAAAGAAACGCAATCAACAAAAAAAAAAGAATCAATAAAAAAAAATTGAAAAAAAAAGAGAAGAGAAAATGATCTCTGCATGCATATCATTTCTCAGGTACATTCCAGAGTCTGTGCACTGATAGATCCGGGTGATCATTTACAGATGAAATTGTTGGTTTCACTCGGTACTCATTGCTCTTGTATACTGTGCCGTTGCTGCAGATTGCTTTTTTTTCGAAGATGAATCAGACTCTTTGAAGGCCTGAGAAATGATCATTATCATGTGCATCATATGCATTAGCATCATAATCATAACATTCGCATAACAGGTGTTCTGGTTCGGACTTCTCACTCTGGTTCCTGTGTCAGGCAGGATAGCTGATCAGAGACCGCACCGGTATTCTACGAGACTAAATCAGCGAAGAAGCATGGATCAGGTTCAGGCCGAGATGGCGGAGATGAGGGCGAACATGGCCCAATTTTTGACGATGATGCAAGGGGTTGCTCAGGGTCAGGAGGAGCTCCGTGCTTTGGTTCAGAGACAGGAAACGGTTATTCAGGCGTCTAACCATGGTTCGCCTATTGCTCCACCTGGTTTCGAAAATGCCAACGTTGCTGCTGCTCCTGTTTATGGTTACGCCACTGGAGAAGAACTCAGGGGTATAAGGGTTGATGGTCAGCCTCTTGCTGCAGAGGTTAATGCCAGAGCTACCAGGGCTCCGGCGCGTCATCCAGCTCCTTTTGTTGATAGACAAGAGGACATGTTCACAATGATGGGAGAGGACGATGGTGATGTTGCTAGAATGGAAGATAGAGATCGTAAGGTCGATGCCCTGGCTGAAAAGATTCGGGCGATGGAATGCCAGAACTCTCTTGGGTTCGATGTCGCGAATATGGGGTTGGTCGAAGGTCTGAGGATTCCCCACAAATTCAAAGCGCCCACCTTTGACAAGTACAACGGTACTTCTTGCCCTCGCACTCATGTGCAGGCCTACTATCGGAAGATCTCGGCATATACAGATGACGAGAAAATGTGGATGTACTTCTTTCAAGATAGCCTATCTTGGGCATCTCTGGATTGGTACATGGAACTCAAACGAGACTCTATCCGATGCTGGAGGGATCTGGGAGAAGCTTTTCTCAGACAATACAAACACAACATGGACATGGCACCGAGCAGGACTCAGCTGCAGAGTCTGTGTCAGAAGAATAATGAAAGCTTCAAAGAATACGCCCAGAGGTGGCGTGAGCTTGCTGCCAGAGTCCAACCCCCTATGCTGGAAAGGGAGTTGACTGATATGTTCATTGGCACACTGCAGGGAGTGTTCATGGACCGAATGGGGAGTTGCCCATTCGGAAGCTTCTCTGATGTGGTAATCTGCGGTGAAAGAACCGAGATCTTGATCAAGGCCGGGAAGATCAATGATGTGGGTTCCTCTTCATCAAAGAAACCTTTCTCTGGGGCACCTCGCCGTAGAGAAGGTGAAACTAGCGCTGTTCAGCACCGCCGAGGGCCGAACAGAAATCAGCATCAGTATAGACAGGTTGCTGCAGTGACCATCCCTGCACCGCAACAACGTCCACCTCCTCAACAACCAAGACAACAACAGCAACAGCGTCCTTATCATCCGAGGCAGAGGCTGCAACCGGATAGAAGGTTTGACCCGCTACCTATGTCATATGCTGAGCTTCTACCTGAGTTGCTCAGATTGGGTTTCGTGGAGTTGAGAACTATGGCTCCACCAACTGTCTTGCCACCTGGGTACGATGCAAATGTCCGGTGCGATTTCCATTCAGGGGCACCCGGGCATAATATAGAGAAGTGTCGGGCTTTCCAGCATAAAGTCCAAGACCTGATCAATTCTAAGACGATCAATTTCTCCCCTGTGCCGAATGTTGTGAATAACCCTATGCCTGCGCATGGTACTCATAGGGTAAACTGTATTGAAGGGGTTGAATCTGAAGATCTGGTGATCAGTGTTGAAGAGATTCAGACTTCTTTGTTGGTTGTCAAAGACCGTCTGCTGAGAGCCGGTGTTCATCCGGGTTGTGCTGAAAATTGTTTGGGTTGTGCAGAGGCCGAGGATGGGTGTGAATTACTGAGGGCTGGTATCCAGGGTTTGATGGATCAGGGCCATGTTCAGTTTGGTAGGGCCGACAAAAGAGATCATGGGGCAGTGTCTACTGTCACTATCTTCTTCAAGCCAGCTGAAGGGCGTGCGCCTACAACCAGTGGTAATCCAGTTACCATCTCCACACCAGTTTCCACCAATATTCCGACAACAATCGTCGCTCCGGTTAGAAGGGCCGAGAATAATAATGCTGTGCCTTGGAGGTATGACAATGCCTACCGAAGCAACAGGAGGGCTGAGAACAGGGTTAAGCCTTCGAATCAAGCGCCCGTGACAATTTATACACCTGCTAGTAAAGCTCCGGTCGTTGTGAGTCCTGCTGTGGACAATGTGGGTGGACCTGGAGGCTTTACCCGTAGTGGTCGGCTGTTTGCGCCTCAATAGTTGAGGGATGCCAATGCTGAGGCATCTGCTAAAGCTAAGGGCAAACAGGCCGTTGTTGATGAAGTTCCTACTCAAACAAATGTGCCTGGTGGCTCGTTTGAGAAGGACGTGGAGGAATTCATGAGGATAATAAAGAAGAGTGACTACAAGATTGTAGATCAGCTCAATCAAACTCCCTCCAAAATCTCTATCCTTTCTCTGCTGTTGTGCTCTGAGGCACATAGAGGCGCCTTGCTGAAGATGTTAAATATGGCGTATGTACCTCAAGAGATTTCGGTCAATCAACTGGAAGGTGTAATTGCTAACGTGACTACCCGACACGGTGTAGGGTTCACAGATCTTGATTTGACACCTGAGGGGCGGAATCACAACAAGGCCTTGCACATCACCATGGAGTGCAAGGGGGCTGTGCTGTCTCATGTCCTGGTGGACACCGGTTCTTCGTTGAACGTGCTGCCGAAGCAAATCCTGAAGAAGATACCGGTTGAAGGGGTTGTACTGACGCCAAGTGACCTAGTGGTTCGGGCATTTGATGGATCCAAGCGTTCTGTCTTTGGTGAAATCACTTTGCCTATAAGGATAGGTCCGGAGGAGTTTGACATTGTCTTCTATGTCATGGACATCCAGCCTGCTTACAGTTGTCTTCTGGGACGTCCATGGATACATGCAGCAGGAGCGGTCTCGTCGACTCTCCACCAGAAGCTCAAATACGTCTGGAACGGTCAGATTGTGACCGTGTGTGGCGAAGAGGACATTCTGGTGAGTCATCTGTCCTCATTCAAATATGTTGAGGTGGATGGCGAGATCCACGAAACATTGTGCCAGGCGTTCGAGACGGTGGCTATTGAGAAGGTGGCCTACGCTGAGCAGAAGAAGCCAGGTGCCTCTATCACTTCCTACAAGCAAGCTAAGGAGGTTGTGGACTCGGGTAAGGCCGAAGGCTGGGGCAAGATGGTGGACTTGCCTGTCAAAGAAGATAAGTTTGGCATCGGTTATGAGCCTCTACGAGCAGAGCAGGGGGCAACAGGTCCGAGTACCTTCACCAGCGCTGGGCTGATGAATCATGGTGATGTCTTTGTTACTGAGGGTGAAGATGTCGACAGCGATTATGATCTCGACTGCTGGGTCCGCCCGAGTGCACCAGGGGAAGTGATTAACAACTGGACTGCCGAGGATATGGTCCAAGTTACTCTTCAGACAGAGTAATTTTCTTTTGTTTTTCATTCTGCACAAAACCCTACGTTCTGCCCAAGACGTAGTGGTTCATTGTAGGGCCACATGTTTTCGTTGTTTATCATTAATAAAGGACGTTTTGCAAACAATTTTGTGATCCCTGTCTTTCTATTTTGTTTTTCATTTTTCAAAAAAAAAAAAAAAATGGCAATGTTTTGTTTTTGTGACTTTCTTGAACTCTTTTTCTAAAATAAAGCATCAACATGCAGAAATGATCTTATGGCATCCGCTATGAACAAATCTGTTATGGCTCAGTATGATTTCGACAATCCCATCTACCAAGCCGAAGAGGAGAGTGATGAAGACAGTGAACTCCCGAAAGAATTGGCTAGATTGTTGAAGCAGGAGGAAAGGGTCATCCAACCTCATCAGGAGGAATTGGAGATTGTGAATCTTGGTACTGAGGACGCCAGAAGAGAGATCAAAATTGGGGCTGCTTTGAAACCTGAGGTCAAGAGCAGGTTGATTGAGATGCTGAGAGAGTACATGGAAATATTTGCCTGGTCTTATCAAGATATGCCTGGGCTGAATGCTGATATTGTGGTTCACAGACTACCTCTCAGAGATGATTGTCCTTCGGTCAAGCAGAAGCTTCGTAGAACGAGTCCTGATATGGCAGTGAAGATCAAGGAAGAGGTTCAGAAGCAGTTCGATGCTGGTTTCTTGTCAGTAACAACTTACCCGCCGTGGGTAGCCAACATCGTTCCTGTGCCGAAGAAGGATGGCAAAGTCAGGATGTGTGTCGATTACCGGGATTTGAATAGGGCGAGTCCGAAAGATGATTTCCCATTACCTCACATCGATGTATTGGTTGATAATACGGCTCAATCCTCGGTATTCTCTTTCATGGACGGTTTCTCGGGCTATAATCAGATTAAGATGGCGCCAGAGGACATGGAAAAGACGACATTCATTACACCTTGGGGCACGTTCTGCTATAAGGTGATGCCATTTGGGCTGAAGAATGCCGGTGCTACCTATCAGAGGGCAATGACGACTCTCTTTCATGACATGATGCACAAAGAGATTGAAGTGTACGTGGATGATATGATTGCGAAGTCGCAGACCGAAGAGGAGCACCTGGTAAATCTGCAGAAGTTGTTTGACAGGTTGGTCAAGTTCAAACTGAGGCTGAATCCAAACAAGTGTACGTTTGGTGTAAGATCAGGGAAGCTGTTAGGCTTCATCGTCAGTGAGAAAGGGATTGAGGTTGATCCAGCTAAAGTCAAAGCTATTCAGGAGATGCCTGAACCGAGAACAGAAAAGCAGGTTCGTGGGTTCTTAGGGAGATTGAACTACATTGCAAGGTTCGTATCTCACCTAACTGCCACGTGTGAACCTATATTCAAATTGCTTAGAAAGAATCAGGCGATCAAGTGGAATGATGATTGCCAGAAAGCTTTTGACAAGATAAAAGAGTATTTACAGAAACCTCCAATCCTGATCCCTCCAGTTCCAAGGAGACCGCTGATAATGTACCTGTCAGTTACCGAGAATTCAATGGGGTGTGTATTGGGACAGCATGACGAGTCTGGTCGAAAAGAGCATGCCATATACTACCTTAGCAAAAAGTTTACCGACTGTGAAACAAGATATTCACTGCTCGAGAAAACTTGCTGTGCTTTGGCCTGGGCTGCTCGCCGACTGAGGCAGTATATGTTGAACCATACTACCTTGCTGATTTCTAAGATGGATCCAGTCAAATACATCTTTGAGAAGCCGGCTCTCACCGGACGTGTTGCCCATTGGCAGATGATTTTAACTGAGTATGATATCCAGTACACGTCGCAGAAAGCTATCAAAGGTAGTGTTTTGTCAGACTATCTCGCCGAACAACCGATCGACGACTATCAGCCTATGATGTTTTAATTCCCTGATGAAGACATCATGTATCTAAAGATGAAAGATTGTGACGAGCCTCTTGTCGAGGAAGGACCGGATCCGGATGACAAGTGGACACTGATGTTTGATGGGGCTGTCAATGTGAATGGTAACGGTGTTGGTGCGGTGCTGATCAATCCCAAAGGTGCTCATATACCTTTTTCTGCCAGATTGACCTTTGATGTCACCAACAACGAAGCTGAGTACGAGGCTTGCATCATGGGAATAGAAGAAGCCATTGATTTGAGAATCAAAACGCTTGACATATTTGGAGATTCCGCTCTAGTGATCAATCAGGTCAATGGAGATTGGAATACGAACCAACCGCATTTGATTCCGTATAGAGACTACACCAGAAGAATACTGACGTTCTTCAAGAAGGTGAAATTGTATCATGTCCCCCGGGATGAGAATCAGATGGCTGACGCTTTGGCTACTTTATCTTCCATGATAAAAGTTCATTGGTGGAATCATGTGCCACATATTGCTGTGAATCGACTCGAGAGGCCTGCGTATGTGTTTGCAGCCGAGTCTGTTGTTGCGATTGATGAGAAACCGTGGTATTATGACATCAAGAACTTCCTCAAGACTCAAGAGTATCCTGAAGGTGCATCGAAGAATGACAAGAAAACCCTGAGAAGGCTAGCTGGAAGCTTTTATTTGAATCAGGATGATGTGCTGTACAAGCGGAACTTTGACATGGTCTTGCTCAGGTGCGTGGATAGACACGAAGCAGACATGTTGATGCAAGAAGTGCACGAGGGTTCGTTTGGTACCCATGCTGGTGGTCATGCAATGTCAAAGAAATTGTTGAGAGCCGGCTATTACTGGATGACTATGGAATCCGATTGCTTCAAGTACGCTCGGAAATGCCATAAGTGCCAGATATATGCTGATAAGGTGCATGTACCACCAAGCCCGTTGAATGTCATGAACTCGCCTTGGCCGTTTGCCATGTGGGGCATTGACATGATTGGGAAGATTGAGCCTACTGCTTCGAATGGACATCGCTTCATCTTGGTTGCGATTGATTACTTCACCAAATGGGTGGAGGCAGCTTCCTATGCCAATGTTACCAAACAAGTGGTTGCCCGGTTCATCAAGAAAGAGATCATCTGTCGTTACGGAGTTCCCGAGAGAATCATTACTGACAATGGTTCAAATCTCAACAACAAAATGATGAAAGAGCTTTGCAGAGATTTCAAGATCGAACATCACAACTCTTCTCCCTACAGACCAAAGATGAATGGTGCTGTAGAGGCGGCAAACAAGAATATCAAGAAGATTGTGCAGAAGATGGTCGTCACGTACAAGGATTGGCACGAGATGCTGCCTTTCGCTTTGCATGGGTACCGTACCTCAGTGCGTACGTCGACCGGGGCAACCCCCTACTCCCTCGTGTATGGTATGGAGGCAGTCCTACCAGTTGAAGTGGAGATCCCTTCTCTGAGGGTGTTATTGGACGTCAAGCTGGACGAAGCCGAGTGGATTCGTACAAGGTTTAATGAGTTAAGCCTTATCGAAGAGAGACGGCTAGCAGCTGTGTGCCATGGGCAGTTATATCAGAGAAGGATGAAGCGAGCCTTTGATCAGAAAGTGCGTCCTCGGACATTTCAAACTGGTGATCTAGTTTTGAAGAGGATCCTTCCTCCCGGTACAGATAACAGGGGCAAGTGGACTCCTAATTATGAAGGTCCATATGTTGTGAAGAAGGTTTTCTCCGGTGGAGCCTTGATGCTTACGACAATGGACGGTGAAGATTTTCCGTCCCCTGTTAACTCAGATGTAGTCAAAAAATACTTCGCGTAAATTGACCCGCTGGACAAAAAGAACAAAAGAGTCCAGGCAAAAAAGGGCATCCCGACGAACCAAAAACAGAAAGAAAAGGTTCGGGCAAAAATTAGGGATAAAATGAAGAAGAATTTGTACACCCGATAAGTCGAAAACCCGCAAGGGCGGCTTAGGCAAGAATGGGTATCCCGGTGGATTGAAAACCCGAAAGGGCGGTCCAGCCAAAAGAGGGATTAAAGCGAAGACTACAGTCTGAGTGACCTGTACTTCATCGCGCTTCATTCGTCTGCCATCTTGAAAGATGTGATCGGTCCAGTCGTTCTTCTCAGAAAGCAAGGAGTTGGGAGGAAAACTGATGATCTGTGGGTTATAACAGAATTGGGAAATAGTGGATGCCGTATTCACATTGCCATTAGGATAGTTTATTTTCCTTTTGTGCGCAATTACCTCTTTCTAGGAATTGCTTCCCGATGTATTCGCCTTTTCGGGCACATTTTCAATCAATAAAAGTTGTTATTCAGATAAATAGCTCTCTTGTTCTTATTTTTACTGTTTTGTTTGCAAAAACGTCCGAATTTTTGATAAACATTGCATATAATAAAACATGAAGGCTTAACAATAACCTGCAGAAGGATAAAACATTTGAAAATCATTTTGAATGTTGAGGACACTTGAGCATATCTTGTCCATGTACCCCTGGAGCATTGTGTTTTGCTGTTTTACAGGTCGACATCTGTAAGCTTTTCCCCAGCAGGTTTTTCTCCGAGCGAGTTTGAGAGCTGTCAGAGCTGTGTTCCCTTGCAGAGGCGCCTGTGGATGGTATCTTCTTTCCCCAGCAGATCTAAGGATTGCCTACCTCCAGCAGGCCTGTGTTGGCAGATTTCCCCCAGTTGAGATCCCCACTGAATGCCTGGCAGATGTTTCCCCAGGAGTTCCCCCAGCGGAGTTTGTCATGAGAATGTTGTTCCCCAGCAGTTGGGTTTGTGATACGTTATCCCCAACAGGGCCGTGAGTGCTTCTCCCCAGCAGGGTTGTGAAGGTCTGTCTCCAGTATGATTTGATGTGCTATCATCCCCACCAGAGTTGTTCTCCTCAGCAGAGGGGTGTGGGTTCGTTCTTCAGCAAGTTCCCCGAGTGGAGCGGGTTTCAAAGAAATATTTCTCCAGCAGAGTTCATCCTACTTGTGGATTGGACGGGTTCCCACGGCAGATCAGTATTGGCATCCCCAACTGAGCTTAGTCTACCTGTGGATTGGGTGGATCGTCCCCAGGGGAGTAGTGGTTATTCCCCGAAGCAGAGCTGTTCTACCTAAGGTTTGGTGGAATCTTCCCCAGTGAAGTTGCTTTATCAATCTCTGGTAAAGATGTCTTGTTACTCCCTGGCGAGTACTATCCCTGAAGAGTTGCTTGGTCTACTTCCCCAGCGGAGTATTGAGTGCTTCCCAAGTGGAGTCCCCGAGTGGATTGGATCCTGTGAAGGATATCCCCAGCGAAGTCTATCTTATTCCCGGCAACAGTTTTGGTTCTCTAGCATGGGTGAGAAGTCGGTGCTTTCTCCGCAAAGCATCCCCAGATGAAGGCTCTCCCCGCAGAGCATTCCTCAGTCAGAGTCTCCCCGCCAAGTTGGAGTACCTGATCTTTTAGCTCCGTAGCCAGGGTGCATTTGCATTTTGCATGTAGTAATCATTGCATCCTCAAAACGCGTAGCATTTCCATTCAGTGTGGAGCATTACGCCATAGAAAAATTCAAACATATGCATTCATGTATTCCAAAACCTGTCAGACCGTATCCCCGGCAGAGGCGGATGTTCGTTTAACTTGTACAGCATGTTTGCTACAGTTGCTCCTGATGGCATTCAGGATAATCCCCACAGAGGTTTATTTCCTCATCCGTTGGTGAAAAGAAAGCATGTTTCTCCCCAGTGAGACCCCCTGCCAGTATGTGGCCTTGCCCTGTCATCTTGTAGATGTCAGTATCCTGTCAGCACCCGCGTGTGTTGTTTCTTTGGTGTCGGTAAACACCATCTTTCGGTGCTTTCCCAGTCATGCGTAGTGTCTGGTATTCTTTGGTGTCTGTAAACATCATCTTTCGATGTTCATAACGTCGTCCCTTCCCTAGTGAAGTTCCTCCTCTCCGTTGGTGTCGATAAACGTCGAGTTTTTCCCGATCATCCGTTGATGATTTGGCTGTGTTCACTCTCCTCAGAGTTTCCTCCTCTCCGTTGGTGTCGATAAACGTCGAGTTTTTCCTATGCGTCCGTTGGCGTATAGTTGATATCTTTCCCCACAGGGTCTTCCCCAGTTGAACCTCCTCTCCGTTGGTGTCGATAAACGTCGAGTTTTCCTATGCGTCCTATGACGTATAGTTGATGGTTCCCCGCAGATCATTTGGTAATACCAGATGATTCCCCTCAGAATACTCCTCCTCTCCGTTGGTGTCGATAAACGTCGAGTTTTTACTATTCGTCCTATGACGTCTAGTTGTACCTTTCCCCAAGTGGATCTACCTCCCCGTTGGTTTCGATAAACGTTGTGTTTTTCTCATTCGTCCATGAACGTCTGATTGTATACCCTATTCCCAGTTCATTCATTAATGTCTGGTTGACTTCCCAACCAGAATTCCCAGTAGACGTCCTATTCGGTTTCCGGTTGTGGTGCCTTTCCCTCGTGAAGTGGCTTTCTCCTTCTCCCTTTCGTCCTATGACGTCTGGCTGAGTTTCCTCCTTCTCCGTTGGTGTCGATAAACGTTGAGTCTCCCTTTCGTCCTATGACGTCTGGCTGAGTTTTCTCCTTCTCCCTTTCGTCCTATGACGTCTGGCTGAGTTTTCTCCTTCTCCCTTTCGTCCTATGACGTCTGGCTGAGTTTTCTCCTTCTCCCTTTCGTCCTATGACGTCTGGCTGAGTTTTCTCCTTCTCCCTTTCGTCCTATGACGTCTGGCTGAGTTTTCTCCTTCTCCCTTTCGTCCTATGACGTCTGGTTGAGTTTCCCTTTCGTCCTATGACGTCTTGGCTGAGTTTTCTCCTTCTCCCTTTCGTCCTATGACGTCTGGCTGAGTTTCCTCCCTTTTGTCCGATGACGTCTGGTTGAGTCTTCCCATTCATCCTATGATGTCTGGTTACCTCTCCGTTGGTTTTGGTAAACGTTGAGTTTTTCCCCATTACGTCCGCTGACGTATGGTTGTATCTCTCTTCCCATTCATCCGATGATGTCTGGTTACCTCTCCGTTGGTTTCGGTAAACGCTGAGTTTTTCCCACTGCGTCCGCTGACGTATGGTTGTATCCTTTCCTGGTTATCCCCAGTAGAGTTGATTTACCTCTCCGTTGGTCTTGGTAAACGTTGAGTTTTTCCTAGTTGTCCGCTGGCATCTAGTTGAGATTTCTGATCCCAGTCATCGTGTGTCGATGTCTGGATGTGGTCGTACCTCTGAAGAACAACAAAAACAAGAAGAAAATTTCCCAGCAGTGTGCAAATTTCTACGGTACTTGGTATTCAATCCCTGTTTACCCTGAAAGTCTGACAGCCGTTGCTCTCATCCATTCGGGTTCCCAGTTGATTGAATAGGGGCAGCTGTAGCACCTCAAATTTGCACCCTACCATTGTGTACATTCATTTCATACTAGGTCATAGCAATAACCATGTTCACTGCATAACATTGCATTGTCCATCTGCCCAAGTGCAAGCTCAGTTGATGAACTAGGTCAACTGATCAGGAGAATCAGGCAATCAAGCAAGCAAGTGCCATTTTCATTGAGACAAAGCCCTAGGGTTGATTTTTTAAGCTCATATGGTCCAAGGATCATTTTGAAGTGGTTTGGCCAAAGATTGGATGCTCAGAAGTCACCAGTCATTGTTCAGTCAACCAGAAACCCTAGAAAGTCAACTGTGGTCAACTGTGCCCGATTTTATGGATTGGAAGGTGGGAAATGGTTTGAAAGGCTTCATTCATGTCCATATAAGTCTCATTTGACTTGCCAAAGACCAAGGTTGAAGATTTGGAGGCCAGACAGAAAGTTTCCAAAAATAGCAGATGACCTGTAATTTCAGCTGCCCAAAATGGAAACTTTTTCTCCTCAAAATAACTTCATCATACAAGCTTCAAATGGAATTGTGTCCAACATGAAAGTTGAAGATCTTGTTCTCACCATTCCAAAAAGTCCAAGAACTCAAAAATCCAATGTGTGGTTTGCAAAATATGGCTCAGTGAATTTCAGAAAAGACCCGTAATCAGGAGGCCATAACTACCACATGGATTGTCCAAATTGCAAGTTCTTTATATGCACAAACTCCATTTAATGTGTACTTCAAGGGTGAATAATTGGATTTCTTGGAAAAGGCTCCATGCAAAAGGCCATTTTTGAAGTGAATTAATTAAAGAGAGGGGCAAAATGGTCCAAATTTGGAAATATGGGGAATTTGAAAATATTGCCTATGCAGCTAGCTTCCAAATGCTGTTTGTGATGGTTTCCAATTGAAAAATTCTGCTGGAAATATTTCTAAGCATAAAAAGCAAAAGAATGGAAAATGCACATAACCATTATTCTTCACTAATCCAAATTTCACTAATCATAATTATAATTGGATTAAGGGTACAATATATATAGTTAATCTAACAGAATTTAGAGGGAATTAATCACTTTTCAGAATCATAACAGAAAAAACTCCCAATTTCTCCCATTTTTTCTCTCACTTTTTCACATGGCATATTGAAACTTTTTCAACCTTTCATCAACATTTTTCTTCAATTTCCAGACTAATACTTGTTGAATTCGTGATTGGTGTGTAGTGTGGAATTTCTGTTTGCAGGTTCTTGGATCAATAGAGCTCACAAAACGCAACTGTAGCAAGAAAGTTCTTCAATGGCAATTGGAAATTCTTGAGGATCCGAGCATCGTCGAGCTAAATCGAACATTCCACGCATCTCCTGCAGCAATATCACGCATCTGTTTCACATTTTTGAGCTGGAAATCGCAACGGCATCACAACTGTCATCAAGAAAGGTTGGATTTCGACCATCGCCTTTCGTCAAATTGAGTTAGGAATATTATAGAGTATGTATCATAGATCATGTAGAAGCTTTTGGTTTGTAATTTCGCTGAAAATTGAGTGAGTAATCCATGATTGGAGTTTCGAAGCATTTCTTCTTTTCCTTCGATTCAAGCTGTGTAGTGATTTCTGGATAAAATAGCTTCCATATTTGTAATCCTGGTGGAAAACCGGTTCGACCGGTATGTGGATCGCTCGTTTCCGTTGAGATTTGTTCAAACCCTAAGATTCCGGCCAAGAACATGCGAAGAAGACGATGAACATTCATCAGTTTCTGGAAAAAACGCTCATAGATCCGTTTCATCGCGATGGCCTTGCATTTCCTTGTTTTCAAACGCCAGAGCCACTAAAATCCGGCCACGTCAATAAATGGTGCGCAGCGTTTTGCACCTGGAAGCGTTAATTACGCTTCTGCCATTGGCTCCATAATTTAATCAATAAATCCATTAATAAATTCAAAGAAATGTTAAATAAATATTTAAAAACTTTAAAAAATCATATAATGCTCAATTCTAATCCAAAAATGCAAGGATTTTTTTTGTTGATCATCATTTTCTCTCTACTTTTTTATAGAATTAAGAACTAAATTTGTGCTTGGTGAAAAAAATAAATTGCCATAGAATGTTCTTAATGTGTACATATTTCCACATGATGTACCATTTCAATTATAGAGACCACATGCTTAAGCCAAATTAAATGAAAATTGAGATATTGATTCTTGACATCCTTCTGGATTTTTTGACATAGGTTTGGTAATTTTTAGGCCTATGGTTTATTATATATGAATTATTGAATTTGGATGTGTAAAAATGTGACATAGTTGGACATGCTATATTCCCCTAATTATTTACCATGCTTCCCTCTGGCCAATGGCCTTGAATTTTCGCATGAAGCTCCTTTAACATGTTAACATCCCCTATGAATTTTTGTGGATTTTTACAATCCATTTTCAATTTGATTAAGAATTTTGCTTGCTGCCTAACAATTTTTGAACCTAGCTAGTGTCACATTTTTTAGTATGTTGCCATATTCTCATAATTAATCCAATGACCTTGAAAATTGATAGGATAGTTCTTAACCCCTGTAGCTATCTTTTGGCTTTGGTCCTACTAATTTATAATGTACCATTGCTGTTTACCATTGGATTGAAGGTAGCATACATTTGTAGACTTCTTTTGATGTTGTTTTTACATGCTTTGACATGTCTAATTAATTCCCACTGTTCCTTTTATCCAAATTGCTTGAAAATTGACATGTGGCTTGTTGAATGTCTTCTGGTTAGAATGTAATTTTGTGGATTTTTTGGATCCTTTTTGGCATTTATTTGGATGTGATCTTGCTGGTTGCTTGTATGTGACTCATATTTGCACCTTTTGCCTTATATGTTGCATAAATTAAAATGTGTGCATAGTTTGGATATGGGACCAATTGGGATCCCTTTGTTGTTGAAATAGCTTGACTTTGATCATGAATTGGTTGCTGTTTTAACATTTTTCCATCTTTTTGACCCTAGGCTAGTCCTAGTGGTCATGTTACTTACATTTGAAGTTGATTGTGCCTTTTCAGGTTAAGAAGTTAAGGATTAAGGCATTTGTTTCACATTTGGGATTGTGTTGCTTGGCCTATAAACTAATGTGTTTGTTTTGTAGGATGTTTGAGCCTTGAGCTTTGTGCTATGCACACCATTGTTTGATTATGATTGTACACTGTTGATCATTATATTGTTGTCTGGTTATGAATGGGATGCTGATTCTGTTTGACTTTTGTACAGGTACACTTAGTTGCTCAGTTCTCTTAAGAACTTGCTTTGCTTTGCTTAAATAGCAACTTGCATTGAGGTATAGAACCTTCTTCTTCATGTAGTCTGGAGACCCGGTCTGTTATTTGGCCGGGCAAATTGTCTGAAGTCCTCCTTAAGAGGCAATGCTTGTGTATGTTTATATTTGTCCCAAGCAGGAAAAGTCCTCATTTGAGGCAATTGGTGGAAGGTAGGGATAAGCAATCTATCCCCCACTATTCGGTGAGTCTTCTCCTTGCTCCCATTACATGGTTGTAGCATTGAGATCCAAGCCCAAGATCTTGTACATTGTACAGTCGAGTCTATGTCCTGAGCGTAGAAGGGTCCCCCCATTCTGGACCCACGCTCCCTTGTCTGATGCTCTCTCTGACTTGAGATAGAAGCAATGAGGCACACCCCTCACCACCTTTCATCTAGCTTCACCTTAGCCCCTCAATGGCAAGGTTAAGAGCTAACCTGACCCCGATACAGAGGCTTGTTTGTTGAGGTTGATATGACCCCTCGACTAAAGCCTAACCCTGATGTTTGAGCCCCTTGCTGGTGTGTTTATTTCATGCTGTATATGTTTGTGTGGTGTGATTGTATCCCCTAGGTTTGCTATACTCCGCGTAGTCTCGTTTGCATGTCAATTAAGGTAGCACGGTTCCTTCGTATAGGACTTCCTTTCTTGCTTGAGCTTTCCTAAAACACAAACAAACATTATCCCCTCTTAAGGATACGTCAACTCCTTCTACTACAGGTGAGTAAGTCTCCAAAGGTCGAGCATCAGGTAGATTGCGTAGTGACGTCGTCCACTTAAAAAACACAAACCAACAGGAATAGTTTAGCCGAACTACGGCAACTCTGATTCTCATGTCCAGATGAGATACGTAGGCACGAGATGCGATGTCTTGTCGAGTTTGACTAACAACTAACACTAATTCTTTTCTCTCGCCCTCGTTGCGATTGAGACCTCCCCTTTCTCTTGCCCTGGTTGCAATCGAGACCCTTCTTCTTGTTACATGCTGTTGTGTGTTTTGGGTTCGGATGCTGACATAATTCCATCAATTGGTTGTCGGGCTCCATGTTTGCCCTTTTGAGTGTGCTTTGGTTCGGATGCCGACATAATTCCATCATTTGGTTGTCGGGCTCCACGTTTGCCTTTGCCTGTTTCCGTTTGTGTGCGTGTTAGCCGAGCTACGAATGCTCTGATTCTCCTTCGTCCAAAGGAGATACGTATGCATAGGATGCGACATCCTGGCGAGCATGTGTCGTTCTCCCAGTCCGAACTACTTAGACTCTGATGTCTATGCTTGATAGACTAAGTAGGCCCAGGACGCGATATCCTGCCGAGTCAGTTTCAGTCTGTTTTCTTGTGTCTCTTTCAGCCAGTGTGTGTGTGTTTGAGCAGTGTTTTAGCAATCATTTCCCTTCCTATTGTGCGTGGATCCCGTCGAGTACGACGGATGCGTAGGGGTGCTAATACCTTCCCTTCGCATAACCGACTCCCGATCCCATTCTCTTTGGTCGCGAGACCATGTTCTTTCCCAGGTTTACTCTGAGCGTTTCCTTTCCCTCTTTTGGGATAAATAACGCACGGTGGCGGCTCTGTTGTTTTCTTTTCCCGCCGGTTTTTCGCGTAATGCGACACTTATGCTTCTAGACAATTGAGGATTCATGAGAAGAACTACCCTACGCATGATTTGGAGCTTGCGGCGGTTGTGTTTGTTTTGAAAATTTGGAGACATTACCTTTATGGATCTAGATTTGAAGTCTTTAGTGACCATAAAAGCTTGAACTATTTGTTTGATCAAAAAGAGCTGAACATGAGACAAAGGAGATGGCTGGAATTGCTAAAAGATTATGACTTTGGGTTGAACTACCATCCGGGAAAAGCGAATGTGGTGGCCGATGCTCTAAGTAGGAAGACTTTGCATATGTCGACCTTGATGATGAAAGAGTTGGAGTTGATTGAGAAATTCCGAGATATGAGCTTAGTGATTGAGGTGACACCAAGAAGTGTGATTTTGGGTATGTTAAAGATTAACAATGATTTTCTTGATAGTATTAGAGAGGCTCAGAAGCTGGATATGAAACTTGTTGATGTGATTATTGGACTCGGACGATCTGAGAATGAGGATTTCAAATTGGATGCACAAGGTGTGTTGAGGTTTCGTGATAGGATTTGTGTTCCCGATGATGTGGATTTAAAAAGGATGATCTTGGAAGAAAGCCATAGGAGTAATTTGAGTATTCATCCCGAAGCGACTAAGATGTACCAAGATTTGAAAAGATTATTTTGGTGGTCGGGAATGAAGCGTGAAGTAGCTCAGTTCGTGTATGCGTGCTTGACTTGCCAGAAATCAAAGGTGGAGCATCAGAAACCTGCGGGGTTGATGCAACCGTTAGAAATTCCTGAGTGGAAGTGGGATAGCATTTCCATGGACTTTGTGACAGGTTTACCGAATACATCTAGAGGATGTGATGCTATTTGGGTGATTGTTGATAGGCTTACGAAGTCGGCTCACTTTATTCCTATTAACATAAGTTATCTGGTGTCGAAGTTGGCGGAGATTTATACCAATGTTATTGTGAGGCTGCACGGTGTTCCTCTTTGTATTGTTTCGGATAGAGATCCGAGGTTCACTTCAGAATTTTGGAAGAGTTTGCAAGAAGCTTTAGGTTCCAAGTTGAGGCTGAGTTCGGCGTATCATCCTCAGACAGACGGTCAAACGGAGAGGACTATCCAATCCTTGGAAGATTTGTTAAGGGCGTATATTCTTGAACAAGGAGGTTCATGGGATACTCACCTTCCGTTGGTGGAGTTTACTTACAACAATAGTTACCATTCAAGTATTGGAATGGCGCCTTTTGAAGCTTTGTATGGGCGGAGGTGTAGGACTCTGTTGTGTTGGCATGAATCTGGTGAAAGTGTGGTACTTGGACCCGAGATTGTTCGAGAAACTACCAAGACGGTTAAGATGATTCGGGATAAGATGAAGATTTCTCAAAGTAGGCAAAAGAGTTATCATGATAAGAGGAGAAAGGATTTGGAATTTCAAGAGGGTGATCATGTGTTTCTAAGAGTCACACCTACGACCGGTGTTGGACGAGCATTGAAAGCTAAGAAGTTGACTCCTCGTTTCATTGGACCGTATCAAATTACGAGTAGCGTGGGAAAAGTTGCTTATAGAGTGGCGTTACCGCCAAACCTCTCGAATTTGCATGACGTGTTCCATGTGTCTCAACTTAGGAAGTATATTCCGGATCCGTCTCATGTGATTCAAATGGATGATATTCAAGTGCGCGATAACCTTACGGTTGAGACGATGCCTTTGAGGATCGAAGGTCGTGAGACGAAGTCCCTACGGGGAAAGGAAATTGATTGGGTGAAGGTTGTTTGGATTGGTGCAGTCGGAGAAAGCACGACATGGGAATTGAAGAACAGGATGCGCGACTCCTACCCCGAGTTACTCGAATGAGGTAATTTTCGAGGACGAAAATATTTAAGTGGGGGAGAGTTGTAACGCCCCGATTTTTATTAAGTGTTATTACTATTATTTTTATAATGTTTGATTTATAATTATTTCGGTAAAATATTTTATTGTGTGTTAATATATTATTAGAGTTTAATTATAAGAATTGTGGTATAATAGCTATTGGGCCTAGTGGTGTATATAGTAATTAAGGGAGGTGTAACAATTAAGCCCATTAGTTAGTTTTTATTTAATTAAAACAAAGAATAGAAATAGAATAGAAATAGAAAGAAGGGAAATAGAAAGAAGTAGAGAGAAGGAGGAGAAAAGAGAAGAAAAGAGAGAAACGTTAGGGTTTGGAGGAGGAAGAGGAAATTGGAGAAGAAGAGCATCATCTTGATCAACCTAAGCTTGCTAGAACACTATAGAGTAACTCAATCATCATCTCTAAGGTAAGGGTGTGAGTTATCATTTCCTATAATTATGAAAATGATGGGTTTTATGTGGGTAATGGTTGTTAGAGGATATTGTTGGGTTTTGATGTTGTGATTGGATTCCTTGCTTTGAAAATGTTGTTTGTGTTCTTGATGTAGTGTTGATTATTTGTGATTATTGAACATATATCAATTCTTTGCAAAATGTTAGGGTTAGGTTTAGAAGAATGATAAATAACATTGTGTGTTGTGTTGTTGATGATGGTTTGGGGTTGATGTATGTTGTGAAAAATATGCTATTGTGTTGATGAATTAAAGTATGAGTAATTTTACAAATTGTGAATTTAGGAAGTGTTGGAAATTAATTGAATGATGTTTAGAATGATGAAATAAAAGTTAAATTGTGGATTAGAATGGCTTTGTAATACTGAAAATATTGTAGTTCGTTGAAATCTGAGAATGAGACTTTTTACAGAATCGAAATCGGAGGTCCGGAAGGTATTTAACGGTCAAAAACGCATTTTCTATGTTTCCTGCTAAATTCGGGGCGCCAGCTGAGTTGAAAACATAATTTTTTTTTGTAAACTTCAAACAGTCATAACTTTTGAACCGTAACTCCGTTTTGGTCCCCGTTCGAAGCGTTGCGAAGCTTATGAAATTTTCTACATGTTGTTGATGTTTATAGGCCATTATAAGGGCTTATTTTAATAAGTGATTATTTTGGAAAAGTGATTAATAATTGATATAGTAGGAAACCTATTTGATTAATGAGGAATACCACTTAACTATAGTGTGTAGGTGTGCGATGTAAATAAACATAGCATGAGGTTGAATTACCTAAGAGATTGTATGATGAAACAATTGATTATGATGAATATTCTCATTTGTTTTATATATAAACATATGTATGAATGTTGGTGAATATGATGTTGTCTGAATGCTTTTATGCATGTGAATGGCGACGTGGCCTAAATGGCAATATCGACGTGGGCTTCGGCCATTGTGATGAGTTATGTTGATGCGATGATGATTTTGGTGTATGTGTATCATTTATCATGGAGTCACATACATTTGCATAAGCGACGTGGCCTTTTGGCAATCGCAACGTGGCCTTTTGGCAAAAGCGAAGTGGGCATAAAGCCTTGGCCTTGATGGCAAAGCGACGAGTCGGTACCGCATAGCATTTGCATAGTTGAGTCACATATGTTGGTTATGTTTATTTCCGCATTTTGTGATAATTGTTGTTATGTGACGGTTTATGAAGTGCGGTGATATTTTGCGATGATGCGATGAATCGTAATATTTTATGATGGATTGATGAATCGTGGCATGTCATTTAAGGTAGCGCGGTTCCTTCATCTAGGACTGCCTTTTTGCATGAGCATCCCTAAACACCCAAACTCATTGATTTTTCTTCTCCTAAGAACACGTTATCTCCTTCTACTACAGGCGAGTAAGTCTCCAAAGGTCGAGCATCCGGTAGATTGCGTAGTAACGTCGTTCACCCCAAAACACAACCCTTACCCCATAGGTGGTCGAACTATGTTTTGCTCTGATTTTCATCCCAAATGAGATAGGTAGGCATAAGACGCGATGTCTTAGCGAGCACACTCCTCTTTAACCCATAGGTAGCCAAGCTACGAAGACTCTGATTCTCAGATTCAGATGAGATACGTATGCAGTGGATGCGACGTCCGTGCGAGTCATTTTCTTTTGACCCTTCTTTTAGTAAGCAGTACATTAGATAAACATACACGCTTTTCTCATCCCTTCAATCATGTTTGCACAAATAAATTTTCACAAAAAACAACAACCTTTGCAACAAATGTGAAAAGGGCTCCCTAGGAGTACCTAGGATGCTTTGGGTGCCTAACACCTTCCCATTGCATAACCAACCCCCTTACCCAGATCTCTGACATTTTTACTAGTTTTTGATTCGATAAAACTTTTAGGTTTTTGTTCGCTTTCTAACCATTCCTTTGGATAAATAGAAGTGCGGTGGCGACTCGACTTGTATGATTTACCTTGGATTTAGTCAATATCTCTAATGGTAACGAATACCCCGCTACAGAAAAGTGGCGACTTCACTGGGGACGTGTATTTGCCTAGTGGGTTTTGCCGACTTTTCATGCTTGTTGTATTGTATTTGTTTTGTGACATATTTTTGTGCAATTTGGGATTACTGTATTGTATGTAATGATTGATTTGCTTGATATTAATTCCTTGTATGCTTGGTGATCTTTGTGAGATGAGTTCTATACCCGAATTCGAGTGCACTTAGGATAGGAGAATGGCATAGTCTTGTTGACTTGTGTGGAGTTATTCCTTAGCAAGTTGACTTGCAAGTCCATTCACTTGGTGGAGGTTATGTTGGGATCAATAATGTCACACAAGTAAGTTGTGGTTAGACATTACTCTTTCCAATATAGACCTTAGAAGCCAAGGACCTTAGTTTACCAAACCCATCTTGGCCTATTCGTAGGATGTAGTGCGAAAGTCGTTCAAGTGTAAGATTTGATACGATTGTTACGCGATACTACACTCATGAGAGTCTCTCTTGAGAATATTTTTGGAATACGAGTATTCGTTTCTCCGATAATATCCAAAAGATGGGATGATGACTATGGGAACCTTTTATAGAACATGTTTGGCAGGCTTAAAGCTTAGTACACTCCTTTTGGGTGGTTCTTAACCTAACTCCATGCTCGTGACTTACAACAAACCCTTGATTCATGGTTGATCCGTTCAGGTATCCTTAATATCAATGGAACTTGGGTGTTGATAAGGTGTAAACCATAATCCACCAAAATGGATGATTGATATTAAGGATAACATGATCCATCCCATGACCTCTGTTTGGTGTGCTTTGCTTGATCCTTGAGTGTGATTGTTGCATTCATGCACCCATTTGCATCCATATCATCAATAAATAAGAAAATTTTCAAGAAACTTAAGGGGTTTATTTGCAAAATTTTCAGACATGGAAAGACAAAGAAGGAATACAAAGAAGTACAGCTTCAGGCAACCAGATTTGAAAGAGTTAAGGAATCTGACATCCTATGTATTAGATCCTTTGGGTTTCAAGGCTCGTTTTGGGAAGCTTCTTCCTCTTCTGACTACTCAGGTGGATGAAGGATTGGTGAGTGTATTGGTGCAGTTTTATGATCCCTTGTACCGTTGCTTCACGTTTCCGAATTTCCAGCTTTTGCCTACCCTCGAGGAGTATGCTTACCTTGTGGGTATACCTATTCTAGACCAGTTGTCGTTCAGTGGCTTGGAGAGTATTCCTACTTCTCAAGAGATAGATGACATGTTACACATAGATGAATCTCTGGTTGGTGCTCATATGACAACCAAAGGTGGAATTCAAGGTCTCCCTTCTGAGTTCCTCATTGCTCAAGCTACTATATATGGGAAGCCCATGAGTGAGGATGCCTTTGAAGCCATATTTGTACTTCTCATCTATGGATTGGTATTGTTCCCCAACATCGACAATTTTGTAGATGTGAACGCTATTAGGATTTTCTCTACTCTTAATCCCGTTCCGACTCTGTTGGGCGATACCTATTTCTCTTTGCATATGAGGAATGCAAAGGGTGGTGGTGCCATTGTGTGTTGTTTGCCTCTGTTGTATAAGTGGTTTATTTCTCACTTACCTCAGACGATCGCTTTCAAGGAGAACAAGGAATGTCTAAGGTGGTCCACGAGACTTATGTCTCTCACTAATGATGATATCTCTTGGTATAACCATGTGTATGATGGTGTGTAGATTATTGACTCTTGTGGCAAATTCTCCAATGTACCTCTTCTTGGTACATGTGGTGGGATTAACTACAATCCTGTTTTGGCACGTCGGTAGCTTGGGTTCCCCTTAAGGGATAAACCCAATAACATTCTGTTAGAGAGTGTATTCTTTCAGGATGGTAAAGATCCCCAAGGCTTGAAAGCTAGGATGGTCCGCGCTTGGCGCAAGATTCATAGGAAAGGAAGGAAAGAGTTGGGTCCTAAGAATTGCATCGCTTTGGAGCCTTACACTGTTTGGGTTAGGAAGATGGCGTCTGAGTATCTCATGCCTTACGAGTATCCGAGACCTACACCTATGATTATGCCTGGGCCTTCAACCCTCCCTAATCAAGGAGTAGAGGAGTTGAGAGACGAAGACCTTTTGACGTGCCTGGATCCGTGAACGTGAAGAGTTGCTTCAGCAGATTAAGGAGAAGGATGCGTTGATTGAGTTTCTTGAGCATCAGGTTATTGATGACCCTGATGATGTATGGACTTCTCTACTTCCTCAGTCTTCTAAGTTCTGGAAGAGGAAGTATGATCGACTCGCCAAAGAGAAGGACGATATGGAGGCAGCCTACGAGAGGGAGGTGAAGAGGCTTCGCGCATCTTATCTTCCTATGTCCCGAGCTTTAGATGATTGTTTCTAAGGATCCATAGGATGATTATTTTCCTTTTCTCTTGTACATGATTGACGATGCTGCACTTCTTTTCCCTGATATTATTTGATGAGATATTTCCATATGTGATAAAATGCTAAATATTTCCAAAATTTGCAAATAAAACTCTAAAGTTCCTTTGAAATAAAAAACAAATCATATGCACAAACATTGCATGCATCATATGCATAAGCAGGTTTTGTTTCCGGTCCTTTGCCTTGTGGTCCAACTCTGTGTCCTTCATTTATTTTGAAGACAAGCTGACTCACCGGTACTACACTAGAGCCAACATTTCAAGACTGATGGATCACTTAGACACCTTCAACTCCGTGCCCTAATGGAGTCACTCATGGCTGCCCAGAGCCAGTCTTCTCCGACACCTTCAACTCCTCCCCAGAGGACAGTTATCTCCGAGATTGTCTCCTCTACTGTGCCCGCTGCCAGTGCACACTTTGTTCCAACAGCCATGCCAACCGGGTTCCCGTGGGGGATGCCTCTCAATTTCATGCCTGAGAGTCCTGTTCCCACCTTTGCTTCTCTGCCGACATCTAGCCCGGTCCTTGCTGTTCCTCCTCCTGTCGTGCATACTTTGCCCAGGGTAGACGACACCATCTATCATTCTGAGCCGTCTGAGGGTCCAGATGTTTATCAGAAGATGGATGCTATGAACGATCAATTTCTTGAGCTTCGCAAGGAATTGAAAACTCTCAGAGGGAAGGATCTTTTTGGCAAGTCCGCTGCCGAACTCTGCTTGGTTCGAAATGTGAAGATCCCTGTGAAATTCAAGGTCCCTGATTTTGAAAAGTACAAAGGAAATACTTGTCCTCTCAGCCACCTGGTCATGTATGCCAGGAAGATGTCGACTCAAACCGATAATGACCAACTACTCATCCACTACTTTCAGGACAGTCTGTCCGGTGCCGCTTTGCGTTGGTACATGGGTTTAGACAGCGCGAGCATCCGATCCTTCAATGATCTCGGCGAAGCCTTCGTCAAGCAGTACAAGTACAACGTGGATATGGCTCCCGATAGAGATCAATTGAGAGCCATGTCCCAGAAGGATAAATAAACATTTAAGGAGTACGCCCAGAGGTGGTGAGAGGTGGCAGCACAGATCGTGCCTCCGCTAGAAGAGAAAGAGATGACTAAGATCTTTTTGAAGACTTTAAGTTCTTTTTATTATGAGCGGATGATTTCTAGCGCTCCTTCTGACTTCACCGAGATGGTGAATATGGGGATGCGTCTAGAAGAAGGGGTCCGTGAAGGACAGTTAACTAGAGAAGAAGGCTCTTCTGCCAAACGTTATGGGTCGTTTGCAAAGAAGAAAGATGGAGAGGCACATGTTGTGATCTCCCATGAGAAACCAAGAAGACCCTCTGTGAGGAGGAAGACTGTGCGTCCTGCCAGTAACCAGCACCAGGTGGCTCATATAGCACCTATTTTCAGAGACAATCAACAGTATCAGCAACATAGTAACAATCAACAACCACATCCGCAATATCAGCAACAACAGCATCGTCCGCAACAGCAGGCCTACCAACCTCGAAACAGTAATCAAACCAGTACGAGTTACGAGAGGAAAAAGGTCACTTTCGATCCTATTCCGATGACGTACGCAGAGTTATATCCCTCTTTGATAGAAAGGAAGCTGATTACTCCGAGAGACCCACCGGCTATACCTGCTAACCCCCAGTGGTGGTATAAGCCTGAGTTACATTGTGTTTACCATTCTGGTGCTCCTGGCCACGACGTGGAGAATTGTTACCCTCTGAAGACCAAGGTTCAAGACCTTGTGAGGTGTGGTATTTTATGTTTTGAGGACGTAGGCCCTAATGTGAAGAAGAACCCATTGCCCGAACATGGGAAATCTGTCAACATGGTCCAGGGTTGCCCTGGAAAATACAAGGTCAAATATGTCAGTCATATTCAACAGTCTCTGGTCCAGATGCATCGTTTGTTGTGTGACTACAATCATTATGAGCATGACCATGATAGATGTCGAGTCTGCTCTGTTAACCGATTGGGTTGTTGCCAGGTGCGCAAGGATGTTCAGGAAATGTTGGACGAAGGAGTCATTGAGATCCTTCAAAACAGGAATGTTGATGAAAATGAGCCTGAGGTCAATGTGATCTCCCCAGTGTGCCGGATACCCGAGCCTGTTATCATCAAGTACAATGGTAGCAAGCAGAAGGCTTCTCCCGCTCTGATCATTAAGCTTGCTGGTCCTGTGCCTTACTCCTCTGAAAAGGCAGTTCCCTATCGCTACAACGCCGTAGCAGTAGAGAATGGGAAAGAGGTGTCCTTTCCCGCTTCTTCTATTGTGAATATTGCCGATGTTAGCGGTTTGACCCGTAGTGGCCGTGTATTTTCAGCACCGCCGAAGCCTCAAATTAATGCTGATTTTGTTGAATGCCTGATCGGGAATGCTGTGAATTCTCCGAATCCGGCACTTGCTGTTAAGCCCTCCTCCGTATTGAAAACTCCTGCTTTTGTTGGCCCGATTGGCAATGTGAAAGAAAATTATGATGAGATGCTGAGACTCATCAAAAGGAGCGAGTACAATGTTGTAGACCAACTTCTACAAACGCCATCCAAAATATCTGTGTTATCCTTACTCTTAAATTCAGAACCACACCAAGAGGCTCTGTAGAAGGTGTTGGATGTGGCATATGTGGATCACCATGTCACTTTGGAGCAATTCGATAACATTGTTGCAAACATTACTGCTTGTAACAACCTGAGCTTTTGTGACTCTGATCTCCCTGAGGAGGGAAAAGACCACAACTTGGCATTTTACATATCTATGAATTGCAAAGACGACGCCATGTCCAATGTACTGGTGGACACCGGGTCATCATTGAACGTATTTCCAAAGTCCACTCTCTCAAATCTATCATATCAAGGGCCTCTCATGAGGCAGAGTGGGGTAGTTGTGAAGGCTTTCGATGGGTCTCGTAAGACCGTGATTGGGGAAGTTGATCTCCCAGTCAAGATCGGACCAAGTGATTTCCAGATTACCTTCCAGGTTATGGACATTCACCCATCGTATAGTTGTCTCTTAGGCAGACCATGGATTCACGAGGCAGGCGTCGTGACATCCACCCTACACCAGAAGCTGAAATTTGTGAAGAACAAGAAACTGGTAGTGGTAGGGGGGAAAGGGCTCTCCTGGTTAGCCATTTGTCTTCCTTCTCTTATATAGATGCTGAGGTTGAAATTGGAACTCCTTTCCAAGCTTTATCTATAGCTGAGCCTATTGAGAAAAGAGCTCATTCATTTGCTTCCTACAAAGATGCAAAGTTGGCCATTGAGCGTGGTGCAACCACTAGTTTAGGAAAAATGATTGAGTTAGAAGACAACGAGTCCCGGGCTGGCATAGGTTTTTCTTCTGGTACTTTCAACAAGCAAGGGTTATTCAAGAGTGGAGGTTTCATCCACACTGGTCTAGATGAGGAGGTTGCTGCCGTTTTAGAAGAAGATACAAAGGATTCTGGCAATTTCATCATCCCTGGAGGGGTCTGCAATAATTGGGTCGCTGTGGATATTCCAACAGTTGTCCATAAGTCAACGTTGATTTCTAAACCCATTGAACATAATGACCCAACACCATCTCCCAATTTTGAATTCCCTGTATTTGAGGCAGATGAAGATGATGTTGAAGAGATTCCTGATGAGATCACCCGGCTACTTGAGCATGAAGAGAAGATCATTCAGCCGCATCTTGAGAATCTGGAAACAGTCAACTTGGGGTCTGAAGATTGTGTGTGAGAGGTAAAGATTGGGGAACTTCTGGAAGAATCTGTTAAGAAGGGGTTGATTAAGTTGCTACGAGAATATGTTGACGTCTATGCCTGGTCATATGAAGACATGTCAGGTCTAGATACTGATATTGTGCAACATTTCCTACCTCTAAAGCCTGAGTGCATGCCTATAAAGCAGAAGCTTAGAAGAACTCATCCTGATATGGCAGTGAAGATCAAAGAGGAAGTTCAGAAGCAAATTGATGCGGGGTTCCTGGTGACTTCTACATATCCTCAATGGGTGGCCAATATTGTGCCCGTGCCTAAGAAAGATGGAAAAGTCCGGATGTGTGTGGACTATAGAGACTTGAATAAAGCTAGTCCAAAAGATGATTTCCCTCTACCACATATTGATATGTTGGTAGATAATACAGCTAAATTCAAAGTCTTCTCGTTTATGGATGGATTTTCCGGATATAATCAGATTAAAATGGCACCCGAGGATATAGAGAAGACAACATTCATCACACCTTGGGGAACATTCTGTTATCGAGTGATGCCCTTCGGTTTGAAGAACGCCGGAGCCACGTATCAACGAGCTATGACTACCTTGTTCCATGACATGATGCACAAGGAGATTGAGGTATATGTTGACGATATGATTGTTAAGTCAAGATCGGAGGCTGTACTCCCTGTAGAGGTGGAGATCCCATCAATGAGAGTCTTGATGGAGGCCAAGTTGACTGATGTTGAATGGGTTCAGAGTCGTTATGACCAGCTGAATTTGATAGAGGAGAAGAGATTGACGGCTATGTGCCATGGTCAGTTATATCAGCAAAGAATGAAGAAAGCTTTTGATAAGAAGGTCAAGCCTCGTGTGTTCCGAGAAGGTGACCTCGTGCTCAAGAAAGTTTTGTCTTTCGCGCCCGATTCCAGGGGCAAGTGGACTCCGAACTATGAGGGTTCGTATGTTGTTAAGAGAGCCTTTTCAGGCGGTGCTTTGATACTTACAACTATGGATGGGGAGGATTTCACTCGTCCTGTGAATTCAGATGCAGTCAAGAAATACTTCGCCTAAAAATAAAAATAGAATAGCTCGCTAAGTCGAAAACCCGAAAGGGCGGCTTAGGCAAAAATGAGCGTCTCGGTGGATTGAAAACCCGAAAGGGCGGTCCAGGCAAAAGTTAGAGACATGAAAAATGAATATAGGTATCCCGCTAGATTGAGTACCTCATCCTGGGGCAATCTAGGCAAAAATTAGGGATTTGGCAAGTAACTGCATCCTGACAAGACTTTGTTCTACAACTGTCGTCCGTCAGAGATCCTTGCTCATTATCAGCCAAAGCTTCAAATACATCGGATTCAGAATTGGTGGAGAAATGGTCATTATGTTCAATGTAGCCCTTTTCCAATATATATCACCAATTTCAAATTTGTAAAGATATATGGAGTCTTGCCATTCCCAGACTACCATTCTATCAAATAAATTTGAGCCTTTTATCCAATTATTGGCACTCTTATCTGTTTCTATTCAACAAATGTTTTGCATGTTTTGATTAAGAAAATATCATTGTTTCAAACAATCAAATTTTTTATAATTTGTTTTTAAACAAAGTGAACATTCACAATGACGAAAGGATACTTAGGAGATCCTCAGTGCTCTCCCAAGGGTGGTACGATCCCCAACAGGGTAAGATTTTTGTCCATATTCCTGGCATGACTGTATCTTCTCCCTCCGGAACCCCCTGTGGTTTATTCTACCAAGTGGATTGCTTGTTGAGAGTCACCTCTCTTCCCTTCAGCAGAGTAGCAATCTTTCTTCCTCAACAGCTTGGATCTCTTTGGGCAAGAGCGGTATTTGGTGGTTGATCCCGATAAATCCTTTATCTCCTCGGATAGATTCCCCAGTAGAGTTGTTGGTGTGGCGGACCTTGTCTATGATAACTCTCGTCCCCAGCTGGAATGATTGATGATTCATCCCTTGCAGAGTTCTTTGCTTCCTGGTATCTCTGATCCCCAGCAGATTGGATACTCTCCGGTGAACTTGGCTTTCTCTCTTGAGATGTAGTACCGGGTGGTTGATTCCTGGACCTGGTTGTGTTAGATATGTCTGTCTGTCAGCATACATCATACATAAACCACGCATATACATGCATAATTAAAACATTCAGATATTCATGTTGCATTCTTTGCCATATATCGTTGTTTGTTGTCTCCTGCTATTTGGTGATATATTTCCCCAAGCAGATGGGTGTGTCTGATCTCTCCATATAGAGTCAGCTCCATAAGTAGAAAGCGTCTATCCTTTCTTCCATATTCCCCACCGGGTTATATCCTCGTGGATGTTGATTGTTTTTGTTCCCTCCCAACACATATACCGGGATGATTTTCCCCATTGAGTTATATCCTCACCGGGACAAGTCTTGATTTGGTGTGCCTATCTAGTTTGATCCTAGATCGGTCTCTTGAGACTCTTTTCCTGTTTCCCCGTGGTAAATGAATAATTGCTCAATAATTAGTAATTATTATCCCTGGCGGAGTCTGTGTTTCTCTACCCTCATACCGGTAGTTGTAAACCCTATTTCTTCCCTTTTTGCAGAGTAACTATTTTTGTTCATTTTTAATTGGTGACAGTTATCTTCATCCAATATTCGCTGATGATATCCCCTCATCTGCTTGGATAATTGCCCTGATTACGCAAATTATCCCCAGCGGGTCATCTCTCGTCTACCTTGTTGTTGTTGGTAACGATTGTTTCTCCCCTGAATTGGTCATCATTATATACCTAGTTTTGGTATCCCGATGCCTTTTCTTTTCGGTCGATTTATCCTTTATTAACCCAGTAACCGGTTGTGGATAATCGTCCATGCGAGTATATTATCTACGTTCTGACGGTAATAAATAGTATATCTCATGCACTCTCGGGTCTGAAGCCTTTTGTTCTTCCCCAGTTGAGTAAGATTCGTATCCCCTTTGTGGAGTCGAATGTCCATCCTGTAGTCGAGTTTGCTTTTAGCCCTCTTTTGGATGATGAGTGTTTTGGGAATATTCCCCAATTCACGCCTTGGTTGGTCACCTATTATATGCCCAGTAACCGGTATCCCTGGTGTTCCTTCCTCTCTGCTCCCTATTATGACTTTTTGTCCCCTGTGGAGTCAGAATCCCTGAGTTGAAGTATACCTTTTAGGTTTTCCTCAGACGTTTTGAAGTTTTGATATCTCTCACCCTTATACCGGTCTTGGATATTCATCTCTTCCTGAGCATGTTGTATCTCTCACCCTCATACCTGGCGTTCAGATCACATGTCTCCTTGAGCTTATTACCCAGTAACCGGTAATACCTCGTCCAATTGCTTCCCCAGGAGTGTCCTTGTGGACATCCCCAGCGAAGTCCCTTAGTGGATTGTTTTCATCCGGATTTTATCCGAAGTATCCGTTGTGGATAGTTTTTTGCTGTATTGGCATATTCCCCAATACATGCATCTTCGAGTCAGCTCGAGTCTTTCCATTGGATCTTTTCCCTTTGGAATTCTGTTCCCCACGCTTTGAGTCGTGACCTGCTCGCGCATTTTTATCCCTTTTCTATCCCCAGGAGAGTCCCCAGGGTCTTAGTCCCATGGAGTGAATTGCTCATATGGATTATCAGTGGCTTCTGATTTCTTTGCTTTTATGGACACATATCTCCACAGAGTGCTACCATTTTTCATACCTACATTTGCATCATGAGGTCTCTTAGGGACCAAAATTCGTCTCTTTGTTATTATTTAAGCCCATTCTACCCCGTCGAGACGAAGATTTTAACCTTCACTTCTCCGGCTAGAATGACCTTAAATAGGGGCATCTGTAAGACCCCAATTTTGACCCTAAGATCCCTCATGGCATCATAACATTGCATTTGCATTGCCTCAAGGATCTTTAGCATCTTAGTTCCCTTTGCCTTTGGGTGGGACTCCTTGTGATTGGTTTGAGATCACCAAGCATGCTTGAATTATACATCATTGTTTCTCTCACTTTTGTTTACTAACCAAAAGCACAAAAATGTGTCACTAACATCTTTTGTTTGAAGCTTGAGTATCATCCAAGACACTTTGTGGGTTCTATTTAGATGATCAGTCAACACAAGGGAATGGCTTGAGATACTTCCAACAGGTTCAAATGGGGTCTATTCGTCAGTCAAAACGTTAATCTTGAAGGAGCAAAAGTTTGTTCATGAGCTGTCATGCTCGCTAGGCGAGCAGAATGGGTCGCCTAGCGTGTCCCAAGAAAAGCCACCAGAATCACCTACGCTCAGAGGAATTTCTTGAACTGTCATGCTCGCTAGGCGAAGCCCACGTGTTTAAAAAAAAATAAAAAATAAAAAATAAAAAAAACAAAATAAATAAATAAATAAAATATAACAGAAAATTTTTGGACTTGGGCCTCTCTCATTTGAGCCCACAAGTCCATAAAAATCAGGTTATAAATTCAGAGTTTCAGTGAAACAAAAGACATTCTATTCCTATTACCCTGGCAGGGAAAAAGATAGTGAGAGAAGAGTTAACAGAGTTCAGAGCAACCTCTAGAGACTGAAGGGAACTCATCGGCAAAGAACCAATTCCCTCTCATATAAACCCTCAGATTGCTTTGCAAACCCAACCGGGCAATTCAATTTCATTCGATCTCTCCAGTCAGGTTTGCCTTATTCCCATTACTTTATGCTTTTAATTTGAATGCTCTGAATGTATGAGGTATTATGGGTGAATTTGATACCCTTTTGATGCATGTGTTTGACAAGAGGTTTAGGCCTCCTACCCTTGGTTGCTTTTTGTGAGCTTTTTGTGAATTTTAATGGCATGATTCATGTGGTTACATTTTGATTTAGGGGCAACTCTTGATTACCCTATCTTGTTTCTCTAACCTGTTTGTTGAGTTTTGTTTTGTGAGGGCTCATATGACTCTTGCAGAGATGGCTTGCCTGGTGTTCCACTTTATTTGTGGGATACCACCTGGAGGTCTATTCCGATTACCTGTACTGACTCGCTTTCTTTGATGGTGTTTAGCTTGGAAGAGTCTTTGGGTTTCTTATTTATCTAATTGTTGTTACTTCGGATCTTTATCCGTACGGTAGATCTCTCGATCCCTTTACTTTTCCCGCATGTTACCGATTTCTTAGGTTTCGTATAGCCTCTCGTGGCATGTCATTTAAGGTAGCGCGGTTCCTTCATCTAGGACTGCCTTTTTGCATGAGCATCCCTAAACACCCCAAACTCATTGATTTTTCTTCTCCTAAGAACACGTTATCTCCTTCTACTACAGGCGAGTAAGTCTCCAAAGGTCGAGCATCCAGTAGATTGCGTAGTAACGTCGTTCACCCCAAAACACAACCCTTACCCCATAGGTGGTCGAACTACATTTTGCTCTGATTTTCATCCCAGATGAGATACGTAGGCATAAGACGTGATGTCTTAGCGAGCACACTACTCTTTAACCCATAGGTAGCCGAGCTACGAAGACTCTGATTCTCAGATTCAGATGAGATACGTATGCAGTGGATGCGACGTCCATGCGAGTCATTTTCTTTTGACCCTTCTTTTAGTAAGCAGTACATTAGATAAACATACACGCTTTTCTCATCCCTTCAATCATGTTTGCACAAATAAATTTTCACAAAAAACAACAACCTTTGCAATAAATGTGAAAAGGGCTCCCTATGAGTACTTAGGATGCTTTGGGTGCCTAACACCTTCCCATTACATAACCAACCCCCTTACCCAGATCTCTGACATTTTACTAGTTTTTGATTCGATAAAACTTTTAGGTTTTTGTTCGCTTTCTAACCATTCCTTTGGATAAATAGAAGTGCGGTGGCGACTCGACTTGTATGATTTACCTTGGATTTAGTCAATATCTCTAATGGTAACGAATACCCCGCTACACCATCCGATTCTCATCTCGAGGAATATGATGGAAATCAACCTTAGTAAAGAAAGTTGAAATCCTCCTTGCATAATCTCTATATGGGATGAGGTTGGGCTGATTCGTCTCCCATTCACCCTTAATCTGATTAACAACAAGGGCCGAATCACCATATACATCAAGATGTTTGATCCTAAGATCAATACATTCTTCTAAACCCATAATACAGGCCTCATACTCCACCATATTATTCGTGCATTTGAAAGTTAGCCTTGCTGTAAAAGGAAAATGTGTGTCCTGAGGAGTAATAATCACTGCCCCAATACCATTTCCATATTGATTAACAGCACCATCAAACACCATGCCCCAATGGGAACCAGGTTCTGGCCCTTCATCGAGCGTAGGCTTATCGCAATCTTTCATCTTCAAATATAAAATCTCCTCATCTGGGAAGTCGTACTGAACAGACTGATAATCCTCAATTGGTTGATGTGCCAAGTGGTCAGCCAAGATACTACCTTTAATAGATTTCTGAGCTCTATACTCAATATCATACTCGGACAACAGCATCTGCCAACGGGCAATCCTCTCAGTTAAAGCAGGCTTCTCAAAGATATACTTGATTGGATCCATTTTGGATATCAACCAAGTCGTATGATTCAACATATACTGGCGTAAGCGCTTAGCAGCCCAAGCCAAAGCACATCATGTCTTCTCAAGCATTGAGTATCGAGACTCACAATCAGTGAACTTCTTACTCAGATAGTATATAACATACTCTTTCTTCCCTGATTCATCTTGCTGACCCAATACACAACCCATAGAGTCTTCAAGAACGGTCAAGTACATAATCAATGGTCTCCCTGCCACAGGCGGAGACAGAATCGGAGGCTCGGACAAATACTCTTTGATACTGTTAAAGGCCTTCTGGAAATCCTCGGTCCAATCATGATGTTGATCTTTTCGGAGGAGCTTGAATATTGGCGCACATGTGGCAGTCATGTGGGATATAAATCTGGAGATATAATTCAAGCGGCCAAGAAAACCTCGGACATGCTTCTCGGTTTTGGGCGCAGGCATCTCTTGTATCGCTTTGACCTTTGCAGGATCAACTTCAATACCTCTTTCACTGACAATAAAGCCCAATAACTTGCCGGAACGGACTCCATATGTACACTTGTTCGGATTCAGACGGAGTTTGTACTTCCTCAAACGCTGAAAAAGCTTCAACAAGTGCTTTACATGTTCAACTTCCGTTTTCGACTTTGCAATCATATCATCAACATATACCTCGATCTCCTTGTGCATCATATAATGAAACAAGGTAGTCATAGCTCGTTGATACGTGGCTCCGGCGTTCTTCAAACCGAAGGGCATCACTCGATAACAGAATTTTCCCCAAGGTGTGATGAATGTTGTCTTCTCCATATCCTCGGGTGCCATTTTAATCTGGTTATAACCGAAAAATCCGTCCATAAATGAGAAGACCTTGAATTTAACTGTATTGTCTACCAACATATCAATATGTGGTAGAGGAAAATCATCTTTCGGACTAGCTTTATTCAAGTCTCTATAGTCCACACACATTCGGACTTTTCCATCTTTCTTAGGCACAGGCACAATATTGGCCACCCATTGAGGATATGTAGAATTCACCAGAAACCCCGCATCAATTTGCTTCTGAACTTCTTCTTTAATCTTCATTGCCATATCAGGATGAGTTCTTCTGAGCTTCTCCTTCACAGGCACACACTCAGACTTCAAAGGAAGGAAATGTTGCACGATATCAGTATCCAGACCAGGCATGTCTTCATACGACCAGGAAAAGACGTCGACATATTCTCGTAGCAACTCAATCAACCCCTTTTTCACAAACTCTTCCAGGAGTGCCCCAATCTTCACTTCACGAACACAATCTTCAGACCCCAAGTTGATTGTTTCTAGATTCTCAAGATGCGGCTGGATGATCTTCTCTTCATGCTCAAGCAGATGGGTAATCTCATCAGGAATCTCCTCTACATCATCTTCTTCGGCCTCAAATACAGGGAACTCAAAGTTGGCAGATGGTGTTGGATCATTATGTTCAATGGGTTTGATCAACCTGCATAATGATTTTGGATATAAAAGAGATTTTAGAATTCAAACAAAGCACATCATTATGCAGATGAAAAGATTGATTTTATTCTCTTTTTTAGGGTTTTTTAGTGATCACCAATTTCATGCAAAAAAGCAAAAAGGGAAAATAATTTGGAAAAACAAACATTTAACATGAATTTATTGAATGAATATCATTGTATTAATGTGCCAACAATGTTATCACTTCTCCTTTTGGCATGGGAGAAGGGTTTTTAAACAAAAGTGAACACATTACGTGGACTTATGGACAACTGTTGGAACATCAACAGCGACCCAATTATTGCAGACTCCTCCAGGGATGACAAAGTTGCCAGAATTTTCCTCTGCATTATCTTCCACTATAGCAGCAGCCTCTTGGTCTTCGACCGTGTGGATGAAACCTCCACTCTGGAACAGCCCATGATCATTGAAAGTGCCTGAAGAATACCCTATGTCAGCCCAGGATTTATTGTCTTCCAGCTTAATCATTTGTCCTAAACCAGTAGTTGCGCCATGCTCAATGGCCAACTTCGCATCATTGTAGGACGCAAATGAAGAAGTTCCTTTCCTTAAAGGCTTAGTAATAGATAAGGCTTGGAACGGCGTCCCAACCTCATCCTTAGCATCTATGTAAGAAAAGGAAGACAAATGGCTAACCAAGAGAGCCTTCTCTCCCCCTACCACCACCAACTTCTTATTCTTGATGAATTTTAACTTTTGGTGTAGGGTGGATGTCACGGCGCCTGCCTCGTGAATTCATGGTCTGCATACCAAGCAACTATATGATGGGTGAATATCCATGACCTGAAAAGTGATATGGAAATCACTAGGTCCAATCTTGATTGGGAGCTCAACCTCGCCAATCACAGTTTTCCTGGATCCATCAAAAGCTTTGACTACCACTCCACTCTGCCTCATGGAAGGCCCCTGGTAAGAAAGTTTAGCCAGAGTGGATTTTGGCAACACATGTAGCGATGATCTTGTGTCTACCAGCACATTAGACAAGGCATCATCCTTGCAGTTCATGGAAATGTGTAGAGCCAAATTATGGTCTTTTCCCTCCTCGGGAAGATCAACATTGCAAAAGCTCAAATTGTTACAAGCAGTTATGTTTGTAACAATGCTATCAAACTGTTCAATTGTGACATCGTGATCTACGTATGCCACGTCCAACACCCTCTGCAGAGCTTCGCGATGTGGCTCAGAATTCATCAGCAAAGATAGGACAGATATCTTTGATGGAGTTTGAAGCAGCTAATCAACAACATTATACTCGCTCCTCTTGATGAGCCTCAACATCTCATCACAGTCCTCTTTCAGAATGCCATTCTGGCCAACAGGGACAGAAGCTTTAGCAACGACGACATGTTTATCAACAACAAGTGCCAGATTCGGAGAAGAAGAAGTCCCCACAGGACTGGCAGAATTATCAACAACATCAACTCTTCTCATGTCATCTTGGGGTTTCGGCGGCGCCGAGAAAACACGACCACTGATGGTCACACCATTGACATCAGATATACTTGTAACAGAGGTGGAGGGAAAGGGCACCTCCTTCCCATCTTCTAACGCGACTGCATTATATCTATAGGGAACAGCTCTATCTGAGGAGTACGGGACAGGGGCCGCCGGCTTGATAATAAGAGATGGGGAAACCTTCTTCTTGCTGCCATCATATCTGACGACATTAGGTTCTGGTATTCTGAATACATGGGATATAACATTAACTTCATCCTCATCACGATTCTGAAGTATCTCGATCACACCTTGATCCAGCATCTCTTGGATGTCCTTCCTGACTTGGCGACATCCTCTCTCGTTGACAGTGCACACTCGGCACCTGTCATGGTCATGCTCGTAGTGACTATATCCACATAACAGTCTGTGCATCTCGACCAACGATTGCCTGATATGACTGACATATAGGACTTTATACTTGCCAGGATAACCCTGAACCATATTAACAGCAGATTTCCCGTGCTCGGGCAATGGGTTCTTCTTAGCATTTGGACCTACGTCCTCAAAAAACAAGATCCCACTTCTAACAAGGTCCTGAACCTTGGTCTTCAGGGGATAACAGTTCTCCATATCATTTTCGGGAGCACCGGAATGATAAACACAGTGAAGCTCGGGCTTGTACCACCACTAAGGGTTGGTCGGTACAACGGGTGGATCACGTGGAGTGATCAGCTTTCGGTCTATCAATGAAGGATAGAGCTCTGCATAGGTCATTGGAATAGGATCTAAAGTGACCCTCTTCCTATCATAGCTAGTGCTGGTATTGTTGTTGTTTCGAGGCTGGTAGGCCTGCTGTTGCGGACGATGTTGTTGTTGTTGATATTTTTGATGTTGTTGTTGTTGATGCTGATAATGTTGAGTTTCCCTGAAGGCATGTGCTATATGAGCTACCTGGTGATGGTTACTGGCAAGGCGAACAGTCTTCCTCTTCACAGAGGGTCTTCTTTTAGTATGGGAAGACACGACATGTGCCTCTCCCTCTTTCTTCTTTGCAAAAGCCACATACCGCTTTGCAGAAGAGCCTTCATCTCTGGTCAGGCATCCTTCCCTGACTCCTTCCTCTAGTCGCATCCCCATGTTCACCATTTCGGTGAAGTCCGAGGGAGCACTAGCTATCATCCTCTCGTAGTAAAATGAACTCAAGGTCTTCAGAAAGATCTTGGTCATTTCCTTCTCTTCGAGTGGGGCACAATCTGTGCGGCCAATTCACGCCACCTCTGGGCGTACTCCTTGAACGTTTATTTCTCCTTCTGGGACATAGCCCTCAGCTGGTCCCTATCGGAAGCCATATCAACATTGTACTTGTACTACTTGACGAAAGCTTCGCCAAGGTCGTTGAAGGAGCGGATGTTCGCACTATCCAGACCCATATACCATCTGAGTGTGGCGCCGGACAGGCTGTCCTGGAAATAGTGGATGAGGAGTTGATCATTGTCGGTCTGAGTTGACATCTTGCGTGCGTACATCACAAGATGGCTGAAAGGGCAAGTGTTTCCTTTGTACTTTTCAAAGTCAGGCACTTTGAACTTGATGGGAATCTTGACGTTGGGTACGAGGCACAACTCAGCAGCAGATTTACGGAAGAGGTCCTTCCCTCTTAGAGTCTTCAGTTTCTTAGGCAGCTCAAGAAATTGGTCATTCATAGCATCCATTTTCTCGTAAACATCTGGGCCCTCAGATGGCTCAGAGTGATAAATGGTGTCATCAACTCTCGGTAACGTGTGCACAACGGGAGGTGGCACAGCAAGGACCGGACTAGATGCCGGCATAGAAGCAAAGGTTGGAGCGAGACCCTCTGGCACAAAGTTCGCAGGCATCCCCTAGGGAAACCCGGATGGCATAGCAGACGGAGCGAAATGAGCAGTGGCGGCAGGCACAATAGAGGAAGCTACCTCTGAGATGACCGTCCTCTGGGGAGGAGTTGCAGGCGTTGGAGAAGACTGACTCTGGGTAGCAAGGAATGACTCCATCAGGGCAGTCAACCTAGCTACCTCCTCCTTAAGTTCTCTATTCTCTTGTTCAAGATAATCCATCAGCTTTGAAGAATTGGCCCCCTAGTGTTGTACCGGTGCGTCAGCTTGTCTTCAAAATAAATGAAGAATAACAGAGTTAGATCACTGATCAAGAAGCCTTGAACAAAACCTGCTTATGCATATGATGCATGCAATGCTTGTGCATATGATTTTATTTTTATTCAGAGGAACTTTTTAGAGATCTATTTGCAAATATTTGGAAAATATTAATCTTTTAGACATATAATGGAATATTCATATCAATAATATCTGGAAAAGTTTTTACACCAAAGAAGTCCAGTCTTGGTAACCAAATACAATACAAGAGAGAAGGAAAATGAACATCCTATGGAACCCTATAAACAATCGTCCAAAGCTCTCGAGACCGGAAGATAAGCTACACGAAGCCTTTTCACCTCTCTCTCATAGGCTGCCTCCATATCTGCCTTCTCCTTGGCGAGTCGATCATACTTCCTCTTCCAAAACTTGGAAGACTGAGGAAGAAGAGAAGTAACCACGTCATCTGGCTCATCAATAATCTGATGCTCCAGAAACTCTATCACAACATCCTTATCTTTGAGTTGCTAAAGTAGCTCCTCTCGCTCACAGACCCAGGCACGCGAATGATCTTCATCACTCAACTCCTCTACTCCTTGGTTAGGGAGGGTTGAAGGCCCAACCATAACCATAGGTGTAGGTCTCGGGTAGTCATAGGGCATGCGGTACTCAGAAGCTCTCTTCCTCGCCCAAGCGGTGTAGGGTTCCAAACCAATACAATTCTTTGGACCAAGCTCTTTCCTTCCCTTCCTATGAATCGTGCGCCAAGCACGAACCATTCTGCCCTTCAAGTTTTGGGGATCTTTACCCTCTTGAAAGAATACACCTTCCAATAGAATGTTGTTAGGTTTATCCTTTAAGGTGAACCCAAGCTGACGGCGTGCCAAAATAGGGTTGTAGTTAATTCCACCACATGTACCAAGAAGAGGCACATTGGAGAATTCACCACAAGAGTCGATAATCTGCACACCATCATAAACACGGTTATACCAAAAGATATCATCATTAGTGAGAGACATAAGTCTCGTAGACCACCATAGACATCCTTTGTTCTCCTTGAAGGTGAGCACCTGTGGCAAGTGCGAAACAAACCAGTTGTACAGCAGAGGCAAACAACACACAATGGTATCACCACCCTTTGCATTCCTCATATGCAAAGAGAAATAAGTGTCACCCAACAGAGTCGAAACGGGATTAAGAGTAGAGAAAATCCTAATACCGTTCACATCCACAAAATTGTTGATGTTGGGGAATAACACTAGCCCATATATGAGAAGTACAAATATGCCTTCAAAGGCATCCTCACTCATGGCCTTCCCAAACAAAGTAGCTTGAGAAATAAGGAAATCAGATGGGAGACCTTGAATTCCACCTTTGGTAGTCATATGAGCACCAATATCAGATACATCTATGTGCAACAGATTAGCAATCTCTTGGGAAGAAGGAATTCTCTCCAAGCCACTGAATGGCAACTGGTCCAATATAGGTATACCCACAAGATATGCATACTCCTCAAGCGTAGGCAAAAGCTGGAAATCCGGGAAAATGAAGCAACGGTACAGAGGATCATAGAACTGCACCAACACACTCATCAGACCTTCACCCACCTGAGTATAAAGAATAGATAGAAGCTTCCCATGGCGAGCTTTGAACTCCAAGGGTTTTAATACATAGGATGCCAAACTCCTTAACTCTTTCAAGTCGGGTTGTCTGAAACTGTACTTCTTCGTATTCCTTCTTTGCTTATCCATGTCTGAAAATTTGCAAATAGACCTCTTAACTTCCTTGAAAATTTTCTCATTGTTGATGATATGAATGCATGAATGCATGGATGCAACAATCACACTCAAGGATCAAGCAAGTCACACCATACAAAGGTCACGGGATGGATCAAGTTATCCTTAATATCAATCATCCATTTTGGTGGATTATGGTTTACACCTTATCAACACCCAAGTTCCATTGATATTAAGGATATACGAGAACGGATCAACCACGAATCAAGGGTTTATTGCAAGTCACGAGTATGAAGTCTCGGTTAACAACCACCCAATAGGAGTGTACTATGGTTAAACCTGACAATCATGTTCTACAAGAGGTTCCCATAGTCATCATCTCATCTTTCAGATATTATCGGATAAACAACTACTCGTATTCCAAAAATATTCTCAAGAGAGACTCTTATGAGTGTAGTATCGCGTAACAATCGTATCAAATCTTACACTTGAACGATCTTCGCACTACGTCCTAAAATAGGCCAAGATGGGCTAGGTAATGTAAGGTCTTTGTCTTCTAAGGTCTATATTGGAAAGAGTAATTCCTAACCACGACTACTCGTGTGACATTATTGATCCCAACAAGACCTCCACAAAGTGAATGGGCTTGCAAGTCAACTTGCTAAGGAATAACTCCACACAAGTCTACAATACTATGCCATTCTTCTATCATAAGTGCACTTGAGTCCGGGTATAGAACTCATCTCACAAGAGACCACCAAGCACACAAGCAATTGATATATATCAAGCAATTCATACATTACAAACAATACAGTCATCCCAAATTTGCACAAAAATATGTCACAAGTAAATATAAACATAAAATACAACAAAGGCAAAAAGTAGGCTAAACCCACTAGGAAACAAGTATAGCCTCCCCAGCAGAGTCACCACTTTTCTGTAGCGGGGTATTTGTTACTTTTAGATTTATTTACTAAATCAAAAGTAAATCATACAATTCGAGTCACCACCGCACTTCTATTTATCCAAAGGAAAGGTTAGAAAGCGAACAAAAACCAAGAAGTTTTATCAAATCAAAAACTAATAAAAATGTCAGAGATTTGGGTAAGGGGGTTGGTTATGCAATGGGAAGGTTTAAGCACCCAAAACATCCTTAGTACTCTAAGGGAGCCCTTTTTGCAAATGTTGTATGGTAGGTTGGTATTTGTGAAAATATTTGTGCAAACATGATTGGGGGGATGAGAAAAGAATGTACAATTTATTTACAATTTTGTTCTTTGAATATATAAACCCATTGCCTACGTACCATCACAAAGGTAGGATCAAAACCTCGTAGTTCGGGGTAAAAATCTCAAAATAAGTTAGTGAATTTTTTTGTCAAAATCCTTAAGGTCTTTTGTTATCAAAGGGAGAAAACTAAACCTAAACCACAATCCACATTGTGAGGAGAGCTTCAACATACTAGTGAGGGATCTACCCTATAATAAGTATGCAAGACTTATAGTCCAATCACTAAGGATAAGGTGAGGTTTACATCAACCACTATGATAACTCAAACCTATGGCTAATGTTTATGAAAAAGGTTTTAACAAAGGTGGCCATTGGAACCACAAAACAATTTGAAGTGAGTTGTATTTACAAGTTAAAAGTATTCACAAAAAAATGAAGTCAAAGTTGACTTAAGATTCAATTCAAAAATAAGTATTAATGAAAAGAGTTTGAAAAAATCAAAGGCATAATGCCTAGGTTTCTAATTTTGAAAACAATGTCAATGTTTGCACAAAGTGAGTTTGGCTCGGGTTAGAGTGAAGAGAAGAAGAGAAGGGCTAGTCCTAAACATGCAAAGAAGAGAGAGGAAAATAAAACCCTTGGAGTTCCTTTCTTGAGATCATAAAGATGATTCAAGTTTCTCCTTTCCTTTGGACTTAGCAAGCAACAAGCAATTAACTCAAGCAATCAAGCAAATATTCAACCAAGCTCCTAGGATCTCCATTTGGCTTGTCCTTCTTAACTTGGATGCTCATGACAATGGTCCTTCTAATTATCTCAAACTTGGAATCCCTACCACACAAGAACAAACAATCAAAAAGTTCCACAATTCAATAATAGAAATGGACAAGGAGGGAGTTTAGATTAGGGATCATTTCAATTCAACTTCAAGATTTAAGCATTCTAAAGGCATGAGGCCTAGTTGCTCTTTATTCAAATTTAGCATTCTAAAGGCATGAAGCCTAGTTGCTCTTGAAACTCCATTAAGCATAGGTGAGGTCCTAATTCTAAGTCCTTTCTCCTTTTTGCATTGGGTTTACACAAACAAAGACAAAACAAGCACAAGGCAATAGTATATTTACACAACAATGTGCTCAAGTGAGCAAAAGGCAAATGGCATAAACATAAACATGAGCTCAAATGAGGAAAGGAAAAAGACAATATGAATAAATGAGCAAGAAATTAAATTGCATTAAATTAAATTGCAAGAATTAAATGCTTGAATTAAAAGTTAGTAATTAATAGTTAGTGTTAGTGTGCCATAAGGCAATTTAGCGCTATGTTAAGCAATCGTAAGTTGACTAATGTAGTAGTCACACCTATCTGAGGCCGGTCAATAAAACTATAGGCAAATCAACACAAGTTAGAGATCATGACTAGTAAGCCAAGCTCCAACAACTTGCCATGCCAAAAGAAAAGAAGAATGACCTTGTAAGGATTTCAGGTATTTTGCTTGATGAAGAAGCAACCTATCTTGGACACAAAGCAATTCACTTGATCTTTGATTAAAATGAATTTGATTTGGATCAAAGAAGGTTAAGCCTCTCATATGTCAAGGCTAACCACAAATCATTAACTCATTGGTCAAAATAAAAAGAAGAAGGAAAGAGATGAAGATGAAATGTACAAAATGAAAATTCAAATGACATCACCAAAATACATTGATCAAACATGTAATGCTTGCATACCACCCTATACATCATAGCATTATTTTGGAAACATGTAATGCTTGCGTATTTCGTCTTTGAAATTCCTCAGACAGGAGAATTCCATTCAAATATTAAATTTAAAAATCTTAGTCGTGACATATATTTCATTATATATAATTAGAGTAGAATTATCTTCACCACTAACATCCTATATTGCATTGCCAAATTTATCAATTATGTACTTATCTTCTATAAAATGTTTTTCCATCTTTTATTTAATAAAGCCACGTGGTGGTGGTGGTGGTGGTTCGTTGGTGGTCGTAACACCCTCAACATTATGTGTTTTTATTAGTTTGACTCATATATGCACAGAAAACAACATCAAATATATTAATTAGTTCTTCATCACTATCATCAAAGTATATACCTCTGAGATATTCATTAATTGTTTCATCGCATGCACTATTGCTTATCTTCAAGGAACTCGTTCGTAATTGTCATCTTCCTCAAAAACGTTATACTTACCAAACCATTGACAGACTCCAATTGTTATTGATTTATCACTTTAATTCCTTGCTTAAATCATATATAATTCAAAGAGGTTTTCTTCAACTTTTTGTATACTCGACCTCCTCTCAATCTCACCGTTCACTCATGTTGAAACAATATGGTAAACACTCATTCATATACAATTAACATCAAACTTTTGAATTTTTAAGAATTCTAAACATTTCTCACTTTTTTATTCGAAAACATGCTTTTGAGTTTTTTCACAGGTTGTAACTTGACTTATGCCAAGGTGGGATATATTTGGAGAATATGTTTAATTCCTTGGAGCTAAGTACGTATTATCCTCTTATTTTTACACTATTCTTACATATTCTTGTTTTTGTATTAACTGATGAGTACTTAGAATTTTGACTTTCTTTTTTTCTTTTTCTTTTTGCCGAATCTCTAAGTTTTAACATTGTTACAATTTTTCTAACTTCTATAAATTGTTTTAGTCGACACTTTTTTAATTCTCAGACTCTAGTATCCCCAACCCTAAAAGTAAAACATTTCTTATTCCAGAAGAAACTCAAACTTAACTTTTCGCATGTGTAATGAAACAATAAAAAAAATAACTATCTACCTAACTCTAAAGAAACAATATATATAAACACCACTATAGACAGAAGATTGAGGTTCTTTAAGAGAGACTAAAATTATATATATATATATATATATATATATATATATATATATATATATATATAATATATATATATATATATATATATATATATATATATATATATATATATATATATTTTGATTGATTGATAAAATTAGGTCAAATCATCACTTTGCACACATGAGATTCCTAAAGACCACTTACTTAGCTTATCACAGGTACAAAAAAATAAAACTGGAATGATACATAAAGATTAACACGACCACTGCATGGATATTACACAAACTATTTCAAACATTCTTCGAAAATATCATAATAAGTTGAGATGGCCAAGTAGGTCTAAGGCGCCAGTTAGTATCAATTAAACTAATATTTTTTACATATATATTCAATTTATTTTTTACTATTAAAATTATATTTGAATAATCATACTATCAAGTCAACTTTTAAAGTGACAACAAAATCAAAAATAAAGTAAAATGTCGGTTGTCATAAAACTTAACACTTTCTAAATTATAGTTTATATAAGTATTCAACTCAATTGGTTGTGAGTTTTTTAATTCTTATTTATAATTTATATCTATTGAGATATTCCTACTAATTAAAGTTGTTTTTGTTTGAGTAAAACTCCAATTTTTTATATTCCATGATGCTTATCGGGGAATTTGGAAAAGAGATCGTTAGATCCATCTAAGAGATGCTATAGTATCTCCCAAAAGACATGCATCACATAATGAAGAAGTGGATCTAATGTCCACGAAATGATATTTTACTAACATTATACAAGACCAAAATGGGTAAAGGTTTTTTCCGCGAAACATTTTTTTATGCAAATAATATATAATTTTGTATCGAAAAATTTGTAGAAAATGTCAAATTCATAGGAAAGTCTATAGTAAATTTAAGTAAAACAAAAAAAAAAATACAATGGCGTTGATGTAATTGGCACACCATAAAGTTATATATATATATATATATATATATATATATATATATATATATATATATATATATATATATATATATATATATATAAAGAGAGAGAACTAATATTATCCACCAGACTCGAAGCCACAATCGCTTAATTAGAAGTCAAACGCCTTATCCATTAGGCCACAGGTGCAAGTTACCGAAAACCTATCAATTATTATTACTTCTTTATTTTACACACTACCCGTTTATAATACTCATATACTTTATAAAGTAGGTTTCAATTTCTTGCTAGAGTTTCATCCAAAAAAATTCTAGCATTTTATCTTGCCTTAAATATCCCATAATTAGGGATCTCAATTACATACATTATTCTTATATGTGTCACCACCTCGGTTAACATCATCTTGGTATTATTATTGAGTTTGTCAAAAATTTACTTGTTCAACCTAATATATCGTGATATTTGTATTGATGAATACTATTCCTTATTTGCGATAGAAAGATAATTTATTCATGCTTAACGTTGTTATTCTTACTACTCTACTGCACAAGACAATATAGTCACACTTCTTTTTATGCTTGCATACCACCCTATACATCATAGCATTATTTTGGAAACATGTAATGCCCACTATAGGCAGAAGATTGAGGCTCTTTAAGAGAGACTAAAATTATATATATATATATATATATATATATATATATATATATATATATATATATATATATATATATATATATATATATATATATATATATATATATATATGATAAAGTTAGGTCAAATCATCACTTTGCACACATGAGATTCCTAAAGACCACTTATTTAGCTTATCACAGGTACAAAAAGATAAAACTGGAATGATACATAAAGATTAACACGACCACTGCATGCATATTACACAAACTATTTCAAACATTCTTCGAAAATATCACAATAAGTTGAGATGGCCATGTAGGTCTAAGGCGCCAGTTAGTATCAATTAAACTAATATTTTTTACATATATATTCAATTTATTTTTTACTATTAAACTAATATTTGAATAATCATACTATCAATCAAAAATAAAGTAAAAGTGTCGGTTGTCATAAAACTTAACACTTTCTAAATTATAGTTTATATAAGTATTTATTTATAATTTATATCTATTGAGATATTCCTAATAATGAAATTTTTTTCTGTTTGAGTCAAAGTCCAATTTTTTATATTCCATGATCTCTCACTAATATTATACATTCTGAACTCGAACCCACAATCGCTTGATTAGAAGTCAAACACAATATCCATTAGGCCACAGGTGCAAGTTGTCGCAAACCTATCAATTATTATTACTTCTTTATTTTACACACTACCCGTTTATAATACTCATATACTATATAAAGTAGGTTTCAATTTCTTGTTAGAGTTTCATCCAAAAAAAATTCTAGCATTTTATCTTGCCTTAAATATCCCATAATTTGGTATCTCAATTACATACATTATTCTTATATGTGTCACCACCTCGGTTAACATCATCTTGGTATTATTATTGAGTTTGTCAAAAATTTACTTGTTCAACCCAATATATCGTGTTATTTGTATTGATTAATACTATTCTTTATTTGCGATAGAAAGATAATTTATTCATGCTTAACGTTGTTATTCTTACTACTCTACTGCACAAGACAATATAGTCACACTTCTTTTTATTCTTGCATACCATCCTATACATCATAGCATTATTTTGGAAACATGTAATGCTTGCGTATTTCGTCTTTGAAATTCCTCAGTCAGGAGAATTCCATTCAAATATTAAATTTAAAATTCTTAATCGTGACATATTCTTCATTATATATAATTAGAGTAGAATTATCTTCACCACTAACATCCTATATTGCATTGCCAAATTTGTCAGTTATGTACTTATCTTTTATAAAATGTTTTTCCATCTTTTATGTAATAAAGCCACGTGGTGGTGGTGGTGGTTCATTGGTGGTCGTAACACCCTCAACATTATGTGTTTTATTAGGTTGACTCACATATGCACTGAAAATAACATCAAATATATTAATTAGTTCTTCATCACTATCATCAAACTATATACCTCTGAGATATTCATTAATTGTTTCATCGCATGTACTATTGCTTATCTTCAAGGAACTCGTTCATAATTGTAATCTTCCTCAAAAACTTTATACTTACCAAACCAATGACAGACACCAATTGTTATTGAGTTATCACTTTAATGCCTTGCTTAAATCATATATAATTCAAAGATATTTTCTTCAACATTTTGTATACTCAACCTCCTCTCAATCTCACCGTTCACTCATGTTAAAGCAATATGGTAAACACTCACTCACATACAATTAACATCAAACTTTTCAATTTTTAAGAATTCTTAAAATTTCTCACTTTTTTATTCGAAAACATGCTTTTGAGTTTTATCACAGGTTGTAACTTGACTTATGCCAAGGTGGGATATATTTGGCAAATATGTTTAATTCCTTGGAGTTAAGTACGTACTATCCTCCTATTTTTACACTATTCTTACATATTCTTCTTTTTGTATTAACTGATGTATACTTAGAATTTTGACTTTCTTTTTTTCTTTTTCTTTTTTCCGAATCTCTAAGTTCTAACATTGTTACAATTTTTCTAACTTCTATAAATTGTTTTAGTCGACACTTTTTTAATTCTCAGACTCTAGTATCCCCAACCCTAAAAGTGAAACATTTCTTATTCCAGAAGAAACTCAAACTTAACTTTTTACATGTGTAATGAAACAATATCAAAAAAATAACTATCTACGTAACTCTAATGAAACAATGTATATAAACACCACTATAGGTAGAAGATTGAGGCTCTTTAAGAGAGTAAAAGTGTTTGGTTGTGATTTTTTTAATTCTTATTTAGAATTTATATCTATTGAGATATTCCACTAAATGTCCACGAAATGATCTCCCACTAACATTATACATTCTGGACTCGAACCCAGTGTCGCTTGATTAGAAGTCAAACGCCTTATCCATTAGGCCACAGGTGCAAGTTATCAAGAACCTTTCAATTATTATTACTTCTTTATTTTACACACTACCCGTTTATAATACTCTTATTTTTTATAAAGTAGGTTTCAATTTCTTGCTAGAGGTTCATCCAAAAAAAATTCTAGCATTTTATCTTCCCTTAAATATCCCATAGTTTGGTCTCTCAATTACATACATTATTCTTATATGTGTCACCACCTCGGTTAACATCATCTTGGTATTATTATTGAGTTTGTCAAAAATGTACTTGTTCAACCCAATATATCGTGTTATTTGTATTGATTAATACTATTCCTTATTTGCGATAGAAAGATAATTTATTCATGTTTAACGTTGTTATTCTTACTACTCTACTGCACAAGACAATATAGTCACACTTCTTTTTATTCTTGCATACCATCCTATACATCATAGCATTATTTTGGAAACATGTAATGCTTGCGTATTTCGTCTTTGAAATTCCTCAGTCAGGAGAATTCCATTCAAATATTAAATTTAAAATTCTTAATCGTGGCATATTCTTCATTATATATAATTAGAGTAGAATTATCTTCACCACTAACATCCTATATTGCATTGCCAAATTTATCAGTTATGTACTTATCTTTTATAAAATGTTTTTCCATCTTTTATGTAATAAAGCCACGTGGTGGTGGTGGTGGCTCATTGGTGGTCGTAACACCCTCAACATTATGTGTTTTATTAGGTTGACTCACATATGCACTGAAAACAATATCAAATATATTAATTAGTTCTTCATCACTATCATCAAAGTATATACCTCTGAGATATTCATTAATTGTTTCATCGCATGTACTATTGCTTATCTTCAAGGAACTCGTTCATAATTGTCATCTTCCTCAAAAACTTTATACTTACCAAACCAATGACAGACACCAATTGTTATTGAGTTATCACTTTAATGCCTTGCTTAAATCATATATAATTCAAAGAGATTTTCTTCAACTTTTATGTGTTTTATTAGGTTGACTCACATATGCACTGAAAACAATATCAAATATATTAATTAGTTCTTCATCACTATCATCAAAGTATATACCTCTGAGATATTGATTAATTGTTTCATCGCATGTACTATTGCTTATCTTCAAGGAACTCGTTCATAATTGTCATCTTCCTCAAAAACATTATACTTACCAAACCAATGACAGACACCAATTGTTATTGAGTTATCACTTTAATGCCTTGCTTAAATCATATATAATTCAAAGAGATTTTCTTCAACTTTTTGTATACCCAACCTCCTCTCAATCTCACCGTTCACTCATGTTGAAGCAATATGGTAAACACTCACTCACATACAATTAACATCAAACTTTTTAATTTTTAAGAATTCTAAAAATTTCTCACTTTTTTATTTGAAAACATGCTCTTGAGTTTTATCACAGGTTGTAACTTGACTTATGCCAAGGTGGGATATATTTGGCGAATATGTTTAATTCCTTGGAGTTAAGTACGTACTATCCTCCTATTTTTACACTATTCTTACATATTCTTCTTTTTGTATTAACTGATGTATACTTAGAATTTTGACTTTCTATTTTTCTTTTTCTTTTTGCCGAATCTCTAAGTTCTAACATTGTTACAATTTTTCTAACTTCTATAAATTGTTTTAGTCGACACTTTTTTAATTCTCAGACTCTAGTATCCCCAACCCTAAAAGTGAAACATTTCTTATTCCAGAAGAAACTCAAACTTAACTTTTTGCATGTGTAATGAAACAATATAAAAAAAATCACTATCTACCTAACTCTAATGAAACAATGTATATAAACACCACTATAGGTAGAAGATTGAGGCTCTTTAAGAGAGACTAAAATTTTATATATATATATATATATATATATATATATATATATATATATATATATATATATATATATATATATTGATTGATAAAGTTAGGTCAAATCATCACTTTGCACACACGAGATTCCTAAAGACCACTTACTTAACTTATCACAGGTACAAAAAAATAAAACTAGAATGATACATAAAGATTAACACGACCACTGCATGGATATTACACAAACTATTTCAAACATTCTTCGAAAATATCATAATAAGTTGAGATGGCCAGGTAGGTCTAAGGCGCCAGTTAGTATCAATTAAACCAATGACAGACACCAATTGTTATTGAGTTATCACTTTAATGCCTTGCTTAAATCATATATAATTCAAAGAGATTTTCTTCAACTTTTTGTATACCCAACCTCCTCTCAATCTCACCGTTCACTCATGTTGAAGCAATATGGTAAACACTCACTCACATACAATTAACATCAAACTTTTTAATTTTTAAGAATTCTAAAAATTTCTCACTTTTTTATTCGAAAACATGCTCTTGAGTTTTATCACAGGTTGTAACTTGACTTATGCCAAGGTGGGATATATTTGGCGAATATGTTTAATTCCTTGGAGTTAAGTACGTACTATCCTCCTATTTTTACACTATTCTTACATATTCTTCTTTTTGTATTAACTAATGTATACTTAGAATTTTGACTTTCTTTTTTTCTTTTTCTTTTTGCCGAATCTCTAAGTTCTAACATTGTTACAATTTTTCTAACTTCTATAAATTGTTTTAGTCGACACTTTTTTAATTCTCAGACTCTAGTATCCCCAACCCTAAAAGTGAAACATTTCTTATTCCAGAAGAAACTCAAACTTAACTTTTTGCATGTGTAATGAAACAATATAAAAAAAATCACTATCTACCTAACTCTAATGAAACAATGTATATAAACACCACTATAGGTAGAAGATTAAGGCTCTTTAAGAGAGACTAAAATTTTATATATATATATATATATATATATATATATATATATATATATATATATATATATATATATATATATATATATATATATATATATATATATATATATATATATTGATTGATAAAGTTAGGTCAAATCATCACTTTGCACACACGAGATTCCTAAAGACCACTTACTTAGCTTATCACAGGTACAAAAAAATAAAACTGGAATGATACATAAAGATTAACACGACCACTGCATGGATATTACACAAACTATTTCAAACATTCTTCGAAAATATCATAATAAGTTGAGATGGCCAAGTAGGTCTAAGGCGCCAGTTAGTATCAATTAAACTAATATTTTTTACATATATATTCAATTTATTTTTTACTATTAAACTTATATTTGAATAATCATACTATCAAGTCAACTTTTAAAGTGACAACAAAATCAAAAATAAAGTAAAATGTCGGTTGTCATAAAACTTAACACTTTCTAAATTATAGTTTATATAAGTATTCAAATCAATTGGTTGTGAGTTTTTTAATTCTTATTTATAATTTATATCTATTGAGATATTCCTACTAATTAAATTTGTTTTTGTTTGAGTAAAAGTCCAATTTTTTATATTCCATGATGCTTATCGAGGAATTTGGAAAAGAGATCGTTAGATCCATCTAAGAGATCCTATAGTATCTCCCAAAAGACATGCATCAATTATTATTACTTCTTTATTTTACACACTACCCATTTATAATACTCATATACTTTATAAAGTAGGTTTCAATTTCTTGCTAGAGTTTCATCCAAAAAAAATTCTAGCATTTTATCTTGCCTTAAGTATCCCATAATTAGAATTCTCAATTACATACATTATTCTTATATGTGTCACCACCTCGGTTAACATCATTTTGGTATTATTATTGAGTTTGTCAAAAATTTACTTGTTCAACCTAATATATCGTGATATTTGTATTGATGAATACTATTCCTTATTTGCGATAGAAAGATAATTTATTCATGCTTAACGTTGTTATTCTTACTACTCTACTGCACAAGACAATATAGTCACACTTCTTTTTATGCTTGCATACCACCCTATACATCATAGCATTATTTCGGAAACATGTAATGCTTGCGTATTTCGTCTTTGAAATTCCTCAGTCAGGAGAATTCCATTCAAATATTAAATTTATAATTCTTAATCGTGACATATTCTTCATTATATATAATTAGAGTAGAATTATCTTCACCACTAACATCCTATATTGCATTGCCAAATTTATCAATTATGTACTTATCTTTTATAAAATGTTTTTCCATCTTTTATGTAATAAAGCCACGTGGTGGTCGTGGTTCATTGGTGGTCGTAACACCCTCAACATTATGTGTTTTATTAGTTTGACTCGCATATGCACTGAAAACAACATCAAATATATTAATTAGTTCTTCATCACTATCATCAAAGTATATACCTCTGAGATATTCATTAATTGTTTCATCGCATGTACTATTGCTTATCTTCAAGGAACTCGTTCATAATTGTCATCTTCCTCAAAAACTTTATACTTACCAAACCAATGACAGATACCAATTGTTATTGAGTTATCACTTTAATTCCTTGCTTAAATCATATATAATTCAAAGAGCTTTTCTTCAACTTTTTGTATACTCAACCTCCTCTCAATCTCACCGTTCACTCATGTTGAAACAATATGGTAAACACTCATTCACATACAATTAACATTAAACTTTTGAATTTTTAAGAATTCTAAAAATTTCTCACTTTTTTATTCGAAAACATGCTTTTGAATTTTTTCATAGGTTGTAACTTGACTTATGCCAAGGTGGGATATATTTGGCGAATATGTTTAATTCCTTGGAGTTAAGTACGTATTATCCTCCTATTTTTCTAGTATTCTTACATATTCTTGTTTTTGTATTAACTGATGTGTACTTAGAATTTTGACTTTCTTTTTTTCTTTTTCTTTTTGCCGAATTTCTAAGTTTTAACACTGTTACAATTTTTCTAACTTCTATAAATTGTTTTAGTCGACACTTTTTTAATTCTCGGACTCTAGTATCTCCAACCCTAAAAGTAAAATATTTCTTATTCCAGAAGAAACTCAAACTTAACTTTTTGCATGTGTAATGAAACAATATAAAAAAATAACTATCTGCCTAACTCTAATGAAACAATGTATATAAACACCACTATAGGCAGAAGATTGAGGCTCTTTAAGAGAGACTAAAATTTTATATATATATATATATATATATATATATATATATATATATATATATATATATATATATATATATATATATATATATATATATATATATATATATATATATATATATATATTGATTGATAAAGTTAGGTCAAATCATGACTTTGCACACATGAGATTCCTAAAGACCACTTACTTAGCTTATCACAGGTACAAAAAGATAAAACTGGAATGATACATAAAGATTAACACGACCACTGCATGCATATTACACAAACTATTTCAAACATTCTTCGAAAATATCACAATAAGTTGAGATGGCCAAGTAGGTCTAAGGCGCCAGTTAGTATCAAATAAACTAATATTTTTTACATATATATTCAATTTATTTTTTACTATTAAACTTATATTTGAATAATTATACTATCAAGTCAACTTTTAAAGTGACAACAAAATTTCAAATCAATTGGTTGTGATTTTTTTAATTTATATCTATTGAGATATTCCTAATAATGAAATTTGTTTTTGTTTGAGTCAAAGTCCAATTTTTTATATTCCATGATGCTTATCGGGGAATTTGGAAAAGAGATCATTAGATCCATCTAGCAGATCCTATAGTATCTCCCAAAAGACATGCATCACATAATGAACAAGTGGATCTAATGTCCGCTTGATTAGAAGTCAAACACCTTATCAATTAGGCCACAGGTGCAAGTTGTCGAAAACCTATCAATTATTATTACTTCTTTATTTTACACACTACCCGTTTATAATACTCATATACTGTATAAAGTAGGTTTCAATTTCTTGCTAGAGTTTCATCCAAAAAAAATTCTAACATTTTATCTTGCCTTAAAGATCCCATAATTTGGTATCTCAATTACATACATTATTCTTATATGTGTCACCACCTCGATTAACATCATCTTGGTATTATTATTGAGTTTGTCAAAAATTTACTTTTTCAACCCAATATATCGTGTTATTTGTATTGATCAATACTATTCCTTATTTGCGATAGAAAGATAATTTACTCATGCTTAACGTTGTTATTCTTACTACTCTACTGCACAAGACAATATAGTCACACTTCTTTTTATTCTTGCATACCATCCTATACATCATAGCATTATTTTGGAAACATGTAATGCTTGCGTATTTCGTCTTTGAAATTCCTCAGTCAGGAGAATTCCATTCAAATATTAAATTAAAAATTCTTAATCGTGACATACTCTACATTATATATAATTAGAGTAGAATTATCTTCACCACTAACATCCTATATTGCATTGCCAAATTTATCAGTTATGTACTTATCTTTTATAAAATGTTTTTCCATCTTTTATGTAATAAAGCCACGTGGTGGTGGTGGTGGTTCATTGGTGGTCGTAACACCCTCAACATTATGTGTTTTATTAGTTTGACTCACATATGCACTGAAAACAACATCAAATATATTAATTAGTTCTTCATCACTATCATCAAAGTATATACTCTGAGATATTCATTAATTGTTTCATCGCATGTACTATTGCTTATCTTCAAGGAACTCGTTCATAATTGTCATCTTCCTCAAAAACATTATACTTACCAAACCATTGACAGACACCAATTGTTATTGAGTTATCACTTTAATTCCTTGCTTAAATCATATATAATTCAAAGAGCTTTTCTTTAACTTTTTGTATACTCAACCTCCTCTCAATCTCATTGTTCACTCATGTTGAAGCAATATGGTAAACACTCATTCACATACAATTAACATCAAACTTTTTAATTTTTAAGAATTCTAAAAAAATTTCACTTTTTTATTCGAAAACATGCTTTTGAGTTTTTTCACAGGTTGTAACTTGACTTATGCCAAGGTGGGATATATTTGGCGAATATGTTTAATTCCTTGGAGTTAAGTACGTACTATCCTCCTATTTTTACACTATTCTTACATATTCTTCTTTTTGTATTAACTGATGTGTACTTAGAATTTTGAGTTTCTTTTTTTTCTTTCTTTTTGCCGAATCTCTAAGTTTTAACATTGTTACAATTTTTCTAACTTCTATAAATTGTTTTAGTCGACACTTTTTTAATTCACAGACTCTAGTATCCCCAACCCTAAAAGTAAAACATTTCTTATTCCAGAAGAAACTCAAACTTAACTTTTTGCATGTGTAATGAAACAATATAAAAAAATAACTATCTACCTAACTCTAATGAAACAATGTATATAAACACCACTATAGGCAGAAGATTGAGGCTCTTTAAGAGAGACTAAAATTATATATATATTGATTGATAAAGTTAGGTCAAATCATCACTTTGCACACATGAGATTCCTAAAGACCACTTACTTAGCTTATCACAGGTACAAAAAAATAAAACTGGAATGATACATAAAGATTAACACGACCACTGCATGCATATTACAGAAACTATTTCAAACATTCTTCGAAAATATCACAATAAGTTGAGATGGCCTAGTAGGTCTAAGGCGCCAGTTAGTATCAATTAAACTAATATTTTTTACATATATATTCAATTCATTTTTTACTATTAAACCTATATTTGAATAATCATACTATCAAGTCAACTTTTAAAGTGACAACAAAATCAAAAATAAAGTAAAAGTGTCGGTTGTCATAAAACTTAACACTTTCTAAATTTTAGTTTATATAAGTATTCAAATCAATTGGTTGTGATTTTTTCAATTCTTATTTATAATTTATATCTATTGAGATATTCCTACTAATGAAATTTGTTTTTGTTTGATTCAAAGTCCAATTTTTTTATATTCCATGATGCTTATCGGGGAATTTGGAAAAGAGATAGTTAGATCCATCTAAAAGATCCTATAGTATCTCCCAAAAGACATGCATCACATAATGAACAAGTGGATCTAATGTCCACGAAATGATCTCTCACTAACATTATACAAGACCAAAATGGGAAACGGTTTTAAGGATTTACAAAACAACATATTCTCACAAATGTCACCACTTATGTGAGACCTGTTGACCCTTTTTAGCATTCACAAGAAACAAAACAAAAGTCATCTTCAATGTCTCTCAAAAAAAAATACAATGGCGTTGATGTAATTGGCACACCATAAAGTTATATATATCTATATAAAAGAGACAGATAACTAATATTATCCACACCTGGTGGGATTCGAACCCACAATCGCTTGATTAGAAGTCAAACGCCTTATCCATTAGGCCACAGGTGCAAGTTGTCAAAAACCTATCAGTTATTATTACTTCTTTATTTTACACACTACCTGTTTATAATACTCATATACTATATAAAGTAGGTTTCAATTTCTTGAAAAATTTCCTGCATTTTATCTTGCCTTAAATATCCCATAATTAGGGATCTCAATTACATACATTATTCTTATATGTGTCACCACCTCGGTTAACATCATCTTGGTATTATTATTGAGTTTGTCAAAAATTTACTTGTTCAACCCAATATATCGTGATATTTGTATTGATGAATACTATTCCTTATTTGCGATAGAAAGATAATTTATTCATGCTTAACGTTGTTATTCTTACTACTCTACTACACAAGACAATATAGTCACACTTCTTTTTATGCTTGCATACCACCCTATACATCATAGCATTCTTTTGGAAACATGTAATGCTTGCGTATTTCGTCTTTGAAATTCCTCAGTCAGGAGAATTCCATTCAAATATTAAATTTAAAATTCTTAATCATGTCATATTCTTCATTATATATAATTAGAGTAGAATTATCTACACCACTAACATCCTATATTGCATTGCCAAATTTATCAGTTATGTACTTATCTTCTATAAAATGTTTTTCCATCTTTTATGTAATAAAGCCACGTGGTGGTGGTGGTTCATTGGTGGTCGTAACACCCTCAACATTATGTGTTTTATTAGTTTGACTCACATATGCACTGAAAACAACATCAAATATATTAATTAGTTCTTCATCACTATCATCAAAGTATATACCTCTGAGATATTCATTAATTGTTTCATCGCATGTACTATTGCTTATCTTCAAGGAACTCGTTCATAATTGTCATCTTCCTCAAAAACTTTATACTTACCAAACCAATGACAGACACCAATTGTTATTGAGTTATCACTTTAATTCCTTGCTTAAATCATATATAATTCAAAGAGCTTTTCTTCAACTTTTTGTATACTCAACCTCCTCTCAATCTCACCGTTCACTCATGTTGAAGCAATATGGTAAACACTCATTCACATACAATTAACATCAAACTTTTGAATTTTTAAGAATTCTAAAAATTTCTCACTTTTTTATTCGAAAACATGCTTTTGAGTTTTTTCACAGGTTGTAACTTGACTTATGCCAAGGTGGGATATATTTGGCGAATATGTTTAATTCCTTGGAGTTAAGTACATACTATCCTCTTATTTTTACACTATTCTTACATATTCTTCTTTTTGTATTAATTGATGTGTACTTAGAATTTTGACTTTTTTTTTCTCTTTCTTTAAGCCGAATCTCTAAGTTTTAACATTGTTACAATTTTTCTAACTTCTATAAATTGTTTTAGTCGACACTTTTTTAATTCACAGACTCTAGTATCCCCAACCCTAAAAGTAAAACTTTTCTTATTCCAGAAGAAACTCAAACTTAACTTTTTGCATGTGTAATGAAACAATATAAAAAAATAACTATCTACCTAATTCTAATGAAACAATGTATATAAACACCACTATAGGCAGAAGATTGAGGCTCTTTAAGAGAGTCTAAAATTATATATATATTGATTGATAAAGTTAGGTCAAACATTCACTTTGCACACACGAGATTCCTAAAGACCACTTACTTAGCTTATCACAGGTACAAAAAAATAAAACTGGAATTTCTTGAAAAATTCCTTATAATACTCATATACTATATAAAGTAGGTTTCAATTTCTTGAAAAATTTCCTGCATTTTATCTTGCCTGAAATATCCCATAATTAGGGATCTCAATTACATACATTATTCTTATATGTGTCACCACCTCGGTTAACATCATCTTGGTATTATTATTGAGTTTGTCAAAAATTTACTTGTTCAACCCAATATATCGTGATATTTGTATTGATGAATACTATTCCTTATTTGCGATAGAAAGATAATTTATTCATGCTTAACGTTGTTATTCTTACTACTCTACTACACAAGACAATATAGTCACACTTCTTTTTATGCTTGCATACCACCCTATACATCATAGCATTCTTTTGGAAACATGTATGCTTGCGTATTTCGTCTTTGAAATTCCTCAGTCAGGAGAATTCCATTCAAATATTAAATTTAAATTCTTAATCATGTCATATTCTTCATTATATATAATTAGAGTAGAATTATCTACACCACTAACATCCTATATTGCATTGCCAAATTTATCAGTTATGTACTTATCTTCTATAAAATGTTTTTCCATCTTTTATGTAATAAAACCACGTGGTGGTGGTGGTTCATTGGTGGTCGTAACACCCTCAACATTATGTGTTTTATTAGTTTGACTCACATATGCACTGAAAACAACATCAAATATATTAATTAGTTCTTCATCACTATCATCAAAGTATATACCTCTGAGATATTCATTAATTGTTTCATCGCATGTACTATTGCTTATCTTCAAGGAACTCGTTCATAATTGTCATCTTCCTCAAAAACTTTATACTTACCAAACCAATGACAGACACCAATTGTTATTGAGTTATCACTTTAATTCCTTGCTTAAATCATATATAATTCAAAGAGCTTTTCTTCAACTTTTTGTATACTCAACCTCCTCTCAATCTCACCGTTCACTCATGTTGAAGCAATATGGTAAACACTCATTCACATACAATTAACATCAAACTTTTGAATTTTTAAGAATTCTAAAAATTTCTCACTTTTTTATTCGAAAACATGCTTTTGAGTTTTTCACAGGTTGTAACTTGACTTATGCCAAGGTGGGATATATTTGGCGAATATGTTTAATTCCTTGGAGTTAAGTACATACTATCCTCTTATTTTTACACTATTCTTACATATTCTTCTTTTTGTATTAATTGATGTGTACTTAGAATTTTGACTTTTTTTTTCTCTTTCTTTAAGCCGAATCTCTAAGTTTTAACATTGTTACAATTTTTCTAACTTCTATAAATTGTTTTAGTCGACACTTTTTTAATTCACAGACTCTAGTATCCCCAACCCTAAAAGTAAAACTTTTCTTATTCCAGAAGAAACTCAAACTTAACTTTTTGCATGTGTAATGAAACAATATAAAAAAATAACTATCTACCTAATTCTAATGAAACAATGTATATAAACACCACTATAGGCAGAAGATTGAGGCTCTTTAAGAGAGACTAAAATTATATATATATTGATTGATAAAGTTAGGTCAAACATTCACTTTGCACACACGAGATTCCTAAAGACCACTTACTTAGCTTATCACAGGTACAAAAAAATAAAACTGGAATGATACATAAAGATTAACACAACCACTGCATGCATATTACACAAACTATTTCAAACATTTTTCGAAAATATCACAATAAGTTGAGATGGCCAAGTAGGTCTAAGGCGCCAGTTAGTATCAATTAAACTAATATTTTTTACATATATATTCAATTTATTTTTTACTATTAAACTTATATTTGAATAATCATACTATCAAGTCAACTTTTAAAGTGACAACAAAATCAAAAATAAATTAAAAGTTTCGGTTGTCATAAAACTTAAAACTTTCTAAATTATAGTTTATATAAGTATTCAAATCTAAAACTTTCTAAATGAAATTTGATTTTGTTTGAGTCAAAATCAAATGGAATTTGGAAAAGAGACAAGACCATAATATTATCCACACCTGGTGGGACTCGAACCCACAATCGCTTGATTAGAAGTCAAACGCCTTATCCATTAGGCCACAGGTGCAAGTTGTCAAAAACCTATCAGTTATTATTACTTCTTTATTTTACACACTACCTGTTTATAATACTCATATACTATATAAAGTAGGTTTCAATTTCTTGAAAAATTTCCTGCATTTTATCTTGCCTTAAATATCCCATAATTAGGGATCTCAATTACATACATTATTCTTATATGTGTCACCACCTCGGTTAATATCATCTTGGTATTATTATTGAGTTTGTCAAAAATTTACTAGTTCAACCCAATTTATCGTGATATTTGTATTGATGAATACTATTCCTTATTTGCGATAGAAAGATAATTTATTCATGCTTAACGTTGTTATTCTTACTACTCTACTACACAAGACAATATAGTCACACTTCTTTTTATGCTTGCATACCACCCTATACATCATAGCATTCTTTTGGAAACATGTAATGCTTGCGTATTTCGTCTTTGAAATTCCTCAGTCAGGAGAATTCCATTCAAATATTAAATTTAAAATTCTTAATCATGACATATTCTTCATTATATATAATTAGAGTAGAATTAGCTACACCACTAACATCCTATATTGCATTGCCAAATTTATCAGTTATGTACTTATCTTCTATAAAATGTTTTTCCATCTTTGATGTAATAAAGCCACGTGGTGGTGGTGGTTCATTGGTGGTCGTAACACCCTCAACATTATGTGTTTTATTAGTTTGACTCACATATGCACTGAAAACAACATCAAATATATTAATTAGTTCTTCATCACTATCATCAAAGTATATACCTCTGAGATATTCATTAATTGTTTCATCGCATGTACTATTGCTTATCTTCAAGGAACTCGTTCATAATTGTCATCTTCCTCAAAAACTTTATACTTACCAAACCAATGACAGACACCAATTGTTATTGAGTTATCACTTTAATTCCTTGCTTAAATCATATATAATTCAAAGAGCTTTTCTTCAACTTTTTGTATACTCAACCTCCTCTCAATCTCACCGTTCACTCATGTTGAAGCAATATGGTAAACACTCATTCACATACAATTAACATCAAACTTTTGAATTTTTAAGAATTCTAAAAATTTCTCACTTTTTTATTCGAAAACATACTTTTGAGTTTTTTCACAGGTTGTAACTTGACTTATGCCAAGGTGGGATATATTTGGCGAATATGTTTAATTCCTTGGAGTTAAGTACATACTATCCTCTTATTTTTACACTATTCTTAAATATTCTTCTTTTTGTATTAACTGATGTGTACTTAGAATTTTGACTTTCTTTTTTTCTCTTTCTTTTAGCCGAATCTCTAAGTTTTAACATTGTTACAATTTTTCTAACTTCTATAAATTGTTTTAGTCGACACTTTTTTAATTCACAGACTCTAGTATCCCCAACCCTAAAAGTAAAACATTTTTTATTCCAGAAGAAACTCAAACTTAACTTTTTGCATGTGTAATGAAACAATATAAAAAAATAACTATCTACCTAACTCAAATGAAACAATGTATATAAACACCACTATAGGCAGAAGATTGAGGCTCTTTAAGAGAGACTAAAATTATATATATTGATTGATAAAGTTAGGTCAAATCATCACTTTGCACACATGAGATTCCTAAAGACCACTTACTTAGCTTATCACAGGTACAAAAAATAAAACTGGAATGATACATAAAGATTAACACAACCACTGCATGCATATTACACAAACTATTTCAAACATTCTTCGAAAATATCACAATAACTTGAGATGGCCAAGTAGGTCTAAGGCGCCAGTTAGTATCAATTAAACTAATACTTTTTACATATATATTCAATTCATTTTTTACTATTAAACTTATATTTGAATAATCATACTATCAAGTCAACTTTTAAAGTGACAACAAAATAAAAAATAAAGTAAAAGTGTCGGTTGACATAAAACTTAACACTTTCTAAATTATAGTTTATATAAGTATTCAAATCAATTGGTTGTGATTTTTTTAATTCTTATTTATAATTTATATCTATTGAGATATTCCTACTAATGAAATTTGTTTTTGTTTGAGTCAAAGTCCAATTTTTTTATATTCCATGATCTTTATCGGGGAATTTGGAAAAGAGATCGTTAGATCCATCTAACAGATCCTATAGTACCTCCCAAAAGACATGCATCACATAGTGAACAAGTGGATCTAATGTCCACGAAATGATCTCTCACTAACATTATACAAGACCAAAATGGGTAACGGTTTTAAGGATTTACAAAACAACATATTCTCACAAATGTCACAACTTATGTGAGACCTGTTCACCCTTTTTTAGCATTCACAAGAAACAAAACAAAAGTCATCTTCAATGTCTCTCAAAAAAACAAATACAATGGCGTTGATGTAATTGGCACACCATAAAGTTATATATATCTATAAATATATATATAAAAAGAGAGAGAAATAATATTATCCACACCAGGTGGGACTCGAACCCACAATCGCTTGATTAGAAGTCAAACGACTTATCCATTAGGCCACAGGTGCAAGTTGTCGAAAACCTATCAGTTATTATTACTTCTTTATTTTACACACTACCTGTTTATAATACTCATATACTATATAAAGTAGGTTTCAATTTCTTGAAAAATTTCCTGCATTTTATCTTGCCTTAAATATCCCATAATTAGGGATCTCAATTACATACATTATTCTTATACGTGTCACCACCTCGGTTAACATCATCTTGGTATTATTATTGAGTTTGTCAAAAATTTACTTGTTCAACCCAATATATTGTGATATTTGTATTAATGAATACTATTCCTTATTTGCGATAGAAAGATAATTTATTCATGCTTAACGTTGTTATTCTTACTACTCTACTACACAAGACAATATAGTCACACTTCTTTTTATGCTTGCATACCACCCTATACATCATAGCATTCTTTTGGAAACATGTAATGCTTGCGTATTTCGTCTTTGAAATTCCTCAGTCAGGAGAATTCCATTCAAATATTAAATTTAAAATTCTTAATCATGACATATTCTTCATTATATATAATTAGAGTAGAATTAGCTACACCACTAACATCCTATATTGCATTGCCAAATTTATCAGTTATGTACTTATCTTCTATAAAATGTTTTTCCATCTTTGATGTAATAAGCCACGTGGTGGTGGTGGTTCATTGGTGGTCGTAACACCCTCAACATTATGTGTTTTAATTAGTTGACTCACATATGCACTGAAAACAACATCAATATATTAATTAGTTCTTCATCACCATCATCAAAGTATATACCTCTGAGATATTCATTAATTGTTTCATCGCATGTACTATTGCTTATCTTCAAGGAACTCGTTCATAATTGTCATCTTCCTCAAAAACTTTATACTTACCAAACCAATGACAGACACCAATTGTTATTGAGTTATCACTTTAATTCCTTGCTTAAATCATATATAATTCAAAGAGCTTTTCTTCAACTTTTTGTATACTCAACCTCCTCTCAATCTCACCGTTCACTCATGTTGAAGCAATATGGTAAACACTCATTCACATACAATTAACATCAAACTTTTGAATTTTTAAGAATTCTAAAAATTTCTCACTCTTTTTATTCGAAAACATGCTTTTGAGTTTTTTCACAGGTTGTAACTTGACTTATGCCAAGGTGGGATATATTGGCGAATATGTTTAATTCCTTGGAGTTAAGTACATACTATCCTCTTATTTTACACTATTCTTAAATATTCTTCTTTTTGTATTAACTGATGTGTACTTAGAATTTTGACTTTCTTTTTTTCTCTTCTTTTAGCCGAATCTCTAAGTTTTAACATTGTTACAATTTTTCTAACTTCTATAAATTGTTTTAGTCGACACTTTTTTAATTCACAGACTCTAGTATCCCCAACCCTAAAAGTAAAACATTTTTTATTCCAGAAGAAACTCAAACTTAACTTTTTGCATGTGTAATGAAACAATATAAAATTATAACTATCTACCTAACTCTAATGAAACAATGTATATAAACACCACTATAGGCAGAAGATTGAGGCTCTTTAAGAGAGACTAAAATTATATATATTGATTGATAAAGTTAGGTCAAATCATCACTTTGCACACATGAGATTCCTAAAGACCACTTACTTAGCTTATCACAGGTACAAAAAAATAAAACTGGAATGATACATAAAGATTAACACAACCACTGCATGCATATTACACAAACTATTTCAAACATTCTTCAAAAATATCACAATAACTTGAGATGGCCAAGTAGGTCTAAGGCGCCAGTTAGTATCAATTAAACTAATACTTTTTACATATATATTCAATTTATTTTTTACTATTAAACTTATATTTGAATAACCATACTATCAAGTCAACTTTTAAAGTGACAACAAAATCAAAAATAAAGTAAAAGTGTCGGTTGTCATAAAACTTAACACTTTCTAAATTATAGTTTATATAAGTATTCAATCAATTGGTTGTGATTTTTTAATTCTTATTTATAATTTATATCTATTGAGATATTCCTACTAATGAAATTTGTTTTTGTTTGAGTCAAAGTCCAATTTTTTTATATTCCATGATCTTTATCGGGGAATTTGGAAAAGAGATCGTTAGATCCATCTAACAGATCCTATAGTACCTCCCAAAAGACATGCATCACATAGTGAACAAGTGGATCTAATGTCCACGAAATGATCTCTCACTAACATTATACAAGACCAAAATGGGTAACGGTTTTAAGGATTTACAAAACAACATATTCTCACAAATGTCACCACTTATGTGAGACCTGTTCACCCTTTTTTAGCATTCACAAGAAACAAAACAAAAGTCATCTTCAATGTTATATATAAAAAGAGAGAGAGAACTAATATTATCCACACCTGGTGGGACTCGATCCCACAATCGCTTGATTAGAAGTCAAACGCCTTATCCATTAGGCCACAGGTGCAAGTTGTCGAAAGCCTATCAGTTATTATTACTTATTTATTTTACACACTACCTGTTTATAATACTCATATACTATATAAAGTAGGTTTCAATTTCTTGAAAAATTTCCTGCATTTTATCTTGCCTTAAATATCCCATAATTAGGGATCTCAATTACATACATTATTCTTATACGTGTCACCACCTCGGTTAACATCATCTTGGTATTATTATTGAGTTTGTCAAAAATTTACTTGTTCAACCCAATATATCGTGATATTTGTATTAATGAATACTATTCCTTATTTGCGATTGAAAGATAATTTATTCATGCTTAACGTTGTTATTCTTACTACTCACTCTACACAAGACAATATAGTCACATTTCTTTTTTGCTTGCATACCACCCTATACATCATAGCATTCTTTTGGAAACATGTAATGCTTGCGTATTCGTCTTTGAAATTCCTCAGTCAGGAGAATTCCATTCAAATATTAAATTTAAAATTCTTAATCATGACATTTCTTCATTATATATAATTAGAGTAGAATTAGCTACACCACTAACATCCTATATTGCATTGCCAAATTATCAGTTATGTACTTATCTTCTATAAAATTGTTTTTCCATCTTTGATGTAATAAAGCCACGTGGTGGTGGTGGTTCATGGTGGTCGTCAACACCCTCAACATTATGTGTTTTATTAGTTTGACTCACATATGCACTGAAAACACATCAAATATATTAATTATTCTTCATCACCATCATCAAAATATATACCTCGGAGATATTCATTAATGTTTCATCGCATGTACTATTGCTTATCTTCAAGGAACTCGTTCATATTGTCATCTTCCTCAAAAACTTTATACTTACCAAACCAATGACAGACACCAATTGTTATTGAGTTATCACTTTAATTCCTTGCTTAAATCATATATAATTCAAAGAGCTTTTCTTCAACTTTTTGTAACTCAACCTCCTCTCAATCTCACCGTTCACTCATGTTGAAGCAATATGGTAAACACTCATTCACATACAATTAACATCAAACTTTTGAATTTTAAGAATTCTAAAAATTTCTCACTTTTTTATTCGAAAACATGCTTTTGAGTTTTTTCACAGGTTGTAACTTGACTTATGCCAAGGTGGGATATATTTGGCGAATATGTTTAATTCCTTGGAGTTAAGTACATACTATCCTCTTATTTTTACACTATTCTTAAATATTCTTCTTTTTGTATTAACTGATGTGTACTTAGAATTTGGACTTTCTTTTTTCTCTCTTTCTTTTAGCCGAATCTCTAAGTTTTAACATTGTTACAATTTTTCTAACTTCTATAAATTGTTTAGTAGACCGACACTTTTTTAATTCACAGACTCTAGTATCCCCAACCCTAAAAGTAAAACATTTTTTATTCCAGAAGAAACTCAAACTTAACTTTTTGCATGTGTAATGAAACAATATAAAATAATTACTATCTACCTAACTCTAATGAAACAATGTATATAAACACCACTATAGGCAGAAGATTGAGGCTCTTTAAGAGAGACTAAAATTATATATATTGATTGATAAAGTTAGGTCAAATCATCACTTTGCACACATGAGATTCCTAAAGACCACTTACTTAGCTTATCACAGGTACAAAAAATAAACTGGAATGATACATAAAGATTACACAACCACTGCATGCATATTACACAAACTATTTCAAACATTCTTCAAAAATATCACAATAACTTGAGATGGCCAAGTAGGTCTAAGGCGCCAGTTAGTATCAATTAACTAATACTTTTTACATATATATTCAATTTATTTTTTACTATTAAACTTATATTTGAATAACCATACTATCAAGTCAACTTTTAAAGTGACAACAAAATCAAAAATAAAGTAAAAGTGTCGGTTGTCATAAAACTTAACACTTTCTAAATTATAGTTTATAAGTATTCAAATCAATTGGTTGTGATTTTTTAATTCTTATTTATAATTTATATCTATTGAGATATTCCTACTAATGAAATTTGTTTTTGTTTGAGTCAAAGTCCAATTTTTTATATTCCATGATCTTTATCGGGGAATTTGGAAAGAGATCGTTAGATCCATCTAACAGATCCTATAGTACCTCCCCAAAGACATCATGCATCACATAGTGAACAAGTGGATCTAATGTCCACGAAATGATCTCTCACTAACATTATACAAGACCAAAATGGGTAACGGTTTTAAGGATTTACAAAACAACATATTCTCACAAATGTCACCACTTATGTGAGACCTGTTCACCCTTTTTTAGCATTCACAAGAAACAAAACAAAAGTCATCTTCAATGTTATATATAAAAAAGAGAGAGAACTAATATTTCCCCACCTGGTGGGACTCGATCCCACAATCGCTTGATTAGAAGTCAAACGCCTTATCCATTAGGCCACAGGTGCAAGTTGTCGAAAGCCTATCAGTTATTATTACTTATTTATTTTACACACTACCTGTTTATAATACTCATATACTATATAAAGTAGGTTTCAATTTCTTGAAAAATTTCCTGCATTTTATCTTGCCTTAAATATCCCATAATTAGGGATCTCAATTACATACATTATTCTTATACGTGTCACCACCTCGGTTAACATCATCTTGGTATTATTATTGAGTTTGTCAAAAATTTACTTGTTCAACCCAATATATCGTGATATTTGTATTAATGAATACTATTCCTTATTTGCGATAGAAAGATAATTTATTCATGCTTAACGTTGTTATTCTTACTACTCTACTACACAAGACAATATAGTCACACTTCTTTTTATGCTTGCATACCACCCTATACATCATAGCATTCTTTTGGAAACATGTAATGCTTGCGTATTTCGTCTTTGAAATTCCTCAGTCAGGAGAATTCCATTCAATATTAAATTTAAAATTCTAATCATGACATATTCTTCATTATATATAATTAGAGTAGAATTAGCTACACCACTAACATCCTATATTGCATTGCCAATTTATCAGTTATGTACTTATCTTCTATAAAATGTTTTTCCATCTTTGATGTAATAAAGCCAC